>NC_090926.1:515197994-516487697 GCF_040938575.1 Ambystoma mexicanum | reverse complement strand
CCTGTAGAGGCTTCTGAATGGTGTTCCCGGGCAGTAGTGGTCATGAAGCCAAACGTAAGTGCTCTCCTCTCTGTATACCTTAGGGCATTAAACAAGTTTGTTCTTGTTGACTGCTTCCCATTATGAAATAAAAGGGAGATAGTAAGCCTTACTACAGGTGCTGGAGTGTTGCATCAGCCTACCACCAAATCAGATTTAATCCTGAGTCCGGCAATCTCACCACTTTCATTACACATGATGCCTCCTGATTTAATTTCAGCAGCTTCATTCTTTCAGACAATGATGCAAGAGGTTGTGGGCGACATCCCAGGTGTGTTCTATTAACAAGATGGCATTCTCATCATGGGTTCCTGGACCAAAGATCATGAGATAAAACTAAAAATTGTTTAAAACAAATTGAGCATTGCAGGTCTCACCCTCAAATGTCCAAATGCTGTTTTAGTACTTTGCATATTGATTATTTAGGCGATTGCCTCAGAAAAGGGAATGTCTCCCAGGGAGGGATTTTTTTCATCGATAGTACAATCCTTGCCACCCAAGAATAAACATGAACTTATGTCAGTTTGGGGATGGTCGAGTATGACTCAAGAATTGTGAGACAATTTTCAGACAGACGCTCACATTTTAGGAATCTTTGAAAAAAGGACATACATTTGATTGGAATAGTGTGTGTGAAACGGAATTCTGTGGGATAAAGAATGCTATTGCCAATGCCCCAATCCTTTCCCCTTTTTGACACATGCAAAGATACCTTTATAATGACCGAGGCTAGTGGTACTGGCTTGGGAGCAGTACTTATGCAATCTGATAAACAAGGCGAAAGAGTATCAACGTATGCCTCTAAGGCACTAAAGCATGCTGAGCAAAGGTATTCTTTCATTGAGAAGGAGGCATTATCACTAACTTGGACAGTACAAAAGTGTAAATCATTGTTGTGGGGCAGAACATTTTCCATTATCGATAACCATAGACCACTTGTGGCAGTATGCAATTGAATGGTGTTGGATGGTGTTTCTAGACAAATAATCAATTGGATCACATCATACAGGGTCATGATTTTGTCATCAAACATGTTTCAGGGAAAGATACTAGCATATGGTGCACTACAAGCAGATCAGCCTCCAGTTAAGATTTTCGCCAAACACTAAGTTAGAGATATGACGTTCTCAAAGAAGGAGTGGCCACATAAGACTTTTTTAGATTCTCCAGATTTTCTTTTAGCACGTTATTGGGCCGGCCAATACTGTGCAGAATTTCTGTACATTTGCAGCTCCATTCTTCCAATGATTGGTCACTTTTAGCCAGAAGAGCCTGTTTCAATACCTTAACCCCTCCTTCAGTTGGCGGTATGAGACACTTTCTGTATAAGGAAAGAGTCTTCCAAACAGTTAAGGAATATAAGGATGTTAGACATAGTTCATTTCTAATGATTACCACAGGCATCATACTTGGAAAAGCTAGGACATAGCTCCAAAAGGTGCCCTTGATAGTAATCCAAATCTTCCAATGAAACGTTAATGAACCTTCTGACACGTATGTTAGTATGGGAGATACTTTCATCCGGTAGAATGTAAGAACTAGGGTGAGCGAGAATTTACAATAGTGTGATCTAATAATCTTTGCTTGTACAGCTAGGCATTTTATCTTCCTTCTCAGCTCCTCCTCTCCATATGTGCCAACTGAGCATTCGTTTATCGATATACCCAGATAGGTCATCTTGTGAAAACAAAATCAAAATATCGAGGCTGAGTACCCCAAAAGGAAATACACCGAACACCGGTTACAAAGGAACATAAAAAAGTACTTTATTTTATACTGAATCCAGTTACAAAAACAGAGCAAAATCAGATAGCTATCAGCCCTCAGTACAACACAACGAACTCCAGCATGGTTCAATGTGTTCAGTGAGAGACGCTGTACATTAGAATGCATTCGCTTTTTATACACTTGGTGGGCATGATGTACAGCCCCACTTCGGGTTAATATTCCACTTAATACATCACCGATCTAGGGTTTGTGCCAAGTCTCGAAACCCTGCATATAACTGGTTTGCCTTTAATACATATATCAACAAGCCTATGCAATAACTGTGTGATCTGGGATTGTTCCATGCTAGTCTTCTTAAACATTAATACAATGCGGTTAAACAAGTGTTCTATGTTCAGTATTTGGATACATTGTTTTTATAGTATACTCGTGGCTTAGTTTCTTTACACAAGTAATCCCTTACACACAAGTCAATGAAGGACAAGGTCTCAGTACACGACCTCAACAAGTGGCCTGCAGGCAAGTTACATATTAGCTATGTACAGAGGTCGAGAAGGCCATGTTGTATTTTGGAATGACATCGTCCATCATTTTAACTCACAGGGTGACTTTTACAAAGCGAATCCTAAAATAGCGAATTGACCTAAAATGGCGGCTCACATTGATTTTAAGGTCAGGACCTTGCAACACGGATTCTTTCGCAAGCGACTTTCGAGCAGCTTGGCGTAGGCCAATATACATATATTTATTACAATAGGAGGCACAATATAATTTCACTTTTGACAATATGCGTTATCAGGGTTATTTTGCCCCTTCGATTGACCAGCTACAGCCTTTTAACTTGCCACCTGATTTCCTCCCAAATATCAAGGCACTGGACTTGAGTGGAATTATCTTCAAATCATTTGCTGCTAAGTACTTTGTAAGTGCATCAAGTTGGCACTGGCGCCCAATTGAAGTTTTGTACATGATTATTGCATCAACAGCATATAGCAGTCTATTAACCAGTGTTCTGGCTATACTTGGAGGAAAGCAACTGATGCCTTTAAATGCCTCCTCCATGTCTGCGGTGTACAGATTGAAAATCGTCTGTGCTAGGTGACTCCCTTGTTTTAAACCAATTGTGGTGGTGATTGCTTCTGTTAGATCTTCAGCTTTATTCAACCAGATTCTCACTGTAGTAGACGTGTGAATACTCTAAGTCTTCCAGTATATCTGGTGGACATCCCCAGTTGATTAGTTTAGACCACAGAGTTTGACGGTTTACAGAGTCAAACGCCTGTGATAAATCCACAGAAGCCAAATATATGTTCTTGCTGTTCTTTAATAAGGTTCTAGTTTTCAACAAGTTCAATGATGTGCCAATGCCCTTCTCGAAGCCTGACTGCCAGGGGTCGCAATGATTTGTTTTCCCTACTCCAAGTGGTCCAGTGTTTCAAGATTAGGGCGGCAAATATTTTCCCCATTGCGTACAGAAGGGCAATAGGCCTATAATTTCCAGTTATAGACCTATCGGTATTCTTAAAAATTAGCACTATAATCAAGGTCGTCCACAATGTTGGTATTTTCTTCCTGCTTTTTATTAAGTTGAACAGTTCAAACATAAAGGATTCCCATTCCTCTGGCTCCTTCTTCAGGGTCAGGTTTGTTAGACCATCTGGCCCTGCTGCTCTCGAGTTGCTGGAGGGTTTGATCAGGTCCAGAGTATCTTCCCTTCTTATTACAAAAGCCCAAGGGCACAATAGCGGGCCTTGTTTGTCCGTGTGAGGTTCTAATGTCTTACAGAAGTGTTTACTGAAATGAATTATTCAGTAACCTGCAGCAATGGGGTTTGCTAGAAGAGATTGGTGTAGTGCTTCAATAGATTTGAACATTCTCCAGATTTCGCTAGAGTTTTTGGAGGTGATTAGCTGTAATATGTATTCAGCGTCCTTTAGGATAGTAATGTACTTATGGTGTCTCAGACAGTTTTTATAAGTTTGCTTACTTTTTTAAGGTCAACTAAGGTTTTTAAGGAGGGTCTTATTTATGTGCTCTTTTCAATCTATTCAACACCCGCTTCCTTATAGATACAGCCATGTCGAATTTATGTAGGTGTTGAAAGATTTTCCTCTTACTCAAAGTCTGTTTTCCATATATAAACACAACTGATTCGGGTAGTCCAGTTCCACTTTCAGTGTGGACATGTTGAGTGTCTTTGTCAGGGCAATTATGTTTCCTCTCAATAGTCTCATGATGTTTCTTCCCTGGTGTACAATTAGTTCTTGAGTCATTGATTGGGAGACATTATGTTGAAGGCTTAAAGTCCTCATTTGGAGAATGTTATGGTCACTCATTATAGTCGTAGTCGTTGCAACTGTTAGTTCCCTTATGTGCAGTCTAAGGTTGTCAGAGGCGAAGATGTAATCAAGAATCTGGCCTTCAAAGCCCCTCTTCCAAGTGACACTATGTGGTGAGTCTCCCATCATGGAGCCATTTAAGATCTCAATATTTCTCAGGTTTAAAGCCTTGCTCCACTTCAATCCACGTAAGACCACTTCATCTGAATTTGGAACTGGATTTTCTATCAGAGTCAAGTTGGAACTAAAACAGTGAATGTTAAGGTCTCCACAAAAAATTATCTTCAAATCTTGTCTTGCAACCCTGACATCATCAAACTCGTTCAAGACCTGGACAATGAAGTTCTAAGCTAGTTCAGATTTGATTTTATGTTCCAATAAAGGTTGCAGATTAACCAGAATAACCAACCTCCTGTTATGTTGTCAGGTGAATATTTCCTGTCAAGCAGGACAATTTGAATTAAAGGGGAGAATGTTCTTCACCTAGTTTACATTTCTAACAGTTTTTAACAAAAATAGCAAACCTGCCATAGGTCAACCCTTTTGACCTTTAGTGGCCGGGTACAAATAGGATACAAATCCTTTAAGGATTGAGTTGCTTACAGCCCCTAGTGTTCCTGCAGCCCAGGATGAGACCCTTTGGACTGTCATCCTCCCCACTCTTTTGACGTTAGGAGTTAGATACTAGGACCACTGCTAGCCACTTCCATCCATCTATTTGCATGTTTGTCTTGATGGTGGGCCCTGTTGTCATTGAAGTGAGAATTGTCAATGACTATCCAAAAATTCCTTGACGGAGTCCGTTGGTTGTTGTGTCTCGAGCCCACGCTTGTCGGTCGCTTAGGATCATTGCCCCAACGACTATTGGGTGTTCTCCTTAGTTGTTTCTTCTTTGGTAAGATACACTCTTTCAAACCCAGGTTGTTCACAATTTCTAGATACCTGTTCACTCCTGTTCTCAATTCTGTTTTCAGGGAAAGATAACATCATAACATCATAAGGTACTATCTGGCCATATTCTCAGTTAACTCATGTAATGAGGACATCAAAGAGCCCTTGCAGGACGTCTTCTGGGTCTGTGGAGAGTCTCCAGCACATGAAGAATTGGATGACTCCCTGAAAGATGAGCATTAATTGTACAATGTAAAACATGTTGCCCTTAACAGTTGGTTGGATTGGATACCTGACATGGGCTTGGGAGAATTCCATAAAGTTAGAAATGAGTTGAGTATACAAGGGACACATGCTGTGCAAGCTGGCCAAATCATTCCCCCTAGTGGAATAAGAAAATAAACTCTTAGAACTAGCTCACGATAGTCACATTGGCATATCCAAAACTCAAGGGATTCTCCACACAGACTACTGGGGGCCAGGATTGGACAGTAAGGTAGAAGAGATGATAAAAATTTGCATTGCATGCTCTTTATCTGACAGAGTACTCAAAACACCTGTACAGCCCTTAAGACCCATAGAACCACCTGAAATACCCATGGAAAAAAATGTTGTGTTTGACATAATGGGCACATTGCAATCCAAAGAGGGGCATAAGAAAAATGTAATCTTTATGGTTGAACGATTTTCCAAAAAGGTAGAGAGAGAGGGGTGATCTGTCTTAGAAGCCGACTCTAATGCAGTTAATACGTTCATGGATGACATTTTACAGTGGGACGGCATGCAAAGAAAAATTCTAGTTGACCTTGAGAGTAATGTGTTGATCAAAGCATTTGACTGGGTGGCGAACAATGCCTCTATACTGAATTCCAAGCATTAGTCCCAAATTGTATCTGTGTGGAAATGATTTCCCGAGTCAGAGTAATATCTTGAAAAGTACCCCTCACGAAAACTGTGCAATAATGTAATGCGGTTCAGGTTTAATGTAATGAATACTAGTGAGATTCAATTTTATCAGAAATGAATTCCTGAGAACCAGAATATATGTAGATTCTGCTCTACTTTGGGGGTTATTGAAACTTTATTGCACCTGTTGCTAGTGTGCCCAATGTTGATCAATGAGAGGATTGCATATTTTTCAGAATTTGTTTATGACACATCGTATGTGATAAGAGAACAGATATGGTTGGAAATGATTCACGGTTCTGATATTTGCTTGAAGATCAGAGTTATAGCTTTCCTGACAATTATATGTAAAGTGACCTAATTGTTTAAGGGCAGGCATATCTTTTTGTATAAGCAATCACATTTGAGATGTCTGTTGTAATGCATTAGTTTTGTCTTAAGAACTGGTTTTGATGTATGGATCGAAAAAGAATTTTATATTTTGTTTATAAGGAAATGTTATGTAATGAAGTTGATGCGATTTGATAGGAATGAAAATGAATTTTAGATTTTGCCTAAATTGTAAGCATGAATAAATATTGTGTGAGATAGTTTGAAAAGTTTGTAAAGAATCTCTATATGTATTTGAGTGTTAGTATATGAGCTTTAATATTTTAATGAAATTCTATGTGATTTTTGTAAAGGTTTATATCATCTGCAAATCTAATGCCTGGAAGCGAAAGAGAATTTTTTTGAAAACATTTTCATTTTACATTTATTTACGGCGAGAATAACCCGCAGTCCGACAGTCAGAGCCGGAGCCGAGGCTAAGTGGTTTACAATCTTTGTCAGTGGAACCAGTTGTGGCTTCTGGCATTCTCCTTCTCCAAGCACTTCTCCTCCTGGTGTGCCGACAGAGGACAGCAAGGCTAATTCGAGGGTACCTTTGTGTGGAGAAAACAGTGGAGCAGAGAAGAGGATGGATTTCGGCTCCTGTTTCTTCCCTCTTTCCCCCATTGCAATCTAACTCCAGAGTGAGTCCCGGCTGAGTCCCAGTTTGCCCAGAGACTCTGTGTGTGTAATACCGTGAGGAGCTGCAGCGACTTGTGATTCCCTTTTCTGCTTTCACTAGTGGATTTGCATAAAGACTGCATTGCCGCGCAGAGCGCGGCGTGGAGTGCCGGCTGAGTCTCAGTTTGCCCAGTTCGCCCGAGTGCGTCCGAGGGCCGGGGGCCAACTTTATATTCAAGGGTCGATGGCTGCATTGCAGAAGGCCCCTGCGTTGGGGGGGCCTCAGACACGTCACAAGACTTTGTTACAGCGTCGGATGCTTAATCCATGGACTCCCCTGCCGAACAATGCTGCGGTCGGCCAGAAGTCACAAGGTAAACCAGCTACTTGCATGAAGGAGGCCCCCCCGGCGCTTCCGGATCCTTTGGCAGCGCCTGTCCAATTGATACAAACAACTGCACAGGTCCATCATGACGTTGCCTCTCTGGTTGAAAGCTGTGCGGTCAATGCCATTGATACAGTGGCGTCCGCAGGCACTAGTCTGGACCACAATAGGCTTAGCACGACTATACATAAGCCCTTGTTAAAACCACTAACTATGCTTTCTCTTGCTGACCTTGCGCCGATGCCACTCCCGCTGCAGAAGTCGGCGTCAGCGGAGCACGTGTTATCAAAAGTGGCTCCAGCCACGCACTCTCATCCTTTCAAAATGTTTTCGCCATTTGATTTGACGGATGCAGAAATAATAAGTGTGATTTCTGCTACACAGGAAAAGCTCAATGTCAATGAGAGCCCGTTGGTTCGAGCGCACACTCCATCTACGCAATTCAAGACTACTGGACGCACTGTCCTTCCGATGCAGAAGATTGCCAACTCCATGGGAGGCCTTTTTGTTCGACTGACTCTGTCCCAAGTGCTTTAAGCACTGGAGTTTTCAGTGTCCCTAGTGAACAACAGGAAAGTGGAACAGCCTCGTTGGAGCAATCTGGTGTGTCTCCAGAAAGTTTAGTGTCATGCCTAACAAACAAAGAAGGTGTCGGTCACTCTGGACTCATGCTCAATGCCCCTATAATTTCACAAAAGTCAACTCTGACGACACAGGCTGGTAGTGCCTTGAGCAAAGCCCCTGAAGGGCTAAAAATGACCGATGTAGACTTGAAACTAACGTCTTCTAGCGATTCTTGCACTACTTCAACACGGTCTCCTAATGATAAGCTTGCTCACGCTATTGCCCAAAACAAGATAGCACAAGACACTTCTTTGCGGCAGCTTTCGATCAGTGACCGTCTGAAGAGCAGGGCCAGTCCGTCTTGCACGCCTCAGAAAAAGCAGGTGCTTTTGTCTCCCATCATGTCAGCGCCGCCATCACCAAAATCACGACTGGAACTCTCTGGAGCGCAGGACCAAGGGTTAGCTCATCATTCTCTAGGCATGGTGAACTTATCTGAAGGCAACAGCTACACAAAAAGGCACAACACAATTGACATCCTGCTAAAAAAGAATGGCCCATCAATATCGCCAGTCACCCCTGCAAAAAGCACAACTTCTGTGAATGAGTCTCTACTTATTCAAACTCCGGGTAAAGACTCTCTGAAAACACCGACCTCAAAAATATACTTGTCTGCAGGTGCAGCCATTCAACTACACAATAACGTTCTTGCTGCAGCATCTCAGGCGATGATTCCGTTTGTAAAGCTCTATGAGACTTTAAACGAGACTATAAGAGACCAAGGTGCTCTCATTCTGAATCTTTCGGCGAAATTGGATCAAATAGAGTCCTTCACCAAGCTCATCCAACTCGATGTTCAAGCTGGTAAAGACCTAAGTTCATTCTGGCAATCTCGTCTTAATGATCTAGTGACCCTGCAACAAGAGCGACATGACTTACAGCTAAAATGTCTTTTAGAGGTGGTGTCCGAATTAGTACCTCTGTTAAAGTCAGGTCATAGTCCTAACCGGCCCAAATCTGATGTACAATGTTTCACCCCATTACAAAATTCTGAGCAGGGGTCCAGGACTACGATGCAAACTATTGAACACCTGGACGCAACGACAGGCCATACGCTTGGTGCAATACATCAATCGACGAGCTGTCACAGTGCTAAACCATCGTCTGTGGTCTGTGATGCTAATTCATCTGATTGCCTCCTCTTACATGTCTCCTCCGACATAGGCATGCCAATAGGGGCTGCAATGGTGCCCTCAGCTGATGCTACTCAGGCACACAAAGCAACAACACAAGCTCTTTCTCAGGATGGTGCCCCGTCCACATTTGGCATCTTTGTAGGCACGGCAAAATCTTTTGCACCGAATGGTACTGCCAAGTTGAAGGAGAAAGTGAAGCCCACCAAAGCGACGTCTACAACCAAGAAAACCAAACTAGCAACTCATGCTGTAACAAAGAGCTTTATAAGAAACTTGTCGACTCCACCAAGGCCGGGGCTGTTCAAGCGCCCATCGAATGGAGCAAAGGTGCCCCCCTCATCACAGCATAATGCACCGTCTCTATCATTGAACCATGGTGTCAAACGTAGACGTTTAAATTCGAGTGACAGCACTTTAGCCAGTATGGTGGCAGCTGACGTTCATGATTTGTGTGACATTTCTATATATTCCCATCGTAGCGACGAGGAGTCATTGCAACACTCTATTGAAGAACAGCCACCGGATATAAATCTGCCAATGAAATCTGACAACACTAGACTAAGCTGCCCGCCCTCAGAGTGGCAAGTAGTCCAAGGTCGCCGTGCCTCCACTATGAAAAAGGAAGTTCTGTCCTCCAAGGTTATTTCTTCAAAACTGAACCCGAAATTCACAACTAATCAACGTAGCAAACAGTGCTGCTCCCCACCGAGGTCACAGGACCAGCTGCAGCACCGCACAAAGGATAACAGGTGTAAGTTGAGACTGCAAAACATACTTAAGGATGATAATGATCTGAATCCCAACCGTGCAAATGTTCTGCGGTTATTTAAGCACATTCCACCTCTTCGACTGATCGAATCAGATGATATTAAAATAGTCGAGTATGTGACAGAAAGCGCCTCTGATGCCGTCCTCCTTCATATTGATGCCGCTGGGGTACGTAACACCCTTCTCAAGGCAGCTGAAGATTTTCTGCTATTCGGCTTTGACATCGCTGTTGAACCAGACGTGGCCAGGAGAAGCTTAAATCCGGTCCAGACAATTTATGGCTCAAAATCGAAAAAACAAACAGTTGTGACATCTGTTCACCAAATAATGACTTCTGAAATACGTCAAGGAGACTCTCGTCGGTGCGAGAAACACCAGGGGCACCAGAGACAGCCGAAGCAGGAATAGCCATGATTGGATTCGCAGGAATCAATCTGCTCGATCCTATCATGGAATACTCGTGGCTCTCAACATTTGTTTCAGGACTTTGACATTCCATTGGACGATGTGTTTGTAATTTGTCTGCAGGAGACTTGGTTAGTTGATGCGCCAATTAGAGATGGTTTCAATATTTTTATCAATACAAAATACTCAGGGCCGACCCTCGGCAGGACTCTTGACAATGGTTTGAATCTCACGAGTATGGTCTACTCCTATTTGTCTTAATCCTAATCCCTACGTCCAAGGTTTAATTATGCAAACATGTTCAGATACTCTAAACACAGTTGCAACTCTGTTGATCATAAATTGTTACTGGAACCCAGCCAAAATACATGTTATAGAGTTTACCATAGCGATCAGCTGTTTAATGGAAGAGGCAGCCATGCAACACAATAACCTGAGCATTATATGCTGTGGTGACCTCAATGGCTCGTGCTTTAAATACGATCTCCCCAATCAAGCTCATAGCCAGATTCCATATGTAGAGTTAGGCGAGAAAGAACAACGTTGGTCAGATATTATGGAGACGTTTGACTGCGTTTTGTTGAACGGCAATGTGCGTGGTGATATGCCAGCTCAGGCCACTTGGCATTGTGAATCCACGCACAGTATAATTGATTATTTCTGGGTGTCTAGTAACCTGGGGTCAAAGATTCTGACACTGCAATCACTGACAACGACTAAGAGCGATCATTGGCTGTTGAAAGTGAAATGTCTTCTGGCGGTGTCTGATACTCTGTCCCCATACCCAGCAGCAGTTGAAGTAAACATGGGTGGAAATCGATTGAGACTGAGCGCAAATGAGATCCGTGCCCTAGCGGCTAATCTAAGTGATTTGACTGACTCTGTGGAATACACTCCACTGCTACAGAATCATATCACCTTGATCAAAGACAGCGCTCAGCAACATAAGCTGCACACCCACCCTTTTAGTAAATTGCTGGATGATAAAAAGAAAGTTCTAAGAAAAGAGGTCCGTAAAATAAAAATGCAAAAAAA
Organism: Ambystoma mexicanum; assembly: GCF_040938575.1. NCBI lineage: Eukaryota > Metazoa > Chordata > Amphibia > Caudata > Ambystomatidae > Ambystoma > Ambystoma mexicanum. Next base: position 516,476,451 of record NC_090926.1, on the reverse strand, counting down.
TGTATCACCTAAGACAATGATGGAGAATGTGAAGGCCAGACGAGTTATTTATAGAAACTGGTTGAAATCCCACAAAGAGATTGTAGAACAGGATTCTGCCGAGCTTATGATGAAACTGATGGTTACTAAGAACACATGCAACATCTGGTGAATATTAAATAAGGGCCCGTTCAACGGTTCCAATTCTATGCAGAACACAATTTCTGGGGATACCTGGTGTAAACACTTTAGGTCAGTGTTCAATAGCCAGCTGAAGGTTCCTAAATGGAAATCAGTGGCCAGATTGGGTTCCTGGGATGTCCAGATGTCGCTGTCAGACATCATTGACGCTATTAAGGCACTAAAAAATTCTCGTGCTGCTGGTCGGATATTATAAGTAATGTCAGACTAAAAAAAAATCCAGAGATCTGGGCACCTTTCATTGAATGTTTGTTTCACAAAATCACAAAATCCAAGTGCTTGCCTAAATCGTGGCTAACAGCAATCGGAATTCCAATCCATAAAAAAGGCTGTTGGGACGCACCTGAAAATTATCGTCCCATTGCCCTATTGGACACTATTGGAAAACTCTTTGGTTCCAATTTGAGATGTAAATTGGTGAGTTGGGCTAAAAAGGCGGGAATCCTTGACATCCGGCAAACTGGATTTTCAAAGGGTACAGGTGTGGAAGTCAATCTTTCGATTTTGACAGCTTTGAAATATCATGCATTACAGAGTAAAACCAAATTGCATTTAGCCTTTATAGACATGAGGCAAGCTTTTGATGGAGTCAACCGGCAGATGCTATGGGCCAAACTAATGAAATGGAAATGTCCTATGGGCCTTCTCAACCCAATAATGGCACTACATACGGAGACCTCTTTTAGAGTATGCCTTAACAAACAAGGCATATTATCTGACAGCATTCCAAAGACAAGGGGTGTCAAGCAAGGCTGCCCATTGGCCGTGGATCTGTTCAAACTATTTCTGGCAGATCTCCCATTATTCTTGGAGCAAGCACACTGTTTCCCTCCATGTCTAAACGGAACTCCAGTTCGGTATATTGCATATGTTGACGATCTCGTTCTGATCGATAGAACACAAATCGGCCTTCAACGTCTGCTAAGTTGCCTGCATGAATATATAGTTGCAAATGAATTGGCCATTAACACAGATAAAACTAAAATTGTGTCGATTGGTTCGTTAACGAGTAGAAGAGATTGTGCATTCAAATGGGCGGTAGGTGGTCAACAGTTAACGTCCGTTAATTCGATTCGCTATCTAGGCATCGAATTCAACAGTTCAATCGGGGAAGTCCAATGGCTAAATGCGTTGAAACTGAAAGCAGTAAGACTGGCACTGCAAGCAGCCCTGATCAATAAAAACTTTGGTAAATTTTCATTATCCCTTGTGATAATGTTTTACCTTCAAAAGGTTGTTCCTATTTTAACGTTTGGTGCAGAAGCGGGATGGAACATCAGTGAACAAAATTGGAATACTGTAGAGGGTCTTTTTTGGAAACAGGTTTTTAACCTCCCAAATTGTATTCCAATTATTGCAATACGCCACAAACTTTCGTTAAATTCTCTTTTTTCAAATGTGGTTTGGAAGTCCATCTCACTTTGGCGTAAGATGAGAGAAGTGGGTGGTGCGCCAGCATATAGAATATTTACCGCCTCTGATGATTCGAAAATTAGTAATCTGTTGGCACAATGGAGCTCAAGAGTGCAAGAGTGGATTGCAGCAGCTGACATTAATAATTTCGACCTGTTCTCACGCCCAAAAGTGGCAAAAAGAAAATTTGAATCTTGGGCATGGATCATAAATGTGAAAAGATACTCAAATCTTGATCTCTCCAATAAGTTAGGTAATGCTAAAAAAAAATTAAACTGTCAACAACCTTACCTCCTGCAGTGCTACAATCGCCATTATCGGGAACAATTTCTTTGTTTCCGCTTAAATACGTTGAATACGAAAGACATTCTTTTCCAAAGAAGGCAGCCTGCTATAAACAACAATCTATGCCGATTCTGTGAGGAATCGGTTGAATCATTGAAACACCTGATTATAAGCTGTCCAGCAATTGTTAATTTACGTTCTGTCCACCTAGGCGAATATGCCCCGCTAAATGATGATATGGTCACCTGGTGGTGCCTGATATCCTCAGGCCAAAACATTAAACATGTTTGTGCGATTGTAAATTTGATGAACGCTCTCTTGAGATGTCCCCGGTAATCAGGAGGGGTGCTAGGCTGATGCTCGAAATGTGTAACTGTTTAACTGATAAGTCGAATGTTTAATTGACTTTGTCTGTCTGTTTGCTTGACTATTAAGTGCCTTATATGTTACGATGTTGCGTAGAAGAACTTTGTGGAAATCATAATAAGACATAATGATGATGTTGATAACAATATGTATTGGATGTTTAGACGATTTGGAACAAAAGTTCTCTTTTCTTTTCTTTTCTTCTTTCCATCTTGGTGTTGGAAAGAGAAAGGAGAAAAAACTGTAGTTTTTCAATAAAAAATAAAAAAAAAAAAAGAAATTCTATGTGATTTTTGTAAAGGTTTTTTTAAACCTATATACAATAAAGGAAAAATAAATAGGTTGATTTCGAAGGAGGCCATAGGATTCATTAGAACTCTGAAAGAGAGGCAGATCGTTTTCTTCTTTTTTTTGCTCAATGACATAATGCCCCGTGTTGACATTGTATATAATTAGCTTCAAAAGTGAGATATTGATTCTTTGTATGTGCAAAAAGCTACTGCAACGTTTATCAAGTACATTGGCAGAGTACATGAAAACATTGAGAATTTGGAAGCTAAACTTCCTCCACGGTCAATTTGTTCAAGATGCAATATAAATATGACCACTTTAAATCATTTGACAAATGTATGTGACATCATAGTTACACACGCCCAAGATTGCTTCACATTTACTAAACACTTGGCGGGGGCCAAATTGTTGCAGAGTGACCTATTTAAAACACATGAGCAGGCTTTTTCCAATGATACAATCATTGCAACAGTCCAAGCATACCCAATGTTAACCAAGGATAGACCGCACACAGAGATGTCAATTGTTTATGAGAGACCTGAATTCTGTAGTGCAAAGGGGGCACTTTCTTTATTTAAATTATTCATCAAAAACATTCTTGAATAAGCATTTTGTAAGACAATGCATGTAGTAATAATACTGATCACTACACCCATGACAACAGCGAAGTTTGAGTGCTGTTTCTCCACCCTTAAGCAAGTTAAACATTCTTGAGAAACACAATGACTGAGGATCGTCTAAATGCTTTGGCCATGCTGGCCAATGAAAAACAACACATTTAAGAGATCGCAGAGCGCAATACACACATTAGTCATAAATGTGCATCTCTGAAAAATAAACATGCACACTTTGTATACAAACTTTCAAAATGATTGACAGTTTAACTTAAGTGCCATGGACGAGAATGCTTGTCTTTTTTACACAGACATGCATAATAACCTTGCACTTAAGGGGTTAATGTTGTTCTGTTACAAGCTATTTGCAGTTAGTTTGTCAGTTGTACCTTCATTGAATGATTTAATTTTTTCAAACTCTTTACATGTTACGATTTTGTATAAGGTTGCAGTGATCTATTTGACAGAACAGTGAGATATGTGAAGTTTATGTTTAATTGTTGATCACAATAGGATATGATGTTATGGTTGATGGTTGTGATAATACCACACTGAAAATAATACACTTAGTCAACTAGTTCTGTTGGATTTTTTCTCCATGCAATATGTGTGTGCTATTTCTGTGACCTGTGTATTCCACGAGTTTCAACTTTAAGCACCCAAAGCAATGGTGAAGTGGCGAGGCAGACAGCCATTAGAGGTAGGACAAATATTGCATTCATGAAGTGGTAAACTTTTAAGATTGTTTGCCACTTTCAAATAATGCCTAAAATCCCAATGTAGTCTGTGGATGAACGCACATGAATGCCAGTAACAGCATGACAAAATTATATTTTCTATTCTTACTGGATATCTTTATAATTAATTTCTTTATGCATACAACAGAGTACCAGCTATACTCAATATAAGCTACTGTAAAATACACCATCACACTTGCACACGCATGAATAAAGTACCACCATTATTACCTAAAACCTAATGCTTTTTAGATGATATGTCTGTGGGTCTGGACAGCAAATTGCACATTTTGGAAGCCATTTTTTCAAAATGTTCATTTGGGGGAGCACCCACACCACCCCTGATGTGGGTTTACCTTTGAAAGTCACTAGCCACCACCAGGCTTCTCTGATCTGATCATGATATGCAGTCATATGTGTTAGTGCTGAACAGATTTGTGCTGACAAAGTAATTGCTGACTGATCATTCCACAAATACAAGGCAAACGCAAAATGACATGAGTAATAATAGAGAGTGTGTTTATGAATAAAATGTTCAGTTGGATGAATGGGGGCAATCATTTTATTTTTTCACCTGGAATGAAGAAGCATGATATCTGTAAGATGTTGATATTTGTTTTTCCATTTATCTCTGCATTAATTATGAGTGTGTCACCATCTAGGCCAGGGGTATGACAACTTTGGCTCTCAGATGTTTTGGACTGGAGAGCCACAGGGTGCAGACCCCTGCTCTAGGCATACATTTTTACGTTTTCATTATGTATTCACTATTAGTAGTTTATGTGTAGAGGTAACAATTTGCCTTAACATCCATTACATTTTTTGTCAACACTACTATGTGTCAAATGTTAATCACATGAATAGCTAAACATCCAAAACCACTCTTACTGAGCTGGAACTATGACAGCATTAACTAGCGAGTCAGAGCCAAACTTGTGCAATATCAGAAAACTAGCATAAGCACTGATAGGCCCAAGGGAAGTGAGGGCCTGGTCTTAGGCCGGCATGTTGATATAGCCCTCGTCCTCCCATTGGTGTCCTTGGTGCTATGAGCCACATCAGGCTCCCTCCAGGGTGATAAGAGTGTTATTTTTTGTTAAGAAAATGTGGTCTATATAAACAGCACTAACTTGATTTCATTAAAAAAAACTACAAAACAAAATGATTGGTGTATATAATATAAACTGGCTTAAAATCCTTTTCTATGCTACCGGTGGCTATCTTGGGAGAATAGAGTTGGGTGGGAAGGGACCAGACGAGTGCCCTGCAAATAAATGTGGTAAGTGATTGGTGATTTAGGAGTGTGGGGAACAGCCAATTGGAAGTGTGAAGGGGCCAGAGGGGGTGGGATAAAAGGAGAGGATGTTGCAAATAGATTATACACTCAGAGAGGTACCAGTCACACAGGATCGAGGGAGGGCTGACACTGGCTAATTAAATCTGCATTCCAGCCAATGGGAGAGTGGGGTGCTCTCCCCAAAGGCACCTATCAAGGAATTTCATATCCATACATAGCTCTAATAGTCCTCAAGATAGCCATGTCACAAACACTGGGCCCCATTACAAGCCTGGTGGTCTGGAAATAAGGGTGCCATTAGCAGTGCACGAGCACATTTTGCAGACTGCCAAACTACAAGTATGCCTGCAGTGGCCATTGCTCCCAGAAGGTCTGACCTTGCGGTGGCATCAGTCCCTGCAAGCATGGTTTTCACAGAAGCACCGGCACTGATAGCAGTGGTGCTGTTGCTGCCATGTCCCCATTCCTATGGAATCCTATGAGACTCCACAGTAAAGGGGATTTACAATAGCCACCACCTGGCATCCCAGGCTGCCGGGACTTGTAATGTTCTGTTGGCACTGTGATATCAGGCAATGTAACAGTGTTATTTGTTTGGTGGCAACCCACGGGTAGTATGAGTGGGTTACCTCTGATCTCTTGATGAGGTCCATTGTCTACAACACCAAAATATGTTGTTAATAATGCAATCAGGTTTTCAATATGACTTGTTGCACTGAAGCACATGAAATCAGGTATAGTTGCAGTGGATCTGTTTCTCGAATCATTTGGTGTGCCACTGCTAAGTAAAATTCGACAGTGCCTGGCAGAAATTAGTTCTGCTATATGAAACTACTTGATGTGGAAGCTGTTTTCACTCAAAAAAGCATGCTCATTAAATCAGGACATTTTGCAAAAGGTTTAAAGCATTAATTTGCAATCTAATGATGTTCTTGTACTTTCAAATCTCTGTAAACTCTCTAGACTCTACACTAAAAGAAATACATTTCTTGCAAAATTGACTTTCAAATGATATAAATCAATTTCTCTTTGATCGTTTTGGTGTGACAAAGAGTTGACACAACTTAATAAAGATGGTTTAGAACAGTACATATTTAGTCACCTTCCAAAATACACTGCTCGAAATGAAACTATATTAGGGGCCCACATAAAGGTAGTAAACCTAATTAGTCATATTTTGATATTATTTTGGTTTTGTTCTCATGTTTAACTTTTACTTATTGAGATCATGATGATCAGCTCGTACAGCATCCACAGATTGAAGTGTTGATACAAGTGATGATATGATTATTGGTATATGTCTACATGAAGAAAAATGCAACTATAATTTACCCACTCTAATATTGCCCAACTACAGTCCATCTGCCCTATCTGCAATGCCCTCTTAACCTTAGCCAACACACCATACTTTTATTGTTGTTTTCAGCCCAAAACATATTTTAAAGCCCCCTTATCTTCCAACGGCCCCAAAGGCTTCAGTACTGTATCAAAATTCCAGGGCTGATTACAGGTAATTCTAATGGGGTGAAGACAAAGAGAAACCCTTGCTCCAGTTTAATGCGTGCTTTTACTTTGTCCATGGTATTAAACTGAAGTGATTAAAAGGTGGAATTAAGATGTAGGTAGCATTACCTATTTCCTCTTCTGCTGCCACCAAAAGGAAATAGTGCTGCTGCATGTAGTATGCATGTGGTAAAGGAAAGGGCCTGTATGTTTGAGAGTCATGCAGGCCTTTAAATAATTTCACATTTTGGAGTACCATAGGACTCACTAGGGGCAATTATCACATGTAGTAATGTTTTTGCAGTTGAATTTTGAAACTCTGAACTTAGCTTGTGGTAAACATGGTACGAATTCCAAAATGTTGGTAATCCCAATATCCACTTCAGCAAACTCTAAACGAAGCCCTAAGTACTCATCAAGAGTGCGTTGGGAACACCATCAAATGGATATGATGATACTGCGCACAGGATGCATGTTGTATGTAACAGGAAAGGACAGATTAATTCAGATTCATGCAGCAATTTACATTAATTCTAAGTCAATTCTCATTTTGGAGTCCCATCGGATTCCATTGGGACTGGTATTGCTGCATGCAGTGATGATTTTGTGAGGACATTTATTCTCCATACGAAATCAAGCGGGTTTTAAATAGTTTCATTTTGAAACTGAATTTTTCACTGAGGTGACTGTGGCAGTTATTCCATTGCCACTACTTATTTGCTGCACCACCAACATCTAAATGCGGCTCTTACTCATGCAGTGGTTATCTAATACCTCACACCACTGCCTTGATGTTAGTACCCGTGAGGAAGGGGACAGATGAGTAGTGACTAGCCTTACATTAAGACCAAAACAAGGTGCGTGGTGATAGGGATGGTTATGGCGGAACACAGTGTGAATCACAACGGAAAAGTAATGTAGAAATAGGTTAATTACAGCTCGTAAGGTAGAATAAAATACAGTTGTGCACACAGTCTTTTAAAAAACAATTGCTAAGCGCTTGCCAAGTCAACAATATTGCTTAACATGTATATTAATTATGATTACAAAATAATTAATTAAAGCAATGGCAATAATAATAATAATAATAATAATAATAATAATAATAATAATAATAATAATAATAATAATAATAATAATAACATCATTTTGTCAATAGCTGCCTAGCCTAGGACGGGTCAAACCCATTGTGTTTGGAACTCTTGTCCACAATCCAGGCCTGGGCGAGTTACGATGATCGCACTTTAACAAATGAATTCCCCCACGCCCGGTGGACAGAGAATTCATGTGCTGCTGGTAGAGGCAATGTTAAATGCAATGTTGCATCTACGGAGAATGTACAGGCACCATTCATGTCGATAAAACACCTGAGAAATAGCAATATTTCAAATGTCCCTCTCAGGCTTAGCCAATTAGTTAACATTTACGGCGGCTAGTTATCTGTATATAGTGCTTGTATTTATTTGAACTCATGTTTTGGCTGGTCAAACATTGGAACCATATGATGACAATGTATGCTAGGTCTTTCTCTATCAACAGCTGGCATGGCATACACAGACATGGTTCAGATGTACCAAATGTTCAGTATTACCCCAAAAGCACTGAATGTGATGTGCTGGGGCACAGTCTGTTAATGTTCTGAAGGGTGCACAGAGTTTGGTACACCCTGGAGGATGCCAGTTGAAGGGTTGGAGCTGTGGCCCTCCACAACAATGGGCGGTAGTGAAGACTCACATTTGGTTTTGGAGCCAGTCTCAAATACTAATGATATATTTTGGAGAGAAAAACATTTTTCACATAAAATGTGAAAGAAGGATATTCCATTTCAGCTAAATCACATATTCCACAATGACACCTAGTTTCCATCGTTGGAAGTTCACCTCCAGTTCAGAGGCCTTACTGATGTGCCTCAGAACCGGAGGTACACTTTGTGTGATGGCTAAATGGTGGCAATGTGGAATGTGTGACTTGGCCTAAATGGATTATCCTACTTCCCCATTTTGCTTTAATCCAGCACCAGTCATGCTTGCAATGTTCCTGTTTGTGACCGGTCCCTTCTTTCTTGCATAATGTCTAGGTCCTAGTTTCTTATTTCTTGTTCCTGGAGCCCTGCATTTCGGAATAAGTGTACTTATTAGTGTGTCCTGCTTCCTTGATTCCATTCCCATTCTCTCTCCCTCGGTTTTACTGTCAGCACTTTCCAGTACTTTCCTTTTCCTGTAGAACCTACTTTGGGCCTCATTACGACCCAGGCGGTAAGTTACCGCCTGGGCCGTGACTTTACCACCATGGCGTAAACTACGTTTACGCCATGGTGGTTGGCGGATTTACCGCCCCATTCCGACCTTGGCGGGGCGGTAAGTCCCCAATCCCCATTTACCCTTCCCCATTCCCATTTTTGCCTCATAGGGCATAATGGGAGTGGGGAAGGCGTTAATTACGCTACCGTAAATTACGGTGGCGTAATTAACTCCATGGTCCCTTAGCGCCATGGATTTTAACACCTGCTAAAAGCAGGTGTTAAAAGCACCATGGCGCTAGGGGACCTCGTAATTGGCGGTAAGGGGTCGGCGCAGCTAACGCTGGCGTAAACCCCTTACCGCCAGGGTCGTAATGAGGCCCTTTGTCTGTGTGTTTTACTCCTTTGACCATGCCATGTTCTACAGTGTAACCTTGATCCTTTAGACACACCTCATTGATTATTTCCTATTTTGTGCCTGTTTCCTTTCCTTCTCTTGGTGGGTGGCTGGAGGGGGGCGGGAGGGTTACATTTCTAATTTTGTTTTCCTGGCTCCTGCTCCTTGACTTTCTCTTGAAGTGAGTTCCTACTTTTCTCTTGCACTTCTCTCTTTATTTCTTTATGGTTGGTGTGCTGTTGTGTCCAGCTCCTGTGTGAATTCCTATGCTTTCCCGACAACTCTGTAAGAACTATTCTTACTTTTTCCTTTTCAAGAGTCATAGGTATTAAGGATCCTCCAATTGCCATTATTGCCTTTTTGTGTCCATGTTTTATCAGCAATGTGTGTGAGCTTCACTGGCATTACAGGTTGTGTTTCCCATCCTCTTGAGTATTGTCTTTAAGTTTCTGTATACAATACCATCAAGTGTGTTTGCTCACATACCCTGTCATTGCTTGCCCTGTATGTGCATTTAGCACTGACAATAGCTGTAACAGCTGTGGGTAAGGAGCTTACAAGCCTTCTTTGTAATGATAAGGAGCTTCACAGTGGTTGCTTCACGTCCCTTTTCATATACTTGTATCACGTTCCACTTGCACATCCTGGGGTTAGCATGCATGTCTTGGCTCCTGAGTGCATGTTGTTTGATACATCTTGTGCACATGTCCTCAGCCATATTCACAGCCGTGTGTCTCACCAAGACAGATTGACTAACTCACTAATACCCCACTCCACTAAAGTATTCATACAATTCAGATACCTTGCATTCACTTGTACACTTTGTTTTGTTTGTTTAACAATGACACATTTAAGAAAGAAAGGCACTAATGCTTCAAACAAGTATATACAAAAAGTGGCCCATACATTTGCAGTTGACAATCAAATCACCAGTTCAGATACATGTTAATTCCTTGTCACGAATGGCATTTAAGTGCAGAATATGTTTCCCACTGGTTATTACATGCTGCATTGCCAGATCATATTTAAGTCTATGGCTCTGATCCTGATGCTATGTCTACACTACATTCTACAACAGAAAACGGCTTACTTCACAAGTGTACCTCAGCTGTTCAACCCACAGTATGCAGTTACAACACTCCTCAGATGTAACTGTTTAATGAAAGAAGCATAAAGAATGGAGGAGTTAATTGCATACATTTCGTTTTCTATCATCAGACGGTCGCATATACCTCAGTACCAGAACAAACTTGTTTCTGTAATGCTAAAAAGTCTGATGTGAGTAGATTGTTTAAAGAAATAGTAAGAGGAGGCCACAGAACCCACAAGCAGTAAGCAACAATGGGTAATTAGGGCACATCCAGTTTGTTGGTACAGGGCCGAGCTCGGATGCTACCATGCCTGCCACTGTGCATACTGATAGTGATGAGTTAAGATAAGAATTCGTTTCTTTACAAGAAGATAATACAAACGTACAGTCTTTAATGAATACAACACAGACCTTATCCTTTGTTGATAAAAACACTGTCTAATCCCTGGCCTCAGAATCAATAAAATGCCATGATCTTTATTAGTATGTAAGATCAGCTGGGACAGATGGTGTTTTTGCTAGTTCAGCATTTAATCGGGGCACAATATATCCTCCTGTTTATCAGCGATTCCAGTTAGCTGAAGACACATTAGGCACTCGGTTGCCTGGGATTTCATGGTTAGCTGTTTGTCTCACAACCTTGAACTACAACAGACACAAGCTTCTGATTTTCAAACACAATCCAAAAGAGTAGTCTACGTACATTCATCCCCTAGAGTAGCCTTGCGCTCTGCTCTTGGCCCAGCTGCTGTACTAAAGCAAACACTCTAGCTAATGTGAAACATGATGCTAACTCTGTGTTCACTCTTCCTCGTTTACAGTGTGGGTCCAAACAAACAGTCAGTGAAAGTACATGCCATGCTCTGATGAACTCAAACCACAGTCTGCAGAACCTTTTCTAGTGAATGCTTAACTGTTGGTGGTTAACACATGTGTTTCAGAAGCTAAGAGTTATGAGTGATTGGTGATTCCTCTGAAGGATTTTAACCACCACAATTAAAGAGACTCTGCGTCATCCACTGTGGAAAGGGAATGCAAAGATTCAGCTCATTCATTGGTTTCTAGTGCCAAGGACTGCACTAGATGTGCTTTCTACTCCTGAGCCACAAACAAATCTGTTGGCTCCCACATCATCAGTCTGCCTTTAGCCTCTGACTCCTCTGCATTCCAGTCTCCATTTCAAGAGTCAACTATGGAACAGGTGTCTTCACTCACAGAACCTCATTCATGTCTGCCTTTTACTCTAGAGCTCCCATCATGCAAGTGTGCAGCCTCATAGCCTTCTACATGCTTCTATTTGTACGGATTGTCCCCCAATCACCTTAACCCAAGGAGGCCCCCCACTTAGGGAGCGAGTGCACATTTGTGAGTAAAGCAAGGTTATTGTATAATTGTCCGGGGAGGAGCTAGATGATGCTGCAGTGTCTAACTAACCCGAGTTGCCCGGAACCACATAAGTTGACACATTATATACATTTTTTGCAACAGTGTTTACTTAGTTTTAAATGTCTCATGACACACAGCAGCCCCATTTTCTTAAACCATGGTACTGGCAGTCCTTGAATGTTTTGCACCCAGAGAGGATTCTTTTGCCTTTTGGTGAATTGCATTCTGGGGCCAGATTAGCAAAGGTAACAGGAGCACAAATACCGTTTGCGCTGTGTTGAGCGCATGGTTGTACGCCCCCTGGTATTATAGAGATGGCCTGCAGGCAATGACACGCAGGGCAGAGGTGCGCACTGGAGATTTACGCTGGGCCTGGAGTTAAGGGTTGCGCATGAGCGCTAACGGGATTAGCGTGTGTGCAGAGGATGTATGCACACACGATAATACTGGAAAGGAAGCACTGGGGCCTTTCTTGGATTATGGAGTGCGTTTGTGACACACACACACAACAAACGGCGCGTGAGCTTTTCGCCAGCCTGAAGGAGGCACACATTGTTAGTGAGGTGCAGCAATGAAAGATATGTGGCTATTATAATGTTTGTCATTTAGACTGGTAGTGTTTTTCAGGCATGCCTAATGTTTATTTGTTTTTAGGAGCTGGGAAGTCTTATTTACAAAGCGTTCATTTAAATGGGATTTTCCTATTGAAGAAATGCATTTGTAAATCAGGACAAAATATTTGTGCCTGTTTGTACAGGGCTTTGTAATGTGACAGTTACGTGTTCTGCACTCATCATCTGTTAGGGTTAATGAAGAGCTTTCTGTCAGTGTAGCAACATTCAGGGGACCCATGTAGGCAGACTTGAGGAGAACGTGGAGAAAGCAAAACGTAGTTGCTGTGCATTTTACTGTAGTGTGTTTTTGCAGGAGGCAATCATTTTTTAAAGGGAGCTAATTATTTTCGTCCACTGCAACATTGTGTAATTTGTTGATGTAGCTTGATCTACAGAGAAGAATAGTAAGGGGACAACACCAACAACAAGTGCCATGTGTTTCTCTGAATGTGTTTGGGATGCAATCAGAAATAATAGTGATGTTGAAGTGCTTCACTGCTGTACCGCTTAATTCCTGAGGTAATTGTAGAGATTCTAAGAAAGATAGAGCCATCTAGACAAAGTAATACGTGCAGGAGGTATGCCTGTATGTTTAGGCAATTGAAATCGTGATGGGGGCTAGTATTTGCATGCCAGGGTAGTGACTGAAGGGGAGTGGGCAGGAGACTACACATTCACACTGCAGAATTTAAGTGGGGACTTTCAGACAAGAATGACAAAGATAACTGCTTGTAACATTGAAGCTGCACTACAATAGTACATTAGAATGTGTACAAGAGTTAGATGCCCCCACACAAGTATGTTTGCTCCTCCCCTCAGTCTCTGAAGATGCCGCCTCTAGAAACAGTTTAAGGGTTAGCCCCCACTCCTGAAATTGTAGTTTAGGTGCATGCATGGCTACATGGCATGCAAACAATTTTCATGCTCCTTCCCTAATTTGTGTCCCATGGTAATGGATCTCCAAGTATATCAAAGCACACATTGCACTATCCTCACTATGCAAGCAAAAATGCACCACACTTTTGAGACTTTTTCAATTACCAACCACTTTACTCTGTGGCTTGCAGTTCTAAACAAAGAATGTAAAATCCAGAACTATCACTACTGTATTTAAAACTCCCAATATATCTGATGTGTCTGCATACTGGCATTCTTTGCCTAGGGCAACATATTTCCCAACTACCATGCCCATTCCTTGCACATCCGCCCTAACAATCAAAATGTTTACCCATACATTTATAGCATATGAAAATGCGGCCAGCTATAAAAAATACAGCTGCCAGTACTAGTGAGCCCTTCCAACTAACATTAGAAATCAAAATTGCCTCGTGTGTATAGAAATACATTCCCAACTTGTGTGTGAAATTTCTGCAAGCCATACCTAACTACACAGAGAGCCGTATGTTATAAAAACATTGAAGCTGTTCCAGACTCAGCTGTTCATTGTCTTACTCTGCTACCTTGTGATGCATACAGTTAGGGGTGCAAGGCCAAAATCCAACTTCGTATTTATCCATGCAGTAATTCCTGTAATATGTACTAATGGCAGAATGCCATTTCAACAATAATATGGTTTGGTAACGTGCCATGCATAGTGTCTCAGCGTTCACGAAAGCGCAGGTACCTTGCACCTCTGGATACAGGCACATCTGCACGTAATGTGTCTGCAATCTGACAGAGTTCACACCCATTCCGATGGTGCAGCGCAGCTGCCACAGCGTGTCTTTGTTTGCACTGCGTTAAATCTTTTGTTAATCCGGGCCTTGGTATTAGTTAGTAGTCTACCAGTCAAGATGGGGGGAATAATGACACAATTGTACACTTTTTGCCTAACATAGTTCGATAAGGATTTATATATTTGAGTGTCACTATGATATGTGCACTTGTCAAGTTATCTTTATAAAGCAGAGTATTTTTTTAAAGCCAGACATGGCCGTGAGGAAGGGGAAATGATGAGAGGGCAAGTAAGGCATGAGTGTTTGCCCACAATGTGGCAAGAGAGTTTGAAATCCTGGACACTGGTGCAGTTAATTTCTTCTGATTGTGGCTGCTTTTCAAGGCAGAAGTAAAGGACAGATGTGGGTGGACAGCATCGCAGGGGTGTGTCCAACCCCTTGGGTTTTTGGGAGGTTGGCAAGCTTGCCCAAGTATTTTTCTACCAGGATTTTACCCAGGTTGTCATGTCCCCAGTGCAGACATCACAAGCATTTTTATTTTTTGTATTGGCATTTCGTTTTCCAGGGGATATTGAATGACAGATTGGTGTGTTTTAAAGGTGTGCAGCTTTTATACTTTGCCATCATATTTATTGGAACATTTTCTCTCTCAAGTTATTTTTGCAGTGTTCATTATTTTTTAAAAGTCCAATGGTATTTTGTCTTGTGCACTTTCATCTAAGGAATAGGTCTATTGAACTACGTTTGTATATTTCACTTCAAGATAGATGTTCACTTACTGTGAATAAATTAATGGGTGGCAGCTTTTGATTTTTGCTATGACGCCAAAAGTACCTGGGCATTTGTTTTTCTTGCAGCTTGTAATTCTTTCCCTTTTCTGTGCTGCTTAAGTGCAGTTAGCTGGGGTTGTGCGATGTATCACAACAGTCACCAAGAGACTGGCCATTAATCAAGGGGCTTTTAGAACACTGATTAACCAAAGTGTGTGATCCTCAGCAAATAATTAAATTTCACTGCACATTGCCTAAAAACATTGTGAGTTCTAACAACCTGCAATATTGATATGATATGATATGGCATTTATAATGCGCCTATTCACAAGTGTTTCAAGGTGCAACGAGGCACAGGAGAGGAAAGAGAGGGAAGACAGAGGGAATGATCGTACTAATCTGGGAGACATTGAGATTGTGCAAGTGCAGGGTTGGGATCAGGGGAGAAGTGCGAGGGGAAAGGGGGAGGGGCCGTGCAGTACATGGAATCAACAGAATGAAAAAATAGAAACAATTAATAAGAAGTGGGGCCAGCTGGTGGCAAGTGCAAGGGTAAGTGCAGCAAACAAGTGTCAGGTGCTGGTAGGGGACTGTTGGGATACAGAAACAGTCCGAGTGCAGGGTTGCCAGGGGGGTAGTGTAGGTGTGCAGCTGGCAGGGAGAATCTGGGCATGAGATCAGAGGGTAGCCAGGTGACCAGTGCAGTTTTATTTTCAGCCAGGAGTTCATCAGGGGATAGGCAGAGAGAAAGCAGAAGCAAAGAGGAAGGTCTTGAGGTGCTTCCTAAACTGGATATGGTAGTCCTTAAGTTTCAGAGAGGCAAGGAGGCTGTTTCAGAGGGAGGCACCAGCCGAAGAAAGAGACCTACGACCAACTAATTGATTGGAGAAGCCACTGATTCTGGTGGAGTTGGAGGCAGATGAGGGAATAGCTTGAGAAGGAAGATATTTGCAAAGGGAGAGTTGAAGGTATTGAGGCCCCAGGCCCCAAAAGGCTGTGTGGACAATGCAGAGGGTTTTGAACGTAATCCTTACAGCCACTGGGATCCAGGGCAGAGTTTTCAGTCCTGGAGAGATACAAACCCTGGGTTTGAGGTTAAGGACAATTCTTGCAGTCCTGTCTTGGATGAGTTGCAGAAGGTGGAGAGTAGAGGGAGGCATATTTAGAAAGAGGCTGTTGCAGTAGTCCAGCCTAAAGAGAACCAGAACTCTGGAGACAGTAACCTTCTGGGGGAAGGAGAGGAAAGGAAGAATACCTCTGAGGAGGGGAAGCTGGTGTGTGACTTCTTAGCAATGTCAGAGATGTGAGAAGCGAAGGAGAGTGTGGAATCAAAGAGACCCAAGTTTTTATCCTCACAGGTGGAAGCAGGAAGAAGGCCAAGTGAGGCCAGCCAGAGAGAGACAGGAAAGGAGGGAGCAGGTGTGCCTATGAGGAGAATCTCAGTCTTACTGGCATTAAGGCAGAGGTCATTGGCGGCACACCACTCATGGATAGCAGATAGACAGTCGGAAATGAGAGAAGGAGAAGAGCTGGAGAAAGTGACCCTGAAAATGAGCTAATTGTCATCTGCATAGCACTGAAAGTTGGTGCAGTGAGCGGCAATGCAGTGGGCAAGAAGTGCCAGGTATTGGTTGAACAGCCAGGGAGAGAGGTTATACCTCTGGGGAATACCACAGGAAGAGATAGAGATAGAGGAGAGGAAAGACCCAAGTTGGTCCTGGGAGGGTTGATCAGAGAGGAAAGAGGTATGCCAAGCCTGGACCTGATCAGTGATACCCAGGTTATCACGGTGATGGTTGAGCAGGATGGCATGGTTGACCGTATCAAAGCCGGAAGAGAGATCAAGTAAGATTAGGACACAGGGGGGATTGGAATTAAGTTTGGAGAGCAGGCCTTCATGGACGTTCAGGAGAGCAGTTTCCGTGCTTCTGTACCAGTTGTACAGGAAGCACATAATTTCCTCTCAGCCAGCCTGCACTTGCGTTTAAGGGTGAGGTTTGAGTCCAGGAGTTGGACTTGGCTTTGGGCATCATGTGGATCCTCATGAGAGGGGCAAGAACATCAAGAGTATCAGATATAGGAGAGTGAAGAATTGAAAGGCCTGCGTCATGGTGTGAGTCATCCAAAGGTGGAGGGGGATGAGAAAGTGGCAGCGAAAGCCTTAACTGACACACGCTTCATGGGTCGAATTACCGAGAAGGTAGTTGGCAGTGCTGGAGTTGGCTTGGCCTGTGGGGTAGAGAGGGTAAACTGGGAGGAAAGGAGAGAGTGAACTCTCCAGGAGAGAGTAGTGGTGAGAGGGATGGACAGGGGAAGGTCTGAAGAGATCAGAGAGTTCAGAGTGTGCCCTGCAGAGTGATTCAGACCAGAGGGGAAGATATAGAGTGAGAGAGAGTCGCAGAGATCACAAAAGAGTCCAGAAGGAGGACAGGAAGCATCCAGATGGATTTTGAAGTCTCCAAGAAGGATGAATTGAGTGGTTTAGACCAGGAGGGAAGAGGAGAGGTCCGCCCACTCAGAGAGGAAGGTGGAGATCTGACCAAGTGGCCGATAGATGGTAGCCACAGTAAGGGAAAGGCCAGGAGAGAGAGAGAGATCCAGCAGACAAGGCATTCGAAAGAGGAGTATGCCTGCATCAGAATGACAGAGCTACACCCCGTCCAGTACAGTTGAATCTGGTGCAGAGAGGATCTTGGAGCCATCAGGGAGGAGAGTGTCAAAGCTTGTGACAGAGCTGGCCTTGAACTATGTCTCGGTGAGACCAAGGACATTGAGATCAAGTTCTTCCAAAAGTTGGCAGATGTCAGAGCTGTGTTTGACAGCTGAGCGAGAGTTGAGAGTGTCAATATGGAGAATAGTGCTGTCCCTGAAAGACTTCTGGGGAGGGGTACAAATCAGACAGAAACACGCCCTGCAGAGATGTAGAGGAAGCCCGAGGGGAGCAGAAGAGGAAGGAGCAGAGGCAAGGTAGCCAAGGAGGAGGGAGCAGAGGGAGGTAAGGAAGCTGTGGAGGGAAGAGAGGGGATAGCAGGAGAAGAAAGGAAGTTGATGAGGCACAGGACATGTCTATCAAAGAGGAGAAGATTGGCCTGAGGGCCTTGGATCAATATGGTACCATTCAGGTAAACATTAATGAAGACCTTAGAGGAGTGGAATGGGGCCAGGAGGGCCTTCCACCAGGTGCCCCCCTTAATGGGAGAAGAAGAGAAAGGAGAAAGCACAGAGACCATATGAAGATTCCACCGGTGCAAGTGCAAAGTTTGTATGGTATTAGAACTAGGGTAAAGTTTGCCCTATTTTTTAAAACTACTATTGCTTCAAAAAATATGGTCCAATGGTTTTTTAATGTCTCAATGTTTTTAAACATAGGGCAAATTTACACATTGCCCATTTGCAAGATTCAGAGTTTTATCAATATGTCCGATTCTGACACACTATGTGGTCACAGTTCTGAGGAAATTATGAGTGATCAAAACAAACACCAGTGGAGGCTAACTTACACATGGTTCACCTCACTAGTATGGCTATCTGGTACCGCTACCAAGTACCTTTTAGTTATAGAACATGTCTGCTGGTAAATCTCTGACTAAGTTAGGAAAGAGACGTGGAACCACTGCAGGCAGAGGAGTGGCAAGAGGCCTTAATGGTCCCAAGAGAGGTAGCCACTGCAGCCCGTTTTATGCTCATACAATTAAAAATCGTGTACAGGACATTTTTTTCCAGCATACTATTATTTAAATGCAAATGAGCAGCAGACTCTAACCATTTATTATGCTGTACTGAATTCGGGACATTTTATCATATATTGTGGAAATGTCCAAAACTCCAAAGTTTCTGGCCTATGGTGATGCACAGGTGTCCACTGGGGTTTCACGACTGATTCAGGTGGATCCAAACTGATTCTGCTTCGAGTGTGGGGAGAGGAGTTGTATTCACAGTATGCAAAAGTGTTTATTACTAATGCCCTGATAGTGGCTAAGAGAAATGTGTCTATGTCATGCGGTGCGTGAGAGTTGCCCAGTTTGTCTAAATGGGTTTTATACATGGATAATTGCATGGTCACGGGAGAGCGAATATATACGTCTTGAGGTTGCCTGCATACAGTTAAGGTCTGGAGTGCATGGCATGGCATTGAGTGGCCCTGATAAGATTGATGAAATGGGGGGTTCTTTCACGGAATGGTGCCATGGTTTTTGTGTGGTGACAGGGTAATAATTTGTCGTATAACGTTGTGGGTATTATTGTATGCAATCCAGGTTATTTGCCCAGATTATTCAATTTCACAAGTGCTGTGTAGTGATTAGTGTTCATTAATTGTTTTATTTTATAAAATAAAGGAAAACGAGTTTAAGAAAAATAAATCTCCCCATCCCCATCAAAATCCCAGGGCAAAGGTTACGGTCTTTTATATCAATGAAAATGACAGGGATCAAACTAGAACAGCAAGTCGTTCACAGAGTTCTTATCCTCCAAACATGTGCACACCATTTTATTTGCTAGTGATGTCACAAAAACAAGTTGCATCACGAAAAACGATCATAGAAGATGATTGGTTAATTGAGGAAAACTGTATATGTCATCTATAGGGGTTAGTCTGGTTATTGGATCGCCATATCTGGTGGCTCCTCCCAGGACCACAACTAAGTATCAGGAATACAAAGTTGCAGGTTACCCTAATTGTAACTGGCTCACGCAACATAGTGTGCTTCATGTGAAAGGAAGTCAGGGATTGGGCAGAGCAAGTCTTCTCAGCCATGGGATCTTGGACAGCTACCAGGCCAAGTGAAACTGTACAGGTTGGGAACAACCCCAAAGGTGATGCGTGTTCCCAGCAAGTTGCCATCTCTGATCACCTATTCCCTGAGACGGAATATTCAGCTTTGAACCGGTATACCAGTTGGATCTTTTCCACCTCTAGTTCGATGGGAACAGCTTTCCCCATCCACCTCACATTAATAGGCTCTGTCGCATGCTTTCAGGTCATGTTTTAGGGACCACGAAATGAAGCTCTTATGCTTTTAATTATGAGGACTTTAGGTTATATTCCTTGTGGGTGTCTTATCACCTTGGTGAACTGAAAAATGTCTGTCTCTACTCGTCCTTTGCCAGGATGTGCACCGTTTCTGCGCTGGAAGCTCTGTCTGTCTGCTTCAAATGGCTCAATCTGTCAGCCTTTTCCTATTCATTTCAGTGCACCTATGGCTTCCATCTTTGTTCTTGTGACCATCCAAATTTGTCACAATCAAGCATGAGCAAGCCAGTTGTTCGTATTCTTGGAGTCTTGCTGGTTTCCGCTTAGCTAATGATATACTTGATCATGTGTCAGTCCTCCATTTGTTTTGTGCCTATCTGCAATAAACTATCATACTTATGTAGCTTCATGCATGATTCCTATATACTTCATGTCTAATGCATTTATGTCATGATGTCACTAGTGATGTCATCATCTCCTTCAAGGTTATAGTCAGTCAACTTGTGCAATGGATGACAATGGTATCTCCTCCATATTGTCATTCAGGTACGGTTTGAATGGTTGCTGAGCGAACAGTGTTTCTCATATCTGCGATACATCACTGATTGTGCGGAAGGGCCTAGGTGTGATGTGCATCTATCTTTTCTCTGCCTACGGGCTGAGAGTGGGGAGTGGGTCACAATGGCCATACTTGGGTCTCCCTTTTCACTGCCCTTTGGAAATTCACATGCAACTTCTTTACTTCTTTTCTACAGACCAAATTACTGAAACATGGGATAAATGTACATATGATTTTTCCAATGTTTTAATCTCCAGGAAACTTACATATATCTTTATTTTTGGCAAATGGATCAGGAACATGTGACATTATTGTTATTGTTGCCTCCACCTTCAACTCCTCTTGGTCATATTGAATGATTGCATACATGCGTGTTGCTTCCATCCTGGCCTTGATGCATCAGTTCCCTATCAATTCTGTCTGCTTTTACCAATTTACCACTGTAAAACATTGCATGCAAAGTTTACTTTACATGCAATGTTTTATTTCTCACAAAGCAAAGAGAAAAAGTGAAGAATACAACTGCTTTCAACTTCATTTACTCTTCACAATTGCACTCCCCTTTGTGAGTGTTGAAAACACTTAACTGCAATTGTCCAATGCACGCAGTTATTTGTAATGTGAAAGGCTGACTAGTCAAAAAGCACACAAGGGACTGCCAAATATGTAAGTGCCCGGATTTGCTGTGGGCTCCATGCAATGTGTGCTTTGGGCCCAGTGTCACCACCATGGTTCTTGCTCATGCTCAAGGTACTTTGCAATCACATTGTTTGATCAATATGTGCATATAATCATATATAAACATTTGGTACAGTTCAGTTGTGACTCCCTTTCCCAGTGGAGACTGCAGAGAAGTGTGTGTTGGCTCAAATAAGATCAACTATGTTAAAGTGGCAAGCATCTATTCAGGCAGTAATATTGGCCTTGTTGGATGTGCATCTATAAAAAAAAAAAAAGTGGTTGTGGGTCAACTGTTAGTGATATAGATGGTGAGGCAGATGCAGAAACACATCTTCTTGATGATTGCAGATTGGTAGCATCTGTGATCTGTGTGGCAGTAGGGATTCTATGTGTTCAGGGAAATCCATAAGTGATTACTCTTTACAAATGATCTCTTTCAATTTACTGTCACATGCATGAATCTTTGTTCCCAGCATCTACACGTCCACTTTCCTCATGGATGCTGATTTCAAAGATGCTTACCACATGCACCTCATGTGGTCACAGGCCCAGAGATGGTGGTTGCGAGACACCACACACTTCTAATAGCTAGACACTCCCTCTGGTGTCTATGGGCCTCATTACAGGTACAGCGGTAGCTTTGCCGGTAAAAACGGCAGGCTTCCGCCGGAGTTGTGTATTTCTTCCGGGGCCTGGCAATGGGAAATCACTTGGGCATTACATCCCTGGCAGTCCCTGAAGCAATGCGTCAGTAAAAAACTCCCTTTTCCCATTTGAGTCCCATAGGACTCAACAGGAATGGGGAAGACGGTAGCACCGGCACCATTTATAATGGTGCCGGTGCTACGGTCAAAGTCTGCGAGCGGGTGACTTTCCGCCCGCCAAGTCACACCTGGTGGGCGGAAAGGCACCCAGCCCGCAAACTTGTACTCGGTTGGTCTTGTAGGATTACCAGCACCATTTTTACCGGACCGGCAGGCTTATAATGAGGCCCAATGACTTTGTTTTCAGACATTCCACTTCAGGTTTTGCCACCACTTCTGGATCTGGGGCACCCTGCAAGTCATTCATGTGACTGCATTGATATTTTGGAGGATGACATTCTAGAATTTGTTGCACTGGCCTTGCAGGTTCTTCAGTCACTTGGGATCCGTTAGGTGTGTCACATCCTTCATGAAACTCTCCTCTAGGACTGTCACGGTGTGTCAGGACCATGGTGCATGCTCAGTGTTGTGGGGCATGGAATGCAGCAACATGGTCAGGTAGGGAATGGGCCAGTGGCAGTTGCCACTGTATCAGGGACTGGACCAAAGACGAATGGATCACCATAGAGAATAGAGCATGGGAGGTTGCAGGCCCTCATTGCAGGATGGTTGTTCCAGTAGCAGTGGGTCAGGATAGGAGAGGAGAGGGAGGTGTGCAGGGAATTGGGGGATTGGGCAAAGCAGTCTTTGGTACTAAGAGGAGGTATTACAATTGAGTAGAGATCACAAAGGGTACAGAGTATGTGCCAGTTCTCCATAGGGGCACTAGAGGGGCACTAGAGGCAGATATGGGGTGTCACTTTTTAGGGGGGCACAGTGGGCAGTCACGTTGACGCCTGTCAGAGGGTGGGGGCAGTACGCTGCAGGCAAGGTGTGGCCCCTGTCCACATCATCTTACTAGGTAGGGGGCAATAGGGGAAAGCAGGGGATGGCAGCTATCCAGGGGAGTGTAATATGGGATGCAGCAACCAAGGGCCGCAGTGCAACATTATTTTGGGAGAGCCGCAGAAATCAGGGTGGAAAGTATCAGCACAAATCAGTGTGTAGGGTGCATCAGGCATCAGGGGGTGCGCTGAGCAGAAATCAGGGGCAGGGTACAACATACATTTGTGAGGCAGCAGAAATTATGGGCAGAGGAAGATGAAATCGGGGACAGCTGGAAGTAAGCAGGTACAGGGAGGAGAGTGTGCCCTCCAACACACGTGTTGTGCTTCAAATGTAAATTGAAAAAAAGATCCTCAAACTAGTTATCGCTGCCAAGGCCATTCACTATGGGGCAGAAGGTGTAGTGGTGCTGGGGGTGTTTTACGGCTGTGTGCCCAGAACGGGCCCTGGGGAATGGTGCAGCTATTGTCCTCAAACTGGAAATTCACTGGGGCATGCTGCCAAATTGCCAGATGGAGGGGTATACTCCTCCATTTTGTGCGTATATGGATGTATAAGCAGAATTAGTGTTCTTCCTTGAACACCTTTCCGAGCACATTTAACGCACTCGCGAAGATGATTTTTTTGAGCATATTGCATCAAGTGCTTTAACAAAGAGCAATGCTTAACGTTGTTATTTACAGAAGTGTTTACATTGAGATGTGATTATGCTATAGATTGGGTTTTAGAATAAAAGCCGTCACGCTTATAATGTCCTTGTAATGTCCTGTTTTCAAGCACGATAGTCAGGCCATCCATGCCTCTTACGATCCAGGCAGAACAATTATTTTTGCCATACATGCATGTTAATAGACACTCAGCTTTAACATACTGCTTCAGTAAGTATATTGGAAAATGTATTTTTTCCTGTCTGTGATCATTATCCCTTGAGGGTCACAATATTTCCCAAAATGTCTCACGATGCATGATCTACTCACTTCATGTGTGTTGGAAAATAATTTGAAAAACATATACATGAGTTAGATGATAATTAGACGAATTACAAATGTCTGAAAGAAGAAAGTAATCCTTGCCATCCATAATGTTAATAACTTACCCACGAAAATTCCATTAATAAGTTGTGAATATTAAGAACATTATTTTCAACCATGAATATTAATCAGTAACTTGTAGCTATGAAGAGGTTTATTATACTCATCTCCAAGTCCTTTCATCTTCATGTTTTAAATGTTAAACACAGTTATTATATACCATTGTACCATGCAATATCATATGGTTTTCCTGAAAATAAGAACTTGCTGCCTGCAACGCCTCAGGAGTCACGCTTTGCACATGGATCATTCTGTAGGGTGCATGGAAGCACTTGATGATTTCCACTTGTGGTAGGTTGTTAGCATGTTGGTGCAAATGTTACCAGCGCTGTTTCCGCAGTGTGCCTTCTGTTTTTGACTTCTGCTTTCATGGATCCTTGTTGGAGTTGGCCGATTTTTGCAGTGACGGAAGGCAATACCATTGGTTGTGTTTGTAAGGCACGTAGTGCTGGGATTTAATCATACACAAGCATTATGTTTGAGCATTATTTATGTTATCCTATGGTGAATATGACAATGCAATAGCCAACCCTTCTGACAGGAAGCAATTCGTTGTCCAATGGCAACATTCATATTCTTTTTAAAGTGAAACTCACCAGAGCCACTCAACCTATACATGCTCTATATTTTATAAGCCAAAAATGAACTTCCATTAAGGCAAAATGACAATTTACACACAATAGTAACTCGATCCTTATCAGCAGCTTTGCACCCACCAGAATGGGGCTCATTATGTGTTTGCCGGTATCCCGCGGATACATCCGGCCCATATTTAGACCACGCTTACATTTCTACATATGTGATATTAGCATTTTAGTATAGTTCACAACAATAAGTACATTGTTTAAAATAGTAAACGCCTACACATGCATCATATGACTTCTTGTGAAGCTTTCCTTTGTACTACTTTGGTAAAAGATGATATCTGAATAGTACACAGCTTAGAACATTCCTTTCTGTGACAAATATATCTAAGACATCGTCAATATCATATTTTAATTTTATATTTTTTATTAAGTGTTAGATGAGTTAGAAGTTTCAAACCTTCAACATATACAAACACAATAGAAACCATTATTGTGCTTACTATAATTAAGATGTGAATTTCTAAAAGATCACAACACACTAAGACCTAAAAACAATTCAAGACATTAACATTCATTATTACAAAATAACAATAAACTTTCTCATTTCAAAGAATTAGTGGCTGAGAAAAAAAAAAACATGCCAGACTTTCTTGTTCATACATACATTCATTTCATATGCTCTAGGATTTTTAAAATCTCCTTTCAGACACGACAGGCTCCTATATTGGTAACTAGAGACTCAGCTCCTAACAGTGTACTCCAGAACTGATCAGGTCTGTGTCCATGTAAAGTGTGCGCACATCTCAGACAGTCTGTTGCACTGGGTAAGGATATGTCTACTAGTTTCTATTTCTTCACCACAAATTCGGCAAAAGCTCTCCTCTTTCCTCATATTATTCCATCCACCAGTGTCTTATATTGAGGTGCAGGTAGATGATAAAGCATCTTTCCTCTCTGCCACATGGTTTAACAGGTACAAACACGGGGAGCCTATCCACGGATAGGTATAAAGGTCCATGGATTATGGTCCTTATTGTATACTAGAGATAAGTATATGGGACAGAAAATAGTTTCAAAATGCTAATGGAAATGTTAGAGAATCCTATTGATTCTAACTACTTTACTGAGAAATGTAAAGTAGATGGAGTCTATAAGATTATTGTTTTTAGTTCTATTTTTTAACTGTGAAATGTGTTTCCTAAACAACCTTTTTGTATGGTGTTTTTTTTCTACCTTTTTTTATTTTCAGGAGAGGTCATGAAGTAATTTGGGGAGGGGAAAGAGGGAAGAGGCTGTAACCACAACTATGGAGGGGCAGGTGAACAGGGGAAGATGTTGGGTGTGTGCTACATCTAAGGTAGGGGAAGTGTTCTCTTGCTCCTTGATTGCACCTTTGAATGCACTTACAAACTGCTCCCCCCTGCAGAATGATTAGTTGCAATATATACAGAGTACCTTTGTCTTCGAAAGATATGGATCAAAAGTCTCTGTTATCGCTTGCTCGGTAGCTAGTGGGATTTTGTGTCCCACAGAAGTAGGCTGTGTGGTTACAGTATTCTTTGACGGGGCTGAGGTGGAGGAAGACAGCCTACAACTTCCTAAGAAAGGAAGAACCTTTCTGAGATCATTGCAGTGGTTGGGTTTGATGTGGCGGTGCATGGAGTTAGTACCGCTGGAGTACTGTCCAGGCAGTCTGTGACTGAGTACAATGTTGCACTCAGTGCATTTTACTTTGAAAACTTTAGCCCTTGGTGCATTCCCAACAGTGGTAAAGAACTGCCACTCCCATGATTCTCTCTGGGTGCTAGAGGTAGGTTCTTCCTCTACCTCATCTTCTTGATCGTCTTCAATGTCTTTTGAAGTACTGCACTTCTCTTGTTGTGTAGGTCCACCAACTGGTGTTGCTATTGGATAATGAGTAAGAATAGGTGTGAAGCTGCGCAACGGTACGTTTTGAGCTGAAAAGTTTCTGGATGAGCTGAAAAGTGCAGTTCCAAACTGTTTGCAAAGCACAGACCCTTTTGTGGAGTTGCGGATGCATCTGCAAACACGTCATCATGCCATGTGGAGCACATGGTCATGTGATACTGTCTGGAAATTCTGCAAACTTGCCAGGAGTTTTCAGACGATGACAAACACAAAAACAGTGGGAAAAGTTGCAAAAAGATTATAAACGTGTTCAAAAATGCAAGAAGGTGGGGGATGGTAGAGTTTTAAGGTTGAACTTTGTAAATTGGATACAGATGTTGCTTTATTGGGTTAATTATGATTTTAGTAAGTTGTAGGAAATTAGCGTGCACTGGTAAAAACCCATGACATTCACTGAAAAAACTTTGTTAAAGGGACCGTATGGTAAAGTTTCACTAATAAAAACCTATGAAATGTATTTAATATGGGATGTCATCAGTGATGTCATCAGTGACATTTGTGATGTCATTGTTCATGTCATGGATGTTAGTCTTGGCATTGCATGGTGGTGGCACAAGTTATAGTTGCTTAGTTTACGATAAGTGGCAGATTTCTGTTTTTTTGTTTTTTTGTTTTACTTGTAACCATGAATTTTTTCATTGAATTTCATACGTTTTTATTTGTGCCACTTAACCATAACATCCCTTTAACAAGGTTGTCAGTGAATATATAAATATATTAATTTTAGGATTGTATACATGTATATACTATACTATGATGTAGTATGCCAAAAAGCCACAACATGACTGACATATGCTACACGTGTTACCTTAATTATTCTCTATAATCCAGTAGGCTGTCATATATCATATTTAAAAAGTTTACAAAAACCTATAAGAAGTCAAACCTTGGCCTGGTCTAAAGAAAGTTCTGGAAGAAACATATTGATGAAATAAATAGATTCAATTTTAATGTGTGAGCTTCTGTCATACGCCCATATGCATACTGTTCAGTCCGAATCTGTCAAGCAGTACTGTCCACACCACTTTGTGTAGGACCTTCAAGATTTACTATACCTCCTTCTGTCTTGAGACTGCTGCTGGGGTGGGTGTGGGGGCTGGGATGAAGGGTGATTGGGTGTCTGGGTTGGGAGGCTGTGGTGCATGCTCATCAGCTGCCTGTGTGCTGCTGCTGCTGCTGCTGCTGCTTGGCCAGCTGTGTCTGAACCCGGATTCTCCCTTCTGCCTGATTACGAGAGGCACTTTTCCGTTGTGCCTGAAACATTTAGTTTGCTGGAATCCGTGTTTTACGCATTGTTGCCACCCCCTTAACTACTATTCTGTTGTATGTGTGGCTTGTACGAGCTTACACGGATTGTTTTAAGCATTAAACCTGCTGTGCGAAACAACACATTTTTTTTTTTAATGTCATCTGCTTTAAGCATTGAACAAATGTGCCTAAAATCTATGTGGTGCTTTGGTGCACAAAATTGACAAATAGCATGTCTATGCTTTGCTTCATGTCACCATGTTACACTCTGGGGACTTACAAAATGAAAATGTGTGTGTGTGTGTGTGTGTGTGTGTTTTACAGCATGCTTGGTGGACAAAATCATATTTAGTTGCAGAGAAATTATCCTAACTCATGTTCTGTTATCAATTATAATAATAATCAATAATAATCACATAGGTCGACATTTATACTGTTCTTTTGTTCTTTTATCTTCAAAACCCGTCCTACTCCGAACTGATAGGGCGACATAAAAATGTGCAATGTTAGAAATGTGAGGGCAACAGATAGGAGCAGAACTCATAATAATTGTGCCTGTGAAACTCAAAGCTCTTTCTCTTTCTCTTCCCCATCGTTTGAGGCATTAATCAGGATACCCAGTGAATGCACATCTGTCTAAGTTAAGGACATCTGGCCAACAGTAATCTTACCGGACTGATCACTATGATGGCCTTAAATCGAGCCTGCTGGTTAAATTGTAAATCCGAAATAATCACCTGACCTTTGACAAAAATGATTTAAAATGTGACCCTGGTTTGGAGACAATGATGCTCATGCACTATTGTGGTGTAACATGAATGAAAGGTGTAAAAGCATTGAGTAAGGCTTTAACAGCTTCCATGTACATCATGCCACATTTTGAAACATTTGTAAGGTGGAGAGGATTGGTGGAACGCAATTTGTGTTTCCTCACTTTCCTTCCTCTCCACTGCAGTCATGCTGGGGCTCCATGTGTTAGACTGGCATTGATGTTCATCCCAGGACACATGTTCGATGTCCCTATGGGGTCCAGCGGCATAACACAGGCAGACCTCTTAGGAATCCATTGTAGATGCTTTCTGCCATGCTCGGATGGCAAGAACTGTGTACATTTACAATTAAATGCTGCCAGACATGTTTGCATGTTTGAAAATATTCATTTGTAATTTTGAGCACTACTTACTTACCATGCATGCATGGGAATCAGTGTTCACAATAAAATTAAACAGTGCATGACATGCAAACATGTTGGGCAGCATTTCAATGTCATTTTGAGACATCATAATTAATGGTAAACGCTGCATGGCATGCCAGTAGATGCTACCTGTACACACCTGTATGCTTCCTTTTGCCCTGTCCAATTTTACTCCGCTGTGCAAATGATGAAAATGTGGCGGCAGGTATCTGTTTACATTGCAGTCCTTGCTAATGTAATCGCTCCCCACCAATATTACGATTTGGAGCAAAGTGAACTCCATCATTTTTATATTCCAGAACCAGTTGATGATTTATTTTGACACAAAGACAAAATACAGTTATAAATGAATAGTAAGTAAAGTGGTGCATTACAAAAGAGTATACACAACTGTTATTCACAACACACATTTCATGGTCAAGCTACCACATTCACCCGCAAAGCATGCATCAATGCATAGCCATTACATCAATTTAAAAGAATACACCCTAAAGACCCAACTTCAGAAACATGGATGCAGTATTTAATCTGCAGTTTCCTTTTCAATTATTATTATTCTAGACCTGAAGCGTAAAGGGGTGTCTTATGTATGTTAGTACAGCCCACACTTTATAGCAGGGATATCTGCAATTAATAAGTAACAGAGGGGCAATCAGCATTGCCAGATGCCTGACTCTTTAAGAATGCGGACAAGATCAGCTCTTCTAATCGTATGATAAATATGACAACAAAATAAAAATTGAAACTGGTCTTCCTGCAGTGCCCCACATTAAGGACAGCTAGGATTCCCTTGATTGGACCATACCACGTTACAGCCCCTATTGGTCATTAATTCAGCCTCACTCTCATAAGCAAACTATTTTCATCAATAAACTGCCCCAAAGAAGATATTCCTCAATCGTATTTGGACAAAGGAGTGTATGATAACAATTAGATTGAAGTTTTAATTTTGTGCACTCTAATTGTGCTTGTGCAACAGTCATAAATAGTCTTTTTTAAAGCAATTATGCTGGGTTTGATCAACAGGGTAGAGTTGTTAAAATGATCCAAAGCATCAATCTGTATCATGCAAGGCTTAATATGACGGAGCCATTGTTTCCTCATCACGTTGGGGTGTATTGAACATGCTCTAAGAATAAAATGTGTCAACTCTGCCTCTGAATTATTTCAGAAGTGAAGCCAATAAACAATAGATTCTGGGTTGAGGTTGTCTTGCAAAAAGTAGAGGTTTACTTCTGCATGGACAGTGACATTTGGTGAAGATTGGTGCCGACTAAGTAATTATTTTATGAAGTTATTCTCTGGGTTATGTAAATTGTGCAAATCCTCAAACCCCTATATAGAGAAGTCATATTTAGTGAATGCCACTGGTTTGGATCTGTGCACATTAAGGGCCATAGATACTGGTTGGGTTTTGCAGGAATTCCTAAATCTATAAATGCCACCTACTGCTTGTAACATTTGAGCTTGTTGATAGTATGCAGGCCTTCCCTTAAAATGTGAGGAAAATCATAGTTGGAAATTTGTTTACTCTTTTTCCTAGCTGACACACCATAATGTCAGATTCCCCAGCATTTACCTGCAGATCTAATATTTGTATTTGTATTTATTGGATTTTATATAGTGCTTTAAGCCAAAGCGCTTTACATGAAACAACAGGAAATACATAAGAAGCAAGTTAAAGCAGAACATGAATCAAGTAACTAAGAACAATATACAAGACAATTTGCCAACATCATAGGAATGGACGTAGGTAGGGTTGGGTAGTAGTCCGGAAAAAGTAGAGAGATGTCAGGTAGGAGATTGGAGTAGGTAGGACTTTATTGAGGTGTGGAAAGATGAACATGAAGTGATGGAGCGGATAGACAGAGGGATACTGTTCCAGTAGAGTGGAGCAAGAAGCTGGAAGGACGGAAGTGGGATGTTGCACAGCGTGGGGGTGGGACAGTGAATAGGAAGTGATCAGTAGAACGGAGTGAGTGGGATGGAGAGTAGAATGAGAGGAGGGAGGAGAGGTAGGGTGGGGCAAGACTATAGAGAGATTTTAAGACAAGACAGAGGAAGTTGAATTTAAGTTGAGAGTGAAATGAGAGCCAACCTAGGGAGGTGAGTGAGGGAGAAATAGAATTGTGAGGAGAGAGAAGACAGAGGGGACGTATGGCAGAGTGGTAGACAGATTTGAGGGGGTCTAGGTGTGAGCTGGGGAGGCCAAAGATAGATGAGAGCTGAGCATTAGAAGAGTCGAGAGAAGATTAAAGAAGATATTAAGAGTTTAGTGGCGTGAAATGTAAGGAGGAGGTGGATTTTGAGAATGTTATAAAGATGGAAGTGGCAAGCACGGGAGGTGAGAGAAATATGGTGATTAATGGAGAGGTGAGAGTCAAAGTGGATGCCGAGGTTGTGGGCAAAGGGGGAGATGAGGAGCTGGGAGGGGGGAAATGGAATAGAGGGATGGGGAGGGGGAAGGAGGGTGTTGGCAGGAAGGAATAAAACTTAATTCATGAACTTTGGGTGACAAGTGATTGTAAAGCATGCAGAGTGCAAGCTAAGTTCATAGTATTGTCAATGCATATTTATGCTGGAAAGTACTGATTACCAATCATTGGTACATCTGCATCAATTGCAAGCAACAACTGCTGCAAATAATTAATATGTAGTGAAAACAGAAGTGGTACCAATACGCGCACTGATGAAAACCCATATTGATGTAGAAATTGGTGGTGCAATGACCATCAACTCCAGACTTTATACATGTCATATTTCCTGGATCTGAGAATCATCCATCATTTACCTCTATTTACCATGTTGAAGGTTGTACTTAGATCCATGAAGCCCAGATCTATATTGGCTCACAGCGGAAGTATGAGGATTGAGCAATGATAAGATACAGGCTCAGTATATGTTAATTTGTTCCGGACAATGCGGAAACCCAATTGAATGTCGCTCAGTATTCCATTCTGAAATACCCATTGGTCAAGTTTTGCCACTATTATTTGTCCAACGAATTTAAATTGGTTGTCCAGAAGTGAAATCGGTCTATAAAAGGATGGAAGATCACAACTTCCCTTTTTATTAATATGGTATATAAGTGCACTTTTCCAAGAGACTGGGTAATTAGATTCAAGTACCACTGCCGTGAGGTATTGTGCTATCACTGGGGCCCAAATGCCTAACAACATTTGAAGATTAAAACAGGTACACTGTCAGGTCCCAGCAATAACCTATAGTTTTCTTCTATTTTGCTGTGTGAAACTCTGCATCGGTTATCAGTACCGGCTTGGCTACCTGCTCATTCCTAATCCTATCAACCAGTGGTAGCACGGTTCTACCCATTAAGGGTAGTTGGCCATTTCCACCACCTTCTCTACATTGCAAGTATAAAACAGAAAAAGTAATTCACCCAAGCTGAGTCTTCAATAACTGATTCTGCACCTGTCTGAATGTGTTGATCGATCCGACCTTTGTTTATTAGGTCCCAAAATCTCTTAGAGGTTTTTTTTTTTTAGATGAAGCTCTGATAATGCAGATCAAGGGCCTTATACAGTTCTAATTTGTATACTTTAATACATTCTTCTTAACTCACTTAGCCACAATAACACATTCCCTATATTCCGCACACCCCTCTCATCAATTTCCTCACAACCAAAACACTGCCTTCTACACCTCCAAATTCCTTCTGTCCCCAGCACAACAAAAGGACATATACAAAATGGTATACTATATTTCTATTGCCCCTACTTCAACAAAATATTATAATAAAACATTAATCCAAACAACAAATATTTCTATTTCTACACACCACTGCCATTGGCCTCATAAGGGGTGATCCCAAAACAATTCACAATTCTATTCTACTTAGGAGGTCCCATCAATATCTAAATACAAGCCACATGCAACTACACAGTGCCATCTTTACCCCCAAGTAGGAGATCCCTTCAAACTCAATCTACTTAACCAATATAATAATTGACAAACACATATACAATGCTATTTTTCCATGAACTATTACACTCACATGCTCTTGCGGAATTGAATCCCCTTAATGGTGAGTCTGCCCTCTCAACTGCCTGCACCATCCTGGTCATGGGCAGCCCATGGGATCAGGCAGACCTTTGAGAACTCAGATCTGCTAAACCTTCTACTTAAGTGCACTCAATCTGGTCTCAGCAGGCTGGTGCAGGGCCCCCCAGGGTGCGTGCTAATGAGCACCCAGCTCTCTGAGAGAACTGGACATCTCGCTGGGGCCTCCAAATGTAAAGGGGAGCTCCCTTGCATGAGCCAGAGAAAAAGACAGGATACTGAAAAAATATAGTGTACACAGTGCAAGAAAAAAACAAGATGTATTAAACACAACAGCCTGGAGAGAAAGACAAACAGCCTACATACACATAATCTTATCATTGCAACACTTTAAGGAGCATTCTGACACTTTGATTGGCTGTTCGTCAGCAAGCCACTAAAGAAACTTTGCGTTACGAAATCCCATATATTTTACTTCTAGGAACAAAAATCATACATATTTTCCTGACCGACATAAACTGTGTGTTCCAGATTGGTTAGAACCCCTCATAGTACATTTTGATCAAACCTGTGATGTTAATTGATCAGTTGTTTTGGAGACAGAGCAGGCAATACAATCTCACCGAGCCCAAGCAATGAAAATGTGAGTGGATATCCTCAAGGTCAGAGACATTGTTGCATCCCCAGGAACACCCAATCCCATTCCCCTGATTGGTTCTCTGGTCCCTCACCCTTCTGCACCTGCTCAGTCACTACCTCCCCAGCTCCTTTCTCATGCCATTCTACGAATTTGGTTTGAAAAAATTGCTGAAATCTCCTGCTGTTGGAAAATAATTCCTACTACTTATTTGTTTTGGTGTAGCACTTTAATTTCCAGACTAAGTGGCCTGGGGCAATAGGGGGTGCTGTTTTGCCCAACCTCATTTCCTAATTGGCAATGTTACTGCCAGCTCACCCCTGCACTTTGTCCTTCACAATCATTGTGTATTCATAATTTTATCTTCTGGGAACACACCTGTGGCCTGGGGTGTTCTTAAAGCCCCTAAGAAAGCTAACAACGCAACAAAGATTTATGGCCTCTTTGGTATCCCTTCTCCTCCTGGCCTTCACTGTTTGTGCTCTTCTGCCCAGCAGGCAGACATAAACTGTAATAAAAAAATGAAGTCTACCAAATGAAGCCTACCAATGTTAGCATGTGCAGCTTTTAGCCTGGGCCTGTTAAACATGGCCACTGTCTTGCTCACTACAAGATGTAACAACCATATGTTTACTGATGCTCAATCTACATAATTACACTGCTCCCCACCAACCTAACAAATACTTAACACTGTCTGTGTCTTGGCCTAAATACCTTGTGCAACTTATTGTTTTAAGCTTGTGTTCTTCAGTGCAGCAGAAGTGGTTTGCAGCTACGTGCCAACGTTGTCAGTCTAGAAATCTAATTCGAGACCGCAAACGTATTTTGGTGGCCATGGGCCAACCGTCTCATGCACGATACGACAGAGTATAGGTTTTCGAGTGTTCTAATGAACAGCCATTTTGAGGTAAAAAGAATCGCCATTTTGTTTTCTAACCATTGCTCATTGCTTTCTGTTCCTATTGCTTTGCAGTATATTTTTCGCTTACACTGCTCGACTGAGGAACAATGCTGTCTGTATATGAAAAGGACAAGGCCACAGGGCCGAGAGGATAACAAGAGTTTTGCTAAAACACAAACGTAGGCAGCGCCAGGAAGAATGCCCGGCTCCCTCCTTAATGTAGCCTTGAAGTAGAGCCGCAGGGCATTTAATCATTTTACAGCTGCCAGCCAGTCTCGTTATATGGTAGAATATGTTAGAATAATACCGCTAAAGGCTTGAATTATGCTTTTCTAACGGCCTCCCTTTGCTGAGCCCGCTAAGAGCATGTCGGCTCCCAGGACGCGAATAGCACCTAATAAATAGCAAGGTCCGGAATGTAACCCCCTCTGCATGTAGCTCGCTTCCAAGAACAGAAGTGCCATGTTCTATTCAATAACCAAAAGATGCCTACGCACTCACAAATTGCAAATTGTTACTAGAATAGATGTTTGAAGGTGTCATAGTGGCTGGAGATGTCCATCGTCACACCAAGTTCAAAGAAACCCAATGAAGAGGGGTGTTAACCATGACATAGCTGAGTGTTTGATATGCATTTTGTATATATGTAACTGATGTACGTAATTCACTCTCTTGCGTCCCACGAGGTCTAGAGATACACGTCGCGGGGCGTTGAGACCGAGTTGACCAACTGAGACTTTTGCTTTGCAATAAAACCCTAGCTTTGGGAATACAACCTCGTGTCTGGCGTCTCTATCGTGTGTGGTGACTCACCTTGTTTCCATAGACGTCAGGGTCCCCTAGGGGCCCCTTTCAAGATGGCGCCCGAACAGAGACCCTCCCCCACTTGTACCTTCACGTAACGTTGTAATTGAGAAAGGCAGAGAATGGCGAGGACGGGACGATCGAGCCGGGATCAAGAGGTGTTCCGGGCACCCTGTAAAAGTGATGAGATACTCCTTTGCAGATCTGCACACATCTGATCCCTGATCGACGTGCCTGGCTAGAGAACAAGGAGGCGAGGGTCCCAAAACGAGGCGGAAGCCAAGAAACGCAGACACAACGTCCTTTGGTGCGTCAGTATACAGACGACTTGATTTATCAGGTGAGTCATTCCCCGATTCATAGCATCCTGATATTGGTTGAGAGTTGACTTTGCAAAATCAGACGCCCTAGGTAAGGTTGATTAACCAAGGGGATGGTTGAAACATGCCTGGGGTATTGTCCACCTTAGCGGGGTTTTTCCGCTGTGGTAGACAATCTTTGGAAGATGGCCAAATTGTACCACCTGGGGGAACGCCGGCGTATGAGATGTATGTGAAGTATGGAGTGGGTGCGATAATATTCTGTGAGACTTGGCATAGGCAAACCAGAAAGCAACAAGACCACCAGTGGCCGATTAATGGTAGTTTTGAGATGGCGAGGATAGATAACTTGGAAAGGGTGTTGATAAGAAAGAAAGCGCGTCCTGCGGCATTTGAAACTATTAAAGACTGGAGAAAGGAAGCAATGCTCTGATTTAAAAGCAGAGCAAAGCATGTGCACAGGCATAAATCAAAAGGTGAGGTAGCGGAAGGAAAAGAAGAGGAGGAGTGGACTGAGAGTCTAAGAAGGGCAGGCAGGCGTGACCAGTTGAATATAGAAAAGATATACCCACAACGAGAATTAGACATGACAGATGAATTGATAGAAAATATATTGACTCATACAAAACAAGGCCCAAGTGTTAAGCAGAAACCTGTGCAGTTCCCTCTGGGACCACTGCAAAAGATTTAGGCCTACAGGTGTTTGGCAGTAAACCCACTTGGTAGCAGTCTGTACCACACAGATTCACTTGGTAGCTGTGGCTGAGCAGTCAGACTTCCCTCAAGAAGAGTTAGGCAGTCTGTGGAGTATACAAAATAGGGCAATTTACACAGTAGAACAAGCAGACACGGAACAGAGCTTGAGTGTAAAGATATATAGTTATTTATTTATAAAAACACATCTATGAAAAACACACTGGCACTAATACGGCAAACAACTTCAATTACAATTACTATAAGTATATCAATCCCCTAACAATATTTCGACAAGTCTAGGTTCAACGGCACCACTTATTTGCAGACAGAGGTGAATGCTTTAACCTAGATGGCACTCTAATATTCGTTAGAACGGGAGAGAAAAGGCAGGGTATGAAACCAACTCGGTACCAACACTTTTATGAAGCAAATGCAAGGCAAGTAAGGCAGGGTCTACTGTAGATCACAAAGTTCAAAGGCCAGGCCCACTCGGGGAGAGGCAAGGCGATATGTCCCAAAAGTATCACAGTGGAAATGCACTTCGAGTCTTTGTAGCAAATTGTCACAGAAAGGTCGGACCAGTTTAGAACAAACAGTTAAGAAGGTCTGGAGGCGACCCAAGGGAAAGGTAGGGATTTAAGACACCCCACGCTAACCGTCGCAAGGGAAGCCAGGCAGACACAGTACCTTGTAAGTGCAGAGACAGCTCCGTCGGGGGCAGTTGTTCCTGGTGGTGGATGCAAGCCGGGGCTTTGCCAAGAGATGAGAGGCACTCGTCGTCGAAGGAAAGTTGAAGATCGTTGCACCACCAGGGAAGAGACCAGCCGCGGAGTGCTCCGTCACAAGGCACCACCTTTTAGTCGCGGTACGGGCTAGTGGCTATCCGGTTGCTGGGGTGCTCAGCACGGGCAATTCGACCACTACGCCCTGGAAGTGAAGAAAAAGCAAAGGGACTGGTTGTTCCCACCAGTCAGGGGAAGAAGACTCTCCAGAGGGGAGATCTCCTCTGTCGTTGGGAAGTGGTGAGACGGTTCAGCAGGGCTCCATCGGAGGTGTCGTTGTTGCAGGTCGGCTCAGCTTTACCCACGTCGGATTCTTAGGTCCTGTGGCGACTTCTGAAGATCCAGTGCCAAAAGCCCTGCTTTTATGCAGAAAACCCCCATTCATTCAGCCTAGCTGTCAATCAGAACACGCTAAGTGGTGAGCGGGGTGGCTCACCACTTGGGCCAATCATGCCAGAGTGCAACTTGAGTTGGCAAGGCAACTCATTCCAGGGTGCCTAAACCCCCTCCCACACCCCCTGTGGTACCCAGACAGAATGGCACCACTTTGGAGGGCTTCTGTGCAGAAGCCTGCAAAAAGTGGAATAAAGGGCTCAACCTTTGGTTCGGAGTTACAGAGGCGAACACAGACGCCATTTTAAAAACGAGGTCTGCCAGAAAATACCAACCGGTAGATTTATTTAAGACAAATAAACCGGCTGTATGTTAGAGACTAACGGGAAAAAGTATTAGCCTCCAACAATGGGAAGAATCTCATAGAATTATATTCGGGGTCGAATATATAACAAGTAGTTTCCACTGCCACCAGCCAAAACTCGACGAGGGGGGACGGGACAGTGCCCCCTCGGACAACAGACCCAGGGGTAATCGAATTACCCCTACCAGTACGTCCACAATAGGATGGTTTGTACTAGTTCTGTTAGTAAATTTAGGTCTAGTAAAGCCAATGGTGACTTTACATGCCCTGGCAGACAGTAGTCAGTCCCAGGGTATGGAGTCTATGGTGGGGATCCTCTAGGACACCCCAGTGTTACGGCACGGAGGGTGCGGTGTAACACACATAGCAAAACACATGAGACCCTATGGAGTAAAAGACCCCATAGCCCATAGAACACATTGACATTTGTTAGGCAGAAACCTGTGCAGTTCCCTTAGGGACCACTGCAAAAGATTTAAGACTACAGGTGTTGGCAGTAAACCCACTTGGTAGCAGTCTGTACCACCCAAATTTACCTGGTAGCTGTGGCTGAGCAGTCAGACTTCCCTCAAGAAGATAGGCAGTATGCAAAGTATACATAATAGTCACTCAGATAGAATAATACAAGCAAACACTGACCAGAGCTTTGGTATCAAAGTATATAAATATTTATTTAAGAACACACTGTTGAAAACACTCCAGCACTCTTATTGTAAAATATTCTAAACACAGTTACTATAATAATATATACACCCCTTTTCCTTATCAGATGAGTCACTGTAAAACACCACTTATTTTCACACAGAGGTGAGCGCTTAACTAGATGGCACTCCAATAAGTTTGTGAGAAAGGGAGGGAAAAAGACAGAATATGGAAAGGTATACCACTCTAAGATTCAGGAACACTATTAGCAAGGCAGAAGAGCAAAAAGTCACTGGTGAGCCAAAGTCCAAAGGCTGGGCCCCCTCTTAGAGAGAGCAGAGCACAAATGCGCCCAAGATCACACAGTTACACTAGGCTTAGAACGTCTTGCAGAGGGTTCAAAAAGAGTTTAGAGAGGCTTAGGAAAGTTTAGCCAGGGTGTCCCAGGCTAACCCAGGTTCGAAAGCCGGGGGCTAAATCTACCCCGTACAGGCGGTAGCAAGGGAATCCAGGCGGTACACGGTACCTTAAGTGGGAAGGATCCTCCAGCGGTGGCAGTTGTTCCTGGTAGTGGGTGCAAGTTGCGTCGTCGTCCAGGGGAAGAGAAGATCTCGACTTGGAGGAAAGATGAAGGTCGTTGCACTACCAGGGAAGAAACCAGCTGTGGAGTTTTCCGGTTAAAGGTGGTACCTTTGTTTCGCGGTCGTGGTAAAACATGGTATCCCGGTTGCCGGGGTGCTTGGCACAGGCAAGGCAGCCACTAGGTATGTCGGGAAGGCAAAAAGACTGTGAAACTGGTTATCCCCACCAGTCAACGGAAGAAGACTCTCTGGCGGGAGATCTTCTCTGTCGTTGGGAAAAGTGGTGAGGCAGTCCAGCAGGGCTCCACCGGTGGTGGTGTCATGGCAGGTCGGCTCAGCTTCTCCCTCGTCGGATTCTTAGGTCCTGTGGCGACTTCTGAAGTTCCAGTCCCCAAAGCCCTGCTTTTATGCAGCAAACCCCCATTCACTCAGCCTAGCAGTCACTCAAACATGCTAAGTGGTGAGCCGGCCGGCTCACCACTTGGGCCAATCAGGATGGAGTGCGACTTGAGTTGCCTAGGCAACTCAGTCCATGGTGCCTAAATTCCCCTCCTAAGTACCCTAGACAGAGTGGCACCACTTTGGAGGGCTTCTGTGGAGACGCCCGCCAAAAAGTGGAACAAAGGGCTCGACTTGGGTTGGAGTCACAGAAGAGAACACAAACGCCATTTTAGAATCAAGTTTTGGCAAAAAATACCAACCGGAGAATTAATATTAATTAAATAAACCGGCAGTATGTTTGAGGCTACCGTAAATATTTAAATAAAGATAGTAGCCTAAAACAATGGGAAATCCCATAGGAAAATATTTGCAGTTGAATATAAAAAGTAGTATCCACTGCCACCAGCCAAAACTCGATCAGCGGGGACGGAGACGTGCCCCCTCGACTAACAGATCCTGGGGCAATCGAATTGCCCCAGCCAGTACGTCCACAATATGATGGTTTGTACTGGTTCTGTTCAGAATTTAAGACTAGTAAAGTCAATGGTGACTTTACATGCCCTGGGAGACAGTAGTCAGTCCCAGGGTATGGAGTCTATACTGGGGGGGTCACTATGACACCCTTGTGTCACTGCACTGAGGGTACTGTGTAACACACATCACAAAAACACATGAAGCCCTATGGGTTAAAAGACCCCATAGCCCATTAAACACATCTAGATCCAAAGAAACACACTCAAATCATGTCCAAGAGTGAGGGTAAAAGAGTCTCACTCTTGGCAGGAGAAAAAAATAAACCCAAAAAATCCAGCAAAGCTGTTGGGGGACTCACTAGGTTAGGAAATTCAGCCTAAACAGAGAATTCTCCCTAACAACATTCAACGGAATTAACTACATTCATGTCCAAGAGTGGGAGAAAAGAGTCTCACTCTTGGCAGGATGGAAAAAAAAAACTCCAGAAATCCAGCAAAGCTGCTGGGGGACTCACTAGGTTAGGAAATTCAGCCTAAACAGAGAATTCTCCCTAACACTCGCCCCCCCCAGACTAAGGGACAGGAGGATTGAATCCACTCCTGGATGAATCTCATACCTCTAGTCGATGATATACATCCTAGAGAGACCATCAGCATTTTTGTGGTGACACACTGACCTGTGCTCAATGGTGAAATCAAACCCTTGCAGGCAGATTGACCATCTCAGTAGTTTTGGGTTTTCCCCTTTCATTTGCATTAACCATCTCAAGGGTTGGTGGTCAGTCTGAATGACAAAAGTAGAACCACACAAGTATGGCCTAAACTTCTTCAGAGCCCACACGATAGCAAAGCACTCTCTTTCGATTGTTGCCCACCTTGATTCAGGATCCTTCAGCTTGCGGCTGATGAAGCAAAAGGGGTGCTCCCTACCTTTCCCAAAGTGAACTCCATCATTTTTATATTCCAGAACCAGTTGATGATTTATTTTGACACAAAGACAAAATACAGTTATAAATGAATAGTAAGTAAAGTGGTGC
The DNA here is from genome assembly GCF_040938575.1 of Ambystoma mexicanum. Classification (NCBI taxonomy): domain Eukaryota; kingdom Metazoa; phylum Chordata; class Amphibia; order Caudata; family Ambystomatidae; genus Ambystoma; species Ambystoma mexicanum. The sequence goes on along the minus strand of NC_090926.1, from coordinate 516,435,651 downwards.
ATTACAAAAGAGTATACACAACTGTTATTCACAACACACATTTCATGGTCAAGCTACCACATTCACCCGCAAAGCATGCATCAATGCATAGCCATTACATCAATTTAAAAGAATACACCCTAAAGACCCAACTTCAGAAACATGGATGCAGTATTTAATCTGCAGTTTCCTTTTCAATTATTATTATTCTAGACCTGAAGCGTAAAGGGGTGTCTTATGTATGTTAGTACAGCCCACACTTTATAGCAGGGATATCTGCAATTAATAAGTAACAGAGGGGCAATCAGCATTGCCAGATGCCTGACTCTTTAAGAATGCGGACAAGATCAGCTCTTCTAATCGTATGATAAATATGACAACAAAATAAAAATTGAAACTGGTCTTCCTGCAGTGCCCCACATTAAGGACAGCTAGGATTCCCTTGATTGGACCATACCACGTTACAGCCCCTATTGGTCATTAATTCAGCCTCACTCTCATAAGCAAACTATTTTCATCAATAAACTGCCCCAAAGAAGATATTCCTCAATCGTATTTGGACAAAGGAGTGTATGATAACAATTAGATTGAAGTTTTAATTTTGTGCACTCTAATTGTGCTTGTGCAACAGTCATAAATAGTCTTTTTTAAAGCAATTATGCTGGGTTTGATCAACAGGGTAGAGTTGTTAAAATGATCCAAAGCATCAATCTGTATCATGCAAGGCTTAATATGACGGAGCCATTGTTTCCTCATCACGTTGGGGTGTATTGAACATGCTCTAAGAATAAAATGTGTCAACTCTGCCTCTGAATTATTTCAGAAGTGAAGCCAATAAACGATAGATTCTGGGTTGAGGTTATCTTGCAAAAAGTAGAGGTTTACTTCTGCATGGACAGTGACATTTGGTGAAGATTGGTGCCGACTAAGTAATTATTTTATGAAGTTATTCTCTGGGTTATGTAAATTGTGCAAATCCTCAAACCCCTATATAGAGAAGTCATATTTAGTGAATGCCACTGGTTTGGATCTGTGCACATTAAGGGCCATAGATACTGGTTGGGTTTTGCAGGAATTCCTAAATCTATAAATGCCACCTACTGCTTGTAACATTTGAGCTTGTTGATAGTATGCAGGCCTTCCCTTAAAATGTGAGGAAAATCATAGTTGGAAATTTGTTTACTCTTTTTCCTAGCTGACACACCATAATGTCAGATTCCCCAGCATTTACCTGCAGATCTAATATTTGTATTTGTATTTATTGGATTTTATATAGTGCTTTAAGCCAAAGCGCTTTACATGAAACAACAGGAAATACATAAGAAGCAAGTTAAAGCAGAACATGAATCAAGTAACTAAGAACAATATACAAGACAATTTGCCAACATCATAGGAATGGACGTAGGTAGGGTTGGGTAGTAGTCCGGAAAAAGTAGAGAGATGTCAGGTAGGAGATTGGAGTAGGTAGGACTTTATTGAGGTGTGGAAAGATGAACATGAAGTGATGGAGCGGATAGACAGAGGGATACTGTTCCAGTAGAGTGGAGCAAGAAGCTGGAAGGACGGAAGTGGGATGTTGCACAGCGTGGGGGTGGGACAGTGAATAGGAAGTGATCAGTAGAACGGAGTGAGTGGGATGGAGAGTAGAATGAGAGGAGGGAGGAGAGGTAGGGTGGGGCAAGACTATAGAGAGATTTTAAGACAAGACAGAGGAAGTTGAATTTAAGTTGAGAGTGAAATGAGAGCCAACCTAGGGAGGTGAGTGAGGGAGAAATAGAATTGTGAGGAGAGAGAAGACAGAGGGGATGTATGGCAGAGTGGTAGACAGATTTGAGGGGGTCTAGGTGTGAGCTGGGGAGGCCAAAGATAGATGAGAGCTGAGCATTAGAAGAGTCGAGAGAAGATTAAAGAAGATATTAAGAGTTTAGTGGCGTGAAATGTAAGGAGGAGGTGGATTTTGAGAATGTTATAAAGATGGAAGTGGCAAGCACGGGAGGTGAGAGAAATATGGTGATTAATGGAGAGGTGAGAGTCAAAGTGGATGCCGAGGTTGTGGGCAAAGGGGGAGATGAGGAGCTGGGAGGGGGGAAATGGAATAGAGGGATGGGGAGGGGGAAGGAGGGTGTTGGCAGGAAGGAATAAAACTTAATTCATGAACTTTGGGTGACAAGTGATTGTAAAGCATGCAGAGTGCAAGCTAAGTTCATAGTGTTGTCAATGCATATTTATGCTGGAAAGTACTGATTACCAATCATTGGTACATCTGCATCAATTGCAAGCAACAACTGCTGCAAATAATTAATATGTAGTGAAAACAGAAGTGGTACCAATACGCGCACTGATGAAAACCCATATTGATGTAGAAATTGGTGGTGCAATGACCATCAACTCCAGACTTTATACATGTCATATTTCCTGGATCTGAGAATCATCCATCATTTACCTCTATTTACCATGTTGAAGGTTGTACTTAGATCCATGAAGCCCAGATCTATATTGGCTCACAGCGGAAGTATGAGGATTGAGCAATGATAAGATACAGGCTCAGTATATGTTAATTTGTTCCGAGACAATGCGGAAACCCAATTGAATGTCGCTCAGTATTCCATTCTGAAATACCCATTGGTCAAGTTTTGCCACTATTATTTGTCCAACGAATTTAAATTGGTTGTCCAGAAGTGAAATCGGTCTATAAAAGGATGGAAGATCACAACTTCCCTTTTTATTAATATGGTATATAAGTGCACTTTTCCAAGAGACTGGGTAATTAGATTCAAGTACCACTGCCGTGAGGTATTGTGCTATCACTGGGGCCCAAATGCCTAACAACATTTGAAGATTAAAACAGGTACACTGTCAGGTCCCAGCAATAACCTATAGTTTTCTTCTATTTTGCTGTGTGAAACTCTGCATCGGTTATCAGTACCGGCTTGGCTACCTGCTCATTCCTAATCCTATCAACCAGTGGTAGCACGGTTCTACCCATTAAGGGTGGTTGGCCATTTCCACCACCTTCTCTACATTGCATGTATAAAACAGAAAAAGTAATTCACCCAAGCTGAGTCTTCAATAACTGATTCTGCACCTGTCTGAATGTGTTGATCGATCCGACCTTTGTTTATTAGGTCCCAAAATCTCTTAGAGGTTTTTTTTTTTAGATGAAGCTCTGATAATGCAGATCAAGGGCCTTATACAGTTCTAATTTGTATACTTTAATACATTCTTCTTAACTCACTTAGCCACAATAACACATTCCCTATATTCCGCACACCCCTCTCATCAATTTCCTCACAACCAAAACACTGCCTTCTACACCTCCAAATTCCTTCTGTCCCCAGCACAACAAAAGGACATATACAAAATGGTATACTATATTTCTATTGCCCCTACTTCAACAAAATATTATAATAAAACATTAATCCAAACAACAAATATTTCTATTTCTACACACCACTGCCATTGGCCTCATAAGGGGTGATCCCAAAACAATTCACAATTCTATTCTACTTAGGAGGTCCCATCAATATCTAAATACAAGCCACATGCAACTACACAGTGCCATATTTACCCCCAAGTAGGAGATCCCTTCAAACTCAATCTACTTAACCAATATAATAATTGACAAACACATATACAATGCTATTTTTCCATGAACTATTACACTCACATGCTCTTGCGGAATTGAATCCCCTTAATGGTGAGTCTGCCCTCTCAACTGCCTGCACCATCCTGGTCATGGGCAGCCCACGGGATCAGGCAGACCTTTGAGAACTCAGATCTGCTAAACCTTCTACTTAAGTGCACTCAATCTGGTCTCAGCAGGCTGGTGCAGGGCCCCCCAGGGTGCGTGCTAATGAGCACCCAGCTCTCTGAGAGAACTGGACATCTCGCTGGGGCCTCCAAATGTAAAGGGGAGCTCCCTTGCATGAGCCAGAGAAAAAGACAGGATACTGAAAAAATATAGTGTACACAGTGCAAGAAAAAAACAAGATGTATTAAACACAACAGCCTGGAGAGAAAGACAAACAGCCTACATACACATAATCGTATCATTGCAACACTTTAAGGAGCATTCTGACACTTTGATTGGCTGTTCGTCAGCAAGCCACTAAAGAAACTTTGCGTTACGAAGTCCCATATATTTTACTTCTAGGAACAAAAATCATACATATTTTCCTGACCGACATAAGCTGTGTGTTCCAGATTGGTTAGAACCCCTCATAGTACATTTTGATCAAACCTGTGATGTTAATTGATCAGTTGTTTTGGAGACAGAGCAGGCAATACAATCTCACCGAGCCCAAGCAATGAAAATGTGAGTGGATATCCTCAAGGTCAGAGACATTGTTGCATCCCCAGGAACACCCAATCCCATTCCCCTGATTGGTTCTCTGGTCCCTCACCCTTCTGCACCTGCTCAGTCACTACCTCCCCAGCTCCTTTCTCATGCCATTCTACGAATTTGGTTTGAAAAAATTGCTGAAATCTCCTGCTGTTGGAAAATAATTCCTACTACTTATTTGTTTTGGTGTAGCACTTTAATTTCCAGACTAAGTGGCCTGGGGCAATAGGGGGTGCTGTTTTGCCCAACCTCATTTCCTAATTGGCAATGTTACTGCCAGCTCACCCCTGCACTTTGTCCTTCACAATCATTGTGTATTCATAATTGTATCTTCTGGGAACACACCTGTGGCCTGGGGTGTTCTTAAAGCCCCTAAGAAAGCTAACAACGCAACAAAGATTTATGGCCTCTTTGGTATCCCTTCTCCTCCTGGCCTTCACTGTTTGTGCTCTTCTGCCCAGCAGGCAGACATAAACTGTAATAAAAAAATGAAGTCTACCAAATGAAGCCTACCAATGTTAGCATGTGCAGCTTTTAGCCTGGGCCTGTTAAACATGGCCACTGTCTTGCTCACTACAAGATGTAACAACCATATGTTTACTGATGCTCAATCTACATAATTACACTGCTCCCCACCAACCTAACAAATACTTAACACTGTCTGTGTCTTGGCCTAAATACCTTGTGCAACTTATTGTTTTAAGCTTGTGTTCTTCAGTGCAGCAGAAGTGGTTTGCAGCTACGTGCCAACGTTGTCAGTCTAGAAATCTAATTTGAGACCGCAAACGTATTTTGGTGGCCATGGGCCAACCGTCTCATGCACGATACGACAGAGTATAGGTTTTCGAGTGTTCTAATGAACAGCCATTTTGAGGTAAAAAGAATCGCCATTTTGTTTTCTAACCATTGCTCATTGCTTTCTGTTCCTATTGCTTTGCAGTATATTTTTCGCTTACACTGCTCAACTGAGGAACAATGCTGTCTGTATATGAAAAGGACAAGGCCACAGGGCCGAGAGGATAACAAGAGTTTTGCTAAAACACAAACGTAGGCAGCGCCAGGAAGAATGCCCGGCTCCCTCGTTAATGTAGCCTTGAAGTAGAGCCGCAGGGCATTTAATCATTTTACAGCTGCCAGCCAGTCTCGTTATATGGTAGAATATGTTAGAATAATACCGCTAAAGGCTTGAATTATGCTTTTCTAACGGCCCCCCTTTGCTGAGCCCGCTAAGAGCATGTCGGCTCCCAGGACGCGAATAGCACCTAATAGATAGCAAGGTCCGGAATGTAACCCCCTCTGCATGTAGCTCGCTTCCAAGAACAGAAGTGCCATGTTCTATTCAATAACCAAAAGATGCCTACGCACTCACAAATTGCAAATTGTTACTAGAATAGATGTTTGAAGGTGTCATAGTGGCCGGAGATGTCCATCGTCACACCAAGTTCAAAGAAACCCAATGAAGAGGGGTGTTAACCATGACATAGCTGAGTGTTTGATATGCATTTTGTATATATGTAACTGATGTACGTAATTCACTCTCTTGCGTCCCACGAGGTCTAGAGATACACGTCGCGGGGCGTTGAGACCGAGTTGACCAACTGAGACTTTTGCTTTGCAATAAAACCCTAGCTTTGGGAATACAACCTCGTGTCTGGCGTCTCTATCGTGTGTGGTGACTCACCTTGTTTCCATAGACGTCAGGGTCCCCTAGGGGCCCCTTTCAAGATGGCGCCCGAACAGAGACCCTCCCCCACTTGTACCTTCACGTAACGTTGTAATTGAGAAAGGCAGAGAATGGCGAGGACGGGACGATCGAGCCGGGATCAAGAGGTGTTCCGGGCGCCCTGTAAAAGTGATGAGATACTCCTTTGCAGATCTGCACACATCTGATCCCTGATCGACGTGCCTGGCTAGAGAACAAGGAGGCGAGGGTCCCAAAACGAGGCGGAAGCCAAGAAACGCAGACACAACGTCCTTTGGTGCGTCAGTATACAGACGACTTGATTTATCAGGTGAGGCATTCCCCGATTCATAGCATCCTGATATTGGTTGAGAGTTGACTTTGCAAAATCAGACGCCCTAGGTAAGGTTGATTAACCAAGGGGAAGGTTGAAACATGCCTGGGGTATTGTCCACCTTAGCGGGGTTTTTCCGCTGTGGTAGACAATCTTTGGGAGATGGCCAAATTGTACCACCTGGGGGAACGCCGGCGTATGAGATGTATGTGAAGTATGGAGTGGGTGCGATAATATTCTGTGAGACTTGGCATAGGCAAACCAGAAAGCAACAAGACCACCAGTGGCCGATTAATGGTAGTTTTGAGATGGCGAGGATAGATAACTTGGAAAGGGTGTTGATAAGAAAGAAAGCGCGTCCTGCGGCATTTGAAACTATTAAAGACTGGAGAAAGGAAGCAATGCTCTGATTTAAAAGCAGAGCAAAGCATGTGCACAGGCATAAATCAAAAGGTGAGGTAGCGGAAGGAAAAGAAGAGGAGGAGTGGACTGAGAGTCTAAGAAGGGCAGGCAGGCGTGACCAGTTAAATATAGAAAAGATATACCCACAACGAGAATTAGACATGACAGATGAATTGATAGAAAATATATTGACTCATACAAAACAAGGCCCAAGTGTTAATCAGAAACCTGTGCAGTTCCCTCTGGGACCACTGCAAAAGATTTAGGCCTACAGGTGTTTGGCAGTAAACCCACTTGGTAGCAGTCTGTACCACACAGATTCACTTGGTAGCTGTGGCTGAGCAGTCAGACTTCCCTCAAGAAGAGTTAGGCAGTCTGTGGAGTATACAAAATAGGGCAATTTACACAGTAGAACAAGCAGACACGGAACAGAGCTTGAGTGTAAAGATATATAGTTATTTATTTATAAAAACACATCTATGAAAAACACACTGGCACTAATACGGCAAACAACTTCAATTACAATTACTATAAGTATATCAATCCCCTAACAATATTTCGACAAGTCTAGGTTCAACGGCACCACTTATTTACAGACAGAGGTGAATGCTTTAACCTAGATGGCACTCTAATATTCGTTAGAACGGGAGAGAAAAGGCAGGGTATGAAACCAACTCGGTACCAACACTTTTACGAAGCAAATGCAAGGCAAGTAAGGCAGGGTCTACTGTAGATCACAAAGTTCAAAGGCCAGGCCCACTCGGGGAGAGGCAAGGCGATATGTCCCAAAAGTATCACAGTGGAAATGCACTTCGAGTCTTTGTAGCAAATTGTCACAGAAAGGTCGGACCAGTTTAGAACAAACAGTTAAGAAGGTCTGGAGGCGACCCAAGGGAAAGGTAGGGATTTAAGACACCCCACGCTAACCGTCGCAAGGGAAGCCAGGCGGACACAGTACCTTGTAAGTGCAGAGACAGCTCCGTCGGGGGCAGTTGTTCCTGGTGGTGGATGCAAGCCGGGGCTTTGCCAAGAGAGGAGATGCACTCGTCGTCGAAGGAAAGTTGAAGATCGTTGCACCACCAGGGAAGAGACCAGCCGCGGAGTGCTCCGTCACAAGGCACCACCTTTTAGTCGCGGTACGGGCTAGTGGCTATCCGGTTGCTGGGGTGCTCAGCACGGGCAATTCGACCACTACGCCCTGGAAGTGAAGAAAAAGCAAAGGGACTGGTTGTTCCCACCAGTCAGGGGAAGAAGACTCTCCAGAGGGGAGATCTCCTCTGTCGTTGGGAAGTGGTGAGACGGTTCAGCAGGGCTCCATCGGAGGTGTCGTTGTTGCAGGTCGGCTCAGCTTTACCCACGTCGGATTCTTAGGTCCTGTGGCGACTTCTGAAGATCCAGTGCCAAAAGCCCTGCTTTTATGCAGAAAACCCCCATTCATTCAGCCTAGCTGTCAATCAGAACACGCTAAGTGGTGAGCGGGGTGGCTCACCACTTGGGCCAATCATACCAGAGTGCAACTTGAGTTGGCAAGGCAACTCATTCCAGGGTGCCTAAACCCCCTCCCACACCCCCTGTGGTACCCAGACAGAATGGCACCACTTTGGAGGGCTTCTGTGCAGAAGCCTGCAAAAAGTGGAATAAAGGGCTCAACCTTTGGTTCGGAGTTACAGAGGCGAACACAGACGCCATTTTAAAAACGAGGTCTGCCAGAAAATACCAACCGGTAGATTTATTTAAGACAAATAAACCGGCTGTATGTTAGAGACTAACGGGAAAAAGTATTAGCCTCCAACAATGGGAAGAATCTCATAGAATTATATTCGGGGTCGAATATATAACAAGTAGTTTCCACTGCCACCAGCCAAAACTCGACGAGGGGGGACGGGACAGTGCCCCCTCGGACAACAGACCCAGGGGTAATCGAATTACCCCTACCAGTACGTCCACAATAGGATGGTTTGTACTAGTTCTGTTAGTAAATTTAGGTCTAGTAAAGCCAATGGTGACTTTACATGCCCTGGCAGACAGTAGTCAGTCCCAGGGTATGGAGTCTATGGTGGGGATCCTCTAGGACACCCCAGTGTTACGGCACGGAGGGTGCGGTGTAACACACATAGCAAAACACATGAGACCCTATGGAGTAAAAGACCCCATAGCCCATAGAACACATTGACATTTGTTAGGCAGAAACCTGTGCAGTTCCCTTAGGGACCACTGCAAAAGATTTAAGACTACAGGTGTTGGCAGTAAACCCACTTGGTAGCAGTCTGTACCACCCAAATTTACCTGGTAGCTGTGGCTGAGCAGTCAGACTTCCCTCAAGAAGATAGGCAGTATGCAAAGTATACATAATAGTCACTCAGATAGAATAATACAAGCAAACACTGACCAGAGCTTTGGTATCAAAGTATATAAATATTTATTTAAGAACACACTGTTGAAAACACTCCAGCACTCTTATTGTAAAATATTCTAAACACAGTTACTATAATAATATATACACCCCTTTTCCTTATCAGATGAGTCACTGTAAAACACCACTTATTTTCACACAGAGGTGAGCGCTTAACTAGATGGCACTCCAATAAGTTTGTGAGAAAGGGAGGGAAAAAGACAGAATATGGAAAGGTATACCACTCTAAGATTCAGGAACACTATTAGCAAGGCAGAAGAGCAAAAAGTCACTGGTGAGCCAAAGTCCATAGGCTGGGCCCCCTCTTAGAGAGAGCAGAGCACAAATGCGCCCAAGATCACACAGTTACACTAGGCTTAGAAAGTCTTGCAGAGGGTTCAAAAAGAGTTTAGAGAGGCTTAGGAAAGTTTAGCCAGGGTGTCCCAGGCTAACCCAGGTTCGAAAACCGGGGGCTAAATCTACCCCGTACAGGCGGTAGCAAGGGAATCCAGGCGGTACACGGTACCTTAAGTGGGAAGGATCCTCCAGTGGTGGCAGTTGTTCCTGGTAGTGGGTGCAAGTTGCGTCGTCGTCCAGGGGAAGAGAAGATCTCGACTTGGAGGAAAGATGAAGGTCGTTGCACTACCAGGGAAGAAACCAGCTGTGGAGTTTTCCGGTTAAAGGTGGTACCTTTGTTTTGCGGTCGTGGTAAAACATGGTATCCCGGTTGCCGGGGTGCTTGGCACAGGCAAGGCAGCCACGAGGTATGTCGGGAAGGCAAAAAGACTGTGAAACTGGTTATCCCCACCAGTCAACGGAAGAAGACTCTCTGGCGGGAGATCTTCTCTGTCGTTGGGAAAAGTGGTGAGGCAGTCCAGCAGGGCTCCACCGGTGGTGGTGTCATGGCAGGTCGGCTCAGCTTCTCCCTCGTCGGATTCTTAGGTCCTGTGGCGACTTCTGAAGTTCCAGTCCCCAAAGCCCTGCTTTTATGCAGCAAACCCCCATTCACTCAGCCTAGCTGTCACTCAAACATGCTAAGTGGTGAGCCGGCCGGCTCACCACTTGGGCCAATCAGGATGGAGTGCGACTTGAGTTGCCTAGGCAACTCAGTCCATGGTGCCTGAATTCCCCTCCTAAGTACCCTAGACAGAGTGGCACCACTTTGGAGGGCTTCTGTGGAGAAGCCCGCCAAAAAGTGGAACAAAGGGCTCGACTTGGGTTGGAGTCACAGAAGAGAACACAAACGCCATTTTAGAATCAAGTTTTGGCAAAAAATACCAACCGGAGAATTAATATTAATTAAATAAACCGGCAGTATGTTTGAGGCTACCGTAAATAATTAAATAAAGATAGTAGCCTAAAACAATGGGAAATCCCATAGGAAAATATTTGCAGTTGAATATAAAAAGTAGTATCCACTGCCACCAGCCAAAACTCGATCAGCGGGGACGGAGACGTGCCCCCTCGACTAACAGATCCTGGGGCAATCGAATTGCCCCAGCCAGTACGTCCACAATATGATGGTTTGTACTGGTTCTGTTCAGAATTTAAGACTAGTAAAGTCAATGGTGACTTTACATGCCCTGGGAGACAGTAGTCAGTCCCAGGGTATGGAGTCTATACTGGGGGGGTCACTATGACACCCTTGTGTCACTGCACTGAGGGTACTGTGTAACACACATCACAAAAACACATGAAGCCCTATGGGTTAAAAGACCCCATAGCCCATTAAACACATCTAGATCCAAAGAAACACACTCAAATCATGTCCAAGAGTGAGGGTAAAAGAGTCTCACTCTTGGCAGGAGAAAAAAATAAACCCAAAAAATCCAGCAAAGCTGTTGGGGGACTCACTAGGTTAGGAAATTCAGCCTAAACAGAGAATTCTCCCTAACAACATTCAACGGAATTAACTACATTCATGTCCAAGAGTGGGAGAAAAGAGTCTCACTCTTGGCAGGATGGAAAAAAAAAACTCCAGAAATCCAGCAAAGCTGCTGGGGGACTCACTAGGTTAGGAAATTCAGCCTAAACAGAGAATTCTCCCTAACACTCGCCCCCCCCAGACTAAGGGACAGGAGGATTGAATCCACTCCTGGATGAATCTCATACATCTAGTCGATGATATACATCCTAGAGAGACCATCAGCATTTTTGTGGTGACACCCTGACCTGTGCTCAATGGTGAAATCAAACCCTTGCAGGCAGATTGACCATCTCAGTAGTTTTGGGTTTTCCCCTTTCATTTGCATTAACCATCTCAAGGGTTGGTGGTCAGTCTGAATGACAAAAGTAGAACCACACAAGTATGGCCTAAACTTCTTCAGAAGCAAAGCACTCTCTTTCGATTGTTGCCCACCTTGTTTCAGGATCCTTCAGCTTGCGGCTGATGAAGCAAAAGGGGTGCTCCCTACCTTTCCCATCCAGTTGACTGAGTACTGCACCTATTCCTGCATTTGAAGCATCTGTCTGCACAATGAAAGTTTGGTGGTAATCAGGAGCTCTGAGTACTGGGGCTTGGCAAAGAGCCTTTTTCAGGTTTTCAAAAGCCTGATTGCACTCCTCGTTCCACCTAACCTTTTTAGGAAATTTTGGAGAGGAGATGACATTCAGAGGAGAAGCTATGGTCCCTAGTTCTCAATGAAATTCCTGTAATACCCAGTGAGACCTAAGATGGCTCTCACCTGGGCCTGAGTAGTAGGTGCTGTCCAATTTTGCACAGCTTCAATCTTACTGAGCAAAGGCCTTATTTCTACACCTCCTACCTCATTTCCAAGATAGACTACCTTACTCTGTCCAATTTGGCATTTACTCGCCTTTATGGTCAGATTGGCTCGTCCAAGAGCCTGCAAAACATCTCTTAGGTGGGTTACATGTTCTTCCCAGGAATTGCTGAACACTGCTATATCATCCAAGTATGCCATGCAGAAGTCCTCCATCCCATTCAGAACCTGGATTACCATCCGTTGAAATGTAGCAGGTGCATTTTTCAATCCGAAAGGCATTACCTTAAACTGGTATAAGCCAACGGGGGTAGAAAATGCAGTTTACTCCTTGGCATGGTCCGTCAGGGCTATTTGCCAATAGACTGACGTCAAGTCAAATGTGCTGAGGAACTTGGCGGAACCAAGTTTATCCACCAACTCATCTGTTCTTGGCAAAGGGTGGGCATCAGTCTTGGTGAATGCATTAAGAGCTCTATAATCCATGCAGAATCTAAGTTCTTTAGATCCTGCCTTTGGTACTAACACAACTGGACTAGACCATGGACTAGTAGAGGGCTCTATTACCCCGAGATCAAGCATCTTGCTGACCTCACCTTTGATGTGGGTTTGTACGTTTTCTGACATTCGGTATCCTCTGCTTTTGACTGGCAGACAGTCACCAGTGAGTATGTCATGCTGGCCCCAAGGGGTCAAGCCTGGTGAAAGAGAGAACAGAGAGGCAAACTGATTCAACATAGATTTGCACTCTTCTTGTTGCTCAAGTGTCAGATTTGAAGAGAGATTTACTCCTTCCATTTTTTCGTCTAAAGGTAAGCCTCTGAGGAGATCAGGAAGAGCTTCACTCTCTTCTTCTTCCTCTGATGATGCTAGAAGCAACGCTCCTACATCGGGTCTTGAGACATACGCTTTGAGTCGGTTGGTGTGGAAGACTGTCGGAGCCTCCTTGGGATTGCCCAAGTCCACCAGATAGTTGACCTCTCCGAGTTAACCCACAACTCTGAAGGGTCCCATCCATTTGTCTTGCAAGGCCCTCTGCCTTGTTGGGATCATAACGAGAACTAGCTGGTCTTGAGTGAACTCAACCATGTTAGCCTTTTGATCATGCCAGTGCTTGACCAATGCTTGTCCAGCTTTCAAGTTATTACTTGCTTCTGTCATCAACTGTGACATTCTCCTCCGGAGACCTATCACGTAGTCAGTCACTCTGACTGGCTTGGGGGAAGGAGCACTCTCCAACCCCTCCTTAATCAGGGCCAATGGACCTCTGACGGGATGACCATAGAGAAGCTCAAAGGGAAAATAACCTACTCCCTCCTGAGGGACTTCTCTATAAGCAAAGAGAAGGCATGGCAGTAGAAGGTCCCACTTTCGTTTAACGGGTTCTTCTAAAGCACCTATCATGCTCTTCATGGTTCGGTTGAACCTTTCTACCAACCCATTGGTTTGTGGGTGGTAAGCTGTCGAGGACTTGTAAGTAGCTCCACAGGTTTTCCACATGGCTTTCATGTAGTGGGACATAAAGTTTGACCCCCTGTCAGAGATTACTTCCTTAGGAAACCCGACCCTGGTAAAAATACCAAGGAGGGCCTTAGCCACAGCCGGAGCTGTAACAGTCCTCATAGGAATTGCCTCAGGATACCTAGTAGCATGGTCTACTACAACAAGTATAAACCTATTGCCTGAGGAGGTTGGAGGATCAAGGGGACCAACAATGTCAATCCCTACTCTCTCAAATGGGACTCCCACAACGGGGAGAGGCACTAAAGGTGCCACATTCTTGGAGCCCATCTTACCAGAAGTCTGGCAGGTGTGGCAGCTCCTGCAGTGTTTTTCTACTTCGGCCCCCATCTTCGGCCAATAAAAGTAGAGAGAGAGCCTTTCCTTATTCTTCTTGAAACTCAAGTGACCAGCCAAAGGAATCTCGTGGGCTAACTGCAAGAACTGTGGTCTGTTCTCTTGGGGTACTACAAGTCGTTTGTAGTCTCCAGGTGCAGACTCGGTCGGTTCACTGTAGAAGAGGCCATCTTCCCAGTGCAACCTGTATTTCCCAGGCTCTTGCCCTTCAGCCTGAGCTTCTGCCTGGCAGCGAAGACCTTCCAGAGTTGGGCATTCCCTCTGTCCCTTACTGAAGTCTGCCCTGTTGGGTCCACCTTCTGCCAGTAACGACTGCAGCTCAGGATGGTCAACAGGATCCAGATCTCCAATGAGTTCCTGGCCTTCCAATAGCTCTTCTTCAGAGTCTAATTCTACCGCACAGGGTTGTACCACCCTCTCAGCCTCAGCTGGAGGGTGAGTTACGGGTGTAACTTTGGACAACCGAGGGGAAGTCCTTGTTGGCTGCACTGAAATGCGGGCTGCTGGTTCCGGTATAGAAGTTTTAGGTTTCATTTTTTCGCTTCTGATTTCTTTGAGACAGCAGCTGACAATTCTAGTGAGTAGGAGTGATATCTTTCTTCATCATCTCCTGGGGAGTACCTTTCATGGTTCTCTCCCTTGCAGGTCTGGTTAGCTCCTGTAACCGTTTACTAGGAGGTCTGGGGGTATGAGACACAACTCCGAGAGTTTTTAAATCGTTACCCAACAGAACTCGTCCTGGTACCTCACTCTGTATGCTGACAGGTATCTTCACAGTCATGTCATTACACTGGATGAGAACTGGTAATTGGGGAAGCATCTGCACAGGCCCTCCAGCTAACTTGGTGAGACGTTTGGGTGCCTTAGCAACATCCGCAGCCTGAAAAAAAGATTTATCCACCACAGTTATGCTGGCCCCAGTGTCCCTAATGGCAGGAGTCTCCTGACCATTCACCTGGACACTGTCCTTATAATACTCTTTAGTATTATCGGGGGTAGAATTATAGACATCTAAATTCTGTTGTTCCCACAAACCCAGAGACACTAAAGAAACACTGGCTGAGACTCCAATGGGTTAATCAGCCAGCAGTAGAAAGTTTCACTTGCCATTTGGACTTCCTCCTCTGGAGCGAAGGCTAAGGAGACAAGCTGGACCCCTGAAGGTTTACCCTTGCATCTGGGATCTCCTTTCACATGGTCAGTCGAGCCACAAACAAAGCATTTACCGAATGCTTTCTGGAATGGTGGCTTGTTCTGGCCTGCCTCTGGTTTGGCACCAGACGGTACACTATTCTGCTGTGGTTTTCATTGTGGCTTACCCTTATGGTTTTGTTTGGGGCCCTCTTTGGAATTTGAGTTATTAGAATTCTCTTTTGAGTCTTTTTTAGGCTGTTTTCCCTCATCCTTTTTCTGAGTTGCCCCAGAATCCTTATGAGTAGCCCTGTTGGCAACCCACAAGTCAGCAGCCTAAGCTAGCTTCCTGGAATCCAATTCCTTCGAATCAGCCAAGTGCTGTCTGAGCTCAAGAGAACAGGCATCATAAATAGACTCCAACATAAAAAGATTCTTCATACCCTCATAAGTGTTCACCTTGTAACCCTTAATCCATCCCTCTAAGTTTTTCAACCCTTCACTCACCCAGGTAGCCCAAGGGGTACCATCATGCTTTTTGAGGGTTCTAAACCTCTTAAGATACTGGGAAGGGGTCTTCCCAAATCTAGCTTTCAAAGCTAGTTTCACACTTTCGTACTTTTTCCTATCCTCCTCCCCCAACTTCATTACCACATCAGTTGCAACAGGGGTGAGCCTAGAGAACAACCAGGTAAGTAGCTCATTACCTGTGATGTTCTGGAGCCCATGATTGTACTGCCAATCCAACACATCCAACTTTGGTTCATACATACAAATTAATTCCTTAGGCGGGGTCTTTTGGGACTGGAACCTCTAGAGGAGCCAGAGACAGAAGCAGTTTCGACAGACAACTTTTTCAATTCTAACTCATGCTTGAGCTCCATTTCTCTGAGCCTAAGAATTTGTTGCATTTCTTGGTGTTTCTGTTCAGTTTGAGCAGTAATCCTTCTGAATTCCAAGTCTATTTTCATTTTTTATAGTTCAAGGACTTGAGGACTTAGTGTGGGACCTGTTATAGGCCCAGTAGGTACAGCTGGTAAGGCAGACAAAGGAGCAGGGGAGACAGTTTCGTTAGCCTCTCCTTCCTCTTCGGCCTCTTCATCACTATCATCAGAACTTTGATTTAGATCAACACCATTACTGTTATCTACATTTGCTGGAGAAGTTGGTTCCTCTGAACCAGTACCCAGACTTTGGTTTTCCAGCAATCTCGCTATCAGTTCTACTTTCTTGCCTCTTACAGAAAGATTCTCTTGTCTACAGAGAGCTCTCAAACTCTCAGTATTTTCACCTGACAAGGACTCTTGACTGTAAACTTCCATAGTAGACATGTTTTTGAAAGTTGCTTTTTTAGTGCTAAGCTTTGTGGTTAATTATCCTAAATGTTGAAAAGCACTCTAAACTGTATACTCGATACAAATCCCACCGCTGTACACCAGTGTTCAGCAGAAACCTGTGCAGTTCCCTCTGGGACCACTGCAAAAGATTTAGGCCTACAGGTGTTTGGCAGTAAACCCACTTGGTAGCAGTCTGTACCACACAGATTCACTTGGTAGCTGTGGCTGAGCAGTCAGACTTCCCTCAAGAAGAGTTAGGCAGTATGTGGAGAATACAAAATAGGGCATTACACAGTAGAACAAGCAGACACGGAACAGAGCTTGGGTGTAAAGATATATAATTATTTATTTTAAAAACACATCTATGAAAAACACACTGGCACTAATACGGCAAACAACTTCAATTACAATTACTATAAGTATATCAATCCCCTAACAATATTTCGACAAGTCTAGGTTCAACGGCACCACTTATTTGCAGACAGAGGTGAATGCTTTAACCTAGATGGCACTCTAATATTCGTTAGAACGGGAGAGAAAAGGCAGGGTATGAAACCAACTCGGTACCAACACTTTTACGAAGCAAATGCAAGGCAAATAAGGCAGGGTCTACTGTAGATCACAAAGTTCAGAGGACAGGCCCACTCGGGGAGAGGCAAGGCGATATGTCCCAAAAAGTATCACAGTGGAAATGCACTTCGAGTCTTTGTAGCATATTGTCACAGAAAGGTCGGACCAGTTTAGAACAAACAGTTAAGAAGGTCTGGAGGTGACCCAAGGGAAAGGTAGGGATTTAAGACACCCCATGCTAACCGTCGCAAGGGAAGCCAGGCAGACACAGTACCTTGTAAATGCAGAGACAGCTCCGTCGGGGGCAGTTGTTCCTGGTGGTGGATGCAAGTCGGGGCTTTGCCAAGAGATGAGATGCACTCGTCGTCGAAGGAAAGTTGAAGATCGTTGCACCACCAGGGAAGAGACCAGCCGCGGAGTGCTCCGTCACAAGGCACCACCTTTTGGTCGCGGTACAGGCTAGTGGATATCCGGTTGCTGGGGTGCTCAGCACGGGCAATTCAACCACTACACCCTGGAAGCAAAGAAAAAGCAAAGGGACTGGTTGTTCCCACCAGTCAGGGGAAGAAGACTCTCCAGCCGGGAGATCTCCTCTGTCGTTGGGAAGTGATGAGATGGTTCAGCAGGGCTCCACCGGAGGTGTCGTCGTTGCAGGTCGGCTCAGCTTTACCCTCGTCGGATTCTTAGGTCGTGTGGCCACTTCTGAAGATCCAGTCCCAAAAGCCCTGCTTTTATGCAGAAAACCCCCATTCATTCAGCCTAGCTGTCAATCAGAACACGCTAAGTGGTGAGCAGGGTGGCTCACCACTTGGGCCAATCATACCAGAGTGCAACTTGAGTTGGCAAGGCAACTCATTCCAGGGTGCCTAAACCCCCTCCCACACCCCTTGTGGTACCCAGACAGAATGGCACCACTTTGGAGGGCTTCTGTGCAGAAGCCTGCAAAAAGTGGAATAAAGGGCTCAACCTTTGGTTCGGAGTTACAGAGGCGAACACAGACGCCATTTTAAAAACGAGTTCTGCCAGAAAATACCAACCGGTAGATTTATTTAAGACAAATAAACCGGCGGTATGTTAGAGACTAACGGGAAAAAGTATTAGCCTCCAACAATGGGAAGAATCTCATAGAATTATATTCGGGGTCGAATATAACAAGTAGTTTCCACTGCCACCAGCCAAAACTCGACGAGGGGGGACGGGACAGTGCCCCCTCGGACAACAGTCCCAGGGGTAATCGAATTACCCCTACCAGTACGTCCACAATAGGATGGTTTGTACTAGTTCTGTTAGTAAATTTAGGTCTAGTAAAGCCAATGATGACTTTACATGCCCTGTGAGACAGTAGTCAGTCCCAGGGTATGGAGTCTATGGTGGGGATCCTCTAGGGCACCCCAGTGTTACAGCACGGAGGGTGCGGTGTAACACACATAGCAAAACACATGAGACCCTATGGAGAAAAAGACTGCATAGCCCATAGAACACATTGACATTCAAAGGAATTAACCACATTCATGTCCAAGAGTGGGAGAAAAGAGTCTCACTCTTGGCAGGATGGAAAAAAAACAAACTCCAGAAATCCAGCAAAGCTGCTGGGGGACTCACTAGGTTAGGAAATTCAGCCTAAGCAGAGAATTCTCCCTAACACCAAGATCAGAAGAAAGACCAGATATGTTAGTAACTATTGCCCAGACCCCGCACGTAGCTCAAGCTCCCCCTCCGGTAGCTCAAGCCCTCCCACAGCCACAAACCGCGCACGTAACACTTCCTACTAGCCAACCAGGCCCACAACAGACACTCGCTGTTCCCATTGTCCTATCCGCACCTCCCGCCTTAGACACAGACTCGGTACCGTCCATTCCTCGCGGGGTTGAAGTTGAAACCAAGGGGGCAAGAGGCGGGACTGACCAACGGCAGTGCACAAGGGTAACCCGCAGCGCAATCAGCAAGGAGAGGAAGGTGGAATTGCAGCAACAGGCAGAGATGTATATAGACGTGAATGATGGGACTGCAACATTGGCTTCGATATATGACTTTTGTAGAAGCAACGAAAGACAGGTAGTGTTGGAATGCATGGGTGAATATTTGGTGGAGAGATGGAAACAGCTAATTGGGAAATTACCACCGCAGCGATTGTTAGATTTGAATGCATTAGCACGCTATAGGGAGAGGGATGAAGAAGTAAGAGAACATGTGTATAGACATTTTGAGCTTAGAGATTAATTAGATAATGATTATGTCGAAACATTTACTGCACCTGGGTACAGGATTAGGGAAGTCGGGAGACCGGGGATGAAGGAAAAGGGGTTGCATAATAAACAGCAGCAGTTACCATAGCCGGGCAGAAGGAGATGGTGAACAAATTATCGATGCTAAAACAGGTGGGGGCAGACTTAAAGGAATGTCTAATTAAGACACGGGTATTAATGCAGCAAGTAGTAGGACATAATAGAGGGCGAGGGAATGCACAAGTGAGGAGTAGTTCGAATATGTATGGGGGAACAGTGGGGCCGTATCAGTGTGCATATTGTACAGAGGAAGGACATTGGTGAGCGCAATGCCCGCATTTACAGAACAGAAATGGGTATGGTCAAAGGAGACAGCATAGAGGACACCCAGGAGTGAATGGACCAAATAGGAATAGTATGCAGCAGCATCATAACAATGGAGGTAATCAAAACCAAGGCCAAAACCAAAATGCCCCAAACCAGAGTCAGGGACAGCAAAATCAACAATATGGAAATCAAAATGGGGGAAATAGAGGGAAGAGTGGAAATGTTTTCGATAAACAGCCAAACACGTATTACAGTAATATTAATGATTACACATCGGACGATGTGTTATTTCCCCAATAGGACAGCCCAGGACAGGTGTCGGAACCAGTGTCTATTCCCGTGAATCAGAGAGGACCCTACGTAGAAATGAGTCGGGAATGAGGAACACCGCTTTCTTGTAGATACAGGAGCACAGAAGTGTTCAATAGACCATCACTTGGTTATGAATATACCACTGTCAGGGCAAAAGAATATTTCTGTAGGGTTCGCAGGTACACCAGTCATAAACCCACTGTCCAAACCAGTCCCAGTTACCATAGGACCATTCACTGAACATTGTCCTTTCCTTTTAACAGAAGATTGTGGAGAAAATGTGTTGGGATTGAATTTGTTGAAAAAACTAGGTTCTGTTATACATTGCACGGCAGACGGAATGTTTCTAACGATATGGCCACACGATGCCCCTGTGTCAGAATTCATGTCCGAAGCGTTACCAGGGGAACTAAGTAAAGTACCAACCTGTATATGGGCAATGCATGACAACAATGTGAGATGTTTAAAGATAGAGCCAGTAAAGATTATTTTAAAAGAAGGTGTTACCCTACCGCAAATACCCCAATACAAAATTTCGGTTGAAGGTGAGAAAGGATTGAAGAGTATTGTTACCGATTTGATGAAATTAGGGGTAATAGAGGAAATCACAGGCAGTACATGTAACAGCACTATCCTTCCAATTTTTAAAAAAGGAAGTAATGAGGTACCATACCATTTCATAATTGATCTACGCGCATTAAACAAGGTAGTGCATCCTCAATTTCCTCTAGTGCCAGACGTCACTACAATATTGACAATGATACCTGTTTCACCAGAATATTTTAGTGTAATAGATTTGAAGAACGCATTCTTTAGTATTCCAGTCGACAAGGACAGTAGATACTTGTTCGCGTTCACATTAGGAGGACGATCATTTACATTTACACGGATTCCACAAGGTTACACGGAAAGTCCAAGTATTTACAGTAGAGCATTAAAAGAGCAGCTAGACATGCCGGAATTACCTGTGGGTTGTGTACTTTTGCAATACATAGACGATTTATTACTAGCTGCAGACACAGAGGAGATTTGTAGAGAAAGCACTGTATTGCTACTGTCACACCTAGTGGCACATGGCCATAAAGCTAGTTTGAAGAAATTTCAGTATAATCGAAAGGAGGTAGTTTATTTGGGCTACCTACTTTCGAAAGGAGGGAGAAGACTAACTCCAGAACGCATAGAAAGTATTTCTTGTATGCCTATTCCAAAGACACAAAAAGAAGTCAGAGCCATAATAGGCATGGCTTCATATTGCTGACAATGGATTGGTAATTTTGCGTTGATTGTGAAACCATTAGTTAATTTGACTAGAACGGATGCGGTTATGCCTTTGCAATAAGATGAGGAATGTCAGAGAGCATTTGATGGATTGAAAACTGCATTATGCTCGGCTCCAGTTTTGGGTATGCCTAACTATGAGAACATTTTCAGACTATTTGTGTGTGAAAGTGAAGGATGTGCATTGGCGGTTTTGACACAGGAACAAGGTGGAAGAAATAGGATGTGCGGCTATTTTTCATCTGCGCTGGACCCTGTAGCGCGCGCCGTACCATGATGTTTGCGATCTGTCGCGGCGGCTGCTGCATCAGTGAAACAAACGGAAGGGATGGTATTGGGGCACACTTTAATTCTGATGGTGCCACATGCCATGGACGTTCTATTAAATAGGACACAGACGCAACACCTCACCTCTGCCAGATTGACAAGATATGAGATTATCTTGTTTGCGCCCCATATCCAAATTATGAGGTGTAGCGCTTTCAATCCTACAGAATTAATGCCATTAACCATAACAGAAATTGGGAAGAATGAATCACCCCCCCCCACAATTGCTTAATGGTCACTGAGGAAGAAACCGAGGGGAGAGTTGATTTAAGTGATATTCCACAGAAAGAGCCGGATGGAGAGTTATTTTGTGACGGCTCATGTTTTAAATTACCAGATGGCACGACAACTGCCGCATACGCTATCACTACCCTAGAGAGTGTTGTAGAAAGTAAAAGAATCCCCTATAATTCAGCACAAGCTGCAGAAATAATAGCAGTAACCAGAACCTGCGAGATTTCTGAAAATTTGAACGTGAATATATATACTGACAGTCAGTACACTTTTGGAGTGGTTCATAACTTTGGACGACTCTGGGCTGAGAGAGGGTTTCTGACATCACATGGTGCCAGAATTCAACATGGCCCTTTGATTGTACGATTGCTGTCTGCACTCACGTTTCCAAAGCGCCTAGCAATAGTGAAATGTGAGGCACATAAAAAGGTAACATGCAAAATAGGCGAGGGAAACGCGTTTGCAGACAGGATTGCGAAACAAACTGCCACTGATTTAAATACCAAGATGATGACGGTTCAGACAGAGGAAGTACCCTGTATGATAGAAGATGGAGTTGCGACTGTCAAAGAAATGCAGGCCGAGGCTACGGCCAATGAAATACAGGGATGGGCAGAGGGATCTGCTGAGTTGGATTTGGAGGGTTGTTTGGTGGACAAGGGAACTAGAAACTGGATGTTGCCAAATTCATATGTGACTGCAATGGTCACAATGGCCCACAGTCCTACGCACATCTGTGCCAAGAAAATGCTACAGCACCTTTCTACAGTATGGCAGAATGCAAACATAAAAAAGAATGCAGAAAGGTTGGTGCAGAACTGTATCACGTGTTTACAACACAATTTAGGAAAGGGAACAGTGACACCAACAGGAAGTTTTGGCCCGCCCTCCATGCCGTTTGAGGTAGTCCATTTTGATTTCATAGAGATGAAAAGGTGCCAAACTTAAAATACGTCTTGGTGGTAATCTGTGCATTCAGTTAGTGGGTGGAGGCATATCCTTTAAAAGACTGCACAGCGATGAGTACGGCAAAAGTAATGTTAAAGGAGTATTTTTCCAGATTTGGCTTGCCCCGTGTCCTATGGTCTGATAATGGACCACATTTTGTGGGTGCAGTGGTGTTACAGATATGTGCAGGTCTCCAGAGTGATAAGAGATTCCACAGTTCAAGGCATCCGAGTTCTGCCGGTCTTGTGGAGAGGCACAACAGGATACTTAAATTAAAGATTAGCAAGATTTGTGCGGGAAGCAAGTTGAGTTGGGTGGATGCATTACCAATAGCACTATTATGCATGCGTACGTCTGTACAGGCTAAAACTGGGCTCTCCCCATACGAGATCATAATGGGGAGGCCGGCAAATGTATGGTGCGCACCTCAGCCAAAACGACTCAGTGAGATAGAACATCCTGTGCTTAGTACTTATTGTGGCCTTTTAATGCAGAAATTGCGTTTGATTCATCAGCAGGTGCAGGAGGCATTACCCGTGCGGTATAACGGTCCGGGGCACGCGCTGGAGCCAGGAGACTGGGTGCTGCTAAAAAACTTTGAAAGAAAGTCATCATTAGCACCCAGGTGGCGCGGGCCCTATCAAGTACTTTTGGCGACGCAAACGGCAATCCGGGTGGATGGAAGGAAGTCCTGGATCCATGCCACCCATGCCAAGAAGATTCCAACTGCACTGAAAGTCTTGCCTGACACCGATGACTGGGAAAAGACAGCGGTCGCAGAGACAAAAGAAACTGTTGCCAGTGTGCAGCCACCTGATCTTCCAAAACATGAAGTGAAACTCGAAACAAAGCCTGAGATGATTGCCAAAGAGGGGGAAGGGCAAAGAGTGCCCCAACGTTGCCCAGCAGAATCGACATCACTGCTGACCGACGTGAAATCTGCCTTGCAAATACCAGAAGAAACAAATCGTGTACCCCTTTGGCCCCAACCAGCACTTGCCAGCACGCCAAAGACTGAATCCGCATTATTGGTGCGGCTCACACCAGCACGTGCAGAAGCACCGCAGGCTGACTTCAAGCCTGAGTCTGAAAGTGCACCAGCACTGTTCACGGATCATACGATACCAGGAGCAAGGCGATACAACCTGCGGCCTGGGAAGACAAAGTGATCTGCATTCTTTTTCTTTTGGTGTTTATGTCAACCTCTGGTTCAACTCATGGACGGAGAAGGAACCAGGGGTGTAGAGGAGAGAAGCGTGAGAATTGTGCAAGTCGGACAATTCAAGACTCGCGGCTCCTCGGTGCGATCATAAAAGTACATGTGTCCGGAACCAGAGCGGACAAGCTGGGCGCACATGGTACTATGGCAAGTGAGATAATTGATTAACAGTACATATGTCCGGAACCAGAGCGGACAAGCTGGGCGCGCATGATACTGAGGCGAAAACTGATCAAAGGTCCTCTGAGCAGTATAAAAAGGGACAAGTGATCTCGCCTAAAAAACAAATAATCAAATCCAGGCTAAAACAAAAAAAGGACAGGCAAAACTGAACTGGGAGAATTTCATTGAACTTATAGACATCAGAGCAAACGTGACGAAGAGAGATATCCACAACAAACTGTGATAAGGAAGAAGAAGGACGACGAGAAACATGCCGGGACCAGTTCCAGCCTCCTCCTGCACCAGCACTGCTGAAAATGAGTCAGTTATAAAGACTATAACTTTAAGAAAAACGCATGGTAAAACAAATTTTATGCTGCCACTAACGATAATGATGTGCTTTATGAGCGTGGTAGCACCAATATCAACAGCCCTAATATTATGGTGGGTAGAAACAATACACCCATTTGAAATGTTTTTACCAATAATTAATATATCCACTACTGAAAGCCCGGTCCAGGTGATCACTTATACCCTACCCCCAATGGAATTAAAACACAGGGAAGATTTTGGGAATAATACATTACTATTAATCATGAACATGACACATGCAATCCTGAAGAAAACAAACTGCTGGGTATGTGCCCATTTACCACAGCATGCTGGGAAAGGAATAGGGTGGTATGTGCAGCCGTTACCATTAAGTTCTGCATGTAGTACAATGTTCTATAGGAAGTGGAATAAGAGTAATACGGGTCAATTAGACATAACCAACATGAATGAGTTTGAGGAGATAATAATGAAGACTGTGGGTTGTTCCATTTTCCATGAAACACAAGTAATAACCCCAGAGCCCACGAGGAAAAGCACACGTAAAATAACACGACAAAATAGACGAGATAGATTGTCCCCGCCAGAAAAAACATCTGTAATGATGTTTCATGTAAGAACAGAAGGAAACAAAGATGCGATTCCCCCATCTTACATGGTGAATTATAGCCCAAGAACTGTCCCGTTTTGTCTGAAAAAGAAAGGATCTTTTTCGGTCGGAACATATACTGGTTGTATGAATACGGTGGTACTAAAATGGGAAATAGAACCAGTATACGCAGGTGATCCAGTTTATTTTATATGTGGAGAGAAAGCATACACTTGATTGCCCAGAAACTGGGGAGGTACATGTTATCTTGGGCTATTGTTCCCAGGAGTATTCCTCTTGGAAACAGCAGCCATGGCCACATTATCCAGAACTAGAGTCAAAAGGACTGACAAAGGTGTGTTAATAGCAACTGATGTAGCAAAATCATTCGTTCCATTCTTAGGACAAATAGTGAACTCCTATAATATAAGGCAATTGTCCAGAATCCTAAAGAATACAATAAACACAACAACAGATATATTATTCAACATGACGTTGGAAGAAAGAAGAATCAGGTTAATGACGCTGCAAAATAGAATGGCTCTCGATGTAATCCTGGTTGATCGTGGGGGAATTTCAAAATAGTGGGATCAGCATGTTGCGTTTATGTCGATGACTATTCCCCCACGATCTTTGAAGCAATAAAGAAAATGCACGTTCTAAGCTCTGAACTCCCCACGGGAGAAGGGAGCTGGGAAATAGGATCTTGGTTTTGGGGAATACTACGTTCTTGGGGATGGAAGCTGATCTCGATACTAGTAATGGTGTTCGGAATATTCCTAATGTCTTGTTGTTGTATACATTGTTTACCCATAATTTGTGCAGAGGTAACTGAGGGATGTACGGAAGGATGCATGCAAATGATAACAAAGAAAAAACAACCTCATGATCGAACTAGCCCAGACCCAAATGAGATGAGAGTAATGAAAGAGTTGATGGCAATAGATATTACTGAAGGCAATGATGACCACGATAGCATGCGAGATTCAAACATAAGTACTTCAGATCCATCATGACTAGAGGAGGTTTCAATAAATAGATGAGACGTTTGGCATACGGCCAAAGGAGGGTTTGTCAGTCTAGAAATCTAATTCGAGACCGCAAACATATTTTGGTGGCCGTGGGTCAACCGTCTCATGCACGATACGACAGAATATAGGTTTTTTGAGTGTTCTAATGAACAGCCATTTTGATGTAACAAGAATCGCCATTTTGTTTTCTAACCATTGCTCATTGCTTTCTGTTCCTATTGCTTCACAGTATATTTTTCACTTACACTGCTCGACTGAGGAACAATGCTGTCTGTATATGAAAAGGACAAGGCCACAGGGCCGAGAGGATAACAAGAGTTTCGCTGAAACACAAACGTAGGCAGCGCCAGGACGAATGCCCGGCTCCCTCCTTAATGTAGCCTTCAAGCAGAGCCGCAGGGCATTTAATCATTTTATAGCTGCCAGCCAGTCTCGTTATATGGTAGAATATGTTAGAATAATACCGTTAAAGGCTTGAATTATGCTTTTCTAACGGCCCCCTTTTGCTGAGCGTGCTAAGCGCATGTTGGCACCCAGGACGCGAATAGCACCTAATAGATAGCAAGGTCCGGAATGTAACCCCCTCTGCATGTAATGAGCACCACACACCGTGTGTAATAATAAGCAGCGCTCAGATACCTGAGGGTTCGTAGCGCTATATAAATGCCAAATTATTATTATTATTATTATTATTATTATTATTATTATTATTATTATTATTATTATTATGTAGTTTGCTTCCAAGAACAGAAGTGCCATGTACTATTCAATAACCCAAAGATGCCTACGCACTCACAAATTGCAAATTGTTACTAGAATAGATGTTTGAAGGTGTCATAGTGGCCGGAGATGTCCATCGTCACACCAAGTTCAAAGAAACCCAATGAAGAGGGGTGTTAACCATGACATAGCTGATGGTTTGATATGCATTTTGTATATATGTAACTGATGTACGTAATTCGCTCTCTTGCGTCCCACGAGGTCTAGAAATAAACGTCGCGGGGCGTCGAGACCGAGTTGGCCAACTGAGACTTTTGCTTTGCAATAAAACCCTAGCTTTGGGAATACAACCTCGTGTCTGGCATCTCTATCGTGTTTGGTGACTCGCCTTGTTTCCATAGACATCAGGGTCCCCTAGGGGCCCCTTTCAACGTCACCAGAGCGCGTCTCCCTGCCTCGCTACTTCCTTAGCTGGTATGTGTTCCCCTTTTGAGGACGCTGAATCTACATCTTCACACTACTAATTTGGCCTGCCACCAGCACATTTCTGCTGATCGCCTCATGGGATCTCTTAGACCCACACTAAGCTTATTTGAGAATTTAGAATTGTCATTTAATTTAGGGGAGAAGCTATTTGACAAATCACATGTTACTGAAGTGCCATCCCTCTAAGTTCCCTAAAGTTATGATATTGGTTTTCTAGGATCAATTCTGGAGATGTTCCTTTTTAGCATGTACAACCTTAATTGTGAGTTCAAGATTCCTGGTAATCTACACAGCAGAGGTGGAAATAGATCCTGACTACTGGTTTGGATGGCTTGACTTTGCTCAACTTTGGATGGTAAAATACTACATTAGAAGTATGTGTTCTAATGAATTAATTAATAGAACATAACTTGTTTAATAGAGATTATGTTCTATATATTATTTAATGTTCACTTGTATGTTGCCTATCCCATATATGACCTGATTTGCAAATACTTTAATAGCTGCTTTATCGATGTTAGTCAAGAATATCATTTCAAATTTCACCATTTCTACACTCATACTGGTGTTTTAATTTTGATTTATTTGGGTGTACTAGTGAGTTTCAATAATGCTCTTAAATTCGGCAGTTGCATGGCTTGAAACATACAATAATCATAATCCCTAGTTCAGTTTAACCTTCTATAGACAATTCTCTCGTTGATTTCTCTTGTTGATCACAGAAGAACTCCCCCAATGATCACAGAAGCACGCCTCCATGTGATTTTTGCTGATTTTTCAACATGCTTTCTTCTCTGCTTCTTCTTCCACCAGTAATGTCTGTCCTTGTTAGCTATAATACAAAAGCACCACTTGTTAGGGAGAATTCTCCAGAGTGGTTAATTTCCTTTACCTACTGAGTCCCTCAGCACCTTTGCTGGATTTCTAGGATTTATGTTTTTCACCTGGTAAGAGTGTGAGCCTTTTTTCCCACTCTTACATGTGTTTTGCTATGTATGTTTAACATTGTTGTGTTCAGAGACTGTGGGGCCTCACCTACTCCACAGGCATCATCTTTTTACTGTGTTACACAGCACCTTCAGTGCAGTGACACAGGGTTGTCTTTTAGACTTCCCAACTCTTCCATTTTCTAGGAATGACTAGTGTCTCCCACAACATGTAAAGTTGCCATTGAATTATTAGTCTCTTTAAAAACCACAGACCCAGTACAAGCTATCTTACATAGAGAACTGGAAAGGGTTAATACTTATCCCTTTTTGTCTGTTTCTCTTAGAGCATTGTTTTGCTCCCTTTTCATCAAGACTTGGCTGGTGGCAGTGGTAACTACCCTATTTTTCCAACCGCGGCTATCTTAAATAACCTGGGTATTGTTTTAGGCTATCTTGGTAGCCTCAAACTAAAACCTGATAGACATATACATTTTTATACGGTTCCGGCTGGGTTTATTCACCATTTCTTTTTGAAAATGTCTTTCTTGTGTTTTACTCTGTGTGCCAAACCAGGTTTGGTTCTTTTGTTCACCGTCTTTTCACAGGCTTCTACGCCGGAGCCCTCCTTAGGTGCCTGAAAGTCTGGGTAGGCAGGATGTGAGGGAGGGGTTTTAGGACCCCGGCCATGGGTTCACTTGGTAGTCACACTCCTGTTTGATTGGCTAGGCGACTGTCCAACCAGGACAGCCACCCTGCTGTGTGACTGACAGCCAGGCTGTGTGAATGGGGAAAAACGGCATAAAAAGCAGGTCTCTGGGTCTGGAAATGCAGAGTCGCCACTGGAACGAAAGAACTAACTTTTCTACTGACCAACTTCGCCCGGAACTCTTGGCAAAGACTTAACCACGAACTACCCTGAACTTTGTGATCTTGAGCGAACGACTTTTGTCCTATTGACTTTGGCCTTAAGCTTTTTTGATTTGATTCCATCACTGTAGTTCCTTTTTCTAGATTGCCCTGCTTACTTACCTGTTGGTGCTGCTTAATCTTTGTCTAACTTTGTTTTTCCCTCCTTTTTAAATTATTGGAGTGCCATTCTGCTCCCATTTCATTTTGAGCTCAACTTGTCCGGAATTTATTGGGAGTGGTGTGGTGTATTAAGAGTGTGATTTTTCAACTCCTTTACTTTACCTTGAGTCAGTGTTTATTTGAATCACAGAAATTGCTATCCTTTGTGTAACTATTGATACTACTCACTTGCTCTTGAGATAAGTCTGGCTGCTCAGCCATCGCTACCGCTTTTACTGTGTAGTACAGGCTTGTACCAAAGGTGAATTTGTACTGTCACTTGTAGTCATAATTGTGTGTGGTGTTCCCAAAGGGTACTGCATATAATTCTGCCTAACACCACTTTATAATAATCTGACAGAGTTACAACATGTAATGTGAAATGCTTATAACTGTTTCCAATATTTGTAGTTGCTATTGATGTTCTCAATTACATTACTCAGCATGAATTATAAATGCCCCTTTACTGGTGCTATTTTTTTCTGCTTGCTTCCACTTTGTGTAGCTTTCAAACAATTTTTTGTTTTTAATTTTAAATGTTTTTTATGGTGCTCAGTGTGTAAATAAGTGAACTGAAATAACCATTCTGTAGTCCTTAAAAACCACGTTTTACACACTTGTTGCATCCTTTAACAGGACTTAAACCCTGGGCAAATTCCAGTCAATTTGTTTGTTATTGTTTCTTTTGGATGTCAGCTGTGGTAATGTGTCAATATCTAGTTTGCCATAGATAGGGTTAAACTAGTTTCCAATTGTTAACATATCTACTTGCGACATACCATATGTTACCTCAATTCTTAATTGCGAGTGCCAAAAAAGAGAGTGGGTCTTCACACTTTTCAGAATATTTTTCCAAGAAATATCTTTTTATTTCATACATGAACTTTTCTCTTTCATTCATTAATTCTTTCTCTCTACACATGTTTCACCCCTGTTTGAATCAAAGGGGATCATCAGGAGAGTTTTTTTCGAGCTGTTTTATTAAAAGAAATCAAGACACAATTATTTTATATTTCAACGGAAGAAAAAGAGAAAAAGAAAAAGAAGAATGATCTTTTACAAAAAAGGAATGAATAGTCTTTTTTAGCCAAAGGAATTGCTGCAATGGATCACGTTTGGACATTTTACTTTTTTATTTTTTCTTATTAGGTTTTATGCAGTGTTCTGTTATTCTGTTTTGCTATTATGTTGCCTTCATAATTGCCAATTTACAGAGTTGGCACTCACCAAAAAATGTTGTTGATTAGAAATTGTTGTTGTCAACCATTCACTTTTGTGTCTCTGTTTCTATGTACTTTCTTTGAATAAAGTATTGAAAGTTTTCTTAGGGTGATTGCCCTATACAAACAAAGAAAGGGCACAAGAATAATTTACACAATTTGGTCTATTCCTGTTTAGTACAGATAGCATATACACTATCAAAATCTAGGGGGAATCAAGGGATATTGACGCTTACCTTCACTTTCCGTGGCAATCCGGGTATCACTCCCTGCTCCTTGTTTCGGCGCAATTTCAATTGAAATCGCGTGTGTTTATATACGCTTGTCGCGTGTGATGTCATCGCGCTCACGTTTCAATTTCTAATCAACAAACATTTTTGGTGAGTGCCAACTCCTTAAATTAATCTATTTATGATGCTGTAAATTGGAAATTATGAAGGCAACATAAGAGCAAAACAAAACAGAACACTGCATAGGACTTAATAAGAAAAAAGAAAAAAGTGAAATGTCCAAACGTGATCCATTGCAGTAATTCCTTTGGCTAAAAAAGACTATTAATTCCTTTTTTGTAAAAGATTATTCTTCTTTTTCGTTTTCTCTTTTTCTTCCGTTGAAATATAAAATATTTGTGTCTTGATTTCTTTTAATAAAACAGCTCGAAAAAAAACTCTCCTGATGATCCCCTGTGATTCAAACAGGGGTGAAACACGTGTAGAGAGAAAGAATTAATGAATGAAAGCGAAAAGTTCATGTGTGAAATAAAAACATACTTCTTGGAAAAATATTCTGAAAAGTGTGAAGACCCAGTCTCTTTTTTGGCACTCACAATTAAGAATTGAGGTAACATATGGTATGTTGCAAGTGGATCCATTAACAATTGGAAACTTCCTTAAAAAACACATTGTATTTCTGAATGAGAGGTTACAACAACAACATGTGTTTTAGCCTAAAGGTGCACAACAACTATAACTTTTACTAGATATTAACATGAACACAAGTTACTATTCTACTAATCCATGTTGTTTAATGTGGCCGCTCAAATTTACTTGAGGACAGGTTAAAGTACATTTTACAATGACTGACCTAGATGGTGAAGAGGGAAAACCGAGATCAAACCCATGCCCCCTCACCCCAGGCGCATATACAGAAGAACAGCAGGAAGAACAAGGAGCGCACTTATCCTTTGAACCAGGCCCCAGCGCACCCATGGGTGACAAATATGCTGAAACACACCCACTTCACCAACAGTGCAACTTCCATGCTACATTACAATCAATGCTGCAATATCAGAACCTACAAACACAAAAATCCCTGTTTAAAGGCTTGCAAATGCCTATATGAATTAACATGGTCTAATTGCACAGTGTAAAGCCATGTTTCAGGAAAATTACAGCCAAGTTCATTTCTCTCACTGAACACTGGCTGCAGAAGCCTTCAGCAACATTCCTCGCAAAACCCCCGAACTGCCAAGGCCGCACATTCAAGATAAGACTGCCACAAATGCGAATAAATCACGGCAACCCAGTGTGTTTTTTTTTTTTCTTTCTGGGAAAGAAAGACATTTTCTCAAGGACTCGCACAACATTTGAAACATAAATTGTAACAAGAATGGCGCAGCCCAGCCAATCTGCGCCCAGAGCCCAGGTGCAAACTGCTTTCTTCAGCTAAAAAGTTATGGGAACAAGGTCATAATGTAACAGGTTAGAATTAGGTAATGGGGGCTGGCACAGCTAAATCAACCCACTGACGCAAAAAGGCTAATATCCAATTATCAGGCTCTCTATAAGGGCTACGTAGGTAACCTATCACTTAGCAGCCAATAGCAGGAGGAGATAGGTTTCTGGGAGCTGATCCAATTCTGTGAGGTCAGCCTGCAGTGTGATTACAAAGCTGGCTTGCAAGCCAGCCCCGGGAGACGGCGCCTGAACTCTCGATGTGCACGATGCTCTGCGTGTTTTTTTCTTTTTTTGCTGCCAAGAAATAAACGCAGTTTGGAACATGCTGCTGCCTGCTTGGGACTCTGTTGCATTTCTGGGGGCCATATGGGAGGTGTTGGGGTCTCCCATAGCTGGTGAGGGTATGGCTGCTGGCCCCCCACTGCCCTGGTGGGGGTCCAGCTTCTCCCCAACAATGGTGATACAGCATCAAGAAATAGGCCATTAATACTACACGTTAATATGTACCCGTGTGATTGGCACTATTTTCAACAAAGATTAATTTTAACTGTTGAGCCATTTCTTTGTTTGTGGACAAAGATCTGTTGGAATGAATATAAGGACAATTAGATATATTAACAAACCACTATTTGTATTTGTTTTTGTATTTTATTGAATTTATATAAATACAAATAGTGTTTGTTAATACATCTAATTGCCCTTATATTATTCATCCACCTCATACAAACAGTCAATCTGCCTTGTGCCACCATTGTTATCAGGCATTGTAATCAGGATTGATGTTTTTAATTTCTCTTGATGGGTACTGGTTAAAGTTTATCAAATGACACTCAGCATTGTTTCAGGTATTGTGTCTTAGGCAATTAAATGAGCACTATTAATCCTTATCCAGTTATCTTCTCAAATCACCCAAAACTCATATGGTCAGACCATCTGACAATCCACTTTGACAATAGGCACACCAGATGAGTGAAGAAAACCCAATGGAATCCCAGCAAAAAAGCCTACCTAACATTCAAGAACTTCTCAACGGGGGCTCTGCCTCTGATGAACGAAGAATGTAACTCACTTGTCCAAGAGCTCAACACTGCCCTCACATCCAACATCAACTACTGTGCCCTAGTGAAACAATGCACCCTCAATCCTAAGCCTTTTACAATCTGGTACACTCAATAATACAACTCCACCTAACGAACCATCAGAAAAAAAGAAAATACCTAAACAAATCTTGCAGCATATCTGACATCACCCTGCTAAAAGAACTCCCTGCAACACGCATTTGACTTATCACCACCGCAATTGCCATCAAATACCATACCACCGCAATTGCCATCAAATACCAAAACATCATAGGCTAAGCCAACAATGAAACCAGACCCCTATTTAAAGCCATCAAGCAGTACATCAACCCTCTGATTGACCCACCCATACCACACTTCATCAAAAAGTCCACCACCATCAATGTCTTCTTCATCAACAGATTCAGCATGATTCATAAATAAATTGACACCAATGCAAAACATTACAGCACACTACACATATCATCTTGCTAAACCGCAACTACCTGGGCGACTTTCAAGGCACTCAAAATTTAAGATTTCACTGACACATTAGCATCCCTAAAGGCCACATTGTACACAGAATCCACCCCCCCTGCCTCTGTACTCATGACTCTCCCTACTGAAGCACTCCTCCCTGACCTAATGTAAGAGGATTCAATTCAACACTACAGCTAAGTCAATGCCTAGTCTGGGATACTGAATGGAAACCCTTATTGATATATCTTTATGTCCAGTTCATGCGTTCTGCATGACTACCCCTATATACCACCCCTCTCTTGGAATCCCCCTGACCCCACTGAGCCAAGGAGTAGTTCTGTTTTGCAAGTTAAAAGGTTTATTTGAGAATTTAAACAATATATATATATATATCACACTTTATAATAAATTAATAATTGAATATCACACTTAATCTGAGCAGTAATCAATAATGGATAGTCGGGCACTAGCACACTTGTGAATAGGAACAGAAGAATAAGGTGGTAGAGAATACTTTCTATAAATTCAGATGGCTGTAATGTTGAATGAAATGCAATACAGAAAATACTCAATATGATTTCAACAAAACAATGTAATCACTTTTCTCTGGCAATCCCCTCCCCCCTTTATGCAATGCAAGGAAATGGAAGGAAAGCACACAGTTCTCAGAAATGCAATCAAATGTAATTCAGTTCACCCCAGCAAGCTTAGACTACAGAAGTTTGAAACACAGGCCCAAAATGCTTTTATATGTGCTGGCAATGAAGTGAAAAATATGCTAAAATGCTTTTAATTCCCTCTAGAGGTTCAGGGTGAGTGGTGTCAAGTTAATATTAGTCCAGGCTCACTCTAGCAATGATTCAGGGATGGTTCTTAAGAGGCAAACGAATTTTTAGCAAGGAAAGCAAGAAGCTGCTGTTTTCACACGTGGAGAAATTTGCAAATCGCGGTAAATTCGCGCCTGCGTTTTTCGCGATTCCGGCAAAAGTATCGGAGGTAGGAATGCGGTTCTAGGTTCGTTGAAAAGCCAAGATTCCCAGCTTTCAGAGGAAAGTCTCTAAGACAAACGGTCACGGAGATATGAGAGATATGAGCGATATGGTAAAGGTCGTTTTTCAGATTTGAAATTTTAAAGTTCAAAAAGACAAGTGACAGCTAGCAACTAGAAAATGACAGGTGACAGTTAGGAGGCAGTTCTACTTAGATTAAAATAGATTGAATTATATTATTTTAACTAAGAGATTGGTTCTACACAGTTCTGCTAGGTACTCACAATATATTTAGAAATAGAATGGGCCTCGCCACGGATCTGGTCAGGTTTTAGACTGGACTGTGGTCCGGTCTCGGCACTTCACAGTGATCTGGGTCAGCTCTCTGGTTCTGCTAACAGTGGTCTGGGTCAGCTCTGCTCTCTCTGGGTACAGCACTGCTTCTGGATCTTTCTGCACAGCTTTCTCTGGAGATTGATGGATTTGAAGTCTGGATCTCTGGATGTGGTATGGTCCGGCAGAGCGCGTTGCAGCAAATGGAATTGAATGTCCCTATCTGTCCTGACTGTCTGCTTTTATGTGTTTTGAAAATGGGTGTGTGTGCAGTATCACTAGGCTCTACCCCTCTCCACTTGTCATTGGCCACTTCATCCTCTTCCCCTTGATTGGGGGAATGAAATGAAGTGTCATCATGATGAGGTCTGTTTATGGTACAGAGAACCCACCCCTGTCAAATTACACACAATCTATATTTTGACCCAAAAGACATATTTGCACAGGTACACATTTGTTTAAAATTACATGCACCCATCACATATCACAGGAGGTATACCCTGTCCAAATCTGCTCTTCCTGGGAGCTTGCATTCAGAAATGGCAACATATTTCACTTTTTGGTCAAGTTACCAATATCAGATTCTTACTCAAATTTACCCAAATGTGTGCAAGGCATGCAGGCATTGATTGATGAAGTATCAGACTTTTCACATGCAGACATTTTAAGTAATACCCTCTTAACTGCTAGTTTGCCCCCAGAACATCACACAAATTGAGTTTGGGCTTGAATTGAAGGTACATTTTTTAAATTAAGGCTCTCAAAGTTATACATTTCTGTAATTTGATTACAAAGAGTTATCAGTGTTTCTGTAAAATATATATTTTGCTTTCAATTCAGTTCTCAGAGTGTTGGAGTCCGCCTCCAAGACTTGGGTGGGTCAGTCACATGTGTCTTCTGGCAGGCAGGCCTTTGTTGACAGGAAACAGTCAACATCAACATATCCTATTCAATTGTAAGAGTCTATTGTGTGGTCTCCAGGAGGCTCCCAGCCAGTCTGCCTTCTATCAATCAAGAGGTCATTTGAGATTCTAACTCATGGTGGGAATCTCTAGAGGTGAGAGGGTTTCCCAAGCTTCAGGCCTCTGGGAACAGCAGGTGGCTAATTTTTAATTAAAATGCAGCCTTTGAAGTCAGCTGAGTCAAATCCCTTTGTCAGCAACTGCACTCAGTTCTCCTGTCAGAGTTTAGACCGCTAGCGCCGCCTTGAGGATTTTGTTGGTACTGCATGCAATTTTGGGATCTTTCTTGGATTAATGCATTCTAAACAGGAATGGTTCTTACACGGTAGTAAATCCTTGCTTAACATTGTTTTGATGGGGCTGCTTACAGTAAGATGGTTATGTGGAACCCGACAAAAGGGTTGAATCTTTAAAGTGGTCCAATGAGCCACGATTTCAGCAACTTTTTGACATCAGTAACAGTGGATTTTGTTAACAAAGATCTTTCTTTACACTGGTGGGTGGCAAGTTAGGTAACCATTTTGGTGTGTGCACAAACTGCGTGGTTCTCCTGGATTCTGGCGCACTTGTGGGCTTTTTGGCCATCTTGGATTTTCTAAGCCCACAGCACCAAATGTTGCAGCATGATAGTCCAAACGTGGGTCAGGACACCCAACAAGTCCCCCCACGTGACTGCCCTTTGAATTTGAGTCGATGGGGAGTCGGGTGCATAAGGGTTTTGACCCACGCACTGGTCTGTCCGCATAATCTTCTTCCAATTCTGCAAATGGCACAGTTCAGCATCTTTTCCTCCATCCAGTACTGATCGATCGGTTCTCCTCGCCGGTCCTGATGGGAATATTGGGCGGTACACTGGGCCCCTTGCGTCTCTGCTCCCGGTCTCCGGATCGTCCTCCTTAGCCAGTCTCGAGGTTTTGTTTCTCCTAGGACGAGAAAGGAAGAGCGGCAATACCTATTCATAGACATTTTTCCCCCACCATTGATATAGTGGGGTGGCATATAAATTTATAGTCAAAACATATGAACATGCACATTTCTTTTTGCATTCAAAAACTGAAACACCCACATTGAGAAACTCAGAATTTGATAGGCGATATGTAGGATATTTTAAGTTAGAACTGAATTAATCTGAGACAGTACCCTCTAGGATTCCAGAGGATTCCTCCAGTTGTTGCAGAGTGTGCCTGGGATGGCAACACTTCAACTGGTTAATGTGGACCCACTTGTCTTCCCCCTCTGCCAAACCGCCTTTGGGGATGCGGATCTTGTAGGCCACACTCATTAGTTGTGGAGGCATTTATTAGTGTCTGCTCTTGGGTCCTGTAGAGAAAATGCTGAGGAAGCACCATCTTGCGCCCAGTCATCAACTCAAATGGTGACATTTTGGTTGCAGATGAAGGGGTAGATCTGATGGCCATTAGGACCAGAGGTAATCGGATATCCCAACTTGGCCCAGAATCTGCCACAAACCTCTTTAATATGCTCACAATGGTTCGGTTATATCTCTCTACTGCCCCAGAAGAAGCTGGCCGGTAAGCAATATGCAACTTCCTTTTGACCCCCAGTATCTCCCACATCCTTGTCATTACTTCACTGGTGAAGTGGCTACCCCTGTCTGACTTAATCCTTTGAGGTAGACCGAAAAGGGAAAAGATGTGGTTAATCATCAGGGCAGCTGCAGTTTCTGCCTTGCAATTTGGGGCTGAGAGACATTCCACCCACTTGGTAAACAAGCATGTCACAGTCAACATGTACTTATTCCCCCTAGCAGAGCGAATCACGGGGCCTACGAAGTCGATTTATAAATCTGACCATGGCAGTGTCATCCCCCTCTTTTGGAGAGGCGCACGGGGCATGAGGGATGATGGCTGAAATTGTGCACACACAAGACACCCCTTCAAGTATTGGTCGAGGTCCTGCCCCATGTGTGGCCAGTATGCAACCTCTCTTAAGATTTCCAATGTTGTGTGAAACCCCCTATGACCGGCGGTGGCCGCATCATGGGCGTGACTTAACATCAGGCTTCGGAATGAGGTAGGAACCACCCACTGATCGTGGCCAGCTTTGGATTTCCTTACCAACAACCCGTCTTGGATCCGGAACATTTTTGGACATTTCATCAACACTCTTAGGTCCTCTTTCCCAGTGTAATCGGTATCCGTCAGCGGAAAGTTCTCAGGGTCCTCAAGGTGCTGGTAAAATTTACCAATTATTGGATCCCCCTTCTGAGCGGTAATCAAATCAGCATCAGGGGTCTCCTTACTCCATTGTGCAATTGAAAGGTCGTTGTGAGCATTTGTCTGGGACCTAGTGATAGCAGTGACCTGGATTTCCCCCAACAGGGACTCAATCTCAATTAGATCCCCTTGGATGGCCCCGGTTTTGGCCAGCTGATCAGCTAAGTAATTTCCAGTTTTGTCTGGTCCCTCTACTTTGGAATGACTAGTTTTACAAAGGTAGCGGGCCCCCCTCTCTCGCAAGAACAGACATGATAACCTGTTCAGCGGTTATTAACCACTTGAGAGTTCGCAGCCACTGCTTTTACTCACTGTGCCTTTCACAGATGGGAAATATCCATTTGCATATCAGTCTTTGTCCTGCCCAGGGGCAGTCCAGCACCGAAATACAATGGCAATTCCAATCTGAACGAGAGTACCACCAGCAACCCCATACACGTGTTTCACCCTTGTTGGGGATCATCAGTGAGGTGGAGCTGATGCCTCTCTCAGCACAGTGAGAGGGAGACCACGTCTGGTTGCCCCCAGGAGACCTAGGGTTACCAATCCCAGGTTCCTTAACAAATAGTTTTACAAAGGTAGCGGGCGCCCCTCTCTCGCAAGAACAGACATGATAACCTGTTCAGTGGTTATTAACCACTTGAGAGTTCGCAGCCACTGCTTTTACTTTGGAATGACCCTTGATCTTTTTCCAATAGATGGTCATCTCATTCGAGGAGACCAGATCATCAATGTTTTGGATCAACTTCCCATGTTTCAAGGGTTTGTTGTTAGCACATAACATGCCTCTGGTTTTCCAATTAACCAGGTGCTCCACGAACCCGTTCCGTACATAATCCGAATCTGTGATTATGACCAGTTCGCGGAGTTGATGCTGGACAGCAGTGAGGATGGCCTGATGCACAGCCATCAATTCTGCCACCTGACTACTTCGGGGACCAATTTTGTATCCAGCGGAGGGTTCTGGGGACTCATTCACCCATGCATTCCCTACGCCGGCCACCAGTTCTTTCTCCCCGTTGTTGTCAACATGGTAAGAGCATCCATCCACATAGACAGTGGGCATTCCCTCACACTTGTCTTCTTCAAAGACTTTGTGTGGGGAATTAAGGTATGCCTCCGTGTTGTCCTTGATTTTTAGACTTTCGTCCTCAAGACAGTTTTCTCTGGCACATTCATGCAAGTCAGCCAGACCTTGCGCGAGGGGACTCTTCTTGTTTTGGCCATATCTGACCTCCACAGGAAAGCCTTGCATTGACAGAATCCAGGAAGTAATTCGGGAATTACTCACATTTCCGGCCTGGATTCTATCACTTTGGAGATATTGCAGAGGCTGGTGTGGAGTCTCCACTATGATGTGTTCCCCCTGGATAAATGGGCGGTAATTCTTCAATGCCCACACCGTTGCCAGGAGTGCCTACTCACAATCGTTGAATTTTTCCTCCACAGAGGATAAAGTTTTGCTCGCATAGGAAATTACTTTATTGACCTTGTCATGCTTTTGGTATAATACTGCCGTCAAGCACGTATTAGAGAACCCCGTCTCCAGGAAGAACTCCTTGTTTCTGAGAGGGTAAGCTAGGCAGGGCACTTGTGAGAGGCTTCTTTTGAGTAGTCTTACTGCCTCGGATTGTTCTGGACCCCATTCCCACCTGACCCCCCCTTTCAGGAGATGAATCAGGGGTCTGGTGATCTCTGCGTAGCCCTCAATGAACTTTCTGCTGTAATTAGTCAGTCCAAGGAGGCTCCTTAGTTCCCGCAGAGTTGCGGGGTCTTTCAGTTTCTGAAGTGCTTCCACTTTCTTTTCCTGGGGACAGAGACCCTGTGGAGTAATCTCATGCCCCAAGAAATTAACACGGGTTCTACACCACTGTGCTTTCTGAAAGGAAAGTTTTGCTCCGGCGGCACTCAACTGTGTCAGAACATAACGGTTCTCCGCTATGTGTTCCTCAACAGTTGAGCTTTTGATGAGGACATCATCTACATAAGCCAGGTTACCCCTCGCACCCAGGTCGGGCATGGCCTTATGTAGGAAAATATTGAACTCATTACCGGAGTTGAGGTATCCAAAGGGAGTCCGGGTCCATGTGTACTGCTGGCCCCAAAGGTAAAAGCCAGTTTGTATTGGTCCTCCCTGCTGACAGGCACGGTCCAGTATCCATTGGTCAGGTCTATTGCAGTGAATACCTGTGACCCCTGAATCTGGGCCAGCCCTTGGTCAATGTAGGGAAGAGGCCATCGGGAAGTATGGACCCGTTTGTTGAGCTCCCTGAGGTCGGCACAGAGTCTCCACTGGCCGTTTGGCTTCAATATTCCTAGCACCGGATTATTGAAGGTGCTGTGGACTGGACGGATTATTCCCCGGGACTCAAGGTTCTTAATTATTTCAGTAAGGGACTCCATTGATGCGAGAGGCAAGCGATATTGCTTCACAAACACAGGAGTCATGCCAGGGTCCGTGGGGATTGTTGTTGTGTGGATGTCAGTGCGACCACAGTCATATGAGTCTACCGCAAAGAGATCTTGGAAATCCAAGAAAACTTGTTTCAACTTTTGCTTTTGTTCCAGAGTCACACAGGCATCAGCTAGGTTGACTCTCTCTTCCACCATCTGCCTGAAGCCTGGAAAGACTTCTGGTTTGGCTATCTCAGCGGCCTCCTCCAACTCGGTGGAGAAGTCCCTGGTCAGAGTGCTGATTTGGACTGGAGGCTTCAGGTGGGAAAGGCAGCCCTCATGGACCTGGAAAATCACCTCATCCCTCCTGAAGTCACAAGTCACATCTTCCTTACCATAGGGGCAGGAAGTGTACACCAGGAAGTTCCCCCCATGCCGGGTAAAAATCCTGTCTGGTGTTGTATTGTCATCACTGTCACCGTCAAAGCAGTCCTTGGGGATTGGCCCTAACAGTTCATTACCTAAATCAATTGAAAAATGTTGGTCATCAACCGCCATTCCAGTAATGGTGCCTGCGGCTAGAGTAATACTCTTTAAGTCGCTGTTATCCACCCCTATTAGAATGGTGTCATGTTCTATGTTGACTAATGGAGTGGGGTTTACCCCTAACCCTTGCAGTTGGAGAGAAGCATTTAGATGTATGAAAGCATCAGGGTTTTTCAAATGTTGTCCTCTTTTAGCTTTCACTTCCAGGGAGAATTGTCGGGTCCTTTCTGGGATGGTGACTTCCTCTTTAATCTGAATTTCAACTGCATAAGGTAGCAATTGAGCTGACCTAAATGCTTTTTCTGGATCATCAAAGCCCATGGGATTATCCGCTAATCGGGACCAAGCTTTGAAGTTTATTAGGTCCAAACTAATGGCAAAGCGATTGGGAATGTCACTGCCTAAGTAAAAGGCGGCAGTGACGTCTCGCACGACCCAACAATTATGGACTATGCTCTTGTTGCCAATGGAGATTTTGAGCATACACCTGCTTGGCAGGAGATGTTTGGAATTAGGTGCTTCCAGGTCCATTTCCCATTTGTCTATCAGTTTGAATGTGGGAATGGCTGGATCTTTTGGGAGTTGGCGGAACATGGCTTCGCTGATGAAGCTCTTACCGTTGTTCACACACACTCGAGCGAGAACAGAGTCCTTCCCATCATTTAATTGGAGAGGGATGAACAACTGCTCTCCAATTTGCTGAATATCAGCCAGGCTCTGAGCTGATTTCACATCTTTCTGGACTATAGGAGTGGGAGTTTCTGATTGTGGATTAGTATAGAATCTCAGAGTGTTTCCTTCCAGCGTGGAGTACCACTTTAGACTGGAAGGAAGGTTGATTTTCAGAAATAACGAGGACCCTCCATCACCAGTCTGTTGTCCTACTGCTATTACTGTCACGTCTGGAATTTGGCTATTCTGGAAGTGAAATTCTACTTGGTCAGATTTTTGTTCAACCATGTGGCAGGTGCCGTTTAAACTAACATGGTTGACACTATGTTTTAATTTTATGGGTCGGCTAGTCTGGGTCCAGAGGACCTTGTTCACGCAATCTATAAGGGGTGACAACCTTCTCAGGAGGTCATTCCCTTGTAAACAAGGGGTGCCCTCTGGAGTCACAACTATGACTGGGTGTTTCAACTTGTGTCGCCCGATCTTAATTTCCAAGTCTACAGTCCCCTCTACGGGAATTTCCATCCCGTCAAAGTTCTGCAGTTGTCCAGGAAGAGAGGTGAGAGGAATTTGGTAATTCTCTCCCCTTCCTGCATTCAGTTCATCAAAGGCCCTTCTGGACAGAAGGGTAGCTTGAGATCCAGTGTCCACCAATGCCAAAATTGTACCCTGCCCCTGTACTTGTACCGGGGCATAATATCTTCCCTCCTTCTCCTCAAGGGGGCACAGATAATGCACATTTTTGGACAACTGGTGGGCTAACTTTCTGGTTTTGGACATCGCTAGCGAAGAGATTTGGGCAGAATTCTGTGGAGAGCATTGGGAATCTGAAAGAAAAAATTGGCAACTGGAGATCAGAGCCATTGTGGGTTCCCCTGGTTCCGGTTCTGGGACGCCCCGCCCTTTTTGGAGGCAGTCATCAGGATGGGTTTGAACCAGGGGATTTTCTTGCGGTTGGTTCTGGGATGAGATGGTGGGCGGCGGTAGCTCAGTCTCCACATCTCCCCAGTCTGGATTTGCATCCCTAGGGACCCATTTTTCTTTGTGAGGAGTTCCCCCCTCTCTGAAGGAGAAGATCCTTTTCCCAGGATCCTCTGAGGATCCCTCTCCCTCAAATTGGAAGATCTGTACCTCCTCCTCAAACTGTGTCTGTTTTGGTCTTTTGTTTCTCCTACCCCCCTCTGCTCCTTAGGAGGCAGACTTTCAGGGGCAGGAGATTTTATTTCCGGTTCCTGGG
Organism: Ambystoma mexicanum; assembly: GCF_040938575.1. Taxonomy (NCBI): domain Eukaryota; kingdom Metazoa; phylum Chordata; class Amphibia; order Caudata; family Ambystomatidae; genus Ambystoma; species Ambystoma mexicanum. The sequence continues at coordinate 516,392,914 of NC_090926.1, read as the reverse complement.
TTTCCAGGGGCTGTTTACAAGTGAGGAAGGAAGCTTCCTACAAGGCTTTACACCCCCTTCCCCTTGTGCCTCCTCCCTGGGAACCGGTGAGTTATCGGGGTGCTGCCCCCGTCATTGTTCTGGAGCACCAGGTCCAGAGTTGAGTGCGTTCTGCGCCGGCATGCCGATCTGAGGGTTCTGCTGAGCCCTCAGTATGTGACCCAGATCCCGCGCCATGTTTTGAACCTGGCGCTCTAACTGGGAAACCCGCTCAGGCTGATACGGGGCCCTGTTTTCTCCCCTGGGCTGATCCCAGGAAGGTTAACTATCCCTTCTTTGGTAGTACCCCTGGTTGGGAAGATTTGCATACCCCTCCACCCTTGGCCTCCCCTCTCCCAGATTCGGTTGTCTGGGCTCAGGGAATTGGGGAAAGAAGGGTGGAGGATTTTGGGGCTGGAAGTTGGGTGGATAACTGGGGAAGAAGTTCTGCCCAGGGTTTGGTGAGTTTCTGCCCTCCTGTGAGAAGTTGGGAGGGAAGTTCTCTGGGTTAGGTGCTTGGCTGGATCCCCCCCCTTGGGCTGGAGGAGTCCACACATAACCCAGGATGGGTCTGTTTCCCTTGTACCGGGGGCTTACATAATCAGGAGAGCGAGGGACCCCATTTGTGGGGCTGCCTCCCTGGCTCCCTGTCTGTGACTGGCCCGAGGACCTTCTGGGCCTAGCATTATTAGGTGCAGGTAGGTTTTTAGGCCCCCCCATCTCCAAATCTAAAACGGGGGTGACCTTTACCTCTGCCACCTTGGCAGCAGCAGGGGTGTTGTTGGCTTTGGGGTTTTTGGGCACATTATTTTTATTTTCTATTGGCTTCTGCACCTCATAGATCCGGGTCGCCGGTTCAATGACCCAGTCTAAAGATCTTTTCTCGTGAAAATCCCTCACGATCTGGGTCATTATGTATTTGGGCAAGGCATGGAAAAACGTATTAATAAATTCTCTGCTATCCGTGCGCACCCTTCTTGTGGTCTGTGCAAAAGCACGCTTTAACTCCTGCACAAATTCTTGTGGGGCCTGATCCTCCCCACATTGTAAATTGTAGGCTGCCTTGCGAGCCTCTTGAGGATTTCTATGAATAGAAAAATGTTTCAAGATGGCCGCCTTATAGGTGGACCATCTTAAATGATTTTGGTCCTCCAGCCCCGCAAAGAAACTGGAGTATTCCGGGGAGTAGGTCCACTTTACATATTGAATACAGCTTTGGCTGTCCTTCAAATGGAAAGTCTCCATCATTTGCTCAAACAACTCTAAGTGCTCCCAAACAGAATACTTGGCGTTCTTATGATAAGGCGTGATGACGCTCCTGATTGCCTTAATCTGCTTTAAGGGGTCATTAAGCAAGGTCCTTTTTGTCTTATTGGCCCTTTTGGTCCGGGTAACCCTGGTCCATTCATCTTCTGACTCAGAGGCACTGCTCCCAGAGGTTCCCGTCTGTTCTTCCAGGTTTTCCCGGATTCTGCAAGCCTGGGAATGGCTGGCAGAATGTGGGGACCTGGTCTCCTGTGTCCTGTACTGCTCAGAGGAGTCTTCAGATCCCTCCTTGCTGCCAGGATTTGACGGGTACCCCTCCCACTGACCTAACTGGGCAGAAGTTTTCAGGATGCCCTTAATGGGCCTATTCTCCTGGGGTTCCCCACTAAATTGCACTGTGCTTGGGTGCCCATACCCGGATGCCCGCCCATCCATTCCTGGGAGGTACTGGCCTATGAGCCCCATGCTTCTGGCTGGATAGTAATCTGCCATCCCTGTGGCCCGGTGCTCATGTGCGCCAGGGGACATGGGGGTGGCAGAGTCCAGGGACTGAGAGAGATACAGGCCTCTGGTACTAGGGCTCCTGAGGTTATGCTCATGAGTCTCCCTCTCCCAGCAACCTAATCTCTATCCGCCCCTGCTCCCTGTTGCAATGCAAGAGCCTGCGCCTTCAGTTCCTCAGTTAAGGCCTTACTAGACTCTATCAGTCTCTCCTGCATCGCTACCTGTTGTTGGAGTCTATCATTGTGCTGGCAGAGAGCCTCATTCTCTCTCTGTGCCTCCTGATTGGTCCTGGAGCACTGGGCCAGTCTTTGCTGCAGGAGGGTTACCTCCTGAGCTGTGTCCCTATTGGCCTGCTCCTTTCTTGCCAGAGCATCCTCCACCCTCCTGGTGTGCTCTAACAAGTTATGGTGTTCTTTTTGGAGGTCACCCAGTCCCTGGCGGGCCAGGTGATTTTCTTCCATTTTCCTTTTTAAGTGGCAGCCTTCCTGGCCTAAGGTATCCCTTTCCTGACTAAGAGCCTGCATCTGTGCCGCCAGGTCGTACCTTTGCCTTTGGAAGGCACCAGCTTTCTGGCGCTCCTGGTCAAACTCTGCCTGGGTATCCAGGTCTTTCAAAATCAGTTTATTGCTCTCTGCCTTCTCCCTATCAAGGTGGCTTTGCAGGGTGACTACCTGCTCAGCACATGCCCTATTAAAGTCTAACTGTTGCTCCAGCTTTTTCTGGCTCTGCAGTAGGGAGTCCAAACCTTCTTGGTACTCCTTCTGCAAGGCCAGAAACCTGGTATCCTGGTCCGCCTTTTCCTGTTGCAGCATATCCATGTCCTCTTTTATTTTAATGATATACTGCCTACTATCATTTTCTGACTCCTGGCTCCTCTGCAGCCTCTGCTCAGAAGAGTCCAGATCAGATTGGGCCTTCTGTAATGCCAGCAGCTACCTACTCGCCAGATCTTGGCCTTCAGCACATTTGTCCTGCATGGCTCCCATATGTAAATATAAATATGCCGCTACCCTGGCAATCTTGTTGTGCTCATCCTTGGCCTTAGAGGACATATATAGTTCACTCAGGGCCACATGTAAGGGACCCTGGTCTCTCCATGTATCTGACCCTGTTCCCGTGATCTGGGGTGCGATTGCTTGCAACCAGACCGTCTGGTCCTGATGAGTCCACTCACCTCTCACAAATAACTTGTGTAAGAAGTGCTCTCTGGCTATTTTCATATCTACCAAGGTCGTCATTCTGGAATTTGAGTTCCTTCCTGACTTACAGAAGTTTGTATTCTATTTTTGCAAAACAGACCTTTTCCTTAGAGCGTTCCTTTGAGGAGTGCTTTACAGCGTAACACAGCGTGGTGATCCGACCGGATATGTGTATCTGGTCAGCTGGCACACTGTATTAATCTGCACAAGTGATAGATCTAACCCAAACGTCCGGCCCGAGCCCCCAATTTGTAAGAGGATTCAATTCAATACTACAGCTAAGTCAATGCCTAGTCTGGGATACTGAATGGAAACCCTTATTGATATATCTTTATGTCCAGTTCATGCGTTCTGGATGACTACCCCTATATAACACCCCTCTCTTGGAATCCCCCTGACCCCACTGAGCCAAGGAGTAGTTCTGTTTTGCAAGTTAAAAGGTTTATTTGAGAATTTAAACAATATATATATATATATCACACTTTATAATAAATTAATAATTGAATATCACACTTAATCTGAGCAGTAATCAATAATGGATAGTCGGGCACTAGCACACTTGTGAATAGGAACAGAAGAATAAGGTGGTAGGGAATACTTTCTATAAATTCAGATGGATGTAATGTTGAATGAAATGCAATACAGAAAATACTCAATATGATTTCAACAAAACAATGTAATCACTTTTCTCTGGCAATCCCCTCCCCCCTTTATGCAATGCAAGGAAATGGAAGGAAAGCACACAGTTCTCAGAAATGCAATCAAATGTAATTCAGTTCACCCCAGCAAGCTTAGACTACAGAAGTTTGAAACACAGGCCCAAAATGCTTTTATATGTGCTGGCAATGAAGTGAAAAATATGCTAAAATGCTTTTAATTCCCTCTAGAGGTTCAGGGTGAGTGGTGTCAAGTTGATTTTAGTCCAGGCTCACTCTAGAAATGATTCAGGGATGGTTCTGAAGAGGCAAACGAATTTTTAGCAAGGAAAGCAAGAAGCTGCTGTTTTCACACGTGGAGAAATTTGCAAATCGCGGTAAATTCGCGCATGCATTTTTCGCGATTGCGGCAAAAATATCGGAGGTAGGAATGCGGTTCTAGGTTCGTTGAAAAGCCAAGATTCCCAGCTTTCAGAGGAAAGTTACTGCAAGTCTCTAAGACAAACGGTCACGGAGATATGAGCGATATGGTAAAGGTCGTTTTTCAGATTTGAAATTTTAAAGTTCAAAAAGACAAGTGACAGCTAGCAACTAGAAAATGACAGGTGACAGTTAGGAGGCAGTTCTACTTAGATTAAAATAGATTGAATTATATTATTTTAACTAAGAGATTGGTTCTGCACAGTTCTGCTAGGTACTCACAATATATTTAGAAATAGAATGGGCCTCGTCACGGATCTGGTCAGGTTTTAGACTGGACTCTGGTCCGGTCTCGGCACTTCACAGTGATCTGGGTCATCTCTCTGGTTCTGCTAACAGTGGTCTGGGTCAGCTCTGCTCTCTCTGGGTACAGCACTGCTTCTGGATCTTTCTGCACAGCTTTCTCTGGAGATTGATGGATTTGAAGTCTGGATCTCTGGATGTGGTATGGTCCGGCAGAGCGCGTTGCAGCAAATGGAATTGAATGTCCCTATCTGTCCTGACTGTCTGCTTTTATGTGTTTTGAAAATGGGTGTGTGTGCATCATCACTAGGCTCTACCCCTCTCCACTTGTCATTGGCCACTTCATCCTCTTCCCCTTGATTGGGGGAATGAAATGAAGTGTCATCATGATGAGGTCTGTTTATGGTACAGAGAACCCACCCCTGTCAAATTACACACAATCTATATTTTGACCCAAAAGACATATTTGCACAGGTACACATTTGTTTAAAATTACATGCACCCATCACATATCACAGGAGGTATACCCTGTCCAAATCTGCTCTTCCTGGGAGCTTGCATTCAGAAATGGCAACATATTTCACTTTTTTGGTCAAGTTACCAATATCAGATTCTTACTCAAATTTACCCAAATGTGTGCAAGGCATGCAGGCATTGATTGATGAAGTATCAGACTTTTCACATACAGACATTTTAAGTAATACCCTCTTAACTGCTAGTTTGCCCCCAGAACATCACACAAATTGGAGTTTGGGCTTGAATAAGAGGTACATTTTTTAAATTAAGGCTCTCAAAGTTATACATTTCTGTCATTTGATTACAAAGAGTTATCAGTGTTTCTGTAAAATATATATGTTGCTTTCAATTCAGTTCTCAGAGTGTTGGAGTCCGCCTCCAAGACTTGGGTGGGTCAGTCACATGTGTCTTCTGGCAGGCAGGCCTTTGTTGACAGGAAACAGTCAACATCAACATATCCTATTCAATTGCAAGAGCCTATTGTGTGGTCTCCAGGAGGCTCCCAGCCAGTCTGCCTTCTATCAATCAAGAGGTCATGTGAGATTCTAACTCCTGGTGTGAATCTCTAGAGGTGAGAGGGTTTCCCAGGCTTCAGGCCTCTGGGAACAGCAGGTGGCTAATTTTTAATTAAAATGCAGCCTTTGAAGTCAGCTGAGTCAAATCCCTTTGTCAGCAACTGCACTCAGTTCTCCTGTCAGAGTTTAGACCGCTAGCGCCGCCTTGAGGATTTTGTTGGTACTGCATGCAATTTTGGGATCTTTCTTGGATTAATGCATTCTAAACAGGAATGGTTCTTACATGGTAGTAAATCCTTGCTTAACATTGTTTTGATGGGGCTCCTTACAGTAAGATGGTTATGTTGAACCCCACAAAAGGGTTGAATCTTTAAAGTGGTCCAATGAGCCACGATTTCAGCAACTTTTTGACATCAGTAACAGTGGATTTTGTTAACAAAGATCTTTCTTTACACTGGTGGGTGGCAAGTTAGGTAACCATTTTGGTGTGCGCACAAACTGCGTGGTTCTCCTGGATTCTGGCGCACTTGTGGGCTTTCTGGCCATCTTGGATTTTCTAAGCCCACAGCACCAAATGTTGCAGCATGATAGTCCAAACGTGGGTCAGGACACCCAACAAGTCCCCCCACGTGACTGCCCTTTGAATTTGAGTCGATGGGGAGTCGGGTGCACAAGGGTTTTGACCCACGCACTGGTCTGTCCGCATAATCTTCTTCCAATTCTGCAAATGGCACAGTTCAGCATCTTTTCCTCCATCCAGTACTGATCGATCGGTTCTCCTCGCCGGTCCTGATGGGAATATTGGGCGGTACACTGGGCCCCTTGCGTCTCTGCTCCCGGTCTCCGGATCGTCCTCCTTAGCCAGTCTCGAGGTTTTCTTTCTCCTAGGACGAGAAAGGAAGAGCGGCAATACCTATTCATAGACATTTTTCCCCCACCATTGATATAGTGGGGTGGCATATAAATTTATAGTCAAAACATATGAACATGCACATTTCTTTTTGCATTCAAAAACAAAAACACCCACATTGAGAAACTCAGAATTTGATAGGCGATATGTAGGATATTTTAAGTTAGAACTGAATTAATCTGAGACAGTACCCTCTAGGATTCCAGAGGATTCCTCCAGTTGTTGCAGAGTGTGCCTGGGATGGCAACACTTCAACTGGTTAATGTGGACCCACTTGTCTTCCCCCTCTGCCAAACCGCCTTTGGGGATGCGGATCTTGTAGGCCACAGGGGAGATTTTGTCTATAATCTCAAAGGGTCCCTTCCACGTAGGCAAAAATGTTCGCTGTTTGGCCTGGTTCCTTTGGAAATTGTATAGATAGACCCGGTCTCCCACCTGATATTCCTTCCTGGAAGTCTTCAGGTCATAGTGGGTCTTCATGCTTTCAGCTGATCTTTCTAGATTCCGCTGAGCATAAGCAAAAGCATGTTGAAGGTGTTTCCTTAAATTCTCCACATACTCATGAGTTGTGGAGGCATTTATTAGTGTCTGCTCTTGGGTCCTGTAGAGCAAATGCTGAGGAAGCACCATCTTGCGCCCAGTCATCAACTCAAATGGTGACATTTTGGTTGCAGATGAAGGGGTAGATCTGATGGCCATTAGGACCGGAGGTAATCGGATATCCCAACTTGGCCCAGAATCTGCCACAAACTTCTTTAATATGCTCACAATGGTTCGGTTATATCTCTCTACTGCCCCAGAAGAAGCTGGCCGGTAAGCAATATGCAACTTCCTTTTGACCCCCAGTATCTCCCACATCCTTGTCATTACTTCACTGGTGAAGTGGCTACCCCTGTCTGACTCAATCCTTTGAGGTAGACCGAAACGGGAAAAGATGTGGTTAATCATCAGGGCAGCTGCGGTTTCTGCCTTGCAATTTGGGGCTGGGAGACATTCCACCCACTTGGTAAACAAGCATGTCACAGTCAACATGTACTTATTCCCCCTAGCAGAGCGAATCACGGGGCCTACGAAGTCGATTTGTAAATCTGACCATGGCAGTGTCATCCCCCTCTTTTGGAGAGGCACACGGTGCGTGAGGGATGATGGCTGAAATTGTGCACACACAAGACACCCCTTCAAGTATTGGTCGAGGTCCTGCCCCATGTGTGGCCAGTATGCAACCTCTCTTAAGATTTCCAATGTTGTGTGAAACCCCCTATGACCGGCGGTGGCCGCATCATGGGCGTGACTTAACATCAGGCTTCGGAACGAGGTAGGAACCACCCACTGATCGTCGGCAGCTTTGGATTTCCTTACCAACAACCCGTCTTGGATCCGGAACATTTTTGGACATTTCATCAACACTCTTAGGTCCTCTTTCCCAGTGTAATCGGTATCCGTCAGGGGAAAGTTCTCAGGGTCCTCAAGGTGCTGGTAAAATGTACCAATTATTGGATCCCCCTTCTGAGCGGAAATCAAATCAGCATCAGGGGTCTCCTTATTCCATTGTGCAATTGAAAGGTCGTTGTGAGCATTTGTCTGGGACCTAGTGATAGCAGTGACCTGGATTTCCCCCAACAGGGACTCAATCTCAATTAGATCCCCTTGGATGGCCCCGGTTTTGGCCAGCTGATCAGCTAAGTAATTTCCAGTTTTGTCTGGTCCCTCTACTTTGGAATGACCCTTGATCTTTTTCCAATAGATGGTCATCTCATTCGAGGAGACCAGATCATCAATGTTTTGGATCAACTTCCCATGTTTCAAGGGTTTGTTGTTAGCACATAACATGCCTCTGGTTTTCCAATTAACCAGGTGCTCCACGAACCCGTTCCGTACATAATCCGAATCTGTGATTATGACCAGTTCGCGGAGTTGATGCTGGACAGCAGTGAGGATGGCCTGATGCACAGCCATCAATTCTGCCACCTGACTACTTCGGGGGCCAATTTTGTATCCAGCGGAGGGTTCTGGGGACTCATTCACCCATGCATTCCCTACGCCGGCCACCAGTTCTTTCTCCCCGTTGTTGTCAACATGGTAAGAGCATCCATCCACATAGACAGTGGGCATTCCCTCACACTTGTCTTCTTCAAAGACTTTGTGTGGGGAATTAAGGTATGCCTCCGTGTTGTCCTTGATTTTTAGACTTTCGTCCTCAAGACAGTTTTCTCTGGCACAATCATGCAAGTCAGCCAGACCTTGCGCGAGGGGACTCTTCTTGTTTTGGCCAAATCTGACCTCCACAGGAAAGCCTTGCATTGACAGAATCCAGGAAGTAATTCGGGAATTACTCACATTTCCGGCCCGGATTCTATCACTTTGGAGATATTGCAGAGGCTGGTGTGGAGTCTCCACTATGATGTGTTCCCCCTGGATAAACGGGCGGTAATTCTTCAATGCCCACACCGTTGCCAGGAGTGCCTACTCACAATCGTTGAATTTTTCCTCCACAGAGGATAAAGTTTTGCTCGCATAGGAGATTACTTTATTGACCTTGTCATGCTTTTGGTATAATACTGCCGTCAAGCACGTATTAGAGAACCCCGTCTCCAGGAAGAACTCCTTGTTTCTGACAGGGTAAGCTAGGCAGGGCGCTTGTGAGAGGCTTCTTTTGAGTTGTCTTACTGCCTCGGATTGTTCTGGACCCCATTCCCACTTGACCCCCCCTTCAGGAGATGAATCAGGGGTCTGGTGATCTCTGCGTAGCCCTCAATGAACTTCCTGCTGTAATTAGTCAGTCCAAGGAGGCTCCTTAGTTCCCGCAGAGTTGCGGGGTCTTTCAGTTTCTGAAGTGCTTCCACTTTCTTTTCCTGGGGAAAGAGACCCTGTGGAGTAATCTCATGCCCCAAGAAATTAACACGGGTTTTACACCACTGTGCTTTCTGAAATGAAAGTTTTGCTCCGGCGGCCCTCAACTGTGTCAGAACATAACGGATCTCCGCTATGTGTTCCTCAACAGTTGAGCTTTTGATGAGGACATCATCTACATAAGCCAGGTTACCCCTCGCACCCAGGTCGGGCATGGCCTTATGTAGGAAAATATTGAACTCATTACCGGAGTTGAGGTATCCAAAGGGAGTCCGGGTCCATGTGTACTGCTGGCCCCCAAAGGTAAAAGCCAGTTTGTATTGGTCCTCCCTGCTGACAGGCACGGTCCAGTATCCATTGGTCAGGTCTATTGCAGTGAATACCTGTGACCCCTGAATCTGGGCCAGCCCTTGGTCAATGTAGGGAAGAGGCCATCGGGAAGTATGGACCCGTTTGTTGAGCTCCCTGAGGTCGGCACAGAGTCTCCACTGGCCGTTTGGCTTCAATATTCCCAGCACCGGATTATTGAAGGTGCTGTGGACTGGACGGATTATTCCCCGGGACTCAAGGTTCTTAATTATTTCAGTAAGGGACTCCATTGATACGAGAGGCAAGCGATATTGCTTCACAAACACAGGAGTCATGCCAGGGTCCGTGGGGATTGTTGTTGTGTGGATGTCAGTGCGACCACAGTCATATGAGTCTACCGCAAAGAGATCTTGGAAATCCAAGAAAACTTGTTTCAACTTTTGCTTTTGTTCCAGAGTCACACAGGCATCAGCTAGGTTGACTCTATTCCACCATCTGCCTGAAGCCTGGAAAGACTTCTGGTTTGGCTATCTCAGCGGCCTACTCCAAATGGGTGGAGAAGTCCCTGGTCAGAGTGCTGATTTGGACTGGAGGCTTCAGGTGGGAAAGGCAGCCCTCATTGACCTAGAAAATCACCTCATCACTCCTGAAGTCACAAGTCACATCTTCCTTACCATAGGGGCAGGAAGTGTACACCAGGAAGTTCCCCCCATGCCGGGTAAAAATCCTGTCTGGTGTTGTATTGTCATCACTGTCACCGCCAAAGCAGTCCTTGGGGATTGGCCTTAACAGTTCATTACCTAAATCAATGGAAAAATGTTGTTCATCAACCGCCATTCCAATAATGGTGCCTGCGGCTAGAGTAATACTCTTTAAGTCGCTGTTATCCACCCCTATTAGAATGGTGTCATGTTCTATGTTGACTAATGGAGTGGGGTTTACCCCTAACCCTTGCAGTTGGAGAGAAGCATTTAGATGTATGTAAGCATCAGGGTTTTTCAAATGTTGTCCTCTTTTAGCTTTCACTTCCAGGGAGAATTGTCGGGTCCTTTCTGGGATGGTGACTTCCTCTTTAATCCTAATTTCAACTGCATAAGGTAGCAATTGAGCTGACCTAAATGCTTTTTCTGGATCATCAAAGCCCATGGGATTATCCGCTAATCGGGACCAAGCTTTGAAGTTTATTAGGTCCAAACTAATGGCAAAGCGATTGAGAATGTCACTGCCTAAGTAAAAGGCGGCAGTGACGTCTCGCACGACCCAACAATTATGGACTATGCTCTTGTTGCCAATGGAGATTTTGAGCATACACCTGCTTGGCAGGAGATGTTTGGAATTAGGTGCTTCCAGGTCCATTTCCCATTTGTCTATCAGTTTGAATGTGGGAATGGCTGGATCTTTTGGGAGTTGGCGGAACATGGCTTCGCTGATGAAGCTCTTACCGTTGTTCACACACACTCGAGCGAGAACAGAGTCCTTCCCATCATTTAATTGGACAGGGATGAACAACTGCTCTCCAATTTGCTGAATATCAGCCAGGCTCTGAGCTGATTTCACATCTTTCTGGACTATAGGAGTGGGAGTTTCTGATTGTGGATTAGTATAGAATCTCAGAGTGTTTCCTTCCAGCGTGGAGTACCACTTTAGACTGGAAGGAAGGTTGATTTTCAGAAATAGAGAGGACCCTCCATCACCAGTCTGTTGTCCTACTGCTATTACTGTCACGTCTGGAATTTGGCTATTCTGGAAGTGAAATTCTACTTTGTCAGATTTTTGTTCAACCATGTGGCAGGTGCCGTTTAAACTAACATGGTTGACACTCTGTTTTAATTTTATGGGTCGGCTATTCTGGGTCCAGAGGACCTTGTTCACGCAATCTATTAAGGGTGACAACCTTCTCAGGAGGTCATTCCCTAGTAAACAAGGGGTGCCCTCTGGAGTCACAACTATGACTGGGTGTTTCAACTTGTGTCGCCCGATCTTAATGTCCAAGTCTGCAGTCCCCTCAACGGGAATTTCCTTCCCGTCAAAGTTCTGCAGTTGTCCAGGAAGAGAGGTGAGAGGAATTTGGTAATTCTCTCCCCTTCCTGCATTCAGTTCATCAAAGGCCCTTCTGGACAGAAGGATAGCTTGAGATCCAGTGTCCACCAGTGCCAAAATTGTACCCTGCCCCTGTACTTGTACCTTTTTAAGTGACAGGTCTCTCCATATATCTGACCCTGTTCCCGTGATCTGGGGTGCGATTGCTTGCAACCAGACCGTCTGGTCCTGATGAGTCCACTCACCTCTCACAAATAACTTGTGTAAGAAGTGCTCTCTGGCTATTTTCATATCTACCAAGGTCGTCATTCTGGAATTTGAGTTCCTTCCTGACTTACAGAAGTTTGTATTTTATTTTTGCAAAACAGACCTTTTCCTTAGAGCGTTCCTTTGAGGAGTGCTTTACAGCGTAACACAGCGTGGTGATCCGACCGGATATGTGTATCTGGTCAGCTGGCACACTGTATTAATCTGCACAAGTGATAGATCTAACCCAAACGTCCGGCCCGAGCCCCCAATTTGTAAGAGGATTCAATTCAACACTACAGCTAAGTCAATGCCTAGTCTGGGATACTGAATGGAAACCCTTATTGATATATCTTTATGTCCAGTTCATGCGTTCTGGATGACTACCCCTACTTAACACCCCTCTCTTGGAATCCCCCTGACCCCACTGAGCCAAGGAGTAGTTCTGTTTTGCAAGTTAAAAGGTTTATTTGAGAATTTAAACAATATATATATATATATATCACACTTTATAATAAATTAATAATTGAATATCACACTTAATCTGAGCAGTAATCAATAATGGATAGTCGGGCACTAGCACACTTGTGAATAGGAACAGAAGAATAAGGTGGTAGAGAATACTTTCTATAAATTCAGATGGATGTAATGTTGAATGAAATGCAATACAGAAAATACTCAATATGATTTCAACAAAACAATGTAATCACTTTTCTCTGGCAATCCCCTCCCCCCTTTATGCAATGCAAGGAAATGGAAGGAAAGCACACAGTTCTCAGAAATGCAATCAAATGTAATTCAGTTCACCCCAGCAAGCTTAGACTACAGAAGTTTGAAACACAGGCCCAAAATGCTTTTATATGTGCTGGCAATGAAGTGAAAAATATGCTAAAATGCTTTTAATTCCCTCTAGAGGTTCAGCGTGAGTGGTGTCAAGTTAATATTAGTCCAGGCTCACTCTAGCAATGATTCAGGGATGGTTCTTAAGAGGCAAACAAATTTTTAGCAAGGAAAGCAAGAAGCTGCTGTTTTCACACGTGGAGAAATTTGCAAATCGCGGTAAATTCGCGCGTGCGTTTTTCGCGATTGCGGCAAAAGTATCGGAGGTAGGAATGCGGTTCTAGGTTCGTTGAAAAGCCAAGATTCCCAGCTTTCAGAGGAAAGTCTCTAAGACAAACGGTCACGGAGATATGAGAGATATGAGCGATATGGTAAAGAACGTTTTTCAGATTTGAAATTTTAAAGTTCAAAAAGACAAGTGACAGCTAGCAACTAGAAAATGACAGGTGACAGTTAGGAGGCAGTTCTACTTAGATTAAAATAGATTGAATTATATTATTTTAACTAACTGCTCTCTCTGGGTACAGCACTGCTTCTGGATCTTTCTGCACAGCTTTCTCTGGAGATTGATGGATTTGAAGTCTGGATCTCTGGATGTGGTATGGTCCGGCAGAGCGCGTTGCAGCAAATGGAATTGAATGTCCCTATCTGTCCTGACTGTCTGCTTTTATGTGTTTTGAAAATGGGTGTGTGTGCAGCATCACTAGGCTCTACCCCTCTCCACTTGTCATTGGCCACTTCATCCTCTTCCCCTTGATTGGGGGAATGAAATGAAGTGTCATCATGATGAGGTCTGTTTATGGTACAGAGAACCCACCCCTGTCAAATTACACACAATCTATATTTTGACCCAAAAGACATATTTGTTTAAAATTACATGCACCCATCACATATCACAGGAGGTATACCCTTTCAAAATCTGCTCTTCCTGGGAGCTTGCATTCAGAAATGGCAACATATTTCACTTTTTGGTCAAGTTACCAATATCAGATTCTTACTCAAATTTACCCAAATGTGTGCAAGGCATGCAGGCATTGATTGATGAAGTATCAGACTTTTCACATGCAGACATTTTAAGTAATACCCTCTTAACTGCTAGTTTGCCCCCAGAACATCACACAAATTGGAGTTTGGGCTTGAATTGAAGGTACATTTTTTAAATTAAGGCTCTCAAAGTTATACATTTCTGTCATTTGATTACAAAGAGTTATCAATGTTTCTGTAAAATATATATTTTGCTTTTAATTCAGTTCTCAGAGTGTTGGTGTCCGCCTCCAAGACTTGGGGGGGTCAGTCACATGTGTCTTCTGGCAGGCAGGCCTTTGTTGACAGGAAACAGTCAACATCAACATATCCTATTCAATTGCAAGAGCCTATTGTGTGGTCTCCAGGAGGCTCCCAGCCAGTCTGCCTTCTATCAATCAAGAGGTCATGTGAGATTCTAACTCCTGGTGTGAATCTCTAGAGGTGAGAGGGTTTCCCAGGCTTCAGGCCTCTGGGAACAGCAGGTAGCTAATTTTTAATTAAAATGCAGCCTTTGAAGTCAGCTGAGTCAAATCCCTTTGTCAGCAACTGCACTCAGTTCTCCTGTCAGAGTTTAGACCGCTAGCGCCGCCTTGAGGATTTTGTTGGTACTGCATGCAATTTTGGGATCTTTCTTGGATTAATGCATTCTAAACAGGAATGGTTCTTAGATGGTAGTAAATCCTTGCTTAACATTGTTTTGATGGGGCTCCTTACAGTAAGATGGTTATGTGGAACCCCACAAAAGGGTTGAATCTTTAAAGTGGTCCAATGAGCCACGATTTCAGCAACTTTTTGACATCAGTAACAGTGGATTTTGTTAACAAAGATCTTTCTTTACACTGGTGGGTGGCAAGTTAGGTAACCATTTTGGTGTGCGCACAAACTGCGTGGTTCTCCTGGATTCTGGCGCACTTGTGGGCTTTTTGGCCATCTTGGATTTTCTAAGCCCACAACACCAAATGTTGCAGCATGATAGTCCAAACGTGGGTCAGGACACCCAACACTAACCATCATCAACAGCTACCTAACTCAAGGCACCTTCCCCTGACCCTCAAGACTGGACTCCTCCTGCTTATGTGTCCTTTTGCATTTCAGCTTTCACATTTCAGATCACACCCATTCAATCTGAGACCCTTCTTAGCTTTTTCATAAAGGTGTTATTCATTTGGGCCCTGCGTTTCAAATCTTGTCATAGAACACATCTGCGTGCTCAGTAGATCTACACTTCACATCTTTAATGTTTATATTCAATCTGTCCTATTACCCCACTTTCATGCCCTTTCTTCAAACACTGAATTTTGCAGTAGTCACCACATTCCTTCAGAAGTAATCTCACAATTTGAGAGATCTAAATATTGATTTCCTATCCCAACCAGTTAACAGTTAGCCTGCCAAATTGTCATGTTGAGTGACTATTAAATAGGATATCTTTCATGAAGCGGGGGGTGCATTCACTAGGTATTTTATTTGTATTACTCATTGTTTGTCCCTGCTGTGCACATTACCAAGGAGTGAACTGTTTCATGCAAAACTCAAAACTCAAAACCTTTGGGTTTCAGTGAGCTCCAATTGGTCTAGCTTTTCAAGATTTTCCTGAGGTTCGAGCTAAACCTTGTGTTCAATTAAAGGCATAATATGTAGATATCACGAAAGATTGTGTTTGGCATTTGAAGCGGCAGGAGCAAATCAACGCAGCTCTAGGTAGGATAGATAATGTGTTTACTTAGAAGGTAGTTAGGTTAGTGCAGTTAGAAATTAATAATATTCCCAGGTAAGAGTTAGAGAATTAGGGAAGGATTTTTGGGTGGGTTTCGGGATTGGAGGGGGAGAGCACCAATGCATTCTTAAGTACTTGTTTATTTTGTAGGTAGGGGACAGCATGCACAAATCATGTGTTTGAAAACATTAGGAGAGAGGAGAGACTGAATACATATTGTAAGGGGCTTGTCATTTTGGTAGGTGTTTAAGAGCATGACAAATTATTCTTAGTCACATGTACATTTTATGGGCTGAGGAAATCGCACATAAAGGCATCCATATGTGCACATGAATTTGGCAGATGAGAAGAGAGCACCCCAAAGCAAACTTACTGACAAATACATATTACAGGAGGAGAACAAAATTGCTTTCATTGAAATGAATAATACATATTTCATGCCCCCACTTAATGTCCAAAACTGTTGTGCAGGTGTTGGTGCTGGCTCATGTGGGATGATGCACATTCCCTTTTGAAGGGCACTCTTAAGGTGTCCTCCTTTATTCAGAAAAATAGGAGTAAGCCTACAGATTCTGCAACTTTTGAAAGAACATGTTGGCATGGCAAATGTGTTCCAATGCATTATTATCAGGCTTTGCCGAGCAGCTGGTCTTTTTGAAGGATTCAGATTCAAGAAGTGTGCAGTCATCCATGCCTCAATATTTTAAAGATTAATGGGAGAGCATACCGACAATGTCTTACTCATAGGTTTATTTTATAGGTAGAGGAGAGAATCACATGGCTATTGTATAAGCTGAGGAGAGGACATGTCAAAACAGACTTAGGCGCATGCCACCTTTGTAGGAGGGATGAGAACATACCAAAGCATGTCACATGTTCATTTTATAGAAAAAGGAGAGAGAATGCCAACCATTCTTGGGCACATAGGATTTTGTTTAGGTACGAAGGGAGAATGCCAAATAGTTCCAAGTTACACATACATTTTATAAATGGTGTAGAGAGCATTCCAAAACATTCTTGGACTCACTTCATGTTTAAGTGGGAAGAGAGCATGCCAAAACAGTCTTAGTCACATGGTCATTTTTTAAGGGTTGGAGAGAGCACACCAAACATGTTATTGGTGGAGGAGAGTTGTATTACAACACAAATCATTGTTGTCGATGGAAAGAAAGCACAGAAAAGCATTTTGTGGTACATGATCATTTTATAGGCATGGTGGAAAGTATGTCAAAGCAATCAAAAACACATTCATCTTCGACTCCTCACATCTCTGACGTCTCTAAGAAGTCACACTACCAGCTACACCTCCTCAGAGGTATTCCTCCTTTCCTCACCTTCCCCCAGAAGCTCACTATCTCCAGAGCACTGGTCCTCTCTAGGCTTGACTATTGTAACAGCCTCTTTCTAAATATGCCTGCATCTACTTTCTGCCCTATGCAACCCATCCAGAACAGGACTGCAAGACTTGTCCTTGGCCTCAAGCCCAGGGATTGTATCTCTCCAGGACTGAAATCCCTGCACTGGCTCCCAATGGCTGTGAGGATTAAATTCAAAACCCTCTGCATCGTTCACAAGGCCTTCTGGGGCCTGGGGCCTCAATACCTTCAACTCTCTCTTCCTAAATATCTTCCTTCTCGAGCTCTTCACTCATCTGCCTCCAACTCCCTCAGGGTCAGTCGCTTCACCAAGCAACGAGTTGTTGGTAGATCTCTTTCTTCGGCTGGTGACTCCCTCTGGAACAGCCTCCTTGCCTCCCTCAAACTTGAGGAGAACCATCTCTGGTTCCGGAAGCACCTCAAAACCTTTCTCTTTGCTTGTGCTTTCTCTCCCCCTCTCCTCTGCTGATCTCCTGCCTGCTAACCTGAACTGCACTGGCTACCCAGACACCCTCTGATCTCGGGCCCAGGTCCTTCTCCTTCTCCCGCCAGCGCCACACTCCGGCACTGCCCACCTGGCAACCCCCGCACTTGGGGACTGTTTCTGTATCCCTACAGTCCCTACGAGCCCTTGACGCCTGACGCCCGCACTTACCCTTGCACTTGCCATGTGTGGCCATTTACTTACTTATTGTTATCATCTTTCCCATGTTCAGCACTTTCACTGACCTCTTCCCACGCACTTGCGTGATCTGAATGACACCTGGCCTAGTAGGATCGCTGTCCGTCCTCCCTTTGTTCCCCTCCCCTGTCATGCCTCCAAACACTTGTGTATAGACGCGTTATAAATGCCATATCATATCATATCATAAATTGTAGGTGAAGAGCGAGCACATCAAATCATACTTTTTCACACATAATTTTGGTTGGTGGGTACAAAGGATGCCAAATCCTTTTTATTCACATGTTCATTTTATAGCTGGAAGGGGAGAGTAAACCAAAGCCGGGAGGATATCTCAGAGGCAATATGCTTGCCTTGGAAGAAGACCACGAAGCAACACACGTTTGATCCTCGGGTTCACGCTTAGTAACAGTTGGGTATTAAGTGTGATATAAAAAGCCAATTATAAAAGAAAATATTCTAAAAAAAGCACTCTTAGCAGCATGTCACTGCGGTATGGAAGGAGAGAGACAAAACGTTCCTAGATACAAGTAATTTTTCCAGGTGGGAAGCAAGCATGCAAAACATTCTTAGCCACACATTCATTTTAGGAAAGAGGAGGGAGCAAGCCAAATTGTTTTTAGGAGTACATATTTTTTGTAGATTGGAATGGAAGACGTCAAAGGCTGAATGATGACACTTTCTCGTGTCCATAACTGCCCATTCCACAGAGACTTGAAAAGGAAGATTTGCAGAACATGGACACATTCACAATGACTATCTTCAAAGAAGTCAAGCAAAAAATGCCAATCAGAGACACCGACCAAGAAATAATCGACTGTAGAGGCAAATTTACTATTATGAAATGTAAAGTAGACACGCTGATCTGAGGGAAACCTTCTATTAGCGTACCACAGGCCAATCTCATTTAGATAGGGTAACATTAGTTTGCCAGATTTGTTCATATTTGAAACTTTTACCACTGGTTATGAGATGCTAAAAGCAAGATCTTCATCCTCATTAAACCATGGTGAAACAAAAGGTCTGGCAGTGTTTTAAAATAAACAGTGGTCTGGTAACGTTCTAAAATATTCTGTGGTCCTGGCAGAAGGCCATGGCCAGTGGCGCAGAAATAAGTATGGTTTAACAAACCCTTTGAAATTCTGGGAAACATCTTTAGTTGCAGGGACGTTGAGGTGAGCAATACATTGTAACAAAACCTTTGAAATTCATGAACGGTAAGGTGAGAACTTAACACAACAAACTCCCTGCCATTCAGCCAATGCCACCTTAATGTTGTGCCCCCTGTTGCACAGCCTATGAGAATATTGATGACATTGGTGGCATCCCAATTGGCATCACTTGTGACATCACTAATGGCATCATCTGTGGCATACACACAAGCCAATACTATTTAAAGATTCCTTTTACTTTGTACAGTAATAGTTTTATGTCAATGTTAACATGTTAATCACTTCCAAAATACACAGAGAAAGAAATATACATCTAGGTAGATGTTTTCAAACAAATATTAATTTTAAAACTTAATTTCTTTTCTATACATATATGAATGAAGAGTAATAATCACTTTCTTTTCAATACCCATGTATGGAAATCTTAATATTGCTATATCCTAATATTTAGATGTTCCTTGTTTTAAAGTTCATCTCATGTCATTTACAAAATTATGTGTACACATTTTTCTTACAGTAGAACAATTAAGTATTTACATGTGGCTATTTAAAAATGTGCTACAAAATTATGGTTCAACATCTGTCTCTTTCTATTTATGTCTACCCATTTTTGTTGGAACTATATATACATATTACATTACAATTAAGATGTCTACCATATATTTGGCACAAACAGGAACATTAAAAGCAGTGTACTTGTTTTACTTTAATGCTAATAAAAGTAAGTCAAAATATTTGTAAAATATTGCATATTTATAATTCAGATACCGTTTGATCCTTTTCAACAGCAGAGAATTGCGAAGAATAAGGACTAATGGAATGATGGGTAGGGCTCATCTAATGTCTGCAATTCTGGCCAACAGATTGTGAAACATTTTTTAATTTCATGTGTGGCCACTAAAAGAAAATGAGAGCAATATGTCTCCCGTTTTGTCCATACTGATGATTGGATACATTCAGATGAATTCTGGAACAGAATATCAGCTGGGAGGGAAACCATTTTATCCTTGAAATTTGTAAGAGTGCTGAATGATTTGAAACCTGCTATTAAATAACATTTTTAGGGGTGGTACTAACACTATTGAGTGTGGGTATGAGTTCTACGCACTGACGATACGGATGTCTGGATTTGTGTATTATTTCTTTAATTGTTTCTTCCTTTACATGTATCTGTATTCTATATATTTTATTTAATTTTCTACCATAAATTGTGAAAAGTCTTTTGTGACTAAACACAAATACAAAAACAAAATAAATAAATAATAATTCAGATATCTTTTACCAAAGTACTACAACAGGAAGCTTCACAAGTAGTGTTATGATGCATGTGTGTTGGTTTACTGTTTAGGACAATGTACTCATTGCTATGAACTACTCTAAAATTACATCACATATGTAGAAATATAAGGGTGGTCTAAATATACGTAAATACCCAGAATTATTTTATGTGTGATGCCATTAGTTAAATACTAATTGATGTAATATATAATATTAGCGATGTCACCAGTGATATCATCAGTGATGTCATAGATTATGTCATTAGTTGCAGGGACGTTAAGGTGGGAATTGAATGCAAAAGTCACCCTGAAATTAAGCTAAAGAAACCTTAAAAGTGTGCCCCCTACTGTGCCTACTTTGACCACTATGAGCACATCACAAATTACATCCCTAATGTCATTACCAATGACATCACTAGTGATATCACTAATCACATCATCTACAACATCACTGGGGACAGCACAAATTACTTCATATCTGACACCACTGATTACATACGTGATAGCATCAGCCATACCATCATGTATGACTTAGCTAATGCAAGATTTTATCTACTAAATAACAATTTAGGTTTGTGGTCTTAGATGTGGCCTTTGACTTGGCTATGGCTAGTGACTAGTTATTGTTGTACAATATATAGTGGTCATGGCTAAAGGCTGTGCCACTGGCCATTGCTAAAGACCATAGACAGAGGCCATTTCATGTGTTAAAATATACAGTGTGCACGGAGTCAGACATGGCCACTAGCTATGGATAAATGCAACGGCTACGCCCCAGTTAGTTTTGTAAAATATACTAGGGCTCCATTAGTGTTTGAGAATATACAGTAAGTATGGACAAAGGCTGTGTCCAATGACCATAGCTGAAGGCCATGACTACTGCCACTTAATTTGTTCAAATATAGAGGGGGTACAGCTGAAGGACACGGCTATTGGCTGTTTAGGTTGTAAAATAACACATAACCACTTGAACTCCTTTTGAGAGGCTAGTCTGTCATGCGACACTTGATTTTATTGATCCTATTGCTTTTATATTCAAACAAGTCCATATATTCTGTCGTGTCTAAACTGAGTTAGGTGGGAAGGAGTCAGCTCAACCACCTTGCAAATAACATTTAATCCACAAACTCAGAGTATAGGAACTGTGCCAGACTCTTGTGATTGCGTTACTCAAGTTTTTATTCCATGCCCTATAGTGATGACACGTGTTTCGGCCACTGGAGGCCTTTCTCAGATCAGGGCTAGTGTTACTATCATAAGTAATCATACGTACAACATTGGGATAGATAAGTAAAAATAATAGTATTCACAAAGATTGAAAGGAAAAAAATACCACAAAAAGCAAGCATTGGAGATTGCAGAATTCACAAAATCAAAGTCAAAAAGCACCAACATAATAAGACACCAAAATAATAAAACACAGAGATTCGGGGTTGGCGAAGGGTCGGATTGTCAGCTAATTTGAAGAGTTTTTGAGAAAGATAGCACAATGGAAAAAAGACAAAAAACAAATAGTCAAGGTCAGGTTACCACAAAGTAAATAATAAAAGAACAGTCAACCATATTATTCTCATATGGAAGTGTATAAAGTTAGTGTTCCACGTTACCTTTGCTGCGTTGTCACAATAATAATCGTTGTTGTATGTGAACCAATTTAAAGGGTCCGATCCCTGCGGGTAAGTATCGAATATTGCATTCAATTTCTCATATTTGATGTTGCCGGATTATTCGATTAGATTCTACATTCATCTTGTATTCTTTTTTAATTAGAAAACGTCTTCTTTTCTCAATTGGGTTCCATTAATAATATATGCACATAATATATTCCCATCATTACTTTTAATCTATTCCCATATCTTTCATGGTACCGTTACTTCAGTCCATTGTTTGTTTATGCCGTTAGTTTTATAGAATATCCGATGTGGATGTGACCATCCTTTGTTCCCTTTATTTACGTTTCCGGGAATCGCCCGTTTTAAAGCCCTTATCTTTCCTCTTTGATTCAAGTACAACACATGTCACACAGGGGAGAAAGGAAGAGGAGATACGGACGGAGAGAGCCCTGGAGTGGTAGTGGGAGAGGAAGAGGTGGTAGAGGAAGAGGAGAGAGTGTACAGGATATTGTGAGTTTTAGTGGTGAAATGAGATGCCAGAGCTGTTCAAAAGGCCGGGAAGGGAACATGAGACCCGGAGACTGCAGAAGGATTGGCCAGCTCCTGGCAAATATTGAAACGTTTGGTCAAATTATTAGAGGCCGCAAAGATGCAGGCTTGGAAGTAGGCTCTCTTATTAGAAAGTACAGACATCCTTTATTGCCTTTGGAGCAGGCAGCAGGCCAGTTTGTCAGAGGATGAGCCTGGTGCCCTCCACTTCCCCTTAGCCACACTACTCTTGTGCTTAAGTGTGGTGAGGTCGGAGTCGTACCAAGAGTTGCCCTTGGATGCAGGCTTCCAACGGATCCTGATGACACAGGCAAGGGCATCCAGAATATTAGAGATTCAGAGATGAATGTTGGAAAGGGCTGTGTCAGAGTGTGAGTCAGCCATTGGTGTAGGAGGATGAGAGAAAGTAGCGTCAAAAGCCTGCATTGACAGTCACTCCATGGGCCGGATGACCAAGAAGGTGGGTGGCAGTGATGGGGTCAGCTTAACCTGAGGGGCAGAGAGTGACAGGTGAGAAGAGACAAGAACGTTGTCAGTCCAAGAGAGAGGAGTGGTGAGAGGGTTGTAGAGGGGGAGGTCTAACAATATCAGAACATCCAGGGTTTGCCCTGCACAGTGAGTCGGGCCCAAGGGAAGTATAGAGAGCGAGAGAGTTGCAGAGGTTGCAAAAGAGCCATGAGGAGGGGCTAGAAGCATCCAAGTGGATTTTGAGGTCTCTGAGGAGGAGAAATTGAGAGGTCGAGGTAAGGAGGTAGGAGGTGAGATTAGAGCACTCGGAGTGGAAGAGGGCGACATGGTCAGGTGGCCTGTAGATTGTGGCCACACACAATCGAAGCCACGCGCACCCACGGCAACGTGGCTTCGCTCCACTTCACTGGCAGAAGGACGGGAGGTGAGTGCCGTTCACGCTAGAGTAATTGCAAGTAACAGACAGAAGGCTTTAAGGCTGACAGATGATATTTTTCTACAGATGCTGCTTCACTTTCAGTGAGATCACTGATCACGTTAGTAGTGACTAAAACAAGAGTAGAAAGAGGTATGATTATGACTTCCATTTCAGATCGAAGTAATGTTATTAAGGAGATAACTAAAATGCAAATAGAGTTGACACATATTCTCTCTTCTCCCTTGTCTTGTGATTTATGATGACACTCATCAATGAACACAATTGGCACACGCTGGTATGTCATTTTTGTATTTTACATTTCATAAACACCATGGCTATTGAGTACTACGTTTGAAATTCATGTAAATGTGTTTTGTCGAATCCCATAAGTTTGAAATCACAATATGATACAAAACAAAAGAGTACAGCCCTGAAGATGGTTTTTACCAAATTGCATTGGCATATGTACACATAATGGTCTTTTGCTATTATTGTTTTGCCTCACTACTCGCTATGAGAAAAATGGTTCACACAGGAATGTGCATTAAACAGTTCCTGGTACATTTATAAGAGTCCTGCATTTTTTACAAGTACAACAAGGAACCAGATGGGACAATAATGTAAAGAATTAACTGACATTTGTAAGAGGAATGTAAATAAAGGAAGGTTTAAAAAAAATGTTTCAGATCCTTTAGGGGCCAACTGAGAGCACCAGTACTAATAGGGTGGAGTCACCTTATTATTTTTTTTGCCAGTACGTTTTTGTGGTCTCTGTGTCATAGGACCATTTCTAACTGGTAGCTCCAGGCTAAAGCAATCATAAAAAGGGTAAAAAGTATTCAGATGTATTTCTGTTTTTTTTAAACCTACAATTTTGGAAAGACTTATAAATAACAGTGATGCCCACCCCAACCCTCTACTTTACACAGTGAGAGAGAAGCCAGGAGTGATAGAGAGCCTGCAGACCAGGCACACCAGCGACGGTATTGCTATTAGCACTCTAGCTTGCTGAGAGCATTGTATTTTCTTTCAATGAATGGGGCACCTGACAGCGTTCCATTCGTTAAATGAAAATACTTACATATCCTCCATCTTCCTGCCTCCCACCCGACCTCAGCTCTGATTTTCCATCTAGGCCCTGTTAAACCGTACTAGTGTACGGCCTCACTCTCTGCTCGCATCCTTTGGTTGGTTGTGAAGCAGGTGAATGTGTGCATCTGAAGACCCTCCTGGGCCTACATTTTTAAATGTGCTCCTATTTTTGGAGTCCCCAGATCTGCTGTGCCACCATGTGCCTCCCGATCCCTCTTGGCTCTCACTTCCTGAATCCTGCCTCCTCCTGACCCCTCCCCTGATAGATCAGATCACTGGTCTTAATAGACCTTCCCAGGGCAGCCCAATGCCTGTGCAGCCCTGCAAAGCAAAGGGCGGCTCCTACAGAGGCGGCTCCATATCATGTCTGCAGGTGTCAGCAGGGAAGTCAGTAGACAGCCGTCAACCAGCAGCTACTACCAAGGTTAGAGTGGCCAGGGTGCGTAATTGAGCAATCACTCCACCCTGGAAGCCCTACCAATTTGCAAACTATCCTAGCAGTGTAAATGTTAGCATGCCTCGCTCCTTAGAAAACTGTTAAGATTGACTAGAATCTTCTAGAAAAGTGACCACTGAGACAGTACTGTAATTTTATTTTACCTGTCCTGCAGTCTTGGTAATTTTTCCTGGTAGCTTTATTTGCATCTAGAAAGGGCCCACTGAGACAGTACTGTAATGTATTCGTCTGTACCACACACTTAGAACTTGTTCTTCTTAGCCTCATTCACATCCAGAAGGTGCCCACTGAGATATCTGTGTGATTTGCTTACCTGCGCTGGTCACCCTTAGAAACCTTTCTTGCTGCATTGATGCACTTCTAGAAAGTGCACATTG
The DNA here is from genome assembly GCF_040938575.1 of Ambystoma mexicanum. Lineage (NCBI taxonomy): Eukaryota > Metazoa > Chordata > Amphibia > Caudata > Ambystomatidae > Ambystoma > Ambystoma mexicanum. Next base: position 516,368,098 of record NC_090926.1, on the reverse strand, counting down.
TGATATTCTGTGATTTAGTTGCCTCTGCCGCTTACTTAGAAATTGTTCCTGTTACATCGATTTGGTTAGAATTATCCCTGTTACATCCACTGTGACTTATAAATTGTTCTTGTTAGACTGACTCACACCTTAAAAGTTACATTGATTCTCACCTAGAAAATACCCACTGAGGTAGTAATGTGATTCACGTAGCAGTGCCCACTGAGATAGAACTGTGATTTACTTGCCTGTGCCGTTCACTAAGAATGTGTCTTGTTACATTGATTCATATCTAGAAGGTGGCCACTGTAATGGTGCTATGATTTAATTTCCTGTCCCACACTCTTAGGAATTGCTCTTGCTGGTCTGATTCACCTCTGGAAGGTGCCCACTGAGATAGCACTATGATTTGCCTGTCTGTGCCTCTCGCTTATAATTTGTCTTGTCACATTCGCATATGAATTGTTCTTGTTAGATTGATTCACATCTAGAAAGCTACTTTGATTCACATCTTGAAAGTACCCCCTGAGGTGGCACTGTGATTTACTTGTTCTATGCTGCACAATTTCAATTGCTCTCACTCGTTCGATTCACAACTAGAAAGTGCAACCTGGGATAGTACTGTAATTTACTTGCCTATGTTTTTGCTGCCGCTACTGCATCTAGACCTCCACCCTACCTCTACCTTCTTTGGCCCTCTCCCACTGCCCTGGTGTGCAGAATCTAGACGCAAGTTGTACATCTAGGGCCTCTACATCTACTGTTACTAGCTCATCTTTTTCTAGGTACCGCCCTGATCTTCCCCCGGGATGGAGTTGCCAGCTCATTATATATCCCCTCTCCGACCGTCCTGATCCCTAAACTCCCCACTCCATACCCCCCGTCACTCACCCCTCGCGGCACATGTCCTGAGCTCTAGCACCTAACTTCATAACCCCCTTTTATTCCCCATCTGATTGCAAACCAAAACCCCTCCCTCATACATCAATACACCCAGATGTAGCCCGCCCACCGTCCAACCATCATCCCTCGTCCAACTCTAACATCAGAGGGGCAGTCTGGTGCCTCAAATACCTGCCTCCTCAAGTCCTTAACCTGCATCCCCCATCCCACCCTAGCACATCGACTTCCACTTCCCCTCTGATATCTATTGAGAACACCCTGATACCCCTGCCCATACATCACGCCCTTTATCGAACTCCCAAGCCAGGGGAGTCCTGCCATGCCACCCACTCCCTCCCCCTTTACCCCTACTCGACCCCTGCCAACAAACCACCCCTTTCATATCCCTTACCCTCTATGAAAGTAGCATTTCTCACCCTGGCTAGAATGGTAGCCTCACCTCCCTCTCCCTCTGATCCCCCCACCCTCAGTCACACCCCTATGGCACAAAAACCTACGATATGCAGAAAACGTGGCTTATTCTCTCCCTTAACCCTCTACTCCTCACCACTTCTGCTTCAGCCCAAACTCCCAGTCTTTCCTTCCCCTATGCCATACACTCCCCTCTTCCCTCCCCCAGTTTCCACCCCCTTTCTCTTGACTTCTCACCCTGTACACCTAAACCCTCAGTGCCCTCCAGACTCATTCCAAAATCTACCTGCCTAAACGCCCTCACACCAACTGATCCATTCACCTCCCTCCCAACCCACCTTGACCCACCCCTCATCTCTCACACACTTACCTCCTACCGCCTACTTTTCACAGTTTCCATCGATGTAACCCTCTCACCCGACACTAATAGTACAGAATCCCCCATCCCCTCCAGTACCACACCTCAACCTTTCTCAACCACCCTGAATGATCCTACCACACCCATCACCCACCTACCAACCTTCCGGGCACCCATTTCCCTCAAGCTCCCACTTCGATGAGCACCATAAAAACCACATCCCCTCACAAAGTCACTTGCTTCCTTTTTAATGCCTGCTCCGTAGAAAGAAACAGAAACAGCATATTTGACCCCCTATCCTCTGACAAACCCAACCTCATTTTTATCACCGAAACCTGGTTCTCTGACGACTTTGCCTTTGTAGCACATGAAGCTTTCCCCCTGGCTACTCATTCATCGCCCACAATAGACCCTCCAGATTTGGCGGCGTGTATGCCATCTTCAATCCTCATTACTTCTCCTGTGAATCCATTCTAGTAAAACTCTCACTACCACTGACTTTCTCCCACAGCTTCCTACTCATCTACAGACCCCCTGGATACGACAGACATTTTGTATCTTACACTCCTAGGAGACTTCAATATCTGGTTCGATTTCTCCAACAACCCCATGACTCATCCACTAGTTGACAGTCTTGATGCGCTCAACCTTTCCCATCATACCACTGGTCCAACCCACTCAGGTGGGCACACCCTTGATGCAATTTTCAGCTCCCATGACCTGGTTTATATATCCCGTTCCAACCCATTCATCTGGACAGATCACTATGCCAACCCTTTCTCTATCCACACTCCAGCCCCTCCACATACAGCTCCCCTACCCCCGCTGGATCTTAAATGCTGGAACAAAGTCAAGATTCTTCCCTACCTATCCAAAGCTCTACTTCTTTGTCACCCGGCAATGCCCCACCCCGATAGATCCATAACCATCCACTCTTTCGACTCCTGGCTCAAGTACTCAATAATTCCTCTCACCCCCTCGTGCCCCACTCCCTCATGCAATGGACCTTCCCCCAAATGGTCCATGCCCCATCTGAGGAATGCCAAAAAACAATAACTCTCTTTAACACATGGCGAGCATCTAATACAAAGCGGAAATTCGAAAGGCCAAAGAAGCCTATTACAATAAACAAACTGTGGCAGCCGCAGAAAAGAACTCCACATGATAATATCAGAATTTGTCAAACCCACGTGCACCTCTTTCCAATCCACCCCCACACAATCACTCTGCAACTCCCTCCCCCTACATTTCTACAACATTGCACTTGACAGGACATCATCCCTTAACAATAAACTGTCCTTCCTCTCCCCCTCCCATCACTGACCCTCCTGATCCCATTACCCCAATGCCTAATTTCCCTACATTCGACACCTTCAAACCTATCTCCAGAGACGAGTTCCTTGACCTGCTATCCGCCAGTAAACCCTACGAGTCAGCCCTCAACCCCTGCCCTGCCTCTGTCCTGAAAGATATATTCTCGTCTACCTGTGCCGGAGAACGTGCAAGAGCTATACTAAATGACTCACTCACATCTGGCATCTTCCCTGATGCCTTCAAAATAGCACATGTCAAGCCACTTCTAAAAAGGCATCCCTTGACCTGCTTGACCCTCAGAATTACAGACCGATCTTCAACACCAGATTTCCCGCAAAACTCATTGACCGAACAGCATATTCCCAGCTCAACTATTTTGTAGAATCCAACTGTCTCCTTGAGCCTGCACAAACAGGCTTCAGACAGTGACAAGGAACAGAAACCACTCTGATCTCGATCTTGGATGATCTCAAGGTCACTGCAGACTCCGAAGGTTGCGCAGCACTGATTCTCCTCGATCTCCCTGCAGCCTTTGACCTGGTTAACCACTCAATCCTCCTTGATCACCTTCACTCCCTAGGAATCGATGGCACTGCCCTCAAATGGATTGCCTCCTTCCTCAGCAACAGGAAACAAATAAACCTCCTCTCCCCTTTTGTCTCAACTGCTCACTCTATGAACACCAGACTTCCACAAGGCGCATGCCTATCTGCTCTCCTGTTAAACCTCTATTAGACCACTCTAACAGGAATCATCTGCATGCACAACATCTCCTGTTACAACTATGCTGATAATACCCAAATAAACCTAAGAATTCCAAAGTCAGGCACCAACCACAATCCCGACCTTGAAGCCTGTCTACGCGATATTGACTGATGGATGACAATAAACCGGCTCTTTTTGAACCCTGACAAAATTGAAATCATGGTGTGCGGCAATACTGCCCTTCTACTACATCTGTTACCATGGCCCGTCCATCTGCGCCCCCACACCCCCCGCTCCGTTACAGTAAAAACCTGGGCTGCACTATGGACTCAGGCCTAACCCTTTACCGTCAGATCAACAATGTGTCTAAATGCTGTCTCTACCACCTCAAACTTCTCAGACACATTTTTCCATACCTCTCCTATCCAAACAGACTTGCCACTGTTATGTCCATTGTGATGTTGAGATTGGACTATGCCAACTCCCTATACCTAGGAGCTCCAGCATACCAACTCAACAAAAGAGCCGCTGCTGCAAAACTGCTCCTTGCCGTGGGTCAAGGTCAAAGAGACTACATCTCACCAGCACTCCGAACCCTCCACTGGCTCCCAGTCAGATGAAGGGCCACCTTCAAGACCCTGTGCATCACTCACTAAGGAGTGCACAAGACCGGCCCATTGTACCTACAAGAAAAGATAAAACCATACATCCGATCTCGCACCCTAAATTCAAGCACTGCCCTCCTTCTAGTAATTCCAACCTCTAACTCTGTCAGGATCTGAGGATCTGCCTTCTCAACCTTAGCCCCACCTCTGTGGAACTCGCTCCCCCACATATTCAACACACACAAGTCTATATGACATTCCGCAAAGCTCTACAAACGTTGCTCTTTCCACAAGGCCGACAATCTGAAGTGATTGAACCTTGCAACCTGATCTCTAATGCTCAATAGAATCCCAAGCAATTACTCCACTTACTAAGTCACTATTAAGCAAACACACGCTTGTAATACAGAATAGCAAAACTCCTTAGATCATAACTCCTCCCAGACACTCACTTCCCATATCACTATGCTTACTCTCTACTCTACATCATCACACAATTATAGTGTAGCTACACCCCTCATTCAATTTCGGCCTAGCTGCTCACATATGAACATTACCCCATGAACACCTCATTATTCTAATAAAATGCAGCTACATCCCATGACAAACCGGCCTAGCTGCACACATAAGGGTCCTACACAGGGCTAACGCAGCCTGGGTTCTGGCTGCGTTAGCCCTGTGTAGGACGCTTATGGTGTCCACCATCCAGACTGGCCACATTCAACTAATACCAATACCACCACACCTAATGCTAGGACGCAGCTGCCATCAGGCAATTGCATCAGATGCACACATAACTGGTGCACCCAAGCACCCTATGACACCTTACTTTCTCAACTGACCTGGACTACGGTCCACGAGGGCGTTCAACCTACCAGCTCTTTGAGGTCATACCAAATAAAATAACATAACATAACATATAATTGCCACCACGGAATCGGAAGGCATGGCTCCATACATAGCCACTCTTGCAATTCCATAGCAGCTGACAGCATGGAGATGGAGAGAAGCTGCTATGGCAGTGGGCGTTGTTGCCGCCACAATCAGGTAAGTGGGGCTGGGAAGGAGGGTTGGGGTTAAATAACTATTGAAGGGAAGGGAAGGTGGGGGGCATGATGGTGGTGTGGGGCAGAGGGAACAGCCAGCTGGCTGCTCGAAACGAGGGCTGAGATTAGCGGTTTTAGCCTGCTTTGCAAGCAATCTGATTGGTTAGCTCCCTCACCCTGGGTGCTAATTATTAATACTAACACCCTCCACCAAATTCTAAAAAGGCTAATACTCCTATCCAATAGTGATGGTAGTTATGGAAATAGAAAGAAACATTTCAAAATACCTCCAGTTCCATTTATGTTTTTAAGTAATGAACAAAACAACTATGTGCCCTACATTTAATAATAGTGGAGTTTAATAGAATTACAATTGGAAATGGGAGGATTGTGTAGGGGCTGCTTTAGGGATGAGAGTTAATAATTAAGCACTAGAGCCCAAAGATAGGGGGCATAACCAGACTGGCAATTCACCCCCCCTGCGAGGGTTCTATTGCTATTAATACCCCAGCATATTGTACCAGGGTACTAATAGTTTATTTTTCTCGATTTGAGAACGGTGTGTTAACCATATCGCAACTCAAGAAAAGACTACAAAAAATGTGAACCTTCAGCAGTCTACTGTTCCCAGCGCCAGTGAGAAACAATGTGGCACAGGGTCAGTGGGGAGGAAATGGGGGAGCTTATAGTTGAGGAGAAGGGGGTTAGGTGGAGTAAGGGGACAAAGGGAGTGCAAGGGTCCACAGTTGATTTTTTTCACAGTGCACCGTCTTAAGTATATCCATTAATGCTTTTCACTTTAATCTTGGACTATTGAGGTATTTCATCCCTGGAAGACAGAAATGGCCCATGAGGAAAGTGAAAACACCTTACAATTTTGGACAGTCAATAGGACATTAAAATCAACATATAATTTGGGCCCTCTTTACCCTACACTAACCGAATCCAAAATTCACGGGAAACTAATTAAAAATGCCAGCCCCAACAATAGTGTGCATTGCAATAAGCCAACACCACAAACATATTTAGAGGTCTAATGTGCTAAACAAGAGGTAACCCAGTCATCGTGACCAAAGCCAACCCACATTTCTTAGGAAAGGCGTTGAAAAAGAAGGCCCAACACAGTAGAATACACTTCATTAAGCAAACAAATTTGGCATTCTCTAGTCATTAAACATGGTTAGTGTTTGTTGAGAAGGAACTAAACTCCACTGTTGGATGCCAAGTGGCTACAAACCTGGGCAGTTTAATCTGTAGAGGTCCTATCTAAAGCTTGCCAGCATCGACGCACATGCTGCAGAATAACTGCAGACACAATAAAGAGTCAAAGCTGACAAGAACCACCAGCCATGCATGACACAAGACAAACTAACATTTCCAATGCAGCAAATCAGGTTTGTGCTTGCAATACAAACAGTGTTCATTGCACCAATCAAAAGCATTTTGGTTTTGTGTTTTATTTCAGGATTTTGTTTACTTTTAAGTCGTCTTTAGGGGAATAACTCCCCATACTCTGAAACTGATCTGCTGTTTTGACAGAGGCCTTTAAATAAAATGTCACAAAACCCAGCAAATACACAAAGATGCAAGACTGTGCCATTTTGTTTAACGTATCATGTATAATAATGCTTACCTGTTGTGTACAGTAGTGCAGTAGTTTGTGACTGTATCTCCCATTGCACGAATAGCAATTCGTACTGTAACATTATGGACAAAGGTGTACAAAGTTTCTATATAGTGCAAGACATTTACTACTAGCTCAAGAAACATCTTTACAGTACTTGTCATTAATATTTGTTACATCTCCAAAAAAAAAAAAAAGGACCGGTGGGGGATGTATGTATCTGTTCCCATTCACCGATAAGACTAAAGAGAAAATGGTGGTACCTGTGGGATCTCTACACAGTATAGAAATAGCCACACACCACAGTGTGCATGTGCAGGGTTTTGGTCAATACGTCCATGGTGTCATATGCTGTGTATGACTCTATACAAATGTACGTATTACGGATCGGCAAAATGACTCAAAAAATGTTACTATCTAACAATGGAGGTACGGCTTGGCTCGAAGGTGTGGAGCCATTTGGAGCTGAAGCTCGAAATGGTTCACAACATTCGAACCAGAATTCGAGCCGCAGGCACAGATACATGCAAACTGAAGTCGAGGATAGTGGACTACTTACCTAGAATTCAGTATTACGTTTGGCTAAGGAATAATACAATAGGTGCGGAAATGAACACAAATATAAAAACACAGAGAATGTGTTTTTTTGTTTGCGTTCATTTTAGAAATGAAGAGTTTGTCTTATACTAAGCTGAACATTTCGAGGGAGTGAGCAGCAGTGCAAATTATATGCCTTCTTCCATAACTTAGTTTCAGGTATGCTCTGGGAGCTTAGATCACAATGGCCCTCATTACGACCCTGGCGGAATTCGGAAAACGATGGCGGAAATGCAATACCGCCATCGAATAGCGCTCGGTGCGACTATGACCCGTCACCGCAAAGTACGAAGCCACTAGCGACACCGTAGTGAACGCCAACGCCAACTGCACCAAGCACGCGCGCGCGCGCCATGCCAAACCGTAAACACCACCATGGCGCAAGGGTACGCCAATTCCGACCCTAGCGGACATGTACCTAACGCCATCAAGCATGGCGGAATGTACCATTCCGCCATGGTGAGAAGTACAGCATCGCGAATCAACCGTAAACGGCCCCACTGAGTGCCTGTACACCGCTCCCTGCCCACAAAGTACAACTCCCCGTAGGTGCAATGAAGCCACAATGCAACCAGTGAAATGTACAAGTCACCCATGCATGCCAACGAACAAAAAAAAACAACAGGGGCCAATGGGAGCGGCAGGGCACAGATGGCACGAATACAGAAGCCATCCCAATGGACATGACCACAGTCCCCCACCAAGAAACGCACGCAAACACAGGCACCTGTGACCAGCAATATTCCGAAAATCACATCATTCCACCAGTCCACCTGGCTGACCGGCATCTGTCACACAAAACCCAATCCCCCGCCCCTGAGCATGACAACATTCAAACAGTCATATTGGCAGCCCCCATCCCTGACCTCACGGGCTTCGTAGGCAAACGCGCCCAGTACAGTACCACGCAACTAAACTCCGAAGCTGGAACCCAATGCAGATCTCCTCACAATACATCGCTCCCCAAATAGGCATATGCCACATCACTTGCAAAGAAGAACGCTACACGGGCCAAATCAGAATAGAAATTTAATGCACAACAAAATCACCAAGCCCATACAGCCATCAGGCCATGAACTCCAAAACACATTTCACCATTGTGGGCTGCATCCGCAAGAAATGACCAGCCACCACTTGTGTGATGCCCTGTTCCATCATGGTACACAGAGCCACATTCACGTACGAAAAGGCAACATGGAAGCGCACAGAACCGCAGGGCCGTCCCAATGGGGAGGCACTAGTCCAGCTGAAAGGCCGAAATGTTGCTCCGAGCCACCAGTACTGCGTAAGGGCATGTGGCCCATTGGCGATCGTCCCATAAGATCGTAATGCTGCTCCACTGATTAACACGAAGGAGCAGGTGTCGGGAGTAAAACCCATCTGCAGGAGTGGCATACAGATGGCAGTGGCAAAAGGGGAGGAGATACCTGTCAACCAAAAGAAAAGAAAAAGAACAGAATGGCCATCAGAACTACATTCCAACAACTCACTTCAATGATCACACTAAATCCACAGCCATATGCATGCTAGCCCACTCCAAAGGTCCATCACCACCCAAAAACCACTTGCGACTCATAACTATCTATATCGAGGTGTAAACACCATCACAAACGAGTGTACCTGTGCATGCGTCTGTCAAAACAGAATCCATCAGATGGGATTGGTAACGTGCATGGACACAAGTGTCTGAGGGCGCGTCGAGACAGGGAGGGCTCAACAAGGCCAGATAGAAGATGGTCCCACTATGGCAGCCCTGCATCACATAGCGTAGGGGAGGCGGATAGATCCCAAGAAGCCCTGTACATGGCAAACTCTGTATCAAATCACCTGCCCATGCATCCATTCATCATTCCCTCATCCCGGTATAAAAACGCCTGAATATTTACTCACATAACATTAGAAATATCCATTGAGTCTGTGCGTTATGTAGCCTGCAAAATCCACAGTGCCCCAGCCCGTAATTCCAGTGTAGTGAAGTAACATGTATTTGGGAACGTCCGGCCTCATCGCCCACGTCGCTATTGCGCATCCCATACTATTCATATCAATCATTGCATCCTCGCCATGGCCCCTGTCCCAAGGACATTGAACAATAGTACGTTATATTTGCAGTCAGACCTGTGGGCATTTCCTCGCCGCCAGCTGAAAACCGAAAGCGCCGCCCTTCGAATTCCTCATTTGCAACATCACGTCGAAGAGGCATCTGTGGCCGTTTGAAATCACTAATTAATCCATCGAGTGCGGCTGTGTGTGAAAATGGCAACTGCCTTCACCCACGAATGGGACGCCCCGCCCGTCGTTGCAACTCGGTACAGTGATGCATGAGGGCACACCGTTACTCGAGTACTACGTTCCACTGACCCTTCACAAGTCTGTTCGCGACTGCACAGATAGTATGTGAAACAATGGGACCACAGCAGAATGAACATATCAACCAATGTTACACGGCCATCGGGTACAAATACATGATTGCAATAGCAAGATGCCATTCCTCGAATTGCAGCGTTGTGTGCGGGACGTGCTCGGCCAAAGGGGAGAGCAGTTTGCACAGGTGGAATGAATCACCACAGGTGGAGGCCATACAGCCTGAAAACACATAAATTGCACAGCCAGTCTCCTCCCACAACCACACCGAAATGCTACCGGCAGGACTCGCGATGTTGGCCCTGGGGGACATGATAGCACTGCAAGTACTCCAACTCCAAGAAGAAGACGAACACCAACTACAACCGGCCGCACGGAGGAGACGCAGGAGGAGGAGGAGGGCAAGGCAGGGCCAGCAAGGGCCGCCAGCACAGCCACTACCACCACGCAGGCAGCCCGCAATCCCACGCCTCCGAGCACATCCGTTCAACCTCACTGATGAGCAGATCCACACCCTCTACCGTCTGGACCGGGACACCATAGCCGCCATTGTGGACATGACACAGGCTGACCTTGTCAGCATGATAGATAGCCCAACCGCCATCCCACCCCTACTGAAGGTGGTGTCTGTACTACACTTCCTGGCCACAGGCACCTACCAGCACACAGTCGGACAGTTGCATGGCATTTCTCAGCCACTGTTCTCACGGACACTATTGCAAGTGCTCGATGCCCTCCTGCAGCACGCAGACGACTACATCTCCCTACCACGCTCGGAGCAGGAAATTACCAACACAAAAGTGGGATTCCATGCACTTGCCGGCATACCGGGTTGCATTGGTGCCATCGACTGCACCCATGTGGAATTGGTCGTCCCACATGCCATGGAGGCCCAGTACCGCAACCGAAAACAATTTCATTCTCTGAATGTACAAATGGTGTGTGACTCCAACAGGATCATTACACATTGTTGTGCCCGATTCCCTGGATCAACCCATGATTCTATGGTCTTGAGGAACTCTACAATACCACGCTACACGGAGCGACACGCAGGGAACAGATCCTGGCTACTCGGTGAGTCTCATTACATGCATGATAATGTGGGGTATGTGAATCGGCAATGACCTGGCAGGAAGGGGGGGGGTGTGCGTACGTAGCAATGACATTCCACATCATACGTTTATCGTCCACATACAGGTGATGCTGGATATCCACTGAAGAGATGGCTCCTCACACCAGTCCGGAACCCACGGGACCAGCATGAGGAGGACTACAACCATGCCCACTCACGTACCCGTATAGTCATTGAACAGGCATTCGGCCTACTGAAGGGTCGTTTCCGCTGCCTCAGCAGGTCTGGCGGGGCACTCTTGTACCGCCATGAGAAGGTTGCAAAGATGGTGATGGCATGTGTCATGCTCCACAACATGTGCGTACGTAGAAATGTGCCCATGCCCCCTGACGCAGAACTGCAAGCACCTGATGATGGTCATGATGAGGGTGGGGATGTGGCAGCACCTCAAGGAGTCTGCGAGGCACCGGAGGGCCGTGACATTCGTCAGCATCTCATTGATGTATGCTTCTAGCACTCACGCCTGGTGGCTGATACATGGACACGGGACTCGTGGCACTGTGTGTGTCTGGGACATGCCCAATATGGACTGTACGCCTATGATGGCCTAGTACACAAAGATCAATGTCCACACATCTCATTGGTTGATCGTGCACTGTTTATGGCATATGTGATATCATGTAGTACACCCTATCGACCCGCCACCCAAGTGAGCCCAACACACCCCCTCCACCCTCCTACCTCCCCCCCGAACACCAGTGTCCAAAGATGCTCATTGTCAGTGGGCTGTCGCTATTGCAAGCCCCCTCTGCGGGTATCAGGGGCACCCCTGCCTGTGGAGCGCAGGTTCCTCCCAGATCTACGTTGGGGGCTGCCCTGGACGGAACTTGCAACGGATGATGTCTCTGCCTGCTCACGTCCATGCATGTCCCTAAGGGTTTGCGAGAGCTCAGTGAGCACACGGCGCACTGCGGCAAGTTCGGCACATACGTCCTTGGACGTCGCATGCAGTTCCCCCCTCAGGCTCTCGGTGCTACTCTCCATTTGTGCCCTTAGTGTCTCTGTACCTCTCTCCATTTCTGCCCTAAGTGTCTCAGTTGATGTTTCTATGTCTGCCTTAGTGCCCCCACATTCATCGGCTTGGTCCTTGAGGAGCGTGGCCAGTTGCTGCTGTTGCACGATTAACTGGTCGAGGGACTGTTGCCTCTGCTGGGCCATGGCCATTTGCGGGGGTGTCACAGAGGGGCTGTTGTCCTCATGTTGCCTTGCCACAGGGCTTGTGGGGGATGGCCAGTCGTCGTCTTGTGGGTGCCCCTGCGTGGTATCCTCATGTTGTACGGGATGGGACAGACAGGGGGATTGGGACAGGCCATGGATGGATCTGACTTCGACATCCCCGTCTTCTGTGTCGGAGCATGCTGCCATCAATGGGGTGTCACCTATGGTGCTGCTGCCACCAGAGGCAGTGCCTTCTGTGGCATCCGTTGGGGGGACCTGTGGTGGTGGTGTTGTGGGCATGCTGGCTCCTGGGGTGCCTGTTGATGTTCCCTCCTCTGTGCTGCCACCTGATTTGTGCTGCTGCCGTGTCTTGATGCGTGCAGCTGAGGTGGAGGGTCTTTGGCCGTTGGTCTTGGCCCTCTTTGCAGGTGTGCTGGTAGGGGTGTCCTGATGCTCGTCGTTTGGATCGGACCCTGTGGTGGAGTAAAGGAGGGCGAGGGTTATTAATGGGTCTGTGGGTATTGGAATGGCATTGTATCACATGCATTGGGGTGGTGCCTGAGGGTGATTTGGGTCGGGGCCTTGGAGGTGCTTTCATTGGTGTGTGGGGTGAGGGTGCAGTTGTTTGGCAGCCTGCAGTTAGGGTGTGCCTGCTGCACGTGTAGTGCGTGTTTTAGGGGTTTTTAATTATTTATGTATTTATTGTGGGTTTTAACGTGCGCTATCAGGCCGATGTGTGTGGACGTTCTCCTGGACATGTGTTTCTGTTGCACTATGTGGACACATGGTACTTCACATGGATGGACTTTGTGGATTTGGCATTGTTTTATTTGGCCCACCTACCTGAATCTTCGGATGTCTGCACTCCTTTCTCCATCCCTCCGACTCCCTCTATGCTCTCCATTCCGATGGTGGAGGCACAGATTTCTTCCCAGGGGGTCAACTTGATGGGTGATTCAGGACCTCCCCCGGTGGCTGTGGCAATGTTGCGGTTGGCAGAGAGTATGCTGCGGACGCGTATCCGCAGGTCGTCCCATCGCTTTCGGCATTGCTGTGGGTTGCGGGGTGCGGTCCCCACCGCACTTACCCGCTGTGCCACCAGAGCCCATATGGCCTTCTTGTTTGCAAGTGCCGTCCTGGTCATTTGCGTGCAGAAGACGACGGCAGCATTCTCCTGGAGGGTCTCTGTAAGCACGGTGAGTTCCTCACGGGAGAAGTGGATCTGCCGCTTGCCGTCGCACGCTTTCTTCGCTACTTTTCCCATTTTTCTTGGTTTCGCTAGGGTGGATGTCGGGTTGGGGTGTGTCTCAGGGTAGTGTTTTTAGTGGTTGTGTGGTTTTAGTGGTTTTATAGGTGTACGGCGGGATGTTTCCCGTTCCGGGCCCATGTTTTAACTTCCGTTTCCGTATATTTCCGGTCACCGTACTTTCCGGTAGGCGCACACTGCTGTGTCCGCTGTGATGGGTGGCGGTATTGCACCTAGGGCGCCGTACGGCGGCGGTGTGGGCCGTTTTGGGGTCATTTCCGCCATCGCGGACTTTGCACTTCCGCCATGCCGTGGTGCTTGTGCCCGATGGGTCGGAATGGCCCGCACTTTGCTCCTTCGTGCAATGGCGGAAACGCTATTTACGCTGTGGCGGTCCGGTCAGTCACTTTCCGCCAGGGTCGTAATGAGGGCCAATGACTATTTGAGGCATAGAAACACAAGTAGACAGCATTTTGTATTCCCGTGCCCCTATTCTAAATAGTCACAGAGGAATTTGATAATATTCTGCACATTTCCAAGAACATTCCATCTATGCGTTGGGATGTGTTTTGAAATGCATAAAAATGCTCCATTAGTTACACAAATTTAAAAAAGAACATCTGCATGTCTCAATCTCTGATGCAGACTTTCACATACCCCTTGAGATTAGGGTGCAAGTGCATCACATCTCATGTGATAAAAAAAAAAAAAAATGCCTTTTCCTCAAAGGTGACCTGCGCATTTCAGGGGGTTGTGGGACAGCACAAATGGTGTGCTGGTCATCCCTCTTGCATTCGTGAGTGCTGAAAATGCACCCCCAACACTAATGTATGACCTCTCAGGGCACCTTTTACACTATGTGAAATGGTAAATATATATACATATATATATATATATTCAATGAAAAAACTTTGTTAAAAGGGACGTTATGGTTAAGTTGCGCTACTAAAAACCTATCAAATTCAGTAACAAAACTTTGTTAAAGGGACGTTATGGTTCAAAGTAAAACCGAAAAACCCCTGAAATTCGGCAGTTATGGTAAGATAAACAAGCATAACTCGCGCCACCATGCACTGCTAACACTAACACCCAGGACATCAAAGATGACATCACAAATGTCATTGATGACATCACTGATGACATCACTGATGACATCACATGTCCATTTACTTTCATGAAAACTCTGTAGGAGGGATTCTTATAATGTTTACCAAAAAGTGTCAAGGAACATTTGAATAAATATCATGAGCTAATTAGTGCATTAAGCAATGCATTGATATAAATAGCATTCTATAATGAAGTTCTATCCAGTATACTAAGCAACTCATGCAGAAACGTAGGCAGTGTGTGCAGTATACATGATGAAGGTGCAATATTCATAATCTTGCCATGTAGAATAATGAAATGATAACTGCTTTTTGTAAAACATGTAATAAGTAGCTAATAAAACCTACTTAATACATAATTACATTATTACAGACAAAACCCAAAGAGACAACAACACATACAACTATGAGTATATACAGGGACAGAGAAGAAAAAAAGCAGAAGTAGTAGCAGAAAGAGTTCATAACCTAACTGATTATCTTTATGCAGAGAAATGATTGCTCTGTTTCAAAGCTGCTACTTACTGTATGTATGTGTATCAAATGATGTCAGTGAACCCTAAGGAAAGGAGTGTGACTACAATGTATACAAATATGAGCATATACAGGGAAGGTATAGTAATAAAAATAAAACTATGAGAAAGTGCTGAACTCTAATGATTATCTTCATGCACAGAAAGGATTGCTCTCTTTCAAGCCTGTGTCTTCCGCTATATATATATGTTTCATATGATACGACTTGACCCTAAGTCAACAAATATAGTACCTTTTCAATTTTTACTTCCTGACAGTTACTGAAGAAAACTATGTGGCTTAGATATGTCAGTAAAGGAAAAAAAGGGAGAGCCAGCCATGTGATGTCATCAGTGATGTCATCAATGACATTTGTGATGTCATCTTTGATGTCCTGGGTGTTAGTGTTAGCAGTGCACTGTGGCGTGTGTTACGGTTTTTTATCTTACCATAACTGCCGAATTTCAGTTTTTTTTTCGGTTTTACTTTGAAGCATAACTTCCCTTTAACAAAGTTTTTTTACTGAATTTGATAGGTTTTTAGTAGCGTAACTTAACCATAACGTCCCTTTTAACAAAGTTTTTTCATTGAATTTCATAGATTTTTATTAGCGCAACTTAACCATAACGTCCCTTTAACAAAGTTTTTTTACTGAATTTCATAGGTTTTTCGTAGCGCAACTGAACCATAACGTCCCTTTAACAAAGTGTTTTTACTGAATTTCATATTTCTTTAGTAGCACAACTTAACAATAATAACTTTGACTTTATATACATGTAATATGGAACATACTGAACCCTTTCTACTGAATTTGACTGTCCGCGGACATGTTCGAACAACAGTACCACCACCTAAAAACTATGGGGGGGGTATGTGTAATTGTTATATCATAACATAGGAACATTTAACAAATTCACAAAGCAGCCCACATTCAAAGTATATGTTGTAATACTTAAGAAATGTAACCCATATATGTAACACACTAACCATTCATTTAAATACAATATGTTCTAAAATGGAATATACCAAAAGAAGATAAAGTAGCTTCCAACATAATTACCTCACAGACACTCCACAACTAAGAGCAAGACCAGACGTACAGACTACTCATCACATACTTTCCTGAAATAGTAAGATAGTAAGTGCACTTCATTTTACTCATATATTTATAAACTTTCTGTATCAGATAAAAAAATATATTGCTTTTTTGTTTTCTCACAGAAATGTGTAGTACTCTGGAGTGGCTAGAGGAGCATTTCTCACAAGACGAAATGGCAGAAGATAGTGCACCTAATGGTACACACTTTACTATATAAACCAATTAATAAATATTATTTTGAATACATTTAACATATACATTTTTTTTTTTTACAGACCATACAAAAATTGCCACTACCACAGAAAAAGAAGCAGTGGATAACACTCTGGAAAACATTAACCAAAAAATGGACCAACTTATGGCAAATTTTAACGATTTAAAGAACTTTGTGGAAGATCACCTAAAACTACCAACAACATACCATTGTCCCACCTGTACTTGTCCCCCTCACCATATCCCACTCATTTAACCCCAAACCCTCTCCATGGACCAAAACATTTTGATGACATTTCCATCCCTTCTTCACCTGATCCCAATTATGTTGAAATACCTAATTCTCCTGTTTTTGTTTCTGTTTCTGCCCCACCTTCTCAGTCATAAATTGTTTATATATGTCAAATAAAGTTACTTTTTTATATTGTATTGTTATTACTTTCAGTTCTTTGTGTTAAAACCAATTTAGGTATCCACGGACAGTGCGGTTGTTCGGAAATGTTTGTAAATAAACGAAAATGTAAGTGTCCTGAGGACACTATATCTGTCCATAATGTTCTCATGCAAGTTGAAACTGTTCTAAGAACACTCGTACTGTCCTGAAATGTTCGTAAATAAACGAAAATGGAGGTGTCCTTAAGAACACTATGCCTGTTCGTAGTGTTCGCTAGCAAGTTGAAACTGTTCTAAGAACACTCCTGGTGTCCTGAATTGTTCGTAAATAAACGAAAATGGAGGAGTGCTGGGGACGCTATGTCTGTCCGTATTGTTCGCAAGTAAGTTAAACTGTGCTAAGAACAAATGGCTGTCCGTAACTGTTCGTTTTACATGTGACGCACTTTTAATTAGTTCAGGACCCGAACACTGTCCGTAGAACATCAACACGCATGCGCAAAACAATATTCGTACATTGGGTGTCCTGCGGACGGCCGCTTCCTTAGCGAACATGCTCACGAAGCAATCATGTGACCACGCCCACGCTGATTGCGTGTTCTGAATGCGGACACTGTTCATATCCCCGAACCGGTTAAAAGTATATTTCCAAGTAATCCACAATATTTCTCATTAAAAACTCACCATACCACAAATCCCACATACTAATCCTAAGTTTCCACATAGTTTTTGTGACTTTTGGAACCTTTTTTAGTGTTCGATCTGTCTTGCGGACGGCGCGCATGTCTGCGAACCGCGTACAAGCACCCCTATAAAAGACCACGCCCTAGAGCTCATTCTCATTGTGTTTCTGGCTATTCCACAGAGCACACTGCATTTTGCTGCATACTTTGCAGATTTTGAGATTTCCATCTCCAAGACTATGACATCCATGGCTCCACTATTGCCACCTGGTGCTACATCTGCCTCAGCAACACCCCCACCCCCTCTACCACCACCATCTCCCCAAGGGCCTGAAGAGGGGAACAGGAGTGAGGATACAGAGGAGGAAGAAGAGGATGATGAGAATGAGGTAGTGGAAATCCCTACTACCCGCCCTTGGCGTGATTCTTGGGTGTGGCGGTTTTTTACCGTTCATGGGAATGTTCCTAAGGCTCGTGCGAACCATGTCACCTGCAATGAGTGCAAAATGGTACTCAGTCGTGGGAGGCATGGTGCGTACAGCTTTGGGACCACGACCATGAAGCGACACCTGAACTCATTCCACACTAGGGCCATTCGCCAGGTTGTACCTTGCGAAGAGCGTAGTAGGTTGATTGCCTCTATTTCATCCTCCGTTTCTGATCCTGTCACCACAAGGAACACCTCTGTTGGACAGCGTCTCCCTCAAGCTGCCTCACAGGCCATACAGAATTCTGATGACCCTTACCTTTCGAGGGTCACAGTTGTATGTATGTACTGTGACACAGTACTCTGCAGGGGGGAGCGACAAGACTATCGTCTCAGAGCACGAGAAGACCTGCTCACTACCCAAATAAAACGCACTCTACATCTTCCTCTCTCAGCTCGCCCTTTCTTATCCCTGTGGTTGGTGTCCCCCCTTTACCCTCCTTTCCCCTCCTCTCCTAGTGTGTCGTGTATAAAAAACCAAAAAAAATACAAAATAACAAAAATCCCCAAAAAAATAAAGCTCTTTTCAGAGCCGCCTTTCACAGTTAAAAAATAGAAGTGAAGATAAATAAAGCAGGGCCCTTTGTATATCTTAAAAGTCCGTGGACAGTTCGCGAATATACAAAAAAATTGAGGTGCTACCCTATTGTAACCATTGCATTTTTCTCTGGGAGCAAGCGGTGGCTCTGAAAAGAGCCTTTGGGAGGTGTTTATATGTCAAAAATTATAAATACTTAACACCTACTCAAAATGGATGCTGTATTTCTAAAAAAGGTCGCAATGCATTTTGTACATTTCTCAGAAAAATCTGATTGCCAGCATTAGTAAGATGGACTCCATCTCTGCGAAAAAATGTATGTACTACGAAACATAATATTTTAATTGTGAAATGAGGACATGCCAAAATCTCTTAGGAAGGCACAAACAGCCTTATTGACATTACACCTTGCTTTCTCCATTTGTGGACCACATGAGAAAGAACAAAGCCACATTTGTCTCTGGCAATCCGTGAAAAAATTACTTTGGAGTTTGGAAACATGTCCATGATCTTCTGAAGTCCTTCTTTCATTGCAAATTGCAAAGAAAATTCCGGACACATGTCCTAATCTGTTCTCTCCACAATGAATTACAATTATGTCTGGATGTTCCTCTATCTTCAAAGTTGCACAGAGAGGTAGCAAGTCCAACCACTTCATTCCACGCACTCCATGCCAGTGCACTTCCACGTGTGGGAATCCAAGATCTATAGATACTCCACAGCTTTCTGCATGCACCTTCAACCAATGTATCCACGAGTCTCCCAAAATCCACACAATGGGCCTCATTCCGAGTACGGCGCTAACCAATGGCGCTATTCACGCCTTGGTTGACGCCGTACCCGGACCGGCAGCGCCTTGGTGGATGGCGGAATTACCGCCCCATTCCAAGGTTGGCAGGGCGGTAATTCCCCATTCACCAAGGCTCTTCCCCATTCCCAAATGAGCCCCCATAGGGCTCAATGGGAATGGGGAAGATGCAAATAACGGTGACCGTTCATTACGGTCACAGTTATTGGCTTGGAGGCCCCTTTGCGCCCTTGACTTTAACACCTGCTCAAAGCAGGCATTAAGGGCGAGGGTGCAAAGGGAACTCGGAGTATGGTGGTAAGGGATTACCACCACCGGTCTCGTTACCGGTGGCCGCTATCCCTTACCGCCATACTCGGAATGAGGCCCAATCTGTTTTTTGAAACACTCAGCCATAGCTATCTGTTCTTCTCTCAGCAAAAAGAATATCTGAGAACACCTCTCCTAGCACAACACACTCACTAAACTTTACTGACCAATCCCTTGCTGCATTCAATCTCATTTGCATGCCTCCCCACCCCAAATTCCCCGGATGTAATACGCGGTGTCCTAAAACTACCGCCATGTCTGCGAACATATCGTAACATGGACAGCCCTTCTACCATTTCCACTTCACTCTCTGTACCATTCCCTCATTGGATGTAGCTAAGAAATCACATGACCATCCACCAATCAAATCCATGACCTCTACATGTAACTGCATCATCCTAGATCAGCACTGCAAAAGTACGGTGAATCTCTCGGAGTACAAGTCTCATACCATTGGCAAGCACGATCTATGAGAATAACTATACAAGTCTCCAAGAGTTCTACTTGCAGCTTGGTCCATATCCATATGCATGAACACAAACTACAGGTATGCATATTTTCTATAGAGTACATGAACACATTTTCTAACCGACTTTTACCTTGTATAATCTGTAAAATGAATCTACGATAATTTTTTCATTGTCCTAAAATGAACTGTGACTTACAAACCTTTATACCGTTTAATTTCTTCATACACACACACGCAAATATTGTTAAACCAACATTTTTGAAATACAATATATAGACTACATATAATCAAACAAAATTACATGCACACTCTATGATCAAATCTCAAACAATAATAATTGTGCAAACACATAATTGGTTTTAATTTTTTCAATTTATATAATTTTTTCAATTAATAAATATATAATTTTCAATTTATATAATACTTACATTTATATAGGACAAGCAGGCTATGACATTGATATTACAAAGAAATTAATATTGAATAAAACTTGAAAGATACAACTGAAATAATTCAAGAGACACAAGAAGGTGGTCAATTTGAGCTCCTAGATCCTGCTACAATATCAAACACTTTAGACCATTATACAATTCATCCATTGCACTCTAATGACACCATAGAAGATGCACTGGAAACGTACCAAATGCGTCAAACAAAAGGATCACCAATCAGCACATGAGAAAAAAGTATAGAAGCGCGTGCTTTTCCTCTACTCTTTCCGACTGGCAAAGGAGGAAGATACGATGATAGACCTATTCAAATATCAGCATCAGAATATCGCTCATTACGAATGTATTCTGAAGATCCCAGATTTCGACAAAATGTGGAATACATATTCCACCTACTCTTTGAAAGTGAACTTGCAACTTTATGTTACGGAGTTGCACACATATTAAAATCAGGATCACACTTTCAAAATATGACAGCTACACAATTATTACAAAAAGTTCAACAAAAAGATGAGGTTTTACAAGCAAATCTTACAAATCTATTAGCAAATATGCGTGGTACTAAGGAGTACTGGTTTTGACGTCATGGAGATGTACGTTGTATGATCAGAAACCTTGGCCCACCCACTTGGTTTGTTACATTAAGTTGTGCAGAATAAGCATGGGAACATTTACATGCTTTCCTACGCATATCAAACGAAAACAAAACAAACATAGATATAATAACACCTGGAGAACTATGTTCTCAGGATCCTGTTAATGTTTCAAGATATTTTCACCATCGCTTCATTGCTATGCTACATTTTATTTGTAGTAAAACCGTTCCTCCCCTTGGAGAAGTGCAACACTTCTTTTGGAGAAAAGAATACCAAGCCAGAGGAGCACCACATGTCCACATGCTTTTATGGATTAAAGATGCTCCTAAATTTGGTCAAGACAGTGATGCCACTGTTTTACAGTTTATTTAAAAATATGTCACTTGTGAAATTCCAAAAGAATCCACAAATAGTGATCCTCATGCAAACATTTTACAATTCCAAAGACACAAACATGGCAAATATTGTCATCGCAAATACAAAAACAAAGGGAAATACTACACCAAATGCAGATTTGGTTTCCCTAGACCAGTTACAAATACAGGTCAAGTGAACAACCTCATGTCTTCAGTTAGACATAGTGTTAAAGGTAAGTCACCTAAAAATACATATTGCATAAAAAGAAAAGAAGAAGAAAAATATATCAATGATTGCAATGCAATCATTGCCCACTTATGGAATGCAAACATAGATGTGCAGTACATTGCAGACAATTCTACTTCAGTTGCACGATATGTCACAGCATAGTTAACCAAATCAGAAAAGACAGAGCTCCAAGACCTCTGGAATGACCTGTCATCAGATAAAACAGTGTATCAGAAATTATACAGCTTGGGCATAAAAATGCTGTCCCATAGAGAATGTGGATCCTATGAAGCAGCTGATTGATTAACTGGTACTGCATTGTATGGTAAATCTGCAAATCTAGTATGGCTAAGTCTTGGTCCAGCTAAATCTAGAAAAAGAGTTCTAAAATCATACGAAGATATAGAAACAATTGCCAAACATGATCTCAACAGCCAAGACATTTAAAAAAAAACAATTTATTGGACACATACTACCCAAACAGGAGTACCACTTTGGAAACCATGTGTCTATACCACATAGCCCAAAACTACACATACAAAAATAATATAAAACCTGATGAACAAAACCGTAAATACAAAGTGACAAACTGTGAAGGCAGCTTAGTAAAACTCACCAAACCAAATTTAATTAATCATATCAAATTGTCATTAAAGACTCCTCAACATAAAGAAGTATATTACATGTCCCTGCTACAACTCTTTAAGCCATGGAGAAAAGAAGAAGAAATACTAGATAACTATGACTCATATGAAGACGCTTTCAAAGCAAATGAAAGCAATATAACTGATGTAAACTTTGCATAGTACAAAACAATGTTGCACAATGAACAGCAACACGAAGAAGAACTCCAGGCCCAACTAGATAAGGACACTTCTGACAGTAGTCAACCTTCTGTCACAGGAAGCCAAGAACCACTGGGAGACCCACTAATAACAAATGAGGCACAATTAGCAATGATAGAAGTAGAAAACACCATGTGTCATTATGAAGATAAAGAAGACTTAACTATACTACAATCAAAGCTAAACAATGAGCAACGTAGCATTTTTCAAGAAGTAACAAAAGAAATTGCACATGGTGTACAACATGAAAACAAAGAATGCACCTGTCAAAATTACAAACCTATACTGTTGTATGTCAGTGGTGAAGCTGTTTCTGGCAAAACATTCCTAATCAAAATCATCAGTAAGTTTTATCAACAATTGACAAACAACAAACTTTCAGCTGTTGTCACTGCCCCCACAGGTTTAGCTGCCCACAACATAGGTGGTGTCACTTTACACCGATTACTACTCCAGCCAGTAGAACACCAAAACAAATTAGATTATTACAAACTTTCTGCAGAAGCTGCAATGGAACTACGCAGAGTATTGAAACAAATGAAAATGCTACTAATAGATGAAGTGAGCATGGTGTCCAACCTAATGTTGGCTTTGATTCACCTCAGATTACAAGAAGTACTCAAAACAAACTATTTTATTTATTTTTATTTATTTGGATTTGTATAGCGCACATCTGCCCAGGGGCATCGTGGTGCTGAAAGCATTCTTACTTGTTACAGGCAAACATGGTATAGATATAGATACATTGCTGAACATATATGCATGTTTATATACAGTTGTGCTTATTTACATACAGTTGTGGAAAAAACAGTTAGGACGGTGGGGTGGAGTTAGTTAAACAGCGTGGTTTTGAGTAGTCTGCGGAAGACATGGTAAGAGTTTTCGTTCCTAAGTGCTGTGGGGAGTGCGTTCCAGTTTTTGGGTGCTAAGTATTGGAAGCTAGACCCCCCGGCTTTGCTTCTTTTGAATGTGGGTACGTAGGTCTGGTTGGTCATGTGTGACCTTGTGGGTCTAGTGGATGTGTTAAGGGTGATTCTTTTAGAAAGATAGGGCGGAGCCTTGGCTGAAAGGCATCTGTGGGTGATGGCCATGGATTTAAATAGTATCCGTTCTTTTATTGGTAGCCAGTGGGCTTCCTTCCTGGCTTGGGAGATGTGCTCCCTTTCAGCGATGCTTAGGGCTGCTCTTAGAGCATTGTTTTGTGTGACTTGCATTTTTTTTAGGTTTTGTGCAGACGTGCCCAGGAAGAGAGCATTGCAATAATCCAATTTGGTACCTACTGTGGCTCTAGCTACGGCCAAGCAGTTTTTGGTGGATAGGAAGGGTTTAACGGCATTGATTATCTTCGTGGTGAGTGCGGCAGAGGAGGCTATGGCATTGACTTGCCGTGTCATGGTGAGAGTGGAGTCAAGGTATACTCCTAGCATTTTTACTGCAGTGGAGACTGTGATGGTGGAGTTATCTATGTTAAAGGATTTGTACTGCGGTGGGAGTTTGTTTAGTGTTTCTTTGGTACAAACTAGTAGGATCTCTGTTTTGTCCCCGTTTAGGCAGAGGCCGTTGGCTGCCATCCAGGTTTGGATGGCTGTATAGATCTTGGATAATGCTGCTGTGTCTTGTTCATAGACCCCTGTGAGAGGGAGCAGGACTTGCGTGTCGTCAGCATAATTGGTGTATGCTATGTGACGACGGTCCAAGTCATTGAACAGTGGGAGGGTGAAGAGGTTGTATAGGGTGGGTGCAGTGCAGGACCCTTGTGGGACGCCACAGTGGATGGTGGTGGGGGTAGCGCTTGCAGAGTCTGAAAAGACTTTCATAAGTCGTCCCTCGAGGAATGATTTGACCCAAGAGATGGCTTCTGGGGAGAAGTGGGCTTCATTTTTGAGTTGCGTGCCTAGAATATCGTGATTGACCAGGTCAAAGGCGGCAGATAAGTCTAGCAGGAGCAAGAGTGCTGGTTTGCCTTTGTCCATGATGTCATTTAGTTGGATTTTGAGGTCTAATAGGGCTAATTCGGTCCCATGCCCCGGGCGGAATCCCGATTGTCTTTTTCCTAAAATGCGGTTTTCTTCCAGGTATTCCTGTATTTGTGTATAGGCAACTTTGTCGAGGATCTTGAGCAGGAAGGGAACGGTTGTGATGGGTCTATAGTTGTTGGCGTTTTCGGGATCTAGAGTGGGTTTTTTGAGAAGAGGGCGCACCCAGGCTTCTTTTAGGCTGGTTCGGACTGAGTTTGAGTTGAAGGACGCATTGATGAAGGTTTTAAGAAATGGTGCTAGTGTTTCTACGCAGTCTTTAACTAGTTTAGCGGGGCAGGCGCCGCCTTTACAATTAGAAGGTTTGATTCTGTTGACGATGCGACTACCTCTTTTTCTGAAACTTCTCTAAATTTGAAAGGAGTAAAGAGCTTAGTCTTTGTGTTCTCAGTCACAGTTTCCGTATGGGTTGCTGATAGGTTGTGCTGAGTGAGATTTTTGTGGTGGTCTATGATTTTTGCTTGGAGGAGTTCAATTTTGTTTATGAAGGCGGACTGTATGGTGTTACACCAAGCTTGGTCCTTAACAATCTCTTGAGACTTAGTAGCCGGTATGGATAGTTCCTTGAAGATGGCGAAAAGCTCTTTGGATTCAGAGGAGGCGTTGGAGATTCTTTCATTGTAGGACGCGGATTTGGCTGCTATGATACTTTGTTTGTATTGGCTGGCCAGTGATTTGTAGGAAGATAGCGAGGATGCGTTGGGTGCGCTTTGCAATAGGTTTAGGGCTTTGCGTTTTTTGGTTCGTAATTCTTTTAGTTCTGCTGAGAACCAGGTATTTGAGTGTTTGTTATTTTTAGATGTTTTCTTTTGTAGAGGGGCGATGGTATCTATGGCAGTGCTAATGGTGGATTTGTAGATATCCGCCAACGCAGCTGGGTCTGATGTGGCAGGGAGGTTAGAAGTGAGGGTGTCTAGGTAAGGTAGGATATTTTCTTTAGCGATGTTCTTGGCGCTTCTGGCCAGGGCTGGAGGTGCTGGCTTGAGTTTTTTTCCTGAGTTGTTAGGAATGGGGATGAGGAAGTGAATGAGAAAGTGGTCGGACCATGGGGTAGGTGTGATGGAGCTGATGTCGATGCCACAGTTGTGGTCAACTATCCAGTCAAGAGTACGTCCTTTGTTATGGGTAGGATGGAGTACTTTATGTTCAAAGCCCAGTTCCTGGAGAGCTTGTGCTAGTGTAGTGGAGGGTCTATCTTTCTGGTCGTGGAGTCCCAGGTTAAGGTCTCCTAAAAGGATACTTTTGGTTGTAGTTTTAAGGTTTTTCCCTAGTAGATGTGAGAGGTTGTCCTGAAAGTCCAGTATTCGGCCTGGTGGGTGGTATACTAGATTGAGGGTGATGGTGGTATTGGGAGAAAGTGCGACCTTGGCAGATAGCGAGTCTACGTTCTCCCCTAATTTGGAGCAAAGTTGTCTTATTTCTAGGTGATCTTTGACTATGAGGGCTACCCCCCCACCTGTGGATAGTGTTCTGTCCTGTCTAAGGATGAAGTATCCTGATGGGATGGCTAGGGAGATGGCCGGGCCGCGGCATCGTGTAGCCAGGTTTCGGTGATGGCGAGAATGTCAAGGTTGAGGTTGGTTAGTAGGTCATGAATTTCAGTAGCGTGGGCAGGGAGGGATCTGGCATTAATTAATGCACATTGTAAATCTGGGTGTGGCAGTGGAGGTGGGGTGGTATTTTGCCCTTTGGCTGCCTTCTTAGTGGTGGCCAGTTTGTGGTATTCTGTAGTTGGTTTGTTTACAGTTTTATCTGGTTGGGTTTGCGGTGAGGATCTGGAGTGGAGGCCTAATATTTGATTTCTAGAGTTAGTAGCTCTGGGGAGCGTCGAGGGTGTGCTAGGTTTGTGATCTGTGGGTTTAGTGAAGAAGGATGGAAGGAAGGGCGTGGGGGGATGAGTGCATACGGTGGGGGTGTGATGTTGGGCATGATGGGTGAGTGCAGGGCAGCGATCAGCTATCAATCAACTTTGGCTAGGTGTATGCAACACAATGGCTAGGTATAGGCAACACAATGGCTAGACATAGGCAACACAATGGCTAAGAGTGGGCAACACAGTGGCTAGATATAGGCAACACAATGGTTAGGTATAGGCAACACAATGGCTAGGAGTGGGCAACACAGTGGCTATATATAGGCAACACAATGGCTAAGAGTGGGCAACACAGTGGCTAAATATAGGCAACACAATGGCTAAGAGTGGGCAACACAGTGGCTAGATATAGGCAACACAATGGTTAGGTATAGGCAAGGCAATGGCTAAGAGTGGGCAACACAGTGGCTAGGTATAGGCAACACAATGGCTAGGTATAGGCAACACAATGGCTAAGAGTGGGAAACACAGTGGCTAGATATAGGCAACACAATGACTAAGAGTGGGCAACACAGTGGCTAGATATAGGCAACACAATGGCTAGGTATAGGCAACACAATGGCTAAGAGTGGCATCAAGTTGCAACTCTTGCTATTCCAAGATTCTTTGAATCATTTCCAATCGTGTGCCTTGGGTAGGTAACCCTCTCTCAACAAACATCATTCTTAGTGTTTCTGATTTAGAAGCATTTAAGGTTATACTGGTAATTGTTTCCATCATTCTAGATAGGTCTATGGCCTTTACAGTTATCCCTACTAAATCACTACGTGTCCTGGGTAGGGGTAATCTGAAATGCCTTCACTAGTGTGCAACACTGGATTCCCTCGGTCCTATCCCACCGCTGTACACCAATTTGTTAAAATGGATTTCTGAACACCGACCTGGTGGGAAGAGGTTCAGAAGGCCAGCCTAGTTTCTTGGAACAGGGTAACCTTCTGGACTAGCCAGACAATCAAGGTGGCATTGGTGCCAGTCAAGACTAGATCTCAGGAGGGGTGAGGGTGATTGAAAGACCTCAAAGAGCACACAGAATAAAGGACACTTACACATCACTCCCAGTCAGGTATATATATATATATATATATATATATAAATATATATATATATATATATATTAAACATTTATTCAAGTCCTTTGAGTCTCAACACACAGTAATTATCAACAGTAATACTTTTAAACTAACACAATCCTATTAAAATACATATATACAATTCCAAGTGGCCTTCTTGTGGTGGACATAGCAGGGACAGAATCCTTCGTTTAATCGTCACGTGCAGAGTTCTATGGCACTAGGACCTGTTGGATATAATCACAAAGCAGTCCTACTTATACCTTTGGAGCATGTGTAATTTTCCAACGACATACGGTATCTCAATACTGTATTCTTCATTGCTTTCAGTCCAGAGTTAGCAATGCATACCTTCTCTGCTGTTACTGGTCTGCTTTCTGCTGGGATGTTACAGCAGAATGGAGCCACAAATGGCTGAAAAAACCGAGTGGTGTATTTCTTCAGACTCTCGTGATCGCAGGGATGCGACCAGCATCTTGCTGCAGCGCAACTCGAGCGCGGAAAGATTTCTTCCATTCAAACTCCGACGGCATGCAAAATTATTCCTGTAGCCTTCGAGATACCATGTAACAGGCTTCCAAAGTTTGCCGTGGAAACGTGGGCAGGAACGCTGCTGCGGATTGGCACCTGCTAATTGAAGAGCTCTTTGCAGGAAAACACATTATTGTTTTCGGAGATCTTCTTCAATTGACACCAGTAAAAGGTGAGCCTATTTTTAAAACATTAGGACACAAACTCTGCCGTAAAACTGTTGGCAGCATAGGAAATGTCAGCCTTTGGCAACATTTCCAATACAGAGAATTAACAGAAAACATGCGCCAATCTGCAGATCTCACTTATACCAACATCTTAAAAAGTATCAGAGTTGGAATACTTTCTAAAGAAGCAGAAGCAATATTAAAAACCCGGCACATTCATACACTTTATGGTGATAATGCATGTGCTACAGATGTTATGGAACAATTAGCCCACAAAAATGTCAATTGTATGGCCTTAATGCCAACTCTTGCAAGCTGTTTCAAATTCAATGAAATAATGTTAAGTAAAGAAATGCAACCAATAATGGAAATTAGCGCCACAGACAAACTAGATGTACATGGAACTTACACTACCCATGTGTGACCAAGCCACAACAAGATTAAATAGTTTAAAAAAATCAATCTCAAACATAGCAGGCTTGGAAAAGATATTAAAATGATCCTTAAATTGCAGAGTAATGCTAAAACGTAACCTTGACGTGGACCAATGACTAGTTAATGGAGCACTGGGTACAGTTGTTGGCTTTCAAACATACCCACGTGACAACAACATTCAGTTTGTCAACATACTCTTTGACAAACTTTCAGAAGTAAAAAGAATAGGACGCTCAACAGCTCGATTCCTTCTCTTCAAAGACATGTATGTACGCAGAGAAAAATGTTCTCTAACTCTTGCATACGCAGTCACCATTCATAAATCACAAGGTCTTACCCTAGACAAAGCAATGATAGACATTGGTAACACAGTCTTTAAAGAAGGCATGAGCTACGTAGCACTATCACGCTTACGTACACTTGATGGTCTATTTCTAATCAACTTTGATGCAAGTAAAACAAACGCTGATATTCCTTGCATTTTAGAATACAATAGACTTTGTTCACTATACACTCCCCATCTAAACACATATTCTGTTCCACAAAAAGTAAAACATTAAAAAGAAAAATAAATCAAACAGAAAAGCAACAGGATGTCACTGCAAATCCTCCAAAGAGAGTAAAAGAAAGTAATACTTCATGACAAGCCACAAGCAAAACAGAATCAATTAGGGAAAGTAAACCAAGTACTTCTTCAAAGAAGGAAGACAAACTCCAAAAAAAGCAGTCAGATACAGAACTACCTGGTCCATTTAAACTCTCAAATATAGCTGGTGTAAGTTGCTACGCAAATGTAGCAATGAATATTCTATTTCAATTACCACCAATTGTTGAAAACATTTACTTACACAGTACAGACCCATTGTGTTTGCAAATGTTAGTACTTCACAGAAACGCAGTAAACAATCCTGACAACACGTATAGTGTTTATGGAATAAGACAACAATTGGGCTACTGCTGGAATGGTGAAATTCACTATAAACTCACAGGAGGATCCACAAGAATTTCTAATGTACTTACTATTAGTACTGGAAAACAAAAACATACCTATAAATGAAATCTTCCAGATTTTATACATGTGGAAACATACATGCACTCTCTGCAACAATGTGACACAAGAACAAATCCCCAATGAACTCTTTGTGTGTATATCAATACCTAATTGTGAATCCGTTCCATTTCAGCAACTTGTACAAAATGCAAACCATGGTAGATTATGTTCGACCTGCAATTCAGATAATCGCTCCACGTTAGTAATACAAACACATAGTAAATACGTAATACTAATGCTTCTACGTTACAATGCAGATGGTACCAAAAACAACTGCATGCTGACTGGATTCACAGATGGTCAAATATCACTTGGTAGGAAAACCTTCACAACAATATATTCACTAAATATGAGGGTCAAAAAAAAGAAGAAAATGTTGATTGTACAATGTAATAAGTCTTTATAAAATACTAATACTAACATGCTATTTTCTTTTATCACAGAAATGAACAAAAAAAACATGGAATCCCATTACTAAACCAAATAGTAAGTATAACATGATAAATACAACCATCGCATCATATCACACCCATACTGGCTTATAACAATGTTCCTTATAAATTTGTTTTTGACCCAAAGTTATAAGCCACTATGAATGTGATATGCTGTGGTGCTTGTGGCCAGAGCATAGACTCTTGGGTGCATGGCATATGAGTGTGATATGCTGCGGTGGCTGTGGCCAGGGCATAGAGTCTTGGGTGCATGGCCAAATGGCCATGCACCCAACATTCTATACCCTGGCCACAACCACCGCAGCATATCACACCCATAGATTCAAGCATTGCAACCATTTTAATGTCCGTGGACACAAGGAAGTTCCTAGAACACATTGAACTTGCCATAGGACGATACGGACAGCGTCCTCAGGACACCCCCATTTTCTTTATGTACGAACATTTCAGGACACCACGAGTGTTCTTAGAACACTTTCAGCTTGACAACTAACAATACAGACAATGTCTTCAGGACACCCCCTGCGAACATTCCAGGACCCCACGTGTCTTCTTAGAACACTTTCAACTTGACACCGAATCCATGCTGCTTATTTATGAATAGTTCAGAACAACCTTGTTGTCCGCAGACAAATCGAATACGACAAAAGCATCTAGCACATAAAAAAAATACAACATTGCACCTATCTCATACTCCCCCACCCTCCCCAAACACTCTTACACACCAACACAATCCACTAAATACAATTTTTAAACCAAGTTTCACCTCGCTGTCCGCGGTCGTCTGCGAATGCAAGATGTCGGGCGCCACCAAAAATCTGACGCGCTCCACGCCCCACGCCGTCCAATCAGCGAACACGTTGGATGTCCGCGGACATCGCGCAAGCCGCTCGGCCAATCAGGCACATGAGGGGAACAGGAGACAGATACGGGGCATGAGCGGGGGGTTAGGAGCACAGGAGACAGACACGGGGCATGAGCGGGGGGAACAGAAGACAGACACGGGGCATGAGTGGGGGGTGGGGGGAAGGGGAGAGAGACACACGGGGCATGAGCGGGGGGTTGGGGGAGGGAGAAAGACATATGGGGCATGAGTGGGGGGTGGGGGGGAGGGAGAGAGACACACGGGGCATGAGCGGTGGGTGGGAGGGAGGGAGAGAGACACACGGGGCATGAGCGGGGGTGGGCGGGAGGGGGAGAGACACAAGGGGCATGAGAGCGGGGGGTGGGCGGGAGGGGGAGAGACACACGGGCATGAGCGGGGGGTGGGCGGGAGGGGGAGAGACACACGGGGGATGAGTGGGGGGTGGGCAGGAGGGGGAGAGACACACGGGGCAGGAGCGGGGGTGTGGGGGAGGGAGAAAGACACACGGGGCATGAGCGGGGGTGGGGGAGGGAGAGAGACACACGAGGCATGAGCGGGGGTGGCGTGAGGGAGAGAGACACACGAGGCATGAGCGGGGGGTGGGGGGAAGGGCTTGCGACATGGGGCATGAGCGGGTGTGTGGGGGAGGGATTGAGACACAAGGGGCATGAGCGGGGGGTGGGCGGGAGGGGGAGAGACACACGGGCATGAGCGGGGGGTGGGCGGGAGGGGGAGAGACACACGGGGGATGAGTGGGGGGTGGGCAGGAGGGGGAGAGACACACGGGGCATGAGCGGGGGTGTGGGGGAGGGAGAAAGACACACGGGGCATGAGCGGGGGTGGGGGGAGGGAGAGAGACACAAGGGGCATGAGCGGGGGGTGGGCGGGAGGGGGAGAGACACACGGGCATGAGCGGGGGGTGGGCGGGAGGGGGAGAGACACACAGGGGATGAGTGGGGGGTGGGCAGGAGGGGGAGAGACACACGGGGCATGAGCAGGGGTGTGGGGGAGGGAGAAAGACACACGAGGCATGAGCGGGGGGTGGGGGGAAGGGCTTGCGACATGGGGCATGAGCGGGGGTGGGGGGGAGGGATTGAGTCACACGGGGCATGAGCGGGGGTGGGGGGAAGGGGAGAGACACATGGGGCATGAGCTGGGGTGGGCGGGAAGGGGAGAGACACACGGGGCATGAGCAGGGGCGGGAGGGGGAGAGACACACAGGGCATGAGCGGGGGTGGGGGGAGAGAGAGAGACACACAAGGCATGAGCGGGGGGTGGGGGGGAGAGAGACACACGGCGCATGAGCGGGGGGTGGGCGGGAGGTGGAGAGACACACGGGGCATGAGCGGGGGGTGTGCGGGAGGGGGAGAGACACACGGGGAATGAGCGGGGGGTGGGCGGGTGATGGAGAGACGCACGGGGCATGAGCGATGGTGAGGGGAGGGAGAGGGACATACGGGGCATGAGCGCGGGTGGGGGGAAGGGAAGAGAGACACGGGGCATGAGCGGGGGGTGGGCTGGAGGGGGAGAGACACATGGGGCATGAGCGGGGGTGGGCAGGAGGGGGAGAGACACACAGGGCATGAGCGGGGGGTGGGTGGGAGGGGAAGAGGCACACGGGGCATGAGCGGGGGTGGGGGAGGGAGAGAGACACACGGGGCATGAGCGGGGGTGGGGGGGAGGGAGAGAGACACACGGGGCATGAGCGGGGGTTGGGGGGAGGGAGAAAGACACACGGGGCGTGAGCGGGGGTGGGGGGAGGGAGAGAGACACACGGGGCATGAGCGGGGGTGGAGGGGAGGGAGAGAGACACACAGGTTATGAGCGGGGGTGGGGGGGGAGGGAGAGAGACACACGGGGCATGATCAGGGGTGGGGGGAGGGAGAGACACATGGGGCATGAGCGGGGGTGGGGGAAGGGGAGAGAGTCACAGGGCATGAGCGGGGGGTGGGCGGGAGAGGGAGAGAGACACACGGGGCATGAGCAGGGGGTGGGGGGAGGGAGAGAGACACACGCGGCATGAGCGGGGGTGGGGGGTAGGGAGAGAGACACACATCATTCATGTGCAGGCGGTAGATCCCGCTCCTCGCCCCTCTGCTGGCCACCATGTGCCTATGGCATGATCGGGGGGCTGGAGGAACAGGGGAGACACTTAGCATGAGTGGGGGTGGGGGGACAAGAAGGACACACGGGGCATGAGCGGGGGTGGGAGGAACAGGAGACAGACACAAGACTTACTGTTCAGGCGGCGAGGAACAAAGATGGCGGGCGTCTCTGAAGCCAGACCCACTGCACGCTTTCACCGCATCCAATGAGAGAGCACGTCAGATGTCCGCGGACATCACGCAAGCTGCTTGCCCAATCACCGTCCTGTCTGCGGAGCGAACAGGGAAGTGTGCCCGCGAAGCGAACACAGATATCACTAATTTTTTTCATTTACATTTTTGTCATTTTTTTAAAACTACTGGACGGATTTACACCAAATAAAGCAAAGCACGCTTTCGGGACCAAGCCACCGCTCCTGCCGCAAATTTGGTGTAAATCCGTCCAGCGGTTTGGGCTGTAGGCGTGAGCAAAGTTTTTTCCCATTATGTCTATGGGGAAAAAAAAAAGTTTTGGGACCCCCCCTATAACTTAGCCCCCCCTGGACGAATCCTCACCAAACTTTGCAAATTTAGAGTGACCCAAATACTTTTTTTTGCAAACTTTGGTGAGGATTCGTCCAGAGAGAGCAAAGTTATAAGCCGCCCAAAAAGTGCTCTTCCTATGGAAACACCAACTTAACCATAACTACATGGCCACTAACAAAAATTGCTATTCCTGTTTGAGGGGTAGAAATGCATACCACTGCTGGTCCATATATATCAGAAAATGCCTGACAGAGTTGCATATTGGAATGTGACTATTTTACACTGTTTTCAAAAAGAATTCCTGTTGTGGATTCGGGATGCACTTTGAAATGCACATAAATGGATGTGTATTTGTGCAAAGGGGTAAAAAGGGCATCTAAATGTCCACATATGTCATGTACACTTTCAGATGCCATTTCAAAATAGGGCTCAAGTTTCTTTGGTTTAAGTGATGAAATGCACAAAGAATGTACATTAAGAGTAACAGAGTTATAATTCTTCAGGGGGGAGGGTCATATCAGGAGATATTTCTGGTTTGTCAGGGAGTGTCCAGGAGGTTTAGGAAATGCCTGGACATGGCGTTGATGTGGCCTTGGGGAAGTTGCAAGGGGAAAATGAAGCAAAGTGATAGGTACCGGGAGAAGAGCATCAGTCAGGTTAAGTAGTAATGGTGTGATTGGTTTATGTTTCTTGTTTCACAAAGGTACCTAGAATTACATGAGCAATGGGCAGAGGAACCTGCAGCCATAGCTTCAGAAATCACACGAAGAAACCTGTATGAGATTGTTCTGGATGCGGGCTATGATGGCAGTCTCTTCATGACCATAGCTTCGGATGTCACATATGCAGTCTATGATGGCAGTCTCTTCATGACCATAGCTTTGGATATCATATAATGACACATGTATGAGATTGTTCTGGATGCAGGCTATGATGGCAGTCTCTTCATGATCATAGCTTCGGATATCACATAATGAAACCTGTATGAGATTGTTCTGGATGCAGGCTCTGATGGCAGTCTCTTCATGACCATAGCTTCGGAAATCACATATGCAGTCTATGATGGCAGTCTCTTCATGACCATAGCTTCGGAAATCACACAAAGAAACCTGTATGAGATTGTTCTGGATGCGGGCTATGATGGCAGTCTCTTCATGACCATAGCTTCGGATATCACATATGCAGTCCATGATGGCAGTCTCTTCATGACCATAGCTTTGGATATCACATAATGACACATGTATGAGATTGTTCTGGATGCAGGCTATGATGGCAGTCTCTTCATGATCATAGCTTCGGAAATCACATAATGAAACCTGTATGAGATTGTTCTGGATGCAGGCTCTGATGGCAGTCTCTTCATGATCATAGCTTCGGAAATCACATAATGAAACCTGTATGAGATTGTTCTGGATGCGGGCTATGATGGCAGTCTCTTCATGTCCATAGCTTCGGATATCACATATGCAGTCTATAATGGCAGTCTCTTCATGACCATAGCTTTGGATATCACATAATGAAACATGTATGAGATTGTTCTGGATGCAGGCTATGATGGCAGTCTCTTCATGATCATAGCTTCGGAAATCACATAATGAAACCTGTATGAGATTGCTCTGGATGCAGGCTATGATGGCAGTCTCTTCATGACGCGCCCAGTGATGCATATGTCACTAAAGAAGGGCCTGAGTACTAAAGCAAGGATCACGTAGGCGCTCGTCACCAGCGTAGGTCCCATTATGTACTATGCAGAGATCCATTGCAGGCAGAAGTTGTGTTGCGTGGGGACGTTGGCCGAAAATAGGAATGCCTAATGTGGTGTTGTAAAGCCATACCCCTCAAGGCCAGAGGATGTTCTGGTACAAAGTGTATTGTTAATTTCGAAGAATGAATGTATTTTACCGATTTTCTGTGTGAGCCCAATTTTGAGAACCTCTATAGAGAGATGTCACCAGTTAAAGTCAGGCAAGGCATTGATACAGTACGGCAAAAGATGTATTAGCCAAGAGTGCGGGTTATCCTCCTTCACCACCCCATATACCCACCAGCCTCGGTCAGGGAGGTGCAATATGGCAAATATGTTCAAATGTCTCTTTCACACAAAGTGCACCTTTTTTGACGTTACATGTCCTTTTCTAGAAATGTTGCAAAATGGACTAAGACTTGAATTAAGCCAAGGCATTTGATTGTGCAATTGTGTATTTATTCCATACATTGTGCACCCAGTTTACGCTGGCCTCATACATGCCTCGTCAATGTGGACTCACAGAGCAAAGCTTCGTTTCATTTACAATTCCAATCTCTTTTTTGGTGAATATCTTGCTCAGATGCTAATAACGCAAGCAACACATGATTCATTGTTGCTCCTGCACAGCCCACTGGCGCCAACCTAGCTCATAAGAACTGTCCCTTTCGAGCTCAAGCAACCTACAGCAAGAAAAAGTGGGCATTTTTATTCACATTTGCATTTAAATATTCAGGCTGCTTTTCCCTCATAGTATTAGATTTGTGCTGAGAAAGCGTTTGTAGCAAATTGATGTGTTTATATGCAAAAAGCGCATAACGTATACATTGCTTTTTCAGTTTTACAGCCTTTTCTGGGCCATGCTCCTGTAGGTTACAAATGAGAACCATTGTAAAGGGCCTCGTCTGAAGCAAGAGCACCCAAGGGAACCTTCTACTCCAACGTGAACTACTTTTACCAGGGAGGGAACAAGGTCTGCTGCGGCATCTATAACTTTTTAATTAGTAGATTACATTGCATCTGAACAAACTCTCCAAGGTGAAAAACAAATGCTTTGTCTGCTTGACTCCCAACTGTGAATCCAACAGGAACGCCTGGGAGTGAACTATTGCTTGTGCAGTATTTCGCCTTACATGCTTTCCGATTAGAAATGGATATCCCTGAAAACAAACAATAATCTCTCTGGAAAGGTTTATGTCATGAAACCGACGAGCTCGATTGTAGGTGTATGTATGTGAATGACTGCGACCGGCCAGTGATTTACCACAAATAAATAAAGGATTAAAAAAATAATACACAACATGCTGCTATAGAGTAAGATCCTATTGCTCCAGTTTTAAAAGCCCCCAAACACGTTTTCATAAGCCGACAGCTGTTAAATGTTTAATTAACCTATCATATATTGATTGCTTCTAAACTCTCAATATGTTCTTGACCTTAACCACCACCTTATTAATTGATGTTGTATATCGCAAACAATTGTAATCAAGACAGTTGGCTTTAAAAGCGACACGTTAAAAGAATGGCCAACCTCCACGTCTTTCCTACAACAATCATCATTACACCTGGTACACGCCACACAGCCAGCAATGTATTATGATGTTTTTTTTTTTTTTGTGCGTGACGTATCACTTATATTTTCGAAGCACTTTTCACTGTGGCACACCCACGTTCGCCATGGCCACCTTGGGATAACGTTACCTCCGGCATGAACTTGCTGAAGTCGAATGCACTGGCAGAAATAAACTAGAACACCCCCCACCCCCCACACACACACTACTGATTTACGTGGCCGCCTAAGGGAAAAAAAGTATTCTCTACACCATCAGATGTAAATATCATCATTTCCATATATTAAAATCAGTCAACACACTAATGTAATTCAAAGATGTGCATTAACACGTCAAAGTAGCAATACACCATTGATATCAAAAGCCCTCCGTGCAGCACAATCAATGAACAGGGTCTCATTTGTCTTGCATGCTTCTTATTCTAAAAACAAACCGCTCTGTAAAGCACAGTCCAATGGAAAAATAAATGCTGACACATTACACAGTCCAATGGAAAAAAATAAATGCTGACACATTTAAATAAATGTACCTGAATCTGTTACATTTCTTAAAAATCCACCACGTTGCTTATGGTGGGACGCTCTGTGACATTTTGATGCAACATCGACATTATATAATCCACTTCAGTGAGTCGACCAAGCTTGCATTGTCTTGAACTGTAACTTTTACCGTACGATGTGTTATTTTTTCCATTGTCTTTTCTTTATCAGAATGCCTAAAGCTCCACTGGCTTTTCACAGGTGATACATTATTGCAGTGTTGTAAATAATTGTGAACATTGTGGGTGCACAGGTGCTTCAGTATCCAATGTTATGAGGGTCACTGTTAGGCAATTAGGAAGGGATACCCTCCAATGGGTGCAGTATCAGGTTTGGAAGAAGTATACATATACATCACCTGTGTGGCTTTGTCGATCAGATCTAACTGTGCGTATAGTTCAATGTCTTCGCATGTCACACGCTGATGATTGGTTTGACGGCTTGCACAAATTACACTGTTTATACAACAGACTGTTTTAAATGCCATTCTCATGACGATCACTATGGCCTGGTAGGGGGTTATTGATTAATTTGTTGATTCAAGGCCAAGAGACCTTTTGAATTACTTCTATATATAATGCAGTTATTTTATTCGCCCTGATGAAGGAATAAGCAGAACGAAATGCAATGGCTTGGTCCAAAATAGTATTTGTTTAAAAGGAATACATTCTGTTTGTTTAAAAGAAATGCTTGATGCAGCCATTTCTTATTGTAAAGCACAGAGGAAGAGTGCATGAACACTTACTTTGCACTGCCGACACAAACCCTGATTCATGGAACTGTGCAAAGTGTATTTTTGCCAGGCAAAGTCCGGGCCAATTCATTTTGTATTGCAAAAATGACTATGCACTGACTTTGCCTAGACTTTGCACTGCAAAAATACACTTTGCACAGTTCCATGAATCAGGGTTTGTGTCAGCAGTGCAAAGTCACTTTTCATCAGTGCAAATTCACTTTGAACCAGGCAATTATTCCATGAATCGGCCCCGTAATGTCTTCTAGCTGCTTTAGCTAGACTAAGGGAGTACAGCCCTCATCGTTGTCTTTCTAGCCTACGTCTTGTTGTTGCATAGACTGTGGTGGAAACACTAGTCACGGATGCATGGTGCTGAAATCCCCTGGTTCTGGTGTCTCGCTCCTGCCCTTAATCCTGCTTTTTCCATTGCTGAGTGGTCTAGTGGTGGAGATTGATGTGCACGCACCAGTGACACTGCTGTGGAATGTAGAAAGGCCTGCATCATTGTCCTGAGTCGACTGTGAACCTGGTGAGTGGACAATGACATGCTGTAAGTCATCATAGATACTTGTATGTGGGCATACACGCCTCATACTATACATTTAGTGCTGAGGTGGAGGCAAAACCTCCAGCAAAATGTTGTAGGTGATTCCACCATCGTACTACCCAAAACCAGCCAAATCGGCAGAAATACCCACCACTGTTAACTCTGCCAAATCCCCATGGAGTCCTATGGACTCCATAAATGGTGACTAACACCACCCTACCTGCACTTGTAATCCAGCAGTAATTCCACCGGACCAAGTGGCAGTCACGGTAAGTCCATTAGGTGGGATTTCAGCAGCTGTACACCGGAATACCGCCAAACTTGTCATGAGGCCCATTATCCATGGTATGGAACACTTAGCCAATACCATGTCAGTATTAATATTTGAAATGGGAATGTCAGGCCACCATGTTGAAGACCTTCTCTGGATAAAAGGGTAGAAGGGTGAAAAAGCCACACATTGAACATTTCAAGCAGTCTAATTTTTGTTGCAGCTAGCATGCCTTTTGTGAACAAATTCTGTCCTGGATCAATTAAAATAGGCGTGAAAACATTCTGGTTGCACACATTTTGCAATGTTGCAATTAGAGTGGATTGAAGGAATGGGGTGATCATTTTGACTTCTAAGTTATCCCTATTTGGTTTAGAAATCAGCATTAACATGCTTCCTGAAAGGTGATCCAGACAACACAAACTCATGGAAAAGATCAACGAGTTTATGTGAAAGGACATTTCTCAATAATGTATAGAACTCAATGGCATATGCATCTGGCAAAGTTTCCTTCCCTTTGTTTGTTTCTGTTGTTGGCTTGTTTTTGGTTGCCTTACTTACTCCCATTCGGGTAATCGGTCTGTCTAGATTTGATATGATTAGATGGAAAGTACTTTGTATGGTATGGTTTGATATGTTATTGGTTATTTGTAAAGTACCTATACACAAAGCAAGTGTTTTAAAGCGCTCAGCTCTGCAGAAGGCTATGTGTACTAAACATTGGGCCTTATGAGGTGGCATTTCCTGCGGTATAAACAACTTGGTTGCACATGTCTGATGAGGTGTCAGAGAGCATACATAGCAGCTCTCGTTTGACTTCACCCTTCCCTCACACACATGTGATTATACCACATGTTGTCTGTCTAGGGGTGGTGCACTTATGCCACAGTATCAAGTAGCATGCCCTTGCAATTATTATATTGTATCTCTGTCTCAGTTTCCCTTAATATTTGTGTCACCCCTAATTGTTCATCTGTCATTCACATACCCCTGTTTATATGCCCAAACCATATAAAATAACCACCAAGAAACAATAGAAAAACAACATACACAACATAACATATATATTACACAACATTTGTAATGTTGAACATACAGAGGGGTAGACAAAAAAAAGAAAAAACATGCAGAAAAATCCAAACCTTTCATCTAAGTATAGCGATTGATCAGATGTAATATCATAAGAAAATATGCTGCAAAGTGTGCTTTCCGATTATTCAGTAACTGGTTCATTCTCACGAGAAGGTGGAGCAGTCTTGGGTGCTTTCTGAGCATCAGGTAAGTACACGCAGTACCGCAAATCCTGTAAACGAACCACAAAGTTGTGGCAAAGACTATTGCATATGGGTCCTGAAAACGCTGATCGTTCCAGCGCTGGAAGAAGTTCCGCACAACATTTGGTCCCTGGGATATAGTTGAAGTGCTGGTAAATTCAGTGGATCTACTGATGACGCTTCAGGTGTGTCTTCTCTTCTAGGAACCATCTGTTGAGACAACATTGTAATACTTTTATTTAGCTCCCTCAAATGCCCTTGAAAATCCTCCCCCAACACTCCTGCTAAATTGTGAAAATCTGATGATTTGCGTGTAGGTGTGAGAAGTGTATGCATTCTTCTACTCATCACTGTCTCATGTGTGGACACGTGGAATTTGCTTGGCTGTGTTCTCAGGCTAAACAAAGCCAGAGCATAGTGCAAATCTTATACAGTTCTGATTTCAACAGTCAATTACATTTTTCAACAGTTGTGTTGGCCTGAGGGTGGTATATTGACCACAGTTTGTGCTGTATCCCTAATGTGGATGCAATTTCTTTGATAAACTCATTAAAAATGTAAGTTCCATTATCAGACTTTAGGACCTCACATATCCCCCAGCGAGGAAACACCTCACGTACTAGAAATGTAGCTGCTGATTTAACATCTAGTTGTGTGCAAGATCCAGCTTTAATCCAATGGGAAAATGTACAAACCGCTAACAATAAGGTAAAAGTAATTACTACTGTCACGATGCCTGCCCCCGGAAAGCCAGACCAGGCCCAGCAACCCCGGAAGCAGGCATCATGCCACTTGAAGCATGCCCAAAAACCCCAGTTAGGGGCTATTTGGCTACAGTCCTGGCGCCTATGGCGCCAGGCTCATAAGAATAAAGTCAGTCCTGGCGCCCGCCAGGCTCATTACAGAAAACTTACCTGATGCAGACCATGCTGCATACCTACCTGATGCAGAACATGCTGCACGAAACCACAAGCCAAATGAGGCTTAGAGGGACTATTTTACCTCAGGGAATCCTTTCCTCTCGGGTGGGGCTGTGGAAGAATACTTACCTGGGACTTCTTCCAAGGCTATTTAAGCCACACCCGGACAGCCACACGTGCTTCGCATTATTCTGCTTGCTGCAGCGTAATGCTCACCGTGTCTTCAGCAGCTCCAGTCTTCAGCCACACCCGCTTCAGCCCTGGAACACCTGGAACAAGAAAAGGAGAAGGAGAAGAGGTCAGAACAAAACCCTTACCTGAATCCTTGATCCAGCACATCGTCGATCTGGAAGAGAGAAGCCTTCACAGGTGCATTGCCACACACCTCGCAGCGCCACGCTGAACTCATCATCTGGGGCTGCATTCCTTTACTCCATCGCGAACCCAGCATCTCCAGGCCATTCTTCAACACCTGGGGGAGACAAGAACAAATAGGTGAGCAAGGGCAATACAAACCACCCCCAAAGACTTACCTGATTACCACAGGGGGGTACTCACCTCATCTCGGGTCGGCGCAGTCAATTCTGCATCACCGCCGCACCCCGGCCCCTAAGGGGAAAACAAGGACAATACAACCTACCCCCAAAGACTTACCTGATTACCACAGGGGGGTACTCACCTCATCTCGGGTCGGCGCAGTCAATTCTGCACCTCCGCCGCACCCCGGCCCCTAAGGGGAAAACAAGGAAAATACAACCTAACCCCAAAGACTTACCTGATTTACCACAGGGGGGTACTCACCTCATTTCGGGTCGGCGCAGTTAATTCTGCATCATCGCTGAACCCCGGCCCCAAAGGGGAGAACCACAATAGACTTACCAGGATCTTACCAATTGCCACTTGGAACTCTTCTAGTGGTTTAAATCTGCAACCTGCAAGGAATCTGGCAGAGTGAAGATCAGACTTTTGAACTCTTACGAACAATTGGACTTTAGAGTCAATACTGGAACTCACCAATTCCTCCACGCCAGTGAAGTAACTGGTCGTCTACGCGCCCCTGCGCTCGACGCAGGATGGAGAGCTCATCTTTCCAAATCTTCAGGTGAGATTAAGAGGGGACTTCAGGAGTGTTCTGTGGGCAGACAAGGGGAGTGGGAAGGCGGGTTAACGCTCAGATTACGGGAGGTTAATTCCCTTTCTCCATTGCAGAAAGATATTCGTACAAGCCCAACAAACGAAGCTAAGTGGGTCCGTCCAGTCTGTCATCTCGGCTCTACGTGTTACTCTGGTGGAAGCAACAGCGGGCCAGTCCAGATCGATGCCCCCGTGGGAATCAGGTGAGCGTAACAACTACACCTGTTTAACATGTCCATGTAATCCACGTGGAGTTCCTGGAAAGGTCCAGTTGGACGTGGCAATGTGTCAAGCAACATCCTGATTGTTTGAAAACAATAAGAGAGCTAACACCTAATTAGTGCCTATATTGATGGGTAATTCTTCTGTAAATGTAACCAATTGTATTGCCCCAGAGAACCCCTGCATTTCCATTACCTTTCCTGATAAGGGGAATCGCCCTTTCTTCATGCATGATTTTGTTGCCTATGTTCACACCTACCTGGGGTTCCTCTTCAAGGTCAGCTGTAATTGACCAGACAGGACATGTCAGGGCTCTCTGTGGGCTGTTATAATCTGGATATGTGTTTGACACTGGGAATAGGAAGGGTTGCCACCCACAACATTTGCCCCTGTGCCATGTGGAAAATAATGTTTGTCCCATAATTGTGGTGCTGGCTGTTGCTTCTGTCACTGTGCATAAACTAGGGTGCTATTGGCCGCTGGGGGTTGCACCTGTTGTGGTACTGGTGCATTATATTGATATTGGGCTGTTGCCACATCTGGGGCACCTGCACAGGCACTGTACCATACAGGGTGCTTGGATACATCATTGTCTACTGCTGTTGATGGGTAATCAGGGCCACCGGTTCGCAGAGATAATCATGAGAATCATACAAATAAGCTTGCCTGCTTCTACATTCTCTTGCGAAATGGGCCAATCACTCACATGACAAACACAGTCCTGTTTAGAAATGCTCGGTCCCATTGCTCCAAATCCTCCTCTTCTACCCCCCTTGTCCTTTTTGAAATCCCTGTCTTCCTCGATTCTAACCTCCCTGATAACCTCTGTTATCAGGATACCTTTGGTACCCTTCTGTCCACTCAGGTGCCGTCCTCGTTTCTAACTGCTCTACAGGTGGGCCCATAATCACAGCTCCTTCTATACTCAGCGTTCCTACTTTCTTCTGCACTAACTTTGATCAGTCTTCTGCACATTATCCACCACTTTCTTTTCTTTCTCTTGCCGTTGCCTACAATGGTGTACTATAATTGCCTGAATCTCTGACTATGCTAGGATTATTGCCTCCTGAGTCCAGTCCCTTCACATACTTTTGACCGGCAGATTTTGATATCAACATTATGGCTTTAACTACTCCAGTATATGGAGTGGTATGCACAATGACATTGTTGAGGAATGCTGGGAGACCTATAGATATCCCTAACCAGCTGGCAAGTGAGATCCTTGATCACTGTTAATAACAGCATAGAGTCCAAAACTCAGTAAAACACTGTGCTGAGCTTCTTAGCTGCAGTGATAGAGTCAGCTTTTTGGGCTGGGATGTGCAGAAATCAAAGTCTTTACAGCATCCATACATTATGTGCACAAAGACAGAACCATTATTATAATATATCTGAGCTACTGTGGGGATAGTAGGGAGCAAATGCGTGCCAATTAAAAACAGCTATAATTTCTCCTTTCCCCGAGTGTGCTATAGAAAGTGCCTATCTGTCAAGATAAGGTAGACGCAATCTAGGAACTGCTATGTGGCCAAAAAGAGTCAGTGCAGGAAGTACTATGTTTTGTGAGCCACATCTGTGTCTCAGACAATGGGGCCAAGTCTTGTAGTACAACCAGACTAGAATGAGATGTAATCAGTGAGTGTTCCACCACTGTGAACCTTTGTGATATCTTATGAACATG
This sequence comes from Ambystoma mexicanum, assembly GCF_040938575.1. NCBI lineage: Eukaryota > Metazoa > Chordata > Amphibia > Caudata > Ambystomatidae > Ambystoma > Ambystoma mexicanum. Next base: position 516,323,814 of record NC_090926.1, on the reverse strand, counting down.
CCACTTGGGTATGGCAAAAACAGAGGTAAGCAAGAGTGCATTCAATTGGACAATCATATAAGTAGTATGAGCATACTTCGAATTAGTATAAATTGTTGCAAGTTTACATTTTGTCAGGACACAGGTGAGTGCTATCGGTTTGGCTGAAAGGGCAGAATGAAAATTGGGTAGATGGTAGGCTTGTAGTACCTTATGTGGTGTTCATGCTGCATAACAATGCAAACGTTAAAGCATATTATTACATAAAGAAGAACCATTGATTAACAGAATCTTCTTGTGGTTACGTAGAGGACAAACAACTTTATCCAGGGTCCTCTAAATGGAAGTAACAATTGGAATACCAAAGTAATCCAAAAAGGAGCGTACAACAAGCCAGAACACCATTTAATTTCAGGCCCAGACACAGCTGGGAGAGCATGGTTCAAACATCACGACGGAACGAAACTGAGTGAAGAGAGCTGTCGACATCACCTATTGCATGCAAACTTTGTATACCTTCCTCACAAAATTAGCATAAACAAACATTGTAGCAGTTCTTATACCATCCTACAAAGCTTATTAGTGGGACTGCAACAGTCCGCTATAGCTAAGCATTCAGTACCTATTCATGATTGGAGTAGGCCATACTCACCCCCTTGTGTGATCAAAAACCTTCCCACACAGCCCCATAATGACATTAATTAACATTACATGATTATGCAGATTGCTGGAACTTTATCATCCTACCATTGGTCAGTTCTCATGAGACACACAAAACAACCTAAGCTTGGCAAAGGGGAGACATAAACATGGCATCCAACCAATGAAGTGCCCTGCGGACATCAGGTAATGTTAAGATAGATTTCTAAACTCTGACCTGGTGATCAGATGATTAGGAGGCTACGCTCAGTTTAGTGAAACAGGGGAACTTTCTAGACAAGCCAGACCAATCTAGGTAGCTTGGCAGGCAGTCAAGACTAAGTCTCAGGAGGGTTGAGAGTTATCTGAAGCCCACAATAAGCACAAAAGCAACGAACTGCAAACTACTCTTAGACAAGTGTATATGAAAAATATCTATATATTTTTTGTCTGCCAAATCAAACAGAAACAAGTAACTTCATCAGTGAGTAAAACAATGTTATGCAGGTTATGTTATGCTAAGTGAATTTATATAGCACACGTTCACCCGAGGGCATCGGGGCGCTCACCAGACAAAAAGATATAGCAGGATAAAGCAGGTTTCATGCTGAACAAAAAAGTTTTCAACGCCCTGTGAAAACAAAAATGGTCAGCATTAGCATGCAGGGATAAGGGCAGTGACTTGGTCACTGCTACCGAAAAGGCACAGCCACCCATACGTGAGAGTCTAACCCAAAGGTTTTAATTCAGGAAGGCTGATGGTGAATGTAGGAATCTTGGGGGAATATAAGGAGGGATTTTGGTTTGCAAATATTCAGCACCACATTTTTAAAAACGTCTGTGCACAATACAGAGTGACTTAAAAAGGATAAGTTTCTCGACCGGAACAATGGTCACACAAATCCTTAAACTATACAGCATATATACATTACATTTCCTAGTGTAATTCAGTTACAAGCTACAACCACAACCTATGACGAAAGGGTGAAGTTCACAGTGTGTCCCTAACCTTCGTCTCCAACCCTAGGACAAGAGGAGCGTTATACTCAACAGTACAGTTGTGCATATAAACGCATGATCACGCAGATGAACAAAAGAGCAGGTCTTCTTTACAGGGCTGTAGCAAGTCATGCGCTAAAGAATAAGTTCCCACTATTCGAGTAGGCCCTGCCCTTGGCGGCAAACAGTATTCAAGTGGTGAGAATAGCTATTGAGCACAGGTTGACCCAGGCAATTTTGAATACCTTTAAGGGAAACTCATGCATAAAAACAATTGCCTGTGACAGGGGGCCACCGATAAGTTATGCAAGTATTCACTGACCCCCGGTACAGTGCAGACCAAACTTCACCAGTTTAATCGAGGTTGCTAGTAGGTTTCAGTCCTGAAGTTTTGCTGTGAACTTGCTCTCAGCAGTTGCAGTGGAGAACAATTGTCTGTGATGGGACAGTTTCCTTTTCTCAGCTTCCAAAGGAGGTATGAAGAAAATTCCAGTGCAGCTTGCTTCAGGGCAAATGAGAGCAGAAAAACAGGCACACAATATCAACCGTCACCACCAAGTAGTGATGTGGGAATCAGGGATGTGGGTGCATTATGCACTCTCCTAATTTGGGACACAGAGGAGATAGCCTGAGAAATCTTGTGGGAGAATGCACAGGACCACAAGCAAGCAAAGTACCAGGTCTCACATCTGCACTCTTAATGGCAGTGGAGCTGTGGGATATCCTGTCGCCAAGCTGGACAGTTGACTGGATGGCCCAGGACCCCTTCCGAAGGGGCTCGTTTGATGGGTTAGCAGAGGGCATTGAGTATAGTTGTTTCCACTATTCCAAAGGGGAAAACTGCCTTGGCAGGCCTTCTTGATTAAAGAAGAAAGCAGGGGTCCAATGGGACAGCAGATGGCAAGGCAAGGTAAAACCTTCCAAAGCGACTCTGGCGGTAATACAGGTCAATCTTTTCATGTTGGAGACTTGGCTGCTTCTGTAGTTTGGTGAGAACACAGGCAATCCACTTGAAATGGCTACAGAGCCCCTTCTCATATCCAAGATTAGATTTGCGCCAAAATCAAGGACTTCCAATAGAAGATCTGCTCTCTGGCAGGCATCAAAGACATTGGCCAATCACAGCCCATGGTGGCCTCAGTCATTCAGGCACATTCTGACACCAGCAGTGTGAAATGGAACTAGATAGTTCCAACCCTCTTCCTGGGCACACATACGGGACAGGCAGTAGCCCGCGAAAGAGATTGGTTTTCACGGCAGGCTGCATGCCCAAATAAGGGCCATAAAAACATTTTTTTTTAAACTAGCGCGCAGTACTGGAAGGTACATTGTGCACTGTTAAAAAGTTACCAAGAAATGGCAACATAGTCAAAGACTTAGGGAAATCTAGTTTCCTAGTACTGAGAGTCTGAAGAATGTGTCAGTTTCCACGTAACAAGTGAGCAAAAGCCCAGGGGAGTTCAGCTGAAGGCTGGGCTCCACTGGAAAAAGTCATGCTAGGAAAGCCAAACAAAAGCAAAACGTTTGGGGGGTCCATAAATGGAGGGAAAATTGCACAAGAATAAAATCTGTCCTAACAAGCAAGGACACAAAACACTGTTTCATCCTAGGGAGACTAAAACTCTCCAAATGATTGGTACCCTTGAAGGACCTCCCGTTGCCTTTACTTTTATTTGCCTGCATTTGTTTCTTGAATCCCTACATTTTTCAGCGAGTGCCCAGGTGCCTGGCTTGATTACCTTGAATGTATCAGCTGGTCCCATTTCCCAGCAACTACAGTCCCCTGGGAACTGCCAGATTGCAACATTTCTCCAGCACACGCAGTACTCGAGAACTCGAGAAATTCATGTCTGCCAAAGACACATCACATGTGGCTGTGAACAGACAAATGGTGTACTTACCAGCGGTCTGCGCTCCAAAATGTCTATGCTGAGGTTTGTAGGGCTATTTGTGTGCTAAGATATGCAAATAACAGCATATGTATACAGATTCTAAGGGAGCAAAATGGGTGTTTCATTGTCAGTGTTTAAAAGCAGCCATTTCGTATTGGGTGCAAATGGCAGCTTTTCTCAGATGCAGTCAGTAAAATGGATGTTCATTTTTAAAATACTAAATGAAACAGGCAGTCATTTTAAAGTAGGTGAAAATTAGGGGTACAGTTCAGCATGGTAATGGGATTAGCCTGGAGGTAGAGAGGAGTTGGGACATTACATGGAGCAGGTGAAATGTCACATTAGGGTTACATAAAAAAAATAAAACAGAATGCATAAAAAGACAGGGTTTCAGTGCATGTTTACAAATTAGGTATTTCTATCTGTGACAAACTACATTGTGGAAATAACCTATGTATAACAGAATATACCAACCAAAAGCCCTGCAACCAACTAATTGTCCCAAATTAACATTGTAATGCAGTTGGTAAACACAGATGAAAATTCATTCGGTTTTAGTGCTCTTATATGGAGAAGAGAAAATATGCAGAGTAGGAAACTAGATGGGTAACAGTTTCATGCATAACTGAAGCTTACATTGTTCTCGTAGGAAGTGAATAGTTACATGCAGGCCCTTGTAATGTGATTGGTAGAAGTCTGTGGGTGTTAGAACCACGTCAGGGAAGGCTGAGTTAATGTGTGATGGACAGCCAGAGGAAATTAAAGCAGCTGAGCTGCGGGGTGTAGGGAGTCTGAGATTTGGTTCCTATCTGCACACTGTGGGATGGTGTGCTCCGGGGGCTGCAGCTTGAAGAAAGCTTGAAGACAGGGCAGAGGGAGTGTTGTCCTGGCTTTGGAGTGACTGGAATTCCAAGGGCTTTGTCCGTGGGCTGTCTGAGGTTGTGCAGATAAGCTCCGGCAGCAAGAGACGCATGCGGAACATTGAAGCAGACTTCAAAATAATTGTAAGTCAAGTTAATAGAGGAATATGTGGGATCGGTGACATGTGATCAATTATCTTAGGGTGCTAGGTTATAAAACAAAATGCTTTATTTTTGTTGCTTTCTGTCTGCATTTGTTTAAAAGAAAAATTGCACATATGTTTACAAACACTTCCATGTTGCCCTGTGCTTGTTTTCTCCTCTCTTTTTATCTTTTCGAAGGTCGAAGTTGTGATTGCTGTTGGTAAGAATATATGTAACTGTAATATTATGAGATGAAAAATGTTACCCTTGATTGTGTATAATAAGAAAAAATATCATAACAAAAGCAAAGCTGGTGCATTTTCTGGTTTCATTTCATTCCTCTAATGATTACTGTTTCGAAGGGAAGGAGTGGTTGGGAGGTTTTGATGTTTACACCACGGTGGCAAAACATTTACCACTTTTGTTACCGCCAAAGGTAAATTTAGGAAACAAGGAAGAATATACATATGCAAGATAGAAAGTTGTTTGTGCGAATGGGTTTTCTCTGCATGCTGAAGAGAAAGCGGTACCCTCCAAGGCACATAGGTTACTGATGTAAATAAATTAGTATCATGAGCTACGTGCAATAAGTGGCATTCTGTATAATCTTACTGGGTTCCCTGAAAGTGTGCCAGGTCCGAAGGTTCTTTATCGTCAGACAAAGGTGGGTCATCATTATAAAGAGGGAAGGTTTGTTTTATCATAGGGCTGTATTATTGAAGGTATGCTCACCATTCAATTTATCACTATACCACAAAAATAAAATACCACAAAAAATGACCACCAAAGTAAGCTAACACTAAATTACCACCAGAATAAAATAGTTCTGAACTATTACCAAAATAGGATAATACTGAACTACCACCAATGGTAAGGCTAATTTACCGCCAAAATACCATAATACTAAAATACCGCTGAATCAGGAATTAGCCCCAAAGACAAAATCTCCAACAGGTTCATATTGTAGTACATTGCCACTTCTACCCATTCTACCTGCCCCTGAACCCTATCCCATTATGCCCCTTTGCCCATGCCCCTCTTGAAGGTCGCAAGCCTGCTCTTCCCCACAGACCTCTCTAGCTGCACCTGCGCACACGACACAGAGGTTACAGTGTGCCGCTGTCAATTATGTCCCTAACTCTATAAATGCCCCTTCTCCCCCGCCAGTCACGCAACTGGTAGGTATGTCCACCCTTTGCAGCACTGAATCTGCACAACCTTGGGGTTACTATTCTGATGGAGGTGGAAGCAGTTTGGCAGGATTTAAAACAGGACATCTGCTTAAGAAGATACTAGACGTACTACCCGGCATTGCCCGGGTCTGTAGCTGACATGCATGGGAGGATCTGCTATAGACTTGTGTACATGTCAGAACTTCCTATTTTTGAAATATCACCATATCGGCATTCACCCAAAATCGCTTAAACTGATAGCACAGGGCCGGACCCCGCCACCCCCTGTGTGCAGCGTGAATGGGTGGGTTTGGTCATGTTTCTCTATCGCCAGTACACCCTAGACTAGTATGCCAACCTTTTGTCCTAACTTCCTATTTTTGGAAATGTCACAAAATCGTCAGTCTCCCGAAATCACCTATACTGATAGCATAGGGCCAGACCCCGTCCTGTGCAGGATGAATGGGTGTGGTTGGTCAATTTTCACCTTCTCCCTCCTTTCCTGTTACCCTCTGGCCAGCCTCTCTTGGTCCTCTTCCTGCTCCCACCTGCGAGGCTAAAACCCTCAGGATCATCTTGAACTCCACACTCTCCTTCTCTGATGTCTCTAAGAAGTCACATTACCAGCCGCACCTCCTCAGAGATATTCTTCCTTTCCTCTCCTTCCCCCACAAGCTCACTGTCTCCAGAGCTCTGGTTATCCCAAGTCTGGACTACTGCAACAGCCTCTTTTTTAAAATCTGCCTGCTTCTACACTCCGCCCTCTGTAACTCATCATCCAGTACAGGACTGCAAGATTTGTCCTTGGCCTCAAGCCCAGGGATCGTATCTCCCCAAGACTGAAATCTCTGCACTGGCTCCCTGTGGCAGCGAGGATTAAGTTCAAAACCCTCTGAATTGTCCACAAGGCCTTCTGGGCCTGGGGCTTCAATACCTTCAACTCTCTCTTCCTAAATATCTTCCTTCTCAAGCTCTTCGCTCATCCGATTCCAACTCACTCAGAGTGAGTTTCTTCTCCAAGCAACGAGTTGGTGGTAGATCTCTGCCTTCTGCTGTGGCCTCCATCTGGAACAGCCTCCATGCCTCCCTGAAACTTGAGGAGGACCATCTCCGGTTCCAGAAGCACCTCAAAACCTTCCTCTTTGCTTCTGCTTTCTCTCCTCCTCTCCCGTGCGGATATCCTGGTTGAAACGGAAACTGTACTGGTCATCTGGCCACCCTCTGATCTCTAGCCCAGGTCCCCTCCCTGCCAGTTGCACACCTGCACTGCCTCCCTGGAAACCCCCAAACTTGGTGACTGTTTTCTATCCCTGCAGTCCACTACCAGCACTTGACAACTGACGTCTGCACTTACCCTTGCACTTTCCACCAGCTGGTTGCACATTTTACTTATTGCATTCATTAATTCTATTTATTTTTTTACTGTTGATCCCATATACTGCAATGCCCCCTTCCCCTCCCCCCGCTCTTTACCCCTTTCCCCTTCCCCCTTCCCCTGCACATGCACAATCTCAATGTCACCAGGTCTAGTAAGATCGTTGTCTCTATCTTCCCTCTGTTCTCCCTCCCTTGCCTTGTCGCTCCTTGAAACACTTGTGTATAGGCACGTTATAAATGCCATATCACTGCATATCATATCATATTCCTGTAGCCCCCAGACTGGTATGCTGACCTCAAGCCAAAATTTCAGCCCACCAACTGTTGTGGGGCTGGAGCCAACAATGGCAAAATCAACAATCTACTGAAATTGCCTCTACTGATAGCAGAGGGCCAGACCGGTCTAGTGCAGGGAAAATGGGTGGGGTTGGTTGGTCAATGTTCACTATCGCCAGTACACCCCAGACTGGTATGCCGACCGTGGGCCAAAAGTTCAGCCCACCAACTGTTTATGGGGCTGGACACAAACCCGAACATACAAACACACTTTCATAAATATATAGATGTATATAGGTTTGCTGCCGAAATAAGCAGCTTCTAATATTTGGTCATTTAAGAATTTGATATGTGGTGGGCCTTACTCTTCAGAAGTAATATAAAACCTCATGTGGCACTGCAACATTGGCTAGGTGCCCCTGAACGTAAACATTTGCATATTCAATTAACAACGTAGTCATGGCCAGAGCTTGAACATAAGAAGGTAACCCTGCAACCACAGGTACTGTAAAATGCAATTGGATTGTTCCTGTCACCATGCATTTCAGTTAAAACACCTCGAGGGAATCCTTCTTATTCAACACAGAACAGAGTTAAAGGACTTCCAATAATCGGACACACCAAAAGCTGGTATCTTTTACAATTCTTGCTTGTATTTATCATTGTTCGCCTCAATTTTAGATGAGCAGGGCAGGGGTTCAGAAACAGTATCAGTAAGATTTTAAATAGGCTTCATATTTAAACCACAACCTTAAACCTACCGTGGCAGCAACCAGCCAATCTGAGAAATCCCCTCTTTTGCTTTTGAGTTTTTTGCACCTGGGTACTCAATTAATGAGCGCTTTAGGCAGGTGTTTCGTATGTGCTTCTATTTTTTAAATAGAATATGGTACTAGTAGTTGTACCTGTGTTTTGTACTGTAATTCCAACTAAAAAAAAAATAAAAGGCCAAAAGAATTTTTATATTTTATACTTTTTAGATTGTCTTCACGATGGAAACTACTCACAAACAAATTTCAGGTTTGTAGCATGTTCGGAAGTAGGCTGAACATTCTGAACAGACACACACACACATATCCAAACATTCCCCCCAAAAAATGAATTAGACAAAATTATATTTATATTGTATACATTTTACATTGGGCCTTATTAGGGGTTTGCCAGTCCGAAACAAGGGTGCCAGTAAACTCACTGTCACCCTTGTTTCCTTGATCGGCAAACTCTGTGTTTGCCTGCTGTGCACGACAGGTCTGACCCTGCCAGGCACAGCAACCACGACAGGCAGACTCTTCATGGTCGCACCAGCACCCTCCTGTGTCCCCATTCCCATAGAGTCCCATAGGACTCTATGGGAATGGGGACAAACAATTTTCTGGCACCTGACTTTCCGTGCCACCGGACTCGTAATGAGCCGGTAGCACTGGGAAGTCAGGTGCCGGTAAATTATTACGGGTCTGGAAGCAACCCGCCAGTAGCACCAGCAGGGTTAAGGCCAGACCCGTAATGAGGCCCACTGTCTACACCATGGAACCTACCCATATGCTAAATTTAGGTTTGTAGCATGTTGGCAAGTATGCTGAATATTTCGAACAGACACACCAACACACATATCCAAACATTAAAGACTGCTGAAAAAAACACTGAAAAAATATGGAAACATGTACATTTTATACATCGTGGAACCTACCCACATGCCACATTTCAAGTTTGTAGAATGTTGGGAAGTATGCTGAATATTTTGAACGGATACAGTTTATAATGATGATGATGACCAAGATAATCATCTCTGGTTTGGCGCATTTTGAGCTTTTCTTCAGAGGCCTTTTTGCCTCTTGAAGCCAGAGCTCCCAATTGATTGAGACGAAATCCTTTGCAGGCTTCAAATGATAGAGATGCCAATAAGATATTGTCTACAAACTTAACCAAAGTGGATCCCATCTTCGAACACCAATGAGCTACGATCTCTTTTCAAAATCTCTAAGAAGAGTGTCAGTCTTTCCATACACCCCTGGTTTGGTTAAAGAGAATATGAGATTTGTATTAGTCAGATCCACCACAGTAAAGTGTGTAGCAATAGCAGGAATGCATAACACAAGAGTGGCTGTGTTAGGAACAAGGCGGAAAGTGGGCAGAGATCCAGCATTAACAGCTCATAAATATGAACAAAACAAAAGGTGTCCTTAGCAGGCTTATTGAGATGCATTGTATTGCAAGGACTATGACCAGAAACAATAAGTATTTGCTGAAGCAAATATTCAATCGCATGCTTTATGCGCTCTTCAGCTAAAATGATACTGTGGTATAAATACAGAAGAGGCATGTCTCTGCTCAAAATACTGTGTAATGGTTCAATATTCAACATGTGCCTCACATCATTTGCATGTGTGGACTACTACTTCGATGGATAATGGTCTAGAAATCCATGTGGCAAATTTGGATATTCTTGCAGCACATCCAAAAATTCCAATTCCCTAAGCATTGGGACATCCATATCAATACCATCAGAGGAACAATAAATAGCGCAACTCATTTTAGATAACTAACCTAGTCAAAACAACTTAACAGGCACGTTGGGTCCCCATAGGACATGGTCCATATAGGAAAGCATGTCCTCACAAATACAAATCAGAGTGACAGGCATAGTCTGAGTAACTGGATGGGGTTCCGGTCAACCCCTAATTCCTACATCATGCATCACTTCATCTAAATAAGGGACATGTGGAAACTCTGGGACTCTCGAAGTGGAGTGTGTATATCTGTTTTGAACGAGACTGGGTTGCTCCTGTCTCTGATGGCACAGTTAATATAAGGAGCAGAAGGATCAGGTAGTATCAAATTTGTATTGACCTTATAGGCCCCTGGCTTTCCTATTGTGCCTTCAGCATATTAGGTGGTGGAAATCATGGAAAGCATTGGGACAAGGAGGAGAGAATTTTGTTTGTCACAACAACTATTGAGACAACAAATGCAGGCACTCAGACTTCCAATTCCCAAACTCTTTACAGAAATTGCATTGGCCATTATTACACATTAATTATCTGTCATTAATCTTAGGAAACCTTTGCACAATACTAAATAAGTCTCTGCAGCTCATCAATGTATGCACAGCAATTAATGCATTGCATGCCCCACGTAGGCGTCTTGAAGCTAAGTGCTGCAGTGTCAGTTTGAAGCGAGAATTTGGAAATACCTTATAAGTCACAGATGCATCAGATGTAGGTGGGGAACTGAAGTGATTAGATATTGGCCATCTACTGAGCAACACATCAATAGCTGAAAGCAATGTAGAGCCACCCAGTGATCATTTAGGTGTTGACTACCTATAGGCATGCGATTAACCTAGGAACAAATGTGGACTCTGAAATTGACTCTGCTCACGTAGTGATTATAACAGGGTAGAGGAAGTGCTTACATTTTATTGGGTGCCCGACCAGGTGTAGAATTCAAAATGGCAGGGTTATATAAGTGTAGAATGCCTTCTGGAGTTTCTTTTGGTGGGGTAACACTTGGAGAGGGAGATTTGGGACAGCCACATTATTTCAACTGTTCTTGGAGTTTCTCCTGGGAATCTCGCAAATCTCTAGTCTTTTTCTAGGGCTGTAGTTTAGTGGCGTCGAACAAAAATGTCCACTGTTGGTGGTGCACTTTCGAACCCCAGGTTTCTATGGTGCCTTGTAGGTATATAATTCAATTCAGATGAAATGTACCTCACTCAGCGAACGGTTCGGTTGGGTCATTATGAGTTCAATTGCGCCATTTATCCAGACTTGTACACATCTAGGGAGAATAGTGAGTCGGCGTGAAATAAACCTGACTTTAAGGGTGGTGACAATTTCTTCTACCAACCTGATCACATTCCCACAAGGTGCAAGATGGAATAGCTAACTGTGAAAGACCATCCATCTCCTTTGAAATGCCCAGTTTATTGTGATGTGACCCAATCAGAACTAGCACAATCAATTGACTGCTAAGAAGCAATGCTTTACATACGTGGGCCAAGATAGTGTTCCTCCACCTTTACAATCAATTTCTCTGGTTCCCACTATCCATTAAACAAGCATTAGCATCAAGTCAACATGCATTGCCCCAGTTACATCCCGAGTCAATAGTGGCTTAGAGAAGGGTATGGGGAAAAAGACTGGGGTAATGCACACAGGAATAGGAGATGAAAACCTGATACGTTTTGTTTTCTAGGATAGGAAGACAAAGTAAACAAAAGTCTTGACCAAAGCTACACTTGGGTTATATTTGCATAAATGAATTTGCCAAGAGAATGGGTGAACAGACATCAAACACGTACATACTGTAACGTTCTGGACACTATTCTGCACTCTCCATTACCAACCCAGAAGTGATGCCTGTACCCAGTTGTAACACCAGTTGACACTATTGCAGAGGTCACTGATTGACTGATGATTTTGAACTGTACATGGAGCAAATATTTTTTTGACATTCGTTTAGGAGTCATTCATACAAGAGAACCGACTATATAAACATTGTGCATGGTTGCAGAGTGCTTAAACCCAGTTTCACTTATTTTTAAGAACCAGCTGCTTCCTAACCAGACAGAGGTTTTTAGCAGAGAACACTTTTTGTTCAATCTAGATTATGAGTTACCAGAGTCAGACATAATAAACAGGATAGACACATACCAATTAAGAGTTAACTATTTTCCAAACCATCATCTGAATAAACATCTCTCTTCCAATTTACCAAATGGCCACTCAGCCTTCAGACATGTCCCTCATTGGGGTCCCATTTAAGACAAGTGGCTTACCTTCTTTAATGGGCCTGGTGGCTGTCCCACAAGTCCTCTGGTCTGCCCACTTCCAATGACATTCAAGTCCCACAACACCAAATGACGAGGGCAAGACTCTGATGTCTCTTATGATTTAGATGATATAGGTGCAATACAAATGTAATAGCAGCCTTAGCAGGGAATGTTAATCAAACTCCAGACACAGACCATAAACCTGCATAGCCTTGCATGTCTTACGTTATATGGGATTCCTAATACATTGGAGTGCAGAACTGATTGTATGACTTCCCTTAAGGAGATTTCTCCCACTTCCCAATCTCTCTAAAGTGTCTCCACATACAAGCACCACATTCAAGGTTTCCCTGTAACGCTAACTCAGCATCCTAAATGTTATCAGTGCAGCTGTATTTGTTCATTATAATTGCATGTATTCCTCCTATCCGGGCTCTGTCTGAAACTGTCAGTCTGTACTGAACTGAGAATGAATAGCATAACACAGTTACATAAACAAAGCATTGCGCAACTGCTTACAAGCAAGTGATCATAATCACATTTAAGTGCGGCAAAATTAAAGTCCATCTTATTACAATCAAGCTGATATTTTTTCAAGATGAATTACTCTAAATAAACGAGGCAAGTGAGGGATTATATGCATACTCTAAAAGTTGAACAGTAATTAAACATTTCAGTCAGTTTACAAAGCATTGCCTCCTAACATACACTTGTCTCCTCACTTCAATTTATTTTTTCTATGTCACCTGCAAATTGATGCATGGTTTCAAGAAAAATATATTCAGGGTTAACGTGGAGAACCACATGCAGAAAAGAAAGCTGTTAGCATACATTGTATATTTTATGAATGACACCTAAAACTAAACTGAGTGTAATTTTACAAAATGTGTGCCACATGAGTCCCAGGATATGCATACACGCTTTTCTAAAATTACACGGTCAGTTTATGTGTCCTTAAATATAAGGGAGAGCCTGAAGGTCAGTAAATAAAGTATTGCATAGCAAACAGTCTCGTGACAAAATTGTCAAACTTGAAATTCAGCAAGAAGAGGGCAAGAGAATGGATTTGCACCTTTTCACAGAATAAGGCTGTGTCCAACTCACCAAAGACCAACGCAGCAAACTGAGGTGGGCAGTTTGTCCATTTCGTGGTCAAGGATCACGCCATGTACCAAGTGTTTTATAAAACACACAATGGGGTTTCCATTGGCTTTATGGTTGGGAGGAGAAGAAACAAATTTTAAACATGGACGATGCTTGCCTAATCCTCAGGCTTGATATATACAATACACTGATTTATTTCTATCTACCCTCTTACCCGCTATCCAGCACATTTTGTGATTTCCTCCACCATTTCCTTCCATGAACACTCCCGTAGGGTGTAATTCCGCTAGCAGTTCTGTTTTCTGATTCTCCATCCCTCCCTCCCCTGAAATGAGGTCAACATGGTAACAATTAAATGGTGAAATGAGCAACATTGAGCAAACACAATGTTACCTATGCTATCATCCTCAGAAGGAAATGCTGCCTAGGCTCACCCAGCATGCACACTTGGAATCTGAAGATTGGCACACTGATTAAACCAACATATTTCATAAGGGTTCAGCTGTTTTTGATTTGTAAACACATGTGGGTTGTGGGATGTTTCAACACTCTAGTCCAAGCCCTGCAATATTACTGTGCATTGCTTACAGCAGAAACATCACAATGGCCGCCCAAAATCATGCTGCTCGCTAAAAATCATCAGAAAGGGCGCAGTAAAAATCTGAAAAACAGGCCGCCATCCACTTTTTCCTATGTCAGTGGGAACAGAGGAGACCACTGCCAAAACCCATCATTTGGCTGCCCACAGAGCAAAACCATTGCAAAGGAAAATACAGAGCTGTTTTAAAAATCCATTTTTTTTTTCCTGACTGTCAAAATTGCAAAAATCATGGCTCACAAACCACCCAAAAAGATCCAATCTCCTTGTTGGGTGCTGAACATCATTCTACTTCGAGAATCCACATAAATACAATGTCCACAGAAGTATGTATTATCTGAACAAAGTCCACTTTTGAGGATGGTTGAGCTGGAAGAAATCTGTCAAAAATGGGTGTAGTAAAGTTACTCAACTCTGTCAGAAGCCGGCGATTTGAAACCTGTCATGTGTAAGGTTGTACATTGAACTCAAACTATGCCAAAGAAAGACTTGCTATCAGAAGCCTAAGAGGTGGATACAATTCAAAACTATATTCTAAAATGGCTTGAAGTAAGAAATTGGTTGATGTATTTGTTAAAAATGTAAGTTATATTTTAAGACAAATACATTTCAGACATTGGCCCTCATTACGACCCTGGCGGATTTTTTCCGCCATCGACGGACTTTCCGGCCATGGCGTAAAGTCCGTTTACGCCATGGCGGATGGTGGACTTACCGCCCCATTCCGAGGTCGGCGGGGCGGTAAGTCCCCATTGACCCATTTACCCTTCCCCATTCCCATTTCGGCCCCATAGGGTATAATGGGAGTGGGGAAGGAGTTAATTACGCCACCGTAAATTACGGTGGCGTAATTAACACCAAGGTCCCATAGCGCCATGGATTTTTCCGCCCGCAAAAAGCGGGCGGAAAAATGACCATGGCGCTATGGGAACTCGTAGTTGGCGGTAAGGGGTCGGCGCAGCTAACGCTGGCGCAGACCCCTTACCGCCAGGGTCCTAATGAGGCCCATTGGGTTTAAAAGTTAAAGTTTCCCACACTGGGCTTCAAACACATTCCACACCTCCTCCCTAAACAAAGGAATCTGTTCTCCTATGCTCTGCTAAGAAACTGGCAGGCTGGTGTGAAAAGGAACTGGAAGGGGCACCCTGGCCTGTTGCTCTGAGTGCAGACAAAGGGCTCCCTTGAGCTGAAGGGAAATGCTAATTTGGGGCATCAATAGAAACTGCCCAGGCATGAAGAAGGCCTTGTGACTCTCTGACTCAGCCAAGACCTTGGAGGCGGGCCAGACTGAAAATGTGGATTTGACATTGGATTAAATATATGTTTAAGGAAAATACTTCTAAAATATTGTACCAAACTGACAAAAATATGAAATTTAGAGATTATTAAAATGAAAAATGTGTTCACAGTTTAAAACTAATCTGGAATCTGTGTGATGTTCTGGGACTGAACCATGAAAGATTTTAATATTGCGGCTATTGTGGTTGTGCTAGGAACATGAAAAATTACATAAGTATGACCAGATGGTTTGTGCATGTATATGTAAAAGAATGTACAGATCCGAAAATGTGTAACCAACCAAAAGCACGAAAAAACTGTCATTTGTAAACCGAAACTCGTACGAACATGGGACTTGAACAGAGACGTGCCTTAATGAATCTGTGATGTGTATATGTAATATGAACAAGTTGTGAATATCGGAAATATGTTTTTGGGGAAAAATAGATTTTCTAAGTAAAAGCAAAGGGGAGGTTCTTCACTAGGTTGTAAATTGCAGCATCACTCTGACACATGATGACACACTGTTCCTTTCTCAAATCAAGGGACAGGGAATTCTCTGACCTATCAGATCCTTAGAAGGTTGTGCATAGACAATCAGCCTCTCCACCCACTTTGGAAAATTGATAAATAGGGACTGTTGCAGACCCAGAAGGAGACACACACACTTTCCACTCATCAACCGATTCCTTGGCGAAGCACCCTGGAGGAAGATCCAGGCTCCAAACATAGATCCAGAAACCAGATTCTAGAACTTTGAAGCAGAAGGACCCAATCCAAAAAGCTGAAATCTTCTCAGCTGGCCTCCAGAATCTCAAGCAACCTGATTCTAACCCCTAAACTTCCAAGGGGCACCACAAAATCCAACAGCCTGGCTGAGCTGTTTTGCTGTTCTAGCAAAGAACCCAGTGCTAGAACCAAGATCCAGATCCGTCCAGCAGAGCTGTAACCCAGAACCCATCAGACCCAGTCCAAGAGGCCGTGCAGACCAGAGGGCCTTGCTGAGAGCAGAATCCAGTGCCTGAGACCTGTCCGGTGGTGAGAGAATCCCAGCCAAACCCTTGACCAGATCTTTGACGGGTCCATTCCATTCCAAAGCCACAGGAGTGAGTATTTAGTCTAGAACTGTCCATAATCATCTCTTAGTTAAAGCAATCCTATTCAATCAATTTCAACCTATCCAGAACTGCATTATAGAATCTTGTGTCCATCCTGAATTCTTCTCATTATATAGTCTGTGATAATTGTAGCGATAATCATCTGTGCGCTGATATTTTCTGAAGAAAGTCAAGTGTCCTGCCGTACAACAATCAGAGTGGAAGGTACCCTGTTCTGGTGGTTGTCCCGTTGGTTATCTTGTACTTTCATAGCCCCATAGCATAAGTCCATATTGGTTCCTAAATCTTTAAAGCGCATCTTTCATTTAGAATCTTGACTCTGTTTCTGAAAAATCTACCTTCAGAAAAACCTCTGTAACTTTTGAACCATACGCCCTACAGACAGAATTTAAATGCCATTTTGAAGCTAACATCCTCAGACATTCCAATTCCTGATAGCTTTGCTGTAATCGTGTTTCCCGCAAGTGGAAAAATTGCCGCAAATGTGCAATTTGGCTCAAATTCACTCCATGTAAAATAGCTGTTTCTTCCTTTCAACTTCTGAATTTTGTTTTCTATCAGCTAACCATTCTACAATCATTGCTAGTGTTGACCTGAACCAATCCCAAGCAACTCTCACTAGTTCTGAATTCGAATTAAAATCATGTTTAGCATTGTTCCAATTCAATTCAAACCACATTTAAAAGCAATTGACCTGTTTTAAAATCATACCTGTTCTCTCTAAACTTGCTGGGGGAAGCGGGATTGAACTGCATTATTGATTGTTATCCCCGAAACCTGTGTGCTCTCTTTACCTCTTCATATTGCATACTGGGGGGAGTGATTAATAACAGGGGAAAGGAGTGATTATATTGTCTTTTGATTGAAGTCATATCAAGTTTTACTTCTGTGTTGCATTCTTTCCTATCATTGCATGTCCTTGAATCCGCACAAAGTATTCTCTGCTACTTTAATCCTCCTATTCTTACTCCTCATTTGATTAAAGAAATTGTTGATATTGTAATTTTACCCATTGCTGATCATTGTCCATAATCATAAGTGTGATATTCAGATATTATTCATATTCATAAAAGTATAATCTATATATTGTTCAATTCTTCAAATAAATCTTTTAATTTGCAAAACAAACCTATTTCTTGGTTCAGTGAGACCGGGGGATTCAAAGAGAGGGGCGTTATATATGGGTACATCATCCAGAATTAAACAAACTTTTGCCATAAAAATATATAAATAAGGGGTTCCATTGGGCATCCCATCCTAGGCATTGACTTAGTTGGAGTGCTGGATTGAAATCACTTACAGGGTTTATATATTAGAAATGTAATTCTTCAGGGGAATGTGAAGTACAATGAAACATACAATAATTCAATGTGATGTAAATACTTTCTATATAGTCCAATTATATATTGTTCGGGCATCCTCTGGGCACTAAAAAGGGATGGATGCAGGTCTTTAAATGAACTGTAATCATGAAAGATTGCTTTGACAGCCTTTCTTACCACCATCCCATCATGTATTAGCCAATCTGCCTCATTTACACAAGGAACCAGCAAATAAAAAACAAATCTTTGTCCTTCCCCCAATGTGCAATATGTAAGGTTGCCCAAAGAAATGTTAGTAGTTGTAATGCATTTAAAACCTTCCATAAGCCACTTTGTATTATAGTTATGGTGGAAAGCAGATTGTCTTTAAAAGCAAATAAGGCGTTACTAGTGTGTTGCCAATAGGCCTGTGGCTATGATGTCGCTTTCTGTGATGTCACCTCCATGATTCATTTTGTTCACATCACCGGGGTCAAAGTCATATCTTCCAGCCCCTCCCAGGTACATTTATTATTTGGTAACCACGATATTGATTGACCTGAACTGGTTTAGCACCACTTAAGTCTCAAGGTAAAGATGTCATAATGCTTCGTAATGTCCCAACCCTCTTCAGAAGAAACATGCAGCACACAACACCTCTGAGGACTGAAAGTCTCTGCAGCTAGAACTAACTGACAGGTGTCTGCACCAAGCAATGAAGAGAGTTAGTGTCTTTTTTACAGAACGTTTTGCATGGCGCATAAGGATTTTGTGCCTGAAAAAGGCACTTTGCATTGTGCAAAAAGAAATGCACTGATTTACAGCTCGGCCTCTGTGTAGGTTACCAGTGCTGTGCCCCATGTCATTTCACATTGCACGAGGCATGCACGACTGGTCAGAGCAAAGACCAAGAAGGGGGCGGAATATGCAAACATTCTTGTTAAATCAGTGAAAGGTGGGATAACATGGGCATGGGGAGAGAGACACTGCGATGATGCACAAACATGCCCCAAGAAGTGCAAACAAACCCTTAGTTACAGATTCACTTCTGCATCTGCACAAACAAAACAGCATACAAATCCTACTGCCACCCATGACAAGACGCAAGGTGAGACTGCGCCATGCAATCGCAGGTTTAGAAACCACCATGCAATCATAGTGAAAGCTCGCCACCATGCCCGTCCCTACATTGCTCGCATACCTACTGCTACATGAAAGGAGGAGGAGAAGGAGGAGAAGGGCCAGAATCTATCATACAAGAACAACAATATTCGGCATAAGCGAAGAGGAAGTATATTACACATATCACTTCCCCCATGTCAACATTTAATTGATCAGGAAGTGGGAGTTACCTTGTGTCACAAATCAAGCACTCAGAGCCAATACCACTTTTGATGAAAATCTTAACTGCACTTAACTTCCTGGGGCCACGACATTCCAACCGACCACAGCCATTGTCATGGGTATTTCACAGCCTACACAATCACGCTGCATAAAACATGTCCTAAGATGCATCATTGCACGTGTGAACAGCAACATAGACATGCCAGGCAACGTGCAGGCAAGGCAAAGTTTGGCACAAGAATGATATGCTGTTGCCCAGTTCCCACGGGTATTTGAGGCAATAGATTTCTCACATGTTGCCCTACAGCCCTGTTGACCCACTGAACACAAATATCGGAACAGAAAAAATTGCCATTCGCTAAACATGCATGTTAGGCAGAATCATATGCAGTACCCTTCGGGAACACCACGCACAATTAAGACTACAAGTGCAAGTACACAATCTCCTTTGGTACAAGCCTGTACTACATAGTAAACTGGTAGCGTTTACACACAATTAAGACTACAAGTGCAAGTACAAAATCTCCTTTGGTACAAGCCTGTACTACACAGTAAACTGGTAGCGATGGCAGAGTAGCCAGACTTATCTCAAGAGTAAAGTGAGCAGTATCAGAAGTTTCACAAAGGACAGCCATTTCTATGGTTCAAACAAACACTGACTCAAGGTTTCTGAGTAAAAGAATATACATTTATTTACACCATTAGTTAAAAAATAATTCACTATTGTAAAGCATCATAAAATCACAATCTTAATATACTACACAACACCCAATCAATTCTGGACAAGTTGAGCTCAAAATGAAGTGTGAGCAAAATGGCACTCCAGCAATGTAAAAAAGGAGGGAAAGACAAGGTTATTCAAAATCAAGCAGCACCAACCAGTAAGTAGGCAGGGCAATCTGGAAAAGGCTTACTACAATGAGGTTTCAAATCATTAGGTCTGGGCCAATGTTAATGGTTCAGCGTCTTTGCAGAGGATCACACAGTTCACAGTGGTTTTCGGTTAAGTCTTTGCCAAGAGTTTGAAACAAAGTTGGTCGGAAGAAAAGTTACTTAAATGAGCAGAGAAGTAAAAGCCCGTGGAATGTAGAAAGATTTAGAACACTTTCATCACGGTCAGACGAAATTAACAACAGGGTTTCAACAGTACCTTAGAAGAAGAAGAATGCTGTAGCTGAGGCAGAAGTTCCAGGCAGGTCCTGCAGACTCATGGTTCCTGAAGCGACTGTCAGACTGACAAGAAGGAGGAAGACTGAAGGATCCTGCACTGCCCAAGGAAGAAACCAGCAGCAGAACAAAGCAATGAATAAAAGGTGCGTTCCTTAAATCCCAAACAGGGTCCGGTCCTCCTGGCTGCCCATTCACTGCAGCGTTGCACAGCAAATTCGACAAGGTGAGGGAGGCCTTGCTTGGTGTCTGGCGAACTGGTTGGTCCCACCAGCTCAAGGGAAGTAGATTCCTTGCAGATCCTCTCTGTCGTTGAAGTTTAGGAGGTATGGACCTGCAGCAGGGCTTCACCGGGAGATTCAGTAGGTGCAGCAGTCCTCTTCCTTCAGCTTCTCTTTGGTTCTCTCGATCCAGTGACAACTCTGCCTTCCAAGTCCCAGAGACCTGCTTTTTATGCAGTTTCCCCCCATTCCCACAGCCTGGCTGTCAATCACACAGCAGGGTGGCTGTCCTAGCAGGACACTCACCTATCCAATCAAACAAGAGTGTGACTTGGGTCTCCAAGGAGACCCTGTGCAGGGGGCCTAAAACCCCTACCTCACATCCTGTCTACCTAGACTCTCAGGTGCCTTGGGGGGCTTCTGTGCAGAAGCCCGTCAAAGGAGGGCGAACAAAGGAACCAAACCGCAGAGTAAAACACGAGAAAGACCTTTACAAAAAGAAATGGCGAATAAACCCAGCCGGAACCAAATAAAACTAAATGGGGTCCAGCAGATTACAGTTCGAGGCTACTAACATAACCTAAAACAGTCCAAGGCTATTTTCATAGACCACAGTAGGAAAAATATGGTAGATACCACTGCCACCAGCCAAATCTTAAAGAAAGGGGTACAGAATAATGTTCCATGAGAGACAGACAAAAAGGGATAACTATTAAACCTTTTCCAGTACTCTATGGAAGATAGTTTGTACTGGGTCTATGAATTTATAAAGACTAATAAAGTCATTGGCAACTTTACATCTTCTGGGAGACAGTAGTCTGTCCCAGAAAATGGAGTTGAAAGTGGGAAGTCTGAAAAGGACAACAATTTGTCACTGCACTAAATGTGCACACAGCAAAACACATGTAAGAGTGGGAAAAAGGGCTCACACTCTTACCAGGTGAAAATAATAAATCCTAGAAATCCAGCAAACCTGCTGAGGGACTCAGTAGGTAAGAGAAATAAGCCATTCTGGAGAATTCTCCCTAACAGTGCAGGCCATATGTGATGCAAAGGGTAACATCATGCATGTGAATACAAACTACCCTGGATGCACCCACAACAGCTACATACTATGCCATGCCCCCATCCACCAGGCACTGGCATCAGGAATGTTCGACAACAAGTGGCTCATTGGTGAGTATCAGCCAGCACACACACCAAAACACACAGAAGGGGGTCACATCCAATACATACCACCATACTATCACATACCGTAAGAAAACATTTGTTGTCATTCGTAGGGGACAGCACATATCCACTATCACCATTCCTGATGATGACTATCCAAAATCACACCACACCAGCAGAGGACCGCTACAATGCTGCACAGAGGCATAATTGAGTGCACATTTGGAGTGCTGAAATCTCGGTTCCACTGCCCTGACCATTCAGGTTGAGTACTGTTTTATGCATACCTGTGTCATGTACAATCATATTGGCATGTTGCATCTTGCACAAAATAGCCACACGTCGTGGAATACCAATCGAGGTGCTTGAGGGGTTGCAGCTGCTGCCACACGCAGTACCCATACCAATAGCAGGCCAAAGGGTGAGGAGCCATCACATACAAAACATGCTTGTCCAGATATACTTCACATGAAAAACATCCTGTGTGAGAGTCGGGAATGTCACACCATAGCCACATCCCTGATTGCTTTTAATGATGCAACATGGCAAGTCAGTTGGGCCATAGCCAACTACCTGAGAATGATAGGCAAGGGTGGGCATGTTGTGTGTACATCATTCTTGTAAAAATCACACATATCCTCCACCTACAAACTCACTGAAAAATCTGATAACATGGGCAGTGTCACTAGTATTACACAATGCGTACCCAAAGTCACTCACACAAGCATACACATGCAGACAACAGGTTCACTTGGCAACACATATTAACTAAGAAAGTAACATGACATGTTACAACAAACAAAGTCAAACTAAGAGCATGGCACACCATCCAATATTGAGGCACTTCCATTACCTGTTGATGACGCATGAACCCTCAATAAATACATTGTACACTCCGATAATGAGCATGTAACACTTCTATGCCACTAATAGCAGACCCCCTCCCCGGGTTGAAGGACCAAAGACCTGTGCGGTCTGCAATCTGCCAGGGATGCAGAAGAACCGGTGGCTGAATGCAGCATCTGCCCAAGACTGGCTGGGAATAATAATGCATGTCCAGTGGGTCACTTGGAGGGCATGGTCCAGCTCCACATCACACCGAATCTGATGGTGCCTCATCGGCAGGGTCATGTGACTACAGGTTTCTCCACTGCACCCTTTCAGGGGCTGCCCATAGGGAACATGGCAACTGGGTCCACGGTGACGGGTGTGTGGATGGGAGCAATGCCCTAGCATGGCAGTAGACTGCAGGGACAGGGAGCATTCCCACAGAAGGTGTACAGCATGGCATGGCAACGTGATTCAGCACACAGGGTGGACTTTGCCCTGCACCCATCCATAATATTACAGCACAACTCACACATGACCATGCACAAATGTGGAAAGTACAAATAATGATGCTGCATGTCACCGAATAATATCCCCTCACGTGCAAAGTGATACTCAGGTGTGCAGGATGCACATGCATGATGGACTGGCTACTCGACAACAATCATGGCAGGACATGGCATGCAGGGAGCACAGGACATGACACCTAATAACCCATCAACAAACTAAGATGTCAGTGTATTGGCCAGCACCTCAAGTGGAAAGACTATAACTAGCATGCAGCATATTCCGAAACAATTATAGAACTAGTACCACTCCCATGTCTGCTGCCTGTGACAATCCCCCACTTAACACCAGAATGACCCATCGACACACCACCCTACTTGTGCCAAATCAGGACATTACTGGAATGCAAAGGACAACAAACATGTAAAAGCCCACCACCTCCTCCTAACACTGTGCCTCCTCAATTGTGACAGGAGGGTCAGTGTCCAGCAGAGGGAATGGGGAATTGGATTATAGGAGAGTGCCCTGTTTTCATTTACAGGGTGGTGTGAGCTGACTGTGCAAAGTGAGTTAAAATGACATGAGATACATGGCCATTAGAGTGCATGTACCCTATAACATATATTCCACTTATAATGCACATCATGGCTCAAAATAATGTTTACCTGAATGTCCGATCATGTCCCTCTGGAAACCAGCATGTCAATTATCATCACTTAACATGTTAGAAAGAACATGACACCTTCATCATCACTCACAAAGTTCCATCGTGAGAAAACCAACTGCACATGGTGCAACATGCCAATTTCCATCAAACAAAGAAAATGAGTCTACCTTGGACATTATAAAATAAATAATAAAAACAATATCAACCTCTGTGCACATAGTCAGCGAGGGTGATGAGGAAGGGGCATGGTAAGCTGGAAGCAACATAAGAACATAGTGCAGGGAACTCAAAAGATAGCATAACTATGCAAAATCCAAACTAAGATCCACCCTGTGGATCATCATGGGAAGGTGGTGCTTGGCCACACAAGTATGAGGCCAATTCCTTGTGTGACTGCCACATGTGGCAGGGAGGCGTCCAACAGGCTGCCAATTGCAACAAGATCCTGGTGACTCTCCTTGCGTGTCTCCCCCATGTCTGCCTGCAAAGCAGCCCTTATTGAATCCATTTGGATGTTGATGGTGTCCTTCAGGGAGGACATCTCAAAATAGATACTCTCCCTTGAAGCCTTCATCTCTTCTTGCAGGCATTCCCTCAATGCAGAGATTTTCCCATGCAACCACTGTCCCTTTTCTCCTGAAGATAATTGACAGAGTGGCCTACTTACAAATTCAAAAATACCTTCAAACAAACCAACTATTAGGCTCTTGCCAATCGGGGTTCAGACCGCAACATGACACGGAGACAGCCCTAATAGATCTTAAAGTCCAAATTGATTAACTTAACGATAAAGGTAACACAGCCATGTTACTCCTTCTTGATCTGTCGGTGGCCTTTGACTTGTTGGACCATGCAGTTTTATGCAAACACCTAACATATGCAGCCCACTTTTGAAGTTAAGCTATAGCCTGGGTCCAATCATTTCTTGATAACAGAAGCATGAGAGTTTTCTCCACAGCAGCCTCTGCAGACCCAGTCATAACAACATGTGGAGTCCCCCAAGGCTCATGGGTCTTGCCCACCATGTATAATATCTTCACTAATCCTCTATTTGATAAATTGGACATGCAGGGTATCACCTACACAAATTATGCAGATGATACCCAGATCCTTATCATCCTTACGGGCAATTTCACATCAGATACAGCCTTAGTGAATGCAATCTACATCCTCATTCAGGCATGGATGGCAACCCACGGCCTCTGCCTGAATGACGATAAAACAGAGATCTTAATCCTTGGCTCAGCCAACAATATAAAAAAACTTAATGACAACTACGATGCCTTCAACATCAACGGCAATACAATTACAGTTGCCAAAGAAGTGGAGAATCTAGGCTTTTACCTGGATTCCACACTGTCCCTAAGAAAACAAGTAAATTAATGGGCCTCATCCACTACCTACACCGGCAAACTCATCCAAGCATGTAGACCCTTCCTCTCACCAGCTAGAGTATCATTCTAGCCAATGCCCTCATCTTTTCTAAGTTGGACCACTGCAATGCACTTCATGCAGGAGCTAATAAATATATCACAAACAAACTACAAACACTGCAAACAATGTGCTTAGAACGGCCCTGAATCTCCCCACCAGAGAGCATATCTCTAAAGCCAGGAGAAATCACAATTGTCGAAAAATCACTGATCGGATCCTCCTCAAAATGGTCACTTTAACCTTCAAATGCCTAAATAACGCAGCACCACCATACCTGAAGGAAAGAATAACCAGAAAACCCTCTAAACACCCAACTAGAAGTGTCAATTCCTACTGTCGCCAAATCCCCAGATTCCTACAAAAAACAGGTGGAAATAGCTTCCCAGTAAAAGCAGCTCAGCAATGGAATGCTTTACCAGTCGAGTTAAGAAGAGACCAATCCTAGAACAGCTTTAGGCGCAACACCCATAACTGTCTATGTCATAGCCACATATGCTCGCTCTCTACTCTCTCTATCTCAGCCAGTAATCATGCACTAACGATTATTACCCATGCACATGCACATACCTGTAACTATGTAACCTGTAATTACTACTGTAACTACCCATGCACGTGTACATACCTGTAACTATGTAAACTGTAATGTAACTTTATATGCACCTGTATATACTTATCTATGCAAATGTAACCAAGCCATAAGTAATCTTATCATGTTGTGCGCCCAGCTACCTAAGGGTTTAGGGTGCCCGATAAATAATAAGCAAACAAACAAACAGAAGCAACAGCTGATTTTCTGTGCACAGCATGGCATTGGATGTAATGATGTTGTATGCAAGGTGATGCATGCCCCTTCTGATCGTCTGCATGACCTCTCACTGTCACACAATTTTGTCGATCTCCTCCTCATCCCAGTCAAAGCAGGCATACATCCCCATATGTGCGTGGCCAGCAAAAATGTGATGATGCAGTGCATCCCTGTCTGAGTGGTTGCACTGGCATAATCTGCGGGTCCACATCAATCCTAATCCCAGTACACACCACTGCTGCATCCAGGATAGGTGTGGGCAACATTGCTGGCACAGAGCCATCAGAAAGTGAATGGCTCACCACGGGCAGGGGCTGCCTTCCCTCAGACTGAGTCTCCTCCAAAAACTCAAGGAGGAACATGAGGTCATGACTGCTGACTGTTTGCTGTCCCACAATCTGCCTCAAAATGGCTGCAACATCATCATGGTCATCCTCCCCCGATTATGCCTATCCAGCCATTCTGAGTATGGTCTGCAACAGCTGCAGACTCTCACCATGCAGAGCAGCCTGGCCACTGCTGGTGCCTGGTTGTGCATCCTCTGGTGAGCCCTCTGGCATAGGCTAGCCCTCAGCTGCGGCTTCACCTATAAAAAGTAAGACAACAAAAATCACGCTCCATCTGGATATAGGCTACGAAAAAAGGGTCTACCACTTGAGACACTCCAGTCCCCTGCACACCTGTCTCACTGAAAATACAGTCATCAATGTATCCAAAGTCATAAATATTTCAAAATGAGTAAATCAAAACACAGAATTTTACATTTGTACATTCCAGGGCATATATTTTGCCTATACCTTAACATATACTATTCACAAAACAATATGTCTCCAAATCAAGGTAAAGAAGATGTTCTTTGATTTGAAGTACTTCAGGCCCAACGCATTTCAGGGAGTGAACCCCTTCTTCAGGAGCAACAAATTCATAAAAAAACATACATAATATAGCCAATTCAAACCCCATTCTTATATAAAGTACAAAAAGTATTACAGAGATGTTCTCATGCATATCAGAGATACCATCACCTTATTAGTGTATCTGTCCCAATCAGGTATTTCCAACAGTGCTACTGCAAAATGTAAGTTGTATTGTCATCCATATCATGCTATACCCTTAGGGTTAGCAATCTGTTCCAGTATGTTAGATATTGTGAACAACAGAGCCGTACCAACACAAACACCAGTGCCTGGATGTTTTACCACTACTGGAAGAGCAAAGTGAAGAGTCAAAAGGCTAACCCTCTCATACACGCACAGGAGGTGCAGACCAACTACGGAAGGCTAGGTTAACATTTATCCTAGCCAATAGATCACAGACAAGTGTACAAAGTAAAACAAAGTTTAATCATAATAGAGAATCATGTTAAAAATGTCAACACGGGCTGATCTATTGGTTTTACATAAAGAAAAAGAAATCAATTATGTACGTTGTGTGTGTTAGTAACAAAAGAGGTGACATTTCATGTACTGCTAGACCATTACCAGTACGTGATTACTGTAATCACATACTCTTAATGGTCTAGCAGTACATGAAACAAACCGGAGGCACAAATCAAACAACTAGAATGGACAAATAGATGGGAGATTAACTTGAATACCATGTGGATTAAATGTTCTTCTGGAGCCGACACTATTTAAAGAGAATCCTATTTTCATCAAGAGGTGGAGACAGATTTTGAACAAGTTTTCTTTAGATTTATCTTATTGACCACTGACACAGAATTTTGAAGAAGAAATTACCACCCTCAAGACCAGCTTCAGTAAGAATTTGACGAAAGAGCAAATAGAACAGATTCTGGAAGAGACACATACAAAACTAGCAAGATACAAACAAGAACTTGAGGTCAAGAAAATAAAAAAATTCAGAGGGACACATAGGACTACAAACTCAACATTGTATATACGTGGCAGGAGGATTACAACCAGAAGAACGCAAGACCCTTGAATCCACAACATCCAAAACCAAGCGTTCCTAACCCAGAGATGACATCTTCTGATGCATTTAGTACTGAATTGGAAGTACCACCAGGTGAAGAAAAACAATAGAAACACCAGAAACTGAAGTAAGAGCCGCAAGGGCCAAATGCATACATACATCACAGGCATGTCTTGCCAATGACCGGCACGGATGTCACCGGTGTGCACTTTCATGTAGAAAAGAGCATGGACACCTCAAATGCACCTGCATCCTGAGGAAACATAACTGTGCTGTCTGTAACCAGCATACGGTCTGCAGTGGATGTCTTCCCCCTACATTTCACTGTATTTTCCCCCCTTCCTGGGTCACTGTATGATGGGAGCAGTGAATGATACACACATGCATGACCCATTGCCACTGGAGGAGCCATGTGAGTGCACTCAACATTGAGAGTACACACTACGCTGGCATGGTACAGATACTGGGCCTCATTCCGAGTACGGCGCTAACCAATGGCGCTATTAACGCCTTGGTTGACGCCGTACCCGGAACGGCAGCGCCTTGGTGGATGGCGGAATCACCGCCCCATTCCAAGGTTGGCGGGGCGGTAATTCCCCATTCACCAAGGCTCTTCCCCATTCCCAAATGAGCCCCCATAGGGCTCAATGGGAATGGGGAAGATGCAAATAACGGTGACCGTTCATTACGGTCACCGTTATTGGCTTGGAGGCCCCTTTGCGCCCTCGACTTTAACACCTGCTCAAAGCAGGCGTTAAGGGCGAGGGCGCAGAGGGAACTCGGAGTATGGCGGTAAGGGAATACCGCCACTGGTCTCGTTACGGTGGCCGCTATCCCTTACCGCCATACTCGGAATGAGGCCCACTGTGTGTGCTGACATGCAGTAAATTGACATATTGCCTAGTAGACAATTCCATTCACATGTTTACACCTGTACAGTGCAGTGAAGTGACCTCTACGCATCCATCAACCATGTAGATTGAACTCACATGTATGTACAGCTAGAATGTAAATCCCATGACGTGAATCCCACTGCCCATCACAAAATAACTCATCCTTTGTCATGCACAGTGGCATCATGATCACATGTACCAGTCACACATTTCACTCACCTGCAGCATGCCCAAATGTGTAGAAGCCTCCAATGCCAACAACCTGTTCACTCGAGATGAGTCGAGAGGAAACTTCCTCAAAAGGAGTGAGCTCCTCAATGTGTGGAGACCCACCACCAATTGCCTGTGCAGAGGACACATTCGCACCCAGCTTTTCCTTAGTACACCTGGTGAGGTTATCCATCTGCTTATGCACATCTGGTGCAGTGTGCCTCTTCAACCCACAGACATTCACCAAGTCAGTCACCTCCTGCGACTTATGCTTCTTCTTGGCCAGTGTCAGGGTGCTTCCAGCCCATGAGTACAGCTCAAACTGGTGTTTGTCCACATAGTCTGTGAGGATTTGTAATTCCGCTTCTGGCTCACCCCCTTCCCAGTGACCAGTGGCTTTCCCTGTGTCATGGGAGTACCAGTGGCACCTTCAATAGTAACTGCTCTGGTGACTGTCTGTACCAGTGGTGTATCCCCAGCAAGTGGTGGTGGTGCTGTCTCCCTGGCCTGTTTTGGTGATGGTCCCATCCCCTTCACTGGTCACCCAGCCCTGTCAGTCAGGAGTGTGGAATATCGTTCTAAGCAAATCTTGCAGACCAGCACTTGCAGCACATATTCTCAGCTAGCGCCTGTTACACTGAAAACAAAAGTGCTCCACGTCCTCCGACCATCATGCTTAATCAGCGCAGATGCATCCTGTGCATGTGCACCCTTTTTGTAGTGAGCTGCAAATGTGCAGTTTGCCCAACTTGATGTGTGTAACTCACGTTACACAGGCCTAGCTTTATTTGGCAGTTGGTGATGCATGAGTCCTCTGAGAGCTTCCTGCTATTGTTTCAAGATCCATCTTGCCCTGCCCTCACACTCCTGCAATCCCTCCATTGTGGGATTTGGGGACATTGTGCAGAACGTAGCCGCTGGCCCATTGGTGCTACATCACTCCATTGCTGCCTGCTGCTCCTCAGTACAGGTGAGTGGGGGAATAGCAAAAAGCCAATTTGTGGCCCTGTGGCTGCACGCAAAAAGATGGGAGCGGGATGGTAGCACTCATTGGGAGGGGGTGCTGTTGTGGTGGGAACAGTGTGTGGCAGTTGGGTGCTGACCTGTGCAACGACATGCTCATGTGACTTGGTCACTGTCACTTTGTGTCGTGGTTGACTTCAAATTGTACCATCATGCATATGGTAGCTACTACAGCAGATGCATGAATTCTGCTGGCCAGGTGCCTAAGTAGGTTAAGCTGCAGAGGCAAGTACAGCTGGTCATTGCGCCTGTGTGTGTGTGTGTGTGTGTGCGTGTGTCGGTCCATGCCTGGGTATCACTTCAGACATTGGCAGTGCCTGATTATCCTTGAACAGCTGAATCAATAATGGGTCAGGGACGGGAAACAACGTCCTGGGTGCATACTTGAGGCCATGAACTGTGGGAGTGGTCCGTGGGGATCTAACAGAGAAATGGATGTTACACTTCCATCTCTGTTGCAGATGCATTCCAGACCCTGTGCCAGTCCACCAGCATCATCTGCAACATGTCAGCCTCCTCCACCTCCACCTCCAAGGTTGCACGGATGAGGGCTGCCAACTTCTCTGTGGCAGAAGTTGCCATTTTTTGTGAACAGGCGCTGCAGCACTACGACATACAATTCCACCTGGAGCAGGAGCTTGGGGATGTTGGTCATAGGAGAATCTGGCAGGACATCAGCACTGCCATGATTGTTGAAGGGGTGGCTGTACAATTCCTGGAGAACATTAAACATGTTGGGACGATATGAGGATCCTGAGCCAGAAGAAAGCCAGGGCTACCATTGAGGTCAGACCCACTACAGAGGTGCAATCGGACAGGAGCCATCGGTTTTCACCTCTCCATCTCTGAATCCTGCAGAGGGTGAATCTGGATCTTTACACCCAGGTCCTCGAACTGCAGGCCCAGATCCAGGCTGCAGATAAGCCCACATTGACAGGATGCATGGGTGCGCCCAATCCTTAAGAAACCTAAAATAGACCCAAACACACCTAGCAACTACTGTCCCATAACCTCTGTACCCTTCTTTTTGAAAATTCTGGATAGAGTAGCATACCTGCAAATCCAAAATTATCTGAAATCTAATAATCTACTAGGCCCACGCCAGTCAGGTTTTAGACCAAGTCATGGCACAGAAACTAATCGACCTTAAACAACAAATGGATGAGTCAAAGGATTAAGGCAACCTAGCCCTCCTTCTCCTACTAGATTTATCTGCTGCCTTTGACCTGGTCAACCACAATATCCTGTGTAAACATTGACCTTGGTGGCACACTTCTCTGCAAATCCTTCCTCTCTAATAGAACAATGAAAATATTCTCCCCAACGGCTATGGCTGACCTGGCGCCTGTTCTATGTGGAGTCCCCAAAGGATCCTGCGTTTCACATACTTTGTATAATATTTTACAAAGCCACTATTTGACTAAGTTGTCAGTTTGGGTGTCACCTAAACTAACTATTCAGGTGACACCCAAATACTCATACCCCTCTCAGGTTGTTATGAAACTGATTTTAAGCTCTTGATGGAAATATACCAGGTTATTCAGGCTTGCATAGCCACTCATGGCCTTTGTTTTAACGACAATAAAACTGAGTTAATACTGATTGGATTACAAAACCGTCTAAATAAATTGCCAGAACAGTTCAAATCCTTTCTTATTGATACCATTACCATCAAAGTTACAAAAGAAGTCAAAACTTTTGGTATCTACTTGGATTGGACACTCTCACTAACCAAACAAATCAATGCCACAGTTTCCATAGTTGCGTATACAGCGGAACGTATTACTGCTTGCAGGCCTTTCCTCTCCCCTGCCAGTTCTATCACATTGGCCAGAGCCTTGATACTATCAAGACTGTCTTACTGCAATGCCCTATAGGTTGGCACAAGCCACTTTAACATTAACAAATTACAACTACTACAGAATAACGTTTTAAGAGCAGCACTCAACATTCCTATAGCCAACCACATTACTCCCACGAGACAAATGGTCCATTGGCTCTCAGTCAAGAACAAAATAGCCTTCAAAACACTATCCTTAACTCACAAGGGTCTGGCGAACAAAGCCCCTAAATACTTAAATTGTAACTTCACCAAGACCCAATCAAATAGACCTACCAGAGCCTCACAGGTCAACCCAATATTGGTACCCAGATACAAACTAGAATAAACAGTGGGTAAGAGTTTCCGCGTACCTGCATCAAAACTTTGGAATTCTCTTCCACCCAACATCAGAAATGAGACTGCCTACTGGGCTTTCAGAAAAAAACTAAAATCATGGCTATTCCCAGAGTAATAATCATGATCCAAGTACCAGATCACGGACATTGAATATTACCTTGCCCTACACCACTACTGTATCCCCTCCACAATAGCTCACTCTTTTTGCACTGAATTTTAATCTGCCTCATTTAATTGCTGTGTTGACTGTTCAACTTAATGTACGTCACTTTTAACCTGTGAATGTAAATATTACTACTGTAAATATTATTACTGTATGCACCTTTACTAATTTAAATGGAACTACCTGTACATCAATTCTAACTTGTAAAATGTGCGGCCAGATACACTTGGGTTAGGAGCACTATATAAATAATTAAATAAATAAATAAATAAATACATACATACATAAATAAAATGGGGCTGAATGTGTATGCAATGTGAGGCAAATGCATTTTTGGAGGATGATGGTCGATGGACACAGCAATGTAGTGTAACGTCATAGCGCATGTATTGCTGCTCTTATGACATTGGCATGGCCTTTGTATGCTGTGTCCATGCATGGTTACACTCTGTGTGGGTCCTATGGGTGGGAGGCCCTGGGGAGGATGTGTCTGGGGTCCTTTTATTCTGTCAGGGCTTTGAGGAGTTGCATATTGACTTCAATGGTGCTGGGCCATGTGTTACAGATCAAGGGATATTCACCCTTCAGGTTCACTTACCATTGGTCTATTTACTAACCCATGTGGTGAAATCCATGGGTGAGGGCCCAGGCTGCCATCTGCATTTTAGAATGTGTGTTTACCTTTGGTGGATTCGAGGACCTGGGTGACCCATCTAGTGAAGATGCATTGTCAGTTGGTGGCTGGTGTGATATGTGTGAGGCGGTATTGTGCCCTGGACAAACATTTATTGGGATGGGTGATGAATAGCTGACTTGGCTGGAGGCTGTGGGAGTCTATGGAGGAGGGTCCTTGGTCAGTGGAGGGTGAGGGATGTTTGTGTTGGTAATGCATCGATGATGGCTGCGTGTCTTGGCAGTCCTCACGAATGCCTAATTCATGTTCCCTGGTTGCCCTGTTGACTGTTGTGCCCTTGGAGTGGTGATTGCTCATTATCTGTAGATCCATGGATGCATTTCATGCCAGAGGACATCTTGAGTTTCAAGCTCACATGTCTATCTGTCCAGGGTGATTAATTGCAGTCATAATGCGATTGGGCCGTAGCATTTGTATGTGAGATGGCAGTGTGTTACATTACTGATCTTCAGACATGCAAATGTGTACACACATATGCTGACCTGCCTCTCCTCTCTCCCATTTCATCCAGTGTGGCATGCAGATGAGGAGACAAGCACAGAGAAGGATCAAGTTGACAGACCAAGGACTTCCAGGTGGCGGCATAGACCACAACCAAGATGGTTGTTATTCAACTAGTCTGAGGGACAGGTGGCTGCTGAGGTAACTTCTGGTAACTTCAGGGGCAAAGGGGCAGGAAAATACCACCAACCCACAGACAGGCCAGTTGTTACAGAGGTTCCATCTGCAGTGTCTGGCTCAGGTGTGTTGGAGCGGGAGGGCACCCTTGTGGACCTGTCCATGGTGTGTGGTGTGGCTACATCATCAGATATGCAGGCTGTGGACATGTGTCCTGGATAGAAGATTGTGTGATACACAGTTGTTGTGTCAGCTCTTTACACTTCCCAGGCCCATCATTTACAGGACTGCACACCTACATTGATCCCATGACACAGACTGCCCCACCAGTGAGTCCTGATGTGAACATTCGGGAAGCTGTGTTGCCCCTGCTCTTATTGGGCCGTGGCTGGCAGGTGGCTGCACTGGAGGCACTTGATGTGATCCATGGCCAACTCATCAGCCATCACATGCAGGTGTACCACATCATCCCACAGATGGCTGGTGCACTGCTAGTTGAAGTAAAAATGGCACAGGTGACACAGGTGACACACACACCTCCTCCTCAGCAACTGTTCCCCCGGCACCCACATGTGTGACCTTTGTGTTGGCAACCATCCAAGGCTCCTCTGCCCATGCCCACCCATGTTCTACTCTCGTGCCTACTTCACTCTCAGTGGGGGGGTGGACATGGAGCGCATTCTGGTGGTACCAGTTTCTGGGATGTCATTCACACAAGATCAGCCAGTGCAGGTGGATTTGGGCTTGAGGCAAGTGGTGGGGCAGTTCTCCACTCCAGGAGTCAGTCATCTCTCCCGAGGGAGGCCCAGTGCCAGAGGTTGGCTGCCAGGAAGCTGGGGCAGTTGCCGCAGTGCAGGCAGGACCACCGACAGCTCTAGGCATGGATGGCACAGCAGACTTTCTTGGTACGGCATGAGAGGCAGGTGGAAAGGAAATGTATACATGTGGCCACCACGTCCCAACTGCGACTCATGAGGCAGCAGGAGCGACAGAGTCTGCTTGATGTGGAGGAGGCAACTGCCAGGTCCAGGGCTGCAGCACATACTAAAATGCAAGAGTCACTTGGCACCATTATGTGTGAGAGCATGAGAGCTGCAGAACAAATTGAACAGTCCACTCATGGGGCCTGCAGGCCCTCAGGGACAACACAGAGGCCTGCCTGCCACAAGTGGAGGCAGTGACACAAGTAGCAGTGGAGCTTGAATTGTCAAAAGTAGAACTGCTGCAGTGACTGCTGATGTTTCATTTTGTGTGGGTTGGCCTCATTTTCATTTATTTTTGAAGGAGGATTCCTGTGATTTTATTTTGGCCTAATTGTTCCATGTTTTTTGTTCAGTTTCCATTCCAATACAGCTGTGTCTTTGGTTCAATCACATTCATGTGATTATTTTGGCTGTTTGTGTGTTCTTCACTTTCTCCAACACATATGTGTGTGTGCAGTCATCTATTGTTATGCATGTCACACTGGTCTGTTTTCGAAGGGTGGATGCTGCATACTCATATGGTATGCTTTTCTGGATTCATGAGTCCTCAGTTAGCCAATCATTGTTTTCTGTTGACATTCATCTGCTCACTGTGCAGATATGAATCTGTGTTGCATATGCAAATTGCCAACAGGCGACATGTCTGCTGCAGGGACGTATCTGTTAGATATTTTGTCGTATTGGGGTAAATTTGGGGTTTGGCAGTATTTTCTTACCGTAAAAATATTGGCGGTGATTTGATGGTAAATTAGTCTTGCATTTAGATTGGGTTTGGTCTCATATTATTTTAGTGACCATACCTTGTTAGCTTATATTGGTGGTAATTTTAGTGGTATTTTGTTTTGCGGTATTTAGTGATGAGCATGGTTTTCTTCCTTATACTATAACCCCTCATGAAACAAAACCTTCCTTTCTATTAGAATACCAACCAGTGGTCTGTAGAGAGCCTTGAACCGATGCACTGTTATAACCCAATTATATTATTTAGAGGGCCACCTATAGTTTGTGGCTGGTATCACTGGCTTATATACATCCAGTTCTCTATGTCATAAAGTATCACTGGTTTATTTACATCCAGTAATCTATGCCTTTCCCATCAGCATGCAAGAAAAGGGTATTCATCATACCACACATAAACCTTTTCTTATCTGTTACTGGACTTGCATTGGTAATTTGGCAAATGCACTACTGCACTAATATGAGTCTCCCCTTTAGACTTTGTCTATTGAAAATAATTCACAGATGCATGAATGACACAAACTCACATTTGTTTTCATAGGTGCTTATTATATTGAGTTACACTTACATGTCATCAAGTCTTACCATGGTTATTTACAGCAGCCTCTGGAATACGAAAAGAAAACAAAGCAGAACAGGCAGGTCTATTTGAAATGTAAATTAATATTCCCACATCCTGAAATGCCAAGAATACACATGCAGTAATTCTCTAACCTTTCTACACTGTAATAATTTGTAGCCACACACATGATCCTCACTTGGCACAAATCTTACTGAAATTAGTACTTCTTTGAAGTTCTCAGTACGACCATGCTCCACTTGCAAAGGCAGGCCCAGTCAGCGTGGAATGCTTCTGTAAATCTTGCGTGGGGAGCACGGTGAGATCATTCTCCCAGCTAGCACTTTGTAACCCCTTGGAACTCCCTCTGTCTTCACAGCCCAGTCGGAACTAACTCCTCTCCGCAATTTTTACCATTAGCAAACCATGGATCCTTCCCATTTATTTGTGGCATGTCTGCAGACACTTTCTTCCAATCAGGTTAAAAGAATGTTTTCTGTACCCCCTTCATTTTCAGAACAATGAAATCCTTCCTCTCTCAGCAACGGTTTCATTTCATTTCCTGCCACCTCTTCCCTCTGCTCTCCACAAGCTAACACAGAAGAAAGAAGAAAAAAAATGCCAGTGTGCATTTAAAATGCATTTCAGTAGTGCCACCAAAACATGTATTTTGACCTCATTTTGCACATGAGACTACATTGTAATGTTAGGGAGGTTAGAATTAGTATTTAGTAATATTGAATAAGTTAGTCAGTTATATGATTAATATAGTCTCCATTTATAAGGCATCACAGAAAAACAAATTGGTGCACTTCATTCTCTGGAGTTTCAAGTTGGGCTTGCCTGTGTTATAAATTCGGTACTTTGCATACTACCACCAAGGCTATATTTGGCTAAATAAAAATTCTATACTATTGCTGGCAACAAAATGCCACTAGATTTTGCAATAAATGCAATAAAAAATGCCATCACATTTAGTAAAACGCTCTATATATTCTTACAGATCACAGTCATGCACTGATGGATAGGCATATGCAAATATATACATTGTGGCCTTCTCAGTCCATTAATGTAGTCGATGCATCTGCATGTGATAGGTACATGTATTTGTGTCATGTACAGCTGTGGCAGTATGCGTGTGAGGATGGTGGTGGTAATGGCAGTGTATTTTTCATTGTTCGTCATTGTGGTTGTCAGTGTTGTCCTAAATTATATTCTTTGCGCAGATCGTCAAGTATCCGTGTGTGTTGCCTCTACGGGTCTGTGATTGCCTATGTGTAATGATGATGACTGTGCCTTGCAGTGTGCATGGGTGATGCACTGTAGATGCCTGTGATCATGAGATGTGGTTTGTGTATATGGCCCCACTACTCATATGGGTTGTGATTGTGTCATGTATGTCATATATGGTATGTAGGTATAGACAATGCTCTACTTCAATTTACCAATTTGTTTTATAGTGTCAACAAGCCTACAGGTTTCATTCTTTGCAGGCAATGTATGCAATTTAGTCAAAGGGCTAGTGTCTATGAATGAGAGCTGCCACGATACACGTGTGTGTGTGTGTCTATCTTGATCCTGTATTAGTCAGGCAGACCTAGCTTTGCTCAAAGAGGGCCGTGTTTGTTCAATGCAAGAACCAGATCTCTGGTGGATGAAGGTTGTAGATGACGAACGGAGCGTAGCAGTCATTATATTGCACCCGATGAGATAGGTTGCATCTGTAGGTTCAAGGAAGAGAGCTTCTATCGCGTCTGGACCAATTTGACACATGCGTGACGTGTCACAGGTGTGTGGGGAGGTCAGCCGGTAGGAATCTGCCTCTGCCATGCTGAAGCCCTGCTATCGTGGCATGGTACACTGTGGCATGGTGCACAGAACGGCACAAGCTAAACACAAACAGTACAACACATCTTTTCAGAGGGACATGGGTTCTTCTCCTCATGGATTCCGCACATAATCTAAGTGTCAGGACTGTCACCCGTCAGTTTGATATCCCCTCTATGAAATGCGCAGATAACTCATTCCTACTCGTCGTCTTCTAGTTTATCGATGCATTCCTGAATAGCCTTTACGGAACAGCCCTTCCTGCCCTTCTTCATCTCTATTTATTGGAATGAAAATGTCAAACATGAACAGGGTGACAAAGGCCTCAGGGAATCGTATTTAAATTGTGATACCCGGCTTGAATATGCGATGTCTGGAATTTAATACCATTGCCCTATGCAACGTTTCCAGAACAAGTATTCAACATGCTTTGGAATCAATTCGAGTTCTGAAGTGGCATAATTAATCAAAAGTCAAGAAGGGAGCATGCTGATATCGGCCATAATCTGAAGTAATAGTCACCTAGAATTTAGGTGTAAATCTTGGCTTTTATGCTTTCTGCCTCTAAATGTACGTGCCACGTTGGCTCTGCTCATCCATCTGCCTGAAAGCATGCACAGGAACGTATTCAGACAATTTTGAGAACAGCCTATTACTTTGCTTAGAAAATCACCCTGACTACATTTAAAACATCTCTGGTGGTTGGTGACATTGAGCACAGAATGTCCCTTTCCTCTCTGTGTCTTTCTGTTGGCTGCTGGCTTTTACCTGACATTTCATATCCTCTCTTTCTGCACATTGGCTTTGTTTGGCTGTGCAAGATGATGGGGGGATTGGGAAGACCCCACACATGAGCATTTCTGAATTCCAGGGGATCATCTAAAATATGATTCGTAAGGTCCTAAACGGTATGAAGATAACCCTACGGTATTTTATCACAACTTTCATCCCAACTGGCCTCATTAAGGCAGAGTTGCTTTTTGTCAAAACAAGTCCGAATTGGCATTGCTGCTGTGCCGTCACTGTCCACTACCACCATGCTATGTAACCTGCTAGACGATGTATGCAACCTGTAACCCATAATTGTACCATGTGGTACATGTAACCTGTAACCATCTTTCTAAACATCCTCGCCTCACTTTGTTAGGCGTTTGCTCACTAAGACATTTTCTTGCAACAGCGCCTCGAAGCCCTTGAGCTGCTAGTGCGCTTTGCAAATTCAAATAAATACATTAAAAACAATTGCTTATAACGACTCCGCGATTTAGGAGAAGTTCGGCCCTAAAACCACATTCATGATAATTCCATTATTCATCCGATGCAGGATGCTGTATCAGAATGCTGTGGGTACTTTGCAGCTTCCTGTCAGATTCAGTGATGGAAATGTCCACGTTACATTTTTCACATACGCGGAAAGGGGGAAATAGTCATATATCTGTTTGTTATGCTTGGCTACATTTCTCAGCAATACTCAGGATGCCATCCATGTACATAATTCCAATTCACGTGGCATTGACAGCGACCAATCTCTGCATACTGCAGACATGAGGTGGAATGCACGAGTTGGTATAGCAGACAACTCTCTTTGCACCTGTCTGTTGGCATTTTACCATGCCCTCTTTCACCTGATCCGGAGGACAGCAAAGGGACGGCAGCATGCTAATGTACACCCTTATACATAGAAATAAAGAGAGCGGTGGTGACTGGGCCATTGTGAGCAGCCGGGCTGCACCCCTCCCATTTTAAAGATGCACCTGGTGCCAGTAAACTCTTCACTCGTTTGCATTATGGAGAGAGCAGTTGTCGAAGTGTACAAACAGAACTAGTGTAACTATGTTCCCTGTTAGGCTGCCCCCCTCCCCTCACAACCCATCGACCTTCCCCCTCCCACGCACAATACATACCCGCAAACAAATGCACCTGCTGTTTAAGGGAACGTTCAGTGCAGTCCACTGAAGTGCAAGCTTCAACTTCTTCCTTCACTTTTATTTTAAAACCAAACCATTCTGAACGGTTTCTTTTCAAAATAAAAGAAAAGGCACAGTAAAACTTAATATAAAAAAAAAAACAGTATAGGAACAATGCTTCCAACAGCTCCAGACCACTCTGACCATGGGAGAGAGTGTGAACATCTTTGAATTTCCCAGGAGTTCCAAAGCCTGCTGCACCCTGTCTCACAGGAGGGTGAAGTGCATGCACCAAGGCCATTTCAAAAGCCCCCACCCTGATAAATATACGGCTATGCAGACGACATCAGGGACATCGGATGCAATTGACAATGTGTCAGGGCCTCATTGTGACAAATAGGTTCTTCAAATTGCAGCTCCCCTTCACTCCTGTCCCTCCCTCTCTGTTGCAAAGATTAATGAAGCAATCCACTTGACTACTTATCACTGGAGATTGCTGCTGCAAGAGTCTGCCTCCAAGATGGGCATCAGACTGTACTAGAAAGGGGAACACAAAGTTAAGTAAAAAAAAAAAAGAAAAAGAAAAAAGAAATGATAGCCAATGTGTGTTGTGGATGTAATGAACACGTGTGTTTTAATGTGTGTGGAATGATTGAGTGTGTATTCACAAATGTGTGTGTGTGTGTGTTCGTTTGCGTGATTGGAAGATAGAGGTTTCGTAAATGCATGCATTCTGACCTATATTGGGTACAGGGAACATAAACACTATTTTTATAGCCGGATTCTGGCACTCGTCGGGTACACAACCAGTGTGAACATGTTTGTGCAGTGCAATGCATTTATTGGGCCCTTAGGCAGCATGAGCATATTTTTACAGAACAATGCTGGCATTTATTGGGGACAGAAGAGGCAATACTGTAATATCTTGTATTTGTCACTTATTTTATGTGATGTACAGGGATATGCTGGAAAATAATAGACACTGCTAGCATAACATGTGTTCGTATAATGTCACATATTAGGCATAGCCAGCATGAAAATGTGATTTTACATTTTGCCATTCTGACATATACTGTGCACAGCTAGCACACACATGTTTTAGAGTGGTAATATCTCCAGAAGCACTGCAATTGAGTCACCTCCTTTGGAGTGATATGGCCACAGGATCTTATGATAATAACCCGTAATTGGCTGACAGGGTTTCTCAGGTTTTGCTTACTCTGGTCAATGTGAGTATTCCCACAGACGAGGGGGTTGCAGGAAATTCGTGCTCGCTGGGGAAAAAAAAAATCAATAAAATAAATAAATATATGAGAGGGTCAAGATTACAAAATCGGTAGAAAATGTAAATTGGGACTGGCACTGGGTTATGTCCTAGTGAATTGTTTGAGCTTTGGGAGCTCGGGGACAGTTTGGTACATTATGTGTGTGGACTTTGTGGGTGAGTAGCCACCAGAGTGTTTGCACTGTGTAAACAGAACAGGAAACTCGACTGCACGGATGTGGGTGCAGATTTCATGCATGTAAAGAACATGCACGGCTATCAAGTGGTGTAGTCTTTCTAGTCTACATGATAACACTGTGTATCATGAACATTATGTGGATTACATGCCATCTACAGCATGCATTAGTGGATCTGCTATTTCAAGTTGAATCTATACACTTAGAAATATTATGGCCATTCAACTTGCAGCATTTTCTAGCCATGAAGCCAGTTCTTTTGAATGACTGTCTCTCATAGCTTTAAGAGTAGAATGTGACATCTAAGTGACTTAAGGCAATGTTTTAAAGTAGAAGGGCGGTATCACTCTTCTGCACCAAACTGCAATTGGTCTACAGCGCCAATTAAACAGCCTGCTGACATACATTAAAAAAAAAATGAACACAAACAAAACTTGATCAAAGAAAAGTCAACCAGAAGGGCGGAACATCTACATTGGCACCTCGACGCACAGAAACTGGAGACATTAACAAACTTCAATTATCTGGGAGTTAGAATCAACAGGAGGCCAGTTGAAACTGCAATACAGGACACACTTTTTTCTAAGACCACCAAATTAACCACGCAAGCAGTGGTCTTAGACAGAAAATTTGGAAAATTCACTCTACTGCCAGTAATCAACTTTTATAAAGCAAAGGCCATACCAACCATCATTTATGGAAAAGAAGCGATGCTGCAAATCCCGGACAAGATTTGGAACAAACTGGAAGGCCTATTCTAGTGTAAAGTTTTGAAATTACCCCCTTCAACACCGGCAGCCTCAATCAGGAGAGAACTCAACCTGTTCTCATTAAAAGCAGTAGTGGACGGAAACAGCGTGTTATTCTTTGGCAAAATTCAGAGTAATCCCCACCAGAAAATCCTGGAAATTATTCACAATGAAATGGTGGGCAGGAAAAACAAAGTGTTGACAGCCTGGCTTAATAAAAACTTGGACCTACTTTCAACTATCGGAAGTTCACAAGAGGAACTGGACCGCAACCCAGACAAAGTGAAAACTAAGCAAAAAACTGGGATTGGACCAATTCATTAGATATGTCAAACAATCACAAGCTGACCACCCAACTCCCCATGACTACACAAAGAGTAGATGAGGTGTTGAAATACCTGAAGAAGTTCCCAGATATATCATTGCGCTCAACATTTCTAAGAGCAAGACTGAATGTTCTTAAAACAAACGAGATCCTGGTGATCCGAGGTCAATCAAACACTAACTCTTGCTGTTAATGTGACAACAAGAACCACATAGAAACAGCACGACACCTGCTATTATCGTGCCACAGCATGGTGGAATCAAGAACCTCCTACTTATAACATCATTGGCAGGCTGTGTACATTCTTGACAAGGTGGTCTGGTGGAACAGAATGATAAGTGGCGAGACGATAACTCTGGTTATAGCAACGGCAAAAACTATTTCAGAGCCTGGATCTGGAAGGCAAAACAGGCATGTGACACACCACTCGCTGTGAATCAAAATGACTCAACCGCTACCTCAAATTTGGGTTTCATGAAGAAACAGAGAAAGGAAAAGAGCAAGGGGATGATAATCATCTTTGCACAATTTTTCACATCACAACGTTTCACTTTTTGTAAAAATGGTGAAAGTCATAATTAAACATTAAAAAAAG
This sequence comes from Ambystoma mexicanum, assembly GCF_040938575.1. Lineage (NCBI taxonomy): Eukaryota > Metazoa > Chordata > Amphibia > Caudata > Ambystomatidae > Ambystoma > Ambystoma mexicanum. Next base: position 516,281,304 of record NC_090926.1, on the reverse strand, counting down.
GGCAAACATGGTTTTAACCACATTTGGCCGTAGCAAGCACAGCCAGGGATGTAAAGATAGCTACGTTTTTCACAATCAGCATTGAAGGAGATCTACATATTCCTGTTATTTCCGCTGAGCCTATGCCCAAGGGAATCCATATGGCAGCAAGAATTGACAAAGCTAAATGGATTTTGGGGGAATATCTAAATGGTGTGCTGAAGAAAAAGAGGAATAAGTAATGACATAAAAGGGGAGTGGTTATCCTTGTTCAGTTCATGGGTATTGTCCACCTACACATTAAGTGGCCGATTCATGGAACAAACGTGCACCGAAAATCCCAGCGTAAGCAGGCGCAAGGTGGCGCAAGCATGAGAAAGCAAGCGCACGCGCACGCGTGCGATTCAAGGAAGGCGCTGTGCTTGTTTCCCACTGGTTGTGCGCCAAATCGGTGCATGTCGCACGCGGGCACACACGTCATCAAACGGCGTGCGCTACGCACAGCAAAAGCGCACATAGCGCAGCGCACATAGCGCAGCGCACACACCAAAAGTAGGTGGAACAGTGGGGGTAACACGCGTAACGGGGAATAATGCGTGAAAAAGAAGGCGTAACTGGGGAAGTACTGCAGGGAACTACACAGAACGCCCACACGCACGCGAACAACCTGTATTCATGAATACGAATATGGGAAACCCGCGTACGGCAAAAGACACACGCAGGCGTGAATGCGTCCGCCACACGAAGGCAGGCGGAAGCGTCCCCGCGCAGTGTATAAAAGTGCGCGCAAACAACAAACACGTATATACAGCTACGATGAATGCCCCATTTGTCGCAGCACTGATCGTGGTACACCGCAGGAGGAGGAGAATAGCCAGGGCACGCATTTTTTCACCACGGACAAGCCTTTTTGGGATGCCTGACAACCAGGTCTACGGCAGGTATAGGTTTCCACCCCATATCATCCTAGACCTGGTCAGGGAGTGGGAAGATGACCTTAGACCCCCCACCCTTTGCTCCCAAGCATTGAGCCCCTTGGAGAAGGTGCTCAATGTCCTGCATTTTTTGTCTACTGGGTCATTTCAGCGGACTACTGCCATAGTGGGGGGGGTCTCACAGGCCACGCAGTCACGCTGCCTACACCAGGTCTTGGCAATCATGACAGCGCGCCCCTCAGTCCGCAGGCACATATACATGCACAGAACACCCGCAGAAAGGCAGGCCATTGTCCTGGACTTTTACAGGGTGGCACACTTCCCCAAAGTGCTTGGTGCCATAGATTGCACCCATGAGGCCCTACGTCCACCTAGGGCCACTGAGCACATCTACCGAAACCGCAAGCACTGGCATTCCATCAATGTACAGGTCGTATGCGATGCAAAGGGAATCATCACCTCTGTCTATGCAAACTACCCTGGCTCCACCCATGACAGTTTCATATACAGAATGGCTGCCCTGAGCCGGGCCCTGGAAGCTGGGCAGCATGGCGACACATGGCGCCTAGGTGGGTACAAATGCCCTTGCACATGAATGCATGTCACACACACACAAATACACAAACCTCAATAATCACAACCATTATCACCTCTCCAGGGGACAGTGCCTACCCTCTGAGCAACCACATGATGACACCAATCCGGAACCCCACCACACCACCCCAGGTAAGATACAACGCGGCCCATATTGCAACCAGGGCCATAGTGGAGCGCACATTCGGAGTTCTCAAGTCACGCTTCCGCTCCCTTGACTGCTCTGGTGGGCAGCTACTCTATGCACCCCCAGTAGTGTGCAGGATCATTGTGGCAGCATGTGTCCTGCACCATGTTGCAACACGGCAGGGCGTACCGGTGGACATGGTGGTGCCCCCACATCCCCAACCACAGGCACAGGCGCTGACCATGGGTGGGGATAGGGCACGTGGCAAGGAAGCCCGGACCCAGCTTGTGGACACATTTTTCACCTAAACTCCCACCCCTGCGGAGTGCACACAGGCCTGGCACATACCAGGTGACAATCGATGATGACAAAGAGACAGTCAACTGTCACAACCTTACAACCCTGAGATTGTTGCAATTGAAAGTGTCACATTGTGTGCATCCCTAGCTACTTAAACACAAGCAATCCTGTGTGACCAAAAGGCACACATGCAAGGCGTGAATCACACACACCTGCAAAACAGGCCATGGCTATCACTGGTATGTCACTCAAACCCTCCCAAAGCACAACATGACATGGCAAGCAATAGCCATACACCAACACAGTACCATTAAGGTACACATTGCCATGTGGAAAATGTAAATTGGCATCAGACAATGATGCCTGACATGGAATCAGATGAAATGACTGACCAACAACCTCCCACCCAAAATAAGTCATGCCAAAATGCATTCCAAAAGTCAAAGTTGTAACATAACAATGAATGCCTGTCTACATGCACATTGTGCATTGGAAAATCAACACTGCAGCTTCTGTGTGCCGTGCCCACCTTCTGCAACACACTGCTCAGTGCACAGCACAGTTAACAGCCATTGCGTGTGATGCAAACACTGAGCATCACATCTAAGCGACAAACCACATCAAAAAGCAAATTAGGCATGTACAGGATCCAAAATTGGTCATAGGACATGTGCTGCAGGGAAACAGTGGGCACCAGAAGGAAAACAGAGTGTACACATGGACATGGAAGGGTCGTTGTACATGTAGTGCATTATAGTGTGAGTGTGTGGGTCAGTAGGGACATGCACTCAACATATGCATGTGCAATGAACTGACCATCAGTGTCCTCTACACATCACATGTGAACATTCACCATGTGTACACCCCAGCATGTCAAACCACAACTATCCCCTCACACCTGAAAGGTAAACACAACACATGAACATGCATTGATCAGCAGAACACATCATGTACATAGGATACCACAATTACAATGTCAGGGTGCACATCACACTGCAGGGCAAGGCAACTATCACCAACAAAGCACCAGCCCTCCCTCACAAATCACCATGACCCACTGAACAACTGCACCAGGGTTATGGAGCCTTCATCCTTGAATTTCACCTGGCCACAGGATCACCCTTCCCCTTTGTCACCATCTCCCACCTTGTGTGTAAAAAGTTGCCTGCACTCTCAGAGTCCACCTTGATTTGCAAAAACACTACATCCAAGAGAACTCAAAGCAGGCCAACACAGAAGCCAAGCAAAAAGCCTGCAGGCAGAAAAACTAACCAGAAGAGCCTCCAATAGATGACTTGAAGTAGCAATACCTCACAAAGGCCAAGTACTACCACAATGACGTAACAACCGAGGTAGCACAGTAAAACAATGTCACAACAGGATGTGTACCATGTGTGGTACATAACATAGAATGATGCACCACAAATGGATGTGTATTGTCACTGCTCCCGTGTACAGGCGCAGGAGTGGCACGAACCAACCACCCCCACCGTGGTCTGGGTGGCTGCAAGGTCAAACTCACACAGGCCTCTGAGACCCTGGTGGGGAAGGAGGGTCAGGTATATGCAGTCGGGACAGGCATTGGCATACTGGATAACCGGAATGAGGGGCAGGAGAGGGGAGTAGGATTGACAGGGGAAAGTAGGAAATGGCCAAAAATGTAGTACTCACATTAACACATACACAATCATACCAAACTTGTTCATCATGCACATAGCAGCAATTCACTGAAATGGAAGTCAAAGAGAAACTTATCTCTGGGGTGAGTGCTGGCCTCCAGCCTGCGCACTATCAGGTCCAGTAACAGGAGCACTTCAATGCTGCAAAGAGAGCCACAGTTACAAATCTGTGTGTGCCATAACACACAAACACACCACAAAATATGCCCCAAAGTAACAAACTACTCTACAAACAGACAATCTGGTGTGGATGCTTCGTACCCATACGTAACATTACCCCTGTGATGGTTCATACACAGTCAATGCAGTAAGTCAGGCGCCGGTGGGTGCGTGGCAAATGGAACACCAATGTGTCACGAATCACACAACATGCAATGTTCCCTGGGTAGGCAGACAGACGCATATAGCAAGGTATGACTTCAGAACAAGTCGTGTTCCACCATGACCCAAATAAAGTAGGCAGTGCATGTTTCAAATTCTACATGGAACTGAAATGCACTGCACCCGAGTCTGTCCCTTGCTGTCTGTCCCTGTGAGCTGCTTCTTTCCATGTCTCGGAACGCTACATGGGTGATACAAGTGCCTCAATGGACCATGGTGGACCGGAGGGAATGTGCCACTGCCCCTGTAGGTGCCCCAGACAACCTTACAATCAACTAGCCATGAGTCCACCAACACATCTGAGCTGTATTGTGCTTTTCAACACCAATATTCGTCCAAGCTCACCCTCAGTGCTGCTACTAAGCATGCATGTGCAACTGGCCTGGTGGAAGGTTTGCTGTGGTGTGCCCCCCTTGTGCTGCTCACCTTGCCTGGAGTCCCTTGAAACACGTCAGCAGTTTTAGGATGTATGATTGAAATCCCTGTGCCTATGCTTGAGCACACATGTGCATGTGGGCACCACCAAACGTGTCCAGATTCCAGACGTCCAATGGCCCATGTCTGCTGGAAAAGGTGGTCTGGAGGCTCATCCCCCTGCATAAAGGGCATGAAACACATGATTAATGCATTAGATTCATCTGTGTGTGTCTCTTCAGGCATCACATCACTGGACCATGTCAGAGACGTACACCAGAAATCACACCATCAGTCCGTCTTTCACAGCCAAAGTGTGGAACACACTATCTACGGCATGAATTGCAACAAGCACATGTACAGTAAAGATAAGAAACATAGTACACAATGCATAGCAATGAATGTACACATGAATCATGAAACACCCCATCTAGCAAAAGCAGAACAGTGGTCAATAACAACCCAATCATCCCCACTAGGGGTGTTAACACAAGTTCCACAGCAGCAGACATGCCACAGATATGGCAATCCAAAGCCCTTGTGTAATAGGCTGTTACACCGAACCATCATTGCGAGCCCATGGATAAGGGAAGCAGGAGTGGCATATGTGAGTCAAGGACCCCAAGCAGCAAACACAACACAAGACAAGCCTGAAGGGCCCAGCTGGAACATACAGTGGATGCTTTCAAAAGCCACAAAGCACCACACTGTCACATGAAAGCACAATAGACAAGCAATTTTAAACTATATTAACTAATTACACTAACTATGAAAAACCTACATTTCCTAATTAAACTAACTATCAAACAGAAACTTAACTAACTAAACTAAAAGAAAAATCAAAAATGGCCACATAAGACCCAGGGGGTGGGGGCACCCAGGAGGGGGGAGGTACAGGATGCTGCTAAACACCCACATGCAATGATGCTGAGCCAACAAAAAAAACCTCCATAGGCTCAACGCCTGCACAGCCCGACCTATGTGGGAGATAGATGGTCGTGTTACGCTCACCTGACTCCCAGGCGCTGGCCTGGTTTGCGCTGCTGTGACCTCTTCTAAGGTGATGCGCAGGGTTCGGAAGACGGACTGGACCGGGCCCCCAAATCTGGCTTGTCTGGCTCGCTGAAGTATCCTTCTGTAGGCAAAAATAGGGGATTATCTGTCTGCGGGGTAATGCAATCGGGCTCCCACTTTCCCCTCTCACCCTCCTTGAAACCCTTCTGTGATTTCTCGTAGCGTCTCACCTTAGGGTCTGGAAGGACGAGCTCTCCATCCAGCTTCTGATGCAGGGGCGCGTTGGTATCCAGTTACTTCACTGGATTTTCGGATTGGTGAGAACCAAACTTGCTTGGCTTCCAGGTAAGTTTTTTGATAAGAGGTTCCCCTTGTGTCCATGCATTAATGTACTAATGCTAGTGTCTTTTTCCCCATAGGGGCCGGGGTACGGGATGCCGGGGAACAGGCACCGACCTGAGATGTGAGGTGAGATCCTTGTAGAGATAGATGGTCGTCCGAGTCTGGCTCATCCTGGAAAGGAGGACGTAGCACAGTAGCCTGGCCACGCCTAGCCGCAGCTTGCCCCTCGTCGGCAGCAAGTCTGCCGGACGGGTGAGCCTGGTTCTGTGTGGCGATGTGACGTAGGTCTGCATGCAGAACCTCCTGTGTTACACGTACTTCCTCTTGCAAGGTAGCACGTGTAACACGGAGTTCCTCCTGCAAGGCCTGGCTGGACAACCGCTGCACCTCCCGGCAAGCCTGTAGCTCTGCCGAGATGGTACGCTCAAGCTGTGCAAAACTCTCCTCTGACCGCTCCCTCTGGGACATCAGAAGGACACCCAGAGTGGATTTGAGGGAAGCATACTCCTCCCTCAGGGCCTCCATGTGTGCCTCTGCGTGAGCAGCAATTGCTTGATGCAGAGACGCCATTTCAGCCTGGCGTGCCCTGTCTGAGGCCGCCATGCCCAGCCTGAGCGAGCGGGCTGTGGACCATGCCGCCTGCTGCTGGAGAAGCACCTGCCTAGCAGGGGGGAGCACGGATCGGGCCACACGCTCCATGCTCTCAGCGATGTTCTCCATTGCTGCCCCCTGCCGTTCTGAATTGGCAGTCATATCTTGCTCCCACTCAGTATACAGCGGTTGCGCGCGGCGACCGTGTTGCTGGGCTTGACCCCTGCGGGACCCAATGACCGAATGTCCTCGTTGTGTTGGCACCGCCCGCGGCTGCACGACTACATGCCCCCATCAACGTGATGTCTCAGGCACATCAGTGACTGGTGTGGAGGGTGACCCTGCATCCCGATCCACCACGGGTGGAGGTTCCAAGACTGTCTGACCCCTCAGTGCAGGTGTAGCAGACAGAGGAGTGTCCACATCAGAATCACTCACCCCTGACGCATGGACCTGATGCTCATCCAACTTGACATGGAGGTCAGAGTCGTCATCAGGGCTGGACCTATAGGCAGCCAGAGACAAGATGGCCTGTAGCACTTGGGGGTTTTCGTGGCCTGCCACCCCACAACCCCAACTTGTGCCGGGCTGATGTAGTGATACCAACCCTGTGCCTGGCATGACAACACCATCCTCCGGCTCCATTGCATCATCATCTGAAAAATAGAGAGAAAAAAGGTCACTACACATGTCAGAAGCACACAACACACACACACACCGACAACATCAGACAGACATGTGACACACAAAATAGAACCTGGCATGCATGCTGGGTCAACTTGGAATTGCTTCTGTGATCAGACCTGTTGAAAGATGGCAGTTTGCATTGAAGTGGGTCTATGCAGTGCAGCCAATGTGTATGTTACTCACTACCTGCATGTACAAGTACTTCATGGTGTGTGTCAGAAAATGTGAAGGCAGTGCAAGGTCAACTTCAGGCATCACATGCAATGTGCATTCAATGGGTAGCATATCTACAAGAAAAGCATACCTCCACCCAAGAGTAAAAGCATGGATGCCTAGCATGGTATCAAAAGGCTGACCATAGATCTGGGTATTGACAAGCAGTGTTGACTAGCATCACAGTTTCATGTGAGTCAAGTGACAACACTGCAAATGATGATGGGACAGTAAGCAGGACACATGATAAAACGTCTGGAGGCCACCCACGTGTGAAGAAGACACTACACCAGTTGGACAGAGTCATTGGCCATTAAATAGGCTGAGGTCTGTCACCCACCCAGATTGTCAGACCCTAAACATGTGTGCAACGCAGTACTGAGCCACAGTTGACATGGGAAGGCTGATGAAATGCCATGCAATGTATGTCACCCAGGACTTGTATTACAGTGATCATCCAGTCAAGGACACATAGGGGCATGCATGCAATGCACATGGAGCATGAATGGGTACTCATGTCCCTGCGGGGCATCTGACCTCTGCACAGTACAAGTGAGATACCCTGCATCAAGTACTAAGGCTGTACCACACAGCATATGTCTGGCAGATTGGTTGCGGGAAGTTAGCATGTACACAGGACGCATTAACAGGGAAGTACCCAACGGCAATACTGAAGCAAACAAGTGCAAAGGTGGAATTGGGGTGCAGAGCAGGGGGTGGAGGGGCAAGGGAGCATGCCTACATGGAGTACCCACATGCAGGCAGAGGACACATGCACGTCAGTCATGCTATGACATTGTGCCTGGGCTGAGAGGAAGGTCACCCCACGCTACATGCAGAAGGGCCAGTGAGCTGGAACATGGACCAGAGGGGCATACTGGTAACCAGCATGTGAGTATTGTGCAATAGTGTTGATGCGGACAGTCCCCGTCTGCTTCACATGTCCTCCATCCAGCAGAGCAGACATGCATCATGGAAGCATTGCATTACTTGCACATCCGAACCATGTACACGTCACATGTAGTGGCAATCATGCACAACACATCCCACAAGTAAAACACACACGTCCTCAACAAACACGCATCAACACTCACTGGACTGGGCATCAAAGTCCAGCATCTCTCCCACTCCTTCGACTGATTCAGATGGTATGAACTCCGCAACGAGTGACTCATGCGGAGTAAGGACTTCCTCCTCTGGTGCAGGCCCACCGCCAGTCACCAGAGTCAAGTTGTAATTTGAGGCATGCTTAGCCTTAGCGCTGCGCTTGATGTCATTCCAACGCTTTTTGCACTCTTGCGCCGTGCGCACCTCATGACCGAATGCACTGAAATGTTCTGCAACATGCTTCCAGTTGGTATCACGTTGGGCAGCCGTAGTCTGACTATTGGCACCCACTAGCCTGTCACAGCTGTGGCCCCGCACGTATCCCTTCTTCCTCAATGTACAGGAGGTCGTGGCTGTGTGTGGGGTCCCAGCCTGTGCTGCAGGTGCAACCTTCCTCCTCTTGGATTGTGGCTCAGACCCTGGCTGGCTAATGCCGCCCTGACCAGTCTGGCCAGTGGGTTTGGTGGATTGAGCCAAGGGAGTGGAAGGTGGAGGGATGACCAAAGGCCTGACTTCTGTCAGTGGCAGCTGGGTTCCCTCTAATGGACCCTGCGCAGCAACATCCGCTGTGGCAGGGTCATTGACCGCAACTGTCCTGGTTGGCAGACTCACAACCGGGGTGTTGTTGGGTGCATCTGCCCCTGCACTTGCCAACACCCAGCTGTTTGGGGCAGCAGATGACATAACTGCCCCAGGGACACGTGTCTTGGTCAGGGCAGCCCTGCGTGCCCCTACGGTTTCCCTCCTGGCCTGTTGGAAATCTTCCAAGGGCTCCTCAAGTGCCAACGCAGGCTGCGCTGGCAGACCCTGAGCCTGGGTGGCGGTGTCCACAGCTGCACCTGCAACTACCACTACCCTTGGGCCCGTGGCAGTTGATGGAACGGACTGCCGGGTCACACGGGCGTCAGTGCCAGATGCAGAAGCTGCATCTCCCGGAACCACAGGGGGTGGTGGCATGACTGCACCAACACATGGCACGACATTGTGCTCAAGTGGCGCACCCCTGCCTCTTCCCCCTCTGCGGCTGCCCTGGACACCCTGCAGTCCATCTACTCCCTGGTCACCCCGGCCACGTCCCTGACCATGCCCACCATGAGGAGGATGCCCAGCTGAGGCGCCCCTCACCTTTGGTGCCCTCCCAACCATGGCACAGATGTAGTAGAGCCGGCACAGATAGAGTAGTGCCAATGGGAGGTGTACACTACAATTGACCTGGGCAATTGGGGTGATGGGGGTGGGAAGCAAGATGTTAACAGCCCCCCTGCACCTGCAAGGCTGTATGTGACCCCGGTGATGTAGTGACATATCACCGGGGTCACATACAGCCTTGCAGGTGTAGCCTTGCACTTGACATGTAGTGATGTAGCGGGTCACGCAATGCTCAGGCACCCCAAAACTGCTGGAAAACCGTGCATGCAACCCTGCAGCCTACGTGCGTGGAATCAACCTCCCGCAGTACGCGGTGGCACTCAGTAACACGAAAAACGCATACGCGTGGGACACGCAGGCTACTATGACATCAAAAACGGTGCAATACACAGGGGCACCCGCAGTGGGAAAAATAGTGTGCGCGACTCACCGTCTGACTAGCGCGATGCAGAAAAACACGCATAGCCAATACCCCCGCCAAAAGAAGAGATACGTCCTTGATAGCTGTGAAGTTGTGATGGCGCGCAAACAACACGAAGCAGCAACACACGTTGGTCTCCACGAAAGGCACATACAGCAAACTGCTGGCCCGATCACCTTTAACCCATGCTGAGGGAAAAGCCCACACGTGTCACGTCACTTATGCGCGTAGGCCCTTTCCTCAGATTACACGCATTCACACGGGGACGTGCATATTTTTCGCGCGTGCGATAATCCTCTATGCCCACGTCACGGGGGAAACACCCGTGCATGCCCGCGCGCGTCACGTCACAGAAGTGCTTACGTGCGAAGGTCCTTTGGAGCAATGAAATTGCGGACGCGCTCACGCGCTAAGGGCCTTTTCCCGAATTACACGCTGACGTGCAATTTTTTCACATGCCAAATCACTCCGTATCAAGCTGGCCACGTGATAACACACGGAAGACCACGCTCCTGCCCTGAAGGCCATTTTCCTGCCCCCCAGAGACCCGAGCACGCTCCCACCTGCCATCTGCTGCTGCCTGACTGCCTGCTGCCCACGTGCCCTGCTATTTGGTGCTTGCACATCAGCCATCTGCAGGGGTCCAGTTGCTGTGCCCACCCCTGCTGGAACAGAAGACTACCGACTGGGATACCATCGCTCCACAGCCCAGCCCCAGGACCCAGTTGCCCATCCACGCCTGCCTTGGGGGTCGCCATGTCGGGGCAAACACCATCTGAGACCACTGGCGACCCCCAGACAGAGGGGCAGAGGGCCACCAGCTTCAGTCAGAAGGAAGTTGGTGTCCTGGTGGAGCATGTCCAGGGGCATTATGATGCCCTCTTCGGAACATCACGCGCCAAAAAGGAAAGACGGGATAGGATCTGGGACGACTTTGTGGTTGCCATCAACGCGGAGGGGGTGGCAACCCGCAACATCAAGCAAGTCAAGAAGCGCTGGGAGGACTTGAGGTCAAGGCCCGGCGCCTCATGGAGGGGGGCCGGGGCAGCATGAGTACCATCCAGATGAGGGTCCTGGAACACGTAGCCCCAGTGCTCCAAGCCCAGATCCTTCAGAGGCAGATCCGTCTGGAGTTGAGCGGTAAGTGGCCAAGCATTGCTGTGTGAGACAGGGCAAGTTGCAGGGTGCTGGTTGTCTGATATTTGCCTGTATGTCTGACATAGGCCATGTACGTATGTGTGTGTGCAGGGACTTCATGGTCATGCATGTGAGACCAGTAATGTGTGAACCACATGGTAGGTGCATGTGTTACAATGCAACATGCGGAGCAGCATGCGGAATACACACATTAATGCATGCCTGTCTCTGCTATTGGACATGGATGGGGTGTGAGAGATGGGTGCTGCGGTCATGGACATGTATGTCCATGTATGTCTGTGTGTCTGACTTGCGTGTCTGTGACTTGTTAATGTCATGGATGCATGACACATGTCTGTGACAATGTTCAGATTCACTGATGCACCCTACTCATCCTTGTATCCACTGTGTCTGGGGTGTACAAGGCCAGATGGATGAAACTACAGTGAAGTGTGTGCATGTGATAGGCATGACCCATGATGCATGTGAGTTTCAAACCAGCATTGTATGTTTCAAGAGTCCCTTGGACATGTACGCTAATGTTCATTGCATGCGCCATGCCTGTTACTGCATGTGCTTTGCCTGCACTGACCCATGTGTTGTGGAGGGACATGATGGAAGTGATGTTTGACAGTGCCACTCATCTGCTAATGCTTCCTGTCTAGGGGACCATTGTACAGTACCCTGATGCTTGTGATCTATGTCTCCCTCTATACAGCGGCAAGTGATGAAGAGGGCGGAGACGGCGCTGTGGAGCAAAGCAGCGGGGATGCCCCCACCGGCCGGCGACGCAAAGCCCAGTCACCCTCCCAGAATTTACCATCGTCCGGGACCGAGGGGAATGGTGCTGTGTCTGCCACTACGGCTGCAGCGGAAGAGGTGGGTGAACCCCCACAGGGGCATGCAACGGCGAAAGACGGTGTGGAGGCATCCAGGTTGGTGGTTTCCACAGAGGAGGAGGAGGCTGCTACTGAGCCGCACATGGGGCCTGGTGGGGGTGGTACCACTGGTGCAAGTGGTGCAGTCCAGGGGCAGAGGCAGGAGGCAGCACAGGTCACCGTGGAGGGGCCTGTGCACGTCACTGTCCCTGACACTGTGACTGCACCACCATGCACCAGCAGGGATGCCCCATCCCAGGCCCGTCCGCAGGTAGGGGGGATGTCCATGTCATCTGACACTCCTCTACCTACGGACGAGGGGACCCTGGCCGTATGGAGAAGGTCCTGATTGGTGTCATGTTGCGCACGTGTGACATTCATGATGACGCGCGTGCTTTCCGTGGGGGAGCACGCACATCATCACGAAGAGCAGCGTGCCAACATGGCCCAGTTGGGAGTGTCCATGGTTGGGGGTTTTGTACATGTGTCGGCCACTCTGGCGGCCCTCTCCTCCTCTGTGGAGACTATGCGCCAGTCGTTCTCCATGCCGTCTTCCGGCCCAGATGCCACCAGGACCCCCTGTGGACCTGCCCTGACCAACGCAGCCAGCTCGGTGGGGATCCCATCCCTGCCACAGTCGGTAGTCGGAGGTCCAGCAGGGGTGGATGTGCCGGCATCATCGTGCAGGGCACGTGCACGACCGCGTCGGTGGATTCCATCAGCCTGGATGCCGCCGTGCTGGCAGAGGCAGTTGCATCAGAGGCAGCGGCAGGCTCAACGTGGGATGCATCATGGCGCGGGGCCATCTACATCAGAGGGGCAGGCATCGGCCGGAGGGCAGGAAGACCCTGGAATGGGAGTGTCTTCCGTGTGGCAGCGGTTGGGCCAGCAGATAGGTGCGGAGCGGCGGCGGGCAGAGGAGGCACGGCTCACAATGGTCAGGGCGGAGAACTCCATGCGCAGGGTGCTGAGGTGGACATGGGGTTATCCCTGCGAGACCTTGGGGCCAGAGAACAGGCCCGCCTCCAAGACATTGAACAGGAGTTCGATGATGCCCTGGCCCATGACATGAACAAGTGAGGCGTTGGACTTGCCCGCCGCCATTGTATATAGTTCATTAGTGTTACGTTTCATTTCTTTTTTCTTTCATTTGGGGCGCATGGACCATGCCCCACATTTTTGTATACAGTTAGTAATTAGGTAGGTTTCATTGTAGGTTTAATTTATGTCGTTGGGCTCATGGACCCTGGATTTGTGATTTGTACATAGTTTTACAGTGGATTTTTTCTCCTTCTTCTTTTTTCTTCACCATGGAGCAATGGATATTAGGCTTTTCTTTCCCTTTGGGTTTGCTTTCTTGGACAGTGACTTTGGACACATTTTCATTTGGATTATTTTGGATTTGCATTTTATTCATTTATCATTTTTTGGGACATGCTGCATTTTGATTATCATTGGCATTATTGTGTGTTTTGATTTCATTTCCTTCATTTTGACTTGAATACATTTTTGTTTCTTACTTCAATGTGTGGTCTTCTCTCATTGGTTTCATGCATGTCACAATGTGGGTTTTCTCAGTCATGTGTTGCCATTGTGTGGGTCGGACAGACTTGTACTCATGCGCATACTGCTTATTTGTGATCTATCATGTAATGGGGTTTTCAATTTGGAGTGGGTGTAAAGCTTGGTTGGGTGTTTGGACTGGGGAGGCATGGGGTGGGATTTGGGTGGCCATAAGAGCCAGGGATCTAGATTGTGATGACGTGTTGGCTGGGGGACATGTGTCGGGGCCTGCTGGCAGGTGCCTGTCAATGCTGGGGGGGTGGGGCTGCAGGGGGAAATGAGTGGGGGCCTGCTGGCAGGTGCCCCTCACTGCTGGGGGGTGGGGGTGCTGGGGGACAGGTGCCGGGGCCTGCTGTCAGGTGCCTGTCAATGCTGGGGGGTGGGGGTGCTGGGGGACATGTGTCGGGGCCTGCTGGCAGGTGCCTGTCAATGCTGGGGGATGGGGGAGCTGGGGGACATGTGTCGGGGCCTGCTGGCAGGTGCCTGTCAATGCTGGGGGGGTGGGGGTGCAGGGGCACATGAGTGGGGGCCTGCTGGCAGGTGCCCCTCACTGCTGGGGGGTGGGGGTGTTGGGGGACATGTGTCGGGGCCTGATGGCAGGTGCCTGTCAATGCTGGGGGGGGTGGGAGTGCTGGGGGACATGTGTCAGGGCCTGCTGGCAGGTGCCTGTCAATGCTGGGGGTGTGGGGATGCAGGGGGAAATGAGTGGGGGCCTGCTGGCAGGTGTCCCTCACTGCTGGGGGGTGGGGGTGCAGGAGGAAATGAGTGGGGGCCTGCTGGCAGGTGCCCCTCACTGCTGGGGGGTGGGGGTGCTGGGGGACATGTGTCGGGGCCTGCTGGCAGGTGCCTGTCAATGCTGGGGGGATGGAGGTGCAGGGGCACATGAGTGGGGGCCTGCTGGCAGGTGCCCCTCACTGCTGGGGGTGTGCTGGGGGACATGACCAGGGGTGCAGGGTAGTCCCCTGTGGTGTGTGCTGCCTGCAGGGGCCGTGGAGGTGGTAGAGGGGACACCTGGGAGGACCCACACTGCGAATTCACGTGTAGGACTCCCTGCGCACCCCTGAAATATACGTTCCCCACTCTGACTGCAAAATCGCATGTAAAACTTCCCGCGCACCCCTGAAATACACGTACCCAGGCCAATCATGTGTAAAACTTCCCGCGCACCCTTGAAATACACGTACCCTGCTGAAATCGCGTGTGAAACTTCCCGTGCACCCCTGAAATACACGTACCCTGCTGAAATCGCGTGTGAAACTTCCCACGCACCCTGAAATACACGTACCCAGGCCAATCTCGTGTAAAACTTCCCGCGCACCCCTGAAACACACGTACCATGCTGTAATCGCGTGTAAAACCTCCCGCGCACCCCTGAAATACACGTACCCTACTGAAATCGCATGTATAACTTCCTGTGCACCCCTGAAATACACGTACCCTGCTGAAATCGTGTGTGAAACTTCCTGTGCACCCCTGAAAAACACGTACCCAGGCCAATCGTGTGTAAAACTTCCCGCGCACCCCTGAAATACACGTACCCTGCTGAAATGGCATGTAAAACTTCCTACGCACCCCTTAAATACACGTACCCTGCTGAAATCGCGTGTGAATCTTCCCGCGCACCCCCGAAATACACGTACCCCACTTGCACAGGGTCTATCGCGTGTGAAACCTCCCGCGCACCCCCGAAATACACGTACCCTGCTGAAATCGCGTGTGAAACTTCACGCGAACCCCAGTAATACACGTACCCCGCTCGCACAGGGCCAATCACATGTGAAACTTCCCGCGAACCCCAGTAATACACGTACCCCGCTTGCCGTGCTGGTACAGGGTTAGCGCAGCCCTGATTGGGGATTTTGATGGCTTTTCCCTGCGCAAGGGGCATTCTTGGGGGCGTAACTGGCGCTGCTGCAGGGTCGCTGCGCCACTGTGCGCCATGGCTGGTTTTGGTAGCTAAAATCCATGAATAAGCTGTGCGCGGAAATGGATTTTAGCGCATGCGGCTGGCGCAGAGATTCGCACGCCCACACTGTGCGTCAGCCGCGTGCGCCACATGTACGCTAAATTCTATGAATTATCCCCTAAATGTGTTGATTTTTTATGTACTTATTTATATATCATCTGTATTCTCCATCAGTTCCCCTTGTACTCCGGAGTGCAACCCAAGACAATGAATGGCAAACATTATTTCAAACCTTTTCTAATTACTCTCCCTGTTACAGTAATAACTCAGGTTTTACCATAAGGCAGACAAATAGTGAGTGGAATTGGGTGGCTCACTAAGAAATATTCTAAATACATTGATGTGATTATAGTTAAAGAAACTAAAATACCAGCTTATCTAAGGGATACTATGCATTTATTAAAGCTACTAGATAATTTTGAGTGGGATGATGGCTTTTATTGTGTGACCCTTGATGTGAAAGCATTGTACACTTCGATTGAACACCAGTTAGCCTTGAAGGCAATTGGTTTCACGTATGAACAGAGATTGGTGTCTTATTTGCTTCACATTTTGATGGTGAAAGATATGTTGGAATTTATTCTGAAAAACAATGGGCCTCATTACAAGTCCGGCGGTAACCGTGCCGGAAAAAATGGCAGGCTACTGCCAGACCAGTATTACCATTCTGCCTCTGTGATTCCTGGAATCACCGGGGCATTACGACTCCGGTGCCTCAGGAATCCCAGAGGCAGAATTCTGAAAGTCCCCATTTCCATGGAGTCCCAGAGGACTCCATGGGGATGGGGACAATGGAAGCACTGGTTCTGTCTATGACGGAGCCTGTGTTCCCTTTTGCGCCTGCAGGTGGGTAGCTTTCCTCCAGCCAGGTCAGACCTGGCGGGAGTGACACCTCCCGCCTGCAGGACTCTGAATCAGCCGGTCCAGAAAGAATGGTGGCAGCGTTTTTACTGCCACCGTTCTTTCCAGACAGGCAAGGTCGTAATGAGACCCAATGTCTTTTTATGTGAAGGCAATATGTACAGATAGATGAGAGGGGTGGCTATTGGGGGTCAATTATGCCCCAACACTAGCACATTTGTTCAAGGCTTATTTTGAACACAAATTTGTATACTCAGATCATCCATATACATCCAGGATTAAATTATGGACAAGCTATATAGAGGATGTGTTTTTAATATGGCCACGTAAACAAAATAATTTATCAGAATTTGTTCAATATCTTAATTTGAATGATTTTGCAATACAATTTACATGTAATAGCCACCAACATGAATTAGAATATTTGAATATCAGATTATATGTGAAGGACAATAAGATCTTTTCAAGAATATTCAGAAAACGTACTGAGGTGTTACAAATCAAGTATTGTATAGAATATACTGACTGGTAAATATATTAGGTTGCACAGGAACTGTAAATAAATGATAAGAGTTTGAGCAAGAATGTGACATATTGGATACCAGATTTAGACAACGTGGTTATACTGAGGAGGTACTGTTAATTGCTAGGAAGAAAAGTTTGGTGTTGGTAAGAACATATTTGTTGAAACCCAAAAGAGAGATTGAAAACTGGTCACCAGCAAGTTAGAATGATAACACAATACTCAGCTGAGAGTCAGAAGTGACACGGTCTGTTGTGTAAATATTGGAAAAATACCTTAGAGAATATATTGAAAACCAACTTAATATTATGTACACAAAAGCATCAACATTGAAAAATGCGCTGTGTCCATCTTTTCTAGAACCAACTCCAACTAACTCAACTTAGTTACACTGAGATTGGATTGGTTTCCACAAATGTGGGAATTTTAGTATGTGTAATAAAACCAATGAATGTCAAAGTCTGAGGATTAATATTAATGATGAACAAAGCATTTCAGATTTCATCAATTATAAGACACAGTATGTAGTTCACGGCATTATATTTGTGTACAAACTAGTTTATATTGGTAGCACAATACGTGAGCTTTGTGTAAGGATTAGGGAGCACATTAATGCATTTCAGGAAACAGATATGAGACTACCATTAGCAGTACATGAGCAGGAATGCCATCAGATGGAGGACACATCTGGAATCAGGTTTACATGCCTATAAATGGTAACAAAAGATCCCAGAGGTGGTAATAGAGATAAGGCTCTCAGAAGACTAGAGGCAAACATGATTTTCAAGTACAGAAAAATATTGATGGGGTTAAACACAGGCCATGAAATGGGCAATTATTTGTGAAAAACATAATTTATTGAAATACAAAATGTCTGAAGTCTGAAATGTTATATAAAAAATGAGTCAGTTGTCAAATCATAATAATAATGGTTGTAAGTTTAACACTTGTATGTTTTGTTTGTGTGGGAAGATGCATTGATGCAGTTCTTGTTCCGTCGTCAATGACATTGGGTGCCGTAGGAATATTATAAAAGAGGGTAAATCCTTGAGAAAGTGATTCTTTGAAAAGTTTTTAGTTAGAACTGCTCACATTGGCCTCACTTTGGCAAATGGCATGATTGCTAATCAACGCATTTATCGATTTGAGTTGCCACCAGAAATGATGTAGTTAAGCTTTTTGGGGTTTGCAAGATTGGGGCATTAACCAAGCTGTTTCCGAAGAAAAAACAACAATTGGTGAGTTAAGTAATAGTTTGTTGTAACAAAGATCAAAGAAACACCTAGAACAATATAACAAGAATGAGATTGTTGTAGTTCCATTTTTCTAGAAACAACAATGCAAATTAGCTGGTAGTAGTAGGAATAGGTTTAAAGGACAGTTATGCAAGGTGACTAGTTATGACAACATTAAGATGATATTAAACTGTTGGATTTCATAATGTTGACAGGTTTAAAGGACAGTTATGCAAGGTGACTAGTAATGACAACATTAAGAGGATATTAAACTGTTGGATTTCATAATGTTGACAATGTCTGAACGGATCTGAATATGTGTGGCGGGTACACGCTATTATGACATATAGCCCTATAGATTGGAATTTATTGATACTGGAGCAGGTCATAGTTAGAATTAATAAAGGCAGGAAGAGGGTTTATTGGAGGATGGCATTGCCCGTTGTTACAACATTTATTTTTAAGGGTTAGAAAATCAAGTAAGTTAATGGTTTATAAAATGCCCAATTTTAAGGTTGAAAACTGAGTAGGATATCTGATTGCCAACACATAATAATGTCTTCTGAGCTATCAAGGACTTAAAAGGCGAGATGTTATTGACGGAAGATGCCAACGTCTGACGTTTTAGGTACTACAAGTTGATTGAAATTTCAAAATGGCGCTTTTGCGCCACTCGGAACGCCGCTACAGACTACTAAGAAAGGACGAAAAAGCTTAATCGAGCAAGAAAGATGCATAAAAAGTTAGTACTTTTGAATCTTAGGAATAGTGCCTGAAATAATTATGTATACGTGTTGAGCATTAAGGTGGCAGCCATGATATAATGAATAATATCAACTAGTGATTGTAGGTATTGGTGAATTGGGAGAACACTCCGATGAAAAAGAGCTAGAATAAGTGTCAAGCTGGTGCGGAGCATTGAAGTAAGTCATGAGATACTAAGCAGACATGTGCATATGGTGTTGAATAATTATTTGTTGTCACAACCACAATAATACAATTTCAATTTGTTAGGTAACTCACAATATATATATGACAAGAATGTGAGAAAGGTAAGATTTAATAATGTTAATCACGTAGGCTGAATAATTGAAATGTGCCAATCAGAGGAATGATATTAATTTAGCCAATCAATTCTGCATCCAATTGTCATTGGTGGTGGATCTGGGGCTAAACCGGTGCCTATTTCAAAGGTTTAAATGGGGAAAAAAAGATTACTATAAAGGGATTAATGGAAAGTCAATTAATCTCAATAATGTGGACTAAGTGAAGGTCAATGGATTACATTCAAGTATTTATGTAATAATCATATGAGCATATCCAGTACATGAAATGGCACTAGGCATATGGAATTTGATGAATGGCCCTAGTTTCTTTCACTAAAATGATTTCATTTTCCATTTCCCCCTCCCCTGTCCTTAGGAATCATCAGGGACCTGGTGTGTGGTTTGTACTATTATATTACTCTTGATGAAATGTTATTGTGGATATGTTTTGTGTTTAATTTGTGTTCTTCAGTATTGGCATAATAGCCTGGAAGAAGACCTGAAGTTGAATGTCGAAACATGTGTAGGCAGGAATGACAACATTATGATTGTAACAAACAACTTTTATGATGTACAATACATTCAAATTGTGAGAATTAATTAAATAGGAAGATAAGCATTAGGATTGCAACAAACAACATTGATGTACAACAAATTCATATTTTATAAATTTGTTTGCCATGACTGGCAAAAGGATCATCGTTATTAACAAGGTTTAGAAAGTACAACAACTTATATTGTAAAATCTTTTGCAACAATGAAATTGTACAGCAAAACATGTTTAAGGGATCTGGCACATTAGTAAGTGTCAAACCATAAACATTAAACCTGTTTGTTTGTACTACTCTGCGACCTGACTGCCATTGTGCACAACCATGCTGAATTGTTATTCACTCTCCACTATTCCTATGAAGATATGTGGGTGAAGGAAATCTAATATATACCAGCTACAATCTAGAAATGCTCAAAAAGTGTAGTTCACTGCCCCTGCTCCTGGTTCACTTTGTTGGTTCGCAATAAACACATTACAAATAATAATAATTAAATAAACAACAAGGAGAAGATGATGCAGAGAATAAAAAGAAAGATACACACACAGATTCAGGCGTCTTTGCCCGAAAAAGCAGGCAGCAATGCCATGACAGTTGCTGGGGCCCCTCCCCCTCAGGGAATCATGTATTGGCGACGTTGGATCAAATTGAGAAGTCAGTATCTTGTTTAGAAAATAAATTTGACTAACTATCCGAGAAAGTAACACAGCTAGAAATGAGAACCTCGACCCTGGAGCAAAAATTCATGAAACTGGACCAACAATGCTTCTAACTCATTCCTTAGTGAAACACACGGGTAAAGGTTTGGAGTCAACCATCAGGGGAAACAGGCCCTAGAGAATAGTCTGGAGTATCTTGAAATGTGTTGAGGGTAAAGCAGATAAGAACTATGGTTTTCCCTTCTAGAATAGAAGGAGATGGTCTGACTGCTTGTGTTACTAATTGGCTACTTGAGATGCTGGATCTGTAGTGGAAGAAGACCCTATTTGTGTTGACAGATGTTACAGACCCAAGATGCCCACACCCAGCAAGCCTACTACAGCGATGACCTGCCCAACACTCAGGGTTAAATTTGCTGATGCTCGAATAAGATAGAGGATTTTAAGAGAGGTATCCTCAAATGAGCCTTTAGAAGTTCAGGGACGAAAGATTCTTTTTTACCAGACCTGGCACCAGCAGTGTGTTAGGCAGAATCATATGCAGTACCCTTTGGGAACACCACACACGATTAAGACTATAAGTGACAGTACAAATTCACCTTTGGTACAAGCCTGTACTACACAGTAAAGTGGTAGCGATGGCTGAGCAGCCAGACTCATCTCAACTGTAAAGTGAGCAGTATCAATAATTACACAAAGGACAGCAATTAATATGGTCCAAACAAACACTGACTCAAGGTTTCTGAGTAAAAGAATATACATTTATTTACACATTCATTTGTATAAACAGTTCACTAAAGTAAAGCAGCAGAAAAGCACAATCTTAATACACTACACAACACCCTATGAATTCTGGACAAGTTAAGCTCAAAATGAAGTGTGAGCAAAATGGCACTGAAGCAATTTAAAAGGGAAGGAAAGACACGGTTATACAAAATTAAGCAGCACCAACACGTAAGGAGGCAGGGCAATCTAGAAAAGGCTTGCTACAATGAGGATTCTAATCAATAGGCCTGGGCCAATGTTAATGGTTCAGAGTATTTGCTGATGATCACAGAGTTCAGAGTAGTTCACGGTTAAGTCTTTGCCAAGAGTTTGAAACAAAGTTGGTTGGAAGAAAAGTTATTTAAAAGAGTAGAGAAGGACAAGCCCTCGGATTGGCAAAGATTTCAAACACTTTCACTGCGGTCAGACGGAATGAACAACCGGGTTTGAACAGTACCTTAAATGAGGAAGAAGCCTGTAGCTGCGGCAGAAGTTCCTGGCAGAATGACACGAAGTAGGGAGACTGGAGGGTCCTGCACTGCCCATGGAAGAAACCAGCAGTAGAGCAAAGCAAATAATAATAGGTGCGCTCCTTAAAACCCAAACAGGTTCCAGTCCTCCTGGCTATCCGGTTCACTGCAGCTGTGCACAGCAAATTCAACCAGCGGAGGGAGGCCTTGCTTGGTGTTTGGCGAACTGGTTGGGCCCACCAGCTCAAACGAAGAAGATTCCTTGCAGATCTTCTCTGTCATCGAAGTTTGGAGATTCAGACCCACAGCAGGGCTTCACTGGGAGGTTCAGTTGTGGTAGTGGTCTTCTTCTTTCAGCTTCTCTTCGGTTCTCTCAATCCAGTGGAGACTCTGCCTTCCTAGTCCCAGAGACCTGACTTTTATGCAGTGTTCACCCATTCACACAGCCTAGCTGTCAATCACACAGCAGGGTGGCTGTCCTGGAGGGATAGTCACCACAGCCAATCATCCAGAGTGCGACATGGGTCTCCAAGGAGACCCTGTGCAGGGAGTCTCAACCCCCTCCCTCACATCCTGTCCCCTCAGACATTCTGGCACCTAAGGAGGGCTTCTGTGCAGAAGCCCCCAAATGACGGCGAACAAAGGAACCAAACCTGGTTTGGCCCGCAGAGTGAAACACAAGAAATACCTCTACGAAAAGAAATGGCGAATAAACCCAGCCGGAACCAAATAAGAGTATTTGTACTTTGTATTTTGTATTTATTTTTGTTTATATAGCACTTTACACCAAAGCGCTGCACATTATAACAACAGGATACATATGATAATAACATTATAACAGTAACAGTAGAAGCAATTAACAATTGAGAATCAGGCCAACAAAACAATAAGTAGAGCAATTAACTGGAGGAGAGAAGGAGAGTAGTGCAGTTCAACTGAGAGGGAGAGGGGGCAGGGGAAGAGGGGGAAGGGAAAGGAAGGGGTGACGGGAGAGAATTGGGGGAGAAGATCAAGGATATAAGGCAGGAGGGAGGGGAGCAGGAAGGGGGAGGGGTATCAAGGCTGGGAATGAAGAAGGAGAGATTTGAGGGAAGTTCGGAATGAGGAAAAGGTGGAAATAGAGCGGAGTGAGAGAGGTAAGGAGTTCCAGTGTAGGAGGGCTAGGAGATGGAAGGAGCGGAAACGGGATGAGGCACAAGGGGGAGGAGGAACAGTGAGAAGGAAGTGGTCGGCAGAGCGAAGGGAGTGGGAGGGAGTGTAGAACAAGAGGAGGGAGGAGAGATAAGGGGGAACAAGACCGTGGAGAGATTTAAAGACTAGGCAGAGAAATTGAAATTTCATATGGGAGTGAAAGGGAAGCTAGCCAAGGGAGGAAAGGGAAGCAGAGATGGAGTCACGGGGGGAGAGGAGACAGAGGGTGTGGATGGCAGAGTGGTAGATAGATGGCAAGATGAGAAATTGGAAGTCCAAAGAGTAAGGAGGAGCAGTATAAGAGGCGAGAGCAGATAAGGGAGGAGATTAAGAGTTTAGTAGCATGGAAAGTGAGAGAGGGGCGGACTTTACGAATATTAAAGAGGTGGAAGCGACAGGCACGAGACGTGAGAGAGATGTGATGGGAAAAGGTGAGAGTGGAGTCAAAGTGAATGCCTAAGAGTAAATGGGTTCCAGCGGATTTAAGTTCAATGCTACTAACTTAGCCTAAAACAGTACCAAGGCTATTTACATAGATAGTGGTAGGAAAAATAGGGTAGATACCACTGCCACCAGCCAAATCTTAAAGAAAGGGGAACAAAATAATGTTCTATGAGAGGCAGACAAAAATTGATAACTATTAACCCTTTCCAGTACTCTATGTAAGATAGTTGGTACTGGGTCAGTACTTTTAAAAAAACTAATAAAGTCAATGGCAACTTTACATGTTCTGGGAGACAGTAGCCAGTCCCAGAAAATGGAGTTTAAAGTGGGAAGTTTGAAAAAGACAACACGGTGTCCTTGCACTAAAGGTGCTGTGTAACGCACAGTAAAAAGATGATGCCTATGGAGTAGGTGAAGCTCCACAGTCTATGAACAAAAAAATGTTAAAGACATACAGCAGAAAAACATGTAAGAGTGGGAAAAAAGGCTCACACTCTTACCAGGTGAAAAGAATAAATCCTAGAAATCCAGCAAAGCTGCTCAGGGACTCAGTAGGTAAGGGAAATTAGCCATTCTGTAGAATTCTCCCTAACACAGTGGATCAAAGAAGGTGAAGTCTGAATGCCCTCAAGAAATCATCTCTCAATTGCAAAGGCAGGCTTACTGAAACTTGCCAAATTGAGGATAACCTGTAAAGACATGGCATATCTTTTTGGAACCCATAGAAGACAGAAGACCTTCGCGAAAGGATACTGGAAAGGGAAGTGACTGATGAAAAGCAGGTGTGAGCAAGTAGAAAGTATTCAAACAGAAAGTTCTTTGGGGGACTGCATGCTCGAACTAAGGAAGAAAATACAATTATGTGCATGGCCGAAAACCGTCCAAAGCTAAAGGTTAGGATACCCGAATATATTTAAAGACAATGAGAGGTTGAACACAATTGCCTGAGGTACAGTTAATGATTAGTTTGAGCAGTTGACGGGTCATTTGCTTTCATGGTTCAGTAGGGGAAATTGAAGTCCCCTAATGGGTAAAATAGAGGTGGATAATCAGTGTTATTTGAGCTGCAGTCGGATTGCCTTTGGGTGGGATATTTCGGTGGGCGGGTCATGTGTTTTTCCTGAAGATGGTGAAGAACCCGGTTTTGTGTAACCTATATGGTTGACTTCAAGTGCTTTTTTTTATCTCCCCCAAGACAAAGAGGAGATACTGAATTGTCCGTAGAAGTGTTTCAGAGCTTTCTCTATGTGTGGATTAACACTGTAAGGGGTGGGTACTATGCACGTTACAAGTGATATTCTTGTTATGTCCTGAAAAATACTAATAAAAATAAATGTACAAAAATAAGAAATCACATATCATACAGGAAAATGGGATGGACCATAATTAATGCATTAAAACATTACATTATGGATGACAAAATATAGAAATACCAACAATCTGTAACAGCAGTTAATGCATTTGCTGTTGTCAAGTTGCCTTGTTAATAAAATCAAATACAAATTCAGCTAAAAACACTGAAGATATCCAGAAAGTGGATTAAAACGTCACATAAGCGTGAAAGTAATACAGCTGTGTAGTCTACTCGAAATTCTCTTTTTTAGAGCTTGTGATACTAGACACGTTCTCATAGCCCAAGCTTTCCTCATAACGCTGACCAAGGTGTATACTGCCTTCACCTCAGAGCACAACAACCCCCAGTAACAACAATCTTCTTATATCTGCATAAAGGGGCAAACACATAACTCAATGTACTAATGTCTTCCTTTCCCCACAAATGCAGGGAGGGGAGTCTTCAGGTGATGAACCATATCTCCATCTATCTTTCACATTCCTCAATGGCAATATATTAAACGTAGCTTTGGTAATAGAAATCCGGTGGTGTGGGTATGTAACCATTTACAGGTACCAGGCTGTCCCCTCAATAGAGAGAGAATGAGATATAATGATTTTTTGGCTTAATCTCTACCTCCCTTACTTTTCAATATGTGCTTGGGGACCTGTTACAACAGGTCAATGTTTTCAAAGCCCATACCCACCTTATGAAGATAGGACCTGACCAAGGCAAGCCAGCCTACCTTGCACCAGCTTGTATGCATAATTAAATTGGTAATTATCGCCTAACCAATGACTTTTCAGATTGGCTTCCCCACATTAACCTGGAGCTAAATATATGACCCAAACTGTCAATTGTTTCCTATATTGCCATTTAGTTGCCATCCATAGTCACTGGAGTAAATCTATTTTTAGTAGCCAACACACGCGCAACACAACATTTACTGCAGTTTACCAGTAAGCACCTGGCTGACACATAGCACTGACATTTGTTGACAAATAATTCAAGTGACCTTGGTGTTGTTGCCAGGAACACAGCATTGTCAGCCGAGCTCAACACCAGAAGCCTCCTTCTCCCACACCTTGGTATGACTGTGTTATTAACCTCAAGTTTGTTATCAAGTGAGTTAGTGTACAAATGAAAAAGATCACCCTTCTGTGGCACCGTTTGTTGCAGCAATGTGCTCGCTCAATGTGCTGGCTCAATTTGCTTCTTGTCCCATATCGATTTGACACATTAGTATTTGTATGAAGAGCCTCTATCATACAGAGCATAGGGTTCAGAACTCCCAACTTACTCAGAGCAAACCAAAGAAGACTCCTGTCAATTTGGTAAAAAGCAGAGCTCAGATCCATGAAGCTGAGATTACAGGAGAAACCGGAATGTTCACATACTTGGGCAATATAAGATAAATGATGAAAGCAAACCAGGTGTCCAATAAAATAATTGTTTTCCTCTCTGCACTCCTCCAGTCATTTTAGACAAATTCCTGAAAACAATTTAGAGATTCCATCCATCATGTTCACAGGACGGTTATTGTATGTCGGGACTATAATCCCTGTTTTCCAACTACGTTAGAGAATGTTAATTGCAATCAGTGCATTAAACATCTGTATCAATACTGGCACTCACAGATTGGTCTCCACAGATGGCTGCAACAGGCCTAGCCATTAACACATCAACACTAATTGAGCGATGACAAAGCTCTCTGCTTTAGCAATATCACATTCTCCCATGCCAGTGACTAATCAAACCAAATGCACTATGGTCTATCAGATCTTGGGCTCTTCCCTACATATATATTACTCTCAAGTGTCTTTGACAAACCCATAGTAAGGAAAATGTTCAACTAGGTGTTGCCAGCCTTCATCCATCAATACCATAGGTTTTGCATCTGCTTCGCCCACTTCCAAGAGCCTCCTTTATCTCACAGGTCACTATACAAGACCACTTACATTACGTTAGAGAGCAACATACTGCCATGTGGTCATATATGGTGGTCTTGAAATAGTTATTTCTGCAGGAAGTGTCATCACACCTCTTTGAGGTCTGACTGAGATGGTTGTGAAACGTTGTATGTGTTAGGGAAATATGAAGTATATGTCTGTGATCACCTGCATTTCTGAGTTAGTTTTGTCTCATATACACACCATAACCCGTATTGTTGTAATATGTGCAGGTTTCTGTTCTCTGTCCTGCAAGGACACTGCCTGGATTGGGTCAATTTGCCTCATGGCAAGACACATGTGTACTGATCCATCCAAGGTGCTGTTCTTTACATATTGGTATGGCATTGCGCTTTTAATGCTGTCCCCATGCTGTACAAATGGGTACATTTGGGTGGTTGAATGTGAGTAACATGCATCGTGATATCATTGTTCAGTTTTTGCACATGGATTAATGGACACGTGGAAAGACCACCCATTTTCAGGTGTTGAAAATAGCACATTTAACAAGGTTGACCCATTAGATTGTATTTTACAAACAAAACATCCACCTGCACAGTATGTGTGATCAAATATCATGGGTGATGCAAACACCAGAAGCATGACTTTTCCATTCAGGCACTATGAACATGAACAACCGTGCCCATATGTGTTTACTTGTTTTGCATCACAAACAGAAGAGCAGATACAGGCTTTCCCAAGCCCTCTGTACAAAGGAGCCTACAGAGTGAGGGACCACCTGCAATATATGTGAGAAAGGGCTACAAGTGGTTACACCTCATGATTATATGCGAACCTCAACATTGCACGTGCATTACCTTTGCAGCGACATCATTCACTCTTCATTAAAGCTGTGGAGTGGTGCAGATGGAAAGAGTGAATACTGCGATTGTAGCATTGTGAGATGGAATGCTCTTGCAATTTAATTAATAGGTTGATTAGGACTACTTTGCACTTCCCATCAGAGTACAATTTCTAGTATCTAGGTAGAGGATAATTTCAGAAGAGGAGCAAAGCAATGGAATAGATGTAGCCGATTGGATATTGCTAGTAGTGAAGGAGTAAGAGATGAACGTTTGGTCGTCATCAGCTCACGATGGTAGCGCTTGGCAAATGCGAAAGTGATACACTAGTGTGAGCTCTGTGGATGATATATAAATCGTGCAGAAGGATAAACACAAGTTGCACTGTTAGTGTATAGGAATGTGATAAACCAGGAGGCTAGAATAGTTCACTAAAAAGGTATAGACAAGCACATCATATTTCCTCTGGGATACAAGAATATAATGTTTTGATTATTTTGCCTAATATGGTAACTTCGGATGAATTTTCGAAAGTAGCAACAGCTCCATAGAGCCAACAGCGATGGGTGAGTTGCGGGCACTTAGCTTTCATAAAGCAATCTAACTGAGTGCTAACATCTTTGTTATAATAGTTTCTTCCTTTCCCATGAAATGTAGGTTTCAAGACCATTGGTTCAATAAGCAGGCTCAACACTCACAAAGGGAGATTGCCCAGAATATTACAAACCATAAACTAGCTTTGATGGGCCTTAAAACCCTTTGTGGGTTTTGTTTGGCTGCAAAGAGGAGGGGTCAGGATGTGCTAATCATTGTTACTTTTGGAGACACGTAGGTGTACTTGTGGAGAGTGTTGCTATTATGGGGGAGTTTTACATGTGTCTACGAATTGTCTCCATGTAGTTTTTTCTGGTATTTCAGTTTTTTTCTGATCCCTTTTAAAACCTTTTTTTCTGCGTGTGTGTGCTTTTAAGACCCTTTATAGTCTTCCCTTTTCCAATACTCTCAAAACAGGAACCCCCCCACGCCCCCCCGTTGAATTTGTTCTGCTTCGTTTTTTCTCTTTGCATCACTGAAGAGGAAATGCAACACACATTATAGTTACTTCTAGAGAAACTGCCTTGTTTGTGCCACCGAATTAAACATATCCATGTAGCTGTGTGGGTGGAAGCAGGGCAGGGGCCAGGCTACTATGTGTCTTTAATAACTATTTGTGGTTGCTAGTATGTGCACTCCCTATGAATGGGTTTGACATTTATTGGGCATACAAGAGGGTGTTACTTCACTTGTCTCTAGTTCTGCTAACAACGTTCCCTCTTACCAAATCTGTGGAAGCTTAGAAACGTGTATGTGAGCATCAAAATATGTTATGTGAGTTAGTGTGTGTGTGTACTCAGTACCCGTTCCTGTGATCTATGCGAGGGTTGCATGAATCCATTTGTCCTGACATTTTTGTGTTTGCAACATGTTGGTTTACCTAATGGGTGAGGTGGCTACGAGCTGGACTACTCCACTAATCTAATAAGCAAGTCAGTGAGGACTGTGAGGAGGGGAAATATGAGTATTAGATGGGAACGGTGAAAGAGCCATGCCTTTCAAATGGGGCAATGCTGGAGGAGAAGCAGCTAGAATGGTCCGGCTCATCAGAAGGGGCCTTATCCGGACATAGATTCTTCCTTGGGCCAGAGGTTGTGTAATTAGGTGATGACTCTGTGCATGGGCAAGTTGTGGGTACCATGCAAAATCTGAGAATGGGGAGTTGGATGCTGCACACACAAACACAGCCTCACACCCCAAGCTATGTAACCCAAGTAATAGAGCCTGCATATCACCCATCTCTGACACAGGTAGTACAGAACCCTTCAGTGATGACAGTGATACGGAAGTTATATATAACATACCTGAGCATCACTGGACATACTGCAAAAGGGTACTCTCTTCCTCCCAATATCTGTATCCCATAGACGTCTAGGTTGTTGCATAGAGGTTCACTATCTAGTACCATTTTACACTCGTGTAGGAGGCTCAGAGAAAGGTGGCAGACAAAGGGGAGGCCTGCACTACTGGAATAGTCCCAACAATGCAGATGTGTCTCTGCTGGCTTTTAAAGCTGAAATAAATTGAGTAAAAACCTGTAATTATTGCATGCAGTACTAAGGGTATGACAGTGACTTTGCTGGTTACAAGACCTACAACTTTAGGCTATTCCTCAAGTTTGTAAATGTAAAACCTGAAGTATATTGGTGGCTCTGCTGCTGGTAGAGAAACAAACAATGAGGCATAACATCCAGATTCGGAGTGTCCTACTAGGAATATGGGTGGCTCTCATGGTTGATTAAGGTTGTGGTAGGAGGAGCCTGACACATATGTGGCCTTTTTTGGACAAAGACTTGTATTCTTAAATAAATAGAGTGAAAATCCTATATTTCCCTAACTCTAAGAGGGGCTTCGTGCCTCAACTAAACACTAAGGAAAATGTGGGAATGTCCGGATATAAAGAGTCCACCATCCAGTGTCAAAATCCTACTTCTATCCCTTACACTTGAAAACAAACTAAAGTGGTTTACTGCACCCTTGGTCCAGAAGAATGAATCCCTTCTTCTGGAAAGGCACAGTTCCACATAAAAGGGGGAATGTCTCCCTTCCCCTGTCTTTGATCAGTCTTCAATTAGCAGTTCAACAAAGTAGGGGGAATGCCTTCCTTCCCCTGGCCTTTAGCAGGCTTTCTTTCACAGTTCCACACATTAGGGGGAATGTCTCCCTTCCCCTGGCCTTCCTCAGACTTGTTGGGCCTCTCCACTGGCTCAGTTGGGCAGACCCCCTGCCAGGTACAAGCGTTGGTTCCAGACCCTTTTAATATGGTCTCTCTTGCTCTTTATCTGATCCTCTCTGCTGGCTCAAAGAGCAGTCCTGGTATACCCCTATGCCTGGTACTGCCTTGGGTCCTAGACCCTTCAATATGGTTTCTCGTGTTTGGGTCCCCAACCACTTTTTCTGGTCTCTTGTACTCTGGTCCCTTTTATATTGTTTTTTTTTATTCTTGGGTCCCAGACCCCTTTATATTGGATTTTCGTTCTCGGGTCACAGCCCCTTTATTTTGGTATTTCATTCTCAGACCCCCAGACCTGTTTATATTGGCTTTTCACTCTCGGGTCCCAGACCCCTTTGTATTGGCTTTTTGTTCTTGGCTCCCTTTAAATTGGCTTTTCTTTCTCTGGTCCCAGACCCATTCACATGGGTTTTTCTTGCCCCCTTTGAGGTTTCCGGGCCACCCCCATACCTTCTGTATGGGATGCCATTCACTTACCTTAGCCACTGGCTGCTTTTCGTCTTCTGATGATTCTTCAGAGTTGGTTTCTGTTGGCGCACTGCTGTACGCGGTTTCCCACCACTTCCTGTGCTCTGTCTATTAATTCAGTGCTGGAATTCTGCCTTGTATTCCTGGATTTCTAAAAGCACTCCACCTCAAGGCCCCTTCAATAGTAATAGAAAGCCAAATAACCTTTCCAGACAATTAGATAGTACAATTTCTTTCTCATCCACTTGGAGTCTAAGATCTGTTTTACCTCATATTTGAGTTCTTCTTGCTTGATCAGGATAGGAGGTGGGTAGTAGAGCTGTGAGTGCCAGGGTATACTAGTTTTAACAAGGCGACATGGAAGACTGGGTGTATTTGTAGATTCTGAGGTAATTTTAGTTTGACAGCAACTGGATTAATTATGGCTGTGACTGACCATACGAAGGCAGGCGGTAGCGTCCCTGCACATTACAAAAGTGTGCGCAAACAACTAACACGTATATACAGCTACAATGAATGTCCCATTCTGTAGCCCCCTAGGAGAAATGACGTGTCAAGCAACGCTCAGGCATCCGAAAAAAGCAAGAAAAAGAGATAAGCGACCACTGTAGCCCACGTGCATGTAACAAAACACATGCAGTACGCTGTGGCAGCCAGGAATACCAAAAATACGTACGTGATCAACATGCAGGCTAGTATGCCCGGAAAAAAGGGGTACACGACTAACAGGGACACCCGCATTATGAAAAATAGCGTGTGCGACTCATCATCTGCCTTGTGTGTAGAAAAAGAACGCGTAGCCAACACCCACGCCAAAAGAAGAAGTACGCACTGTAGCTGCTGTGAAGTAATCGTGTGTGAACCCCAACACCTGGAGGCTTTCCACCAAAAGCATGTACAAAGTGATGGAAACCCACGTGGGTCCTTCAACCCGTGCAAGGGAAACGCCCGCGCGCATGTTACGTCACCTATGTGCTTACGCGCCAAGGGCCTTTCCTCGGAATTCACACAAACGTGCTGTTTTTCACATGCCAAATCACTCATATCAAGCTGGCCACGCGACAACACACGGAAGACCACGCTCCTGCCCAGAAAGCCGATATACTGTCCCCCAGAGTACCAAGCAGCCTCCCACGAGCCAACTGCTGCTGCCTGCCTGCCTGCTGCCACCGTGCCCTGCCATTTGGTGACTGCACTGTCCAGTTGCTGTGACCACCCCTGCTGGAACAGAAGACTCCTGACTGGTGTTCCATCATTCCACAGCCCAGCCCCAGGACCCAGTTGCCCACCCATGCCTGCCTCGGGGGTTGCCATGTCCAACACAACACCTTCCGGCACCAGTGGCAACCCCCCAGCACAGAGGCAGAGGGCTACCAGCTTCAGTGAAAAGGAAGTTGGTATCCTGGTGGAGCAAGTTCTGTGGCATTATGATGCCCTTTTCACACCATTGCACGCCAACAATGAAGGATGGAAGAGGATCTGGAAGGACATAGTGGGTGCATCAACGTGGAGGAGGTGGCACCCCGTGACATGAAACACATCCAGAAGCGCTGGGAAGACTACAAGTCCAGGACCCTCAAGAAGGCCTGGCGCCTCTTGGAGGCAGCGGATGCAATGGGGCGCTGGGCCCCACTTACGACCCAGCAGATGAGGGCCCTGGAGCGCATTCACCCAGTGCTTCACCACCAGATCCTCAGGATGCAAACCCGTCTGGAGTCGAGCCATGCATTCACGTTTAAAACAGTGCATGTTGCAGTGTGCTGGTAGATAGCTACTTGGCTGCATGTGTGACATGGGTCATGTATGGATGTGTGTGTGCAGGGACATGATGGTGCTGAATGTGAGTCCAGTCAGGCATGACCCACATGGATGGTGTATGTGTTACAATGCATCATGTGGAGCAGCATGAAGAATGCACACATGTATGCATGCCTGTGTCTGTACTTTGACATGTTTGGGGTGTGAGAGATGTGTGCTGCTGTCATGGACATGCATGTCCGTGTGTTTGAGTAGTGTGTGCGCCATGGATGCATGACACATGTCTGTGATGATGTGTTGAATCACTGATACAGCCTATTCATCCTTGTATCCACTGTGTCTGTGGGCATACGGGGCCAGATGCATGACTCTCCGGTGATGCGTGTGCATGTGATCAGCATGTCCCATGATGGATGTGAGTTTCATCCCACCATTGGATGTTTCTACTGTGCGGTGGACATTGATGCAAATGTTTGTTGCATGTGCCATGCCGGTTCCTGCATGTGTGTTGCCTGCACAGACCCAATCTTTGTTGGGAGACCTGATGGAAGTGACGTTTGACAGTGCCACTCATGTGCTATTGCTTTCTGTCTAGGGGACTATTGTACAGTATCCTGATGCTTGTGTTCAATGTCTCCCTTTACACAGCGGCGAGTGAAGAAGAGGGCAGAGATGGCTCTGTGGAGGAAAGCGGCAGGGATGCCTCCACCGGCCGGCAATGCAATGCCCAGTCACCCTACCAGGAAATTCCATCAACCAGGAGCGAGGGGACTGGTGCCGCGTCTGCCACTACGGCTGCAGCGAAAGGGGCGGGTGATCCCCCACAGGGGCTTGCAACGGCGGAAGACGGTGAAGAGCCATCAAGGTTGGTGGTGTCTATAGAGGAGGAGGAGGCCACTACAGAGCCGCACATGGGGCCTGGTGGGGGTGGTACCACTGATGCAAGTGTTTCAGTCCAGGGGCAGGGGAAGGAGGCAGCACAAGTCACTGCGGAGGTGCCTATGCATGTCTCTGTCCCTGACATTGCGACTGCATCACCATGCACCAGCAGGGATGCCCCGTCCCAGGCCCCTCCGCAGGTAGGGGGGAGGTCCATGTCATCTGGCACTCCTCTACCTGCGAACGAGGGGACCCATGACCGGGTGGAGTCCGTCCTGATTGGTGTCGCGTTGTGCACATGTGACATTCATGATGACGTGCGTGCTTCCTGGGGGGACCACGCACGTCATCACGAAGATCTGTGCGCCAACATGGCCCAGTTGGGAGGGTCCATGGACGGGGTTTTCCTGCATGTGTCGGCCAGTCTTGCGGCCCTCTCCTCCTCTGTGCACACTATACACCATTCGTTCTCCGTGCCGTCTTCTGGCCCAGATGCCACAAGGTCCCCCTGTGGATCTGCTCCAACCAACGCAGCCAGCCAGGTGGAGATCCCATCCCTGCCGCTGTCGGGAGTCGGAGGTCCAGCAGGGGTGGCCACCCCTGCAACTGGACCCCAACGGATGGAGGATGTGCCGGCATCATCAGGCAGGGCACGTGCACAACGTCGCCAGGGATTCCATCAGCCCAGATGCCGTCGTTTTGGCAGAGGCAGTTGCGTCGGAGGCAGCAGCAGGAAAAGCGTGGGAGGAATCATGACTCAGGGCCATCAACACCCCGGGGGCAGGCATCGCCCGAGGGGCAGGAGGACCCCGGACAGGGAGTGTCTTCCGTGTGGCAGTGGTTGGGCCGGCAAATAGATGCGGAGAGGTGGCGGGCGGAGAGGGCATTGCTCAGGATGGTCAGGGCGGAGAACTCTTTGTACCTGGCTTTGAGGCAGGCGGAGGGCCTCGAGGAAACTCGCAGGGAGTTGAGGGATTCCATGGCTGCATCCCTGCGAGACCTTGAGTCCAGGGAACAGGCCCGCCTCGAGAACATCAACATGGAGTTCAATGATGCCCTGGGCTGGAACATCAAACAGTGAGCCATGGGACTAGCCCGCCGCCTTTGTAAATAGTTAATAGTTATTTATTAGGTAGGTTTCTTTCTTAGTTTTCCTTTGGATTGTTGGGCACATGGACCCTTGATGTTTACATTGTATATAGTTATGGACCTGATTTTACATATTTTTTTTTTTACCATGGGGAATGGTTTTGTTTTTATTTTGACTTTGGATTTGGTGTTATGAACGGACACTTTGGAGGCATTTTTCTTTTCATTTTATTCATTTCACCATTAATAATCTTTTGTTCAATTCGGACATCATTGTATTTATCATTTTATTCTTGTGTAATTTTGTTTCATTCATTCATTTTTGTATATAATACATTTTTATTTTTTACTTAATTTGTGTGGTCTTCTCTCATTAGTTTTGTGCATGTCACAATGTGGGTTTTCTCAGTCATGTGTCGCCATTGTGTGGGTCTGACAGACTTGTACTCTTGCGCATACTGGTTATTTGGGATCTATCATGGCATGGGGATTTCAATTTGGAGTGGATGGAATGCTTGGTTGGGTGTTTGGACTGGGGTGGCATGGGGTGGGATTTGGGTGGCCACAAGGGCCATGGATCTGGATTGTGATGACGTGTTGGGTGGGGGACATAGGTCGGGCTATGGACTGGGGTGATAGGCTGCCTGCGGGGCATGCCCAGGGGTGTGGGGCGGTCCCCTGTGGTGTTGGCTTCCTGAGGGGCAAGGGGGTGGGGGGGCACACCCGGGAGGGAACACAATGCCAAATCGTGTGTAAAACTTCACACATACCCTCAGAACACACTTACCCTGCTCACGCCAGCCCTATCGAGTGTGAAACTCCATGCTCACCCCCGGAATATGCACAGGCAGCCCATCCACCCTCCCAATGCCCCGCAGGCAGCCCATCACCCCAGTCCATAGCCTGCAGGCAGCCCATCACCCCTGGGCATGCCCCGCAGGCAGCCCACTCCACAGGGGGGACTTTTTCCATGTTTTTTCGCTGGAGCGAGCGGGGTACGTGTATTCCGGGGGTGCACGTGGAGTTTTACACGCAATTGGCCTGGCGCGAGCGGGGTACGTGTATTCTGAGGGGTGCGCAGGAAGTTTGACACGCAATTTCACTGGCATGAGCGGGGTACGTGTTTTCCGAGGGGTGCGCGGGGAGTTTTACATGCGTTTTCGCTGGTGTGAGTGGGGTACGTGTATTCCAAGGGGTGCGCAGGGAGTTTTACTCAAGTTTTCACTGGCACGAGCCGGGTACGTGTATTCTGAGGGGTGCGTGTGAAGTTTTACACGTGATAGGCCTGGCGCGAGCATGGTACGTGTATTCCGAGGGGTGCGTGTGAAGTTTTACACGCGATAGGACTGGCGCGAGCGTGGTACATGTATTCTGAGGGGTGTCTGTGAAGTTTTACATGTGATTGGCCTGGCACGAGCAGGGTATGTGTATTCCGAGGGGTGCGCGGGGAATTTTACATACGATTTCGCTGACACGAGTGGGGTAATGTGTATTCTGAGGGGTGCACAGGGAGTTTTACATGCGTTTTCGCTGATGCGAGCGGGGTACATGTATTCCGAGGAGTGCGCATGGAGTTTTACATGTGTTTTCGCTGGCACGAGTGGGTTACGTGTATTACGAGGGGTGCGCAGGGAGTTTTACATGTGTTTTCGTGGTTGGGGGCTGTATGCTTGTCCACTGGCCTTTGCACCATGTACTAGATTTGTGCAATGTTTTTGGCACAGGGGGCGGGGTTGGGGGAGTAACTGGTGCTGCTGCAGGGTCACTGCGCCACTCTGCGCCACGGCTGCTTATAGATGTATAAATCCATGAATACGCTGTGCGCCTAAAAGGGTTTTGGCGCACGCGGCTGGCGCAGACTGCCGCACGCTCACTCTGTGCGGCAGCCGCGTGCACCACTTGTGCACCAAATTCTATGAATTACCCCCGAAATGTCTGGCGGATAATTCTGCATGGGGTACTGCGCATATGGAAAACGTATAGCTTAACACTGCTGTGAGAAAATGGAAAAATGCCTATTATATCCAGTTGCAGAAGTATCTTAATGAAAAGAGCAGGGAGAAGTGCAACTTTAGCAGCTGACCTAAGACTGGCGCTACTCTGGGATTTTAGAGGATTATAAGGAATGTAAACTCCCCTAAATCACTTCTTGGTGGTACCTCTAGTAGTGAGTTGGGGGCATATATCGCTAATACTCTTGATCTAGATACAGGGGACACAAAATATCACCTGGGTTGTGATGTTAAGTTTCTGCTACGGTTAATGATCTTATCATTATTATCAGTAGATTAAATTGCTCAAGAGCGGCCAGCCCAGATTGCACTTGCAATGCCCTAGTTAGAACCTTTCCAGAACTCTGGGCACATGCACTCTATGATATAATGTATGTATTAGTGAGACTAATACAAACCTCTGTTCATGGCTAGACAGTAATATTGTACCTGTCTACAAAAAGGGAAATAGACGTTCTCTGTGTAACTAATGGAAGTTAGCAATGCTTGATATTGCAGTTCATTGTTTGCCAATGTGCTGCTAAATTAACTTACTGCTTGGATTAATAACAAAAACATTATCACCTGAACCAAACAGGATTTAGAAAAGGCCCTTCCACCTTATACAATCTAATCACATTATCATCCCTGGTTGAGCATTATTGGGTAAGTTGCAAATCTACGGTATATGCAGCTTATATCTATTTCAGTGAAACATGTCATACTATACAAAGAGATCTACTATGGCATGAATCAGATGCATTGGGAATTCCAAAAGGTCTTTTCTCAATGCTAATTAAATTACATAAAAATAAAAGTGTATGAGTCAGATTAGAGGGTGAGGGCTGTGTAACTGAATGGTTTCCAATGTGCCGAACAAGCAAGGCAAGACTAAAATTAAGGAACTCAAGCATTCTAAAAACAAAAGGAGTAAGTACTGTTGGACAATCAATGAGAACACCATTGAGGTACTAACATTGCATACATGTGTAAGGGTTAATATTGAGGATCAGCTAACCTGGCAGATTCATTGGGAACACATTTGTGACAAGGTTGAACAAACAACGGGTGTCCTCATCATATAGGGACCACTGGAAGATGCTCTGTTGAAACCATTTTAATAATTTACCAGGCTCAAATTAGATCTATCATGTTATTTGGAGTGGCGGCATGGAGAAAAAAAATGGTACAAGATGTGAAGATACTGGAGGGTAAAGTTCTCAATGAAGTGCTGAGGCTCCCAAAGTCAATGACTAGAAAATACATACTATTTTTTTTGTTATGGTTTACTAGAACCTTTACAAACAATTTGATATACACACATACATTACAATTTGAAATTTTCTTAGTAAAGTTCAACATCCTTAATTGTACAAAATTCACTACTTGCTCTTAAATCGATTCTTGTGGTTTTTCCCCACTATGTAAATTCCATGGCTAGTATAAATTTCACAGTTGCTATTTGGACCTTGAGTCTCTCCGAGTGAAGTAGTTGTTGACACAATGTTCAAGATGTCAACATTCTACAATCTTCCAAAAGCAGTTTAAAGTATTTAATTCTCATTTCTGCAAGCTTCGGACATTCGGTCAACAGATGTTGTAAGGTCTCTGTTTGTTGTGAGTCACAGAGAAATCTGTAGTGATTAATAATCACTGTAATTTCTCTACATCTTGTTTGAATCTCTCTTGTGTTGTGTAGATTAAAACGAAAACATAGGTAAGCTTGTAGATATGATGGGCATGGAAACTTTAGCAGAGAGCTTTCCGTTTGTCGCATTACATTCTCGTTGAAGAACTCAGCATTCACTGATGTATATGCTTTACTTCTTGTCATAGTTTGAATCCAATCTTGTTGATAAATTTCGTTTTTGCGCATGTTGAATTATGTAGCAATAGCTCCTCTAAAACGTCTGCTGTGACTAATACTTTTTGGATTAATTTTCTCCATTTTAACAGAACAGGATTTTTCCATTTTCTTATGTACTCTGCTAACCTTCTAAGTAATGTTTTCTTCACTCCAACTTCCAAAAATGTCCTATGTAAAGAACATAGTTTCGATTTGTACATTCCGAACAGCGATGGAGTAACAAGTTCAAATCTCAAAGTCGCCATAGATTGTGATATCCAGTAAATTTAGGACTGTTTTCAGTATGCGCTTTCTATTTTGGTCCAATAGAGTTCTGTACTAATCGGCTTTGTGTCTGCACCGTATAAAACAATTGGTAGAGTTTTCTGTAAATAAAATGTTATTGTAGGTAAGACTGAAAATTTCCCATATTTTGCTTGAATGATTTTAGTTTGAGAGATAGCTGTGCTGAGCTTCATCCATATCTCCTCATGGTATGGCTTGTCTGTGATCTGATAATTAATGTTAATTCCTAGTCCCTTATATGTGTTAACCTTTTTTTAGCATCTTATTGTCTGTATGCCATTTCTTTGAGTGCTTGTGTCTTGCTGTTTCCAATGGCTGGACGCATAACACTTTTGTTTTCTGCACATTCTTTATTGCATATTGGCCAAAGCCTCTGAGAAGGTTTTCAAGGCCTATTGGGGTCTTTGAAATTAAAACCAAATCGTCTGCATAGAATCGAGAAGCTACCACTGAGGTACCCAGATGCAGAGAGTCAGAAGTTACTTTCTCAAAAACTTTGCTCATATCATGTGCAAACATTTAAAAGGGTTGATGCCATTAAGAAACCCTGCTTAAGGCCTCTATAGGTGTAAATTGGTTCAGTTAAATGTCCATCCTGGGTAAGCCTGGTTTTTATGGTAGTGTTTAAGTGTAACTGATGAATTAAATTTAACAGGAGTTCAGGACAACCTGCATTCTTTAGTTTATTCATCAATTTATTTCTGGATATGGAATCAAATGCCTCTTTAAAATTGATGTAGGCCGTATATATTGGCTGCTTGTTGTTTAGCA
This sequence comes from Ambystoma mexicanum, assembly GCF_040938575.1. Taxonomy (NCBI): domain Eukaryota; kingdom Metazoa; phylum Chordata; class Amphibia; order Caudata; family Ambystomatidae; genus Ambystoma; species Ambystoma mexicanum. Next base: position 516,242,062 of record NC_090926.1, on the reverse strand, counting down.
TTTGCGCTTGAATTGCTGAGATAGTCATGAGGTTAATTGAGGTTAATTGAGGTGCCCATTCTGATTACAAAGCCAGTTTTTATTTTTGGATCAAGTAGGTTTTTGTCACCCAGTCACTGCTGAAAGTCTCTCATAATCAGCCTAGCAAGGAAATTGGTTGTTATGTTAGGTTTTTTATTTATACATATAGCAAAACAAATGCTTTGTATAACAGCAGCAATTCATCAATACTTATAGCCCAAGGATTAAAAACAGGTTGGATCAAAATCAAAGACATTACTCACAATTCATATATATACACTAGAGTACATTGTATAGACACTCAAGACAGTTTAAAATCAGTACTATCTGTTTGTAAAATATATCAGATTCAGATCATCGCCACACAGGAATTGAGGCCATAGATCTTAAATTTCGCTGGGATCATAGCAATTGTTATATGACTTCATGGGTTTATAACGAACAGCATCCAAGCTTTCACAAGTAATTAATAGATGGTGTAATGTCTCAGTTGTATTATTTCCACATAATCGACACATACGCTTCGTATAGGATAATCCTAATCGTGCACCTAGAGTATCGAGTGCCACTGATTTATTAAATTTCAGTAGAAGATATATTCTAACAGTTTGCGGGCTTGGGTACGCATTAATGTATTTTGGTATTCTTGTTCTTAGCATTCGCTCTTGACAGTAGGATCCACTATGGGATTTAGTGGCAAGATCAGTTAACTGTTGTTCGTAACAGATTTCTTTCATTATTCATTTGAGTTTTGTTTTTATGCTCACGATGCTAGGATTACATTGTAAGGGCAATGAACCAATCCACTGTAGGTGGATTTTCATCAGTTTGCCCATTATTCCAAATGAAGCAGGTCCATCCAGGCTCAATATAGCAGCAACATATGGGACAATTATGGTGTCAACATTCAAACGTTTTAGTTTTTCAAAGTTTAGCACACAGTGACTTATAAAAACATGTGACATTCCCATTAGGTCAAATTCTAAGTAGATATATTCTGCGCTTACAGTGACTGGTAAACGGAATAATTTGCGTAACAATCGAACTTCAAACCGTTCCACCAGCTTGATAATGTTATGTCCCCAGATGATTATTGCGTATAGTAATATGGCTCTGATTTTAGCTGATTATATGGTCAGTACTGCGGATACTGAATAGACACAGTTTCTGCCAATAAATATGCTCAGAACATTTGTCACAATGGTGCAGCGATTTTGAAGAGAAGTCCAGTGGGTGTTCCAGTTCAAACGGTCATCCACAATGACACCCAGATACTTATAGGAAATTACTTGTTCTATCCTTTTGTTATTCAATTGCCACACATATTTTTTAGGATTTCTTTTTTTAGTGAAAACCATCACTTTGCTCTTATCGATGTTTATAAGAAGCCCATTCTCTGAACAATATTTTTCTAATGCATTCAGCATATACTGAAGACCAGCAGGGGTATAGTCCAACAAGATTAGGTCGTCAGCATAAGCCAACCAGCCAACAATTACCTCAGATATTTTCACTGGGTTTGCTTTGCTCAAACAGAACGCAGATTGCATGTCAGCCAGGTATAGATTAAAAAGAACTGCAGCTACCATGCAGCCCTGCTTGACCCCACTGGTCATTGGTATTGTGGCTGATAATTTGCCCTCAGCATTCAAGCGTATCTGTACTTTTGTACTAGTGTGCAACATCATCAGCATACGAAGAAGACCTAAAGGGATCCCCCAGTTGTGTAACTTTTGCCACAGATGATTTCTCTGCACCGTATCGAATGCTGCAGAGAAATCGATGTATGCACAGTACACGTCAAGATTACGCTTGTGCCAAGCATGCTCGACCGCGGTAGTCAGCAATATCAGACCATGCACGGTTCCAGACCCCTTGCGAAATCCAATTTGGTTTGGAGGTAGAATATCGTTTTCTGTTATCCATACATTAAGTTCATGTAGAAGGACACGAGCAAAGATCTTGGATGACGTGTCAAGCATCGCTAACATACGGTAGTTATTAGGGGAATCCCAGGCACCTTTTTTATGGACTGTCAGTACATGGATAGATTGCCAGGACTGAGGGATCAAACCAATTGCGCCGATCTGTGTGAATAATAAGTGCATGGCAGTTGCCCATAATTTAAGCTGTTTTTTTATTAGCAGATTACACCCGCCATCTGGGCCTGCAGCTCTTGAATTTTTTAGCTTTGTGATTATCTCAGTTATATTGGATATGGAGCTCTTACAAAGCCAGTGTTCGGTTGGAATTTGAAGTATGTTATCATTAGAAACAGGGCGACCCAGAGTACTGCTTAGATGACTGCACCATTGTTCCTATGTGATGCAATTAATAGTCAGAGGACGGGGATTTGAGCACTGGAGTAATTTCCATATCCCAATGGTGTTACCAGTGCTTGCTTTATCTGCAATTTGTTTCCATAATTTGACACCGCACTGTAGCTTATAATGTGAGAGCCATTTTCTGTGGTTTCTTTTGGCCATTTTAATTAGTGATGGAACAACCAGTGCAGATGTGCAGTTAACATGTTCTGCTAGTATTTTATGTATGTCTTTTCGCAACTTTTTCTTAGCCTCACTGATGGTATTGTCGAATCCCACACGTCGTTTATTTAGGTGATTGGTATGCTCTGCACTACTAGCATATGATCGTCTTTGAGTAACTTTTTCACTTATTTTCAGCATCATGTCGTAAAAATTCAATAGCATAGCCTCCGCTTCATTCACCCCACATGAGCCGTTTTGAATGAAGTTTGGTAACAATTCTGACACCGCTATATCCGCTCGATTAATATTACGTTCATGCCATCTTATGTGATTCCCAGCCTCGTTTAGGGATAATTGGCCATTTCCATCATATTCAGCGGCAGTTGGTGTTTGTCGTGGTAACTTTAATAACCAACACAGAGGAACATGATCACTTTCATGTCTGGTGACTGTGCTCATGTCCTTTATGTAAGATATGCCATTCCGATTTGATATTGCATAATCAATTGTGGAGGCCGAACGACCCTCGACCCTAGTGAAGGCCATATTACAGTCCCCAGGTGTCAAACCGTTCAATTTCACAATCCCATGTGCTGCTAACATGGTGTACCATTGTGCTCCCTGCTTGTTTTGTTTCACCGTATAAGGTTCCATCGATTTAAATTCAGAGATACAAGCCGCAGTAAGCGGGAGATGGCCAATTTTCCCGTTATAATCACCAACTAACCACACTGGTATTTCATGTTTATATTTCTGGAGCAATGCATCAACGATTTTCACATTCGCGACAGTCTTAGTCATGTTTGGAGGGTCATATACATTCACTAACAATATATTAAGAGATGCTAGCGATAGCATAGTGACCAAAATATACTCTGTCGATGGTTTTAGTTTCTCTATCCTCCATGGAGGGTGCACAGATACAAGAAGGCCAACTTTTGGACGACCCTTGGTGCCTTGAGTGGCAATCTGGTGAACTGTGCTCCGACCATCTATTTGTACTTCTGCTAGTATCCGAGTTTCCTGCAAAGCCATCACGCTAAACAAGCTCATCATGCTCATCAGGCCACCATTGTCGAACAGGTGGGTATGCCCTCTTATATTCCAAGATAAGAGCATATCCACCGTATCGCATCACCGGCGGTCAGCAAGGAAGTGGGTCTTGAAGGCCATAGGCAGCCACTTCCAGTTACCGTCTGGGGGAGTATTAAGGAGTTCTTCATTACTCTCATCAGCGGTCGCCATTTGAACATTAACCATATGTTGTTCCGCTCTTGAGGGGAAATTTCCTGAAGCACCATTTAGTACATTTGCTTGTGTTACGATTTCATTTTTATTTAAGGGGATTTCAACTTGTGAAATATTGTAACCCAGTCGTAAAAAATCAGCCTCAAACCCCAATACATAATTCAGTGAGGCATCGGCTGAGAAGGAGATGTTTGTTATGAATTGATTCTTCAGTACCACCTGGTCTACTATACGTATGTCATTAGAGGTAATGACTCTTAGCGGTACGATTGACTTGAATATGCATAGGACGGCTGACCTGTTTAATGGGGTCGATGAGGGATCCTGATGTAATTGAACTAGTTGAAGAGCTGGAATCTTCATAGTGTTTGTAGATTCATCAATTACTTTAGGGTTAGTATCTACAGATATGTCAGCAGTGACTGCCTGTGCACTCTGTGGGTTAGCCCATAGTACGGGGAGGGTTGATTGTTTTTCACAATTCTTTTGTTTGTTTGTTTTAGGGCGAGGCAGTTTCAATTTTGATGATTTATTCTGCTTGGATTTATTCAGTTTCAAGTTTGCGGTGTTAGTTAAACTGCATTCGACTGAGATTACTTCAACCTCTTCACTAGTTGGTCTCAAGACCGATGGTGCAGTATTCACCGCTACACCATTGTCAACAATTGTCACATCAGAGATACTTTCATTAGCATTACATATTACGTCTTGTACGGGCAATACTTTACTTTGTTTATGTTGTCCATGGGAGCGTCTGCATCCGTACATAAAAGCGTGGTGTACAGGTGCTAATCGTGGATTATAATTTTTATTTTTCTTCGATTTTTTAGCCTTAGATACAATATCTATTCCTGAGGGTACTTTTCGTGGAGGTGTCCGCGATGACACTCCATAATTAGTATGGCAACAACCACGCATGTTCTTATGAATAATCAATGATTGAATATTGATCTTTTTTTCAAGTGATTCACACTTGCTAATTAATAGTGTTAGCAGGTTTTCCAGGGCATAAAACATATCATCAGAGTTCATACTTGAGTCTATAATATTACTCACTGTGTTCTCACTCGTTTTAGGAAATTCCTTGGTAATGGGGAAAAGAAACTCACTCTGTGTCTTGGTATCTATTGGATAAAGTGGGAAAAAGGAGAGTCCTGGTGGTGGCGGTTCATCCATTGCTGGGGATACATTAGGAGTATGGGCCATCTCAAGATTAACGTTACTTTGGGAGCCACAAGGTTTACTAGGAGGAGTAAAATACATGGGAGTGGCAGCCGCCTCTAGAAGAGACTGCTCTGGATCAAGACCCATATATTCCACTTCAAGATCGTATAGCAATGATTCAGGGAGGTCAATAGATGGACATATCCCTATTACTGGGCTAGGTGACGTGTGAATTAAAGCTATATGGCCATTATTGTGAATTGGATCCTCATCATTATTAATTGTCTTTTTTGGCGAGAAGACAGAGGCAGTTGGATTTAAGGTACCTATTGCTTTATTTCCAGGCTCATCACATAGGGAAGGTTTGATTGAGGTATTTACCATGTGCACCACATTATTATTGGGAGGTGGTGCGACATGGTTGTGAGCTCCTAGCACTTCACTTAATAATTTTGAGCTTACACAGCCCAGGTTAATTGCGAGATCATTCACTAAATCATCTTTAGCGGATTCTAAAACAGAGTTAGGTGGCTCACCCAATGATGTTTTGCTGTAATATTCTGTTATTTGCTTGCATTTTGGGAGAGCAATTTTAGGATTAGAGATAACCTTAGGGATACATATCCGTCGATTCCGAAGGTTTTTATGCATAGCTAGTTCACTTGCATACTCCGCATTATTACTGAATGGTGGTTTAGCGGTCATGTTATAATGGATTAGGACGGATTAGGACAGTCAAGATTGAACCCGATCAAACTAACTATCTCGATTAATATTAAAAATATTAGTAATACCAATGCCAACACAGATCTGAACAAGATAGTGGTAATTAATGTTCAAACATTCGAGGCATTCAACATGCTAATGCAAGTTAAAAGTAGGATAATAACCTGCGAATGACTCTCGATTGGCTCTCTTTACTGTTTCACCATTTAACTTGTTTTGTGAGAGTCATCACTTTACACCGGAGCTAATTATTATAAAAGATCAACTAAGACTAACAATATTGGCTATATGTGATTATAAAAGCATCTTGATTAAGATAATAGTAAAAACAGAAGAGTAAAAACAGAACAAGCTGTGTTGACAACTATAAAGTGCGATAATGGGCAAGACAGTAAACATACTACCATGCAAAAGCACCTAAGAAAGTGACTCAGGGTCACCCAACCAACTCCGCAATAGGCACTGAATATTGGGCGTTAATAAGTTTGGCTCAGTTTGCGCGGGTCACAGTTAATGCGAAGGAGACCCTTCTATGTTAGAGTAATACAATACTATACAGACAATACACGGATATACACAGCGATTTGAAAGATCTCTAAATGTCTCTAAAATGGCATGATTTCATGCCTTCAAGTTTCCGTGCTTGCAGCGATGATTAAAACGGGCAGAGCAGATCTATACAAATGATCAACAGGATTTCATTTTTATACATATACAAGGATATGATTGATACTATTTACTGTTCACTTACCCCCAGAAACACAGCAGTCCGAGCTTGTGTGCTGGCCGCGATAACGTAGTTTCGCACACAGCATGAGGCTGCTGGGGAAATGAAGGGAAGGGAGAGGAAGAGCTCAGACATTTTCTAAATAGCGCTTGCTCGCTTGCAGCAAAGCAGCCAAAGCAGCCAAAGCAGCCAAAGCAGCACAACAGCCACTTCCGAGCCACTTCTCGGAGCGCGCACGCAGGAGCGCGCGGGTGGCAAGTTTTGATGATTCTGGCAAAAGGGGGCGTGGCTAGTATCTAAAATAAAGAATATAAGTATACTTAGATACTATAATTCACAGTATGCACTGATAATTATATTAGGAGTCAATATAAGTCCATATAAGTCCAATGGAGGGCTGAAGGGATGATTGGGTGCGTACCAGCACAAGCTCGCCAAGTAGACGGACGTTCTCTCCAGCACAACAGCCACTTCCGAGCCACTTCTCAGAGCGCGCGCGCAGGAGCGCGCAGGTGGCGAGTTTTGATGATTCTGGCAAAAGGGGGCGTGGCTAGTATATAAAATCAAGAATATAAGTATATTTAGATACTATAATTCACAGTAGGCACTGATAATTATATTAGGAGTCAATATAAGTCCATATAAGTCCAATGGAGGGCTGAAGGGATGATTGGGTGCGTACCAGCACAAGCTCGCCAAGTAGACGGACGTTCTCTCCAGCACAACAGCCACTTTTGAGCGACTTCTCGGAGCGCGCGCGCAGGAGCGCGCGGGTGGCGAGTTTTGATGATTCTGGCAAAAGGGGGCGTGGCTAGTATCAGCACAAGCTCGCCAAGTAGACAGACGTTCTCTCCAGCACATCAGCCACTTCCGAGCCACTTCTCGGAGCGCGCGCGCAGGAGCGTGCGGGTGGCGAGTTTTTATGATTCTGGCAAAAGGGGGCGTGGCTAGTATCAGCACAAGCTCGCCAAGTAGACGGACGTTCTCTCCAGCACAACAGCCACTTCCGAGCCACTTCGCGGAGCGCGCGCGCAGGAGCGCGCGGGTGCCGAGTTTTGATGATTCTGGCAAAAGGGGGCGTGGCTAGTATCAGCACAAGCTCGCCAAGTAGACGGACGTTCTCTCCAGCACAACAGCCACTTCCGAGCCACTTCTCGGAGCGCGTTGATATTGGTCGGCTTGCTTCCTGTCTATTGCCTTTTTTGAAGACTGGTCTAATTTCTGACTTTTGCCATGATTATGGTATATTTTGTGTCAGCATTACTGATTGAAAGATTTTATGGAATATTTGAGCCCATTTATCAGGCTTTACTTTAAGGATATGGTTTGTTAGACCATCAGGCTCAGGGGCTCTCGATCAGTTCCCATATATCTTTTGAGTTCTTTTTTGCTAAAGATTGGAGCATAATTAACTGTCTTTTTCATACATTAGCACCTTGCAGGCTATCATTGAGTTCTTATATTTGGATTTAAGCAGTCTTGTTTGCGCAAGTCTTTCTTTTAGGGATAAGCTCCAAACATGCCTTATTTCTCTGCGCATAGTACTTTTTTGTTGATGAATTTGGCTGTCATAGATGGGTTGTTCCTAAAGGTGGCATTTGCTTTGTATGTATGTCACCATTTGTTTGAATACCTGCAAAACAGCGACATAATGTCCATCTGTGTTCTTAATTGATTTTGGTTTATCTTTGATGAGTTGATATAAGCTGTTTAACTGGGCATTTGACCAGTGTAACTGATTACGCCCTCCTGTCACCATGACTTTGGAACTATATTTTGGGGTTGCTCTATTATTGCTGAACAGGGCCATCTCCAAGTTAACACTAACTGGTTGTCGTCGCTGGTGTCCTGATGTCTGATTTCAAAGCTATCTACAGAGATTAGAAAGTGTCTGTCTGTGTATATATAATCTATGATGGCCTGTTGGTTAGATATCTTCCATGTACTGACAGGTGGATAGTCCATTTCAATTGTTCCATTTAACATTGTCCGATGTCTGTGTTTCATCACAGCTGGCCATCACTGGGTTGCAAGTGATTGATTTCTTTTTGGTGTTGGTTAAACAATGTATATTTAAGTCACCTGCAATGATAGTTGTTGAAATAGAGGGATCTAGTGCAATTTTATCTAGAAGCAACTTGATAATTCTGAAGAAAGTTTCTATCAGAATCCCTTGATGGTTCCAGTAAATGTCAATGCAATAAGTCTATCATAGATGGTAATTTTCAATAATTGCATAAACCTATTTGGTTGTTCCTAACTTTCGATCTTACATCTGTCAACATGTTTGCGGCTACCATAAAACTGGCCTTTAGTCTGCCTTTGGAGTGGTTATTGCTGCTATTGCTAACACAGTGAAATTACCATACTGGTGCTTCGGTCATCCAAGCTTCCTGGAGGGCTACAATGTCACTCTTTCCAGCTCATTTTTTACTGGATTTATTAAATGTCTCTGTCCTCGGGTGTTCCAGCTAGTGAAGGAGAATGCTTGACAATGCTCAGTTATTAGTTGCTAACTATCTTTTGTAAGTCAGTTGTGTGCACATTTTTTATACCTGATTATGGCTTTTGTCTGTTGTCGACCACACAGTGGTGTTGTCATTGTTGTTATTCTGATGTTAGACCTTGACATATTGTCCATTGAGTTATTTTTAACTAACTCGTTGACCTTAAGTTGTACTCTTTCCTCTTCCAGACGGAAGCAGTGTAGTGTTTCTCCTGGCTGTATGTTTTCCTTCTTATTGTGATCTTGGAAAATATCAAAACCCAGATTATATAGGTCACGCTTTGCCAACCAGATAACATTTAAAACTATTCCTGATTGGATGTATAATTTAGCCATACTCATGCATACTATCTGTATGTGGGCTAGTCAGTATTGAGAATATGGGCAATATAAAAATATTTGGATCAAAATAAATGTTTATATTTGTTTGCTATGCACTATCTGAAGAGAGAAAGGTGTATGCATACTGGATGTGTGGAATGGGCACATATTGTATTCTTGTAGTGGGCTAACATTCTGCGGTTGGAAAATTGTTGTTTCTAGGTTTAAGTATTGGATAAAGAAATACTGGTTGACAGAGAACAACTACTGGTCAATTTGGCAACCAAAATAAATTGTACAGAATTTCTGGAGTATATGGCCAAACGGACCGTGAAACCCAAATATTAATGTGCCTTTCCAGATGCTAGCATTGTGAGGCAATATATGTTTATTATATTTAATTGTGTGTTTTCCTATGAAATTAAGGGTGATTGTGTCAGTATCCCACCTAATGAACGAACATGTGGTGATACTGTATTGGAAACTATAAGGCACATTTTTTTCAATGCGAGAGTTTAACATGTGTTAGATGGACATTTTTAATTAAGTATAGGAATGATGTTGTTATTTTTTCCAAACAGGTAGTATGGGATCGTTTTATGATTGACAATGATTTTAATAGTATATATTATGGTGTAACATATGTTGATGATTTATTGGAGATTTGTGATAAACTGAGTTGCTGTTTTTGTATGGATATTGTATTGTGATTGTATTTACGGTTTTATGTGATTTTGTACAAAATTATTATTTGAATATATTTATAATTAAATAAATAGATATAATCAAATAGCCAATGGGCATTTAGAAGCATTTTAAACAATGATTGAAAGTGATTATGGCCATTATTTAATAAGGAGAAAGTAAACAAAGCCTGGTAAAAATCCAATATATAGACACCCAGGGGTCATCATGAGTTTGCTGGTATCCCGCTGGTAATTCTTGTGGGATACTAGCAAACTGACCTACCGTTTCTACCCCTGATATCCCAGTATTACTGGGATATTGCAGGTGGTGGATAGAGTAGTAAATCCCTATTCCGTAGAGTCCCATAGGACTCCATGGAGGGGATTGATGGAATTTCTGGCACTGGTAATACTGGTGCCGGGAATACCAGCTCATTTTTGCAAGTAGGGGCCTGATATTCCTCCAGTCTTTGGTTAGAGGTAAATCAGGTATCCCCCACCAGCAAACCTCTAGTGTGCCAGTCTGGGAAAAGTGCCGGTCACAAAATTACTGTCACTTTTCCCAGGATTTTTCCAATACCGACAAAATTATAATGATCGCCTATGAACATGGTGCACATACTTTTTAAATGATAATGGCCATTCTCATTCTTATCAAGCATTTATATTCCAATGTTTATTAAGGGCTTGGCAAGGGAAGATCTTGAACTGAGATATGGCAGGCTAAAATGTTCCAGGGCCTTTGGCCCGGTTGGTCTGTCCAGCACAGTTTTTTAAGAAAATGCGTACCTTTGGTCAGATAATTTTATGAGTCTTTAGCAGCAGGTATTAAACCCAGGCACATTTCCTATCTCATGAATCAAAGTATTATCATACCTATTTTCACAAAAGGAGTATGCACCTCAATGTCTATTTATCAAACAATTTCTCTGATTGAAGTTAGTATTAATGTATTTGCTGCTTTTGCACAGGAGGATTTAGAGGACTGGGCAGTGTATACTAATCGTATTAGCATTTTTATGCTGGCTCCGCATGACAAATGGGGACCTCTCTTAATGAGCTTATTCAACAACTTTGCCAGACACATGCAGTAGGCACACATGCAGTAGTTAGATATTTGTATACTGACTGCCTAAACATGACCACTCTTTAGATCGGAATCTGGGAAATTCTGCCTGGTTTATTAAATATGTCAATTTTGTTCCACAGTGTGATATAAAATGATCTCTGACAAAAGAGATCAGTACTTGTACGGTTTTAAGACAGGGGTGTGTCTTCACCCCCAGCTTTTTAACATGTACAAAACAGATTTACAAGACACCTTATTACATCTTAGAGTGTTTCCACCAAATCTTGTCTGCCTTCATTTAAGTTGTCTTGCATACGCTGATGATTTCCTTCTTATGGACACCACTCCAATAGGTCTGTAGAGGAACCTCAATAGTGTTGTTACTTTTGCATCACTAAACTATTTCATAATGAACCCTACTAAAACACAGATTATTCATTTTAAAACACACAGAAAATGTGAAGTTTATTAATTGAATATAGAAGGCAAAATTGTGGCAGATTTGAATGAATGTATCTACTTAGTTTTCTTAATTTTGAACACAAACCAAATAGCACTGATTAAGGATACCTTGTCCAAGAAATGTGGGGGCTGATTCATGGAACAAACGTGCGCCGAAAATCTTTGCGCAAGCAGGCGCAAGCAGGCGCAAGCAGGCGCAAGCGGAAAAAAACAGGCGCACGCGCGTGCGATTCATGGAAGTCCCTGCGCGTGTACACCTCGGGATGTGCGCCAAACCCGTGCATGGCGCACAAGTCACAGCAACATCCCGAAAGGCGTGCGCGACGCGCACAGTGAAAGCGCACAACCTCAGCGCATACACCAGAAAGTGGGCGGGACACGGGGCGTAACGCGCGGAATGGGGAACAACGCGCGAAATAAGGGCGTAACTGGGGATGTACTGCAGGGAAGCAGACGGAACGCCCACACGCACTCGAACCACACATATTCATGGAATCGAATAGGGCAAAGCCACGCACAGCCAAAGACACGCACAAGCTGAAACACGTCCGCCACACAAAGGCAGGCGGTACAGTCCCAGCGCATCACAAAAGTGGCAACATACAGCAATTGGGCCTGTGCGAGCGGGGTACGTGTATTTCGGGGGCACGCGGGAAGTTACACACGCGATTGAGTGGGGTACGTGTATTTCAGGGGCGCGCGGGAAGTTACACACGCGATTGAGTGGGGTACGTGTATTTCGGGGGTGCGCGGGAAGTCACACACGCGATTGAGCGGGGTACGTGTATTTCGGGGGTGCGCGGGAAGTTACACACGCGATTGAGCGGGGTACGTGTATTTCGGGGGCGCGCGGGAAGTTACACAGGTGATTGAGCGGGGTACGTGTATTTCGGGGGTGCGCGGGAAGTTACACACGCGATTGAGCGGGGTACGTGTATTTCGGGGGTGCGCGGGAAGTCACACACGCGATTGAGCGGGGTACGTGTATTACAGGGGTGCGCGGGAAGTCCCACACGCGATTGAGCGGGGTACGTGTATTTCGGGGGTGCGCGGGAAGTTACACACACGCGATTGAGCGGGGTACGTGTATTCCAGGGGTGGGCGGGAAGTTCCACACGCAATCTCATCAGGGTACGTGTATTACAGGGGTGCGCCGGGAGCAGCACACGTGAATTGCACGTGTGGGTCCTCCCAGGTGTTCCCTCTACACCCTCCACGGCCCCTGCAGGTGGCTCACACCACAGGGGCCTACCCAGCACATGTCCTGCAGGCACCCCATCCACCATGGACATGCCCACCAGCCAACCCACATGTCAACTTGCACTACTGCCCACCAACGCATGTCCCCCTGCTCCCCCAGCCACCAGGGGCACCCACCACCAGGCCCCCACCCATGTCCAACTCATGTTCCCCACCACCCCCACCCCCCAGCAGTGCAGGGGCACCCACCACCAGGCCCCCACCCATGTCTCCCAGCACCCCCACCCCCCAGCCACCAGGGGCAGCCTCCACCAGGCCCCCACCCATGTCTCCCACAACCCCCACCCCCCAGCAGTGCAGGGGCAGCCTCCACCAGGCCCCCACCCATGTCACCCAGCACCCTCACCCCCCAGCCACCAGGGGCAGCCTCCACCAGGCCCCCACCCATGTCTCCCACCACCCCCACCCCCCAGCAGTGCAGGGGCAGCCTCCACCAGGCCCCCACCCATGTCTCCCACCACCCCCACCCCCCAGCAGTGCAGGGGCAGCCTCCACCAGGCCCAAACCCATGTCTCCCACCACCCCCATCCCCCAGCACAGTGGGGCACCTGCCAGCAGGCCCCCACCCATGTCCAACTCATGTTCCCCACCACCCCACCCCCCAGCACTGTGGTGCACCTGCCAGCAGGCCCCCACCCATGTCCAACTCATGTTCCCCACCACCCACACCCCCCAGCACTGTGGGGCACCTGCCAGCAGACCCCACCCATGTCTCCCACTACCCCCACCCCCCAGCCACCAGGGGCAGCTTCCACCAGGCCCCCACCCATGTCTCCCACCACCCCCACCACCCAGCAGTGCAGGGGCAGCCTCCACCAGGCCCCCACCCATGTCTCTCTACACCCCCACCCCCCAGCACTGTGGGGCACCTGCCAGCAGGCCCCCACCCATGTCCAACTCATGTTCCCCACCACCCCCACCCCCCACCACTGTGGGGCACCTGCCAGCAGGCCCCCACCCATGTCCAACTCATGTTCCCCACCACCACACCCCCCAGCACTGTGGGGCACCTGCCAGCAGGCCCCCACCCATGTCCAACTCATGTTCCCCACCACCCCCACCACCCAGCACTGTGGGGCACCTGCCAGCGGGCCCCCACCCATGTCCAACTCATTTTCCCCACCACCCCCACCCCCCAGCAGTGCAGGGGCACCCACCACCAGGCCCCCACCTATGTCTCCCACCACCCCCACCCCCCAGCAGTGCAGGGGCAGCCTCCACCAGGCCCCCACCCATGTCTCCCACCACCCCCACCCCCCAGCACTGTGGGGCACCTGCCAGCAGGCCCCCCCCATGTCCAACTCATGTTCCCCACCACCCCCACCCCCCAGCACTGTGGGGTACCTGCCAGCAGGCCCCCACCCATGTCCAACTCATGTTCCCCACCACCCCCACCCCCCAGCACTGTGGGGCACCTGCCAGCAGGCCCCACCCATGTCTCCCACCACCCCCACCCCCCAGCCACCAGGGGCAGCCTCCACCAGGCCGCCACCCATGTCTCCCACCACCCCCACCCCCCAGCAGTGCAGGGGCAGCCTCCACCAGGCCCCCACCCATGTCTCCCAGCACCCCCACCCCCCAGCCGCCAGGGGCAGCCTCCACCAGGCCCCCACCCATGTCTCCCACCACCCCCACCCCCCCAATCACCAGGGGCAGCCTCCACCAGGCCCCCACCCATGTCTCCCACCACCCCCACCCCACCAGTCACCAGGGGCAGCCTCCACCAGGCCCCCCACCCATGTCTCCCAGCACCCCCACCCCCCACTCCCCAGGGGCAGCCTCCACCAGGCCCCCACCCATGTCTCCCACCCCCCCCCACCCCCCAGCAGTGCAGGGGCAGCCTCCACCAGGCCCCCACCCAGGTCTCCCAGCACCCCCACCCCCCAGCCAGCAGGGGCAGCCTCCACCAGGCCCCCACCCATGTCTCCCACCACCCCCACCCCCCAGCAGTGCAGGGGCAGCCTCCACCAGGCCCCCACCCATGTCTCCCACCACCCCCACCCCCAGCACTGTGGGGCACCTGCCAGCAGGCCCCCACCCATGTCCAACTCATGTTCCCCACCACCCCCACCCCCCAGCATTGTGGGGCACCTGCCAGCAGGCCCCCACCCATGTCCAACTCATGTTCCCCACCACCCTCACCCCCCAGCAGTGCAGGGGCACCCACCAACAGGCCCCCACCCATGTCTCCAAGCACCCCCACCCCCCCAGTCACCAGGGGCAGCCTCCACCAGGCCCCCACCCATGTCTCCCACCACCCCACCCCCCAGCAGTGCAGGGGCAGCCTCCACCAGGCCCCCACCCATGTCTCCCACCACCCCCACCCCCAGCACTGTGGGGCACCTGCCAGCAGGCCCCCACCCATGTCCAACTCATGTTCCGCAACACTCCCACCCCCCAGCACTGTGGGGCACCTGCCAGCAGGCCCCCACCCATGTCCAACTCATGTTCCCCACCACCCCCACCCCCCAGCACTGTGGGGCACCTGCCAGCAGGCCCCACCCATGTCTCCCACCACCCCCAACCCCCAGCCACCAGGGGCAGCCTCCACCAGGCCCCCACCCATGTCTCCCAGCACCCCCACCCCTCCAGTCATCAGGGGCAGCCTCCACCAGGCCCCCACCCGTGTCTCCCAGCACCCCCACCCCCCAGCCACCAGGGGCAGCATCCACCACGCCCCCACCCATGTCGACCACCACCCCCAGCCCCCAGCAGTGCAGGGGCAGCCTCATCCAGGCCGCCACCCATGTCTCCCACCACCCCAACCCCCCCAGTCACCAGGGGCAGCCTCCACCAGGCCCCCACCCATGTCTCCCAGCACCCCCACCCCCCACTCCCCAGGGGCAGCCTCCACCAGGCCCCCACCCATGTCTCCCACCCCCCCCACCCCCCAGCAGTGCAGGGGCAGCCTCCACCAGGCCCCCACCCATGTCTCACAGCACCCCCACCCCCCAGCCACCAGGGGCAGCCTCCACCAGGCCCCCACCCATGTCTCCCACCACCCCCACCCCCCAGCAGTGCAGGGGCAGCCTCCACCAGGCCCCCACCCATGACTCCCACCACCCCCACCCCCCAGCAGTGCAGGGGCAGCCTCCACCAGGCCCCCACCCATGTCTCCCACCACCCCCACCCCCCAGCACTGTGGGGCACCTGCCAGCAGGCCCCCACCCATGTCCAACTCATGTTCCCCACCACCCCCAGCCCCCAGCACTGTGGGGCACCTGCCAGCAGGCCCCCACCCATGTCCAACTCATGTTCCCCACCACCCCCACCCCCCAGCAGTGCAGGGGCACCCACCACCAGGCCCCCACCCATGTCTCCCAGCACCCCCACCCCCCCAGTCACCAGGGGCAGCCTCCACCAGGCCCCCACCCATGTCTCCCACCACCCCCACCCCCCAGCAGTGCAGGGGCAGCCTCCACCAGGCCCCCACCCATGTCTCCCACCACCCCCACCCCCCAGCACTGTGGGGCACCTGCCAGCAGGCCCCCACCCATGTCCAACTCATGTTCCCCACCACCCCCACCCCCCAGCACTGTGGGGCACCTGCCAGCAGGCCCCCACCCATGTCCAACTCATGTTCCCCACCACCCCACCACCCAGCACTGTGGGGTACCTGCCAGCAGGCCCCCACCCATGTCCAACTTATGTTCCCCACCACCCCCACCCCCCAGCACTGTGGGGCACCTGCCAGCAGGCCCCACCCATGTCTCCCACCACTCCCAACCCCCAGCCACCAGGGGCAGCCTCCACCAGGCCCCCTCCCATGTCTCCCACCACCCCCACCCCCCAGCAGTGCAGGGGCAGCCTCCACCAGGACCCCACCCATGTCTCCCAGCACCCCCACCCCCCAGCCACCAGGGGCAGCCTCCACCAGGCCCCCACCCATGTCTCCCACCACCCCCACCCCCCCAGTCACCAGGGGCAGCCTCCACCAGGCCCCCACCCATGTCTCCCACCACCCCCACCCCCCAGTCACCAGGGGCAGCCTCTACCAGGCCCCCACCCATGTCTCCCAGCACCCCCACCCCCCACTCCCCAGGGGCAGCCTCCACCAGGCCCCCACCCATGTCTCCCACCCCCCCACCCCCCAGCAGTGCAGGGGCAGCCTCCACCAGGCCCCCACCCATGTCTCCCACCACCCCCACCCCCCAGCAGTGCAGGGGCAGCCTCCACCAGGCCCCCACCCATGTCTCCCACCACCCCCACCCCCCAGCAGTGCAGGGGCAGCCTCCACCAGGCCCCCACCCATGACTCCCGCCACCCCCACCCCCCAGCACTGTGGGGCACCTGCCAGCAGGCCCCCACCCATGTCCAACTCATATTCCCCACCACCCCCACCCCCCAGCACTGTGGGGCACCTGCCAGTAGGCCCCCACCCATGTCCAACTCATGTTCCCCACCACCCCCACCCCCCAGCAGTGCAAGGGCACCCACCACCAGGCCATCACCCATGTCTCCCAGCACCCCCTCCCCCCCATGTCACCAGGGGCAGCCTCCACCAGGCCCCCACCCATGTCTCCCACCACCCCCACCCCCCAGCAGTGCAGGGGCAGCCTCTACCAGGCCCCCACCCATGTCTCCCACCACCCCCACCCCCCAGCACTGTGGGGCACCTGCCAGCAGGCCCCCACCCATGTCCAACTCATGTTCCCCACCACCCCCACCCCCCAGCACTGTTGGGCACCTGCCAGCAGGCCCCCACCCATGTCCAACTCATGTTCCCCACCACCCCCACCCCCCAGCACTGTGGGGCACCTGCCAGCAGGCCCCCACCCATGTCCAACTCATGTTCCCCACCACCCCCACCCCCCAGCATTGTGGGGCACCTGCCAGCAGGCCCCCACCCATGTCCAACTCATGTACCCCACGAACCCCACCCGCCAGCAGTGCAGGGGCATCCACCACCAGCCCCCCACCCATGTCTCCCACCACCCCCACCCCCCAGCAGTGCAGGGGCAGCCTCCACCAGGCCCCCACCCATGTCTCCCACCACCCCCACCCCCCAGCACTGTGGGGTACCTGCCAGCAGGCCCCCACGCATGTCCAACTCATGTTCCCCACCACCCCCACCCCCCAGCACTGTGGGGCACCTGCCAGCAGGCCCCCACCCATGTCCAACTCATGTTCCCCACCACCCCCACCCCCCAGCACTGTGGGGCACCTGCCAGCAGGCCCCACCCATGTCGTCCCACCACCCCCACCCCCCAGCAACCAGGGGCAGCCTCCACCAGGCCCCCACCCATATCTCCCAGCACCCCCAACCCCCAGTCACCAGGGGCAGCCTCCACCAGGCCCCACCCATGTCTCCCAGCACCCCCACCCCCCAGCCACTAGGGGCAGCATCCACTAGGCCCCCACCCATGTCGACCACCACCCCCACCCCCCAGCAGTGCAGGGGCAGCCTCCACCAGGCCCCCACCCATGTCTCCCACCACCCCCACCCCCCCAGTCACCAGGGGCAGCCTCCACCAGGCCCCCACCCATGTCTCCCAGCACCCCCACCCCCCAATCCCCAGGGGCAGCCTCCACCAGGCCCCCACCCATGTCTCCCACCCCCCTACCCCCCAGCAGTGCAGGGGCAGCCTCCACCAGGCCCCCACCCATGTCTCCCAGCACCCCCACCCCCCAGCCACCAGGGGCAGCTTCCACCAGGCCCCCACCCATGTCTCCCACCACCCCCACCCCCAGCAGTGCAGGGGCAGCTTCCACCAGGCCCCCACCCATGTCTCCCACCACCCCCACACCCCAGCAGTGCAGGGGCAGCCTCCACCAGGCCCCCACCCATGTCTCCCACCACCCCCACCCCCCAGCACTGTGGGGCACCTGCCAGCAGGCCCCCACCCAGGTCCAACTCATGTTCCCCACCACCCCAACCCCCCAGCACTGTGGGGCACCTGCCAGCAGACCCCCACCCATGCCCAACTCATGTTCCCCACCACCCCCACCCCCCAGCAGTGCAGGGGCACCCACCACCAGGCCCCCACCCATGTCTCCCCGCACCCCCACCCCCCAGTCACCAGGGGCAGCCTCCACCAGGCCCCCACCCATGTCTCTCACCACCCTCACCCCCCAGCAGTGCAGGGGCAGCCTCCACCAGGCCCCCACCCATGTCTCCCACCACCCCCACCCCCCAGCACTGTGGGACACCTGCCAGCAGGCCCCCACCCATGTCCAACTCATGTTCCCCACCACCCCCACCCCCCAGCACTGTGGGGCACCTGCCAGCAGGCCCCCACCCATGTCCAACTCATGTTCCCCACCACCCCCACCCCCCAGCACTGTGGGGCACCTGCCAGCAGGCCCCACCCATGTCTCCCACCACCCCCACCCCCCAGCCACCAGGGGCAGCCTCCACCAGGCCCCCACCCATGTCTCCCACCACCCCCACCGCCCACTCCCCAGGGGCAGCCTCCACCAGGCCCCACCCATGTCTCCCACCCCCCCACCCCCCAGCAGTGCAGGGGCAGCCTCCACCAGGCCCTCACCCATGTCTCCCAGCACCCCCACCACCCAGCCACCACGGGCAGCCTCCACCAGGCCCCCACCCATGTCTCCCACCACCCCACCCCCCAGCAGTGCAGGGGCAGCCGCCACCAGGCCCCCACCCATGTCTCCCACCACCCCCACCCCCCAGCACTGTGGGGCACCTGCCAGCAGGCCCCCACCCATGTCCAACTCATGTTCCCCACCACCCCCACCCCCCAGCACTGTGGGGCACCGGCCAGCAGGCCCCCACCCATGTCCAACTCATGTTCCCCACCACCCCCACCCCCCAGCACTGTGGGGCAGCTGCCAGCAGGCCCCCACCCATGTCCAACTCATGTTCCCCACCACCCCCACCCCCCAGCATTGTGGGGCACCTGCCAGCAGGCCCCCACCCATGTGCAACTCATGTTCCCCGCCACCCCCACCCCCCAGCAGTGCAGGGGCATCCACCACCAGGCCCCCATCCATGTCTCCCACCACCCCCAACCCCCAGCAGTGCAGGGGCAGCCTCCACCAGGCCCCCACCCATGTCTCCCACCATCCCCACCCCCCAGCACTGTGGGGCACCTACCAGCAGGCCCCCACGCATGTCCAACTCATGTTCCCCACCACCCCCACCCCCCAGCACTGTGGGGCAGCTGCCAGCAGGACCCCACCCATGTCCAACTCATGTTCCCCACCACCCCCACCCCCCAGCACTGTGGGGCACCTACCAGCAGGCCCCACCCATGTCTCCCACCACCCCCACCCCCCAGCCACCAGGGGCAGCCTCCACCAGGCCCCCACCCATGTCTCCCAGCACCCCCACCCCCCCAGTCACCAGAGGCAGCCTCCACCAGGCCCCCACCCATGTTTCTCCGCACCCCCACCCCCCAGCCACCAGTGGCAGCATCCACCAGGCCCCCACCCATGTCGACCACCACCCCCACCCCCCAGCAGTGCAGGGGCAGCCTCCACCAGGCCCCCACCCATGTCTCCCACCACCCCCACCCCCCCAGTCACCAGGGGCAGCCTCCACCAGGCCCCCACCCATGTCTCCCAGCCCCCCACCCCCCAGCCACCAGGGGCAGCCTCCACCAGGCCCCCACCCATGTCTCCCACCACCCCCACCCCCCAGCAGTGCAGGGGCAGCTTCCACCAGGCCCCCACCCATGTCTCCCACCACCCCCACCCCCCAGCAGTGCAGGGGCAGCCTCCACCAGGCCCCCACCCATGTCTCCCACCACCCCCACCCCCCAGCACTGTGGGGCACCTGCCAGCAGGCCCCCACCCATGTCCAAATCATGTACCCCACCACCCCCACCCCCTAGCACTGTGGGGCACCTGCCAGCAGGCCCCACCCATGTCTCCCACCACCCCCACCCCCCCAGGTCACTAGGGGCAGCCTCCACCAGGCCCCCACCCATGTCTCCCAGCACCCCCACCCCCCAGACACCAGGGGCAGCATCCACCAGGCCCCCACCCATGTCGACCACCACCCCCACCCCCCAGCAGTGCAGGGGCAGCCTCCACCAGGCCCCCACCCATGTCTCACACCCCCCACCCCCCCAGTCACCAGGGGCAGCCTCCACCAGGCCCCCACCCATGTCTCACACCACCCCCACCCCCCACTTTCCAGGGGCAGCCTCCACCAGGCCCCCACCCATGTCTCCCACCCCCCAGCAGTGCAGGAGCAGCCTCCACCAGGCCCCCACCCATGTCTCCCAACACCCCCACCCCCCAGCCACCAGGGGGAGCCTCCACCAGGCCCCCACCCATGTCTCCCACCACCCCCACCCCCCAGCAGTGCAGGGGCAGCCTCCACCAGGCCCCCACCCATGTCTCCCACCACCACCACCCCCCAGCAGTGCAGGGGCAGCCTCCACCAGGCCCCCACCCATGTCTCCCACCACCCCCACACCCCAGCACTTTGGGACACCTGCCAGCAGGCCCCCACCGTTGTCCAACTCATGTTCCCCACCACCCCCACCCCCAGCACTGTGGGGCACCTGCCAGCAGGCCCCCACCCATGTCCAACTCATGTTCCCCACCACCCCACCCCCCAGCAGTGCAGGGGCACCCACCACCAGGCCCCCACCCATGTCTCCCAGCACCCCCACCCCCCAGTCACCAGGGGCAGCCTCCACCAGGCCCCCACCCATGTCGTACTACCACCACCACCCCCCAGCACTGTGGGGCACCTGCCAGCAGGCCCCCACCCATGTCCAACTCATGTTCCCCACCACCCCCACCCCCCAGCACTGTGGGGCACCTGCCAGTAGGCCCCACCCATGTCTCCCACCACCCCCACCCCCCAGCCAGCAGGGGCAGCCTCCACCAGGCCCCCACCCATGTCTCCCACCACCCCCACCCCCCAGCACTGTGGGGCACCTGCCAGCAGGCCCCCACCCATGTCCAACTCATGTTCCCCACCACCCCCACCCCCCAGCACTGTGGGGCACCTGCCAGCAGGCCCCCACCCATGTCTCCCACCACCCCCACCCCCCAGCACTGTGGGGCACCTGCCAGCAGGCCCCCACCCATGTCCAACTCATGTTCCCCACCACCCCCACCCCCCAGCACTGTGGGGCACCTGCCAGCAGGCCCCCACCCATGTCCAACTCATGTTCCCCACCACCCCCACACCCCAGCACTGTGGGGCACCTGCCAGCAGGCCCCATCCATGTCTCCCACCACCCCCACCCCCCAGCCACCAGGGGCAGCCTCCACCAGGCCCCCACCCATGTCTCCCAGCACCCCCACCCCCCCAGTCACCAGGGGCAGCCTCCACCAGGCCCCCACCCATGTCTCCCAGCACCCCCACGCCCCAGCCACCAGGGGCAGCATCCACCAGGCCCCCACCCATGTCGACCACCACCCCCAGCCCCCAGCAGTGCAGGGGCAGCCTCCACCAGCCCCCACCCATGTCTCACACCACCCCCACCTCCCAGTCACCAGTGGCAGCCTCCACCAGGCCCCCACCCATGTCTCCCAGCACCCCCACCCCCCACTCCCCAGGGGCAGCCTCCACCAGGCCCCCACCCATGTCTCCCACCCCCCCACCCCCCAGCAGTGCAGGGACAGCCTCCACCAGGCCCCCACCCATGTCTCCCAGCACCCCCACCCCCAGCCACCAGGGGCAGCCTCCACCAGGCCCCCACCCATGTCTCCCACCACCCCCACACCCCAGCAGTGCAGGGGCAGCCTCCACCAGGCCCCCACCCATGTCTCCCACCACCCCCACCCCCCAGCAGTGCAGGGGCAGCCTCCACCAGGCCCCCACACATGTCTCCCACCACCCCCACCCCCCAGCACAGTGGGGCACCTGCCAGCAGGCCCCCACCCATGTCCAACTCATGTTCCCCACCACCCCCACCCCCCAGCACTGTGGGGCACCTGCCAGCAGGCCCCCACCCATGTCTCCCACCACCCCCACCCCCCAGCACTGTGGGGCACCTGCCAGCAGGCCCCCACCCATGTCCCCAACTCATGTTCCCCACCACCCCCACCCCCCAGCACTGTGGGGCACCTGCCAGCAGGCCCCCACCCATGTCCAACTCATGTTCCCCACCACCCCCGCCCCCCAGCACTGTGGGGCACCTGCCAGCAGGCCCCCACCCATGTCCAACTCATGTTCCCCACCACCCCCACCCCCCAGCACTGTGGGGCACCTGCCAGCAGGCCCCCACCCATGTACAACTCATATTCCCCAGCCAACATGTCATCACAATCTAGATCCCTGGTCCCTATGGTCAGCCTCCAAATGCAAAAACACCCACCCGAGTATTGCATCCACCCACTCATAATTTGCAATTACATCACAGAACACCAATTGCAAGTTCCGAAACAAACACATTTCCCTCACATACACCCAATGGGTGTCAGTGAATCTCAAAACACATATCATGAAATGCATGAAGCCAATGAGATACCACACATTGAAGTTCACCAAAAAAAATATGTATTAAAGTAAACATAAATAGAATAAAAAATGAAGAAACAGAAACGTGAATGTACAAAAATGAAAAGGAGCATGTCCGTTAAAAAAAGCAAAACCAAAAATAAAATTCCAAAGTAATGTTGTCCAAAGTCAATGTCCACAAAACAAAATCCAATGGGAAATAAAAAAGAAAGCCATTGCTCCATGGTTAAAAAGTGAAAAAAAATACAATATAACTGTGAACTATGTACATGGGAACAAGCCAGGGTCCATTATCCCAACAAAATAAAGGAAACCTATCTAACTACACTAACTAATTAAAATAAACTATATACAAAAATGTGGCCAATGTCCGAAAGGTCCAAATAAAATAAAAACAAAAATGAAACCTAACACTACCTACATAACTATGTACAAGGGCAGCGGGCTAGTTTCACGGCTCACTTGTGGATGTCCCGGGCCAGGGCATCATCGAACTCCTCCTCAATGTCCCAGAAGCGGTCCTCCTCCATGGCCCCGAGGGTCCGCAGGGCCGTCGACGTCTCCACCTCCAAACCCCTGCGGATTGCCTCGAGGCACTCGGCCCGCCTCAGGGCCCTCCGCATGGAGTTCTCCGCACTGATCATTGTGAGCCGTGCCTCTTCCGCCTGCTGCTGCTCCGCATCTATGGCGTGGCCCAACCGCTGCCACACGGAAGACACTCTCTGTCCTGGGTCCTCCTGCCCTCCGGCCGATGCCTGCCCCTCCGATGTTGAAGGCCCCGAGCCTTCATGGCTCCCACCACGTTGCTGCTGCTGCTGTGCCTCTGCCCGTGCACTGCCTCCTGCTGCCTGCACATCCTCCGCCGGCTGGGGTGCAGTCGTAGATGTGGCCACCCCTGCTGGACGTCCGACTCCCGACTGTGGCAGGGATGCCTCCTCCACCAGCCTGGCCGCACCGTCAGAGGCAGCTCCACAGGGCACCCAGGTGACTGATGGGTGGGAAGATGGCACAGAGGACGACTGGCGTGTAGGGGGTCCAGTTGAGGAGGGGGTCATAGCAAGCCCCATCAGACGGAGGAATCCGGCCTGGGTGACCTGTCCCAGCAGGCTGACGTTGTCAACGAGCCATTCGAGATGACGTGCAGTCTCTTCATGAAAAGACTGCAGGTCACCTCGCATGGCCCGTTGACGCAATGCCACACCAGCCAGGACAGGCTCAACCCGGACCTGGATAGCCACGTCCGCAGGCAGAGGAAGGCCAGTTGACGTGAGCTCATCCCCTGCCTGAAAACGGGTCTGGACGTAGGCATCCCTGCTGGTGCAAGATGAAGCAGGGACAGGATCAGGGACAGGATTGCACACAGGCACCTCCGCGGCGGCCTGTGCTGCCTCCTGTCCCTGGTCCTGCACTCCACCACTAGCACCAGTGGGATCCCCGCCTCCAGACCCCGTCTCTGGTGCTTGCACGGCCTCCTCCTCCACCAAACCCCCCACCAACCTGGATGACTCCGTGCCATCTTCCCCTGTTTGGCCCTGTGGGGTCCCAGCTGCCCCTTCTGCTGCCGAGGAGTCCAACTCCAACCTCCGCCTCTTGGACCTCCCCCCGGCAGCTGCAGCCTGGGACGCGGCACCGGATTCCTCACTCCCCGACGAGATGACAACATGGGATGGGAGCCGGGCCTTGCGTCTCCGGCTGGCGGTGGGATCCCCGCCGCTGTGCTCCACAGCACCTTCTCCGCCCTCTTCATCAGTTGACGCTGCAGACAGGGAGAAACAAAACACAGGCATCAGGGCACTGTACAATGGACACATACACACATGACAGTTGTACATGAGTGGCATTGGCAAACCTCAGACATGTCATCACAATCCCCAACACACATGTCATTACAACTCGCACACATGAGCCATACCACAGCCATATCGCAACTGCCACCACCATCCATACACATACAACAGCATGAGCAGCCAAAGGTGAGCCAGACATCACATGCAACACAGGAAGTGCACCACACATGTACACACACCACCACACTTGCATGCATGTGTACACCTCTGCCAAGTGTCGCAGTGTTCAGACGGGCATCCATGTCACATCTGCCAATCAGGCTTCCACATACCGCTGTCACATGCATCCATGTTGCATCACTGTTGCACTCTTGTCAAATACACACACATGCACATGTACACAGTGCTGATACATGCAGCCAAAAACAACATACATGCGTGACATCACGGACATGTCTACTTACATACACATTCATCCAAACATGTGTGCCCACACAACTGCATTTGGCATGCAAGCCTACACACACAAGCACCATCCATGTCTCACACATTACAGCCCTCGCATGTGTCAGCCCCACGGCCCTGTACACCCCCACCCATACTCGACCCCATACAAACAGATGTGCAACCTGCACACTACTGAATAATCACCACACGCACTGCTCACAATCAGGACGTGGAGCGCTGGAGATATGCGTTCCAGGACCCTCATCTGTTCTTCCGACAAGTGGCCCCGGCGCCCCTTGGCATCCGCTGCCTTCAAGAGGCACCGGGCCTTGTTCAGGGTCCTGGACCTGAAGTCCTCCCAGCGCTTCTTGACATGTTATAAGTCGCGGACTGCCACCCCCTCCGCGTTGATGGCAGTCTCGATGTCAGTCCAGATCCGAGTCCGTCCTTCCTTGTCGGCGCGGGAACTTCCGAAGAGGGCATCATACTGCCCCAGGACTTGCTCCACCAGGACACCAACTTCGGTGGCACTGAAGCTGGTGCCCCTCTGCCTCTCTGGCCGGGGGTTGTCAGTGGTCCCAGATGGTGTTTGCCCCGACATGACAACCCCAGAGGCAGGAGTGGGTGGGCAACTGGGTCCTGGGGCTGGGCTGTGGAGCGATGGAATCCCAGTCGGGAGTCTTCGGTTCCAGCAGGGGTGGTCACAGCAACAGCACCCCTGGCTGATGTGCAGGCAGCAAATGGCAGGGCACGTGGGCAGCAGGCAGTCAGGCAGCAGCAGATGGCAGGTGGGAGCGTGCTCGGGGCTCTGGGGGGCAGTAGTTCGGCCTTCAGGGCAGGAGCGTGGTCTTCCGTGTGCTTACGCGTGGCCAGCTTGAAACGGAGTGATTTGGCACGTGAAAACTCTGCACGTCAGCGTGTATTTCGTCATTCGAGGAAAGGCCCTTAGCGCGTAAGCGCGTCTGCACACATACGCATTTTCATTGGACAGAAGGCCCCTCAAGCGCAAGCGCCCCTGTGACGTGACGCGTACAGACGTGCATGGGCATTTCAGCGCGCGTGACAAACTGCACGTCCGTGTGTAATACGAGGAAAGGGCCCATGCGCGTAAGCGCGCGTGGAAAACTGCACGTCCGTGTGTAATATGAGGAAAGGCCCTTAGCGCGTATGCACGGCAGCACGCATATGCGATTTCATTGGACCAAAGGCCCTTAGCGCGTGAGCGCGTCTGTGACGTGACGCGCGCAGGTGTTTCCCTCATTGCACGTGATGACAGAACACACGTGGATTTCCACCAATCGTGTGTGAAAGTTCCCGGCACCCCGGAACACACGTACCCAGGCCAGTTGCGTGTACGCTCACTCCCCTCCGATCACACACGATGACACTCGGACCGTATCCGAATACGGGAAACCCGCGCACAGCAAAAGACGTGCACAGGCGTCAACGCGTCCGCCCACACGAAGGTAGGCGGAGCCGTCCCCGCGCACAGCATAAAAGTGCGCGCAAACAACAAACGCGTATATACAGCTACGATGAATGCCCCATTTGTCGCTGCACTAATCGTGGGACACCGCAGGAAGAGGAGAATAGCCAGGGCACGCATTTTCGCACCACGGACAAGCCTTTTTGCGATGCCTTACGACCAGGTCTATGGCAGGTATAGGTTTCCACCCCATATCATCCTAGACCTGGTCAGGGAGTGGGAAGATGACCTCACATCCCCCACCCTTTGCTCCCAAGCATTTAGCCCCTTGGAGAAGCTGCTCAATGTCCTGCATTTTTTGGCCACTGGGTCATTTCAGCGGACCACTGCCATGGTGGGGGGGGTCTCACAGGCCACGCAGTCACGCTACCTACACCAGGTACTAGCAATCATGACAGCGCGTCCCTCAGTCCGCAGGCACATATACATGCCCAGAACACACGCAGAAAGGCAGGCCGTTGTCCTGGATTTTTTCAGGGTGGCACACTTCCCCAAAGTGCTCGGTGCCATAGATTGCACCCATGTGGCCCTACGTCCACCTAGGGCCATTGAGCACATCTACCGAAACCGCAAGCACTGGCATTCCATCAATGTACAGGTGGTATGTGATGCAAAGGGAATCATCACCTCTGTCTATGCAAACTACCCTGGCTCCACCCATGACAGTTTCATATACAGAATGTTCGCCCTGAGCCGGGCCCTGGAAGCTGGGCAGCATGGCGACACATGGCTCCTAGGTCAGTACAAATGCCCTTGCACATGCATGCAAGTCACACACAGACAAATATCCAAACCCTAATAATCTCAACTATTATCACCTCCCCAGGGGACAGTGCCTACTCTCTGAGCAACCACATGATGACGCCAATCCGGAACCCCACCACACCACCCCAGGTAAGATACAACGCCGCCCATATTGCAACCAGGGGCATAGTGGAGCGCACATTCGGAGTGCTCAAGTCACGTTTCCGCTCCCTTGACCGCTCTGGTGGGCAACTACTCTATGCACCACCAGTAGTGTGCAGGATCATTGTGGCAGCATGTGTCCTGCACAATGTTGCAACACGGCAGGGCGTCCCGGTGGACATGGTGGTGCCCCCACATCCCCAACCACAGGCACAGGCGCTGCCCATGGGAAGGGACAGGGCACGTGGCGAGGAAGCCCGGACCCAGCTTGTGGCCACATTTTTCACCTAAACTCCCACCCCTGCGGAGTGCACACAGGCCTGGCACATACCAGGTGACAATCGATGATGACAAAGAGACAGTCAACTGTCACAACCCTACCACCCTGAGATAGTTGCCATGGAAGTACCACATCGTCTGCATCCCTAGCTACTTAAACAAAAGCTATCCTGTGTGACCAAAAGGCACACATATGACATATGACATGATATGGGCCATACACAAGTATTCCAAGGCGCAATGAGGCAGGGAGGGGGGAACACGGGAACACAGAGAACGGTACTACTAGGCCAGGTGTCATTGAGATCGTGCAAGTGCAGGGGTAGGGGGAATGGGAAAAGTGCAAGGGGAAGGGTGGGGGGGAGTCCAGTACAGGGGAAGTAGCCCAAAAAAATAATACATAGGTCGCCTGGTGGCAACTACAAAGGTAAGTGCAGACACGTGCTGGGAAGGGAGGGCTGTAGGGATAGTGAGACAGTACTGCAGTGCAGGGGTTGCCAGGGAGGCAGTGCAAGTGGAGAGTGGCTGGGCCAGGGACCGAGGTCGGTGAGAGTGGCCCAGTTGCAGCTCCTGTGCAGTTCCAGTGGAGAATTCTGCAAGGGAGAGGCAGACAGTAAGCAGAAGCAAAGAGGAAGGTCTCGAGGTGCTTCCAGAACTGGAGATGGTTCCCCTCAAGTTCAAGTCAGGCCGGAAGTCTGTTCCAGGGGGAGGGCCCTGATGCGGAGAGAAATCTACCCCCAGCTAGTTGCTCTGAGAAGCGGATGACCCGGACCTGCAAGGTGTGCATCACACACACCTGCAAAACTGGCCATGGCCATCACTGTCATGTCACTCAAACCCTCCCAAACATCAACATGACATGGCAAGCAATACCCATACACCAATGCAGTAACGATAAGGTACACATTGCCATGTCCTAAATGTATAGTGGCATCGGACACTGCTGCCTGACCCGGAATCAGATGAAATGACAGACCAACAAAATCTCCCACCCAAAATAAGTCATTTCCAAATGCGTTACAACAGTCGTAGACGTAACATCACAATGAATGCCTGTCTACATGCACATTATGCATTGCAAAATCAACACTGCAGCTCATGTGTGCAGTGTCCTACTCCTGCATCACACTGCTCAGCGCACAGCACAGTGAACAGCCATTGTGTGTGATGCACACCCTGAGCATCACATCTAAGTGACAGACCACGTCAAACCTCAAATTAGGCATGTACTGGATCCATGATCGGTCACAGAACATGTGCTGCCGGGACACAGTGGGCACCAGAAGGCAAACAGTGTACACGTGGATATGCAAGGGTGGGAGTACATGTAGTGCATCAGAGTGCAAGTGTGTGGTTCTGCAAGGACATGCACTCCACATATGCATGTGCACTCAAGTGACCATCAGTGTTCCCTACACATCACATGTGAACATCCACCATGTGTACACCCCAGCATGTCAAACCACAACTATCCCCTCGCACCTGAAAGGAAACCACAACACATGAACAGGCATTGATCAGCAGAACACAACATGTACATAGGATACCACCATTACTATGTCAGAGTTCCCATCACACTGCAGTGCAAGGCAACTATCAACAACAACCCCCCCCCTCCCTCACAAATGACCATGACCCACTGAACAACTGCACCTGGGTCATGGAGCCTCCAAACCTCAATTCCACCTGGCCACAGGATCACCTTTACCATTCGTCACCATCTCCCACCTTGTGTGTAAAAAGATGCCTGAACCCTCAGAATCCACACTCATTTCCAAAATCACAAAATCCAAGGCATAAAAACGAACCCGAACACCCTCCAGTAGAAGACTTGACGTAGCAGTACCTCACAAAGGCCAAGTACTACCACAATGATGCAACAACCAAGGTAGTACAGCAAAACAATGTCACGACAGGATGTGAGACATGTGTGGTACATGACATAGGATGATGCACCATGAATGGATGTGTACTGTCACAGGTCCCCTGTACAGGCGAGGGGGTGTCATGAAACAACCACCCCCACCATGTCCCGGGTGCCTGCAAGGTCAAACTCACACAGGCCCCTGAGACCCTGGTGGGGAATGAGGTTCAGGGATATGCAGTCGGGACAGGTGTTGACACACTGGATGAATGGAATGAGTGGCAGGAGAGGGGAGGAGGAATGACACATGAAACTAGGGAATGCACGAAAATGTACAACCTGCATGAAAACATACACAATCCAAACAAACTTGGACATCATTGTCATGTACTTCTGTAGTCCAGGCTCAGGAGTGGTACGAACCAACCACCCCCTCTAGGGTTTTGGCGCCTGCAAGTTCTGGGCTTACACAGGCATCCGCAACCCCAGTGGGGAAAGAGGGTCAGGGAACGTTGCTTGGATAGGCACGGGAAGCAGGAACACCGGGTAGAGGGTACAGGTTTCAAAATTGCATAGGATCACGGGTGATTAGGGAGAAAAAAACATACCAAATTGAACCACACATACATCCATGCATCAGTACACTCCCCAGCAAGCCTATGCAGAGCAGTTTGTAAGAAAAACAACAAGACACTTAGCTCTGGTTTTGAGTGCTGGCCTCCTGCCTGCGCACTCTCAGGTCCGGTTACAGGAGCACTGCAATGCTGCAAAGAGAGCCACAGTCAACAACCTGTACGTGCCAATTACACAAAAACACAACACCAAACATGCCCCATAGCAACAAACTACTCTACAAACAGACAATCTGTGGTTGATGCTTCGTACCCATATATAACATCACCCCAGTGACGGGTCATACACAGTCAATGCAGTAAGGCAGCCGCTGGTGGGTGCGTGGCAAATGGAACACCAATGTGTCACAATTCACACAACATGCAATGTTCCCTGGGTAAGCAGACAGACCCATATAGCAAGCCATGACTACAGAGCAAGTTGCGTACCACCATGACCGAAACAAAGTTGGCAGTGCATTTATCATGAAGTACGTGGAAAAGACATGCACTGCACCCAAGTATGTCCCTTGCTGTATGTCCCTGTGAGCTGCCCCTTTCCATGTCTCGGAAGGCTACATGGTTGATACAAGTGCCTCAATGGACCTTGGTGTACCAGAGGGTATGTGCCACTGCCCCTGCATGTGTCACAGACAACCCTACTATCAACAGCCATCAGTCCACAAACACATCTGAGCTGCATTGTGTGCTTCAACACCAATATTCGTCTAAGCTCACCCTCAGTGCTGTGACTAAGCCTGCATGTGCAACTCGCCTGGTGCAAGCTTTGCTGTGTCGTGGCCCCCCTGTGATGCTCACCTTGCCTGGAGTTCCTTGGAACATGTCAGCAGTTCTAGGATGTGGGTCTGCAATCACTGTGCCTCTGCTTGTGCACACATGTGCATGTGGGCACCAACAAATGGGTCCAGAATTCCGTCGTCCAATGGGCCATGTCTGCTGGCAAAGGTGCTCTGGAGGCTCATCCCCCTGCAGAAAGGGCATGAAAGACATGATTAATGCTTCAAAGTCATCTGTGTGTGTCTCATCAGGCATCTCATTACTTGACCATGTCAGAGAGTCACATCACAAATCACACCATCAGTCCGTCTTTCACCTCCAAAGTGTGGAACACTATCTACAGCATGAATTGCAACAAGCACATGTACAGGAAAGATATGAAACATACTACACAATGAATAGCAATCAATGTCCACATTAATCATTACACTCCCCATCTAGCAAAAGCTGAACAGTGGACAATGACACCTAAATCATCCCCACTAGGGGTGTCAACACAAGTCACACAGCACCAGACATGCCACAGATATGACAGTCCAAAGCCCTTGTGTAAAATGCTGTAACACCAAACCATCCTTGCGAGCCCATGGATAAGGGAGGCAGAAGTGGCATATGTGAGTCAAGGACCCCAAGCAGCAAACACATACACAAGACAACCATGAAGGGCCCAGCTGGAACAGACAGTGGATGCCTTCAAAAGCCACAAAGCACCGCACCGTCACATGAAAGCACAATAAACTAGCAATTTTAAACTAACTCAACTATTAACTAATTACACTAACTATGGAAAACCTACATTACCTATTTAAACTAACTATCAAACAGAAACTTAACTAACTAAACTAAAAGAAAAATCAAAAATGGCCACATACGACCCGGGGGGGAGGGGAGGCACCCAGGAGGGGGGAGGTACATGGTGCTGCTCAACATCCACATGCTATGATGCTGAGCCAAAAAAAAAATCCTCCATGGGCTCAACGCCTGCACAGCACGACCTATGTGGGAGATAGATGGTCGTCCGAGTCTGGCTCATCCTGGAAAGGAGGACATGGCACAGTAGCCTGGCCACGCCTAGCCGCAGCTTGCCCCTCGTCGGCAGCAAGTCTGCCGGATGGGTGAGCCTGGTTCTGTGTGGCGATGTGACGTAGGTCTGCATGCAGAACCTCACGTGATACACGTGCTTCCTCTTGCAAGGTAGCACGTGTAACACGGAGTTCCTCCTGCAAGGCCTGGCTGGACAACCGCTGCACCTCCCGGCAAGCCTGTAGCTCTGCCGAGATGGTACGCTCAAGCTGTGCAAAACTCTCCTCTGACCGCTCCCTCTGGGACATCAGAAGGACACCCAGAGTGGATCTGAGGGAAGCATACTCCTCCCTCAGGGCATCCATGTGCGCCTCTGCGTGAGCAGCAATTGCTTGACGCAGAGACGACATTTCAGCCTGGCGTGCCCTGTCTGGGGCCGCCATGCCCAGCCTGAGCGAGCGGGCCGTGGACCGTGCCGCCTGCTGCTGGAGAAGCACCTGCCTAGCAGTGGGGAGCACAGATCGGGCTACACGCTCCATGCTCTCAGCGATGTTCTCCATTGTTGCCCCCTGCCGTTCGGAATTGGCAGTTATGTCTTGCTCCCACTCAGTATACAGCGGTTGCGCACGGCGACCGCGTTGCCGGGCTTGACCCCTGCGGGACCCAAGGACCGGGGGCCCTCGCTGTGTTGGCACCGCCTGCGGCTGCACGACTACATGCCCCCGTCGACGTGATGTCCCAGGCACATCAGTGACTGGTGTGGAGGGTGACCCTGCGTCCCGATCCACCACGGGCGGAGGAACCAAGACTGTCTGATCCCTTAGTGCAGGTGTCGCAGACAGAGGAGTGTCCACATCAGAATCACTCACCCCTGACACATGGACTTGATGCTCATCCAACTCAACATGGACGTCAGAGTCGTCATCAAGGCTGGATTCATAGGCAGCTAGAGACAAGATGGACTGCAGCACTTGGGGGTTTTCGTGGCCTACCACCCCACAACCCCCACTAGTGCCGGGTTAATGTGGTGTTACCAACCCTGTGTCTGGCATGACAACACCATCCTCCGCCTCCATTGCGTCATCACCTGAAAAATAGAGAGAAAAAGGTCAATACACATGTCAGAAACACACGACACACACACACACACCGACAGCAAAGGCATCCGGCAGACATGTGACACACAACATATGACCTGGCATGCATGCTGGGTCTACTTTGAATAGCTTCTATGATCAGACCTGTTGAAAGGTGGCAGTTTCCATGGAAGTGGGTCTATGCAGTGCAGAAAATGTGTACGCCACTCACTACCTACATGTACAAGCACTACATGGTGTGTGCCAGGAAATGTGAAGGCAGTGCAATGTCAAATTCAGACATCACGTGCATTGTGCATTCAATGTGTACCATGTCTAGAAGCCAAGCACCCCTCCACCCCAGTACCAAAGCAGGGATGCCTAGCATGGTATCAAAAGGCTGACCATACACCTGTGTATTGACAGGCAGTGTTGACTGGCATCAACACCTTAATGTGATTCAAATTACAACACTGCAAATGATGCTGGGACAGTGGGCAGGACACATGATGGAAACTCCGGAGGCCGCCCACGTGTGAAGAAGACACAACAAGAGTTGGACAGAGTCATTGGCCATTGAACAGGCTGAGGCCTGTGAGCCACACAGATTGTCAGAGCCTAAACATGTGTGCAACGCAGGACTGAGCCACAGTTGACATGGGAAGGCTGATGAGATGGCAGGCAATGTATGTAACCAAGGACTTATATTACAGTGATCATCCAGTCAAGGACACATAGGGGCATGCGTGCAATGCACATGGAGCATGAATGGGCACTCATGTCCCTGCGGGACATCTGACCCATGCACAGTACAAGTGAGATACCCTGCATCGAGTACTAAGGCTGTACCACACAGCATATGTCTGGCGGATTCTACGCTGGAAGTTAGCATCTACACAGGACACATGAACAAGAAAGTACACATTGGCAAGATTGAAGCAGACCAGTGAAAAGGTGGAACTGGGGTGCAGAGTGGCGGAGGAGGGGCAAGGGAGCATGCCTACATGGAGTCCTGCATGCAGGCAGAGGAGACATGCATGACGGTAGCATTGCATTACTTACAAATCAGAACCATGTACACGTCACATGTAGCAGCAATTATGCACAACACATCCCACAAGTGAAACACACACGTCCTCAACAAACACGCATCAACACTCACTGGACTGGGCATCAAAGTCCAGCATCTCTCCCACTCCTTCGACCAATTCAGGTGGTATGAACTCCGCAATGAGAGCCTCATGCGGAGTGAGTTCTTCCTCCTCTGGTGCAGGCCCACCGCCAGTCACCAGAGTCAAGTTGTAATTTGAGGCACGCTTGGCCTTAGTGCTGCGCTTGATGTCATTCCAACGCTTTTTGCACTCCTGTGCCCTGCGCACCTCATGGCCGAATGAACTGACATGTTCCGCAACATGCTTCCAGTGGGTGTCACGTTGGGCAGCCGTAGTCTGACTATTGGCACCCACTAGCTTGTCACGGCTGTGGCCCCACACGTAGTCCACGAGGAAGTCCAGTTCCTGCTTACAGAAAGGCTTCTTCCTCGACGTGCAGGAGGTCGTGGCTGTGTGTGGGGTCCCAGCCTGTGCTGCAGGTGCAACCTTCCTCCTCTTGGACTGTGGCGCAGACCCTGGCTGGCTAATGCCGCCCTGATCAGTATGGCCAGTGGGTTCGGTGGATTGAGCCAAGGGAGTGGCAGGTGGAGGGATGACCAAAGGCCTGACTTGTGTCAGTGGCAGCTGGGTGCCCACTAATGGACCCTGCGCAGCAACATCAGCTGTGGCAGGGTCATTGACCGCAACGGTCCTGGTTGGCAGACTCACAACCGGGGTGCTGTTGGGTGCATCTGCCCCTGCACTTGCCAACACCCGGCTGTTCGGGGCAGCAGATGACATGACTGCCCCAGGGACACGTGTCTTGGTCTGAGCAGCCCGGACTGCCCCTATGGTTTCCCCCCTGGCCTGTTGGAGATCTACCAAGGGCTCTTCAAGTGCCAACGCAGCCTGCGCTGGCAGACCCTGAGCCTGGGTGGCGGTGTCCACAGCTGCACCTGCAGCTACCACTACCCTTGGGCCCGTGGCAGTCGATGGAACGGACTGCCGGGTCATATAGGTGCCAGTGCCAGATGCAGGAGCTGCATCCCCCGGAACCACAGGGGGTGGTGGCATGGCTGCACCGACACATGGCACAACATTGTGCTCAAGTGGCGCACCCCTGCCTCTTCCCCCTCTGTGGCTGCCCTGGACACCCTGGAGTCCCCCTACTCCCTGGTCACCACGGCCACGTCCCCGACCACGCCCGCCATGAGGAGTACGCCCAGCTGAGGTGCCCCTCACCTTTGGTGGCCTCCCAACCATGGCACAGATGGAGTGGTGCCAATGGGAGGTGTACACCACAATTGCCCTGGGCAATTGGGGTGAAGGGGGTGGGAAGCAAGATGTTAACAGCCCCCCTGCACCTGCAAGGCTGTATGTGACCCCGGTGATGTGGTGACGGGTCACGCAACGCTCAGGCACCCCAAAACTGCAGTAAAACCGTGCACGCAACCCTGCAGCTACGTGCGTGGATTCAACCTCCCGCAGTACGCGGTGGCACCCAGTAACACGAATAACGCGTACGCGTGGGACACGCAGGCTACTATGACATCGAAAATGGGTGCGATACACAGGGGCACCCGCAGTGGGAAAAAGAGCGTGTGCGACTCACCGTCTGACTAGCGCGATGCAGAAAAACACGCGTAGCCAATACCCCCACCAAAAGAAGAGATACGTCCTTGATAGCTGTGAAGTTGTGATGGGGCGCGAAACAACAGGAAGCAGCAACACACGTTGGTCTCCACGAAAGGCACGTACAGCGAACTGCTGGGCCCGCTCACCTTTAACCCGTGCTGAGGGAAATGCACGCGCGCGTCACATCACTTACGCGCATGGCCCTTTCCTCGTATTACATGCGGATGTGCAGTTTTTCACGCGCGCTTACGCGCATGGGCCCTTTCCTTGTATTATACGTGGACGTGCAGTTTTCCAAGCACGCTTACGCGCATGGGCCCTTTCCTCGTATTACACGCGGACGTGCAGTTTCCACGCGCGCTTACGCGCATGGGCCCTTTCCTCGTATTACATGCGGACGTGCAGTTTTTCGCGCACGCTGAAATGCCCATGCACGTCTGTACGCGTCACGTCACAGGGGCGCTTGCGCTTGAGGGGCCTTCTGTCCAATGAAAATGCGTATGCGTGCAGACGCGCTAAGGGCCTTTCCTCGAATTACACGCTGACATGCAGATTTTTCACGTGCCAAATCACTCCGTATCAAGCTGGCCACGCGTAAGCACACGGAAGACCACGCTCCTGCCCAGAAGGCCGAACTACTGCCCCCTAGAGCCCCGAGCACGCTCCCACCTGCCATCTGCTGCTGCCTGACTGCCTGCTGCCCACGTGCCCTGCCATTTGCTGCCTGCACATCAGCCAGGGGTGCTGTTGCTGTGACCACCCCTGCTGGAACCGAAGACTCCCGACTGGGATTCTATCGCTCCACAGCCCAGCCCCAGGACCCAGTTGCCCACCCACTCCTGCCTCTGGGGTTGTCATGTCGGGGCAAACACCATCTGGGACCACTGACAACCCCCGGCCAGAGAGGCAGAG
The DNA here is from genome assembly GCF_040938575.1 of Ambystoma mexicanum. Taxonomy (NCBI): domain Eukaryota; kingdom Metazoa; phylum Chordata; class Amphibia; order Caudata; family Ambystomatidae; genus Ambystoma; species Ambystoma mexicanum. The sequence continues at coordinate 516,205,078 of NC_090926.1, read as the reverse complement.
GGGCACCAGCTTCAGTGCCACCGAAGTTGGTGTCCTGGTGGAGCAAGTCCTGGGGCAGTATGATGCCCTCTTCGGAAGTTCCCGCACCGACAAGGAAGGACGGACTCGGATCTGGACTGACATCGTGACTGCCATCAACGCGGAGGGGGTGGCAGTCCGCGACTTACAACATGTCAAGAAGCGCTGGGAGGACTTCAGGTCCAGGACCCTGAACAAGGCCCGGCGCCTCTTGAAGGCAGCGGATGCCAAGGGGCGCCGGGGCCACTTGTCGGAAGAACAGATGAGGGTCCTGGAACGCATATCCCCAGCGCTCCACGTCCAGGTCCTTGAGAAGCAGACCCGTCTGGAGTCGAGCGGTGAGTGTACATGCATCCTGATTGTGGGCAGTGCGTGTGGTGATTATTCAGTAGTGTGCAGGTTGCACCTCTGTTTGTATGGGGTCGAGTATGGGTGGGGGTGTACAGGGCCGTGGGGCTGACACATGCGAGGGCTGTAATGTGTCAGACATGGATGGTGCTTGTGTGTGTAGGCTTGCATGCCAAATGCAGTTGTGTGGGCACACATGTTTGGATGAATGCGTATGTAAGTAGACATGTCCGTGATGTCACGCATGTATGTTGTTTTTGGCTGCATGTATCAGCACTGTGTATATGTGCATGTGTGTGCATTTGACAAGGGTGCAACAGTGATGTAACATGGATGCATGTGACAGCGGTATGTGGAAGCCTGATTGGAAGATGTGACATGGATGCCCGTCTGAACACTGCGACACTTGGCAGAGGTGTACACATGCATGCAAGTGTGGTGGTGTGTGTACATGTGTGGTGCACTTCCTGTGTTGCATGTGATGTCTGGCTCACCTTTGGCTGCTCATGCTGTTGTATGTGTATGGATGGTGGTGGCAGTTGCGATATGGCTGTGGTATGGCTCATGTGTGCGAGTTGTAATGACATGTGTGTTGGGGATTGTAATGACATGTCTGAGGTTTGCCAATGCCACTCATGTACAACTGTCATGTGTGTATGTGTCCATTGTACAGTGCCCTGATGCCTGTGTTTTGTTTCTCCTTGTCTGCAGCGTCAACTGATGAAGAGGGCGGAGAAGGTGCTGTGGAGCACAGCGGCGGGGATCCCACCGCCAGCCGGAGACGCAAGGCCCGGCTCCCCTCCCATGTTGTCATCTCGTCGGGGAGTGAGGAGTCCGGTGCCACGTCCAAGGCCGCAGCTGCCGGGGGGAGGTCCAAGAGGCGGAGGTTGGACTCCTCGGCAGCAGAAGGGGCAGCTGGGACCCCACAGGGCCCAACAGTGGAAGATGGCACGGAGTCATCCAGGTTGGTGGGGGATTTGGTGGAGGAGGAGGCCGTGCAAGCACCAGAGACGGGGTCTGGAGGTGGGGATCCCACTGGTGCTAGTGGTGCAGTGCAGGACCAGGGACAGGAGGCAGCACAGGCCGTCGCGGAGGTGCCTGTGTGCAATCCTGTCCCTGATCCTGTCACTGCATTATCTTGCACCAGCAGGGATGCCTACATCCAGACCCGTTTTCAGGCAGGGGATGAGCTCACGTCAACTGGCCTTCCTCTGCCTGCTGACGTGGCTATCCGGGTCCGGGTTGAGCCTGTTCTGGCTGGTGTGGCGTTGCGTCAACAGGCCATGCGAGGTGACCTGCAGTCTTTTCATGAAGAGACTGCAAGTCATCTCGAATGGCTCGTTGACCACGTCAGCCTGCTGGGACAGGTCACCCAGGCCGGATTCCTCCGTCTGATGGGGCTTGCTCCGACCCCCTCCTCAACTGGACCCCTCATGCGCGCCAGTCGTCCTCTGTGCCATCTTCCCACCCATCAGTCACCTGGGTGCCCCGTGGAGCTGCCTCTGACGATGCGGCCAGGCTGGTGGAGGAGGCATCCCTGCCACAGTCGGGAGTCGGACGTCCAGCAGGGGTGGCCACATCAACGACTGCACCCCAGCCGGCGGAGGATGTCCAGGCAGCAGGAGGCAGTGCACGGGCAGAGGCATAGCAGCAGCAGCAACGTGGTGGGAGCCATGAAGGCTCGGGGCCTTCAACATCGGAGGGGCAGGCATCGGCCGGAGGGCAGGAGGACCCAGGACAGAGAGTGTCTTCCGTGTGGCAGCGGTTGGGCCACGCCATAGATGCGGAGCGGCAGCGGGTGGAAGAGGCATGGCTCACAATGGTCAGGGCGGACAACTCCATGCGGAGGGCCCTGAGGCGGGCCGAGTGCCTCGAGGCAATCCGCAGGGGTTTGGAGGTGGAGACGTCGACCGCCCTGCGGACCCTCGGGGCCATGGAGGAGGACCGCCTCCGGGACATTGAGGAGGAGTTCGATGATGCCCTGGCCCGGGACATCCACAAGTGAGCCGTGAAACTAGCCCGCTGCCCTTGTACATAGTTATGTAGGTAGTGTTAGGTTTCATTTTTGTTTTTATTTTATTTGGACCTTTCGGACATTGGCCACATTTTTGTATATAGTTTATTTTATTAGTTAGTGTAGTTAGATAGGTTTCCTTTATTTTGTTGGGATAATGGACCCTGGCTTGTTCCCATGTACATAGTTCACAGTTGGATTGTATTTTTTTTCACTTTTTAACCATGGAGGAATGGCTTTCTTTTTTATTTCCCATTGGATTTTGTTTTGTGGACATTGACTTTGAACAACATTACTTTGGAATTTTATTTTTGGTTTTGCTTTTTTTAACGGACATGCTTCTTTTCATTTTTGTACATTCACGTTTCTGTTTCTTCATTTTTTATTCTATTTATGTTTCCTTTAATACATATTTTTTTTGGTGAACTTCAATGTGTGGTATCTCGCATTTCATGATATTTGTTTTGAGATTCACTGACACCCATTGGGTGTATGTGAGGGAAATGTGTTTGTTTCGGAACTTGCAATTGGTGTTCTGTGATGTAATTGCAAATTATGAGTGGGTGGATGCAATACTCGGGTGGGTGTTTTGCATTTGGAGGCTGACCATAGGGACCAGGGATCTAGATTGTGATGACATGTTCGCTGGGGAACATGAGTTGCACATGGGTGGGGGCCTGCTGGCAGGTGCCCCACAGTGCTGGGGAGTGGGGGTGGTGGGGAACATGAGTTGGACATGGGTGGGGGCCTGCTGGCAGGTGCCCCACGGTGCTGGGGGGTGGGGGTGGTGGGGAACATGAGTTGGACATGGGTGGGGGCCTGGTGGAGGCTGCCCCTGGTGGCTGGGGGGTGGGGGTGCTGGGAGACATGGGTGGGGGCCTGGTGGTGGGTGCCCCTGCACTGCTGGGGGGTGGGGTGGTGGGAGACATGGGTGGGGGCCTGGTGGAGGCTGCCCCTGGTGACTGGGGGGTGGGGGTGGTGGGAGACAAGGGTGGGGGCCTGGTGGAGGCTGCCCCTGGTGGCTGGGGGGTGGGGGTGGTGTGAGACATGGGTGGGGGCCTGGTGGAGGCTGCCCCTGCACTGCTGGGGGGTGGGGGTGGTGGGGAACATGCGTTGGACATGGGTGGGGCCTGCTGGCAGGTGCCCCACAGTGCTGGGGGTGGGGGTGGTGGGAGACATGGGTGGGGGCCTGGTGGGGGCTGCCCCTGCACTGCTGGGGGGTGGGGGTGGTGGGAGACATGGGTGGGGGCCTGGTGGTGGGTGCCCCTGCACTGCTGGGGGAAGGGGGTGGTGGGAGACATTGGTGGGGGCCTGGTGGAGGCTGCCCCTGGTGACTGGGGGGTGGGGGTGGTGGGAGACATGGGTGGGGGCCTGGTGGAGGCTGCTCCTGGTGGCTGGGGGGTGGGGGTGGTGTGAGACATGGGTGGGGGCCTGGTGGAGGCTGCCCCTGCACTGCTGGGGGGTGGGGGTGGTGGGAGACATGGGTCGGGGCCTGGTGGAGGCTGCCCCTGGTGACTGGGGGGTGGGGGTGCTGGGAGACATGGGTGGGGGCCTGGTGGAGGCTGCCCCTGGTGACTGGGGGGGTGGGGGTGGTGGGAGACATGGGTGGGGGCCTGGTGGAGGCTGCCCCTGGTGGCTGGGGGGTGGGGGTGGTGTGAGACATGGGTGGGGGCCTGGTGGAGGCTGCCCCTGCACTGCTGGGGGGTGGGGGTGGTGGGGAACATGCGTTGGACATGGGTGGGGCCTGCTGGCAGGTGCCCCACAGTGCTGGGGGTGGGGGTGGTGGGAGACATGGGTGGGGGCCTGGTGGGGGCTGCCCCTGCACTGCTGGGGGGTGGGGGTGGTGGGAGACATGGGTGGGGGCCTGGTGGTGGGTGCCCCTGCACTGCTGGGGGGTGGGGGTGGTGGGAGACATTGGTGGGGGCCTGGTGGAGGCTGCCCCTGGTGACTGGGGGGTGGGGGTGGTGGGAGACATGGGTGGGGGCCTGGTGGAGGCTGCCCCTGGTGGCTGGGGGGTGGGGGTGGTGTGAGACATGGGTGGGGGCCTGGTGGAGGCTGCCCCTGCACTGCTGGGGGGTGGGGGTGGTGGGAGACATGGGTCGGGGCCTGGTGGAGGCTGCCCCTGGTGACTGGGGGGGTGGGGGTGCTGGGAGACATGGGTGGGGGCCTGGTGGAGGCTGCCCCTGGTGACTTGGGGGGTGGGGGTGCTGGGAGACATGGGTGGGGGCCTGGTGGAGGCTGCCACTGGTGGCTGGGGGGTGGGGGTGCTGGGAGACATGGGTGGGGGCCTGGTGGTGGGTGCCCCTGCACTGCTGGGGGGTGGGGGTGGTGGGAGACATGGGTGGGGGCCTAGTGGAGGCTGCCCCTGGTGACTGGGGGGGTGGGGGTGGTGGGAGACATGGGTGGGGGCCTGGTGGAGGCTGCCCCTGGTGACTGGGGGAGTGGGGTGGTGGGAGACATGGGTGGGGGCCTGGTGGAGGCTGCCCCTGGTGACTGGGGGGGTGGGGGTGCTGGGAGACATGGGTGGGGGCCTGGTGGAGGCTGCCCCTGGTGGCTGGGGGGTGGGGGTGCTGGGAGACATGGGTGGGGGCCTGGTGGTGGCTGCCCCTGCACTGCTGGGGGGTGGGGGTGCTGGGGAACATGCGTTGGACATGGGTGGGGGCCTGCTGGCAGGTGCCCCACAGTGCTGGGGGGTGGGGGTGGTGGGGAACATGAGTTGGACATGGGTGGGGGCCTGCTGGCAGGTGCCCCACAGTGCTGGGGGGTGGGGGTGGTGGGGAACATGAGTTGGACATGGGTGGGGGCCTGCTGGCAGGTGCCCCACGGTGCTGGGGGGTGGGGGTGGTGGGGAACATGAGTTGGACATGGGTGGGGGCCTGCTGGCAGGTGCCCCACAGTGCTGGGGGGTGGGGGTGCTGGGAGACATGGGTGGGGGCCTGGTGGAGGCTTCCCCTGGTGGCTGGGGGGTGGGGGTGCTGGGAGACATGGGTGGGGGCCTGGTGGTGGGTGCCCCTGCACTGCTGGGGGGTGGGGGTGGTGGGAGACATGGGTGGGGGCCTGGTGGAGGCTGCCCCTGGTGACTGTGGGGGTGGGGGTGGTGGGAGACATGGGTGGGGGCCTGGTGGAGGCTGCCCCTGTTGGGTGGGGGTGGTGTGAGACATGGGTGGTGGCCTGGTGGAGGCTGCCCCTGCACTGCTGGGGGGTGGGGGTGGTGGGGAACATGCGTTGGACATGGGTGGGGCCTGCTGGCAGGTGCCCCACAGTGCTGGGGGGTGGGGGTGGTGGGAGACATGGGTGGGGGCCTGGTGGAGGCTGCCCCTGGTGACTGGGGGGGTGGGGGTGGTGGGAGACATGGTTGGGGGCCTGGTGGAGGCTGCCCCTGGTGGCTGGGGGGTGGGGGTGCTGGGAGACATGGGTGGGGGCCTGGTGGTGGCTGCCCCTGCACTGCTGGGGGGTGGGGGTGGTGGGAGACATGGGTGGGGGCCTGGTGGAGGCTGCCCCTAGTGACTGGGGGGTGGGGGTGGTGGGAGACATGGGTGGGGGCCTGGTGGAGGCTGCCCCTGGTGGCTGGTGGTGGGGGTGGTGTGAGACATGGGTGGTGGCCTGGTGGAGGCTGCCCCTGCACTGCTGGGGGGTGGGGGTGGTGGGAGACATGGGTGGGGGCCTGGTGGAGGCTGCCCCTGGTGACTGGGGGGTGGGGGTGGTGGGAGACATGGGTTGGGGCCTGGTGGAGACTGCCCCTCGTGGCTGGGGGGTGGGGGTGGTGTGAGACATGGGTGGGGGCCTGGTGGAGGCTGCCCCTGCACTGCTGGGGGGTGGGGGTGGTGGGGAACATGCGTTGGACATGGGTGGGGCATGCTGGCAGGTGCCCCACAGTGCTGGGGGGTGGGGGTGGTGGGAGACATGGGTGGGGGCCTGGTGGAGGCTGCCACTGGTGACTGGGGGGGTGGGGGTGGGTGGAGACATGGGTGGGGGCCTGGTGGAGGCTGCCCCTGCACTGCTGGGGGGTGGGGGTGGTGGGGAACATGCATTGGACATGGGTGGGGCCTGCTGGAAGGTGCCCCACAGTGCTGGGGGGTGGGAGTGGTGGGAGACATGGGTGGAGGCCTGGTGGAGGCTGCCCCTGGTGGCTGGGGGGTGGGGGTGCTGGGAGACATGGGTGGGGGCCTGGTGGTGGCTGCCCCTGCACTGCTGGGGGGTGGGGGTGGTGGAGAACATGCGTTGGACATGGGTGGGGCCTGCTGGCAGGTGCCCCACAGTGCTGGGGAGTGGGGGTGGTGGGAGACATGGGTGGGGGCCTGGTGGAGGCTGCCCCTCGTGGCTGGGGGGTGGGGGTGGTGTGAGACATGGGTGGGGGCCTGGTGGAGGCTGCCCCTGCACTGCTGGGGGGTGGGGGTGGTGGGGAACATGCGTTGGACATGGGTGGGGCCTGCTGGCAGGTGCCCCACAGTGCTGGGGGGTGGGGGTGGTGGGAGACATGGGTGGGGGCCTGGTGGAGGCTGCCCCTGGTGACTGGAGGGGTGGGGGTGGGTGGAGACATGGGTGGGGGCCTGGTGGAGGCTGCCCCTGGTGACTGGGGTGGTGGGGGTGGTGGGAGACATGGGTGGGGGCCTGGTGGAGGCTGCCCCTGGTGACTGGAGGGTGGGGGTGGTGGGAGACATGGGTGGGGGCCTGGTGGAGGCTGCCCCTGGTGGCTGGTGGTGGGGGTGGTGTGAGACATGGGTGGTGGCCTGGTGGAGGCTGCCCCTGCACTGCTGAGGGGTGGGGGTGGTGGGAGACATGGGTGGGGGCCTGGTGGAGGCTGCCCCTGGTGACTGGGGGGTGGGGGTGGTGGGAGACATGGGTGGGGGCCTGGTGGAGGCTGCCCCTGCACTGCTGGGGGGTGGGGTGGTGGGGAACATGCATTGGACATGGGTGGGGCCTGCTGGCAGGTGCCCCACAGTGCTGGGGGGTGGGAGTGGTGGGAGACATGGGTGGAGGCCTGGTGGAGGCTGCCCCTGGTGGCTGGGGGGTGGGGGTGCTGGGAGACATGGGTGGGGGCCTGGTGGTGGCTGCCCCTGCACTGCTGGGGGGTGGGGGTGGTGGAGAACATGCGTTGGACATGGGTGGGGCCTGCTGGCAGGTGCCCCACAGTGCTGTGGAGTGGGGGTGGTGGGAGACATGGGTGGGGGCCTGGTGGAGGCTGCCCCTCGTGGCTGGGGGGTGGGGGTGGTGTGAGACATGGGTGGGGGCCTGGTGGAGGCTGCCCCTGCACTGCTGGGGGGTGGGGGTGGTGGGGAACATGCGTTGGACATGGGTGGGGCCTGCTGGCAGGTGCCCCACAGTGCTGGGGGGTGGGGGTGGTGGGAGACATGGGTGGGGGCCTGGTGGAGGCTGCCCCTGGTGACTGGAGGGGTGGGGGTGGGTGGAGACATGGGTGGGGGCCTGGTGGAGGCTGCCCCTGGTGACTGGGGGGGTGGGGGTGGTGGGAGACATGGGTGGGGGCCTGGTGGAGGCTGCCCCTGGTGACTGGAGGGTGGGGGTGGTGGGAGACATGGGTGGGGGCCTGGTGGAGGCTGCCCCTGGTGGCTGGTGGTGGGGGTGGTGTGAGACATGGGTGGTGGCCTGGTGGAGGCTGCCCCTGCACTGCTGGGGGGTGGGGGTGGTGGGAGACATGGGTGGGGGCCTGGTGGAGGCTGCCCCTGGTGACTGGGGGGTGGGGGTGGTGGGAGACATGGGTTGGGGCCTGGTGGAGGCTGCCCCTCGTGGCTGGGGGGTGGGGGTGGTGTGAGACATGGGTGGGGGCCTGGTGGAGGCTGCCCCTGCACTGCTGGGGGGTGGGAGTGGTGGGGAACATGCGTTGGACATGGGTGGGGCATGCTGGCAGGAGCCCCACAGTGCTGGGGGGTGGGGGTGGGTGGAGACATGGGTGGGGGCCTGGTGGAGGCTGCCCCTGCACTGCTGGGGGGTGGGGGTGGTGGGGAACATGCGTTGGACATGGGTGGGGCCTGCTGGCAGGTGCCCCACAGTGCTGGGGGGTGGGGGTGGTGGGAGACATGGGTGGGGGCCTGGTGGAGGCTGCCCCTGGTGGCTGGGGGGTGGGGGTGCTGGGAGACATGGGTGGGGGCCTGGTGGTGGCTGCCCCTGCACTGCTGGGGGGTGGGGGTGGTGGGGAACATGCGTTGGACATGGGTGGGGCCTGCTGGCAGGTGCCCCACAGTGCTGGGGAGTGGGGGTGGTGGGAGACATGGGGGGGGGCCTGGTGGAGGCTGCCCCTCGTGGCTGGGGGGTGGGGGTGGTATGAGACATGGGTGGGGGCCTGGTGGAGGCTGCCCCTGCGCTGCTGGGGGGTGGGGGTGGTGGGGAACATGCGTTGGACATGGGTGGGGCCTGCTGGCAGGTGCCCCACAGTGCTGGGGGGTGGGGGTGGTGGGAGACATGGGTGGGGGCCTGGTGGAGGCTGCCCCTGGTGACTGGGGGGGTGGGGGTGGGTGGAGACATGGGTGGGGGCCTGGTGGAGGCTGCCCCTGCACTGCTGGGGGGTGGGGGTGGTGGGGAACATGCATTGGACATGGGTGGGGCCTGCTGGCAGGTGCCCCACAGTGCTGGGGGGTGGGGGTGGTGGGAGACATGGGTGGGGGCCTGGTGGAGGCTGCCCCTGGTGGCTGGGGGGTGGGGGTGCTGGGAGACATGGGTGGGGGCCTGGTGGTGGCTGCCCCTGCACTGCTGGGGGGTGGGGGTGGTGGGGAACATGCGTTGGACATGGGTGGGGCCTGCTGGCAGGTGCCCCACAGTGCTGGGGGGTGGGGGTGGTGGGGAACATGAGTTGGACCTGGGTGGGGGCCTGCTGGCAGGTGCCCCACAGTGCTGGGGGGTGGGGGTGGTGGGGAACATGCGTTGGACATGGGTGGGGGCCTGCTGGCAGGTGCCCCACAGTGCTGGGGGGTGGGGGTGGTGGGGAACATGAGTTGGACATGGGTGGGGGCCTGCTGGCAGGTGCCCCACAGTGCTGGGGGGTGGGGTGGTGGGAGACATGGGTGGGGGCCTGGTGGAGGCTGCCCCTGGTGACTGGTGGGGTGGGGGTGGTGGGAGACATGGGTGGGGGCCTGGTGGAGGCTGCCCCTGGTGGCTGGGGGGTGGGGGTGGTGTGAGACATGGGTGGGGGCCTGGTGGAGGCTGCCCCTGCACTGCTGGGGGGTGGGGGTGGTGGGGAACATGCGTAGGACATGGGTGGGGGCCTGCTGGCAGGTGCCCCACAGTGCTGGGGGGTGGGGGTGGTGGGGAACATGAGTTGGACATGGGTGGGGGCCTGCTGGCAGGTGCCCCACAGTGCTGGGGGGTGGGGGTGGTGGGAGACATGAGTTGGACATGGGTGGGGGCCTGGTGGAGGCTGCCCCTGCACTGCTGGGGGGTGGGGGTGGTGGGAGACATGGGTAGGGGCCTGGTGGTGGGTGCCCCTGGTGGCTGGGGGGTGGGGGTGGTGGGAGACATGGGTGGGGGCCTGGTGGTGGGTGCCCCTGCACTGCTGGGGGGTGGGGGTGCTGGGAGACATGGGTGGGGCCTGGTGGAGGGTGCCTCTGGTGACTGGGGGTGCAGGGGTACATGCGTTGGTGGGCAGTAGTGCAAGTTGACATGTGGGTTGGCTGGGGGTCATGGCCATGGTGGAGGGTGTGACTGCAGGACATGTGCAGGGTAGGCCCCTGTGGTGTCAGCCACCTGCAGGGGCCGTGGAGGGTGTAGAGGGAACACCTGGGAGGACCCACACGTGCAATTCACGTGTGGTGCTCCCTGCGCACCCCTGTAATACACGTACCCTGATGGAATCGCGTGTGGAACTTCCCGCGCACCCCTGGAATACACGTACCCTGCTGAAATCGCGTGTGGCACTTCCTGCGCACCCCTGAGATATGCGTACCCTGCTCGCACGGGCCCAATCGCGTGTGGAAATTCCCGTGCACCCCTGAGATACGCGTACCCTGCGGAAATCGCGTGTGGCACTTCCCGCGCACCCCTGAGATACGCGTACCCCCAATCGCGTGTGGAAATTCCCCCGCACCCCTGAAATACACGTACCCTGCTGAAATCGCATGTGGCACTTCCTGCGCACCCCTGAGATACGCGTACCCCCAATTGCGTGTGGAAATTCCTGCGCACCCCTGAAATACACGTACCCTGCTGAAATCGCGTGTGGCACTTCCTGCGCACCCCTGAGATACGCGTACCCTGCTCACACAGGCCCAATCGCGTGTGGAAATTCCCGCGCACCCCTGAGATACGCGTACCCTACGGAAATCGCGTGTGGAACTTCCCGCGCACCCCTGAAATACGCGTACCCTGCTCGCACAGGGCCAATCGCGTGAGGTACTTCCCGCGCACCCCAGTGATACACGTAGCCCGCTTGCCGTGCTGGTACAGGGTTAGCGCAGCCCTTTGCGCTGGTTTGGGTATATTGATGTCTTTTCCCTGCGGGAGAGGCGTTCTTGGGGGCGTAACTGGCGCTGCTGCAGGGTCGCTGCGCCACTGTGCGCCACGGCTGGTTTTTGTGGCTGGAATCCATGAATACGCTGTGCGCGGAAATGGATTTTAGCGCACGCGGCTGGCGCAGGGATTCGCACGCGCACACTGTGCGCCAGCCGCGTGCGCCACTTGTGCGCTGAATTCTATGAATTACCCCCGTGATGTTTTAGTGCACAAGTGAAGATTATTTTAAGTTAATAGCAAACATTTTCTATGCAACCTGTACTTGAGCTTTACCGGGCAAAGGTTATACCAGCTTTAAGTTATGGATTGGAACTGATTGACACGAAATTTTGAAGTGACTGGGTGTGTGGGAGGTTCTAATCTGGTGGTCTGTGTTAAAACTACTGCCAATTATTTCAATAGTACTGTTCAGATTCTATTTGGGATTGTGTTCACTGTTGTCTACAGTGAATAGAATAAGGTGAACTTGAATTATAAAATCTGTTCTACCTTTCACAATCAAAGAAACTTATTTTGGGACTTGGGGAGGATTGTATGACAGCTAAACATATTTCTGGGTTTGGACTCTTGGAGCAATACCTGTGAGGGTTGTTTCTGAGAGATGAACATTGACACTTCTTCTATTCAAAATTGGTCACATTTTACAAAATATCGATAACTTATGAATTTATTAAATATTCCCCTCTTATGTCAGCACCCATGACCTAAGTGAAATAATGTCTGTGTTCTGTTAATTGCTATTGGTATTTTAGATGTCTGCTTTGTTTTGAACACTTTAGATGTTGTTGACCCCAGAAGAAATGTAAGGAAATTACTAATAATGGAGCGATCTTGTAGGTTATATAATTTGAATGTGACGGAGGCACTAAAATATTTTGTGATAGCTGGTGACGCCATGGGAGATATGAGAGAAAGGTACTTTGTTCATAAGGAATACTCCTTTGCACTCACTCAATTAATTCTGGCTATGATGCATGTTGAATCCAAATTCCTAACACAATGCACTCCTATGGTCAAAAGAGAGGGAGTTATGTGGATATAATATTGTTTATTTAGCTTTTATAGATAAGATATTGCAGTTTAAGTTGAAGAGGAGAAAAAGTCAACCCTGGTATATGGGTTGCATATGAAATAGTGAAGAAATTGGTTGCCTACCAAATTGAGTTATCAATTTGTGTTTAATCTTCTGTGTAGAAAAAAATGGTTTTACACCGCTGATGAAGAGAATTTCTCGAAATGCGTTGGACCACACAAATAAAACATTTTTTGGAAATATTGATTTAATTGTGACCGTAAACATTTTGTAATTACTATTGAGATAACGTATGTGTTAACTATTTTATAATATACAACAACTAATTGCTATAATTATTCATAAATAGACAATATGTGCCATGCTTAAAGGGACCATTTGTTTCCTAAACAGTTTGGGTCATATTTTAGCCCTTGGCAGTGTGCAGGGGACGGGAGTTCCCAAATAGGGAACCAATGACTTCACTATGATATATTAAAAGTCAATAACTTTCTTTAACATTAGCTTGTGTGGGTTTTTTAACAGGACAAGTTTGAAACACTTGGGGAGAATGGGAATATGAGCTAAGTTGGAAGAATAAGCACACACCCATTTTCAGATCTATAAAGCATACATCACTTTTTAGATCTATGAAGCACATATCTCTTTATTGTAGTTTGTGATCTGACTAGAAGTGTTGTTTTGTACTGTATACAGGATGGAATCAAAATGAAACTGGTAAAACAACAAATAAAACAATTAAAAAATACACATGTCATTTGATAATTTTCTTTGCCTACAAAATGCAGTTGGACCTAGCTCTGACTTGTCATTCTGCCCTGACTACAAAACTCATGTGTGGTTCTCACTGCTTTGGACACAGACACAACACATCAGTTGTGCCTAGCATTGCTTTGGCCTTTGCCCCGCCTACAAAATACATACATTCCTTACACTTCTTCCACCTCTGCCCATAACATGTATGTCTGCCTAACACTGTCTTGGAAGTCTTCTCTATACCAAAACAGTTGTGTGATTTGCAATGCCTTGGCATTATCCCCACCTGCATAGTGCACCAGAGGGTCTCACTGCTTTGGTCGTTTCGTCCCGCTATAAAATACACTTGCATATAGCATTTCTATGCGTTCTCCACTCACTCTAAAATATTGATAGGGTTTCCCCTGCCTTGGCATTTTTCTCTGCCTAAAAAATAGGCACTGCATTGGCTTTCTTCTGATTTTGTGTACTCTACTGAACCTCTTTTCCTCACTCCCTAAAACGTTTCCTAATTACATAACTCATTTAGAACGTATTAGAGATGAAATACTACTCTAACCGGCACTATAACAAGTACTAAATGCACCCTTAGATAGAAAAAATCCCTTTCATAGGTGGCCAGTATTATAACTACTACCTTTTCATACATTAACCATTGATTGTTCCGAGTTCTACTTGCCTGCCTTCATAGAGTGGCAATTTTGACCTTTATTGCTTCAGCAATGTGAAAAGATCTGAAAGAATTTCTCTCATAATGCTTTGCCCATGTCCGATAGTGATGTTGCTAACAATATATTTGCTTTTTGCTATTTATTTGAGGGTTCTGTACTAACTATACCTCTAAATGTACATCATTATTGTAGTAAAAAAGAGTCTTCTGCAGTAATTAAACATGTGTTTACTGAACATTTTCCAAGACAATGGGTGTCATTAAAAGGTTGCCGGTCTGGAAACAATGGTGTCCGTAAGCTTGCCGGCACCATTGTTTCCGGACCAGCAAACTACGAGTTCTAGGAGCGGGTGCCCTTGGACCTGGCGGGCAGAAAGGCAACCGCTCGCACTCCTTGATGGATGCACCGGCAACATTAATGAATGGTGCTGATGGATCCGTTCTCCCCATTCCCATTGGGTCCAATGGGCAATTACCGGGACCGCTGGGGCGTAATGGCCCTGTAAGTTCCCATTGCCGGGTGCCAGAAAAAAATGACTTCAGTGGCAGCCATGCTGTTTTTTTCCGGCATGGCTACCGCCAGACTCATAATGAGGCCCAATGCCCTGATAAATCTGTGGATGAATATTTAGGGAGAATGTAGTTAACCTTGTACACCACCCTCTAAGCATGAACATTATGCCATTATCATGCAAGTAGCAGGTGTAAAAAGTTGCCAAAATAAATACAGAGCCTTCACATACCCCCCTCACCCCCCAGACTCTAAACAATTATGGATCAGCCTGTACAGGCATTCCCTGTAAACAACAATTGCATTGCCATTGGTAGGTATGATTATACTCCTTGAAAGATGCTATCAGAGGAGAAAAAAGCAAAAGAATGTTGAGGTAGATATGTCTTTGCATGAAGCCAGTGAATGTGTCCTATCATGCTCACAGTTCACTCTGGTTCCAAAGACTGTCTGTCCAAAATTAGAAATTTGATAATATGTGTCAGGTGAGATGTGGAGGTTTTTTTAAGTCATTTCCATTGTATTTTCTCATCTGCAGCACTAAGGGTATATAAACCTTATTGGTGGACTAAAAGCAGAGGGGCATGGTTACTGTAAGCAGAGGGAGTTCAGCACAAGTGTGGAAGAGTTTCACTATCTTTTTTTTTCTTCTGTTCCTCTTTTGCTGTCTTCTACAATACATTTAGCACAAAGGACTTTTCTTGAGATGCAAGCAGGCAAAGACCACTTGTCTCAAGAACAGGGATTGGAGCCCTTAAAGCAAGCTTGCATTCCTTATCCTGTAAGAGAGGGGGTCTCCCACTTCTTCTTTGATTCCTCTTTGGACTTCTGTCAAGAAAGGAAGAAGGCAATGAATATGGCAAGGGAAATGTGCACGGAATCGCACAGTGAACAACTTTGAATCTAACAACGTGCATACAATACCCAAGACTCGTGTATACTAAAACCCAGTAGTGCAAATAGAGTGAAACAATAATATCAATATATGAAAAGGGATGTGGGGTAAGCACTTAGAACCTCCTTATGACTGAAAGGAAAGTCGGCAAACTCCTTACCCACTATGCTATTACAGATACTGACAGCGCTAAGCCCACGTAGAGGGCAAGCAAGGACAGGATCTGTGAGCTGACACTCTGGATGATACTGAATAAGGAACTTAGAAACAGTACTCATGAGGACCGGAAAGACCACTTGAATGTCAGTAAACCCACGAACCCAGTTGATCAAACAGGGACTCAGAAGGCTATAACAGCAATGGGTGGAGGATAACTAAATACATAAGACCAAAGTCAAGGGGCAAGTAGGAATTGTGATTATAGAATAGTGAGGAAAACAAAAGGCATTCACACAGGGACTAGTTACAACAGCACCCCACATCTAATAATCAATGGGAAATAAATGCTGAAGTGCAATGGAAAACATGGAATGGATCCAAATAGAAAGTAAGGATGAGGAGCAGGGAAAATGATATCACAAAAGGAAACCTTTCCCACCCATCCAAGGAGAAAAGGCAGGAAGCTAAATCTATAAAGGGAAAGACTAATGCATCAAGTTTTTCAGTAGCAAAGGACAGCATCAAAGAAACAGAGAACACAGGCAAATTGGGCAGCATCAAAGGGTAAAGCACAGAGAAAGGCTGCCTGCAGACAGAGGAAGACAGAAAGGGAAATCCAGAAAGCAGAAATCAATTAAGCACATAAATCCGAATCTAGGGCAGAGGAACAAGAAACAGGAACTAGGAACTAGGCACAAAAGCTAGGAACAAGGAACAAGGGACCAGTCACAACAGGAACACTGCAACAATGACCAGCGCTGGACTGAAGCAAACTGAGGCTTTTAAAGCTGCTTAACGAGCACACCCCTCAGGTGTGCCACCTGCTGCACCTGCAGCCACAGGTGTTGCCTATCCTCCACCCAACCTTGTCCTGTAAGGGAGGAGGTGAAGCAGTGAGCCAGGCATTCTGGGAAGCATAGTCATTAGATTAAAGTAGCATGCTGGCTGCCAAAAACCTGGAATGGATCCGGAAGGGAAGTAACTTGGAAAATAAAGTTTTAGCGCTCCCAATTCATCACAGCACTGTAGCATAAGGTTCAGAGGAAATGTCCAGGAGGGAATAAACCCCAAAACATGCCCCCAAGTGACGGGAACGGGAGCGAAGGGAGCGAACCGTGAAAACTTCAAGACATCAAGAACAATGTGTTTGGACACTACAAGAAGATTGGTCCTTTCCATAATCCCCCAGTTGTGAAGTGAAGCATATGATCCAAAGTAGAGGCAAGTTCTGCCCCATAACCATACCCAGGACACATTTCGGTGACCTGCTGCTGGAGCAAGACCTGCCTCTCTGACAACTACATGGGTACCCAGGACCGCACAGGTCCTCAGAGAAGGTGAAGGATCCCTGCAGGTGTTTGAAAACCTCTCCCATGTTTGGGAGAGTGAGAACAAGGACCTGCCTAGAATAACTAGAAGCTCAACACATTTGAGCAGCCTTTCAAAGAACCAGCATCTTCATTGCTGATCCAGTTGACCAACAAACTGACCCTGATGACTTAATCGAACAGCAACCCTCAAGTGCAGCATATCACATTGCAACACTTAAATAAAAACCAGCCATTTTTAGAACAATGCCAGCAGTTCCAGAATCGCGGGTAAAGCAAGAGCAGCAGGCGACGGAATCGAGAGCCAGAAGAGGAACCAAGGAGAAAGCCAGTTATTATAAACACTGGCCAAGTGTGTTTAAAGAGACAAACTTACAAATATATAAACAATAGTACCAATTTGACTCTAATTTTGCAATTAGTCCCCAATAAATTTAAATTACTGCCCAATACTTGTATTATTTTTACTTTAGGAACTGTGTTTGAAGTCACGAATTCATCAATTATGAAATGAGCCAATATTAAAACCTTACAGCGAATAATTAACCAAAAGTAAGTAAAAGCCACAAGTACTTACTATTACAGAGGAAAAGGCAAACAGCGGATTTCTAATATGTAACACTTAATTTCTTTAAAAGTCATTTAGCGCATGAATATATGTTTTTTTTCACAACACGTACCAATGAATCAATCAGATTAATGAAGAGTCTTTTCTTGTTCACTTTATTTTTTGCAGAAACTTAAAGTTTTTATTATTATCCCTCCTGATGAACCATTGGTGAAAAATGGGGAAACACATGTTGGGGGCCATCAATATTGTTTAAAACCAGCTAATGATGCGACCTGGTACGTTTGCACTAGGTTGCTGCCAGGTCCCTGCCACCAAATTCACAGCATTGTCCCAGCAGTATGCAAATGGTGAAATGCAAATTTGTCAGGCAGTAATTATTTTTACTTGTGAATGCAGCTTGCCATGTGTTCATGTTAAGCAATGTTCAAAAGTAAAATGAAAACACTGTGCGACATGCAAGTATGTGAATAAAGGGCTTCATTGGAATTGCACAAACTGCCTGCCCTGCGAGCATGGCAACAAGTCTGTACAATGAATCACTATAGGGTCTGCCGACTTCATACTGGTGCATAAAGCCAGCGAATCCCATAGGGATCCCCAGCATTTGCGTCAGCATTAAAACCTATGCCGCGCACATCCTGATCCATTTGCAGGGTGGAGATGAAGGGTGTGGGTGGAATCACAAGTTGTGTTCTGCCCCTCTTCTCCACCTCTTTCCAATTAACAGTGAAAACGCCTTACTCAAGGTTTTTATGCATTTCATTCAACAATTCAAATTGAGCACCATATTTTTCTAAACAAATAAAAACATACATTTTTAAGTGCATCCAACCATCCCACAATGTGATGCAATAGCAAGAAGCTTTTCTATCGTGTGTTCAACATGTGCTTTTACACATTTCCGAGGATGAGATTAATTCATCTTCCAAAAACTGTGCATCATGCCTTGTTATAACCCGATTACAAGGCTCATTGACAGGTGGCAATATGTCTGATACCATAATTTAAAGTAGTATACTTTACACAATGCGAAGTAACATCTCTAGGGTTGTGATTGTCTTGGTGGTTCATTCCAACATTCCAATCTTAAAGCCCTGATTGGAAAGTGCTTCAGTGCAACAATGACCCCTGTGCTTGCCTAAGGCAAAGAGCATCTGTTGTGTGGATGATCTTGGGATGAGTTCGCAATTAGGAGGGTAATTCATAGAAATTCGCACAAAAGTGGCGCCCGCGGCTGGCGCACAGTGTCCCCGTGCGATACACTGCGCCAGCCGCGTGCGAAAAAATCCTTTTCATCGCACAGCGAATTCATGGATTTTAGGCTCCGAAACCAGCCGTGGCGCAGAGTGGCGCAGCGACCCCAAGAACGCCCTCGCGCAAGGAAAAGCCTTCAAAATTCCCAAATCATCGCAAAGGGCTCCGCTAACCCTGGAAAAGTTCACAGGGCTGCCAAACAGCAAACGCGAAGCGGGGAACGTGTATTTCAGTGGTTCTCAGGAAGTTTCACACGCGATTGTCCTGGGTACGTGTACATCAGGGGTGCGTGGGAAGTAACACACGCGATTCCATCAGGGCACGTGTATTCCAGGGGTGCGCGGGAAATATCACACGCAAAAGCAGCAGGGTACGTGTATTCCAGGGGTGCGTGGGAAGTGTCACACACAAAAGCAGCAGAGTACGTGCGTTTCAGGGGTGCGCGGGAAGTATCACACGCGATTCCATCAGGGTACGTGTATTCCAGGGGTGCGCGGGAAGTATCACACGCAAAAGCAGCAGGGTACGTGTATTCCAGGGGTGCGCGGGAAGTGTCACATGCAAAAGCAGCAGAGTACGTGTATTTCAGGGGTGCGCAGGAAGTATCACACGCAATTCCATCAGGGTACATGTATTCCAGGGGTGTGTGGTGATGTGCCTGTGAATTGCACGTGTGGGTCCTCCCATGTGTACCCTCTGCACCCTCCACGGCCCCTGCAGGTGGCCCACACCACAGGGGCCTACCCTGCAAATGTCCCGCAGGCAGCCCATCCACCATGCCCATGCCCCCCAGCCAACCCACATGTCACCTTGCACTACTGCCCACCAATGCATGTCCCCCTGCACCCCCAGCCTCCAGCATCCAGGGGCACCCTCCACCAGGCCCCCACTCATGTCTCCCAGCACCCCCACCACCCAGCAGTGCAGGGCACCCTCCACCAGGGCCCACACATGTCTCCCAGCACCCCCACCCCCTAGCAGTGCAGGGCACCCTCCACCAGGCCCCCACTCTTGTCCAATTCATGTCTCCCATCACCCCCACACCCCAGAAGTGCAGGGCACCCTTCACCAGGCCCCCACTCATGTCTCCCATCACCCCCACACCCCAGCAGTCAGGGGCACCCTCCACCAGGCCCCCACTCATGTCCCCCTGCACCCCCACCCCCAGCATCCAGGCGCATCCTCCGCCAGGCCCCCACTCATGTCCAACTCATGTCCCCCTGCACCCCCACCCCCCAGCATCCAGGGGCACCCTCCACCAGGCCCCCACTCATGTCCCCCTGCACCCCCACCCACCAGCAGTCAGGGGCACCCTCCACCAGGCCCCCACTCATGTCCAACTCATGTCTCCCACCAACCCCAACCCCCAGCAGTGCAGGGCACCCTCCACCAGGCCCCCACACATGTCTCCCAGCACCCCAACCCCCCAGCATCCATGGGCACACTCCACCAGGCCCCCAATCATGTCCAACTCATGTCTCCCACCACCCCCACCCCCCAGCAGTGCAGGGCACCCTCCACCAGGCCCCCACACATGTCTCCCAGCACCCCCACCCCCCAGCATCCAGGGGCACCCTCCACCAGGCCCCCACTCATGTCTCCCATCACCCCCACCCCCCAGCAGTCAGGGGCACCCTCCACCAGGCCCCCACTCATGTCCAACTCATGTCTCCCATCACCCCCACCCCCCAGCAGTGCAGGGCACCCTTCACCAGGCCCAAACACATGTCTCCCAGCGCCCCCACCCCCCAGCATCCAGGGCAGCCTCCACCAGGCCCCCACTCATGTCTCCCAGCACCCCCACCCCCCAGCAGTGCAGAGCACCCTCCACCAGGCCCCCACACATGTCTCCCAGCACCACCACCACCCTGCAGTGCAGAGCACCCTCCACCAGGCCCCCACTCATGTCCACCTCATGTCTCCCACCACCCCAACCCCCAGCAGTGCAGTGCACCCTCCACCAGGCCCCCACACATGTCTCCCAGCACCCCCACCCCCCAGCATCCAGGGGCACCCTCCACCAGGCCCCTGGTCATGTCTCCCAGCACACCCACCCCCCAGCAGTCAGGGGCACCCTCCACCAGGCCCCCACTCATGTCTCCCATCACCCCCACCCCCCCCAGCATCCAGGGGCACCCTCCACCAGGCCCCCACTCATGTCCAACTCATGCCTCGCACCACCCCCACCCCCCAGCAGTGCAGGGCACCCTCCACCAGGCCCCCACACATGTCTCCCAGCACCCCCATCCCCCAGCATCCAGGGGCACCCTCCACCAGGCCCCCACACATGTCCAACTCATGTCTCCCACCACCCCCACCCCCCAGCAGTGCAGGGCACCCTCCACCAGGCCCCCACACATGTCTCCCAGCACCCCCACCCCCCAGCAGTCAGGGGCACCCTCCACCAGGCCCCCACTCATGTCCAACTCATGTCTCCCATCACCCCCACCCTCCAGCAGTGCAGGGCACCCTCCACCAGGCCCCTACTCATGTCCCCCTGCACCCCCACCCCCCAGCATCCAGGGCCACCCTCCACCAGGCCCCCACTCATGTCCAACTCATGTCCCCCTGCACCCCCACCCCCCAGCATCCAGGGGCACCCTCCACCAGGCCCCCACTCATGTCCAACTCATGTCTCCCATCACCCCCACCCCCCAGCAGTGCAGGGCACCCTCCACCAGGCCCCCACTCATGTCTCCCATCACCCCCACCGCCCCAGCAGTCAGGGGCACCCTCCACAAGGCCCCCACTCATGTCCAACTCATGTTTCCCAGCACCCCCACCCCTCAGCAGTGCAGGGCACCCTCCACCAGGCACCCACACATGTCTCCCAGCACCCCCACCCCCCAGCATCCTGGGGCACCCTCCACCAGGCCCCCATCATGTCCAACTCATGTCTCCCACCACCCCACCCCCCAGCAGTGCAGGGCACTCTCCACCAGGCCCCCACACATGTCTCCCAGCACCCCCACCCCCCAGCATTCAGGGGCACCCACCACCAGGCCCCCACTCATGTCTCCCAGCACCCCCACCCCCCAGCAGTGCAGGGCACCCTCCACCAGGCCCCCACATATGTCACCCAGCACCCCCACCCCCCAGCAGTGCAGGGCACCCTCCACCAGGCCCCCACTCATGTCCAACTCATGTCTCCCACCACCCCCACCCCCAGCAGTGCAGGGCACCCTCCACCAGGCCCCCACTCATGTCCTCCTGCACCCCCACCCCCCAGCATCCAGGGGCACCCTCCACCAGGCCCCCAGTCATGTCCAACTCATGTCTCCCAGCACCCCCACCCCCCAGCAGTGCAGGGCACCCTCCACCAGGCCCCCACTCATGTCTCCCATCACCCCCACCCCCCAGCAGTGCAGGGCACCCTCCACCAGGCCCCCACACATGTCTCCCATCACCCCCACCCCCCATCAGTCAGGGGCCCCCTCCACCAGGCCCCCACTCATGTCCAACTCATGTCCCCCTGCACCCCCACCCCCCAGCATCCAGGGGCACCCTCCACCAGGCCCCCACTCATGTCCAACTCATGTCCCCCTGCACCCCCACCCCCCAGCACTGTGGGGCACCCTCCACCAGGCCCCCACACATGTCCCCCAGCCAATATGTCATCACAATCTAGATCCCTGGCCCTTATGGTCAGCCTCCAAATGCCAAACACCCACCCGAGTATTGCATCCACCCACTTAGAAATGGCAATAACATGATAGAACCCCAATTGCAAGTTTGGAAATGAACACACGTCCCTCACATACACCCAATGGGTGTCAGTGAATGTCAAAACCCATATCATGATATGCATGAAACCAATGAGATGATACTACACATTGAAGTTTGAAGAAAAAATATGTATTAAAAGCAACATAAATTGAATCAAAAATAAACAAACAATAATGGGAATTTAAAAAAAATAAACCAGCATGTCCGTGAAATAATGCAAAACCACAAATCATAATCCAAAGGAAAGGTGTCCAAAGTCACAGTCCACAAAAGTAAATCCAATGGAAAATTAAAATCGAAAACCATTGCTCCATGGGTAAATCATTAAAAAAAATGAAAATCCAACAGTCAACTATATACAGATAAACAATCCAGGGTCCATGATCCCAACAGAAGAAATGAAACCTATCTAAGAACACTACCTAATAAAAAAAAACTATATACAAAAATGTGGCCCATTGTCCAAAAGGTAAAAAAAAAAATGCAAAACCAAAGGAAACCTAACACTAACTGCAGAACTATTTACAAGGGAGCGGGCTAGTCCGACGGCTCACTTCGGGATGTTCCGGGCCAGGGCATCATCGAACTCCTGCTCAATGTCCCGGAGGCGGTCCTCCTCCATGGCCCCGAGGGTCCGCAGGGCCGTCGACATCTTCACCCCCAACTCCCTGTGGATTGCCTCGAGGCACTCGGCCCGCCTCAGGGCCCTCCACATGGAGTTCTCCGCCCTGACCATCGTGAGCCGTGCTTCTTCCGCCCGCTGCCGCTCCGCATCTATGGCGTGGCCCAACTGCTGCCACACGGAAGACACTTCCCGTCCTGGGTCCTCCTGCCCTCCGGCCGATGCCTGCCCCTACGATGTCGAAGGCCCCGAGCCATCATGGCTCCCACCACGTTGCTGCTGCTGCTGTGCCTCTGCCCGTGCACTGCCTCCTGCTGCCTGCACATCCTCCGCTGGCTGGGGTGCAGTCATTGATGTGGCCAACCCTGCTGGACGTCTGACTCCCGACTGTGACAGGGATGCCTTCTCCACCAGCCTGGCCGCACCATCAGAGGCAGCTCCACAGGGCACCCATGTGACTAATGGGTGGGAAGATGGCATGGAGGACGACTGGCGCATAGGGGGTTCAGTTGAGGAGGGGGTCGGAGCAAGCCCCATCAAACAGAGGAATCCGGCCTGGGTGACCTGTCCCAGTAGGCCGACGTGGTCAACGAGCCATTCGAGATGACGTGCAGTCTCCTCATGAAAAGACTGCAGGTCACCTCGCATGGCCTGTTGACGCAACGCCACATCAGTCAGGACAGGCTCAATCCGGACCCGGATAGCCACGTCAGCAGGCAGAGGAAGGCCAGTTGTCATGAGCTCATCCCCTGCCTGAAAACGGGTCTGGACGTAGGCATCCCTGCTGGTGCAAGATGATGCAGTGACAGGATCAGGGACAGGATTGCATACAGGTACCTCTGCGGCGACCTGTGCTGCCTCCTGTCCCTGGTCCTGCACTCCACCACTAGCACCAGTGGAATCCCCACCTCCAGACCCCATCTCTGTTGCTTGCACGGCCTCCTCCTCCACCAAACCCCCCACCAACCTGGATGACTCCGTGCCATCTTCCCCCGTTGGGCCCTGTGGGGTCCCAGCAGCCCCTTCTGCTGCCGAGGAGTCCAACTCCGACCTCCGCCTCTTGGACCTCCCCCTGGCAGCTGCGGCCTGGGACGCGGCACCAGACCCCTCACTCCCTGATGAGATCACAACCTGGGAGGGGAGTCGGGCCTTGCGTCTCCGGCTGGCGGTGCGATCCCCGCCGCTGTGCTCCACAGCACCTTCTCCGCCCTCTACATCAGTTGATGCTGCAGACAGGGAAACATAAAATACAGGCATCAGGGCACTGTACAATGCACACATACACACATGACAGTTGTACATGAGTGGCATTGGCAAACCTCAGACATGGCATCACAATCGGCAACACACATGTCATTTCAACTTGCACACATGAGCCATACCACAGCCATATCGCAACTGCCAGCACCATCCATACACATACAACAGCATGAGCAGGCAAAGGTGAGCCAGACATCACATGCAACACAGGGAGTGCACTACACATGCACGCACACCACCACACTTGCATGCATGTGTACACCTCAGCCAACTGTGGCAGTGTTCAGATGGGCATCCATGTCACATCTGCCAATCAGGCTTCCACATCCCGCTGTCACATGCATCCATGTTGCATCACTGATGCACCCTTGTCAAATACACACACATGCACATGTACACAGTGCTGAAACATGCAGCTGAAAACAACATACATGCGTGACATCACAAACATGCCTACTTACATACACATTCATCCAAACATGTGTGCCCACACAACTGCATTTGGCATGCAAGCCTACACACACAAGCACCATCCATGTCTCACACATGACAGCCCTTGCATGTGTTAGCCTCACGGCCCTGTACACCCCCACCCATCCTCGGCCCCATACAAACAGATGTGCAACCTGCACACTACTGGCACATCACCACACGCACATTTTACAATCATGATGCATGTACACTTACCGCTCGACTCCAGACGGGTCTGCCTCTCAAGGACCTGGATGTGGAGCGCTGGGGATATGCGCTCCAGGACCCTCATCTGATCTTCCGACAAGTGGCCCCGGCGCCCCTTAGCATCCGCTGCCTTCAAGAGGCGCCGGGCCTTGTTGTGAGTCCTGGACCTGAAGTCCTCCCAGCGCTTCTTGACATGTTGGAAGTCGTGGACTGCCACCCCCTCCGCGTTGATGGTAGTCACGATGTCCGTCCAGATCCGAGTCCGTCCTTCCTTGTCGGCGCGCACACTTCCGAAGAGGGCATCATACTGCCCCAGGACTTGCTCCACCAGGACACCAACTTCGGTAGCAGTGAAGCTGGTGCCCCTCTGCCTCTCTGGCCAGGGGTTGTCAGTGGTGCCAGATGTTGCAGTGCCCAACATGACAACCCCAGAGGCAGGAGTGGGTGGGCAACTGGGTCCTGGGGCTGGGCTGTGGAGCGATGGAATCCCAGTCGGGAGTATTCGGTTCCAGCAGGGGTGGTCACAGCAACAGCACCCCTGGCTGATGTGCAGGCAGCAAATGGCAGGGCACGTGGGAAGCAGGCAGTCAGGCAGCAGCAGATGGCAGGTGGGAGCATGCTCGGGGCTCTGGGGGGCAGTAAATCGGCTTTCTGGGCAGGAGCGTGGTCTTCCGTGTGCTTACGCCTGGCCAGCTTGATACGGAGTGATTTGGCACGTGAAAATCCTGCACGTCTGCGTGTAATTCGAGGAAAGGCCCTTAGCGCGTAAGCGCGTCAGCACACGTACGTTAATTCATTGGCCAGAAGGCCCCCATGTGCATCTATGACGTCACGTGCATGGGGGTAGAGAATGGCGCGTGTAAAAAAAAAAGATACACGTCCGAGTGTCAAAGCGTGTAATTGGTGGAAATGGCCTCATCGCGTGAGTGTAGAACGCCATTTCCTTGTACGTGCTTTTTGTGGAGAGCGAGTGGGTGAAATCTGTACTTCTTGTCGGTTCACACACGATTTACTTCACAGCGTTTCAAGTTCGTACTCCCTGTTACCTCTGACAGCTTTTTCTCTTTTCCCCTTTTTCCTGGGCCTGTTTCCTCAAACAGCGTTCCCTTCTACTTTTGTCCTGTCTCCTCAGACAGCGTACAATTCTTCTTTTGGTGGGGGTGTTGCCAATGCGCACACACGCATATTTTTCACGCTTTTGTTCCTGGCAGACGGTGAGTCACGCACGTATTTAACATATGTGCTTGCCCCGTGTGTCGCATACCCCTTCAGAGGTCATTCTAGGCTGCGTGTGACATGCATACGTTCATTCTTCTGTTTCTGGGTGCCACAGCGTAGTGCAGGTTTATTTTTCCACACACGCACGCATGCATCTTACTTCCCTTTTTTGGGGTGCCTGTGCGTTGCGTGACCCGTAATCTTTCCCCAGGGGTGACATACAGCCTTGCTAGAGCACTAGGGTACGATTACCATCTGGTACCCAACCCCTTTGACCCCCAATTGCCCAGGACAATATTTCACAGCGACTCCCATACGCACAATAACATCAGTGCCATGGCTGGGAGGCGAACAAGCCGTAAGGGTGGCAAAGGTGGCCGAGCCCCAAGTGGTGGCCGTGGTGGATCCGGTAGAGGACGTGGCCATGACTTGCAGGGTGCCCCTTGCCCCCCATGTGTGGAGGACCAGTCAGGGACACCCATGCCCCCCCCCTGGTTGAGGGTAACGTGGCTGACACCATCCATGCTCAGCTCTTGTTGGACCAGCCCACTGTGGAACCAGACCTGGCACAGGGTGACTCCATGGCTGACTTCCAGGTCAGCAGGTCTAGGCCACGTGCACCGGTGCACGTTGGTGTCATCAGGCCACGTGGATCAGGGGCAGCTAGGTCATCTGCTGCCCCGCGTAGGCAGGCTGGGGAGCCTGCAGGGGCAGCAGCGGCTCCATCCACCCCACCTCTCACACACCCAGCCAGGACAGTGTCGGTCCAAGTCCATCCTGCTGACATTCCCCCTGACACCATCACACTTGAGCTAATGCCTGCACCAACTCCAATGCTGATTGTGCAATCCCACACTCCTAGTACAGAGTCCACCGGGGCTCCTACCACTAGTGTCCAGAGCGGCGCAGGACACTCAGGATCCCCACCACCTTCCAAGAGGAAGAGTGCTCGTCCAGTAGAGGCTGATGCCCCAGACACGGCTACACAGTCCGGCCCGTCAAGGAAGCCCAGCTTCAATGAGGCCGAACTGAATGCACTTGTAGAGTATGTGTCCGCACATGACCGCGAAATGGTGATTGTTGCAGGATCCAAGACCACACCTGTACAACGTCTGGCACAATGGCAGACCATCGCGGACATCATAAGTGCCCTTGGAATCGTGAGGCGCACAGCTACTGAATGCTACAAGCGCTGGAATGACCTGAAGCGCAGGGCAAAGAATAAGCTGGCCTCAAGTCATGCCGCTACTCTAGTAACTGGAGGTGGGTCTCCAGCAGAGGACATAGAACTCACTCCACATGAGCATGTTGCTGGGACCTACGTCACGGAGGAACAGATCCAAGGCGTGGGAGAACTGGCAGATTACGAGGCATTGTCTGGTGAGTGCACATGCATGTGTGTGTCATCCATGTGCATGGTGTGTGTGTGAGGGCTTCTGTTTGGGTGCCAGGTGAGGGTGTGTGTGCCTGAGTGGTTTGAGTCACCCATGTGCCTCATCCAATACATTCTGCGCACCAGCATTTGGGTATAGCAGTATCCCTTCTGCCAACATTAGACATCTAGCCCAACACCACGCCAGTTGCCCTTGAAGTGTCATCTTGCCACAACATTGTTGCTAATTTTCCTGTTTATTCAGGCAGATTGTTTGCATACCACCACTTTTACTAGGCATTTCTCAGTCCTATTGTCACATATCTGACATGGCTATGGTACAGTGGACTGGCTTTGTTTCCTGGATATGATTTGTTTAGACATGTCCCTGTGTTATAGGACCATTTTGGACTGGCAGCTCCAGGTTAAACATTTGAACCATTTCAATGAAAATAATCAATTTCATGAGCAAACTAGACTGAATTAACAATTGGTGCCCTCCTCTCTCTCTTCACTTTATGGCTAGGGTACATGCCATCTGTGTGATGGCATGTGTATTTGACCTGCCAATCACAGGCCAATGTGTGATGCTACTGCTAAGCAGCATGCAGCAAATGTGTTCATCTTCCATCTTGGTGTCATCAATGTGTGCCATCTGCCTCCCCTTCACACGCAGTGACGGTGCATGCATGGGAGGGTTTTAGTCATGTGGGACATGTGTCAATCAAGTACTGTTTCTGTAGCTTCTCAGCCCTAATTGTGTTCCATAGTGCTAATGCCTGTTTCCATTTGTTTTCTTTTATGTCTTTGCAGGGGATGACGCACTTGATACTGCTGGGGTTGTGGAGATGGTGCAGACCCAGGAGGCGTCTCAGGCCCGACCGACCACCAGTGAGGGACATGGTGTGGTGGTGGGTGAGAACCCACAACTGCTGCAGGTCGTGCTCTCAAGGGGTGTCTCTGGCTGCACCTCCCCCGAGCTGTATTCAGGTGTCGATTCGGATGATGAGACCTATGTGCCGCAGGTGAGTGTTCCTGGGAGGGATTCTGTTCTGTCCGACACACCTGCACCAGGGTTAGAACCCTCAATGGGGATGTCAGTTTTGGCAGGTACGCCTTTGGTGGTTACAGATGCAGGGTCACACTCAACAACATCTGATCCTGTTCCTGGGCCAGCAGATCAGAGGGGGAATGCAGTCCTGCAGCCTCAGGCAGTGCCGGCACAGCAAGGCGCAGTTCGCCTTGCCCCAGACAGGTGTGGTGCCCGCCGACGTGGTGGCCATACGCCACCTGGCAATACTACATGGGAGCAATCCATATACGGTATGGCAACCCAACAGGCAGCATCATCAGAGATGATGGCTCAGGCCATGGATAGGGTGGCCACTTCCATTGACCCCCCCGAAAGGCTGATGGAGCGACTACAGCAGGCAACAGACTCCATCTGCCAGTCACACAGGGAGGACATGTTGGCATCCGACAGGGAAAGGCGGGTGGCACTGGCAACTCTGCGGGAAGCCATTTCCATTGAGTCCCAGGGCCACAGGGATGCCCTGAGGGTGGAACTCCTTCACCTCAGGACAACTCTTGTTGAGCTTGAGGCTTCAACAAACAGAAGGACAGAACAGCAGCTGGAGCGTCTCACACGTACGCTCTCAGCTGAGATGCAGGCAACTAGGGCGGAGGTCCGGGCATCCCGTGAGTTGTTGCATGGGGACCTACGCACAATTATCCTCCAGAACGAGACCTTCCACACCCGCATGCTTGCTGCCATGGAGGACCAGACTAGGGCTTTGCGTGGGCTGCCTCCCATAGTGCCACCACCTCCTGATGCAGCTGCAGAGGGTGAGGAGAGCGACAGCAGTGATTTTCTCACAATAGGGTAGCCGTGCAGGCCATGAGCCCATGGAGGTGTTTTTTTTTTTCGCAAGATCCACACAGGTGGGTTTTGGTGTGCACCCTGTCCTCGGACCTCCTGGCTGGCCTCCCCCACCCCCCCGGGCACATTAATGGCCATGTTTTTTTAAATTTATTTATTTTTTTAATTTTTGTTTTTGGGACAGTGTGTTGCCTTGTGTGGCTCCCGTGGGCATACGCTGTATTGTGGCTGGGCACATGCAGGCTTGTCATGAATTTGGGTCAGATGCTTGGGTTTGTGTGACACACATCCCTCCTGCTTCCCGTTTCCATGGGCTTGCAAAGGGGGTGCCCAAGTGACATTGACATACATGGTGACGTTGGACTCCCATTTGTTGTGTGGGCAGTCTGTAGTCAATACTGTGTATACATTCCTAGTGCCTATTGTTGTTGTAATATACACTGCATGGTGTATTGATATGGGCCTCTGCATCCATCTCATCCTCCTAATTTGCAGGTCCATTTCTCATGTCTTCACAAGGCGGTCTACCTTGGAACTGGAGTCCATGTTGTAAGCAGTGCACCTACACTCTTGCGTGGTGCTAACACTGTATACTTGGAAGTGTTCGAAGTGCTGGAATTATCAGGTAGTGAGGCTACCAATTTTTTAAGTCTGTAATGTCATGTTTAAGGTAGGTTGGAGGTTGTGTAGGTGATTGGTATTCTTGGTAAGTATTTGGTAATGTGTGTTGTAGGTCCTGCATTACTGTGAACACTTCATGTGTGGCCATTTTCCATTAGGGACACTGTAGTTGGTGACACTTGGGGCATGTTGTGGGGTTTAATTTGTTTGCTCTCACATTGCATGACATGCCATGGTGTGTTGTGTGGCCGTGCCGGGGAGGGGTTGGGTGACATGGCAATGTTCTCATGTAGTATTTTGCAAGTGGGTATTCATTTCTGCTGCATGGAAGTGTGTCTTTTGATGACACTGCATTGGTGGTGTTTGTGTAGGTAGGGATGCACACATTCTGACACTTCCACATGAACAATCTCAGGCTGCTATGGTTCTGACAGTTGACTGTCCCTTTGTTCGTCATAATTGTCATGTCGAGTCATCATTGCTTATCAGATGGTATGTGCCAGGGCTGTGTGCACTCCACAGGGGTGTGATTTCTATGTGAAGTAATTAGCCACCAGCTGCCTCACCCCGTGCCCTTTCCACTCCCATGCGTAGCGGGCATGCATGTGGTTTGGGATGTGGGGGCACCACCATGTCCACAGCCAGGCCCCGGCGTGTTGCAACATTGTGCAGATCACATGCTGCCACTATGATCCTGCACACTACTGGGGGCGCATATACCAGCTGCCCGCCAGAAAGGTCAGGGGAGTGAAAGCGTGACTTGAGCACTCCGAATGTGCGCTCCACTATGCCCCGAGTTGCAATATGGGCTGTGTTGTATCTTGCCTCGGGAGGTGTGATGGGGTTCCGAATTGGCGTCATCATGTGGGTGCTCAGAGGGTAGGCACTGTCCCCTGGTGAGGAGGTGATGGGTATCATTAGTGGGGTAGTGACATAACTCTGCATCTGACATGCATGCATGTGCAGTGGCATTCATACTCACCAAGCAGCCATGTATCGCCATGCCGCCCAGCTTCTAGGTCCGGGCTTAGGGTAGACATTCGGTAAATGAAGCTGTCGTGGGTGGACCCTGGATAGGTGGCATATACTGAGGTGATGATTCCCTTGGCATTACATACTACCTGCACGTTGATGGAATGCCAGTGCTTGCGATTTCCTATAGATCTGCTCAGATGCCCTGGGGGACGTAGTGCCACATTGGTGCAGTCAATGGCACCTAGCACTTTGGGGAATTGTGTGACACCGTAGAAATCCAGCGCGGCAGCCTGCCTTTCTGCAGGTGTCCTGGGCAGGTATATGTGCCTGCGGACTGATGGGCGTGCAGTGATGATGTTCAAGACCTGGTGTAGGCAGCGTGACTGCGTGGCCTGTGACACACCACCCACTATGGCACTTGTCCGCTGAAATGATCCAGTGGCCAAGAAGTCCAGTACATTGTGGACCTTCTCCAGGGGGCTGAGTGCTTGGGAGCACAGGGTGGGTGATGTGAGGTCATCCTTCCACTCACTGACCAGGTCCAGTATTATGTGTGGTGGAAACCTGCACCTCCCATACACCTGGTCATCAGGCATCCCAAAAAGGCTGGTTCTGGGAGTGAAAATTCGGACCCTCACTATCCTCCGCCTCCTCCTTTGGTAACTCACGGCTACTGCTGCTAGGAACGGTATATTCATCCTGGCGTCTGAGCTTGTTTGTTGTTTGCGCGCACTTTTATGCTGAGTGGGTCGAGGTACGCCTGCTTCATGCTGGCGTACATGTTTCAGGATTGGACCATTTATTTTTTGGCGCGTTGTAGGCGACCGTGTGAATCTTCCCGCCCACCCCAGGAATACACGTAACACGCTCTCCCAGGCCCAGTCCCGAGTAAATATTCCCGCCCACCCCTGGAATACACGTACCCCACTCTCACAGGCCCAGTCGCGTGTGGAACTTCACGCGCACACCGAAATACGCGTACCCTGCAAATTCGAGTGTGAAACTTCACACGCACCCCGAAATACACGTACCCAGGGCAATTGCGTGTGGAACTTCCCGCGAACCCCGTAATACATGTAGCCTGCTGGTATCGCATGTGAGACTACCCGCGCACCCCAGGAATACACGTACCCAGGCAAATTGCACGGCTCGAGGGTGGGGGTGATGGGAGACATGAGTGGGGGCCTGGTGGAGGGTGCCCCTGGATGCTGGGGGGTGGGGGTGATGGGAGACATGAGTGGTGGCCTGGTGGAGGGTGCCCCTGGATGCTGGGGGTGGGGGTGCAGCGGGACATGAGTGGGGGCCTGGTGGAGGGTGCCCTGCACTGCTGGGGGATGGGGGTGATGGGAGACATGAGTTGGACATGAGTGGGGGCCTGGTGGAGGGTGCCCTGCACTGCTGGGGGGTGGGAGTGCAGGGGGACATGAGTTGGACATGAGTGGGGGCCTGGTGGAGGGTGCCCTGCACTGCTGGGGGGTGGGGGTGATGGGAGACATGAGTTGGACATGAGTGGGGGCCTGGTGGAGTTTGCCCCTGGATGCTGGGGGGTGGGGGTGCAGGGGGACATGAGTGGGGGCCTGGTGGAGGGTGCTCCTGGATGCTGGTGGGTGGGGGTGCAGGGGGACATGTGTGGGGGCCTGGTGGAGGGTGCCCTGCACTGCTGCCGGGTGGGGGTGATGGGAGACATGAGTTGGACATGAGTGGGGGCTTGGTGGAGGGTGCCCTGCACTGCTGGGGGGTGGGGGTGATGGGAGACATGAGTTGGACATGAGTGGGGGCCTGGTGGAGGGTGCCCCTGGATGCTGGGGGTTGGGGTGCAGGGGGACATGAGTGGGGGCCTGGTGGAGGGTGCCCTGCACTGCTGGGGGTGGGGGTGATGGGAGGCATGAGTGGGGGCCTGGTGGAGGGTGCCCCTGGATGCTGGGGGGTGGGGGTGCAGGGGGACATGAGTTGGACATGAGTGGGGGCCTGGTGGAGGGTGCCCTGCACTGCTGGGGGTGTGGTGATGGGAGACATGAGTGGGGGCCTGGTGGAGGGTGCCCCTGACTGCTGGGGGGTGGGGGTGATGGGAGACATGAGTGGGGGCCTGGTGGAGGTTGCCCCTGGATGCTGGGGGGTGAGGGTGCAGGGGGACATGAGTGGGGGCCTGGTGGAGGGTGCCCCAGGATGCTGGTGGGTGGGGGTGCAGGGGAACATGTGTGGGGGCCTGGTGGAGGGTGCCCCTGACTGCTGGGGGGTGGGGGTGATGGGAGACATGAGTGGGGGCCTGGTGGAGGCTGCCCTGCACTGCTTGGGGATGGGGGCGATGGGAGACATGCGTGGGGGCCTTGTGGAGGGTGCCCCTGGATGCTGGGGGGTGGGGGTGATGGGAGACATGTGTGGGGGCCTGGTGGAGGGTGCCCTGCACTGCTGGGGGGGTGGGGGTGCTGGGAGACGTGAGTTGGACATGAGTGGGGGCCTGGTTGAGGGTGCCCCTGGATGCTGGGAGGTGGGGGTGCAGAGGGACATGAGTTGGACATGAGTGGGGGCCTGGTGGAGGGTGCCCCTGGATGCTGGGGGTGGGGGTGCAGGGGGACATGAGTGGGGGCCTGGTGGAGGGTGCCCTGCACTGCTGGGGGTTGGGGGTGATGGGAGACATGTGTGGGGGCCTGGTGGAGGGTGTCCCTGGATGCTGGTGGGTGGGGGTGCAGGGGGACATGTGTGGGGGCCTGGTGGAGGGTGCCCCTGACTGCTGGGGGATGTGGGTGATGGGAGACATGAGTGGGGGCCTGGTGGAGGGTGCCCTGCACTGCTGGGGGGTGGGGGTGATGGGAGACATGAGTTGGACATGAGTGGGGGCCTGGTGGAGGGTGCCCCTCGATGCTGGGGGGTAGGGGTGATGGGAGACATGAGTGGGGGCCTGGTGGAGGGTGCCCCTGGATGCTGGGGGTGGGGGTGCAGCGGGACATGAGTGGGGGCCTGGTGGAGGGTGCCCTGCACTGCTGGGGGATGGGGGTGATGGGAGACATGAGTTGGACATGAGTGGGGGCCTGGTGGAGGGTGCCCTGCACTGCTGGGGGGTGGGAGTGCAGTGGGACATGAGTTGGACATGAGTGGGGGCCTGGTGGAGGGTGCCCTGCACTGCTGGGGGGTGGGGGTGATGGGAGACATGAGTTGGACATGAGTGGGGGCCTGGTGGAGGGTGCCCCTGGATGCTGGGGGGTGGGGGTGCAGGGGGACATGAGTGGGGGCCTGGTGGAGGGTGCTCCTGGATGCTGGTGGGTGGGGGTGCAGGGGGACATGTGTGGGGGCCTGGTGGAGGGTGCCCTGCACTGCTGCCGGGTGGGGATGATGGGAGACATGAGTTGGACATGAGTGGGGGCTTGGTGGAGGGTTCCCTGCACTGCTGGGGGATGGGGGTGATGGGAGACATGAGTTGGACATGAGTGGGGGCCTGGTGGAGGGTGCCCCTGGATGCTGGGGGTTGGGGTGCAGGGGGACATGAGTGGGGGCCTGGTGGAGGGTGCCCTGCACTGCTGGGGGTGGGGGTGATGGGAGGCATGAGTGGGGGCCTGGTGGAGGGTGCCCCTGGATGCTGGGGGGTGGGGGTGCAGGGGGACATGAGTTGGACATGAGTGGGGGCCTGGTGGAGGGTGCCCTGCACTGCTGGGGGTGTGGTGATGGGAGACATGAGTGGGGGCCTGGTGGAGGGTGCCCCTGACTGCTGGGGGGTGGGGGTGATGGGAGACATGAGTGGGGGCCTGGTGGAGGTTGCCCCTGGATGCTGGGGGGTGGGGGTGCAGGGGGACATGAGTGGGGGCCTGGTGGAGGGTGCCCCAGGATGCTGGTGGGTGGGGGTGCAGGGGGACATGTGTGGGGGCCTGGTGGAGGGTGCCCCTGACTGCTGGGGGGTGGGGGTGATGGGAGACATGAGTGGGGGCCTGGTGGAGGCTGCCCTGCACTGCTTGGGGATGGGGGCGATGGGAGACATGCGTGGGGGCCTTGTGGAGGGTGCCCCTGGATGCTGGGGGGTGGGGGTGATGGGAGACATGTGTGGGGGCCTGGTGGAGGGTGCCCTGCACTGCTGGGGGGGTGGGGGTGCTGGGAGACATGAGTTGGACATGAGTGGGGGCCTGGTTGAGGGTGCCCCTGGATGCTGGGAGGTGGGGGTGCAGAGTGACATGAGTTGGACATGAGTGGGGGCCTGGTGGAGGGTGCCCCTGGATGCTGGGGGTTGGGGGTGATGGGAGACATGTGTGGGGGCCTGGTGGAGGGTGTCCCTGGATGCTGGTGGGTGGGGGTGCAGGGGGACATGTGTGGGGGCCTGGTGGAGGGTGCCCCTGACTGCTGGGGGGTGGGGGTGATGGGAGACATGAGTGGGGGCCTGGTGGAGGGTGCCCTGCACTGCTGGAGGGTGGGGGTGATGGGAGACATGAGTTGGACATGAGTGGGGGCCTGGTGGAGGGTGCCCCTGGATGCTGGGGGGTGGGGGTGATGGGAGACATGTGTTGGACATGAGTGGGGGCCTGGTGGAGGGTGACCTGCACTGCTGGGGGGTGGGGGTGCAGGGGGACATGAGTTGGACATGTGTGGGGGCCTGGTGGAGGGTGTCCCTGGATGCTGGGGGTGGGGGTGCAGGGGGACATGTGTGGGGGCCTGGTGGAGGGTGCCCCTGACTGCTGGGGGGTGGGGGTGATGGGAGACATGAGTGGGGGCCTGGTGGAGGGTGCCCTGCACTGCTGGGGGGTGGGGGTGATGGGAGACATGAGTTGGACATGAGTGGGGGCCTGGTGGAGGGTGCCCCTGGATGCTGGGGGGTGGGGGTGATGGGAGACATGTGTTGGACATGAGTGGGGGCCTGGTGGAGGGTGCCCTGCACTGCTGGGGGGTGGGGGTGCAGGGAGACATGTGTTGGACATGAGTGGGGGCCTGGTGGAGGGTGCCCTGCACTGCTGGGGGGTGGGGGTGCAGGGGGACATGAGTGGGACATGAGTGGGGGCCTGGTGGAGGGTGCCCTGCACTGCTGGGGGGTGGGGGTGATGGGAGACATGAGTTGGACATGAGTGATGGCCTGGTGGAGGGTGCCCTGCACTGCTGGGGGTTGGGGGTGATGGGAGACATGTGTGGGGGCCTGGTGGAGGGTGTCCCTGGATGCTGGTGGGTGGGGGTGCAGGGGGACATGTGTGGGGGCCTGGTGGAGGGTGCCCCTGACTGCTGGGGGGTGGGGGTGATGGGAGACATGAGTGGGGGCCTGGTGGAGGGTGCCCTGCACTGCTGGAGGGTGGGGGTGATGGGAGACATGAGTTGGACATGAGTGGGGGCCTGGTGGAGGGTGCCCCTGGATGCTGGGGGGTGGGGGTGATGGGAGACATGTGTTGGACATGAGTGGGGGCCTGGTGGAGGGTGACCTGCACTGCTGGGGGGTGGGGGTGCAGGGGGACATGAGTTGGACATGTGTGGGGGCCTGGTGGAGGGTGTCCCTGGATGCTGGGGGTGGGGGTGCAGGGGGACATGTGTGGGGGCCTGGTGGAGGGTGCCCCTGACTGCTGGGGGGTGGGGGTGATGGGAGACATGAGTGGGGGCCTGGTGGAGGGTGCCCTGCACTGCTGGGGGGTGGGGGTGCAGGGAGACATGTGTTGGACATGAGTGGGGGCCTGGTGGAGGGTGCCCTGCACTGCTGGGGGGTGGGGGTGCAGGGGGACATGAGTGGGACATGAGTGGGGGCCTGGTGGAGGGTGCCCTGCACTGCTGGGGGGTGGGGGTGATGGGAGACATGAGTTGGACATGAGTGATGGCCTGGTGGAGGGTGCCCCTGGATGCTGGGGGGTGGGGGTGCAGGGGGACATGAGTGGGGGCCTGGTGGAGGGTGCCCTGCACTGCTGGGGGGTGGGGGTGATGGGAGACATGAGTGGGGGCCTGGTGGAGGGTGCCCCTGACTGCTGGGGGGTGGGGGTGCAGGGGGACATGAGTGGGGGCCTGGTGGAGGGTGCCCTGCACTGCTGGGGGGTGGGGGTGATGGGAGACATGAGTGGGGGGCTGCTGGAGAGTGCCCCTGGATGCTGGGTGGTGGGGGTGATGGGAGACATGAGTTGGACATGAGTGGGGGCCAGGTGGAGGGCGCCCTGCACTGCTGGGGGGTGGGGTGATGGGAGACATGAGTGGGGGCCTGCTGGAGAGTGCCCCTGGATGCTGGGGGATGGGGGTGCAGGGAGACATGAGTTGGACATGAGTGGGGGCCTGGTGGAGGATGCCCTGCACTGCTGGGGGGTGGGGGTGATGGGAGACATGAGTGGGGGCCTGGTGGAGGGTGCCCCTGACTGCTGGGTGGTGGGGGTGATGGGAGACATGTGTGGGGGCCTGGTGGAGGGTGCCCCTGACTGTTGGGGGGTGGTGTGATGGGAGACATGTGTGGGGGTCTGGTGGAGGGTGCCCTGCACTGCTGGGGGGTATGGGTGATGGGAGACATGAGTTGGACATGAGTGGGGGCCTGGTGGAGGGTGCCCTGCACTGCTGGGGGTGGGGTGATGGGAGACATGTGTTGGACATGAGTGGGGGCCTGGTGGCGGGTGCCCCTGGATGCTGGGGGGTGGGGGTGCAGGGGGACATGAGTTGGACATGAGTAGGGTCCTGGTGGAGGGTGCCCTGCACTGCTGGGGGTGGGGGTGATGGGAGACATGAGTGGGGGCCTGGTGGAGAGTGCCCCTGACTGCTGGGGGGTGGGGGTGATGGGAGACATGTGTTGGGGGTGATGGGAGACATGAGTTGGACATGAGTGGGGGTCTGGTGGAGGATGCCCCTGGATTCTGGGGGGTGGGGGTGCAGGGGGACATGAGTGGGGGCCTGGTGGAGGGTGCCCTGCACTGCTGGGGAGTGGGGGTGATGGGAGACATGAATGGGGGCCTGGTGGAGGGTGCCCTGCACTGCTGGGGGTGGGGGTGATGGGAGACATGAGTGGGGGCCTGGTGGAGGGTGCCCCTGACTGCTGGGGGGTGGGGGTGCAGGGGACATGAGTGGGGGCCTGGAGGAGGGTGCCCTGCACTGCTGGGGGGTGGGGGTGATGGGAGACATGAGTGGGGGCCTGGTGGAGGGTGCCCCTGACTGCTGGGGGGTGGGGGTGCAGGGGGACATGAGTGGGGGCCTGGTGGAGGGTGCCCTGCACTGCTGGGGGGTGGGGGTGATGGGAGACATGAGTGGGGGCCTGCTGGAGAGTGCCCCTGGATGCTGGGTGGTGGGGGTGATGGGAGACATGAGTTGGACATGAGTGGGGGCCAGGTGGAGGGTGCCCTGCACTGCTGGGGGGTGGGGTGATGGGAGACATGAGTGGGGGCCTGCTGGAGAGTGCCCCTGGATGCTGGGGGGTGGGGGTGCAGGGAGACATGAGTTGGACATGAGTGGGGGCCTGGTGGAGGATGCCCTGCACTGCTGGGGGGTGGGGGTGATGGGAGACATGAGTGGGGGCCTGGTGGAGGGTGCCCCTGACTGCTGGGTGGTGGGGGTGATGGGAGACATGTGTGGGGGCCTGGTGGAGGGTGCCCATGACTGCTGGGGGGTGGTGTGATGGGAGACATGTGTGGGGGTCTGGTGGAGGGTGCCCTGCACTGCTGGGGGGTATGGGTGATGGGAGACATGAGTTGGACATGAGTGGGGGCCTGGTGGAGGGTGCCCCTGGATGCTGGGGGGTGGGGGTGCAGGGGGACATGATTGGGGGCCTGGTGGAGGGTGCCCTGCACTGCTGGGGGTGGGGTGATGGGAGACATGTGTTGGACATGAGT
The DNA here is from genome assembly GCF_040938575.1 of Ambystoma mexicanum. Taxonomy (NCBI): domain Eukaryota; kingdom Metazoa; phylum Chordata; class Amphibia; order Caudata; family Ambystomatidae; genus Ambystoma; species Ambystoma mexicanum. The sequence continues at coordinate 516,166,959 of NC_090926.1, read as the reverse complement.
GGGGGCCTGGTGGCGGGTGCCCCTGGATGCTGGGGGGTGGGGGTGCAGGGGGACATGAGTTGGACATGAGTAGGGGCCTGGTGGAGGGTGCCCTGCACTGCTGGGGGTGGGGGTGATGGGAGACATGTGTTGGGGGTGATGGGAGACATGAGTTGGACATGAGTGGGGGCCTGGTGGAGGATGCCCCTGGATTCTGGGGGGTGGGGGTGCAGGGGGACATGAGTGGGGGCCTGGTGGAGGGTGCCCTGCACTGCTGGGGGTGGGGGTGATGGGAGACATGAGTGGGGGCCTGGTGGAGGGTGCCCCTGACAGCTGGGGGGTGGGGGTGCAGGGGACATGAGTGGGGGCCTGGAGGAGGGTGCCCTGCACTGCTGGGGGGTGGGGGTGATGGGAGACATGAGTGGGGGCCTGGTGGAGGGTGCCCCTGACTGCTGGGGGGTGGGGGTGCAGGGGGACATGAGTGGGGGCCTGGTGGAGGGTGCCCTGCACTGCTGGGGGGTGGGGGTGATGGGAGACATGAGTGGGGGCCTGCTGGAGAGTGCCCCTGGATGCTTGGTGGTGGGGGTGATGGGAGACATGAGTTGGACAAGAGTGGGGGCCTGGTGGAGGGTGACCTGCACTGCTGGGGTGTGGGGGTGATGGGAGACATGAGTGGGGGCCTGCTGGAGAGTGCCCCTGGATGCTGGGGGGTGGGGGTGCAGGGAGACATGAGTTGGACATGAGTGGGGGCCTGGTGGAGGATGCCCTGCACTGCTGGGGGGTGGGGGTGATGGGAGACATGAGTGGGGGCCTGGTGGAGGGTTCCCCTGACTGCTGGGTGGTGGGGGTGATGGGAAACATGTGTGGGGGCCTGGTGGAGGGTGCCCCTGACTGCTGGGGGGTGGTGTGATGGGAGACATGTGTGGGGGTCTGGTGGAGGGTGCCCTGCACTGCTGGGGGGTATGGGTGATGGGAGACATGAGTTGGACATGAGTGGGGGCCTGGTGGAGGGTGCCCCTGGATGCTGGGGGGTGGGGATGCAGGGGGACATGATTGGGGGCATGGTGGAGGGTGCCCTGCACTGCTGGGGGTGGGGTGATGGGAGACATGTGTTGGACATGAGTGGGGGCCTGGTGGCGGGTGCCCCTAGATGCTTGGGGGTGGGGGTGCAGGGGGACATGAGTTGGACATGAGTGGGGGCCTGGTGGAGGGTGCCCTGCACTGCTGGGGGTGGGGGTGATGGGAGACATGAGTGGGGGCCTGGTGGAGAGTGCCCCTGACTGCTGGGGGGTGGGGTGATGGGAGACATGTGTTGGGGGTGATGGGAGACATGAGTTGGACATGAGTGGGGGCCTGGTGGAGGGTGCCCCTGGATGCTGGGGGGTGGGGGTGCAGGGGGACATGAGTGGGGGCCTGGTGGAGGGTGCCCTGCACTGCTGGGGGGTGAGGATGATGGGAGACATGAATGGGGGCCTGGTGGAGGGTGCCCTGCACTGCTGGGGGTGGCGGTGATGGGAGACATGAGTGGGGTCCTGGTGGAGGGTGCCCCTGACTGCTGGAGGGTGGGGGTGCAGGGGACATGAGTGGGGGCCTGGTGGAGGGTGCCCTGCACTGCTGGGGGGTGGGGGTGATGGGAGACATGAGTGGGGGCCTGGTGGAGGGTGCCTCTTGATGCTGGGGGGTGGGGGTGCAGGGAGACATGAGTTGGACATGAGTGGGGGCCTGGTGGAGGGTGCCCTGCACTGCTGGGGGGTGGGGGTGATGGGAGACATTAGTGGGGGCCTGGTAGAGGGTGCCCTGCACTGCTGGGGGGTGGAGGTGATGGGAGACATGAGTGGGGGCCTGGTGGAGGGTGCCCCTGACTGCTGGGGGGTGGGGGTGATGGGAGACATGTGTGGGGGCCTGGTGGAGGGTGCCCTGCACTGCTGGGGGGTGGGGTGATGGGAGACATGAGTTGGACATGAGTGGGGGCCTGGTGGGGGGTGCCCCTGGATGCTGGGGGTGGGGGTGCAGGGGGACATGAGTGGGGGCCTGGTGGAGGGTGCCCTGCACTGCTGGGGGATGGGGGTGATGGGAGACATGAGTTGGACATGAGTGGGGGCCTGGTGGAGGGTGCCATGCACTGCTGGGGGGTGGGGGTGCAGGGGGACATGAGTTGGACATGAGTGGGGCCCTGGTGGAGGGTGCCCTGCACTGCTGGGGGTGGGGGTGATGGGAGACATGAGTTGGACATGAGTGGGGGCCTGGTGGAGGGTGCCCCTGGATGCTGGGGGGTGGGGGTGCAGGGGGACATGAGTGGGGGCCTGGTGGAGGGTTCCCCTGGATGCTGGTGGGTGGGGGTGCAGGGGGACATGTGTGGGGGCCTGGTGGAGGATGCCCTGCACTGCTGGGGGGTGGGGGTGATGGGAAGCATGAGTTGGACATGAGTGGGGGCTTGGTGGAGGGTGCCCTGCACTGCTGGGGGGTGGGGGTGATGGGAGACATGAGTTGGACATGAGTGGGGGCCTGGTGGAGGGTGCCCCTGGATGCTGGGGGTTGGGGTGCAGGGGGACATGAGTTAGGGCCTGGTGGAGGGTGCCCTGTACTGCTGGGGGGTGGGGTGATGGGAGACATGAGTGTGGGCCTGGTGGAGGGTGCCCCTGACTGCTGGGGGGTGGGGGTGATGGGAGACATGAGTGGGGGCCTGGTGGAGGGTGCCCTGCACTGCTGGGGGGTGGGGGTGATGGGAGAAATGTGTGGGGGCCTGGTGGAGGGTGCCCCAGGATGCTGGTGGGTGGAGGTGCAGGGGGACATGTGTGGGGGCCTGGTGGAGGGTGCCCCTGACTGCTGGTGGGTGGGGGTGATGGGAGACATGAGTGGGGGCCTGGTGGAGGCTGCCCTGCACTGCTGGGGGGCAGGGGCGCGATGGGAGACATGAGTGGGGGCCTGGTGGAGGGTGCCCCTGGATGCTGGGGGGTGGGGGTGATGGGTGACATGTGTGGGGGCCTGGTGGAGGGTGCCCTGCACTGCTGGGGGGGTGGGGGTGCTGGGAGACATGAGTTGGACATGAGTGGGGGCCTGGTTGAGGGTACCCCTGGATGCTGGGAGGTGGGGGTGCAGGGGGACATGGGTTGGACATGAGTGGGGGCCTGGTTGAGGGTGCGCCTGGATGCTGGGAGGTGGGGGTGCAGGGGGACATGAGTTGGACATGAGTGGGGGCCTGGTGGAGGGTGTCCCTGGATGCTGGTGGGTGGGGGTGCAGGGGGACATGTGTGGGGGCCTGGTGGAGGGTGCCCCTGATAGCTGGGGGGTGGGGGTGATGGGAGACATGAGTGGGGGCCTGGTGGAGGGTGCCCTGCACTGCTGGGGGGCGGGGGTGATGGGAGACATGAGTTGGACATGAGTGGGGGCCTGGTGGAGGGTGCCCCTGGATGCTGGGGGGTGGGGATGCAGGGGGACATGAGTGGGGGCCTGGTGGAGGGTGCCCTGCACTACTTGGTGGTGGGGGTGATGGGAGACATGTGTTGGACATGAGTGGGGGCCTGGCGGATGGTGCCCTGCACTGCTGGGGGGTGGGGATGCAGGGGGACATGAGTTGGACATGAGTGGGGGCCTGGTGGAGGGTGCCCTGCACTGCTGGGGGGTGAAGGTGATGGGAGACATGAGTGGGGGCCTGGTGGAGTGTGCCCTGCACTGCTGGGGGGTGGGGGTGATGGGAGACATGAGTTGGACATGAGTGGTGGCCTGGTGGAGGGTGCCCCTGGATGCTGGGGGGTGAGGGTGCAGGGGGACATGAGTGGGGGCCTGGTGGAGGGTGCCCTGCACTGCTGGGGGGTGGGGGTGATGGGAGACATGAGTGGGGGCCTGGTGGAGGGTGCCCCTGACTGCTGGGGGGTGGGGGTGCAGGGGGACATGAGTGCGGGCCTGGTGGAGGGTGCCCTGCACTGCTGGGGGGTGGGGGTGATGGGAGACATGAGTGGGGGCCTGCTGGAGAGTGCCCCTGGATGCTGAGTGGTGGGGGTGATGGGAGACATGTGTGGGGGCCTGGTGGAGGGTGTCCTGCACTGCTGGGGGGTGGGGGTGGTGGGAGACATGAGTGTGGGCCTGGTGGAGGGTGCCCCTGACTGCAGGGTGGTGGGGGTTACGGGAGACATGTGTGGGGGCATGGTGGAGAGTGCCCCTGACTGCTGGGGGTGGTGTGATGGGAGACATGTGTGGGGGTCTGGTGGAGGGTGCCCTGCACTGCTGGGGGGTATGGGTGATGGGAGACATGAGTTGGACATGAGTGGGGGCCTGGTGGAGGGTGCCCCTGGATGCTGGGGGGTGGGGGTGCAGGGGGACATGATTGGGGGCCTGGTGGAGGGTGCCCTGCACTGCTAGGGGTGGGGTGATGGGAGACATGTGTTGGACATGAGTGGGGGCCTGGTGGAGGGTGCCCCTGGATGCTGGGGGGTGGGGGTGCAGGGGGACATGAGTTGGACATGAGTGGGGGCCTGGTGGAGGGTGCCCTGCACTGCTGGGGGTGGGGGTGATGGGAGACATGAGTGGGGGCCTGGTGGAGGGTGCCCCTGACTGCTGGGGGGTGGGGTGATAGGAGACATGTGTTGGGGGTGATGGGAGACATGAGTTGGACATGAGTGGGGGCCTGGTGGAGGGTGCCCCTGGATGCTGGGGGGTGGGGGTGCAGGGGGACATGAGTGGGGGCCTGGTGGAGGGTGCCCTGCACTGCTGGGGGTGGGGGTGATGGGAGACATGAATGGGGGCCTGGTGGAGGGTGCCCTGCACTGCTGGGGGGGTGGGGGTGCAGGGGGACATGATTTGGACATGAGTGGGGGCCTGGTGGAGGGTGCCCTGCACTGCTGGGGGGTGGGGGTGATGGGAGACATTAGTGGGGGCCAGGTAGAGGGTGCCCCTGACTGCTGGGGGGTAGGGGTGATGGGGGACATGTGTGGGGGCCTGGTGGAGGGTGCCCTGCACTGCTGGGGGGTGGGGGTGATGGGAGACATGAGTTGGACATGAGTGGGGGCCTGGTGGAGGGTGCCCCTGGATGCTGGGGGGTGGGGGTGCAGGGGGACATGTGTGGGGGCCTGGTGGAGGGTGCCCCTGACTTCTGGGGGGTGGGGGTGATGGGAGACATGAGTGGGGGCCTGCTGGAAAGTGCCCCTGGATGCTGGGTGGTGGGGGTGATGGGAGACATGTGTGGGGGCCTGGTGGAGGGTGTCCTGCACTGCTGGGGGGTGGGGGTGGTGGGAGACATGAGTGTGGGCCTGGTGGAGGGTGCCCCTGACTGCAGGGTGGTGGGGGTTACGGGAGACATGTGTGGGGGCCTGGTGGAGAGTGCCCCTGACTGCTGGGGGTGGTGTGATGGGAGACATGTGTGGGGGTCTGGTGGAGGGTGCCCTGCACTGCTGGGGGGTATGGGTGATGGGAGACATGAGTTGGACATGAGTGGGGGCCTGGTGGAGGGTGCCCCTGGATGCTGGGGGGTGGGGATGCAGGGGGACATGATTGGGGGCCTGGTGGAGGGTGCCCTGCACTGCTGGGGGTGGGGTGATGGGAGACATGTGTTGGACATGAGTGGGGGCCTGGTGGCGGGTGCCCCTAGATGCTTGGGGGTGGGGGTGCAGGGGGACATGAGTTGGACATGAGTGGGGGCCTGGTGGAGGGTGCCCTGCACTGCTGGGGGTGGGGGTGATGGGAGACATGAGTGGGGGCCTGGTGGAGAGTGCCCCTGACTGCTGGGGGGTGGGGTGATGGGAGACATGTGTTGGGGGTGATGGGAGACATGAGTTGGACATGAGTGGGGGCCTGGTGGAGGGTGCCCCTGGATGCTGGGGGGTGGGGGTGCAGGGGGACATGAGTGGGGGCCTGGTGGAGGGTGCCCTGCACTGCTGGGGGGTGAGGGTGATGGGAGACATGAATGGGGGCCTGGTGGAGGGTGCCCTGCACTGCTGGGGGTGGGGGTGATGGGAGACATGAGTGGGGTCCTGGTGGAGGGTGCCCCTGACTGCTGGGGGGTGGGGGTGCAGGGGACATGAGTGGGGGCCTGGTGGAGGGTGCCCTGCACTGCTGGGGGGTGGGGGTGATGGGAGACATGAGTGGGGGCCTGGTGGAGGGTGCCTCTTGATGCTGGGGGGTGGGGGTGCAGGGAGACATGAGTTGGACATGAGTGGGGGCCTGGTGGAGGGTGCCCTGCACTGCTGGGGGGTGGGGGTGATGGGAGACATTAGTGGGGGCCTGGTAGAGGGTGCCCTGCACTGCTGGGGGGTGGAGGTGATGGGAGACATGAGTGGGGGCCTGGTGGAGGGTGCCCCTGACTGCTGGGGGGTGGGGGTGATGGGAGACATGTGTGGGGGCCTGGTGGAGGGTGCCCTGCACTGCTGGGGGGTGGGGTGATGGGAGACATGAGTTGGACATGAGTGGGGGCCTGGTGGGGGGTGCCCCTGGATGCTGGGGGTGGGGGTGCAGGGGGACATGAGTGGGGGCCTGGTGGAGGGTGCCCTGCACTGCTGGGGGATGGGGGTGATGGGAGACATGAGTTGGACATGAGTGGGGGCCTGGTGGAGGGTGCCATGCACTGCTGGGGGGTGGGGGTGCAGGGGGACATGAGTTGGACATGAGTGGGGCCCTGGTGGAGGGTGCCCTGCACTGCTGGGGGGTGGGGGTGATGGGAGACATGAGTTGGACATGAGTGGGGGCCTGGTGGAGGGTGCCCCTGGATGCTGGGGGGTGGGGGTGCAGGGGGACATGAGTGGGGGCCTGGTGGAGGGTTCCCCTGGATGCTGGTGGGTGGGGGTGCAGGGGGACATGTGTGGGGGCCTGGTGGAGGATGCCCTGCACTGCTGGGGGGTGGGGGTGATGGGAGACATGAGTTGGACATGAGTGGGGGCTTGGTGGAGGGTGCCCTGCACTGCTGGGGGGTGGGGGTGATGGGAGACATGAGTTGGACATGAGTGGGGGCCTGGTGGAGGGTGCCCCTGGATGCTGTGGGTTGGGGTGCAGGGGGACATGAGTTAGGGCCTGGTGGAGGGTGCCCTGTACTGCTGGGGGGTGGGGTGATGGGAGACATGAGTGTGGGCCTGGTGGAGGGTGCCCCTGACTGCTGGGGGGTGGGGGTGATGGGAGACATGAGTGGGGGCCTGGTGGAGGGTGCCCTGCACTGCTGGGGGGTGGGGGTGATAGGAGACATGTGTGGGGGCCTGGTGGAGGGTGCCCCAGGATGCTGGTGGGTGGAGGTGCAGGGGGACATGTGTGGGGGCCTGGTGGAGGGTGCCCCTGACTGCTGGTGGGTGGGGGTGATGGGAGACATGAGTGGGGGCCTGGTGGAGGCTGCCCTGCACTGCTGGGGGGCGGGGGCGCGATGGGAGACATGAGTGGGGGCCTGGTGGAGGGTGCCCCTGGATGCTGGGGGGTGGGGGTGATGGGTGACATGTGTGGGGGCCTGGTGGAGGGTGCCCTGCACTGCTGGGGGGGTGGGGATGCTGGGAGACATGAGTTGGACATGAGTGGGGGCCTGGTTGAGGGTACCCCTGGATGCTGGGAGGTGGGGGTGCAGGGGGACATGAGTTGGACATGAGTGGGGGCCTGGTGGAGGGTGCCCCTGGATGCTGGGGGTGTGGGTGCAGGGGGACATTAGTGGGGGCCTGGTGGAGGGTGCCCTGCACTGCTGGGGGTTGGGGGTGATGGGAGACATGAGTTGGACATGAGTGGGGGCCTGGTTGATGGTGCCCCTGGATGCTGGGATGTGGGGGTGCAGGGGGACATGAGTTGGACATGAGTGGGGGCCTGGTTGAGGGTGCGCCTGGATGCTGGGAGGTGGGGGTGCAGGGGGACATGAGTTGGACATGAGTGGGGGCCTGGTGGAGGGTGTCCCTGGATGCTGGTGGGTGGGGGTGCAGGGGGACATGTGTGGGGGCCTGGTGGAGGGTGCCCCTGATAGCTGGGGGGTGGGGGTGATGGGAGACATGAGTGGGGGCCTGGTGGAGGGTGCCCTGCACTGCTGGTGGGCGGGGGTGATGGGAGACATGAGTTGGACATGAGTGGGGGCCTGGTGGAGGGTGCCCCTGGATGCTGGGGGGTGGGGATGCAGTGGGACATGAGTGGGGGCCTGGTGGAGGGTGCCCTGCACTACTTGGTGGTGGGGGTGATGGGAGACATGTGTTGGACATGAGTGGGGGTCTGGCAGAGGGTGCCCTGCACTGCTGGGGGGTGGGGATGCAGGGGGACATGAGTTGGACATGAGTGGGGGCCTGGTGGAGGGTGCCCTGCACTGCTGGGGGGTGAAGGTGATGGGAGACATGAGTGGGGGCCTGGTGGAGGGTGCCCCTGACTGCTGGGGGGTGGGGGTGATGGGAGACATGTGTGGGGGCCTGGTGGAGTGTGCCCTGCACTGCTGGGGGGTGGGGGTGATGGGAGACATGAGTTGGACATGAGTGGTGGCCTGGTGGAGGGTGCCCCTGGATGCTGGGGGGTGAGGGTGCAGGGGGACATGAGTGGGGGCCTGGTGGAGGGTGCCCTGCACTGCTGGGGGGTGGGGGTGATGGGAGACATGAGTGGGGGCCTGGTGGAGGGTGCCCCTGACTGCTGGGGGGTGGGGGTGCAGGGGGACATGAGTGCGGGCCTGGTGGAGGGTGCCCTGCACTGCTGGGGGGTGGGGGTGATGGGAGACATGAGTGGGGGCCTGCTGGAGAGTGCCCCTGGATGCTGGGTGGTGGGGGTGATGGGAGACATGTGTGGGGGCCTGGTGGAGGGTGTCCTGCACTGCTGGGGGGTGGGGGTGGTGGGAGACATGAGTGTGGGCCTGGTGGAGGGTGCCCCTGACTGCAGGGTGGTGGGGGTTACGGGAGACATGTGTGGGGGCCTGGTGGAGAGTGCCCCTGACTGCTGGGGGTGGTGTGATGGGAGACATGTGTGGGGGTCTGGTGGAGGGTGCCCTGCACTGCTGGGGGGTATGGGTGATGGGAGACATGAGTTGGACATGAGTGGGGTCCTGGTGGAGGGTGCCCCTGGATGCTGGGGGGTGGGGGTGCAGGGGGACATGATTGGGGGCCTGGTGGAGGGTGCCCTGCACTGCTAGGGGTGGGGTGATGGGAGACATGTGTTGGACATGAGTGGGGGCCTGGTGGAGGGTGCCCCTGGATGCTGGGGGGTGGGGGTGCAGGGGGACATGAGTTGGACATGAGTGGGGGCCTGGTGGAGGGTGCCCTGCACTGCTGGGGGTGGGGGTGATGGGAGACATGAGTGGGGGCCTGGTGGAGGGTGCCCCTGACTGCTGGGGGGTGGGGTGATGGGAGACATGTGTTGGGGGTGATGGGAGACATGAGTTGGACATGAGTGGGGGCCTGGTGGAGGGTGCCCCTGGATGCTGGGGGGTGGGGGTGCAGGGGGACATGAGTGGGGGCCTGGTGGAGGGTGCCCTGCACTGCTGGGGGGTGGGGGTGATGGGAGACATGAATGGGGGCCTGGTGGAGGGTGCCCTGCACTGCTGGGGGGGTGGGGGTGCAGGGGGACATGAGTTGGACATGAGTGGGGGCCTGGTGGAGGGTGCCCTGCACTGCTGGGGGGTGGGGGTGATGGGAGACATTAGTGGGGGCCAGGTAGAGGGTGCCCCTGACTGCTGGGGGGTAGGGGTGATGGGGGACATGTGTGGGGGCCTGGTGGAGGGTGCCCTGCACTGCTGGGGGGTGGGGGTGATGGGAGACATGAGTTGGACATGAGTGGGGGCCTGGTGGAGGGTGCCCCTGGATGCTGGGGGGTGGGGGTGCAGGGGGACATGTGTGGGGGCCTGGTGGAGGGTGCCCCTGACTTCTGGGGGGTGGGGGTGATGGGAGACATGAGTGGGGGCCTGGTGGAGGGTGCCCCTGGATGCCGGGGGGTGGGGTTGATGGGAGACATGAGTTGGACATGAGTGGGGGCCTGGTGGAGTGTGCCCTGCACTGCTGGGGGGTGGGGGTGATGGGAGACATGAGTTGGACATAGGTGGGGGCCTGGTGGAGGGTGCCCTGCACTGCTGGGGGGTGGGTGTGATGGGAGACATGAGTGGGGGCCTGGTGGAGGGTGCCCCTGACTGCTGGGGGTGGGGGTGATGGGAGACATGTGTGGGGGCCTGGTGGAGGGTGCCCTGCACTGCTGGGGGGTGGGGGTGATGGGAGACATGAGTTGGACATGAGTGGGGGCCTGGTGGAGGGTACCCCTGGATGCTGGGGGGTGGGGGTGCAGGGGGACATGAGTGGGGGCCTGGTGGAGGGTGCCCCTGCATGCTGGTGGGTGGGGGTGATGGGAGACATGAATGGGGGCCTGGTGAAGGGTGCCCCTGACTGCTGGGGTGTGGGGGTGATGGGAGACATGTGTGGGGGCCTGGTGGAGGGTGCCCTACACTGCTGGGGGGTGGGGGTGATGGGAGACATGAGTTGGAAATGAGTTGGGGCCTGGTGGAGGGTGCCCCTGGATGCTGGGGGGTGGGGGTGCAGGGAGACATGAGTGGGGGCCTGGTGGAGGGTGCCCCTGGATGCTGGTGGGTGGGGGTGCAGGGGGACATGAGTGGGGGCCTGGTGGAGGGTGCCCCTGCATGCTGGTGGGTGGGGGTGATGGGAGACATGAATGGGGGCCTGGTGAAGGGTGCCCCTGACTGCTGGGGTGTGGGGGTAATGGGAGACATGTGTGGGGGCCTGGTGGAGGGTGCCCTACACTGCTGGGGGGTGGGGGTGATGGGAGACATGAGTTGGAAATGAGTTGGGGCCTGGTGGAGGGTGCCCCTGGATGCTGGGGGGTGGGGGTGCAGGGAGACATGAGTGGGGGCCTGGTGGAGGGTGCCCCTGGATGCTGGTGGGTGGGGGTGCAGGGGGACATGTGTGGGGGCCTGGTGGAGGGTGCCCTGCACTGCTGGTGGGTGGGGGTGATGGGAGACATGAGTTGGACATGAGTGGGGGCCTGGTGGAGGGTGCCCTGCACTGCTGGGGGGTGGGGGTAATGGGAGACATGAGTTGGACATGAGTGGGGGCCTGGTGGAGTGTGCCCCTGGATGCTGGGGGTGGGGGTGCAGGGGGACATGAGTGGGGGCCTGGTGGAGGGTGCCCTGCACTGCTGGGGGGTGGTGGTGATGGGAGACATGAGTGGGGGCCTGGTGGAGGGTGCCCCTGACTGCTGGGGGGTGGGGGTGTTGGGAGACATGTGTGGGGGCCTGGTGGAGAGTGCCCCTGGATGCTGGGGGGTGGGGGTGCAGGGGGACATGCATTGGTGATCAGTAGTGCAAGGTTTACATGTGGGTTGGCTGGGGGGCATGGCCATGGAGGATGGGCTGCCTGCGGGACATGAGCAGGGGTGCAGGGTAGTCCCCTGTGGTGTGGGCTGCCTGCAGGGGCCGTGGAGGGTGTAGAGGGAACACCTGGGAGGACCCACACGGTCAATTCACGTGTAGTACTACCCGGCACCCCCGAAATACACGTACCCAGCTGAAATCGCGTGTGGAACTTCCCGCGCACCCGGAATACATGTACCCTGCAGGATTAGCGTGTGGAACTTCCCGCGCACCCCGGAATCCACGTACCCTGCAGAATTAGCGTGTGGAACTTCACCCGCACCCCGGAATACACGTACCCTGCAGGATTAGCGTGTGGAACTTCCCGCGCACCCCGGAATACACATACCCTGCAGGATTAGCGTGTGGAACTTCCCGCGCACCCCGGAATACACGTACCCAGGCCAATTGCGTGTGGAACTTCACACGCACCCCAGAATACACGTACCCTGCAGAATTAGCGTGTGGAACTTCCCGCGCTCCCCGGAATACACGTACCCAGGCCAATCGCGTGTGGGACTTCCCACGCACTCCGGAATACACGGACCCAGCCAATTCGCGTGTGGGACTTCTCGCGCACCCCGGAATACACGGACCCAGGCTATTCGCATGTGGGACTTTCCGTGCAGCACAGAATGCACGCACATGCTATTTTTCACACAGCGTTTGTCCGTGTTTGTCGCGTACCCCTTTGTACGTCATTTGTCTTAGAGGGCCACAGTATGTGACATTCATCATAGCTGTATATAGGTGCTTTTTGTTGGCGCACATTTTGGTGCACATTTATTTCAGGGCCAGGGACACTATCGCCTGCTTTCTTGTGGCGGACGTGTTTGGGCCTGTGCGCTGGTTTGACCGTGCGCTGGTTTGCACTATTGGATTCCATGAATACATGTTGTAGGCGAGCGTGTGGGCGTTCCGCGCACTTGCCTCCTGTACTTCCCCCGTGACGCCCACATTTTGACGAGTTGTTCCCCATTCCGAGTGTTACGCCCCGTGTTCCGCCTACTTTTGTTGTGTGCGCCGCGCTATGTGCGATTTCGCTGTGGCCATGGCACACGTACGTTAGATATCCTGTGGACATCCGATATTTTTCTCGCGCACGGCCTTCCATGAATCGATATGCGCTGGTTTCCCTGCGATTTTCGCACTTTTACTGCGAATCGCACGTTTTGGCACCTCTGCGCAGGAATTTTCGGCGCACATTAATTCCATGAATCAACACCATAGTGTCTACTGCATAAGCCTACATAACATGAGGTGGCCCTGGAGGTCTACATGTAATGTGTTGTGAATGGAGTCAACTAAAGTTTTAAGAAGGACATTTTACAAAATGACCTTGCAAGAAATAACATAATGAACTGGCTGGAGAAGCTTAATTCTTGATAGACTGTAACCAGATGGATTAATAACAGTCTGCTAGGCACAAATGTTGCCAACAATTTGCGCGTTTTTCTTTCTAATACTAGAGTTGTTCGGGCAGCAATTAAATTCAAAGTGTTGTTCCTATTGAAGCCATGGTTCTAAAACAAATGAAGAATTTGAAAGTAGACCTGTTTCTCTGTTGATGCGGTGGGCGATCGCATTTACTGACACATTTCTGCTCTCTGTTCTTCTCAGTGCATGCTGTGAAGTTCAGCAAGAGATTGGCGGAAAACACGATTTATCAGAAGAACCAACTAATTAAAAGAAAAAGCTAATGATAAGAATTATAATTACTACTCACTAAAGATGCAATTATAAGCAGATAACTTCCAATTACAGCACCAGTTGTGAATTAAAATAAGAACGACAATTAGTTTTACTATTTCCTGCCAGAATGTTGCTATTCTTTAAATTCCCCTGTGATGCTATAACAATGGTTAGCTCTAAAGTTGACAAGAGTGTGAAGAAGGAACATTTGTCAGCCATTTTATAGAACTTTAGCAACTATCATTTAGGGAGACATGGTTAGCATACTTTGTATTAACAGAGTTTACTTTACATCAAGAGGGAGACATCTGTACAGATCCATGTTCTTTGATGGTTGTTGCATATGCTCATATTTTATTTAGCATTGCAGTTGTCGGAGCTTGGCAAGACATGAGACAATAAGCAGTCTGACATGAAGGAGGTGATTCTCAAAAAGAACATGCTGATGGTCTTCACATGCGTCTGCTGGTAGCGTGTTTATCAGTTGTAAATGAAAGCATAACCATCAGCTTCCAAACTAAAACTTTGAATAAACAGAATATGTGATGGGGTAGTTTGAAATTAAATCTTCATGTGTTCTATCTATAGTCACTTTGATAATAATCTTTTAATAAGAACTTTATATATGTATGCTCATTCCGAAGATGCTACATTATAGACGATATTCTGTCCTTTACCACCTTCTTGGGCATTTGCTCAATGTTGCCAGATTGGTTATCTCTGATTACTAAACCTCTGTATGTCTGAACCAGTGCTGGTAGTCATGGGTATGAGTTGTGTTTGCCAGCACTGACACTCACACCTGTCGTTAATGCTTAAATGTGATAGCCATCTGTTGCATTTTGTTAGAAAAAGTGACAGTCAGTAGACATCTTAAAATACACACAGGGGAAGACAGACATTCTGATTAAAACACCTGTGGGCTAGATTTACAAAAAGCCACTAGGCTGGGCATGTGGCAATGTCCAATGTCCCACTTTAGCATTTTGGGTCTACGCGCTACCAGTAACCATTCAGTTCAAAGGTGCACTGTGGATCTCCATCCCAGACAGTAATACTTAACCTTTGTCTGAGACACAGATCAAGACTGCGGACCAGACTAGTGGCCCATGGACCAACATTGCACTAAGACATACATTGATGCTCTATGGATCCTATAGCCAACAATATAATTTGTTTTTCTTGTTTAGATCTATTGCACCCCTCTGGGAACTCAACACACCCTCTCTAGTGTGTGGTACAACTAACAGAAATCCAATGTGCCCACAGCTGTTGGACTATCGACACCAGTGGTGCACAGAAACCAGACACTCACCAAAAATCTGCGCCACTGATGGAGATCTGCGAGATCGCCCTCAGCTGGTTCAAATCCTACCTTGCTAATCACCAAACATTGATAAAAATGCATTCTTCCAGATCCCCATCTGTATCCATTACCTGTGGAGTCTTACAAGGCTCCATCCTGTCCCGTGTGATCTTCCATCATTACGTGGAACCACTCGGAACCCTCTTCGCTCCACACAACATCCACATTCACATGACATGGCGATATACCTCAAGATATTCTTCATTGAAAACATCCAAATGCTCAACTCCTGCCACGCATTAATGCATTCCTGTATGTCCAGTGCTGACCTGAAGCTCAACCCTTCCTACTGTTAACAACACCACCTAACCCCAAGACAATCAGACCTGCCTCTCTGCAATGAACTTCAAGGGCTTAATTCCCCAACTGGCCTCCTGTGCCAAATCTCTTGGGTTCAACATCAACAGACACCTCACATTCAAACAGCACATAGCAAGGAAGGCAGAAACGGTTTGCTACTAACCTTCTCTCCTGCAGAAAACCAAGCCCTTAATATCAGAAAACAACTTCACATCTGTTGTCCAAGCCTTGTCCTCTCCAACCTTGATGGTGGCTATGCCCTTTTGGAAGGGCTTTTGTCAACTACCTTGGCATCCCTGAGATGTGTCCTGCCTGCTGCAGCAAAACTCATCCGAGGACTCTGCAAATTCAATCACATCAGCTAGGCCTTCATTGAACTGCACTGGATACCACTGCAAGCCTGTGACATTTTTAAACCCTATAGCATCATCTACAAGGTTTTTACCCTGATGTCCCCAAGGCACCTCACTGAGAAAATCAGCATCTCTGGACGCTTGCAATCCACCATAAGTAAGGGAATGTGCAGACTTTAACTCCAATGGTGCAGGAACGAAAGCACCGGAAGACAGAGATTCTCTGTATATGCTCCAAGACTTTAGAACCTCCTACCCATAAAAACCAGCCTTGCCCCATTGCTTCTGTGGTCCAGCAAAGCGCTCAACACCTTCCTCTTTAAAGAATGTCTCTTCCCTAAAACTTAGATCATCACACATTGCACTCCCCACCCTACCTGAGACTCACTGATCTGATCCCCAATGTCTCCTCCCCTGGTTGATTGTAGATACTTGGCATCCAATTATCCACCCTCTTCTATTAGCTCTCTAATCCATGTTTCTGCTTCCCTCACTGTGTTCTCACCCCCATGATTGTAAAGCATGCCCTTGCTTCCTGAAGCTGTGATTGCACTTAAAAAAAAAAAAGAAACATTTGTTATTTTTATTTGTATTTGTATTTGGTGAAAGAAACTTCAACCTTTACAAAACATTAAATAATATGATAAGAAAAGAAAATCATCAATAAAATCCCTCCTATGTACAATATGACATCGGCAATTACTAAAAGATATAATTTGAGTCCCTAATGACTTAAAAAATTTAAAATACATTAATAGATACCTATACAAAGCCAATAAAATGTACAATCATATAACAGGGTTATAATAATCAATCTCGTATTCAATACGCAAAGTAGGCATCTTAAACAACCAGGTACAACAATAGATGTTGAAGTGGAATTACCCCATAGAAAGTACAACCAATAAGAATCGCTGTCCACAAAATTGAATTCTTTAACAATTATAGCAAAGATGAAAGTGTGCAGTGCACTTTAACCTTTACAATAAAGCAACAGATGCTTCAATGTTTCCAAGATTGGTTTGCCTTTACAGAAGCAATATGAGGCTTCCTCTGTAGTGATCTTATAGCAACAAAACAGGATTTACCCTGTATGGAATTGGTATGAAATGACAAAAGTATTTTCTATAATGTCGATTCAGAAACTTAAGTAATAGGCCATAACCCCTAACCTCTTATGCTCCCAATTTGGGTGTTCAAAAAACCTGTGAGCTTACCTGTACTGCTAATATAGGTAATGACCACCAATTTATACAAAAGCGCCTTTAATTTCTAAAAACAGGCCCCTTAGGTTTTGACTTCAAGCTTTAGTTACATATAAAACTATTTATAAAGCAATATAATACCACGCAACTCCGAAAAAAACAATAGTGCAATGTGCAATGTGCTAATGAGGGTCTTAAGGGTCTGCATAGCCATCATGGGCCCAGCATTTTTTGTTCTATAGCTCTTTCGACAACTCTCTAGAACTTCTTCAAGGTCTATTCAGTAACTAAACACTTCAATGATCCACTAAACATCCGGGTGGAGCATTACAAACTGCTTCCCTGACTTGGAATGTAAGTCAATTGATTACTATGCCCATAGGAGCCATACAATCTCATGGTTTCTACATGCATTGATCATATTTGATGCTCTTCTATCTATACATACAGAGGATTTTTATTGTCCTTCAAACATTCTATTAACCACCAAGATAGTCCAATTCTATTTGAAAGTCGGCTTGCTTTCGAAGACCCTCATACTCAGCACTGCACTGTGGCTATGTGTCCAGATACTTGCTTGTTGCTGCTTGGGACTTTTTAACTTCTATTTCTGGACTTTACAGTATTGGATGTGGGCTGCCACTGCACTTTTGTGATGCCAGTTGCACTTCCTTGTCTCTTCCTGAGGTACTTAATTCTTTCCTAAACTCTCAGTTATTTTGTTCTCTTCCCGTACTACTTGTATGGACCATCATATTCCTTCTTAGCAGGAAAACTGGGTCCCGGTTGCTGTAGTACAACCTTCCCCTTCTCAGGCTGTTACAGTGCTTTGCTTGTTTAGATACCATGCAGTTAGTTAGCTTAACACTATTTTTACCGCTGTTCAGTGCAATTGCCCACAGGAGCACCTTATTCCACTTTACCCATCTGAAAGTCAAAATCGAGGCTCACCATGTGATGGTCACTCCACTCAGTAAACTTAACACTCTTCTTTCTACAGTGTTCTAACAAAGGTTGGTCTATGTAGACATAATCTAAGACAGATTCAGATGATCCTCTATGCCATGAGGGCTGGCTCAGGGAGTCCCCAGAAACAGCCATGTTTGTCATTTGAGGAGCCAGTTTGTACATTGTGCAAGACCATCTTGAGCCTCTTTGCTTTTTACCCGTTTCACCAGAATTTGGGAAACTAAGTTGCACATTTCATTATTTTTTTTTAATTTTTTTTATTGAGTATAGCTGAATAAATCAATTATTTCAATATTTGACGAAAATTCATTTACATATTAAGTACATATTAAACATCAGATATTACAATACAATTAAGTAAAAAAGGTTAAAAATTAAACCAAGATAATCATAAAATCTTAGGAAAAGTAAAAATAAGGAAGGGATCAAAAACATTATGCCAGACTTAACCAAATACAAAAGCAACATTGTGACAACTTAAATACCACCTGTGTAGTAATTAAGCATAACTCATGGTTTTCACTCAAACATAATTCTATAAAGAGAGAGTCTCTTGATTGCTCAGGCAAAAGTGTGTCATAAATTGAATTTCGTAAACTATACAGATTTTTAAAACACAAGGACCATCCCGAAGGTGACTTTTCCCAAACATTGCAGACTAGATCATTGAATCTGGAAGTTCCTATAATTCAGATCCCAATAGAGAGACATAATTATCTTTCAATTTAAGCACTACCAGGAAATTGTGAATAGCAACATGAATGCTTGTTAAGCTAGAGGAGAGTAATACCGACCAACGTCAGGAGATATCGCACTAAAGTAGGCCATTGCGAATCAAAGTATTTCCTTCTCGATTCATTTGCAGCTGGACATTCGGCTATAATATGTTTAAGGGTTTCCTTGAAGGCCTTGTTTCGACAGAAGGCACAATAGTTCTCATTCACCGGCAGCAACCTTCTTCTAGCCAAAACGTCACGCGTAGGGAATAGATTGAACCAGAGATGTAAGATGGTTGTTCTTACTTTTGGTGATGGGGACTGGTTTAAGTAGGAGGCCAAGACTTTGAGCCTTTTGTGTTCGTGGGCCAGTACTTGGTAATCTTTATATGAGGGGCAATCGGTTCTCGTGTTAATCTTATCCCATCTAAAGATTTTTTCTTTTGCTCGAGTAGGATTGACAATAAGAACTTCCAAAGTCAGATCGGCTCTAGCCAAAATATTGTAGACATCTGAAACCCAAGTTTTGACAAATAAGTGTTCAGAGGTCAGCATGTAGGTTGATAATGTGGTAAGTAAGTTATCAGGTCTTCAAAAGGTCAAACACTTGCGAAACAAGGCACAAAGCCTCCAGAGATATTCCGCACTCAGTGATGTCAGACCCAATTTGTGTCTTAACCAAGGGCCAGGTACTCAATGAGGGAGATGTAATACACCTCTCCAGTATTTAGCCTCTAATCTATGCAGAACAATAGGAGTGATTATGTTCTTGGTCTCAATGCCATACAAAATAGTAGGCAATACTTTTTGTCTCCAGTAGGATATTGCGGGCCTGATGGTAAATTTGCCAAATTTGTATAAAATAATTTTTGTTTGTGAAATAGCAGTTAAGATCTTGTGGTCTAGTGTCCTGGAGTGCGAATCAATGGAGGGTGAACCATCAAACAGAATCCCTAGATAAAGGTACGTTGGAACCACATCCACTAGCCTATTATGAATCTTCCACTCAAATTGCGTTCTCCTGGATGGTCTTGGAGCGTAGATGACCACTTGTGTTTTGTTTAAATTAACTACTAGCTCATTTGCCTTCAGATATGCATTTAGAGCAGACAGTAAGTTCTGCAGGCCTATCGGCGTTTTGGAGACCAATACCAGGTCATCTGCGTACCAGGGGGCTTTAATGGTTGTACCGTTCATTTTCGGCGAGTCAGACGATACCTGAGGAAAAGTTTCACTCATATCATGGATGAAAAAGTTCAAAATGGCTGAAGCCAGGACGCAGCCCTGTTTCAGCCCTCTAAAAGTTGGTATAGCTGCTGATAGTAAGCCAAGTATGGATAATCGGACCATTATGGTCGTTGACAAATGTAGGGCATGAATAATGTCACACAAAGTTGCTGGACAGTTAGCTAATAGTAGCTTTTCCATTAATTTGATTCTGGAAACAGAATCAAAGGCTGTATGTAAATCAACAAAAGCAAAATATAACGGTTGTTTTGTTGATTGAGCCTGAGCTTTTAGGGCATTGAGAGTTAGTAAGTTAATATAAGTTCCCATGCCAGCAACAAAACCAGTCTGACAGGGGTCACGTCACAAATATTAATCATCAGTCTCCATTAAAGGGAAACACGAGTTTAAATCCCCCACCAAGAGAACTAATCCCTTAGCGTTACTGATGTCCAGTCATTTAGATACTTCACCAGGCCAACAAGCAATATATCCAGCTCACAAACACCTTCATTCCAAGAGACATTTATCTGGAGAACTCGACTTAACATCCCATTCCTACAAATGACTAATTCAACTATGAGGATACCCAACAAGGTGGTGAGAATGTGTCTAGCTTCCAGTCCCTGGCAATGTTGGATGGCAACCATAAGACCGCCCGATGGATGTCCAGAAACACCTTTGTCAGCAGATTTAACAAATACAAGATATCACTCTAAAGTTGACCATTCAACGAGCCAGGTCTTCTGTTAAAAAATCAAATGATTCAATGTCTGCGATTCCACAACCTCGGTATTTTGTTAATAAATGAATATGTTTTCTTGTATTCCAAACAACAACACTGAGGCTGGAGGTGCTACTAAAGGTTCCTTATTGTACCTTGGAAATATATTGGACCCTGAATAGCCCGCACAAGCCATTTCCAATCTTCCTCAGTGCTTTTCTGGGAACCTATGTGTTGTGAGAATTCAACACGTCTGTGAGCCCCAATATTGGTATTCACAGAGACCACCATTTATTTACCTTCAAGGCTGTTATGCAATCTGTTAGAAGAGCCGCCATTTTTCAATACATTCTTTCAACTCAAAGTCCAGATGTCTCAGTTCAACAGAATCTTTCATTATCATATTGTGTATTAGACGAGAGCCTAATGTGCGCTACTTCTCCAATAGTGGTCTATTTAGACAAAATTCATCTTCTGCCCGGAACAAACCAGCAAGCTGGAGCTAATGGAGCGGAGTACCCTTATGTGTAGTGTCGACTTAAATAGATCCTTATTCATGCTTCTTAAGTGAGGCACGTTTCTCCCCCTGTTATCCTCACTAGATTGTTTACTCGGGACTCCTATTAATATACTACACACAGGTGCAGTAATGTCATTCTTATCCAAGCCCCTTGTTCCCAAATCATTTTTGTCATGTATGTCCTCCTCATTAGGGAGAAAAAAGCCCTTCCCCCAGCTGTGAGGTGGTTGTTTCCCTTTACCGCGAGTTTATTTCTAAAAGAGTGCCGCTATATGAGTGTATAGCAGATGAGTTCATGGTGTATCAGTGGCATGTTAGCATATGCTTTGTGAGCATGTGGCATATGAGTGTCTAGCATATAACTGTTGTATGTTTGGAGTATTGCATGTGGTGTGACAATGTATATAGTGTCAGTGCATTTAGTGGTTGCGTATGTTGGCCAGTGTGTATTGTGTGAGTCGTTTGTATAAGATTGCGTGGCATAATACCATTTGGCATAATACCATGCAGTGCATGAGTGTGGTGGTTGAACAAGTGTGACCTATGAGTGTGTGGTATAGGAGTGCATGGTGTGATTTTGTGTGGTGTAAGAGCACATGGTGTAAGAGCATGTGGTGAAAGCACCATTATTGTGGGATCATGCGATTTAGGAGCATGTGGAATAAGAGTGTGTGCTATAAGAACCTAGGTTGTAAGATTGTGTGTCATAAGAGCATTGTGTTTAACCGTGATGATGTGGACACAAGGCCTGGGTATAGGAAACATTGAAGCACAGCCATATTAGCAGTGAGGCCTAGCATTTTGTATTGCCTGCCAGAAATTTGGCAGCAATTCACAGTACAGTCAACAGTTTGTATCACTTTCCCTTTCCCAGTTCTGGGGATTTATCAAAAGTTTACTTGAGGAAGTCTGTTTGACATAATTAACCGGCTTTGGTATTTTATATACTGTATTAACTGTTTTACTGTATTTATTCACATTGGACCTCATCAGGAGTTGGGACGATATCCATGTGGTAAATGCGCCTGGATACTGCCCAACACAATTAGCATTACTGTAACTCAGTCCGGATCCCGAGTTGCAGTATGGCCGTAATTCCCCATTTTGTAAGAGTCCATATGAGTCCTACCTAGAGAGAGGCGCCTGTTACCTTTTTTGTAATTTGGCAAGGAACTTGGGGTTTGATCACCCTAAGTTACCTGGGGGAACCCAGACGTGGACCCCTTGCTCACTGTACTCGGAGAGAGGCAGAGCTGCACCTCACAGATGAGGCCCAACAAGGTTGAAACACGTGTAAGGGGTCTTTGTTGGTGCTCTTGTTCAAAGGAGGTTTGCCTGGAATTTCGGTGCTGGGCTGCCCTTGTGGGCGGGACAAATACTGATATGCAAATGGATATTCCTCCTTTGTGAAAACAACAGTGAGCAAAAAGTGATGGCTGCGATTCTGAAAGTGGGAAAAAACACAGAACAGGTTATAATGCCATGTCCTATCTAGAGAGGGGCGCCTGGTACCTTTTTTGTAATTTTGCAAGGAACTTGGGGTTTGGTCACTCTAAGTTGTCTGGGGGAACCCAGACGTGGACCCCTTGCTCACTGTACTCAGAGAGGCACAGCTCCACCTCACTGCTGAGGCCCAACAAGGCTGAAACACGTGTATGGGGTTGCTGTTGTACTCTTGTTCAAAGGAGGTTTACCTGGCATTTCGGTGCTGGACTGCGCTTGTTGGCGGGACAAAGACGGATATGCATATGGATATTCCTCCTTCATTATAAGTACAGTGAGCAAAAAGTGATGGCTGTGGACTCTTAAAGTGGGAGGAAACCACAGAACAGATTATCATTCCATGTTCTATCTAGAGATTGGCGCCTGCTACCTTTTTTGTAATCCATCTGAGGTAAAAAGCTCCAAAAATTGTTGGAAAACTGGAGATTTACCTCAGCGAAAAGCTGGAGGTAAATCTCCAACTTTCCACCCAAACCTGGGATTGAGCGTAGCGGTAATGCAGCGGTAATAGTGTTAACGCCGCATTTTTACCTCTTCACTCAACCCGTGATGAGGCCGATGTTTTTCTTTTAAATTAATGTGTAAAATGTGTTTTGAATGTGTTATAATAATAAAAAAAAAACAAATGGGAGTTTGGCTGTGGAGCTTTATATAAAGTGAGAGGTTATTGTATCATTGTAAAATGGTTTGCAGCTTTATAAAAAAACAATGCATGTAGACTATGCTTTGAAAGTCACTAAGAAAGATAGGATGGGGTTATTGGAGGATACAGTATGTTTTGGAGAAGTGTGAGTGAAAGTTGTCAATAGTTACAGAGGTGTGTGCATTTGTGAAGAATAAGGGTTCTGCCAGAGTCGCTGGAGAGGTGGATGACAGATCTAGTAATATTTACTGTGGCCTTTGGCTTGAGTAAAGAGGATGCCTGGCCTGGGCACAGAACAAGCATAGAGGCCACTTTACTCTAACTAATGCTTAATTTGTATGATGGAAGCAATTTGGTAGTGATATGTTTTTGTGGCAGTGCAAGTTGGTGTGCATTTTTGTAGAATGGATTATCATAGAGATCGCCATCACTATAGATTATGCTTTGAATTAAACAAGAATGATAGGGAAGGGGGTGTAGTATGTGTTAATGAAGTCTGAAGGATCGTCGAGTGTGATTAGGTTACGGTAATGTGTGGAATTGAGGACAGTAGGAGGAAGGTTACCGTAGTGTTTGGATTAGTGAATGGCAAGTCTATTCCTATTTATTGTGGGCATTGGCCAAATTACATAAGCTTCTGAGTTTGACCCCAGGTGAAGCAGAGTGTTCTCTCTTGTTCTGGCCCGTGGCTACTTTGCAGGATGGCAGCCGTTTGGTTGTGGTATTTTGTATGATGAGAGGGGTGTTTGCGCCCGTGTAAGGTGGAGTGCAGGTTTGTAGAATAGGTTGTCACAGAGGTCTTAGTTGCTATAGATTATGTTTTGAATTCTCTAAGAGTAATATGATGTGTTAATGGGGAAGCATGCTTTAGTGAAGTGTGAGTGAAAGTTTAGAATAAATAGGTTAAAGAAGTGTGTGTATTTGTGAACAATAGGCATCGAGTTAGATGAGTGTTTCGAGGGGTAAATGGCAGGTCAAGTCATAATTACTGTGGCCATTGGCTTGACTGAAGTGGCCGCTGAGACTGGATGCATGCCAGGCCCATAGATCATGTTACTACAACCAATGCTTCCGTTGTATGATGGGGACCATTTGGTAGTGGTACTTTGTTTTAAGGGGAGAGCTATAGTGCAAGTATGGTTGGTGTGCAGGTTTGTAGAGCCGTAGAGTCCATAGTCACTATAGTTTATGATTAGTAGTAATATGAACGATAAGAGGGGTTACTGGGGCATATTATATCTTCTTATGAAGTGTGAGTGGAGGATCAAGAATACTTTGTTTAAACTAATGTATGGATTTGTGAGAAGTAGAGATTAGGTTTGAGTAGTGTTTTGATTGGTGAATGTCAGTTCTTGTCATATGGATAGTGGCACTTGGCCATCTGAGGCTGGCAACAAGCCAAGACCAGTGGCCACTTTCTTTCTGGCTAGTTGCTTCTTTGCAATTTGGATGTGGTCATTTGTATGATATTGGGGCTCATTCCGGTATTCTAAGTGGGCGTGCAGGTTTTAAAATAGATGTTTACAGAGTTCTTAGTTGCTATTTTTGTAAATGAGTACAAATGATTAAACGGTATGAAGGATGTGTTGAGAGTGATGGAAAGTAGTGAATAGTTAGGTTACAAGGGTGTTTGGATTGGTCACTGACATAGGTGAGTGCACGTGCAGCAGATTTTTTGTACATTCTTAATTCGAGAACATTAAAACTAATACATATTCAAGGTTTCAGCAAGAACCGTAACTAGTTCACTTTAGGTGAACATTTGAATTTTGTAGTTGCACAGAAGGAAACAAGAAGATGGGTATTTTATAAGTTTATAACAGTTTTACACACATGGCATGTTTTGCCCACATATACAATATATAATAAGTACTATATTGTTGAACTGCACTTCATGTGTCGATCAACTGTGTGGTATTGACGTAGTTTTTTCTATGTAGGTCCATGCGGAAAAAAATCCCATTCGGGCTTTAAACAACCAACATATGATTAAATAAAGCTTATTTGGTTTGAATAACTTGCAATACTCTGAACATAGTGTTTCTTTGATAGCGCATTTTCATGCAGTTTTGTTCCACAATATGTTTGACTATAGCTGTCTCAGCTGCATCTGGGCCTTGAATAAAACTGTGTTACTTCTTGCACCAGCATACACTCCTTTTTTACTACTTTTGTAATTTTATGCTGAGTTCGAGGTGGGCCGACATATTTTTGGAGGCCCCAGCGAGATATATAAGCCTTTTGACCGAGGCTTGGGAATTCCAGCCATGCTCCCGGAGGAGTACGAGACAGTGTCCGTTGGCCAGCACAAAGAGCTCTAGTGTGAGGAGGTCCATTGACACAGAGTTCCCAATGATCCACCTGGCCCGGAGCTGCCTTCACTCTGACTGAAGTGCAGGCCTATAAAGGGAGACTATGAGGTCGACAGAATTGAATAATCTCCTAAAAGTATACGTGAGTGTACTCGTGCTTGAAATGCTCGAGGGGGGGAAGGGACTATTTTTATGGTGTATAGGATGCACCCTCTTATAGTGGTGAAGGGCGATTGACCATAGTAGTCTTAGTAGTTTGTCCAATAGGAAGCAGGTAGATGGTGGCACATCTGGATTAGAGCACAGAGTTGCATAGTAAGTGACAGACCTTGTTAGACAAGAGTTGCGCATAGTGCATGCAATTGGTATAGTTGCATCATTTTCTTTTCTTTGGGGATGAACCTTTTGAGGGACATGATCGCGTATGTTTTCTGAGGAGCAGCAGTTTGTTCTTAGTCTTGTGGAAAATGGTTGTAGTATTTGTTTTATTTTGCTGTGGAGGAAACAGAAGAGCCAGAGCCGTAAATGATGCAGGGCATCATTGTTAAGGTGTTGGGCCTGGAGACAAGGGTGTCGATTCATGGAATTAATGTGTGCCGAAAATTCCCGTGCAGAGGTGCCAAAACGTGCGAATCGCAGTAAAAGTGTGAAAATCGCAGTGCAAGTGCGAAAATCGCAGGGAAACCAGCGCACATCGATTCATGGAAGGCCGTGCGCGAGAAAAATATCGGATGTGCGCTGAAAAACTGCGCGGCGCACGCCGGCGCACAGGATATCTAACGGCGTGCGCCATGGCCACAGCGAAATCGCACATAGCGCGGCGAACACAACAAAAGTAGGCGGAACACGGGGCGTAACACTCGGAATGGGGAACAACTCATCAAAATGTGGGCGTCACGGGGGAAGTACAGGAGGCAAGTGCGCGGAACGCCCACACGCTAGCCTACAACACGTATTCATGGAATCCAATAGGGCAAACCAGCGCATGGTCAAACCAGCGCACAGGCCCAAACACGTCCGCCACAAGAAAGCAGGCGGTAGTGTCCCTGCCCCTGAAATAAATGTGCGCCAAAATGTGCGCCAACAAAAAGAACCTATATATATCTATGATGATTGTCACATACTGTGGCCCTCTAAGACAAATGACGTGCAAATGCGTACGCGACAAACACGGACACCCGCTGTGTGAAAAATAGCGTGTGAGTGTATTCTGTGCTGCGCGGAAAATCCCACACGCGATTTGACCTGGTACGTGTATTCCGGTGTGCGCGGGAAGTTCCACACGCGATTTCAGCAAGGTACGTGGATTCCGGGGTGCGCGGGAAGTTCCACACACGATTGGCCTGGGTACGTGTATTCCGGGGTGTGCGGGAAGACCCACATGGGAATTGCCTGGGTCCGTGTATTCCGGGGAACGTGGGAAGTCCCACGCGCGATTGGCCTGGGTACGTGTATTCCGGGGTGCGCGGGAAGTTCCACACGTGATTTCAGCAGGGTACGTGGATTCTGGGGTGCGCGTGAAGTCCCACATGCTAATTCTGCAGGGTACGTGTATTCCGGGGTGCGCGGGAAGTTCCACATGCAATTTCAGCAGGGTACGTGGATTCCGGGTTGCGCGTGATTCCCACACGCTAATTCTGCAGGGTACGTGTATTCCGGGGTGCGCGGGAAGTTCCACACGCGATTTCAGCAGGGTACGTGTATTTCAGGGGTGCCGGGTAGTACTACACGTGAATTGACCGTGTGGTTCCTCCCAGGTGTTCCCTCTACACCCTCCATGGCCCCTGCAGGCAGCCCACACCATAGGGGACTACCCTGCACCCCTGCTCATGTCCTGCAGGCAGCCCATCCACCATGGCCATGCCCCCCAGCCAACCCACATGTCACCTTGCACTACTGATCACCAACGCATGTCTCCCAGCACCCCCACCCACCAGCATCCAGAGGCACCCTCCACCAGTCCCCCACACATGTCTCCCACCACCCCCATCCCCCAGCAGTCAGGGGCACCCTCCACCAGGCCCCCATTCATGTCCTCTGCACCCCCACCCACCAGCAGCCAGGGGCACCCTCCACCAGGCCCCCACTCATGTCCCCCTGCACCCCCACCCACCAGCATCCAGGGGCACCCTCCACCAGGCCCCCACTCATGTCCCCCTGCACCCCCACCCCCCAGCAGCCAGGGGCACCCTCCACCAGGCCCCCACTCATGTCTCTCAGCACCCCCACCGCCCAGCAGTGCAGGGCACCCTCCACCAGGCCCCCACTCATGTCCAACTCGTGTCTCCCTGCACCCTCACCCCCAGCACTCAGGGGCAACCTCCACCAGGCCCCCACTCATGTCCCCCTGCACCCTCACCCCCCAGCAGTCAGGGGCACCCTCCAACAGGCCCCCACTCATGTCCCCCTGCACCCCCACCCACCAGCAGCCAGGGGCACCCTCCACCAGGCCCGCACTCATGTCCCCCTGCACCCCCACCCCCCAGAACTGTGGTGCACCCTCCACCAGGCCCCCACTCATGTCCAACTCATGTCTCCCAGCACCCCCACCCCCCAGCAGTGCAGGGCACCCTCCACCAGGCCCCCACTCATGTCCCCCTGCACCCCCACCCCCCAGCAGCCAGGGGCACACTCCACCAGGCCCCCACTCATGTCCACCTGCACCCCCACCCCCCAGCATCCAGGGGCACCCTCCACCAGGCCCCCACTCATGTCCCCCTGCACTCCCACCCCCCAGCAGTGCAGGGCACCCTCCACCAGGCCCCCACTCCTGTCCCCCTGTACCCCCACCCCCCAGCAGCCAGGGGCACCCTCCATCAGGCCCCCACTCATGTCCAACTCATGTCTCCCAGCACTCCCACCCCCCAGCAGTACAGGGCACCCTCCACCAGGCCCCCACTCATGTCCAACTCATGTCTCCCTGCACCCCCACCCCCCAGCAGTCAGGGGCACCCTCCACCAGGCCCCCACTCATGTCCCCCTGCACCCCCACCCCCCAGCAGCCAAGGGGCACCCTCCACCGGCCCCCACTCATGTCCCCCTGCACCGCCACCCCCCAGCAGTCAGGGACACCCTCCACCAGGCCCCCACTCATGTCCCCTTGCACCCCCACCCACCAGCATCCAGGGGCACCCTCCACCAGGCCCCAACACATGTCTTCCACCACCCCCACCCCCCAGCAGTCAGGGGCACCCTCCACCAGGCCCCCACTCATGTCCCCCTGCACCCCCACCCACCAGCATCCAGGGGCACCCTCCACCAGGCCCCCACTCATGTCCCCCTGAACCCCCACCCCCCAGCAGCCAGGAGCACCCTCCACCAGGCCCCCACTCATGTCTAACTCATGTCTCCCAGCACCCCCACCCCCAGCAGTGCAGGGCACCCTCCACCAGGCCCCCACTCATGTCCAACTCATGTCTCCCTGCACCCCCACCCCCCAGAAGTCAGGGGCACCCTCCACCAGGCCCCCACTCATGTCCCCCTGCACTCCCACCCCCCCAGCAGTCAGGGGCACCTGCCAGCAGGCCCACACACATGTCTCCCACCCCCCACCCCCCAGCAGTCAGGGGCAGCCTCCACCAGGCCCCCACTCATGTCCCCCTGCACCCCCACCCCCCAGCAGTCAGGGGCACCCTCCACCAGGCCCCCACTCATGTCCCCCTGCACCCCCACCCCCCAGCAGTCAGGGGCACCCTCCACCAGGCCCCCACTCATGTCCCCCTGCACCACCACCCCCCAGCTGTCAGGGGCACCTGCCAGCAGTCCCCCACTCATGTCCCCCTGCACCCCTACCCCCCAGCATCCAGGGGCACCCTCCACCAGGCCCCCACTCATGTCCCCCTGCACTCCCACCCCCCAGCATCCAGGGGCACCCTCCACCAGGCCCCCACACATGTCTCCCACCCCCCCCACCCCCCAGCAGTCAGGGGCACCCTCCACCAGGCCCCCACTCATGTCCCCCTGCACCCCCACCCCCCAGCAGTCAGGGACACCCTCCACCAGGCCCCCACTCATGTCCCCTTGCACCCCCACCCACCAGCATCCAGGGGCACCCTCCACCAGGCCCCAACACATGTCTTCAACCACCCCCACCCCCCAGCAGTGAGGGGCACCCTCCATCAGGCCCCCACTCATGTCCCCCTGCACCCCCACCCACCAGCATCCAGGGGCACCCTCCACCAGGCCCCCACTCATGTCCCCCTGCACCCCCACCCCCCAGCAGCCAGGAGCACCCTCCACCAGGCCCCCTCTCATGTCTAACTCATGTCTCCCAGCACCCCCACCCCCAGCAGTGCAGGGCACCCTCCACCAGGCCCCCACTCATGTCCAACTCATGTCTCCCTGCACCCCCACCCCCCAGAAGTCAGGGGCACCCTCCACCAGGCCCCCACTCATGTCCCCCTGCACTCCCACCCCCCCCCAGCAGTCAGGGGCACCTGCCAGCAGGCCCACACACATGTCTCCCACCCCCCACCCCCCAGCAGTCAGGGGCAGCCTCCACCAGGCCCCCACTCATGTCTCCCTGCACCCCCCAGCAGTCAGGGGCACCCTCCACCAGGCCCCCACTCATGTCCCCCTGCACCCCCACCCCCCAGCAGTCAGGGGCACCCTCCACCAGGCCCCCACTCATGTCCCCCTGCACCACCACCCCCCAGCTGTCAAGGGCACCTGCCAGCAGTCCCCCACTCATGTCCCCCTGCACCCCTACCCCCCAGCATCCAGGGGCACCCTCCACCAGGCCCCCACTCATGTCCCCCTGCACCACCACCCCCCAGCTGTCAAGGGCACCTGCCAGCAGTCCCCCACTCATGTCCCCCTGCACCCCTACCCCCCAGCATCCAGGGGCACCCTCCACCAGGCCCCCACTCATGTCCCCCTGCACTCCCACCCCCCAGCAGTGCAGGGCACCCTCCACCAGGCCCCCACTCATGTCCCCCTGCACCCCAATCCCCCAGCATCCAGGGGCACCCTCCACCAGGCCCCCACACATGTCTCCCACCACCCCCACCCCCCAGCAGTCAGGGGCACCTGCCAGCAGGCCCACACATATGTCACCCACCACCCCCACCCCACAGCAGTCAGGGGCACCCTCCACCAGGCCCCCACTCATGTCCCCCTGCACTCCCACCCCCCAGCAGTCAGGGGCACCTGCCCCAGCAGGCCCACACACATGTCTCCCACCACCCCCACCCCCCAGCAGTCAGGGGCACCCACCACCAGGCGCCCACACATGTCCCCCAGCCAACACGTCATCACAATCCAGATCACAGGCTCCTATGCCCACCCAAACCCCACCCCACGCCACCCCAGTCCAAACACCCAACCAAGCTTTACATCCATTCAAAATGGAAATACCCATTACATGATAGATAACAAACAAGCAGTATGCGCATGAGTACAAGTCCGTCAGACCCACACAATGGCAACACATGACTGTGAAAACCCACATTCTGACAGGCATGAAACCAATGAGAGAAGTCCACACATTGAAGTAAGAAACAAAAATGTATTACAGTGTAAATGAAGTGAATGAAATCTAAACAAACAATAATGGCAACAAATATCAAAATGCAGCATGTCCAAAAAAATAATAAATAACGAAAATGGGACTCCAAAATAACCGTAAAGAAATTGTGTCCAAAGTCACTGTCCAACAAAGCAAATCCAAAGGGAAACTAAAGTGAAAATCCATTGCTACATTGTGAAAAATAAAATAAAAGATGAAGGCCACAAATCCACTGTCAAACTATGTACAAAGAGCAAATCCATGGTCCATGATCCCAACGATGTAAATGAAACCTACAATAAAACCTACCTAACTAATAACTATATACAAAAAAGTGGGGCATAGTCCAAGCGCCCCAAATTAAAAAAAAGAAATAAAACCTAACACTAATTAACTATATACAAAGGCGGCGGGCTAGTCCAGCGGCTCACTCCGTGGTGTCCCGGGCCAGGGCATCATCGAACACCTGTTTGATGTCCCGGAGGCGGTCCTGTTCCATGGCCCGAGGGTCCGCAGGGATGCCAACATGTCCTCCTCCAACTGCCTGCGGATTCCCTCGAGGCACTCGGCCCGGCTCAGGGCCCTCCGCATGGAGTTCTCCGCCCTGACCATCGTGAGCCGCGCCTCTTCCGCCTGCCGCCGCTCCACACCTCCGACGCAACTGCCTCTGCCAGCACGATGGCATCCAGGCTGATGGAATCCACCGACGCCGTCGTGCACGTGCCCTGCCCAATGATGCCGGCACATCCTCCATCTGCTGGGGTCCAGTTGCTGTGGTGTCCACCCCTGCTGGACCTCTGACTCCCGACTGTGGCAGGTATGGGATCCCCACCAAGCTGGCTACATTGGTCAGGGCAGGTCCACAGGGGGCCCTGGTGGCATCTGGGCCGGAAGACGGCATGGAGAACGACTGGCGTATAGCCTCCACAGAGGAGGAGAGGGCCTCCAGATTGGTCGACACATGTATGAAACCCCCGACCACGGCAGATCCCAACTGGGCCACGTTGGCACGGTGCTCTTCGTGATGACGTGCAAGCTCCTCCCGGGAAGCATGCACGTCATCACGAATGACACCCGTGCGCAACGCGACACCAATCAGGACCTTCTCCATACGGCCACGGGTCCCTCTTCCCCAGGTGGAGGGGAGTCAGATGACATGGACATCCCCCCTACCTGCGGACGGGCCTGTGATGGGGAATCCCTGCTGGTGCACGGTGGTGCAGTCACAGTGTCAGGGACAATGACATGCACAGGCCCCTCCACGGCGACCTGTGCTGCCTCCTGCCCCTGCCCCTGGACTGCACCACTTGCACCAGCAGGGATGCCCCCACCAGGCCCCATGTGCGCCTCAGTAGCGGCCTCCTCCTCCTCTGTGAAAACCACCAACCTGGATGGCTCCACACCGTCTTCCACCGTTGCAAGCCCCTGTGGGGGCTCACCCACCCCTTCCGCTGCAGCTGTGGGGGCATCCCCACCGCTTTGCTCGACAGCGCCGTCTGCGCCCTCTTCTTCACTTTCCGCTGTGTAGAGGGAGACATAGAGCACAAGCATTAGGGTACTGTACAATGGTCCCTTAGACAGGAAGCAATAGCAGATGAGTGGCACTGTCAAAGATCACTTCCATCATGTCCCTCCACAACACATGGGTCAGTACAGGCAAAACACACACAGTAACAGGCATGGCACATGCTATGGACATTTGCATACATGTCCAAGGGACTCTCCAAACATACAATGTTGTTATGGAACTCACATGCATCATGGGTCATGCCTATCACATGCACACACATCAACGTAATTTCATCCATCTGGCCTTGAACACCCCAAACACAGTGGATACAAGGATAACTAGGCTGCATCTGTGAATCTGTACATTGTCACAGACATGTGTCATGCATCCATGGCATTCACAAGTCACAGACACGCAGGTCAGACACACAGACATGGATACCATACATGTACATGGCATCAGCACCCATCCCTCACCCCCACCCATGTCCGGGAACTGAGACTGGCATGCTCTCATGTGTCCAATCCGCATAGGGCTCCCCATGTTGCATTTAAACACATGCACCAACCGTGTGGTTCACACATTACTGGTCTCACATGCATGGCCATGATGTCCCTGCACACATACATGCGTACATGGCCTATGTAACACATACAGGCAAGCATCAGACAACCAGCACACTGCAACATGCCCTGTCTCACACAGCAATGCTTGCCCACTTACCGCTCAACTCCAGACGGGTCTGCCTCGCAAGGATCTGGGCGTGGAGTGCTGTGTCTACACGTTCCAGGACCCTCAGCTGGATGGTACTCATGCGGCCCCGGCCCCCCTCCACGAGGCGCCGGGCCTTCAAGAGGGTCCTGGACCTCAAGTCCTCCCAGCGTTTCTTGACTTTCTGATTGTTGCGGGTTGCCACCCCCTCCGCGTTGATGGCAACCACCAAGTCGTCCCAGAACCTGTCCCGTCCTTCCTTGTTGGCGCGTGACGATCCGAAGAGGGCATCATACTGCCCCAGGACTTGCTCCACCAGGACACCAACTTCAGTGACAGTGAAGCTGGTTCCCCTCTGCCTCTCTGGCCGGGGGTTGCCACTGGTGCCAGATGTTGCAGTGCCCGACATGGCAACCCCAGAGGCAGGAGTGGGTGGGAAACTGGGTCCTGGGGCTGGGCTGTGGAGCGATGGTATACCAGTCGGGAGTCTTCTGTTCCAGCAGGGGTGGACACAGCAACTGGACCCCTGCAGATGGCAGATGTGCAGGCACAAAATGGCAGGGCACGGTGGCAGCAGGCAGGCAGACAGCAGCAGATGACTCGTGGGAGGCTGCTCGGGGCTCTGGGGGCAGTAATTCGGCCTTCTGGGCAGGAGCGTGGTCTTCCGTGTGCTTATGTGTGGCCAGCTTGATACGGAGTGAATTGGCACGTGAAAATCCTGCACGTCAACGTAAATTCGAGGAAAGGGCCTTAGCGCGTAAGCGCGTCAGCACGCATACGCGATTCCATTGGACCAAAGGCCCTCAGCGTGTAAGCGCGTCTGTGACGTGACGCGCGCGGGTGTTTCCCTCATAGCACGTGATGACAGAGCACACGTGGAAACACTGCACGTCAGAGTATCATTCCGTGTAATTGGATGAAAGTGCGCGTACACGCAATTGGCCTGGATATGTGTATTGCAGGGGTGCGTGGGAATTCTCACACGCGATTTGCTTGGGTACGTGTATTACAGGGGTGCGCGGGAATTCTCACATGCGATTTGCTTGGGTACGTGTATTACAGGGGTGCGCGGGAATTCTCACACGCGATTTGCTTGGGTACGTGTATTACAGGGGTGCACGGGAATTCTCACACGCGATTTGCTTGGGTACGTGTATTACAGGGGTGCGCGGGAAGTTTTACACGCTCGCCAACAACACGTATCCATGGAATTGAACGGGGCTAAGGCATGCGCACAAAAAAACATGCTAATCCGGAAACACGTACGCCAGCAGGAAGCAGGCGTACATCGACCCACGCAGCATAAAAGTGCACGCAAACAACAAACAAGCTCAGACTCCAGGGCCGGAATTTTCACACCCAGAACCAGCCTTTTTGGGATGCCTGATGAAAAGGTGTATTGGAGGTAGAGGTTTCCACCTCACATAATACTGGACCTGGTGAGTGAGTGGGAGGATGACCTCACATCACCCACCCTGTGCTCCCAAGCACTCACCCCCCTGGAGAAGGTCCTTAATGTACTGCACTTCTTGGCCACTGGATCATTTCAGCAGACAAGTGCCATAGTGGGTGGGGTGTCACAGGCCACGCAGTCACGCTGCCTACACCAGGTCTTGAACATCATCACTGCACGCCCATCAGTCCGCAGGCACATATACCTGCCCAGGACACCTGCAGAAAGGCAGGCTGTCGCCCTGGATTTCTACGGTGTGGCACAATTCCCCAAAGTGCTAGGTGCCATTGACTGCACCCATGTGACACTACGTCCCCCCAGGGCATCTGAGCACATCTATAGGAACCGCAAGCACTGGCATTCCATCAACGTGCAGGTAGTATGTAATGCCAAGGGAATCATCACCTCAGTATATGCCAACTATCCAGGGTCCACCCACGACAGCTTCATTTACCGAATGTCTACCCTAAGCCAGGACCTAGAAGCTGGGCGGCATGGCGATACATGGATGCTTGGTGAGTATGAATGCCACTGCACATGCATGCATGTCAGATGCAGAGTTATGTCACTACCCCACTAATGATACCCATCACCTCCTCACCAGGGGACAGTGCCTACCCTCTGAGCACCCACATGATGACGCCAATTCGGAACCCCATCACGCCTCCCGAGGTAAGATACAACACAGCCCATATTGCAACCCGGGGCATAGTGGAGCGCACATTCGGAGTGCTCAAGTCACGCTTTCGCTCCCTTGACCATTCTGGCGGGCAGCTGTTATATGCGCCCCCAGTAGTGTGCATGATCATAGTAGCTGCATGTGTCCTGCACAATGTTGCAACACGCCGGGGCCTGGCTGTGGACATGGTGGTGCCCCCACATCTCCAACCACATGCACGCCCGCTGCACATGGGAAAGGAAAGGGCACGGGGTGAGGCAGCCCGTACGCAGCTGGTGGCTATTTACTTCACATAGAAATCACACCCCTGTGGAGTGCACACAGCCCTGGCACATACCATCTGATAAGCAATGATGACTCGACCTGACAATTATGACGAACAAAGGGACAGTCAACTGTCAGAACCATAGCAGCCTGAGATTGTTCATGTGGAAGTGTCACAATGTGTGCATCCCTACCTACACAAACACCACCACTGCAGTGTCATCAAAAGACACACTTCCATGCAGCAGAAATGAATACCCACTTGCAAAATACTACATGAGAACAGTGCCATGTCACCCAACCCCTCCCCGGCACGGCCACACAACACACCATGGCATGTCATGCAATGTGAGAACAAACAAATTAATCCCCACAACATGCCCCAAGTGTCTCCAACTACAGTGTCCCTAATGGAAACTGGCCACACATGAAATGTTTACAGTAATGCAGGACCTACAACACACATTACCAAATACTTACCAAGAATACCAATCACCTACACAACCACCAACCTACAATAATCATGACAGTACAGACTTAAAAAATTGGTAGCCTCACTACCTGATAATGC
The DNA here is from genome assembly GCF_040938575.1 of Ambystoma mexicanum. Lineage (NCBI taxonomy): Eukaryota > Metazoa > Chordata > Amphibia > Caudata > Ambystomatidae > Ambystoma > Ambystoma mexicanum. The sequence goes on along the minus strand of NC_090926.1, from coordinate 516,131,481 downwards.
CAGCACTTCGAACACTTCCAAGTATACAGTGTTAGCGCCACGCAAGAGTGTAGGTGCACTGCTTACAACATGGACTCCAGTTCCAAAGTAGACCGCCTTGTGAAGACATGAGAAATGGACCTGCAAATTAGGAGGATGAGATGGATGCAGAGGCACATATCAATACACCATGCAGTGTACAATACAACAACAATATGCACTAGGAATGTATAAACAGTATTGACTACAGACTGCCCACACATCAAATGGGAGTCCAACGTCACTGTGTACCTCAATGTCACTTGGGCACACCCTTTGCAAGCCGATGGAAACGGGAAGCAGGAGGGGTGTGTGTCACACAAACCCAAGCATCTGACCCAAATTCATGACAAGCCTGCATGTGCCCAGCCACAATACAGCGTATGCCCACGGGAGCCACACAAGGCAAAACACTGTCCAAAAAATAATTAAAAAAAAAAAGAAATAATTAAAAAAATATAAAATGGCCATTAATGGGCCCGGGGGGGTGGGGGAGGCCACCCAGGAGGTCCGAGGACAGGGTGCACACCAAAACCCACCTGTGTGGATCTTACGAAAAAAAAAAACACCTCCATGGGCTCATGGCCTGCACGGCTACCCTATTGTGAGAGAATCACTGCTGTCGCTCTCCCCAGACTCTGCAGCTGCCTCAGGAGGTGGTGGCACTATGGGAGGCAGCCCACGCAAAGCCCTAGTCTGGTCCTCCGTGGCAGCAAGCATGCAGGTCTGGAAGGTCTGATTCTGGAGGATAATCATGCGGAGGACCCCATGCAATAACTCACAGGATGACCGGACTTCCTCACGAGTTGCCTGCATCTCAGCTGAGAGCGTACGTGTGAGACGCTCCAGCTGCTGTTCCGTCCTTGTGTTTGTTGAAGCCTCAAGCTCAACAAGAGTCATCCTGAGGTGACGGAGTTCCACCCTCAGGGCTTCCCTGTGGCCATGGGACTCTATGGAAATGGCTTCCTGCAGAGTCGCCAGTGCTGCCCGCCTGTCCCTGTCGGACGCCAACATATCCTCCCTGTGTGACTGGCAGATGGAGTCTGTTGCCTGCTGTAGTCGCTCCATCAGCCTTTCTGGGGGGGACAATGGAAGTGGCCACCCTATCCATGGCCTGAGCCATCATCTCTGATGATGCTGCCTGTTGGGTTGCCATACCGTATATGGATTGCTCCCATGCGGTATTGCCAGGTGGTGTACGGCCACCACGTCGGCGGGCACCACACCTGTCTGGGGCAAGGCGAACTTCGCCTTGCTGTGCCGGCACTGCCTGAGGCTGCAGGACTGCATTCCCCCTCTGATGTGCTGGCCCAGGAACAGGATCAGATGTTGCGGAGTGTGACCCTGCATCCGTAACCACCAAAGGCGTACCTGCCAACACTGACATCCCCTTTGAGGGTTCTACCCCTGGTACAGGTGGGTCGGACAGAACAGAATCCCTCCCAGGAACACTCACCTGCGACGCCACATAGGTCTCATCATCCGAATCGACACCTGAATACAGCTCGGGGGAGGTGCACCCAGAGACACCCCTTGAGAGCACGACCTGCAGCAGTTGTGGGTTCTCACCCACCACCACACCACATCCCTCACTGGTGGTCGGTCGGCACTGAGTCCCCTCCTGGGTCTGCACCATCTCCACAACCCAAGCAGTATCAAGTGCGTCATCCCCTGCAAAGACATAAAAGAAAAGAAATGGAAACAGGCATTAGCACTATGGCACAGAATTAGGGCTGAGAAGCTACAGAACCAGTACTTGATTGACACATGTCCCACATGACTAAAACCCTCCCATGCATGCACCGTCACTGCGTATGAAGGGGAGGCAGATGGCACACATTGATGACACCAAGATGGAAGATGAACACATTTGCTGCATGCTGCCTAGCAGTGGCATCACACATTGGCCTTTGATTGGCAGGTCAAATACACATGCCATCACACAGATGGCATGTACCCTAGCCATAAAGTGAAGAGGGAGAGGAGAGCACCAATTCTTCATTCAGTCTAGTTTGCTCATGAAATTGATTTTTTCATTGAAATTGTTCAAATGTTTAACCTGGAGCTGCCAGTCCAAAATGGTCCTATAGCACAGGGACATGTCTAAACAAATCATATCCAGGAAACAAAGCCAGTCCACTGTACCATAGCCATGTCGGACATGTGACAATAGGACTGAGAAATGCCTAGTAAAAGTGGTGGTATGCAAACAATCTGCCTGAATAAACAGAGGAAAATAAGCAACAATGTTGTGGCAAGATAACACTTCAAGGGCAACTGGCGTAGTGTTGGGCTAGATGTCTAATGTTGGCAGAAGGGATACTGCTATACCCAAATGCTGGTGCGCAGAATGTATTGGATGAGGCACATGGGTGACCCAAACCACTCAGGCACACACACCCTCACCTGGCACCCAAACAGAAGCCCTCACACACACACCATGCACATGGATGACACACACATGCATGTGCACTCACCGGACAATGCCTCGTAATCTGCCGGTTCTCCCACGCCTTGGATCTGTTCCTCCAAGACGTAGGTCCCAGCAACATGCTCATGTGGAGTGAGTTCTATGTCCTCTGCTGGAGACCCACCTCCAGTCACTAGAGTAGCGGCATGACTTGAGGCCAGCTTATTCTTTGCCCTGCGCTTCAGGTCATTCCAGCGCTTGTAGCATTCATTAGCTGTCCGCCTCACGATTACAAGGGCACTTATGATGTCCGCGATGGTCTGCCAGTGTGCCAGACGTTGTGCAGGTGTGGTCTTGGACCCTGCAACAATCACCATTTCGCGGTCATGTGCTGACACATACTCTACAAGTGCATTCAGTTCAGCCTCATTGAAGCTGGGCTTCCTTGACGGGCCGGACTGTGTAGCCGTGTCTGGGGCATCAGCCTCTACTAGACGAGCACTCTTCCTCTTCCGCTTGGAAGGTGGTGGGGATCCTGAGTGTCCTATGCCACTCTGGACACTCGGGGCAGGAGCCCCGGTGGACTCTGTACTAGGAGTGTGGGATTGCACACTCAGCATGGGAGATGGTGCAGGCATTAGCTCAAGTGTGATGGTGTCAGGGGGAATGTCATCAGGATGGACTTGGACTGACACTGTCCTGGCTGGGTGTGTGAGAGGTGGGGTGGATGGAGCCGCAGCTGCCCCTGCAGCCTCCCTGTTAGGGAGAATTCTCTGTTTAGGCTGAATTTCCTTACCTAGTGAGTCCCCCAGCAGCTTTGCTGGATTTCGGGAGTTTGTTTTTTTCCATCCTGCCAAGAGTGAGACTCTTTTTCTCCCACTCTTGGACATGTATGTGTGTAATTCCTTTAAATGTCAATGTGTTCTAAGGGCTATGGGGTCTTTTACTCCATAGGGTCTCATATGTTTTTCTGTGTGTGTTACACCGCACCCTATGTGCCGTAACACTGGGGCGTCCTAGAGGACCCCCACCATAGACTCCATACCCGGGGACTGACTACTGTCTTCCCGGGCATGTAAAGTCACCATTGGCTTTACTAGACCTAAATTTACTAACATAACTAGTACAAACCATCTTATTGTGGGCGTACTAGTAGGGGTAATTCGATTACTCCTGGATCTGTTACTCGAGGGGGCACTGTCCCGTCCCCCCTCATCGAGTTTTGGCTGGTGGCAGTGGAAACTACTTGTTATGTTCGACCCCGAACCTAACCCTATGGGATTCGTCCCATTGTTGGAGATTGATACTTGTTCTCGTTAATCTCTAACGTACCACCGGTCTACTTATCTTAAATAAGTTATCGGATGGTATTTTCTGCCAGAACTCGGTTTGTAAAATGGCGTCTGTGTTCGTCTCTGTGACTCCTAAACCAAAGGTTGAGCCCTTTGTTCCATTTTTGGCGGGCTCTGTACAGAGACCCTCCAAAGTGGTGCCATTCTGTCTGGGTTACCACAGGGGTGTGGGAGGGGGTTTAGGCACCCTGGACCGAGATGCCTTGCCAACTCCGGTTGCACTGTGGAGTGATTGGCACAAGTGGTGAGTCTCCCCGCTCACCACTTAGCATGTGTTGATTGACAGCTAGGCTGAATGAATGGGGGTTTTCTGCATAAAAGCAGGGCTTTTGGGACTGGATCTTCAGAAGTCGCCACAGGACCTAAGAATCCGACGAGGGTAACGCTGAGCCGACTTGCAACGACGACACCTCTGGTTGGGCCCTGCTGAGCCGACTCACCACTTCCCGACGACAGAGGAGATCTCCCTGCCGGAGAGTCTCTTCCCCTGACTGGTGGGAACAACAAGTCCCCATTGCTTTTTATTCGCCTCAGGACGCAGTGGTCGAATTGCCCGTGCAGCGCACCTCGGCAACCGGATAGCCACTACCCCTGTACTGCGACCAAAAGGGGGTGCCTTGTGACGGAGCACTCCGCGGCTGGTCTCTTCCCTGGTGGTGCACCGGACTTCACTTTTCTTCGACGACGAGAACATCTCTTCTCTTGGCAAAGACCCGACGTGCATCCACCACCAGGAACAACTGCCCCTGCCGGAGCTGCCCTCCACAACAAGGTACCGTGTCCGCCTGGCTTCCCTTTCGATCGGTTCGAGTGAGGTGTCTTAATCCTCTCCTTTCCGTTGGGTCGCCTCCAAGCTTTTCTCATTTATTGTTCTGAACTGGTTCAATCTGCCGATAACAATTTGCTACAAAGATTTGAATGCATCTCCACTAGAGACTTTTTGGGACATATCGCCTTGCCTCTCTCTGAGTGGGCCTGGCCTCTGAATTTTATGATCTATTGTGGTTCTTGCCTTCTTGCCGTGCATTTTACCCGTGAAGTATTGAACTGTGTTGATCTTTTTCTCTCCCGTCCTAACTAACATTAGAGTGCCATCTAGGTTGAGGTATACACCTCTGTCTGTAAATAAGTGGTGCCGGTAGAACCTAGACTTGTCGAAATATTACTAGGGGGATTGATCGTTTCTTCTTCGTAGAGTAATTGTGTTTGATTTGTTTGCCGTGAAAGTGCCATAGTGTTTTTAATAGACGTTTCGTTATAAATAAATACCTTAAAATCTTTACACTAAGCCTCGTTGCGTGTTTGCTTGTCTTGCTGGGAAGAATTGCCCTATTTTGTATACTCCACATACTGCTCAACTCTTCTTGAGGGAAGTCTGACTGCTCAGCCACAGCTACCAAGTGAATCTGTGTGGTACAGACTGCTACCAAGTGGGTTCACCGCCAAACACCTGTAGTCCTAAATATTTTGCAGTGGTCCCAGGGGGAACTGCACAGGTTTCCGCCTAACACTCCCCACCCTGCCTACTCGGGGCAGCAGATGACCTAGCTGCCTCTGATCCACATGGCCTGATGACACCAACGTGCACCGGCGCACGTGGCCTAGACCTGCTGACCTGGAAGTCAGCCATGGAGTCACCCTGTGCCAGGTCTGGTGCCACAGTGGGCTGGTCCAACAAGTGCTGAGCATGGATGGTGTCAGCCATGTTACCCTCAAACAGGGGCGGGGGGCATGGGTGTCCCTGACTGGTCCTCCACACATGGGGGGCTAGGGGCACCCTGCAAGTCACGGCCACGTCCCCTACCGGATCCACCACGGCCACCACTTATGGCTTGTTCGCCTCCCAACCATGGCACTGATGTTACTGTGCGTATGGGAGTCGCTGTGAACTATTGTCCTGGGCAATTGGGGGTCAAAGGGGTTGGGTACCAGATGTTAATCGTACCCTAGTGGTCTAGCAAGGCTGTATGTCACCCCTGGGGAAAGATGATGGGTCACGCAACGCACAGGCACCCCAAAAAAAGGAAGTAAGGTGCATGCAACCCCTCCTAGACCACGTGTGTGGAAAAATAAACCTGCACTACGCTGTGGCACCCAGAAACACAAGAATGAACGTATGCGTGTCACACGCAGCCTAGAATGACCTCTGAAGGGGTACGCGACACACGGGGCAAGCACAGATGTTAAATACGTGCGCGACTCACCGTCTGCCAGGAAAAAAAGCGTGAAAAAGACGTTGGCAACACCCCCGCCAAAAGAAGAATTGTACGCTGTCTGAGGAGACATGACAACAGTAGAAGGGAACGCTGTTTGAGGAAACAGGCCCAGGAAAAAGAGGAAAAGAGAAAAAGCTGTCAGAGGTAACAGGGAGTACAAACTTGAAACGCCGTGAAGTAAATCGCGTGTGAACCAACAAGAAGTACAGATTTCAACCACTCGCTCTCCGCGAAAAGCACGTACAACGAAATGGTGTTCTACACGTACCTTTTATACACACGTCATAGATGCGCATACGCGCTGAGGCCATTTCCACCAATTACACGCTTTGACACTCGGACGTGTATTTTTTTTTAACACGCGCCATTCTCAACGGCATGCACGTGACGTCATAGATGCGCCTGGGGGCCTTTGGGCCAATGAATTAACGTACGTGTGCTGACACGCTTATGTACTAAGGGCCTTTCCTCGAATTACACGCAGACGTGCTGGATTTTCACGTGCCAAATCACTCTGTATCAAGCTGGTCACGCGTAAGCACACGGAAGACCACGCTCCTGCCCAGAAGGCCGAATTACTGCCCCCCAGAGCCCCGAGCACGCTCCCACCTGCCATCTGCTGCTGCCTGACTGCCTGCTGCCCGCGTGTCCTACCATTTGCTGCCTGCACATCAGCCAGGGGTGCTGTTGCTGTGACCACCCCTGCTGGAACCGAAGACTCCCGACTGGGATACCATCGCTCCACAGCCCAGCCCCAGGACCCAGTTACCCACCCACTCCTGCCACTGGGGTTGCCATGTCGGGCACTGCAACATCTGGCACCAGTGGCAACCCCCGGCCAGAGAGGCAGAGGGGCACCAGCTTCACTGCCACCGAATTTGGTGTCCTGGTGGAGCATGTCCTGGGGCAGTATGAAGCCCTCTTTGGAAGGTTGCGCGCCGACAAGGAAGGACGGACTCGGACCTGGATGGACATCGTGACTGCCATCAACGCAGAGGGGGTGGCAGTCCGACTATTCCATCATGTGAAGAAGCGCTGGGAGGACTTCAGGTCCAGGACCCACAAGAAGGCCCGGTGCCTCCTGAAAGCAGCGGATCCTAAGGGGCGCTGGGGCCACTTGTCGGAAGATCAGATGAGGGTCCTGGAACGCATATCCCCAGCGCTTCACGTCCAGGTCCTTGAGAGGCAGACCCGTCTGGAGTCGAGTGGTAAGTGTACATGCATACTGATTGTAAGCTGTGCGTGTGGTGGTGTGGCAGGAGTGTGCAGGTTGCACATGTGGTTTTATGTGGCCAAGTATGGGGGGGTACAGGGCCGTGAGGCTGACACATGCGAGGGCTCTCATGTGTGACACATGGATGGTGCTTGTGTGTGTAGGCTTGCATGCAAAGGATGTGGAAGAATGATTGACAGGTGTGACATGGATGCCGATCTGAACACTGCGACAGTTGGCGGAGGTGTGCACATGCATGCAAGTGTGGTGGTGTGTGTGCATGTGTAGTGCACTCCCTGTGTCGCATGTGATGTCTGGCTCACCTTTGCCTGCTCATGCTGTTGTATGTGTATGGATGGTGCTGGCTGTTGCGATATGGCTGTGGTATAGCTCATGTGTGCAAGTTGAAATGACATGTGTGTTGGGGATTGTGATGCCATGTCTGAGGTTTGTCAATGCCACTCATGTACAACTGTCATGTGTTTATGAGTCCATTATACAGTGCCCTGTTGCCTGTGTTTTATTTCTCCCTTTCTGCAGCGTGAACTGATGAAGAGGGCGGAGAAGGTGCTGTGGAGCACAGCGGCAGGGGTCGCACCACCAGCCGGAGACGCAAGGCCCGGCTCCCCTCCCAGGTTGTGATCTCGTTGGGGAGTGAGGAGACCGGTGCCACGTCCGAGGCCACAGCTGCCAAGGGGAGGTCCAGGAGGCGGAGGTTGGAGTTGGACTCCTCGGCAGCAGAAGGGGCAGCTGGGACCCCACAGAGCACAACGGAGGAAGATGGCACGGAGTCATCCAGGTTGTTGGGGGGTTTGGTGGAGGAGGAGGCTGTGCAAGCAACAGAGGTGGGGTCTGGAGGTCGGGATTCCACTGGTGCTAGTGGTGCAGTGCAGGACCAGGGACAGGTGGCAGCACAGGCTGCCACGCAGGTGCCTGTGTGCAATCCTGTCCCTGCTCCTGTCACTGCATCATCTTGCACCAGCAGGGATGCCTACCTCCAGACCCGTTCTCAGGGAGGGGATTGGCTTACACCAACTGGCCTTCCTCTCCTTGTGGATGTGGCTATCCTGCAACAGGTTGAGCCTGTCCAGGGTGGGGTGGCGTTGCGTCAACGGGCCATGCAAGCTGACCTGCAGTCTTTCCATGATGAGACTGCACGCCTTCTCGCATGGCTTGTTGACCGCGTTGACCCACTGGGACAGCTCACCATGGCCGGATTCCTCCTTTTCCTGGACCTTGTTCTGACCCCCTCCTCAACGGAACCCCCTATGCCCCAGTCGTCCTCCATGCCATCTTCCCACACATGTTTCACCTGGGTGCCCTGTGGAGCAGCCTCTGCCCGTGCGGCCAGGCTGGTGGACAACAGATCCCTGCCACAGTCGGGAGTCGGACGTCCAGCAGGGGTGGCCACATCAACAACTGCACCCCAGCTGGAGGAGGATGTACAGGCACCATCGGACAGGGCACATGGACAGCAGCAGCAGGAGGCTGTAGGTGGGAGCCACGATGGCTCGGGGCCTTCGACATCGGAGGGGCAGGCGTTGGCCGGAGGGCAGGAGGACCCAGGACGGGAAGTGTCTTCCGCGTGGCAGCAGTTGGGCCACGCCATAGATGCGGAGCGGCAGCAGGCAGAAGAGGCACGGCTCACGATGGTTAGGGCGGAGAACTCCATGCGGAGGGCCCTGAGGCGGGCCGAGTGCTTCGAGGCAATCCGCAGGGAGTTGGAGGAGAACATGTCGTCGTCTCTGCAGACCCTCGGGGCCATGGAACAGGACCGCCTCCGGGACATTGAGCAGGAGTTCGATGATGCCCTGGCCCGCAACATCCAGAAGTGAGCCGTTGGACTAGCCCACTGCCATTGTATATAGTTAATTAGTGTTAGGTTTTATTTTATTTTTTTTATTTGGGGCGCTTGGACTATGCCCCACTTTTTTGTATATAGTTATTAGTTAGGTGGGTTTTATTGTAGGTTTCATTTACATCGTTGGGATCATGGACCCTGGATTTGCTCTTTGTACATAGTTTGACAGTGGATTTGTGGCCTTCATCTTTTATTATTTTTTCACCATGGAGCAATGGATTTTCACTTTACTTTCCCTTTGGATTTGCTTTGTTGGACGGTGACTTTGGACACAATTTCATTACGGTTATTTTGGATTCCCATTTTCATTATTTATTATTTTGGTGGACATGCTGCATTTTGATGTTTTTTTGCCATTATTGTTTCTTTTGATTGCATTCACTTCATTTACACTGTAATACATTTGTGTTTCTTACTTCAATGTGTGGTCTTCTCTCTATGGTTTCATGCCTGCCACAATGTGGGTTTTCACAGTCATGTGTTGCCATTGTGTGGGTCTGACGGACTTGTACTCATGCGCATACTGCTTATTTGTTATCTATCATGTAATGGGTATTTCAATTTTGAATGGATGTAAAGCTTGGTTGGGTGTTTGGACTGAGGTGGCGTGGGGTGTGATTTTGGTGGGCATAGGAGCCTGGGATCTGGATTGTGATGATGTGTTGGCTGGGGGACATGTGTGGGGGCCTGCTGGCAGGTGCCCCACACTGCTGGGGGGTGGGGATGCAAGGGGACATGAGTGGGGGCCTGGTGGAGGCTGCCCCTGACTGCTGGGGGATGGGGGTGGTGGGAGACATGTGTGGGAGCCTGGTGGAGGGTGCCCCTGGATGCTGGTGGGTGGGGGTGCAGGGGGACATGAGTGGGGGCCTGGTGGAGGATGCCCCTGACTGCTGGGGGGTGGGGGTGCAGGGAGACATGAGTTGGACATGAGTGCGGGCCTGGTGGAGGGTGCCCTGCACTGCTGGGGGGTGGGGGTGCAGGGGGACATGAGTGGGGGCCTGGTGGAGGGTGCCCCTGGATGCTGGGGGTGGGGCTGCAGGGGGACATGATTGGGGGCCTGGTGGAGGGTGCCCTGCACTGCTGGGGGGTGGGAGTGCAGGGGGACATGAGTGGGGGCCTGGTGGAGGGTGCCCCTGGATGCTGTGGGAGTGGGGGTGCAGGGGGACATGAGTGGGGGCCTGGTGGAGGGTCCCCCTGGCTGCTGGGGGGTGGGGGTGCAGGGGGACATGAGTGGGGTCCTGGTGGAGGGTGCCCTGCACTGCTAGGGGGTGGGGGTGCTGGGAGACATGAGTTGGACATGAGTGGGGGCCTGGTGGAGGGTGTCCCTGACTGCTGGGGGGTGTGGGTGCAGGGGGACATGAGTGGGGGCCTGGTGGAGGGTGCCCTGCACTGCTGGGGGGTGGGAGTGCAGGGGGACATGAGTGGGGGCCTGGTGGAGGGTGCCCCTGGATGCTGGGGGGTGGGGGTGCAGGGGGACATGAGTGGGGGCCTGGTGGAGGGTGCCCTGCACTGCTGGGGGGTGGGGGTGCAGGGGGACATGAGTGGGGGCCTGGTGGAGGGTGCCCCTGGATGCTGGGGGGTGAGGGTGCAGGGGGACATGAGTTGGACATGAATGGGGGCCTGGTGGAGGCCGCCCCTGACTGCTGGGGGGTGGGGGTGGTGGGAGACAAGTGTGTGGGCCTGCTGGCAGGTGCCCCTGACTGCTGGGGTATGGGGGTCGTGGGAGACATGTGTGGGGGCCTGGTGGAGGGTGCCCCTGACTGCTGAGGGGTGGTGGGAGACATGTGTGGGGGTCTGGTGGAGGGTGCCCCTGGCTGCTGGGGGGTGGGGGTGCAGAGGTACATGATTGGGGGCCTCGTGGAGGGTGCCCTGCACTGCTGGGGGTGGGGGTGCAAGGGGACATGAGTTGGACATGAGTGGGGGCCTGGTGGAGGGTGCCCCTGACTGCTGGGGGGTGGGGGTGGTGGGAGACATGTGTCTGGGCCTGCTGGCAGGTGCCCCTGACTGCTGGGGTGTGGCGGTGGTGGGAGACATGTGTGGGGGCCTGGTGGAGGGTGCCCTGCACTGCTGGGGGATGGGAGTGCAGGGGGACATGAGTGGGGGCCTGGTGGAGGGTGCCCCTGGATGCTGGGGGGTGGGGGTGCAGGGGGACATGAGTGGAGGCCTGGTGGAGGGTGCCCCTGACTGCTGGGGGTGTGGGTGCAGGGGGACATGAGTGGGGGCCTGGTGGAGGGTTCCATGCACTGCTGGGGGGTGGGGGTACAGGGGGATATGAGTTGGACATGAGTGGGGACCTGGTGGAGGCTGCCCCTGACTGCTGGGGGGTGGGGGTGGTGGGAGACATGTGTGTGGGCCTGCTGGCAGGTGCCCCTGACTGCTGGGGTGTGGGGGTGGTGGGAGACATGTGTGGGGGCCTGGTGGAGGGTGCCCCTGACTGCTGGGGCTTGGGGGTGGTGGGAGACATGGGTGGGGGCCTGGTGGAGGGTGCCCCTGGCTGCTGGGGGGTGGGGGTGCAGGAGGACATGAGTGGGGGCCTTGTGGAGGGTGCCCTGCACTGCTGGGGGGTGGGGGTGCAGGGGGACATGAGTTGGACATGAGTGGGGGCCTGGTGGAGGGTGCCCCTGACTGCTGGGGGGTGGGGGTGGTGGGAGACATGTGTGTGGGCCTGCTGGCAGGTGCCCCTGACTGCTGGGGTTTGGGGTGGTGGGAGACATGTTTGGGGGCCTGGTGGAGGGTGCCCCTGACTGCTGGGTGGTGGGGGTGGTGGGAGACATGTGTGGGGCCATGGTGGAGGGTGCCCCTGGATGCTGGTGGGTGGGGGTGCAGGGGAGCATGAGTGGGGGCCTGGTGGAGGGTTCCCCTGACTGCTGGGGGGTGGGGTGCAGGGGGACATGAGTGGGGGTCTGGTGGAGGGTGCCCCTGACTGCTGGGTGGTGGGGGTGCAGGGAGACATGAGTTGGACATGATTGGGGGCCTGGTGGAGGGTGTCCTGCACTGCTGGGGGGTTGGGGGTGCAGGGGGACATGAGTGGGGGCCTGTTGGAGGGTGCCCCTGGATGCTGGGGGGTGGGGGTGCAGGGGGACATGAGTGGGGGCCTGGTGGAGGGTGCCCTGCACTGCTGGGGGGTGGGAGTGCAGGGGGACATGAGTGGGGGCCTGGTGGAGGGTGCCCCTGGATGCTGGGGGTGGTGGTGTAGGGGGACATGAGTGGGGGCCTGGTGGATGGTGCCCCTGGCTGCTGGGGGGTGGGGGTGCAGGGGGACATGAGTGGGGGCCTGGTGGAGGGTGCCCTGCACTGCTGGGGGTTGGGGGTGCTGGGAGACATGAGTTGGACATGAGTGGGGGCCTGGTGGAGGGTGCCCCTGACTGCTGGGGCCTGTGGGTGCAGGGGGACATGAGTGGGGGCCTGGTGGAGGGTGCCCTGCACTGCTGGGGGGGGGTGCTGGGAGAAATGAGTTGGACATGAGTGGGGGCCTGGTGGAGGGTGCCCCTGACTGCTGGGGGGTGTGGGTGCTGGGAGACATGCGTTGGACATGAGTGGAGGCCTGGTGGAGGGTGCCCCTGACTGCTGGGGGGTGGAAGTGCAGGGGGACATGCATTGGTGAGCAGTAGTGCAAGGTGACATGTGGGTTGGCTGGGGGGCATGGGCATGGTGGATGGGCTGCCTGCGGGACATGTGCAGGGGTAGTCCCCTATGGTGTGGGCCGCCTGCAGGGGCTGTGGAGGGTGTAGAGGGAACACCTGGGAGGACCCACACGGGCAATTCACGTGTAGTGCTCCCGGCGCACCCCTGGAATACACGTACCCTGATGGAATCGCGTGTGATACTTCCCGCGCACCCCTGAAATACACGTACCCTGCTGCTTTTGCGTGTGATACTTCCCGCGCACCCCTGGAATACACGTACCCTGCTGCTTTTGCGTGTGATACTTCCCGCGCACCCCTGGAATACACGTACCCTGATGGAATCGCGTGTGATACTTCCCGCGCACCCCTGAAATGCGCGTACCCTGCTGTTTTTGCGTGTGATACTTCCCACGCACCCCTGGAATACACGTGCCCTGATGGAATCGCGTGTGTTACTTCCCGCGCAGCCCTAATGTACACGTACCCAGGAAAATCGCGTTTGAAACTTCCCGAGAACCACTGAAACACACGTTCCCCTCTTGGCGTTTGCTGTTTGGCAGCCCTGTGAACTGGTCCAGGGTTAGCGCAGCCCTTTTTGATTTTGGAATTTTGAAGGCTTTTCCTTGCGTGAGGGCGTTCTTGGGGGCGTAACTGGCGCTGCTGCAGGGTCGCTGTGCCACTCTGCGCCACGGCTGGTTTTGGAGGCTAAAATCCATGAATACGCTGTGCGATGAAAAGGATTTTATCGCACGCGGCTGGCGCAGTGTATCGCACGGGGACACTGTGCGACCGCCGTGTGCGCCACTTTTGTGCGAATTTCTATGAATTACCCAGAAGGACATTTTTGTACTGATAGAAGACCACAATGAGTGAAAATAGGGTGGTTGAGTGAAATGGTAAGTATATCATTGAGTGAGTGGGACTAATAGAAATAGGAGTGAGAGTTTAAACATTTGAAATGATAGCGGGAAAGAGGGAAAAGGGAGAGAAGAATATTTCAATAAAAAAGGAATAAGGCTGGGTCAATGTCATCCTATTGGATGGATGCCCCACTTAATCAGATGTGCCGGAAATTGCCCCAATATCGTGGTAAAATAACATAATACCATTTTGAGTGGGTATAAGACACATTGGGAAAATGTTAATAGAATTGACCAGGGATGGAACGTTCAATAAAGATATTATATCAGTATGTATTCCTACTTGTCAGTACATACAAAGGTTCAAAGCTTGAAAACAGACAGGATATGTTAGGGCTTTAGAAATTGTACAAAGAAAAGGAAAAAGGGATGGAGAAAGTGAAAGAGGAGGAGCAGGTAAGGGCACCGCCTTCTCCCTATATGATATACCCATTATTAAAACCAGCCACAGGTTAAACAGATCCTAAACGAGTACATTAAGACAAGGAAAGAACAAATAAAAAGAAAGAGGAGGGTGACATGAGCACTATTAACAAGGTTGAGAAAGCGAGGAGGAATTATTGAAATGCCATTAGAAAGAGCATGCAGCAGCAACTTGACAATGTGTTCAAAGAAGCAGAAAAAGCAATGGAAAGGGAAACAGAGGAGAAAGGAAAGGAACACAAGAAGAGAGCCAATGAACAGGGGTGGAAAGCGGGATGTATAAAGTTTAAAATAAACAATTGGGGACAGGACTCAGACAATAGTGATACGGCAGAAGAAGGTCACACCAAATCAGACTGGGAAAACTGGAAAGACATTGGTGAAAGTGATCATGGGGATGGCTAAACATACACATGCAATTTGACAGAGAGGAGAAGGTAAAGGAGAAAACATTAGAGAGAAGAGGAGGAAAGAGAAGAGTCACTGGGTAACTGGGGAGTGGGAATTGAGGCAAAAGGGTGGCCTGAGATACGGGCAACAATTGTGCATTATTGCAAAAGTAAGCAGGAGAAGGATAAGAACACTGTCGATAATGCACCAAAAGCAGAAAACAAATTAGTTCTTAACAAAATGGATAAAATCCATATGGAGATAGAAGTGCTCACAGGGCCAGTTGTCGTTCAACAAGCTCAGCAAGGAGGGCTTCCAGTGACCACAGTAATGCAGCTAGGAGGTTAAACTCAGGGGCACACAACCAACAGTAGGGGACCGATACAGATGCAGCAAAAACCCACAATAATAAACATGCAGCAGCAGTGAGGGGTCATGCAGGCCAGCGGAAGAAATGGGCACATGGAACACTATCAGACTGTAGAGGATATTATGCACGTGGAAGGGGAATAGGATATAGGGTAATGACACCACATTTCAGAGTACAGTACTTTGCATATGGAAATTTTCGACATTTTGCATGGGCATGCCCACTTATTGCACATCCAGGGCAACAACAGCAGACATACATGCAGCGGGCACCTCAACAGGTGCAGGTTATGCCTCAGCAACATCAATTACAGATACAGCCCACACAAACACAAGGTATTTCTACCCAGGGACAAGTGCAGTTACATGGGTGGAAATGGCTGGAACTCAAGGTACAGTGGCATACTTCAGACACCAGTGCAGACACAAATACCAGAAGGGGTAACAATACTGGGACAGAATACCAAGCCCCAATACACTGGAGTGACAGTGGTGGCCTGTAACCCATTTACGTAATCCGTGAGCACATTTTCCCAACTTTTTCCCACAGGGAGTGCAAGTGTGTCCTCTTCCAGCAGTAACTGAAGACCCTGAGGAGGAACTGGAGGTAGCAGTTCAGATAGGACAAAGGGGATTTTCCTTTCTTATAGATACTGGAGCAACCCGATCATGCGACAAGGAAGCAGGATGTCCATTATCTAATAAAGGTCTGGACACACAATGCTTTTCGGGTACAATTTTGAAAGATCCTCTGACAAAATATTTACCCCTGATGAAAGAGCCACAGCATATTGTAGCACCTTTGCTGTATTCAAAAGACACTCCCACAACATTCTGGGGAAGTACCTACTCAGCAAATTGAACGCCACAATTACATTTTCAGAGAAAGGGATGATGCACCACACCCAGAATGTATCCAGCCTGGGTGGCAGTACTGATTCAGACATACTATGCACACAGCACAATGACAGGGATAGCCACACACATTTAGGTGTATCACTCTGAATGGGGTAATTGTGTTGTTGGAATGGTTGCCAGGGATTGAGGGAAAGTTGTTCCGGCTGTACAACACATTTTTGTTCAGGCCCCAGTGTCCCCCCTCTGTTAGTTCAGTAACACACAATCTACTGTACCTGGAGGAAGTAGTGGTATAGAAAGACACAATTATACTGGTTGCCACTGTTGAGAACAACGTGGAATGGTGTTCAATATAATGTATTCATCCAGCACGGACATTGACAGTAGCTAGGGAAACAAGAGTAGTTTGCAACAAAAGACAATGCAGGAGAGGTAGTGTTTCAGCTGAATATACCTGGCCCAGTACACATAAAAGAAAGGGCAGTGCCCCAGATGACTCACATAACAAACAAGAGAGCACAATATTTGCAGGAAGATTTGGAAAAGGTGCCCAAAAGCTTGTGATCAACAGCACCCCATGATGTAGGAATAATTAAAGGAGACGTGGCAGTACACATCAAGTTAAAAGAAGGAGCACTATTGCCACGAGTAAAGCTGTACCCACTTTATCGAGAAGCAGATGCAGGCATATACGAGACACTGCAAGCCCTATGGCAGCAATGCATAATACAGGTGAGTTCATCACCTTGCAACACAGCTATCTATCCAATCAAGAAATCAAAGAGAGGGGTGTGTCTTTTTATACAGGATTTATGCCCTCTGAACAATTTTATTGAGGCAGTTTATCCATTGGGCCCCAACCCAGCGACAATGTTTTTCAGCATTCCCACTGAGGCACTCTATTAGAGAGTAGTTAATTTAAAAAAGGCCTTTTTCTCCATTGCACTACATCCAGACTCCAGGTATCTCACCGCTTCTATGTATTGCAGGACCAAATTTGAACACTATAGAATTCCTAAGGGGAACTGAGAAGGGCCTAACATCTTTAACAGAGTAATACCAATGGGCTTGAGAAATGTCCAAGTTGCAAGTACAGTTATACAATACATCGATGAGTGTGCGAGCCAACGGAAGAGGAGTGTAGAAGGGACTCATTGATACTACTGACTTTTCTAGCAGACAAAGGATACAAAGTGGACACAGAGAAATTACAATACTTTCAAAAAGAAGTGGTTTACTTGGGTCAGATTGTGTCTGCAGATGGGAGAAAGATAACACCAGAAAGAGTAGATGCCATACACAAAACTCCACAACCAAAATCTATGAAAGAGAAGCGGCAGTTTTTGGACTTGTGTAATTACTGCAGAGCATGGGTTCACGTACACCAGGCCATCGTTGCAAGCACTAAAGCTAGCACAGAAAAACAAAACACACATAACATGGGCAGCTGAAATGGGTAGTGAAAGCTTTGATGATCTATCAAAGAAATATAGAGCAATCCGGAACCAAGGTGTAGAATTCCTGAGAGACAAACTATACCTACATCACCCAACAAGAACACTCAGATCAAGTAATGACATTCGCCTGGAACCAAAACCCTACAACAAGAGAAAACGCGGAAGATCCTCTTTCTCTCAGCTCGCACCAAAAATGTGGAACGACTTACCGAAGAATATACGCAACACATGAAAACACCTACTATTCGGGAAACTCCTCAAATCTTATCTCTAGAATAACTAGAAGAATGCCCATAGGGGAACACACATACCTGGTAACAAGGATGAGTGAAAATACTGATCCTGGACCCCAACAATCTATCTGTCACAATCACACTTTACAGGAAAGGAAGAGAGATCGACACTCTCCCCCGAACCATGGAAGCCGAATGAACTCAACCCTCCCACCGTGGTTGGCACAGACACCTGATATATAAAACAGGTTGCCATATGGCAGCCAATGGGGGGAAGAGGGGTTAGGGAGAGGTTGTGGATAGGATGGGGAATTTAGGAACACTGGAAAAAGGGTAAGGAACTCCTACTTTGGATGGGACAGGGGAAACACCAGGAAAGAACCCTACTCTGTCCAGCATGTAACACTGACCACTTATATAACCTAACTTCCTACCTAGTACACCTTACTACGTGTACTAACCCCTGTTGGTTCACAAGAAAACACATAAGCAAGCAACATGATGAAAACAAACATTAGGAGAACTTCCCATCATGATAAACAAGACACATGGCCCTTCGGGCAGCAAAGCAACATAAAACATACATGATTTCCCTCCTACACTAGTTTACTGCACCAGTGAAGATTTGGTGAACTTGATAAATGTAATGTCCATGTATCATATTGAGTCTTTTGTCAGTAAATAGTTCATTACTCATAGAGACTCATTAAATATGAATATTCATTATTGCTTGATACACACTGGGTTTGCCCAACACAACCGTAAATGAGTAAACACCCTGGATTTCCCAACGCAGCAGTACATGAGTGAATACACTGTGTTGTCTCAGGACAACATTCCAAAAACGTTTGCCGCTACTTATCTTATGTCTGGGAGCCCCTCGGGACTTCCCAGACGAAATGCGACCCGCTGTAAATCACTCCCAACAATATAAGCAATCACCGTGCATTTCCCCGTACTTATCTTTGGTGTGGGTAGCCCCATGGGACTTCCCAGACAATGACCGTAAAGCTGTGATCCTTATCTGCACTCTCCTGCTCCTTCCGAAATGTGGCCGTCTGTAGTTCATGCAGTCCTGCTCTCCATCGTTCCTCTCCGCACGCAGCCTGCCTGCCTCCACGCTGAATCAGAATAAGCCACACCTGCACGCTGCCATCACCAGTTAATATGCTGTCCTTAATCCCAGACAGCTGGCCAAGCGCGCGCCTGCTGAACTACATGCAGACCCAGAGAATGCTGGGAATTATAGTTTCTAGACCTTCCCAGCTTAAGAGGCATATCTAGACACTCCTCGTCTTTGCCAGCCCTGAGTCCTGACACTATCAACTACAAAAAGAATCTAAGGAAGACATTCTACGATGTATCAAACTGCAAACTGAGAGATAGCCATAACAGGATGACACTAATGAACGAATACATAGTTAGACCAAGACAGAAGGTCAAGGACGATTCATCAATAGTACCCTGGCCCCGAATCACGCCCAAGTGCAGCAGACCACTGTCAATATAGACAGCAAGGGAATAGGGGGCGGCCAATCCACCACACCAACACCAGAGGGGGTGGACTAGACATATCCGGCCCCACCCACCTTACATCTATACAACACAACCGGGAACGTGCTGTGCCATCTAATCTAACAGATAGATGGCCAAGAAATGTAACCAGCTACCAGCTACTAAGCGTACCCAGAGAATGGCTAGAACCAGGAGATACAACCCACTACCCCAACTTCAAATCTCTGCATACCTAATTCAACTGAAAAACTACACAACCATTTTTCACCCAGCAAACTGCACACACTTCACCACACTGCAACATCAAACAGCACATAAACTGCATCAACAGCACACAAGGTCTCACTCCGATCCGATACTTACACCAAAGCTCAGTGCACTGTGGTAAACAAACTGCTGCCACCAACAGTACCCCACTTCTCTCACTCTGCTACTCCCTCCTCACCCGACTAACCTAACCTGCCCACCCTCTCGTTATAGATCCGCCTGGACGCCTGGGGACCAACTCTGATAGTGATGGTGCATAATATAAATACCTTTAACATCAACATTAACATCTAAAATATGAGTAAGCACATGCACCAGTGTTAGCAACATCCAATTACAATGAAAAGTTTCACCTGTTCTCATGTTCCGATGGATAATAATGACAGCAGTACTCACACAGAAAAAAGGACAGGGATAGAAGCCACTTACATATTACAGTGGGTCACTGGATGCAGTGATACAGGGACATTTCCCATGTGAGCAGGCACTTGCTGCTACTGTATTTGCTATTGAGAAGGATTCCACAATTTCTATGGGGTGCCCAGTATGTTTGTATGTGTAACATGCGTTATTTGCAATACTGGAGACAGCAACATGAACATTGACAACTCAGAGATTTTCAGGGTAAGAGGTAATACTAAAAACCCCAGCAATAGAACTGGTGAGATGCAGGACCATAAACCCAACAGAGTACTTTGCAGAGATATTAGAGGAAAGGGACTATATACATGACTGCATGGACAGGAGTGAAGTTATTCTCCTGCTTAAGGAAGAAGTGATTGAGGTGGGGGGCATAATTTTCATTGACAGATGTTCCAGCATTGACCAGACCAAAGGGCAAAGATATTCAGGTTGTGCAGTGCTGGGGCATAAACAAGGAGTACACAGAGGGGAGGAGTTAAGAATGTACTCAGAGAAATGACTACCAAACCATTACTCTGCACAAGCAGCAGAGCTGGTAGCCTTGATTGAAGCTCTAAACATGTCAGCGGGCCAGACAGTAAACATCTATTTCTGATTGTGCCTATGTTACTCTCGTAGTGCACTCAGGGTTAGCAAGATGGGAAAGTAGAGGGTTTAAAAGAAGCAATGACATCCTGTTCAGCATGCAGAATTACTAAGTAAACAACTAGAAATGTTACCACCCCCAGCAGAGTTAGCATTAATAAAGTGTAAAGCCCATACAGGAGGGCAAGACTTTTTCTCATTAGGAAACAAAAGAACAGACAGAGCATCAAAAGAAGTAGTGTACCTTTCAGACGGATCCCATGTCCCTGGCAAAAAAGTAAAAAAACATAAAACACTGTGGTCTACCCTGTCAAAAAGGTGATATGGGGTAATTGGAGAATGATCCACAATTTTACACCCCCTACATAATGTGGTACAGAAAGAGTTTCCAGTGGTTCCAAACCCGGCCACCATTTTGTATAGTATCCCCAAAGAAGAAACCCACTTTACAGTGGTAGATATAAAGAATGCCTTCTTCTTGATACTGTTGCACCCTGTGGGCCTCATTACGAGGTCCGGCACCCGCGAATGGGCAAGTACCAGGCCCATTATGAGTCCGGCGGACCTGGTAATTGCCCATTCATTGGTGCCGGTATAGAAGTGCTCCCCATCCCCATGGGAATGGGGAGCATGGATGCACCGGCACCATTATTAACGGTGCTGTGCATCTGCCAGTTGTGCTCGTGGGTGCTGCACAGCTCGCCAGGTCCGGCACCCGCAAGTACAAATCGTAGTTTGGCGTTAAGGTGACAACGGTGCCGGTAAGCTTACCGGCACCGTTCCCACGGTACCGCCAAACTCCTCATGAGGCCCACAGTACCCCACCTCCTTTACCTATGGCGGAAAGTGCTACAAACACACTTGTTTGCCCTAAAGGTATGGCAAGAGCCCAAGCATATTTAACTGAATATTACATGCTGACCTGGAAAACATTCAAGTGCCCTGCACGGTCATACAGTACATGGAAGATCTGCTTGTGCGTAGTGACAGTCAGCAGAACTGCCAAAGAAACTCTATCACACTCCAACAACTCCTGGCCTACAGGGGTACAAGGTTGACAAGGCCAAACTCCAGGACTGCCAACAGGATGCGCTATATTTAAGTCAGCTCATATCAGAAAATGGCAAAAGAATCATGCCAGGCAGAGCGGCATCTGGGTGCACCACCCCCAAACCTATAACAGTGCAAGACATGCAAAATCTTCTTAGGGATATGCAACTATTGCAGATCATGGATTTTTTGACTATGCAGCATATACCTAACCACTCCTACAGGCCCTCAAAGAAGCACAGAGAGGCAATCACAAAATCATATGGAGAGCGACATGATACAAAATGTCAACGATTTGAAGGAAGTAATATCCACGGCTCTAGTTCTTGCCACCCAAGACTACACCCAGGAATTTTACATTTTCTCACATTGTAACAGCACACTTATGACCGCCGTACTGACCAAGAAAAGTACAATCGGCCTATTATAGTGGAACACTCGAATCAGTTATGAAAGGGCAATTTGCATGCAAACAAGCACTTGTTGCAGCTTCCTTCGTGATCGAAATAAGTTCCACAATCATGATAGGATGCTCAGTCACTCTGTATGTGGAGCATTCAGTATTTACCATTTCAGAGAGATCGAAGTCTACCATGAACACACAGAGAGCATCCTCATATGAGATTATCTGCTCGAGCCCACACATTAATTTTATGAGATGCAAAACAGCCAACCCTGCCACATTTCTGACAGAAGTGTGTACAGATGAAGACTTGCAAATACATGACTGTGTTATATTTCAAGGGGAGGAAGATGACATTCCCAAAGCAAATGATAACCAATTGGAGGAGGGGGAGGTGCTCTTTGTTGACGGGTCAGTGACAATTGATCAAGAGACAGGACAAAGACATATGGGCGACACAGTAGTGCACCTCGAGGGAGGTGAACATGAGACACTAGTGATGAAAAGACTAATGATACATTATTCGGCCCAAGCAGCAGAGGTTATAGCGTTCATTGAAACGCTACAACCGTCACAAGGTTACCACGTGACAATCTATTCATACTTGGCATACGTCACTACAACAGTGCAAACGGGTTGTCATGAAGGAAGAGGACAGGTTTCCGGAGAGTAGACGGTTCCGCAGTACAACATGCCACACTGCTAGATACATTGATTTCTGCGTTGTCACAAACCTCTGTGGTGGTGATTGTTAAATGCGCTGCCCAAACCAATAACACAGATGAGATTTCACTGAGAAAAGTCTGCTGCAGTTGATGCAGGCAAATTGGCGGCCTATCTTCCTGTCCCAATAATTTCAGAGTATGTCCAGATGACACCAACACAAGAACATCAAAAGACACCCTATACAGCATTGCCTGTTGCACAGCTTATCGAGCGACAAAGCAGTGAAGAAAAGGAAATGTGGTCCAAAAGAGGATACAAACCATCCCTGACAGATTTGTTATGATGCCAGGAATGTTCTGACAATAGCTTTTGACTAACTCCACCACCCCGCCAAGAGCTCAAAGCAACACATTTCAGAAGACAAACAGGGGGATTGGTTTACCCCCAATCATCAGGAACACCTCAAAAACCTGATCATAAATTCATGTGCCAATGTTTTACCACAGGCATGACATTCCGGACGCTTCAGTCTATGAAAGCCTCTTCCAAATAGGTGGACCCTTAACCCTCTAAAGCCATCAAGGAAAGATTGACTCTGTAGCTCCAGATTTGGCATATCTTTGCAACCTCTTCTTCACCACTGAGTTTTCCCCACTTCTCCCAAGCATTCTCTGCTCAAAAATCCCTCTGCACAGAAACTGCTCTTCTGAACAACCATGTAGACCTGCTCTCAAATCCTGATTGTAACTCTCCCTCTGTCCTCATTCTCCATGACCACTCCTCTGATTTCAATGGTGTAAAA
This sequence comes from Ambystoma mexicanum, assembly GCF_040938575.1. NCBI lineage: Eukaryota > Metazoa > Chordata > Amphibia > Caudata > Ambystomatidae > Ambystoma > Ambystoma mexicanum. The sequence goes on along the minus strand of NC_090926.1, from coordinate 516,108,424 downwards.
CACAGGTCCTAATCTCCTGTCTCTGTGATGTCCTGGGTATCACAGATTAGGCAGTGGCATGGCTAGCATCCTTTCTCTCAAGTGGAATTTGGGTACTTTCTCTCTGCAATCGCTCTCTCTACTTGTGGTGTTCCCCCGGGGTTCTAATATATCCCCCTGGTTTTTCAATGTCTACATGGCTCCTTTGGCCCACAAGATCTCTGCCTTCCCCTCCAACTTTCAGTGTTATGCGGACAACACACAGCTCGCTTTCAGGCTACCCTCAGGCTCCTCCTCCTCACTCATTCCAGACTGTCTGCCTGCAATTTAGTCTTGGTGTGCTGATAACAATCTCTGCCTTAAAGCCAGTAAGACAGAGATTTTCTTTACAGGGACCCCTGATTCCACTTTCCCACATTCACTCTGGCCAGCCTGTCTTGGTCCTGCGTGCTCACCCACCAGTGAGGCAAACAATATGGGGGTTATCTTTGACTCTACTCTCTTCTTCTCTTCTCACATCTCTGATGCTTCCAAAAAGTCTACTATCAATTGCACCTCCTCAAAGGCATTCTACCTTTTCTCAACTTCCCCCACAGCCTCACCATCTCCAGAGAACTCGTTCTCTTCAGACTGGTCTACTGCAAATGTCTAATTCTCAAACTTCCAACTGGTACTCTCTGAATTCTTCAATTTAGCCAGCACTGAAATCTCTCCATTGATTTCCGTGGCTGCAAGGGTCAAGTTCAAGTCCCTCTGCATAATCCACATGGCTTTCTGTGGCCAGAGGCCATATTATATGCAATGTTCTCTGCCTAAATACACTCCTTCTAGGGCCCTCCACTCAGCCTACTCCAACTCGCTGCAGGTGAGCCATCTTTACAAACATAGATTTGGGTGCAGATCCCTATTTTCTGCAGGTGCCTCCCTCTGGAACAGCCTCCCTGCCTCTCCCCGTCTTGAACCGGACCTCCTTAAGTTCCAGAAACTCCTCAAGGCCGTCCCTTCTCTTCCTCATTCTCTCTCCCTATCCCCGATCCCCTGCTTACTTCCTTCACTCTCTCCTTCCTTGCCCCTTCTTTCTCTTCCAACCTGCTCAGTTTGCTGACTGGTCGCCTGGTGCACTTCCAGAGCCTCACGGGTCCCAGCCTCCCACCTCCCGTCCTGCACTTGCCTCTGCTTGGCACTACTTCACTCGGAATATGCTCCTCGAGAGGGGCAATCACCCTGCCCATAACTGAGGCCCTTGCTGGACTGGGCGAACACTCCCCCTCTCGGTCATACTTCTTGTCTCGCACTTGCACAACCGTGAAGACACTAGGCCTAGCACATTTGTCTGTCCTGTCCTCCCTGTCTCCCCTCCCTGCTTGGTTTCACCTGAACTACTCAAACATAGGCATATTAGTGACAACCAATCACCATTCAATCTAAAATGTCACCAGGCAGTTAGGTTATTGGTCTATAAGCCCTTTTTCCCTCTCTACCCCTTCTCCCCCCACGCTTTGTAATGCACTTGCACTACCTGACTAGTCGTTCAGCATAGTATGGTAGTTTATTGATTGTATGCTCTCCCCCCCCCCCTTCTCATTCCTTCCTGTTATGCACTTGCACTAGTTGAAATGCCTCTGGCCTTGTATGCTAGTTTTTTGTTAAGATCATTCGGACTATGTTTAAGGCCTAAGAATGACAACTGTATTCCCTTGTTCCCTTCCCGCCTTATAGCGCTTTCAAGCACTTCACTTGTTTTTAAGTGCTTTACAAATAAACCATTACAATTTACAATTTACAATTACAAACCCAGTTTTCAAGGCCCTTGCGAGGTCAGATCCTCAACCCCTCTTGCTGTAAAAGTAATGGGGCTCTGCTATTGGATACATCTTTCTGATGTGTGCAGGGCAACCACAGACAGCATACAATCACCCTAAGTTCCCCCGCCCCTGCTTCTCTACCTTTGCACAATTGTACAACCAGCCAGTTAAAAAATAGTATCCACCCCTTGGTGTATACAGAAACATACCTAGTCACCATCAAATGAAATATTCTATAAATCTCTCTCTCTCTCTCTCGCTCTCTCTCTCTCTCTCTCTCTCCCTCTCTCACTCTCTCTCTCTCTCTCTCTCTCTGTCTCTCTCTCTCTCTGCCCTCTGTCCTTTTTATTTCTTTTGTGTGCATTATTTCAGGGAAAGAAGACAATGGAAGCAGCATCATCATATATGTCTGTATATAAATAATGTTAGCCATCAGACTGTCCCTAGATGTTCCTATTTGTACACGTGTGGTTTGCATTTTAGTGCAGCACTATTTGCCATTTTTTAAGGTTGGACTAGGAATTATATTGGGGAGCTTCTTTTATATGGGGAGCTCAAATACAAGAGGGGGGCTTGTACAAACACCACCAACACCACTGTAAATATGTATAATAATAGTAACAAGCATAATAACAGCTAAAACAAATCAACAAGTACACCTGCATATATTAGCAAGAAAATGAGCATAATATTAGAGCATCTTTTTCCATTTATTTTTAAAAAAGTGTTTCCATAATATAAGCATGTATGATAATATTATTTGGGGTATTTGCTGTTAGTAAATCCATAGAATTACGTAAAAGAAGGAAAAGGCTATTAAGAAGGGCGAAGTATGATGCATACCATTGCCTAGGCCTGGATGCCATTGATGATGTACGACAACCTGAAATGTCAATTAGCTGGTACACAGACATGAGTGTGATATGGAGACAAACAGCAAATTGCAGCTGCTGCGTGTGTTCAGTGATGCAAGTATGGTTAAAGGCACCTTCCAGGTACACAGAGTATGACTAGAGCTTGTCGATCAATAACCTCTGCAATGTAACAACAACCCAAGAGAAATGAAATGCCTGCAGCAGCCATACTTGGTCATTTAAGGATTCAAACATAGAAACAGCAAGTGGCAAGAAACCCCACTTAGTTGTCTGGCAGAAGGACTTTTAGGATACAAGAAGGAACTCCTGGCTCAAGTAGAAGCAATCCGCGCACAAATTTGGACAGAGCACATCGCAAAATTGACATGGATTGCGGCGATAGAAAAACCCAGTGAAAGTGCATTCAGAAGAAACCTATGAACTTTGCTTCCACATTGAAGGAACTATCTTTATTGGTTGGAATGATTAGTGCAACAGAGCTCTGAAGACCTGAAGAGTGGCACAGCAGCTGTCATGAATTATTACTGACTGTGTGGCCAACAAGCGTACTCACACCGTCATGGAGGGGCTTTTGTTTGCTGGCCACGCTGCACTCAGCGCTACTAGTAATCCCAAAAGAACACTTGCAAGCAGGGGCGTAGGAGACCCATACAATATGGGGGGGTGGGGGCCTTGAGGGCTTTGTTTTTTTTTATTTATTTGTTGTGTTTTATTCAGATAACTCGACTTTTCACATAATTAAAATAGCAGTACGTATTAAATTACATATATCATCACTGTATAAAACAAGAGAAAAGAAAAAAAGAAAACCAGAGAAAATTAAGAAAAAGAAAAGCAGTTCAGAGTATAAAAACCTCCCAGCAATGGACCTTTAGAGAGATCTTTTATAATACTCTCACCTGCGCTTTAAGTGCAGATGCTTTATGGGGTTTTGTCAACCCTTCCTATCCTATTCCACTTGAACCCTCAATGATGGAACATGATTCTGCCCCTTTCCAGCAGTGTATGGACTTCAATCATACCTCGGCACCAGGGTATTCACTGGATTTACATGGATAGCGGAACAAGTGCTGTTTTGCATCTGGAGACTCGTCTTTATTTTTTTCTGGGTCACCCAGATGGCTTATGATGTCCTCTATTAAAACTTGTCTACAACTCATTATTGAGCTGGTGGTAGGTACCAAAAATGCAGTTGCATCCCTATTTTAAAACAAGCGTTGGAAACGCCAACCTTTTGGGCTTTAATGTAGGCATGGAAAAGGCCCTTGCCAAGCACCGCCACAGTGGTATTAGGTACCCACTGACGGTAGCAGCTGCAAAATGGTGCAAGTACCTGAACATTTAATAGCAGTGCCTGGCAAATGCCCAATACGTATAGACAAGTCAACACTTGCAATTGCTGTTTTTTAGCCTGACTTCAGTGAGGGAAATGCACAGTGCTCATAGAGTGATTGAATGATTTTTGATTGATTGTTTATTTGTATAGCACTTCTGCACAATGTCTTTCAAAGCGCTTCAAGGGGGGGCATGGGAGAAATACAGTTACATTCTCCCAGGTACTTGAAACAACTAAGAATATGAAGAATAACTATCATAATCAGCCTGACGACATTTCAGATAGTGCAAGTGCAATGAACAATGAAGGAGAAAAAGGAGTGGATGAAGGCATCCCTGGATAAGACATTTGTATTACACCAGTAGTGCATTCCCCGTTCCAATTAAGTTATTAACTACACAGTCTAGTGTTTTTTTAAAGGAATAGGTTATGGCGTAAAATGAGTCTGCGGCCCACGTGGCATTTATCCACCAAAAACCCATGAAAGTTGCTAGGATAGCCCAAATAACATGATGTTGTGTCGCAAGGCAATATGCCACGGACCCTGGCACCAGCCCCCACTACAGGACAGGTCAGAGGTGAATATATACCTCATTTAAGGTTAGTCTTGACTTCAGACCTAGGCTGCAGGTAGGATTGAATGAAATTGGAGTTGATGCAGGAGCAGCCTGCTGTAACTGTCTCTTTCCGGAGAGGAACCAGACAGGAGCACAGATGACACTGGGGCAGTGGGAGTGTGCCAAGCCCGAGCTCCCACGTTCTCTCTAGTAAATCCTTCCCATGCCAGCCTGAACCTGGGAGAGGGGGCCCACTTTGTGTATTATCAGGCCCAATCAATGTGCAGGCAGATATGGTGTAGTGTATATATCTGCAATTATTTCAACAAACAACTTCTAATAATCCTTGTGCAGGCCTCGTGAGCATGGATCACGGGTTAGAAGAAGACACATTCGTGACTGCACCCTTTATTTGGGAACATGAGGCGAAGCACCATTCTTCCTTGTACAAATCTTCCCTTTTTACCATTATTCACTCCACATTCTCGACTGTTGTACATCTTTTTCTCCCAAATCCCTTCCCTGCACCCCACACCAAGTCTTTTCTATGACACACCGCCCTCTGCACTTTCTCACTTGTCTGTACTTTTCTCTCATTTGCAAAACCTGAAGCACCATCTATGCCCCACACCACTCTCCCTGTGTTCTGGTCTTTCCTGCACCCCTCTGTCCCCTGCACACACTGGTCACCCTGCGATGCAAACCATCCCTATCCCTTACCTGCACTCCATTTTTGTTCCCATCTCTCCCCTCCCTTGCTCTTCTCTTTTTCTGTCCTCTGCACCCTGTCTACCCTTTTTAACTTTGCAGTCCCACACTCTACTGCACCCCAGTCCCTCACTTCCCATTCCCCCATGGCCAGCACCCCACAACTCCCATCTACACTTACTCAGCACTTTCTCCTCAGTCTTCAGAACACCCTCGATATCCTGGCTTACATTTCACAGGTTTTCTGTTGCACGCCTTGCATGACCAACCACTCCATATAGCTTCTTAGAATAAGCTGGAACAGGCATGCCAGATCCATGACCTTAAAATGGCCCATTGATACCTGCAAGCATTAACTCTTAAGAGAAAGTCAGGAGCATGGATATTTTGAAGGGGGGACAGACACAGAAGTTACTAAATCCACGTACTGCAGAGGCTCTACCCTACTGTGACCACTCAAGTACGCAGACAGAAACAGCCAGGCTAAATAAAACAGGGTGAAGCTTAGCCTAGACCTACAAAAGATTAGTGCTTGATTTCTTTTCAGAGATGTGCAGGATAGGCACCAACAAATGGTTTATTTTGGGCACAGACAGAGTTCAGGTCTGTGCTGGTGTTAAGCAGAATCCAGTGCAGTTCCCTTAGGGAGCACTACACCAGATCAGGACTAGAGGTGAGAGCAATACATCCCCTTTGATATCAGTCTGTACCACAAAGATTTAGTTGGTAGCTGTGGCTGAGCAGTCAGACCTATCTCAAGAGGGAGATGAGCAGTATTCCGGGTTTACACAATAGGTATCACAGTACTATGGAACAAGGAAACACTGACCAAAGCTTTGTATCAAAAAGAGAATATATTTATTCTATACACATCTAGTTCAACACATAAATCACAGTCGATAAAGTAAGTTAAGTTCAATCAAGGAAAAGTATGTACAACTCCCTATTCAATTGTAGACAAGTTTATGGTAAAGTGAAAACTGAGCAAAACGGCACAGTGAAAACCAACTACAAATGGCACTCTATCAATTTAACGAAAGGGAGGGAAAGCACAAGTTAAACCGAAATATCTTCAGACACCCCCTAGCAACACTTCCCTGAAGTTTTGTGAACAAGTAATTCACAGTGACACTTTAGCAGAAAGATAAGTGAATGAAAACAGTAGAAAGGAAGAGGGGTTTAGAAGATTCAGGTGTATCATCACATTTCTTATTGAAAATCAATCTAGTGAGAGCAGATCTAACAAATCAGCCAGAGTCAATAGGCCTGAGCCAGAGTCAGTGGTACAGGACCAAGAGCTTAGGAGCAAAAATGTTCTTGTAGCTGCAGTCAAGTCTTTGGTAAACAAATATTGAAAAGGTAGATGCGAGGTGAAAGACAATGTTAAGAGAGAGGGCGGCCAACCCAACAAGTAGATAAAAACACCTTTCGGGCTACCACGGGGAAAGGGAGGCCTGGCTGAACAATGTACCTTAAACATGAAGAAGTGACTCCTGCGGTGGCGGTTGTTCCTGGTAGTTCCTGCAGTTCGAGAGGTCCAGCAGAGGAAGAGAGTCTCTCATCGTGGAGGAAGGTTCGAGTCACTGCACTACCCAGGGATGAAACCAGCCGCAGTGCTGCCAAACGAAGTTTAAAAGGTACGCTCCTTTTAATCGCGGTCCGGGTCGATAGCTGTCTGGCTATCCGGTCTCCAAGTGCTGGGCACTGTCAATTCGACAAAAGCAGGTCCGGAGGAGCGATGGGTGAACTGGTTGTTCCCACCAGCTCAAGGGGAGAAGGCTCTTTTGATGAAGATCTCCTCTCTTCATGTGGAAGAAAAGTGGTGAGACGATCCGGCAGGGCTTCACCGGTGGTATAGATGGGCTTCACCGGTGGTGTAGATGCTGAAGATGTCTGTGGCTTCTCTCCCCTTCGGTTCCGTAGTTCCATTGGCGACGTCTTGCTCTTCCAGTCCTCAGGACCCTGCTTTTATGCAGAAAGAGACCCATTCATACAGCCTAGCTGTCGCTGACACAGTGGAGTGGTCTTCTTGGTGGGAGACCCTCCAGCCTATCAGGTTAGAGTGCGACCTGAGTTGCTGCGGCAACTCTGTCCAGGGGTTCTACTCCCCCTCCCAAACAACAGAACCACCCCAGAATCAGAGGCGCTGAAAGGAGGGCTTCTTGGCAGAAGCCCACCAAAGAAGCGAACAAAGGATCCCCGACCTGGGTTAGGAGTTTAGAGTAAGACACGAGAACGAAGTTATATTAAAGTTCTGGCAAATAAAACGTACCAGAGTAAAGTTAATAATAAAATAAACCGGCGGTATGTTAGAGGCTGTCAGTAAAGTGTTAGCCTCGAACAATGGGAAATCCCATAGGAAAATATTTGCGGTTGAATATTTTTGGTAGTAACCACTGCCACCAGCCAGAAACTTTAGATAGCTGGACTTTAAGGTACCCCCTCGAAAATGAACCCAAGGGAAAAACTATTAACCGTTTCCAGTACCTCCATAGTAAAATGGGTTGGACTGGTTAAGTTTGTAAGATTTGACTAGTAAAGCCAATGGGGACTTTACATGCCCTTGGAGACAGTAGTCAGTCCCAGGGTATGGAGTCTATGTTTGGGGGTCGCTACGACACCCCTGTGTCACTGCACTGAGGGTGCTTTGTAACACATGTGAATGAAGATGGTTCCTATAGGTGAGAGAAAATCCCATAGGCATTAAACACAAAAATAGCCTAGAACACACATAGCAAAAATGCCTAAGAGTGGGAAAAAGAGTCTCACTCTTAGCAGGTAAAAAGAAACAAACTCGTCAAATCCATTAAAGCTGCTGGGGGACTCTATAGGTAAGGGAAATTAGCCATAGAATGAGAATTCTCCCTAACAGCTTGTAATACTTTGCTTTATGGAATATAATGACACTTTGGTCATAGCGCTTAATGCTAGATGCTTTCAGCTTCTAGGCAATGTAATGACAGGTATTATTACCCTCCTTTAAACAGCACTGAATTTATGAAAGGTTAAGTGGACCCAGCTGCTGGGTTTGAACTAGCGAAATGAAGGTAGCCCTCATGTCAGCGACCACGCTTTAGGTGTGGTACCATCCAAACTTCAAGCAGGTGTGAGTTAATGGGAAGAGGTGGAGGGGTGTGCCTTTAGTGAGGCCTAGTATACATCAAGTATTTTCCCTTGCCTACCATAGACATTATTATGGAAAAGAGTGCACATCCCATGTAGCAGCCCTTCTTGAGATTGGCTAATCCTCATTTTACTTTATATGGTTTCAAGAGTATTTTGTATAAAATGTCAGGCTGATATCGTGTCTGCACTTTGCAAACCAGGCCTGGGGTACAGAGACATCGTGGAGAAAATCCAGTCTTAGCCAGATTGTGTGATCCTGGGTGAATCGTGTGACCCCCCCCACTTTGCATTATTTTCTATATATTTTTGCTTGGGATCACCTAGAAGTGACTCAGTTGGCAGTGTACACTATAACGAAATGCCTCAATCATAAATGTTCTGACAGAGTTTCTTGTTGCTCCATGTATGCTAAGCATGTTGAGTGAGTGTGATGAAGGACAAAGTGTCACAGCAATAGATGTCACCTCCAGCTAAGGGACTTGGTCTCATTTTGGGAAGCAGTTATAGATACATAGAATTTGTAATGTTTTTTGCAGAGAAACGTATCAGCTGCAGTCAGTGTGATCCAAATGTAAGGAAATAAACTAGAAACAATCTCAAAGTAACCTGACTGTTTAGGGGCACTACTATAGTGTAAGCAGCAAAAATAATCATCACACCCTTCTCCTTATAAAAGACAATACATCATATATTAAACAGTGTTGTGGCATTTGTATAGAAACTGCATGTACATGTCAATATATACCGGCTCCTATTGTGCACCCGTTATCCTCTGCTGTATAAGTGAATGGCCTCTGTATTTTTTTGTGCGCTCTTGTAAATCCATGTTGGCCAATGCTTGGAGCGTAAATGTGAGCCCTGGCTGCCCATCAGTAAGGAACAAACAAATAGTTGTTCTGAATCGTGATGTTCCTCTTTGGCAGGGGCTTGGGCACACTTTCATGAATTGAAAAACATGAGGGTGGCACTGGCAGGGCCTCAGGTTTTTCAATTAATGAAAGTGTGCCACTGCCAACGTCAGATATACAGCTTCTAAACATGTGCTGCAGGTTGCAAACTGATCCTGGAATCCTGGTTTCTTAATGTTTCATTGAAACATTAAGAAGCCAGGATTCCCTGATGAGTTTTGCAATGCACCGCGTGTGTTTAGAAACTGTATATCTGACATTGGCACATTGAATGCACCCCAAATAATTCCACTGCTAACGTCAGATATACAGTTTATAAACATGCGCGGCATGTTGCAAACTGATCTGGGAATCCCGGCCTCTTAATGTTTCATTGAAACATTAAGAGGCAAGGATTCCCTAATGAGTTTAGCCACACGCCCCCCATGTTTAGAAACTGTATTTCTGACATTGGCACATTTAATTCACCCCAAATAAATCCACTGCCAACGTCAGATATACAGTTTATAAAGACGTGCAGCATGTTGCAAACTGATCAGGGAATCCTGGCCTCTTAATGTTTCATTGACACATTAAGAGGCCAGGATTACCTGATCAGTTTTGCAATGCGCCGCGCGTATTTAGAAACTATATTTGACATTGGCACAGCCGCACATTCCCTCCAATAAATCCTCCTCATGCCGCCGTGCACCTGGGAGAGGAGGGGAGGCACTTGACTGACTTACCTTATGGTAGCTGCTACCTGCTCCGCCTGTTTTCACTCTGTCTCCCTCGATGAAACACACGCATTCATAAGCACAGAGTCACTGCAGCACGCGTCGCTGCCTGACTTCTCCTTCATTCTGAAAAACAAAGGCTGAGGATGCGCAGCAGGGCACTGCGCAAGCAGGGCATGTGCAGTTTGTTCCCCGGCATGGGCCTGTGGGCCTGTTCATTATGCCAGGTGCAGGCAACAGCAGAAGTTGCAGACAGTTAGTCTGCTGTAAGCTTGCAAAAGTATAAGTAAACTCTACTTTAACTTTCACAAGCGTACATGACAAATGCAGCCTGTAGTGCAGAGACTGCATCTACGCTGACAATTATTAAATGCCCAGACAAGAATGTGTTTTCTCTCCAGAATTCCTATCAAGTGCATTATTATATCTTGTGACTTCTCTTGCAAATTTAAGGTATGATATGATATGACATTTATAACTCGCATATACACAAGTTTTTCAAGGCGTGACGAGGCAAGGTTCGGGGAACAGAGGGAAGACAAAGAACAATCTTAGTAGGCCATGCAACATTGAGATTGCACAAGTGCAGGGGAGGGGGCAAAGGGATATGTGTGGGGGGTAAGGTGGCAAGGGGCAGTGCAATACATAGGATCAACAGTAAAATAAATCAAACATACTTACATAAGAATAATAGGAAAACAGCCACCAAGGGCAGGAGTTGCCTGAGAGACAGTGCAGGTGTGTAACTGGTGGGGGAGAGGACCTGGGCCCAAGAACAGTGGGTAGCCAAGTGACCAGTGCAGTTTCAGTCAGGAGTTCAGCAGGGGAGAGGAGGAGAGAAAGCAGAAACAAAGAGGAAGGTCTTGAGGTGCTTCCGGAACTGGAGATGGTTCTGCTCAAGCTTCAGCGCACAGGGAGGCTGTTCCAGAGGGGGGCACCAGCACAAAGAAATAGATCTGCCCCCAACTCCTGACTTGGAGAAACAAGGGACCCTCTAGGAGCTGGAGGAGGAGGAGTGAAAGCTTGAGTAGGAATATATTTCTGAAGAGAGAGTTAGAGATATTTTGGTCACAGGCCCCAGAATGCCTTGTGGACAATGCAGAGGGTCATGAACCTAATCTTTGCTGCCACTGGGAGCCAATGAAGAGATTTCAGGGCTGGAGAGATACGATCCCTGGGCTTGCAGTGCTGTTCTGGATGAGCTGTAGAGAACAGAGAGTAGAGGAAGGCAGGTTTATAAAAAGGCTGTTGCGGTAATCCAGCCTAGAGAGAAACAGATCTCTGGAGACAGTGAGCTTCTGGGTGAAGGTGAGGAAAGGAAGAATACCTCTGAGGAGGTGAAGCTGGTAGTTTGACTTCTTAGAGATGTCAGAGATGTGAGGAGAGAAGGAGAGTGTGGTGCTGAAGATGACCCATGGTTCTTAGCCTCACAGGTGGGAGCAGGAAGATGGCCAAGGGTGGCATGCCAGGGAGTGACAGGAAAGGAAGGTGCAGGTGTGCCGATGAGGAGGATCTCCAGCTTACTGGCATGAAGGCAGAGATCATTGGTGGCACACCACTCCTGGACTGCAGACAGACAATCCAGGATGAGAGAGGGAGAAGAGGCAGGAGAGGGGAGCCTGAAAGCGAGCTGAGTGTTCTCCACATAGCCCTGAAAGTTTGAGCAGAGATCGGCAATGTGGTAGGTGAGAGGTGTGCCAGGTATTGGTTGAACAGCCAGGGAGAAAGTTTAGACCACTCATGAGATAGAGGAGAGGAAGTATCTAAGTTGGACCTGGGAGGGTCAGTCTGAGAGGGAAGAGTTCAGCCAGGCCAGGGCCTGATCAGTGATACCTAGGTTATCACGTAGCCAGTTGAGCAGGATGGCATGGTTGACCATGTCAAAATCAGAAGTTAAATCGATTAAGATGAGGACAGAGGGGTGATTGGCATTGAGGTTAGAAAGCAGGTCTTTGTGGATGATCAGGAGAGCAGTAACCATCCTATTGGCAGATCTGAAGCCAGACTGATGGTCATGGAGACAATCAACAGATTCAGTGTGAAGATTAAGCTGGGAGATGGCCAGTTTTTCCAGGAGATTTTCCAGGAAAGAAGAGATGGAGATCGGGCAATAGTCAGACAGACAGGAGGGGTCGGCTGAGGATTTCTTGAGAAGAGGGTGCACAAGAGAGTGTTTCAGGGGGAAGGGAAGGTTTCAGTGGCAAAATACTTATTGCAGAAGTCGGCCAGGGCTGGAGTGCGGGTGACAATGTGGTCCTTGCTGGTTTTGGAAGAACAGGGAAGAACCTGTTTTGACAAGACTTTCGTAGATCAGACTTGTCTAGAAACCTTGTCAGGGGTGAAAAGAGGAAATGAAGAGAAGAGCGGTGGAGAGGTGGCCACTGGGAAGCCGGAGATTGAGGGGAAAGTAGAGGGAGAAGGAGGAGAGTACAAGAGGGTGGCCAGGTTGTCCTGGGTTTTAGAGATGAAATGAGTAGCCAGGGTCATGCAGACGGCCTGGGAGGGAACAGGAGAGGTAGAAACTACAGCAGGATTGGGCAGCTCCCTGCAGATTTTAAAGAATTCAGCCGAGTTGTTATGTACCGCAGAGACACAGGCTTGGATGTGAGCTCTCTTCTTAGTGAGGACAGAGATTTGGTATTACCTTTGGAGCAAGCAGCAGGCCAGTTTGTCAGAGGATGCACAAGATGACAGCCATTTCCTCTCAGACACCCTACACTTGTGTTTAAGGGTGACGATGTCTGAGTCCTACCAGGAGTTGCACTTGGCTTTTGACTTCGAGTGGATCCTCATGACAGGGGTAAGTACATCAAAAGTAACAAAGATAGATGAGTGGAGCTTGGAGAGGGCTGTGTCAGGATGTGAGTCAGCCAGAAGTGCAGGAGGGGGAGAGAAAGTAGCAGCAAAGGCTTCAACTGACACATGCTTCATGGGTCGGATGACCGAGAAGGTTGGTGGCAGAGTGGGGATTGGCTCGGCCTGAGGGGTAGAGAGACAGAGATGAAAGTAGAGGACAAATTGGTCACTCCAGGAGAGAAGAGTAGTGAAAGGTTAGATAGGGGGAGGTCTGAGGATTCTAGAACATCCAGAGTATGCCCTGCAGAGTGAGTCCGGCTGGAGGGAAGAATAGAGAGCGAGAGAGTCGCAGAGGTTATGAAAGAGTCCAGAGGGGGGACAGGAAGCATCCATGTGGATGTTGAGGTCTCCAAGGAGAAGGAGTTCAGTGGTCGAGGCCAGGAGGGAGGAAGAGAGGTCCGCCCACTCGGAGAGGAAGGAGGTTATCTGACCAGATGGCTGGTCGATGGTAGCCGAGTGAGAGAGTGGCCAGGACAGAGAGAAGGCCTGCAGACATGGCCTTCAAAGGACAAGTAGGTATGCATGGGAATGATAGAGGCAGGAATCCTCTTCGGGATGATCAAGGCTACCCCCCCCACCAGAACGGTTCGATCTGGGTGTGAACAGGATCTTGTAGCCATCAGGGAGGAGAGTGTCAAAACTCGTGACAGAACTGGCCATGAACCATGTCTCGGTGAGACCAAGAACATCAGAGTCAAGTTCTTCCAGGAGATGGCAGATGTCAGAGGAGTGTTTGACATCTAAGAGAGAGTTGAGAGTGGCAATGTGGAGAATGTTACCACCCTTTAAAGACTTCTGGGGAGGAGTATGAACCAGAAGGTACTTCCTATGGAATTGTAGAAGGAGCATGAGGGAGAGCAGAAGATGAGGGAGGAGAGGGCGGGGTAGCCACGGAGGAGGATTAGGGTGCCAGAGAGGTGGCAGAGGAAGGTGGCAAGGAAGCGAAGAAGGGGAAGCAGGAGAGGAAAGGAAATTGCTAAGCGGCGGGAAGCATCTACCAAAGAGGAGGAGGTTGGCCTGGGGGCCTTGGACCAAGACGGTGCCATTCAGGTAAAAATGAATGAGGAGTGGAAGGGGGCCAGAAGGGCCTCCCACCAGGTGCCACCATTAATGGGAGAGGAAGAGAAAGGAGAGAGCACAGATACCAAATGAGGAATCCATAGCTCTAGTGAAGGAAAGACAAAGAGGATGTCGGTGAGGGTCTGTCTGGATGAAGCACTGGTATAGGTGTCAGAGATAGGCAGGTGTGGGTTGGATATCCTTTTTGAACTTCTTCCTACCAGACTTAGTGAGAAGGGCAGGATAGTCGATAGAGAAGCAGCTAGAGAATATAGGAGAAACAGAGAGCACCATAGAGTATGGAGAGGCGGGGGAAAGAGGGGAGAGGAATAAGGGGGAGGTGAGGAGTGGGGTGAGGAGAGGGGGAAATGGTAGGGGGAGGAGACACTGGGGGCGCACACAAGGGGGTGTAAGCAGATGACACCGAATAAGACAATAAGTAAGTAAATAATAAACTAAACAAAACTAATTTAAATGAAAGGCTCAAGATACAAGAGGGACAAGAGAAGAGCAATCAAGTATAAGTGAACAAAACAAGGGGACCTGTAAGAGAAAGGACACAACAGGGAACAACCAGGCAGAGTAGGGGCTGTAAATGAATGAAGACAACGGAAACCTACAGAGAAGCATGAAAAAACATACATAAGTAGACAGTACTGTATGTGGTAAGAACTGGGGAACCTGAAAGAAAGGACACAACAGGGAACAACCAGGCTGAGCTAAGACTAGATAAATGAACACTGATCAGGGAACCTAAGGGGAAGAGTGAGAAAACAAAGGAGGAGGGTAGCCAAGTGACCAGTGCAGTTTCAGTCAGGAGTTCAGCAGGGGAGAGGAGAGTAGTACACATAACGTAGTCAAGAAGGCAAGAACTCAGCGATCCAAAAATAGAAGGGCACGAAACACACGTGATCGAGGATTGTGATGGACCACGCGGGCAGAGGACGTGCAATGCGAACATTCAAGAATGGAAGTGATGCAGCGCACACGCAATCAGGATTAGCGAGTGACCATGCAGGCTGAGGAGCATAGGCTCGAGTGTAGCCAAGGATGGAAGGGTGCAGAAACACAGGCGATCAAGGGTTGCAAGGGACCATGTGGGCAGAGGATGCATCGCACGAGCTGGCAAGGATGTAAGCAGCACGGAGAGCATGCAATCAGGGATTGTGGGGGAACCATGCAGGGAGAGGGTGCGGGAGGTGGATGAGGATGGAAGGGTTGATGGTGAGCTCAGGAGGAATTGGACAATGCAGGTAGGAATCAAAGGGCACCCGTTCAAGGGGCAAGGGCAGAGGGTGAGGTTTCAGGGGTGGGAGGGGGCACAGTCAGGGGAGAAGGCACAGTCAGAAGGGCTAAGAAGCACATAGCAAGCTAACCCCCCACAACTTCTTTGTCGCTAAATACATGTGTCATTAAACACCATGGCCTTGTCTTGCAAGGTCTTTTCCACAGAGGGTCTGAACCTCAGATTTTATAGGTGCAGAAGCGTGGACATAGCAAACGTGCTACGTGTCATCCGGCAGCGGCTCCTGCGAACCTGTGTCGTTCAACACTGTGGTCCTGTACCACGAGGGCTTTGCCAAAGAGGGTCTGAATCTCAGATTCTGTAGGCTCAAAAGCGTGGAGACAGCAAACGTGCTACGGGTCATCGGGCAGAGTCTCCTGTGAACGTACATCGTTCAACACTGAAGCCTTGTCCTGCGAGGGCTTTGCCGCAGAGGGTATGAACCTCAGAGTTTATAGGCTCAGAAGTGTGGAAATAGCAAAGGTGCTATGTGTTGTCGGACATTGTCTCCTGCGACCCTGCGTCATTCAACACTGCAACCTTGTCCTGCGAGGGCTTTGCTGCAGTGGGTCCAAGTAACTACTTGTAGGTAGATGCAGTGGTTGTTATGAATTATTGCAGTCATAGGTCACTATCAAAGAAGACCCAATATTGCAAGCCTTGAGTGAGGGAGCAAGAAGGTCCAGTGGGAAGCCATAGGAGAGAGGAGAGTAGGGATCGCCTTGGAACCTGGGAGAAAGATTTTTGTTTTGAAGAGTTCAGGTTGAGGCATGGGAGAGCCATCCAGTGGTCAGTTTCAGTGAGACAGTGAGTAATCAGTTATGAGATGGCTGGGGTGAAGTAGGGAAAGGAGAACAATTTGTGAGTGCCATCCACAATAAGATGATAGTGAAAGCCAAAGAATTAGATACGTCTAAGATAAGTTATAGATGGTGAAGAATAGAGGTTCACATACTGATCCTTGTGGGATGCCACTAGGGAGAGGGCAGGAGTCAGAGGTGTTCAAGTGTCATTAGATTTTAAAGGATCAACCTCAGTAGGAGGCGGTCCAGGCAAGGGCTGATTTGCAAAATTCAATGTCTTGGAGAGTCAGTAGGAGAGAGGAGGGGTGAATAGCATCAAAGGCAAGGATATTCTGCAACAAGAATGTCACAGTGTGCTCTGAAGTAAACCTTCCCTGTGGCGACCCTGTGGCGACCAATTTTCAGTACCTTATACAATATTCTGAGAAAAAATCACCCTTTGCAGAATCATCAAAAGAACCATCAACAAGGACCAGATCTTTCAAAGATATACATATCAAAACACTACTGGAAAGACTGGAATCAAATAAATATACCATCCCCACTGTTGAATAAACAGATTGCTGCACACTTAAAATAAAAAGATCTCAGACATCCAAGAAGACCTTAACAACAAAGAACACTGATACTCATACATAACCACACAACACTTTGCTAATTCCTCTCTCCATCTCCTCTCCAATGTCTCTAACCTCTTTCTGACTTCCCTCTAATAACTATTATTACCTCTTGTAACCCAACTTGATCACCAGAAGATCTGCCCCGTTCTACAAATCCATCTTGAAAGATGGAGCACTAAGTAACCCACCTAGCTTCTGCCCAAGTTCAAAGACCCCTTTAATTGGTAAACCTCTGATATACGTCATATTAATTCAAATACTGTACTTCATCAGCACTTAATGAAAACAAAGTAAACTCTTGGTTGAGATGCAACATTGATTCAAACCATCCAGGAATACAGAATCAGCCCTGTGTTCAATATGGGACACACTTAATACCAATGCAGACACAAACTCCAAAAGCACTCTAATCTGTTGGATATCTCAGCTGCATCTGACAAAATCAGTCATGAGATCCACCTAAAAACACTGAAAGACATTTGAAATAAAGAGACATCCCTAAGCTTGATGACCTCCTGCCTCACAGATAGAACACTATCATGGTCCCCCACAAACCAAAACATCATCCAGTAACCTATAGATTTCCACAAGGATCCACATTCTCACCTCATCTATTCAACATCTACATGACAGCCCTACTGGACCTCATCAGTGGATACAGCATCACCTCCTAAAACTGTGCAGATGATGCACAAATGATCAACACATTTGAGAACAACCCATCAACAAACGCACAAAATATTTAAGCTTGCCTTCCGCATGTGGAAGCTTTGAGTATAATAAACAGACTTAAACTAAACCCGACCAAAACAGAATTGAATTCCTGGAATCTAGCAATGTCTAACAACACCACAATTGCTTAGCCTTATTAGATGGGCCAATGGTCAGCATCATCCTTCATGGTGAGAAGTTGTGGAACCACAATAGATGTCATGCTCACACTTGAAACACTGGTCAGCCATCACCAGAAGGTGTTTTTAACTCCTCATAATACATTGCATTGTGCCTTACATTTACCCACAGAACTATGGTTGTGATTTCAGATGGCCTTTTCTGACTAGACATGGGTAATGACCTATATTTCAGTTTCCAGGACTGCCTGATGAGAATACCTCAATGTCCAAAATGCAGCGGTGAGTTTTAACTATTTGGAATTAAGAGATTCAAACATATTGTGCCAGCATTACCTAGTCCCCACTTGTTGCCCATCAACAAAAGGATTCATTTTAAAATTCTACCATGGAAGGCGCCTCCTCTCCTTCAGAAGCAACTTCTAGCCTGATTCTCCTTTGAGAACACTAGGGTCAAGCACAACTGAAAATTCAATAAGATTTTTTTATTTTTTTTTTATTTTATTGCATCAATTAGTTACCAAAGGAAACTTGAAATGCATTGTGGAGATAAAAAGAAAAGAAAAGAATTGAAAAAAAGGAAGAAAAGGAAGAAAAAGAAAAAAAAACAAAAAAAAACACAGTTACATCAATTATATATATATATAGGGGGGGAAACAGTATAAGTCGAGAAAAATAACTAAATGTCCAAAATTGTAAAGGTTTCTCTCATAGAGTTCAACAGAGCCAGGGTCGTAGATACTTTTTCCCCCCTTCTCAGAATTAGCCACCTGTCCTGCAAGGTTAAAGTGCTTAAATTTGAAAGGTGCGTCCCCAACCATTTCTCTCTGAACTTAGTTAAGGTAACACAATTCATCACTAGATGCTGTAAGGTTTCAGCCTCTTGCCCACAGCCTCGACACAGCAGACTGGTTTTTTCCTCTTTTTTGGTTCTTCTCCCTAAGACTTCTCTCGTGTGGAAGAGGTTTAGTCTGAATTTTAAGAACCGCTGTCTTTCCGTATTTGAGGGAAATTTATCCAAGTAAGGGTGGACGGTGCCTCTGCAATAGTGCTCGTCCATGCCTTGGGTGATTGATGGCAAAGCACTGAGCCTGTCCAGGGTGGCTATCCAGTCCCAGTCCAAGAGTTTTCTCTTTACCATTAGCGGATTTAACATGAGATTGTCTGGTTTTAGTGCTATGGTATTCAGGATTTCTAAACAAATTAATTGCCACTTGGTTAGGACCGGAATCAATTGTCTTTTGATTGCTTCGTTAATTGCCACAAATCCACTTCTTTCCTGGGGGTGCAGACATTTGCAGAGGAGTGTCAGGGATTTCCAGACCGTAGATATTTAAAGGGACGATAGGCCTACTTCCTTACGCACACTTTCCATTGGAGTTGATGTCGGTAAGCCCAATACTCTTTTCCAGAATAGGCCCTCCAACAGTATCCAAGCATCTGAATTGATGAAGAAATTCGCCTCTGCTGCGTAAGTGAGAATTGGCACAACTTTCAGTTTGTAGAAATCTACCAGAGGACGAAGGGAAAAAGAACAGTATCATCGCTTGATTAACAAGGCTTGCGAAGCTAAGTTTGTAACTTTACTTCTAAGCCTGCAGATACCTGGACCATCTTGGATGCTGTTGTTTAAAGTTACTCCAAGGTATATCATGGACGAAACCACTGGTACTTCTTCCCCGGAAAGGTACCACCTTAGATTTTTCATGCCGATGATAGGTCCTAGCCTCAAGATCTTTGATTTTTTTGAATTTATACGGAGGCCGTTTCCTTGTGTGTATGACTCGAGTGCCTTTAGTTGCCGCTGAAGTCCGATGGCCGTTTGGTCTAGCAACAGAAGATCGTCCGCAAATAACAGCCTTCCCATGACGGTCTCCGCGATTTTTGGGGGGAAACACCTCACTGCTTCGAAAGCTTCCTGCATGTCGGATATAAAAAGGCAAAAAACAGCGGGAGCCAACCGACAGCCCTGTTTCAGACCGTGCATGGCCACCACATTGTTTGAGAGGTTGCCCTGTCTTTCCAACCTTACTCTGAGGGTTGTCCCCGTGTGTAGTGCTTCGAGAGGTTCTCTCAGGTTGGTCGGACTTCCCCATTTCTTTAATTTGTGCCATAGCATTCCGCGATCAACAGAATCGAATGCCTGTTCCAAGTCTATTGACGCGATATAGATGTTCTTATATTTCTTGGCCTTAACCATGCATTTGATTATGTTGATGAGTAGCACATTTAAGGATGTTCCAATGCCCTTTCGAAAGCCTGATTGCCAAGGGTCCAGATGGTCTGCCAGCCGACTCCAATCATTTAGATGTTTCAAGATTAGTGCTGCAAATATTTTGCCGACGACATCCAAAAGGGCAATCGGTCTGTAGTTAGTGGGCACAGACCTATCTCCCTTCTTAAAGATCGGCACAATTATGGACGTCGTCCAAGATTTAGGTAACTTTTTTAGTCTTGTTATATTGTTATACAAATCCAGCATGAACGAAGCCCATTTTTCCGGGTCCCTTTTGAGGATGTCGTTGGTGAGACCATCAGGTCCTGCAGCCCTTGAAGAATTGGACTGTTTAATAAGGTCTAGAATATCTTGTTTTCCAAATTTAAAGTCCCAGGGCTCATTCGATGGTAAGAATGGGGCAGGACCACAGATTTTCCCCATAGAGTAAAGGTTCCGAAAGTGAGTTTCCCAAACTTCTGAGGCTATTGGATTTACCATTTTTGAGTCGGAAGGGATGTTTATTTCATTGATCAACTTCCAAATACCAGTGATGTTTTTAGTAGATGAAGCATCTTCTCACTGTCTTGTTGCATTATTTGATGTGTGTGTTGCTTAAGCCAGTTCCTGTAGGTGTTTCTAGCTTTAGTATACAGGACTAAGTCAGCTGGTGCTCTAGTTTTAACATATAATCTCCTGGCTTTTTTAACCAGTTTTTTTTTTGTCACTACTTGGTGATCATAGTGGTGCCGCTTGCATTGGTGAATTTCCTTGGCGACTACTTTTGGGCGAAAGATCTTCAGTGTTTCAGCATATTCTATCAGGTTTGGACCTTGGTCCTTGATTAAGGAATCCAGCACCAGGGCCATCTCTTTTCTTCCCATGCGTAGTCTATTGCCACCAGGAGTTGACTCAAGAAACTGGTTTGGTAGATGTTTGCCTGGTACAGACGAGAGCTTGTTCCAGGCCTCAGATTTGAGTTCCAGGATGTTGTGATCACTCTGGATCGTGGGGATCACTTCCAACGATATTAATTTGCCAAAGAGATTTTCTGATGCAAACATATAGTCCAGTGTACTTGTTTGGGCAACCCGTTTCCATGTGGGGGCAGCTGGTTTTTCACCCGGCAAGTTACCGTTTACCAAGTATATATTTCTGGCTAGTAGTTCCTTCTCCATGACCACGCCTCTCGTTATTTTTTTTGAACCGTTCAAAGGCAGGAACTCTATTTTCCTCTGCTTCTTGTCGTAACATTCCATGTTCAAGTCACCACATAGCAGAATTTCAAGTAGTGGGCATTCAATCCTGGCGTCGTCTATGGCTTCCAGTAGGACTTCCATAAGTTTGTCCTCATCTCGGGCTGTCGGGCCCCAGTATACGTTGCATATAAGCAACTGCCAGTCTGAAGTAAGTGAAGCTGGTTCTGATGTGGATGAAATCCTAGTAAGTTGGATCCAAGGGTTTCTGTTTAGAGAAGAGAGCACTTTTATGCCACGGGTGCGCTTTACCCCCAACAGTAAACCCGAGCTCGGTCTGCCTTTTGAGCCCTTTGTTGCGGGGTTTAGATATAGCTCAAACCTGTCCAGAAGAGGTAGATCACACAACCAGGTTTCTTGCAAGCAAATTAGGTCGTAAGAGGACAGGTGTGTTGCTGAATTGCCAAGTAAATGCACATAACCCCTTGTGTTCCAACTCATGATCTTTATCCCTTTTGGTTTGGAGTTGGAGTGGGCACTCGTAGATGGGTGTTGGCGTTATGACTTAGCAGATAGGACCCCAGCCAGCCAACTCCATTCGTCTTGACTATTCACCAAGTTTAGTCCTGCTTTTTCTGATTGAATATGCACTTGGTCTCCTCCACTATCAACCTCTCGGGTCCCTCTACCACTATTTCCTGCTTTCATTGGATGATCCTTATAGGGTTTGGCAGTGTTACTTCGGTGGTTGTGTAGTAGATGTTTCCGAATAGCTACACAGTCGGATCTGTTTTCCTCCTCCAACTCCCTAAGCACGAATCCACATAAGTTAAGTTTTGGGCCCAACTCTAAGAGTACATTTTTAGTGTTTTGATCAGTTGTGTGAAGAATCACACTGTCGTGTCGCTGTTCATTATGAAATTCGATCCAGTCTAAATCCCTCGATTTTAATTTCTCCAGAATATCCAGGGATTGTAAGAGCCTCATAACGTTAGCCCGATTCATAATTAAGTTGTCTTCGTAGCCTAGAGTTCTTTCCAATAGTATTCTGTAGTGTTCCTTGGCATTTTTTTCCCCCGGTCCATTGTGGGCATTGTGATTGTTGGGCCCACATGTCGGTTTTCTCTCAATCGTTTCTGCCCATGACACTGTTCTTTTTGTTTCCTTTGACGCATCAGGGCTGACTCCTTTATTACTGGTAGTTTCCAGGGAAAGTTCCGTCTGTCTTCCAGTGTTGTGTAAACCAAGGCGTTAGATGGGTGTATGTCTGCCCTCTCTTTTTCTGTGGGGCTGGCCGATATTTCTCTACCGGAGTGCACTCTAGTTTTCCACTTGAGTTTTTTATCGAAGACCGAGTTCGGAATCGATAACGTGGGCATTGAGGGCTTTTTGAAGGACACTAGCCGCACCGCCCTGTCTTTAATCGTCTGAGCCTTCGTCTCCCCTTTAAGGTCGACTTCTTTTATCTTGCTGTATATTTCTGGATCTTCTTCCTCGATACCACTTTCTGTTCCGGAGGTATTCGATCCTGACTCCCCCTCCCATGTGGTGTTTATGTCTGAATAAACAGATAGGTCCATGAGAGAGATGTCCATGTTGTCATTTGTCGACGTGATGTCCAGTGGGCGAGGGGACTCATCAGGAGTTACTTTTAGGCGGGCAGCAGGAGCAATTTCTGTTTTTTTTATTACTGGTCTCTCATGAGTTGGCAGTTTGCAGGGAAGTGCCAAGTTTTTTGGAAGGGATAGACCAGTTGCAATTTTAGATCTCAATGTGGGTTTTCTTGTAGGCAAAGGTCTCTGTCCTATAGGTTTGTCCGTTGGTATGACTATTTTCCCATAGTTTTTGTCGCCTTTCTTGTTTACTTTAAGTAGACCTTCCTTCATTGGGGATAAACCTGATTTTGGTTTCTTAAATAAGTCAAATAATTTGATGTTGCTAGTTGGCACTGGAGCCTCGAGCTGATCCCGTGTAACCAGGGGCAGAGTATTAGTTGCAATGGAAGATGCTGAACATCCTTCCTTCGGTGCTAGCCTACTCTCCTTCATTACTGGGCTAATTGCCAGCACAGCAGGGTCCGTGTGGTAGAACTGTCCTTGTATTTAGTAGTGGAAAGTTCCTCAAAAGTACTCTTTGTAGACAGAACCACCTGCTGGTTATGAGTCTGTTCCAGGGAAGTCGGACCACTCTCCGGGCCACCTGCACTCCCTAACCTGAGACTTGTCCTTTCCGATCTTCTTATTTCTTTTTCTTTTAATATTTGGCTCGATGATACTTTTCAAAATGTTTGTCGTATGTTCGTCATTTTTTTCGAGTTTCGACTGAATTGCCGAAACAAAGCCTTCTATAAAGATCATTTTAGAAAACATCATTGCGATTGTTGTCGTATGGTCCCGAAGCTGATCATTTTGCGACTCAATAAGTTTCATAAAGGGGGCCATTACAAGAGCAAAAGCTGTGATCATTCCAGGATCGATTTGGGGATCCTTTTTAGAAGGAGCATCTCCTTGAGTTGATTCCAAGACGGACAAGAGATCCTCGTCTGTGGGAGAGGGTTGTCTTCTTTGCCGTTTACTTGGAAACGGCGCTTGCTGGGGGAATACTCCTTTATGGAATCTTTGTGGGGGTCCCTGAGGTAAGGTTTTGTTGACTGAGGCAAGAGACCCCCCCCATTTATTTGGTGATGACCCCTTACGCTCAGGGATAAATGTGTACGACCCTGGGGTGGTCATTTGTTGGGATCTAGACCGTGGCGTAGAGGGGTCCAGAAGACACTCTCGAATAGTCACCCTGTTTTGCTGGTTCGTACTTGAATAGTTGTGTGGAAATCGGTGTTCAGTAAGGAAATCCCGAAGGGTTTCCAACCGTTGTCCGATTTTTTTGCTGGAGGCTGATCTCTTTTGTTCCCATTTAAGGAACCGAAGACAAAGGGGTTCACAACAGGAGGTGCGGTTGGCCTTAGAGAACCCGTCTCATCATCATAAGTTGCGCCCAAGTCCTTTGGGGAGGAGAGAGTAGAATTTAAGGGAATTGAATTGGGCGAAACCTCCCACACTGTGGCCTTGGGGGACAGTCCTATTCGTGGTTTCGCGTTCTGGCCCCTATCGTCAATGACCACCGTGCTATTAAAAAGTCCCAGATTTTCAATTTCTATGGGGGGCACTGATGTATCCGGGGTCTTGGAAGACTGTTGGGGCTGTAGGTGAAGCTGTGTGTGGGAGCCTTCCCCTTCTCCTATACTTGATCCGTTCACCACCTCCTCAGCCGTTTCCACATTTGTTTGTAAAATATTTTCGAATGAGGCAGTGCTGCATGTAATGGCTACCTCGGGGTAGCAGCCCACCCCTGTCCTATATGGCGAGAGCTTTGAGACCGGTGAGTCCGCCATTGTGAACAGTTAGTCAGTAAGACCAGGCCGAATTACCAAGATTTCAGAAGTACCAGGTTGATATACAGGTCTTTTCAGAATAAATAGATCTTGCAGTTACCTTGCTGCCTTCTTGTCTCCCTGCCACAGTCTGCACATAGGCGCACTTCCCAAGTGAATCTGGCACCACAAGCGCCTAACAGCCGCACAACAGCTGATGGGCTTTTCCCCGCCGGGCTTAACGCCGCGAGGGTGACTCACGGCTGAATAAAAGGTCCGGATAAGTCACGTGATCCGTCACGTGATGCAGCGTGGCTCCACCTCCTCCAGGAAGCAGAAGGGGCCACAGCAAGAGCTATCTGCAGCTCGCAATGCTGTGAATAGCAGGGTAGAGTTCAAACTGCAAAACGAAGCTCCAAGGTAATGCAAACAATAAGAAATTACAAGGGGATCCACCTTCTCCTTTCTGGCCACAGATATTGTGAAGAGCCTACCTAAATATCTCTTCCTGCAATTTAAACAAACCAAAGAAATGAAAGGTAACAGCAACTAACTTGCAACTATGCAATAGACATTTTTCTCGACCTGACACATGCTGAGTTATTAAACAAGGGAGCCAGTGCATTACACATGCATCTTTTTGCACCAGCAACCCTTTTACTTCCATCAGTAAAGAACTCTCACGCAGAGCTCCTCCCTGCTTATATGAATAGGTGTTGTATTGAATAATACCTCAAAATGTAATCCCCATCAACCTTCAAATAGGTCTTCTCTCAGAATGGGTTTATAGTCAAAGTTTCGAATTTTCGAATACATAGTTTCGAAATGCAATACTTTCGAATCAAAAGGATCGAAAAAAAAATCGAATGCACGGTTTTTTTTGGGTAAAAAACACTAATTGTTCCTATGCGAAATCCCAACAAAAAAAATACATTAAAAAAAAAGCATTCACATTTTTTTTTCCATCCTTTTGATTCGGAAGCATTGCATTTCAAAACTATGGGCCTCATTACACGTTGTGCAGTAAAAATCTCAAATTACCGGCATGGCGCTCTTAACGTGTCTGCCCTCGCAAGAGGGCGCTAATAGCGTACCATTACGAGTACGCAGACACGAGCATAGCGTCATGCCGGTAATGACCCTACCGCCATGCCGCCAAAGACCCCAAAAAGTCACTTACCGCCCTCGACGTAAGTGCAGATAGCACCACCGCCCTCACGCTGCATGCAAATAGCGGTCACCGCTATTAGCGATGACCGTTAAATTGCGGAACCGGAAATAGCGTCATCGCACAGGAACGGGAAAGAGCACGGCGGCCATCTTTAAAAACACAATCCATTGCCACCCACTGCCCCCTGGACCTGTTTTGAGTAGGTTGCTGTTGCAAAACATCTGGGACACCTTCAACATGCCCAAGGCATTTAAAAAAAGCACTGACAGGCAGCGCAATGAAAAATTCACCTCGGAGGAGTTGAACATGTTGACACAGACCCTGGCTGACAATGCTGAGGTTGTCTTTGCCAACGACATGCGGCGGCCAACACTACTGAAAAAAATGGCCATCTGGGAAGAAGTTCCGGTTAAAGTCAGTGAAGTGGGCACCAGCACCCGCACGGTGCGTGAATGCAGGAAAAGGTGGGATGACCTCAGACTGTGGGTGAGGGGCATCCTTTCCGAAAACCACCAAATAGCCACTGCAGGTGGAGCCGGTTCACCCATCAGACTAAAGGAATGGGAGGAGACCTGTGCAAACCTAATCGCATTGGAATCCATTGAGGGAGTAGGCACTATGGAGCTAGGCGTGGGAACCACTTCGGATGGAGGTGAGTGTACACATGACAGGATGCTATGTGAATGTACTGTTCCCCCCAAATGTGAGCCCAGAATCCTCTCATGCATGGACACACATCCACACATGCATCCATCCCTGCCCATGGCAGTGTCAGACCCAAACACACACACATTCACACATCACCATAGACAAGTGCCAAACACAACCATGCATGGATGAGGCACTGAACTGACACATCACCTGCATCCACAACTATTAAGTCCTTATGGCCACAACTGCATTATTGATGTATCCTGCATGAAGTACATAGAAACGTAACCAATGCCATCCCCCTTCTTGTCCCTGACAGGCTCACATACAGATGGTGAGGATGCCGCAAATGCATCCCAGGCAATGCCTACAAGTAAGAGACCAAGGGCACAGGACTCTGAGGACACCCCCACGACATCTAGGGGCAAGGGGGGAATGTGCCACATGATGAGTGTGAAGCTTCGGAGGAGTGCCACTGCCAGGATTGAAGTAGCAACACCAACAACTAGAGCCCCACCACCGCAGGTGAACCCACAACCACCAATACCAGCCACCGAGGGCCCACCATCAGCTGTGCCAAGCTCCGCAGGAGAGGCAGCCGCCACTGCCCCCCTATCTGACCTTGAGGACAAAACAGTTGGCACAATGCAGATGCACACCCAAGCCCCCCTACAACCTCGGAGCCAGCACCATTCCAGACACCTGGGTCTGATGTCACTGGTGAGGACAACAGTACAGCCATAATGTCCCCCGTGGTGGCTTCACCTGCTGTCATGGATGCATCTGAGGGCACAGCAGCCACTACACCATCACCCAGCACTGCCCTTGAGCTGGCCACCATCTGGCAGCGTCAACAGGAACTTACTGTGCTGGTTGGCCAGCATGTTGAGGAGGCTGCCCATCTCAGGGAGGATATTGTGTAGACGGCAAGGCACTCCAGTGAGAGGATGGAGGCCTGTACTGACAGGCTTTGTGAGGAGATAGCTAGGCTAAGGCAGGTCCTCACTCGAATAGCTGACACAATGGACCACCACTTCACACCACCAGGACAGTCTGCCACATCGTCATCCGCCGGTTCAACGCAGACAAGCCCCCTCCGCCGCTCAACACGCACCACCAGGTGCATGTCTGCCCATCCTCCAAATGCTGCTGCAGATAATGGCCAATAGGGGGTTTATGGCGATTCTTATGCGTGCATGGGCCAACGCACACATGGCAGACACATGAGGAACTGTTGTGGGGGGTGGGTGGAAAGGTGTTATGGGTCTGTTGTGGGGGGGGTGTTATGGGTCTGTTGTGGGGGGGTGGAAGGGTGTTATGGGTCTGTTGTGGGGGGTGGGGGTTGGAAGGGTGTTATGAGTCTATTGTGGGGAAGTGGAAGGGTGTTATGGGTCTGTTGTGGGGGGTGGAAGGGTGTTATGGGTCTGTTGTGGGTGGTGGGTGGAAGGGTGTTATGGGTCTGTTGTGGGGGGTTGGTGGAAGGGTGGTGGGATGTTTGAGGACATGCACTTTTTCATCTTTCCGTTACTTAATACACTGGTGTCTGATCAAAACACAGGCTTGGACATCTTCATTGTGTATGGGTACTTTTTTTGGCGACACGGTCCATTGCGTGCTTCTAAACATACACCTGTGCATTGCTACACATATCCATGTGACAGTATCAAAACATGTTCCTCAGAATATTTGGTTGATCAGATGCTGTCTCACAGCACGTCCCTCCTGCCCATCCCCTCTTGCAAGACCTGCATCCCCTTCACCTCCGTCCTCATCACCATCATCATCCTCATCAGATGCTTCTATTTCAACGTCAGGGGGAAGTGGCACATTCCGTCTGATACACATATTGTGAAGCATGACACATGCCATGGTGATCTTGGCCACCTTCTCATGGCCATACAGGAGATCGCCACCAGACCTGCTAATGCACCTAAACCGTGACTTCAAATGGCCAAAAGTCTGCTCGATCACAATGCGGGTACGGGTATGTGCTCGATTGTATTCCTCTTCGTGCCTATTCTGTGGGTTCCGTACAGGTGTGAGGAGCCAGCTCTTCAGGGGATAGCCTGCATCACCTGTACGGGGGAACGAATGGGGTCCTGTTACTGTTCACCTCAAGAGCGGCCTGTTCATATCACACAAATTGACATTGCATTGTGATTCAAGTACACAGTCAACAGCATACATGCAGATGGTCTGTGTGACAGCAATGTGCAAGTGTGAGCTCTACCCTGCAAGTAGACATGCCCCATTGATGCCTTCAACAGTAATTGACATGTCCTGGGTGAGGCGAGGTCATAGGTGTCCCTGGGCCCAGGCAGATTTGGTTCCTCACTGCTGTTGTACTGCCATTCCAACATAGATGTTGCCATGCAGTGAGGCATCACTTCAGTGGTGGTAAATGTGTGTGGTGAAATGCTATGTCTATGGCTAGGGCTGATCCCTTTGCATGCATCATAGTGCACATTGCATTATAGATGTTGTGCTGGACTGATTCCGGATGACTATCCTGATGGCACGTATGAAATCTGTGTATTTCGTGGCGTGGAATGTTGTGCAATGCGTATGTCGATGGGTGTTTTATGTTACTAGACCTGAAATGTCATCTGTGTTGTGTGGCTCATACTTGCATGTCAGTTCAACTCAAATACGTTGTGGCCTTCCCAGATGGACATTGGCGTACATGTGTATGTGCATTTTGCAAACAGACAACAAGCTACACCCAGTTGGAGCATGTCTCCCCCCATCACACCCAGTTGGAGCATGTATATCTCCCGCCCAAACACATTGCCATGTGCTTGCCCTGCTACTCACCAAGTAGCCACAAACGTTGTGCGGTTTGTCGCTCCATGTAGCATGGGATAGTTCAGTTTCGCAGGACCATGGAATCATGGGTTGATCCGGGAAATCGGGTACAGCAATGTGTGATTATCTTTTTGGCATCACATACCATTTGGACATTGCTGGAGTGGAATTGCTTCCTGTTTCGGTAGACCACTTTATTGCGATGTGGGACCAGCAATTCCACATGTGTACAGTCGATGGCCCCAATGCAACTTGGGATGCCTGCCAGTGAATAGAAGCCAACTTTGGTGTTTGCAATCTCCTGGCCAGTCCGTGGCATGTATATGTGTTCAGGTGCATGCTTCAGGAGGGCATCGAGTACCTGATTCAGGGTGTGTGAAAATACTGTTTGGGAGATGCCATGCATCTGGCCCACTGTATGCTGGCAGGTGCCTGTGGCCAGGAAGTGGAGCACAGTCACCACCTTGAGTAGAGGGGGGATGGCAGTTCTGATGTCTATGAGGCTCACAATATCGTCGTGTATCATGTCCACGATGCTGGTGATGGTATCCCGGTCCAGACGGTACAGGGTGTGTATCTGCTCAGGAGTTAGGTTAAATGGACTGGCTCTGATCCTGGGGATTGGCGGGTGCCTCTGTGGTATGATTAGGTGCCGTGGTGGTGCTTGCTGTGACTGTCTTGCCCTCCTCCTCCTCACCCTGCGTCTCCTTTGGGCTACCTGTTGTTGTTGCAGCTGCGCTGCAATCATGTCCTCAAGCCCATGTAATGCTGCTAGTATTGGAACCATCTTGGTGTGGGAAGGGGTGTGTGAAGGGGTGTGGTGTGCTCTTTTTGAGCTGCCACTGTCTCCATTGCCTCCACCTGTGCTGATTGTGTCCACCTGTGACAGGTGGGAACACTGCTCAGTTCTTTCAACGTGTGGTTCGCGATGCCGGTATTTGCGCCATGGCGATAAGGGGTTTTGGGGGCTTTACCATGCCGCTATTGGCATGTCCGCTCGCCTTGTGATGCTGTGCTAATAGCGGCATGGCGAATTTACGGGATGGTGGGTCGTGCGCAGGCTGATTGCCCACTATTAGTAGCACCGTACTTAGCGGTGCCGCTAATAGCGGTGAGCCGGGTCGCAATTCGCATGGGGATTTAACGTTGCCGGTATTTCATTACCGGTAACGTTAAATCCATACCGCCTACCGTGTAATGAGGCCCTATGTATTCGAAACTTTGACTGGACACCTCAGAATGTTGGTTACTATCTGTCAAGCAATGAAACCTATCTATATTACCCGTTTCTGCAATACACATAGATAGTTTGGACCTCTGCTACATGACATCTGAGCAAACCATATTCTCACAAAGAAATTCAGAGCCAATTGTCAGGGAGTGGCGCTACACAATAGAACCCCAACACACATTAATTCCTCAATGAACCTCTCTATTTACTAAAATCTTGCAAACTTATACTTCACACACTCCATCAGATGACCCACCGGGTCGAGTGTACTTAACATTCTCCTACGCTGCTCATCTTCTAATAGCAATCAACATTTCACAATTCGGTGCCTGCCCTTATGTCTTAACTGCACCTGTGTTGACCAAGCACAACGAATGCAGAATTTTCATAAAGAAATATAGGTAATGAATACTTCTGCCATGCACTCATCAACACCACATGTTTTCCACACCTGCCTTCCAGCTATCTGACTAACTCCACCACCCACCTTTTTTACAGCCGTGTGAATTGATGCGTACATTATAGGCAGCTGGGAAACATGTATAACACCTGCTAGCCTCCGTCATTGGCTAGGCCAGACCTTCTGTGTTGGGACTGTCTCCAGGATGTTTTACCACTTACTTCACATGTTTTTGTGCTGCCTTAATTGTGTAAGCTGCCATCGCTTGGGAAGGAATTTAGACTCCAATACTCTACCTCATCTCGTCTTCTTGACCCTTCTGTTTCACCCCCAATATAGTATTCTATGCTGGACCATCTTCTGTTGGAATGCTGCCCTTCTTTGTTCATTGAGCCACACCAACCTGCTTTCCCGGGATTGCCCACCCTTCTCCCTGAACCCTTACCTCACTGCTCTCTAATTATGCATTTGCCTTAAGTGTTCTGCTACTTAGAAAGGTGATTGTTATTCATTTGGTGTGGTAGACATGACCCACGTAAAAGAGGGGAGATACTGTATACTGTGTATTGTATCTTGTGCTAAGTGAATAGCCTGTTTTATTTATTTATTCATTGTAATGCTAACTTCCAATTAGAATTTTCATGCATTCGGTAATGCATGCTTCTCTGTACCTTTATACCAATTCCAAAAGGACAGCTAATGTACATCCCATTTGCCAGAGAACAATATGATGTTTGCAAGTCCAATTTACTATATTGACCATGAGTCTGAGCTAGTACCTCCCGCTCCCCGATGCATTCAATTAGATCTACTCAGCAGTGCAGTCAGCATTACAACAACCAACACCCATCTAACTGAGTTCACACCTGATCTTTTTGAAACATGTTGCTCTTCCCATGGTGCCTCAAGCTAAAAATTGTGTGGGGAGGGAGGAAGTGAGCCCTCATCATGGCAGTTATTTAATTATTTATTTTTGTAGTTAAAGTGTGTGATAGGCCCAAGCAGTGAATGTTCACATTACAAACATCACTAAAGATACAAGTATATAAACATGGGCAGAATATCAATAAAATACATATCAGGGCAAAAATCGATTACAAGAGATTATTTAGGCATTTCATAATGCGTTTTATTGCCTGCATATTACAGAATCTAAAACTGTTCTACAGTAGCCACAGCCCAATGAATGACAATGTACTGTGTGCTGTAGAGCAGGTGATGATGCTCAGACCACCCGAATAGCTGTATTGTTAATGATAGTGAAAACAGCTTCTTGACAGGGTTGGATTCCACCCTCAGCTGAATGACATATCGTGGTGGTTGCTATTGGTAATTGACGTTTTGTCACATGCCAGAAAAAAACGGTTAGTCATTGTTTCATGCAGGATTATCACAAGCGCTCCAAATATGTACAGTGTTGTTGAGAGAAATCAAGATATATGATTTGCCTTCTATGACTACTGGAAGTGGCTTTCAATTGCATTAACTGTGCTTACAGGAAATCCACACCCCTTTCACTGACACTTGTCCACCTCAGACTGGAACATGTGACCGCCTGACACAGTCATTCTGCTACAATATCATAATGAAGGCTCATTAATGACAGTACTCTAGCAATCAATCAGCCCACCCACCTGAAATAAACGAGACAACTCTCAGCCCCATTCATCACAGGAGCCTTAATCAGTACCTCCAAGGCCTACCAAACCACCTTTCTGTAATAATGGAAACAACGACCCTAACCCAGGTCATTAAAATAACTTGTCGGCAAGAGTTCAGCCAACTCATCACCAAGTCCCATCAGAGTATTGTGCACTTACATGATGTAGACACCTCTGTCCAACCACATGTGCTGAGAAAAGGTTATCCATTTTAGCGCACATGATCCACACTTGTTCAACTTAATAGTATTATTATTATTTGGAAAGTTATTAAGCACAGACCTAGTGTCAGGAAGCAAATGAGTGCTTTACAAGTCATAGGGTCAAGGACATGGTGAGGGAAGCAGACATATATGTGGTTGAGTTCTAACAACAGGGAAGTGAAAGGGCAGCCAATTTGCCAGTAAGAGATGTACAAGCAGTCAGGGGTGGGAACACAAGGTGGAGCAGATCACCCACACTCAGGTTAGGTGGGGAGTGGAGTGTGTGTGGTCCAAGGTGTTAGGGTGGAGCCATTCCTTGAAGAGGGTGGTCTTGAGCTCCTTCCCGAAATGTAGAAGGGAAGGAGCAAGTCTAGTGTTCACAGGAATGAGATTCCAAAGTCTGGGGTCATAAAGGCCTGTATTGTGGGACTTCCCTACCTTCAGCAGCTGTTTCAAGTCTGCACAATGCCTACATTGTGGTGGATTACAGGCTAGCAGAGTTTCTCAGTAAGGTAGCATGGGGACTTCAGGGTGACAGCCATGCAGAAGATGCACCAGAATGTAAAAAGAGTTTGTGCTTGCAGCAGGAGCCAGTGCACCTTGATGAGGGTTTGAGAGATGTCAAATGTTCAGAGTTCTTTGATGAGTCAATTTGCAGCATGTAGGACACATCTGATGTCTGTCAGGGCAGTCCGGATAGTTAACAGAAGGCATCCCAGGAAGGCATTGCCATCATCCAGGCAGGAGGGGAACAAAGCTTGGATAGTAGATCTGAAATAGTTTTCTGGGATGAAGCACATGCTTTTCCACAGGAAAAAAATAAATTGGTAACATGTAGCTTGTGTCTTCCTTGCTATGTGCTGCTTGGAGGAGAGTTGTCTGTCCATTCAAAACTCAAGGAACCTGGCACAGGTGGACAGCTGGGATATGAAGTGATCGTGGTTCATAGCAGAGAGCCAGGCCTTAATGTCAGTGTGTGCAGTGTTGTTGGTCAACAGTAGGAATGTGGTCTTAGTCTCACTAATATAAAGCCCTCGATGTCTGACCTTTGTACAACAAGGGAGATGTTCACAATCAAATGTCTTTCGCTTAGCGGAGGTCACAGAACTTAGCGCACCAGGTGAGGGCTCTGTGCTGTACTCAGGACAGTGGGAGAACCTGGTTTATTTGCAGGTCAGGCACAACTTCCCATTCTACTGATTACAGGAAACATGGTCTTTCATTCACCTAAACATATATATTAATTGGAGAAACTATATCACTTTTTGTTACAATGTATCACAACAAATGTGTCCCCTGGCAAGAGTAAAAAGTTAAGCCTGATTCGTAAATTAGTGGAGCCCAAATTGAAATGGATTACTTTCACATACAATTCTAAAATGGGACATGAAGAGGAGAGGGTAAACAATTGATCACAATCTGATCTGAACTGACTAGTTAATGATATTGCTAACTGTTTTCGTATGCATATAGTTACATACAGTGTTAAAGTATTGTCACTGCTGGACTCACCCCCTGTGGTATGATGTTTGGAAAAGTATCACACTGTACTTTGCACATTAGTTCATACTTTTGATCCAAATGACAACTTTATTTTTTATTATTAGTTGTTTTAATCAAGTAAACTTGATTTTTCAACTGGTCAAGACAGTATAAAAATAAATGTTTACATTATTCAAAATTCGAAATTAAAAACAAAAACAATATACCATGTATATAAAACAATTCAAAATTAAAATACATTGTATATTATCATAAAAAAAATCATCATCTAGATTGAGATTATAATGTTCATGTTTAACAGTGAAAATCTTATTCTAGACATCACAACTTACTCCAAATTACTATTTTTTTCTAGCAGACCTAGACCATATAGAAAATTTAGAATGGCATATCTAATCGATTTTCTTGTGCAATGATACAATAGCTCCCACAATTTTGCACTGGTTACGTTACAATAGCCCTGAAACAGTGGTTTGAAATGCGTAGTTCGCAGGGGAAGCAATACTGTACATTCTGTGCATAGATGTTTCAGTGTTTCAGCCATGATCTTACAAAATCAACTTGCCAACTCATTCGCTGATAACATTCTGCATCTAAATAATATGCCAGATGTTAAGCGAAAGCGCAGAATATTATCTCACTGACGTGGGTTTGGAAACATAGTTAAATAATTTTCTGCTGTACCATAACGTTTCAAAGCAAAGGGGTTGTCAATGAATGAACGATATTTGGAGCATCCGCTCCTTGTTTGAATCCAGTCATGTTCCCATAAATGCTATTTGGCTTTATCTGGATTTTCAAGCAATAACATTTCTGAAATGCCTATGTTGTTGATGATTTTCTGCACTTTCTTTCTCAAGGACATTGGAAAAACATCTGTTGATGTTAAAAGGTAATTTGAGACAATTCTTAACAAACCACTGTTGTTAGAAGCAATTACACATTTCTGATAGCGTGAAAAGAATTTCCACTTGTAGAATTCATAAAAAGATATCAACCCCACTTCATGCCTAAGTATACATATACGCTCCGATAATGGTAGATTTAAAACACGCTTCCAGTAACACCCCTCTATGGTTGCCCAGTAGTCATATGGTTTCCGCACAAAAGCCTCGGTTCCATATGTAATGACCGGGATACATTTTTGTTTGTAGTAGATAATAATAGGTGTTAATGAAAATCTACAATATTTGGCTTTAATCAGGCGGGCTTGAGATACAGCTGTCAGAACTTTCTGTTTGACATGATGTTTGCTGGCATTTTGACTCAGCTGGTGTGTTATGTATGTGCCTAAGTATATATATACGACGAGACTGAAGCCAAAGTCATCAATTGCAATGGCCATCAGTGACTTGCATGCCGCTGTTTGGGAGTACCAAATTGAATGACTTTTGTTTTCGATATATTGATTGTTATACAATTTTCCTTAAAATATATATCCAGGGAACTCAGTTACGCTCAAAGGCCATTTGGGGACTTTGAAAATAGCACCATGTTGTCTGCATAAAGGAGGAATTTAACTTGGACGCCATACATTTTTGGGGAGTCAGCTATGATAAATTAAAAATAAGAACCTATATCCGAAATAAAAAAATTAAACATAGCAGATGCTAGTAGACACCCCTGTTTCAAGCCTCTAGCATTCTGCATGGAATCTGATAACAAGCCTTCATTATTTAACCTGACCTGGATAGTGGTGCCAGTGTGCAGCTCAATGAGCCATTTCAATACAAACCATGGGCACCCTTTGTCCATACATTTTTTATATAATAACTCATGTGGTACTGCATCAAACGCCATGCGAAAATCAATGAAGATGGTGTAAAGGGCCTGATTTCGGTGCCACGCTTGATGAATGACACTGTTCTGAGTAATTATATTCACTGCTGTACCTAGTCTCAGAAGAGAACCCATTTGGAATGGGTCACAAAGACCATTTAAGTCCAGCCATAGATTAAATTATTTAAAGATTAGGCAAGCAAATATTTTGCCTGGGCAGTCCAGTAGGGCAATAGGGCGATAGGCCTTTGGATCACCCCTATTGCCTTTCTTAAAGATGGGAAGTATTATTGACTGCTTCCAGGATTTGGGTATGTGTCCTACTACAAATACGTGCCTAGAAATTTGATAAAGAATGGATGCCCATTCTTGCAGATGATCCTTTAACATCCCATTATGCAGAACATCAGGGCCAATAGCTCGTGAACGACTGAGAGTCCAAATGCAGTGTAGTATATCCTCGAGGTCTAATGGAAACACATGAGACATGGTTGACATATTAAAGTATCCACATACTGGACCGTAAGGGTGGTCAAGACCCAAATCTTCCCTTTAATAACGTGTCTTCACAATGGGATTTGGGCAATTTTATTCATAATAGTTTCACGAAAACAAAGAGTTTTTAGGAAAACTTCTATTGTTCTGTAATAAAAGGCTGTCCTCAAAACGAAATAACATTTACTTTATTCAGTTTCATTTGAGGGCAGGTTTTTTTAGTTTCAAAAGACCCCCACTCATCCTTGATGGATATGTCTTCTGGGAGGTGGGAATACTTGGTATAACTAGGACCTACAGTCCTCACGTCTACTTATTTTTCTTTTTTTCTTGATGTTGAAAGTCTAACGAAGTTTCTCTGTGTTTCTGTGTACATGATACACAGTGATGATCCTAGATCAATCCTTAGCTTCTTTAAGGTAGATCACACTGTATTATTACAGATTGCATTCAGATGTGCCGATTCAGTGTTATGGTAAGCCGACCAGTTTCAGTGGTGAATGCCCACTTTCATCAGGGCTGCAACAGCTTGACCAATTGTATTGCTGTTGGAATTTTGAGGCTGAATGTAGCTTCTTTTCATACAGGTGGACCAAACTGTATAAATACAGAACGGGAAGGGGAGCGAGGGAAAAAGAGAGACAGAAGGCACATTGGTGAGAAATGTTATGGCTACACCTTGTGTCTATTTATTGCCTGATGTCATAGGTATCTTACCCTCCACTATCAGTGTCTTCTCTGCCTAGGGAGGTCCTTGATGATTCACGTGTAGACTTCAGTTCTACTGCAGATATCACTGTTAATCCAATTTCTGCATAGGATACCTGAGTATAGACCATCAAATAAATTGGGGTCATTCACTACATCACGGTATCCATTTTTTATGACATAACTTTAATTACCTCTTCAATTACTTAAGGCAAAGTTCACAATGAACAAAAGAGTACCAACATATCTCTAGTTGTGTATGTTAATAAGGTACAGATAGGCCAGACCCGGTGAGTGGCAAACACAGGGGTATAGTACCACAATACAAGTCTGTGCACAGGACACCACCTTTATGGGGAACTTACTTTGCAAATGATATTTAAAACGGATTACCGAGTACACGTGTATGCTGTAGTATATGGTAGTATAGTTGAACTGACCTGTTGACCTTAAGGTCTTTATCTTCTAAATGCGGGTCATACAGGTGAATTTTTTGCGACTGGGTTCTGGCAGGCAAACTCTGCCAAGGCACCACACTGTATAGGGTACAGGGAATACACAAACAAAGACAAAAGCAAACGGCACGCTGGTCAGTATCGCCTTGTTGCACTAAATGGCATTTACTAGCCCTCTTGAGGCCAAACATGACAAATGTGGCTTGTCCCTTTTTTTTTCAATTTTTACCTTGTAAATCTTTGCAGCGTGGGATAACTTGCTTGACTTCAGTACGTCTCGCCGAGCCGCTGTGTAAGACATGATAGTACTGTGGCTTGAAAAAGACACGTGATCTAGCTCACGTGATGTTTCTGTCCCCGGTTTCTCAGTCTTTGGCTCAATTGATATGCCTGCTTGTCATAATCTGTTACCTGTGAGCAGTTACGGCGAAATCTCAAGAATTGTCCAAATGGTAGGTTTTTTCTCAGACTTGCTGGATGGTAACTAGTGAATTGTAACAGGGAGTTCCTGTCAGTAGGTTTATTGAATACTACAGTGGATATGATATTGTTACGTATTTCAAGTTGCAGTTCCAGAAAAAGTAGAGATGTATGGCAATGGGTCTCCGTGAAGGATAGATAAGGATTCTGTTGGTTAAGCCATATCAGGAATGCTGCAAGTTCCTCATCTGTTCCTTTGAAGATCATAATAATATCATCAATATACCTTTTCCACAGGTCTATTTTTTCAAGCCATGGGTTCGTTGGTGGATAGATCTTTTCGAAGTCTGCTATGTATAAGTTTGCTAAACCCGGGGAAAATGTTGCCCCCATTGCAGTTCCAGAGATTTGTTCATAGAATGTTTTCTGAAAGAGGAAGAAGTTTTTGGTGAGAGCTAGTTCTGCCAGTTGCATAATCAGAGTAACGGGTGTTTCAACAGGTGGTTGTGCATTTCCCAATGTCTTTTCTACAACTTGTAGAGTGGCCATTTGTGGAATTTTAGTATATAAGGCTTCAATGTCCATAGTTACTAGTATCTGCTGACCTGGATCGAAAGGAAGATCTTTTAATAGCTTCAAAACAGCTGTGGTATCCTTTAGATGTGATTTCATTTTGCTTATCATAGGCCTGAGGAAAAAATCGACAAATTCAGATAAGGGCTCTAGGATGGATCCTATGCCCGACACAATAGGTCTTCCCGGTATCAGGTTGGCCAAACATCGCTCATGTATTCGAACAAGAAAACTAACAGCACCATGGTAGAACATTTTGTCAGCAAAAACCATGCTCCTGATAACTTTATATGGTCCATTATTGAGAGAGTGAACACTCCATCAAGAGGAGGAAATCTGCACGACCTATTATTTCGCCGTGAGCAGCAATGGATATTTAGACTAAAAACAGATGCAAGAGGCTTAAATGAACCTACATCTTGGCAAACCCTTGCAACATTATGAAGAACAACAGAGTGAGAGTATTGGATTGACTATGCCAAATCATTTATGAAAATTGTACACGGGATATGGGATGTAGATGCTACACCGGGATCTAGCCACATTTACAGCACTTAGCTCCAGTACTATCTATCAGAGTACGAGCCGGTGGGCAGTGGATCAAGCCAGCTAGATATATACTGGACACTAGGAACTGTAGGGTCTTTTTGTAAAGACTATTGTAATGTATTGTGGGGATCCAAAGTTTCATTGTCTAATTTGTCACTGCGAATTCATTTGGGAAGGCATATATGGTTACACCCCCTAGGACAACCCTAATCAACACCCCTCTCACTGTATATGACTGAATTACATCCCATCTGTTATGGTTGACTGACATCCATTGATTCATGCATACGGATGCCGCCTCGAAATTTATCAAATTCAAATTCACCAATTACTGGGCAACATGACCGAGAACAAGGTATACTGTAGCTGCATAAAAATAAAAATACATACGGGTCGAACCACACATAAAAAAAACGACACAGACATGTATAGCCTTAGTGACTACAATTCCCAGCATCCGCACGTAAAGTACTACACACATACTAGCTCCTCTTACAACAGGAGCCACGCAAGCTCCAATCAGGACGCACTCGTACAGAAACATCACGTGAGCTAGATCACGTGTCTTTTTCAAGCCACAGTACTATCGCGGCTTACACAGCGGCTCGGCGAGACGTACTGAAGACAAGCAACTTATCCCGCACTGCACAGATGTACAAGGTAAATATCGAAAACAAAAGGGACACGCCACGTTTGTCGTGTTTGGCCTCAAGAGGGCTAGTAAATGCCATTTAGCGCATCAAGGCGATACTGACCGGCGTGCCGTTTGCTTTTGTCTTTGTTTGTGTATTCCCTGTACTCTATAAAGTGTGGTGCCTTGGCAGAGTTTGCCTGCCAGAACCTAGCCACAAAAAATTCACCTGTATGACCCGCATTTAGAAGATAAAGACCTTAAGGTCAACAGGTCAGTTCAACTATACTACCATATACTACAATAAACACGTGTACTTGGTAATCCTTTTTAAATATCATTTGCAAATTAAGTTCCCCATAAAGTTGGTGTTCTGTGCACAGACTTGTATTGCGGTACTATACCCCTGTGTTTGCCACTCACTGGGTCTGGCTTACCTGTACCTTATTAACATACACAACTAGAGATATGTTGGTACTCTTTAGTTCATTGTGAACTTTGCCTTAAGTAATTGAAGAGTTAATTAAAGTTATGTCATAAAAAATGGATATCGTGTTGTAGTGAATGACCCCAATTTATTTGATGGTCTATACTCAGGTATCCTATGCAGAAATTGGATTAACAGTGATATCTGCAGTAGAACTGAAGTCTACACGTGAATCATCAAGGACCTCCCTAGGCAGAGAAGACACCGATAGTGGAGGGTAAGATACCTACCACATCAGGCAATAAATAGACACAAGGTGTAGCCATAACATTTCTCACCAATGTGCCTTCTCTCTCTCTTTTTCCCTCACTCCCCTTCCCGTTCTGTATTTATATAGTTTGGTCCACCTGTATGAAAAGAAGCTACATCCAGTCTCAAAATTCCAACATCAATACGATTGGTCAAGCTGTTGCAGCCCTGATGAAAGTGGCCTTGCACCACTGAAAACAGTCGGCTTACCATAACACTGCATCGGCACATCTGAATGCAATATGTCAGAATACAGTGTGATCTACCTTAAAGAAGCTAAGGATTGATCTAGGATCATCACTGTGTATCATATACACAGAAACACAGAGAAACTTCGTTAGACTTTCAACATCAAGAAAAAAAAGAAAAATAAGTAGACGTGAGGACTGTAGGTCCTAGTTACACCAAGTATTCCCACCTCCCAGAAGACATATCCATCAAGGATGAGTGGGGGTCTTTTTAAACTAAAAAAACCTGCCCTCAAATGAAACTGAATAAAGTTAATGTTATTTCGTTTTGAGGACAGCTTTTTATGACAGAACAATAGAAGTTTTCCTAAAAACTCTTTGTTTTCGTGAAACTATCATGAATAAAATTGCCCAAATCCCATTGACATATTAAAGTTCCATGTCAGATTTGTAAAAGGGGAACTGTGCAGGTCTCTAAAGTACACCTGCCAGTCTTCATTGGATATGGCACTAGTTAATGCTGCTCCTTGTGTCTTTAAAGTGGCTTCATTCAGACAAACTCAAATACCACTCGTGGATTTAGTAATTATTCGTTTTAACATTAGCTTGCATCTTTCTGATGTTGCATAATCCTGCGACCTTTCAGCCAGTTTGCACAGGACAATTTCAGGTGCTTTTTCATTAGGTACCTGGCAGCTGTCGGTTGATATGTCAGGTTACGGACAGCTCGTCTTAGATTGGCCATTGCTTGTTGGACTTCTGAGTCAAAGGGTTGGCGA
This sequence comes from Ambystoma mexicanum, assembly GCF_040938575.1. Classification (NCBI taxonomy): domain Eukaryota; kingdom Metazoa; phylum Chordata; class Amphibia; order Caudata; family Ambystomatidae; genus Ambystoma; species Ambystoma mexicanum. Next base: position 516,067,224 of record NC_090926.1, on the reverse strand, counting down.
TGCTTATATCTAATACTTAAATCAGGCATGTTAACTTGCTTGAAGATTTGCATCATCTGACTATAGCAGTCTGAGGCATTTGTTAGTGGAGAACTGAAGATTTTGCTAATGGTATATTTGTATTGATTAAACTTATGTGAATTCCATCGGAGCCGGATGCCACTATTATTCACTTGTATATTCAATAGGTGGACATTTTCTCCTAATGGCTGTGACATAAATGGCAACTTAAAGCACATAGTTAGCATATTATGATCACTAGCACTGGATGGAGTCACTTTCATAGATTGCACCCGGGTCAAAAAAATGTTATTCACATAAATATTATCTAAAGTGGCTCATTGTGGGCCTCTGCTCCAGGTGGCTTGGGCTGGCACATCACCCGTCCCTGTGCCATTTATCATCACAAAACACCTTTCTTCCATGATTTTAGACCATGTATATTCCTCATGCGTCTAATCTACATTACCCTCAGGAAGTAGATGTAAGTTCAGGTCACCTAGTATGATTGTACAGGAGATAGTCCAATCAGATAGTATGTTATCAAGATGACACAGTAGATATGTGAAAAATAGGTCTGTTGGTATATTTTGTTTACTCCAATATATATTGAGAACTGCAATGCTTATATTATACTGGGTTAGCTTCACAGCTTGGAAATAAGGAGAGGGGGAGAGATATTTCTCACCTGTGAAGCCGGCAGCTTTCTTAAATGCCAATAAAAGTCCGCCAGATGGACGGGCCACCGGTTTTTTAATGGCCAAGGTTGTTATAATTATATGAGGCCCATACCGGGACATCCATCAGCCACGTCTCCTGCAGCGCAACAATATCAATATTCTCTAGATCACTACCACAAGAATGTATAAAGTGGCTATGACCTCTTGTGTACCAGGAGACAAGGCTAATTAGTTCCTTGGTTATGATCTGGTGCATGAATTGGGTTGATTCCCATTTCCTTTGATAAAACACACTGAGTGGACTTGTATATTTTTATCTGAGGTTTCTGAACTTGACAACAATTTGGATGTGTGTCTTGTGACAGAATAAAACCCATATCAAATAAGGTAATTCTTGCCTGCCATAATATGTTGAATACCAAGCCAGAATGCACATACATTTTTTCGTCAGATAAGTCATCCTGATTGACAAATTCCACTAGCTAAATGTCTGCTGTAGCTAAATCCCTCAAGATTGGAATTTCGGTGCAAATGTTCAATACACTTGTTCTATTAAGAACATATTTTGTAAACGGTGAAGCACACAATTTTAGATTCAAACAATAATGAGTCGTTTGTTTAAATGATTTTTTGGTAGATATATGATTTATATTCTGTAAACCCATGAGAGTTTTCCCACTATGAGTGCAAGTTGCCATATTGGTATCTTGCTGCTCCCCTCATAAATTGTTTGTCATGGTAGGACCTTGTAGTAGGGAACTCACATCAGGAAATGGCAAATGTGAAGATGTATTGTCATTTTGACTACGTCCTTGCGATTCTAGAAGATAGGAGTCAATTGACAGTTTTAACATGTCTCTCAGATCCTATGTTGGTAAAATCACTAGGCTAGATGCCATAGTAGGAACTGTATGAGGGGCCATGATAATCTGTGCAGATTGTGTCTGTAATTGTGATGTCACCAAAGGATTGCAGTGGAATGGTTCTTCATTTGGTGCCTGATTGTTAGATGGACTAGGCATACATGTTATTTGAGATGGAGGTTCACTGACAGGCCTATCGGACACATTGATAGAGGTTGTGGTTTGGAGAATGGGCTTGGGAGACCCCACATTAGGGGGATGACATTTCTGGGGTGCCGGTGGGTTCTGCATTATATATGCATTAATAGAGGCTCTGATCTCCTCTCCAAGTTCTGTAATGTTCACATGAGGCAAAGGGGGACCTTCTATGTGTGGACCCCTGAGGGCTGGAGGCTCTTTCTGCTCTATCTTGCTGGTATCATTAGGGATTGTTGGAAACATTATGATCTGGGGCTGGGCCCTGATCGATTGCAAACCATCTAGTTGGGTCACTTGTGTAGTTAAGGCCACTAGATCATCCAGCGGTTTATAATTCATTGCAGTTTGGGTTTTGGGTATAGATTCACTCTTAGATGTGGAATCACGAAATGTATCTAGTCTAGAGTGGCCCTTGAGAAATGTTTGCGCTTTGCCTTTGTGCTGTAGGCAACGCCCTTTTTTGCTTGGCCTCTTTGATCTCTTCCACTCAGACTTCAAAGGTTGGAGTAGTGCCAATATATTTGTGACTGGGGCAAAGAGCTCAAAGACATTAGCTGGCATAGGTTTTGATTGGATTTCACTCGAGATATGTTGCACTTTGGCCAGTATTTGACTATTCTCATTAGCAACGGCCTGGAGCACCGAGGTGCTTCGATTATCCATTAAATCTTGCATGGGTATAAAAAGAACACTTTCACGCTCGATAGTATTGTCAATTTGAATTGACTTTAGTTCATTAGGTTGATCATTTACAGATAAGTATATATCCTTTATTGCGCCGTCACTATCTGCCCGAGGGCTAGCTCCTTCTTTTGAGGAGTTGCGCCAGTAACTCTGTTTGATGAGTCATTTTGCCATCTAAAACTTCCTAGAGTTTGGCTATGACCAGTAGGGCAGTGTTCATGGCACTAAGTGTATTGTTAAGAGCAGGCGTTCTGGAAACGAGAAGTGCTTTGATTGATATTTATGAATAAAAAATTCAGGGTTCTGGGCTATTTCCTGAAATCTTGCATGCCGTGGAGTGGGCGCAATGAATGAGGGAGATTCCGCTACACAATGAATATCGGATCTGTCTGGTGCTTCAGGTGATTGCAAGTTGTTCACATTTTTTGTCTGAGGAGAGGTGCTCATGACACATGCCTGGGTTCATAGTGTTTGCCAAATGCACTAGTTGGCTAGATTGAAATTCTCCTGCTACACAAGCGGAATCCACGGTTGTGCTTACATCCGTGTTGATGGTCAGGTGTGTTTGATCAATTGGTTGGAGTTCACCGGCTATACAGGCTGACTCCAGGGTTGTGTCTGTGACTTCACCTGTTAAAGAAAACCCCTCTGGATGTTTCCTAATTATGTATTGATCAGTCAGGGTTATAGGAGGAGGCTGTGATGCCATTTTACTGGTATTTTGGAAGGGACCAAATCTGAATTATCAATAGATTGTTCAGGTGTTGACAGCAATACCGTGTCGGCGGCTATTGATGTGGATGTAGGAGCCTCACCAACAACTAGAGTCATCTCATTAGTTGGTTTGTGCGGCAGTTTGTCACTGACAGACGGTTTGTTACTATAATAGGAGCGAATGTCTGAGGTTAGGGATAGTGAATGCTGCAGTTTCACGCTCATTTAACTCGCTGGAAAGAAAACAGATTTTTTCATAAGATTTTTGGTGGCCGAGGATGGTGGCACTAGAGCGCCACTCAGCATACCTGTTTTCAATGTACACTTTTTGAGCACCATGATGTTCGCAATGAGTTATAAGATACTTTTTTTGGGATGCTAAAATAAAAAACAAGAAACAAGTCATACAACCCACTTAGCCGATTAACCGTGCAGTGCCCTTTGTGCGCGCTGCCTTCGCCATATGCTAGTACGCTAGACAGCGAGACAGCACCACACTTCTGCACCGCACTTCCTCCACTGCACACGCCCCACTGCACGAGCACGAGCACGTCTGAATAAATGGAACTCTGGGAAAGGGGGTGGGTCGTGGGCCTCTATAACAAAAGTGAAAATAAAATCAGTCACCAAAAAGAAAAAAAAAAGAAAAGGTTTCTCAAAAGTTCTCGACTATTTCGTTTTGCAGAAACACCTGCTTGCTTGCTGAAATGGTCACTAGCAGCATCAGAGCAGGAAGGACATCTTGGACTCAACCCTTAAGTGGCATTTGAATGTGCCGATGGCATGCAGACTCTACACAAACGGAATTCAAAACTTCACGTGATGCACAAACTACGGGGTCCTGGAAATGGTAGGTCCCAGAAATGAGCTGGGCTTTGAGCCACCCTGGTATTACTGTGACTGCATAACGCACTACATGATTAATTGATCAGAATGGAATGCACTGTTTCACACAGCCAGGCCACAGTCACTAAACACAGATCCTCAGGTGCACGCTATAAAATATGATTACATGTGTTAGTTTAGTAAATATGGGGCACTGACCTCTTTGCATCAGGCCACTATGTTGCCCCCCACTCTGAAAGTGCAGGCCTGGGGCACATACTCCTTTTTCTCTCACACAAACAAACTCTTGTGTCTGTGTGGATAGTTTAATGAGCTACTGTACTTTGCTGTGAAATGTGGTTAACTGTATCTCATGTTCCTTCTATAATCCCTCAGGTTTCTTCCAGATGGCTCCATGGAATGAGAGTGTGCCAGGACGCTAAATGAAGATAGAGGACGGACACTGGTATCAGATTACCACCCAAGGGAAACAAGATGGTGGCCACATGTCTGTTCATGTGACAATATGTGTTGGTTATGTAAGGGAACAGCCATGGAGGGGGTTGACACATTAACTGGTCCTGGGTGCAGTAGAGGTTACTTCTGAGTTGTACGGGTCTTTGTTTGCAATTGAACGTGGATTAACCAAAATAAGTGTGGAGGCAAATGATTGGGGCTCAATCACACAGATTGTACTTGAGATGTAACTGTGACTACCACGTGTAAGGCAATTTGTGCATTATTGATGGCTACCTGAGAGGCCTTCGTACTTTTACATGTAACTTGTAGAGCGTTGTTCTGAAAATTAGGCAAAAGCAGCATATTTTCCAATTTGAGGGTACTGAGGGTTGTTAGTCCCACAATGCATAATAAATGGCATTGACAAGGTGAACTAAAAGGCAAGTAAAGCATGCAATACACAGATATGAAATATAAGTCATGGTAGACCTACAAAGACAACAACAGTGCATTCGAATAGATATACGATAGCAAAACAAAAAACTGAAAGCATGAAGAGGCCGGAAAGCTGCATACAAAGCATGCAATGCGCAGACATGTGATTACACGGCATGGTAGGAAAACACAGGCATTAGACATTCATTACAAGGCATGAAAGGCCCACAAATGCACACCACATGCCCATTGTCAAACGTGGAACGCATAGACATCCATGTCACCATTATAGAACATGCCTTAGAGGGAGTGGAATGCATAGAGGGAACATGGAAGACAGAAAGGTGCAATTAAAAGAACAGGGTTAATTGTGGCAGGTTAGCCTGTACTTGCTTCCCCTGCACAAGCTCTAAAACCATTGGAGCCCTTTCAATCAGCTAATTGTGCTAGGCGACCTTCACACGTATTAGAAACCCAGGGACACTAACTTAGGCCACCTTAGACATTAACCTAGGTCACCTACCACACATAAAGCCCTCTGGTCTAATGCTTTGGTTTTCCATTCAAATTAGCATTAGTTCATATTACTTCAGGGAGTTCCAGTGCCATTAATTGGTTGAGCCTTTTTTTAGATGTTATCCTTTGACTGAGATATTTTTATCATGCTCAGTCAAAAATGATTTCAAGTATAATGATATTATTACAATTGAGATGTAATAATTGGACTCTCGGTACTAATATTCTCTTCCCTGAGTTTGTCACTCTTTTCACTGTTTAATAAATTGATGTATTCTACCCTATGCATTAGTAATGAGTGCTTGGTGGCCATTTTTGCAATGTTTTCACACATTTGTTGGTATTTAAATGTATGGTTTCCTGAGATGTATTTAAAGAATCAAGACATATGAACATACTTAAATATGAGTGGTACTACGATTGGACCTTACCTTAATGGTGTACTCCAGAATATATTCTTTGAAAGCATAGTATCCAATTGTACTGCTCATATACAATGTAAATACTTAACGGTAAAGTGCGCTGGATCCCTCGTGTTGAATTAATATATATTTTTTGGTGAATGAAAGACCATGTTAAGCCAAAAGTAGTTTATGCTTCATATGCCCTGCCTCAGGGTGACTCGACAATCCTCTTACCAAATATGTCTCTAACTCTTCAGTCAACATGGAGTTTAATTCACACCTCACTAAGGAGGACAAGCTAGGACAATAATCCCTGCTGCAAAGAGCAGCACATGAAATAACCTTTATCACAGCTTTAGATGGCACATATGCTGCCTTGTCTTTCCTTGACTACCATCCCTTCGGTACAATTTACTGTGGAATGCAACTTTTCTACAGTGCATATTGGTCAATGTTTTTCGAATCTGGCATTTAAATGTTATTCACTACATATATTCGTTGGAGACATTACATCTGTGAGTTGTTTTCTTTTTTCTTTTTTGTGCTAAATTATTGCCTGGTTAGTAATTGCTCAGCCATCTATAAAGAGCTATAGTCCATTCCATTTGTCACAGGATCATTTTTTTTTTCGAAAAAGAAAAAAAAAAGAAACATTTCTGGGAATAATAAATAATGACCCTCGTTAACATTTTGGCAATTAATTGGGACTAAATCTGAAGATTTATGTCAAAATCATTTACCGTTACAGCCATTCGACTCAGTGGCATTACTAAATGATTAGGAGTGCTTGCATGGTGGTGTAAATCCACATTTTTTCACAGAACTCCATGTGGATTTTTGGTCAATTTAGCACAGGTGGTAAATCCGATGATTGTCGGCCTTAAAGTGACGGGTTTACATCCAGTGTGCTAATGGAGGTAAATCTCTTTTGTTGATCAAAACTGCACTTATTATGTTACTGAAAAGAAGTGGCAGGCAGACTTACCACCGCTTATTTTTACTGCACTACAGAACTCAAACGAGGCCTGATGTCCTTTTTTTTTCCTTAGAAGCAAGAGAAATGTGTATGCAACTTGTGATTTTTTTTTTCTTTTTTACTAACAATGAGTCAAGAATTAAAAGTGTAGACATGCTTTTGAAAGCCTCTGCCAGTCTCGAAACACATGGCCATAGAAACAAGCTGGTCATCTAACATCGTATACTAACGCCCTCATCTACTGGAGACTGTTCTTTGGCAAGAGACAATATGAAAATATTATCCATAGTTTTGTTCACAAGGTGGGATACCCCAAGATTGATGCAGACCACCCTAGTAGTGAGTGTGTGGGTGCATACGCAATCACCCCTATCAGATCAAAACACTTTTCAAATGATATGCAGTTTAAACCTCGTGGTCATTTATAAATCCAATATATTCAAATGATTCGATGATTCAATCAATATTGTTTTTCTTAGGGCAAGATCCATAAGAGGATGCAGTACATTCTGGATCTTTTCTGTGGCATAGGCAATTCTACTACAATGTAATGATTTGGAAAGTTGGCACACAGGATCAGCCTCATAAACTATGCTGTCCAGGTTTAGCACCCTTCTGGGCTAGTTTCACGGTCAATTTGGGATTTTCTTTTTAACTTTTCGCAACTACCTGTAGCATCGTACTTCACCTAAAGTCACTTGTCTTAGCAGAGCGGGGGGCAGAGCTGGTGCTGGTCGCCGGCCCTGACTGAGTGCCATCGCTGCATGGGTTACGGGGAGGTACACCGGGCACTAGGGAGGAACCAGGAGGGATGGCCAACCTCCACGAGCCCTACCTCTATCTCTGCCCCTGGCAGGAGAGTTGGCAGTTCATTCTTCCGATATTGAAAAACTGCATAATATTCAAATTGATAACATCTGTTATTACAGCGCTTAGACTGGGGCTAAATCTTACACACAGTAGCATATGAGAACACAGAATATTATTTTTGAAGTATTTTTTTTATATTGATCCTGTTAACAGAGGAATGTGTTTCTTGTTTGCTTTTAAAGTTCTGATGTATATTGATTAGGGGTGATAAGCATTTTAACTACACTGAACTTAATACTGCATGAAGCTGAAACTGCATAGAATAAAAATAAATACAGATTTACCTTGGCAATCATTTATCCAGCCCTCTCACTATGATCTACATTCGTATTGCTATGCTATTGATTTTAAATATAATAAGAAATATATTTTAGGATGTCAATATCAGTAAGTTAGTGAGATGTGAACCAGGCAGTATTTTAAGTATTTCCTTTTTTTTTTTAAATGACAGTGAATGGTGAGCTGTTACATGGGGCATTTATGGCGTGCGGGTGAATGGAAAAAATACATTCCACTATTTCTAATATGTCTTCTAAAACGAATTCATGAGCTCTGTTCCCTACAGCTCAACCCGAGTGCACATGCTGCTTCACAACCATGGAACCCGTTTCCTCCCATTGGCAACCATAGTATATCACCTTTTTTCTTCAGATGATGAATCGTGCATTGTTGGCTGTAAGGAGATCCATGTTTGGTGGCAGTTTCTATTGTTTTTAGGAAAATAAAATGACAGTGTAGGGGGCACCTACAGGGAGCCTGAATCCAATGAGGAGGTCACTTTTTTTTGGCTCTTAATCCTAAAGAGCTTTGGTCACCTATTGTCAAAGGCAGTGGAAGCTAGGACCAGTACTAGCCAATCTGAGTGGGATTGCTGGAAATCTTTTTGAAATCACATACTGTGGTGTTAATTCCCTGTTCAAAGGGCTGGAATGGGGGATAAAGGCCCAGCAGCCCAGCTTATCGACCCAAGTGAAGCAAGGCCCTTTAACGAGGGCACCGGGCCATTACCCCCGTTCCAGCCCTTGCAACCTGGGATTAATGAAAGGAATTGGGATTGGGACAAAAAGAGGCGTACAGTGCACGTGTAGACTGGTTGCAGGAGGAAGAAAATACACTTCCAAGCAGCCTTTGGGGCGGTTCGTATTTCAGGCACTTTGCGTGCATGAACAGCTAGTGTCATTAGTGCCAGCACTTTTTATGCTGCTCCCGTGGTCAGTTGTGGCTTATTAATGATGATCCAGCACAGGCCGTCACGGCTGTTGGTGTGAGGGAAACTGGCAAGCAGTGGAACGCTGAATCAGCACCATCATTCCAGCCCTAGCAGTGCGCACGGAGATGGTACGGTGTGTTCAAATGCTTCATTTCTGGGTCACCCCACAGGGGCCCAGACACTCAGTTAAGTGTGTTATGCTATATGTGATGTGTTATGTTGAGGGAGGTTGTGTGGAATGCGCGCTGCTCGCAGTGACAAACATTTAGGCAAAAGGGGCTATGATAACTTCATTTGCATTTCCCAGACTTGGAGTGTTGTTCGGAATGGCAAGGCGTGATTCTACGTGTTTGGAGGGACATTACACGCTGTTAGGGACGCACGCTGTGAAACCTCCTGCCTTTGATCACAGAGTTGCCCTGTTTAGTTTAGAGGCAGCACATGAAGTTCAGGGAGAACCTGTTAATGTGTTGCTGCTCTTGTTTGCTTTTGCGGAACAAGGAGGAAACAGGAAAAGGGTTGGGCTGGCTTAGGGGGAACTCAGGTGTCAGGCCCGTTTGAAGGAAAGTTCTGAGGTTGGGAAGCAAATACAGTAGGAAACAAGACTTCTCATTTGTACATTTTCGTGACGTTAATGTTTGAATTAATTAAACAGGTAGTGTCAGCAATGGTAGAATTTAGGTGCACTGTAAATGTTATTGATATCAGTTTGGCCAAACAATTGGTGTTACCGTTGAAGGACAAACAAAAGGTGGAGGGAGAGCAATCAGTGGATGGGTTGACATTCATTTCTGCCCCTATTCAACAGCAAACACAACCTTTACAGATGAGGTGTGAGTCTGGGCATGGGAAGGAGATTGTGTTTGAATTAATAGTGGCCCCACAGTTTGGTCACATATTAGGAATGCCATAGTTAGTTAAGCACAACCCTTGGATTGATTGGGTCACCCGGGAAGTGTTTTTAGAGACACAGGAATGTGGGAAGAACATGGAGGGAGAAATGGGTCCCGCTATGTTTTTGGCTGACAGCGTGCAGTTACCACAGGTGGTTGAAGCAGTGGGTGCAGGGATTCCATCCCAGTATACTGAGTTTGCAGGGATATTTGACAAAAGTTGGGCTGATAGGTTGCCTTCTGATCGACCTTATGACTGTGTAATTGAGTTGGAACCCGGGGCTAAATTGCCATGTAGCAGAATATACACATTGACTGAGGCGGAGAATCAACATTTGAGAGAGTATTTGGACGAGATGTTGAAAAAGGGTTTCATTAGGCATTCCACTTCATCAGTATCCTCGCCCTTATTTTTTGTGCCTAAGAAGGAAGAAACACTCTGGTCTTGTATTAAATATTGGGCATTGAATAAGGTGACAGTAAAGAATAGGTACCCCTTGCCTTTCTACTGTTAGATCAAGTCAAAGCAGCACTCATATATACTAAACTAGACTTGAGGGGTGCCTATCATTTGATACGGGTGAAGGAAGGGGATGAATGGAAAACGCTTTCAGAATAAAATTTGGACTATTTGAATACTTAGTGATGCCCTTCGGGTTGTGTAATGCTCCGGCCGCTTTCCAATACTTCATGAAGGAGGTGTTGAGTGAGTTCATTGATGTGTACACCCTAGTGTATATTGTTGATATTTTAATCTATTCATCTTCTAGGGAACAGCATGTAGAACATATGAGGGCAGTGTTGAAAAAACTGCAGGAATACCTATTGTATGTAAAACTAGAGAAATGTGCATTTCAAACTACACAAGTTGAGTTCTTGGGGTTCATTCTGACCCCCACAGACATTGTTATGGACAGGACCAAAGTGCAGGCCATCACTGAGTGGCCAGCTCTGCAATGTATCAAATATATTGAATCCTTCTTAGGGTTTGCCAACTTTTACCGAAGGTTCATTTCTAATTTTTCTCAGATTGTTGCACCTATAACTAAGTTATTAAGGAAGTACACAGGTTCAATTGGAATGAGGCGGCAGAGGAAGAGTTTCAGGAATTGAAGAGAGCGTCTACTTTGGCCCCATTTTGAGACATCCTGATCCGGGAGGCCTTTTCAAGTAGAAACGGATGTGTCTAATGTGGCAGTAGGGGCATTGTTGTCACAGAAAGATGAGGAAGGGATATGGCATCCCATGGATTTCTGTTGTCGCAAACTCACCAGCTGTAAGCGAGACATCAGGTGGCGGTGGCAACGGGCCATAAAAATGTGCAATACTTTAGGACAGACCAAACGCTTAGTCCACAACAATTAAGGTGGTCACAATATTTCAATGAGTTTGATTTTGTGGTGACTTTCCGCCCGGGAAAGAAAAATTGGACGGCTGATGCTTTGACAAGGCAACACAATCTAGAGAATGTGGCGACCAAAGTTAAGGCGATTATTTAATTTGAAAAGGTGGTAGGAGCCACATTGAGAAACTGCTGGAACAAGTGAAGAAAGGTATGAAAAAACAGGAAGGTTTATAGTAGGGATTGGGGGACCCGTTGAAAACCATTAGAGAACGTCTTCCTTAATATGCAGGGAAATTGTTTTTACCTACTAAAGAACTACAAAGGAAGGACCTGTATTTGTGTCATAACTCCCCACTAGCAGGACATTCAGGAATTAAGAAAATGCAAAGCATGCTAGAAAAATATTTTTGGTGGCCGAATTTAAAGAAATATACTATTGATTACATTCAGAGATGTGAAATGTGCGTTCATAGTAAGGCGGACCACTCTAGGAAAGTGGGATTATTACAACCCAGAAAAGGCCTGGACACATATTTCTATGGATTCTATTACTGATCTTCCCCCTGATGATCAATATGGCACGATTTGTGTGTTGGTAGTTTATTTATCTAAACAGGCTCATTGTGTACCGTGTAGTTGTATACTGGGTGCGGGGCAACAGGCTGAGCTATTTTTGCAAGATGTTGTGAGGTTACATGGACTCCCTCGGAGTATTGTGTCAGACAGGGGACCTCAATTTACTTCCAAGTTTTGGCGTGCCTTCTGCCGTATGCTGAGAATCGATTGCGTGCTGTCTACCAGCTATCATCCTCAGAGAGATGGGAAGACTGAGAGAGTCAACCACACATTGGAACAGTATTTACGCTGTTAGTTGGGGGATGGAATAGAGTCATGGGTATGAGCCTTGTGGTTAGCAGTATTTACGTGCAACAATACTAAACATGCCTTGTTGGGTATGGCCACAAATGTGTATCTGTATGGACAGGAGCAAAATATGTTACCTGAAAGATTACCGGAGATTGAACAATTTCCCGTACTACAGGAAAGGAAGTGGTTGCTAGACATTAGGAGGAAGGCACTCGCCAATTTGTTACAGGCTAATGTGGCCTATAAAAAGCAAGGAAACAAAAAACACCAGGAAGCCCTGAGATACAAGGTGGGGGATAGGGTATGATTATCAACACATAAATTGCCTCTGGTTGGACCATGTAAATTTGCACCTATATTTATTGGTCCCTATGAAATTGTGCAATCTATCTCTTCAGTGGCTTTTAAATTATGTTTACCTACAAATTTCAAGATACACCCTGCATTCCATGTGTTTCTGCATAAACCTGCAGCTCCTGGTATGCGTGTGCAAAGACCCCCCATGATTATGAAGGACAAGCAGGTGGAATATGAGGTGAAGTGGATTTTGAACTCAACGAGAAGGCAACAAGTGGTGTGGTTATGGGCCAGAGGACTGTTCTTGGGAACCGGCAAGTGCTGTCTATGCACCTAAATGTGTGTGTCAATTTCATTTACAACATCTGGAGAAGCCAGGTCCTGGGAAGAGCCCTGAGAGAGGAGGTACTGTCAGGAATTGGGATTAGGGAGAAAGAGGCATACAGTACATGTGTATACTGGTATCTGGAGGAAGAAACTATACTTCTGAGCAGTCTTTGCACAGGTTCATAGTTCAGGCGCTTTGCGCGCATGAACATTTGGTGTCATTAGTGCCAACACTATTTATGCTGCCGGATGCCCGGGCTCAGGTGCAGCTTATTAATGATGATCCAGCACGGGCGGTCACAGCGGTTGGCGTGAGGGAAACTGGCAAATAGTGGAACACTGAAAGAATGCTTCAACACCATCATCCCAGGCTGCGGCGGTGAGCACAGAGACGGACCGGTGTGCTCAATGTTTAACTATTTCATGTCCGGGTCACCCCGCAGGGGCTCGGACAGTCAGTTAATTTCTTGATGCTGTATATGATATGTTATGTGGAGGAAGGTTGTGCAGAATGCGCACCGCTCGCAGTGACGAACATTTAGGCAAAAGTGGCTACTGCAACTTGATTCACATTTCCCAGACTAGGGGCCTGATCACGACTTTGGCGGTAACGTCGGCGGTATTACTGCCGGCGGTATTAGCCCTACTGCCAAACTCCCTGGCGCTAATAGCACCGGATCATGAGTTTGGCGGTAATGTAATTCCCCATTCGCCATTGAGCACATTCGGGAATGCCCCATTCCCCATTACTTGGAAACTGTGTTTTAGAACATGTATCCTCAACTCAACTTTTCATTAGTATTGAGATCTATATTAAGTTACTTATTGATGTATGAAAGAAGATGCCTGATGCAAAGTTTGAATACCAGCAATCTGCTATGTATAATTTAATACCCTGAAAGACATGACTGCACATTTTTTGCCAGTACTTTGGGGACTGCCGTTCCTACCTTCATGGACAAGACAAAGATTGCCCTTATTTTCCTAGTTGCAATACATAACAAAGGGCTTCATTTCGACCGTACTGGTATCCTGGCTAGGGCAGGATTCCCTAGACCAGTTTGAAAAAAAGGAAAAGTAAATAACTTGATGTCTTCTGTTAGACACAGTGGGACTCATTACAAGTATGGCAGTAGGGCAACACCGGTGCCGGTAGTGCTACCTGCACCGTTGCTACCGTACGCCATACTACGAGTTCTGCTCGCGGGTGCCCTTGCAGTCACAAGGTCAGACTTGGTGGCTGTACCAGCACCCGCAAGCAGAACAGGACTGTAGCACTGGCCCCGTTATTAACGGTACTGGTGCTACCACCTTCCCCATTGCCATTGAGCCATATGGGGCTCAAATGGGAATGGGGATGTACCAGGCCCGGCACCCACGCAAGGGCAATTACTGGGTCCAGCTGGGCCGGAATAGCACAGTAATTGCCCATTCACGGGTGCCGGACCCGGATGCGAGTTTGGAGGTAACCTCGTAATGAGGCCCTTTGTCAAAGGCAAATCCCCTAAAAGCATGTACAACATTAAAAGGGACAAAGCATCCAAGTACATCAATGATTATAATGCAATCATTGCCCTCTTGTGGAATGAAGACTTAGACATACAATACATTGCCGACAATTCCATGCAGTTGCAAGATATGTCACAGCTTACCACCAAAGCTGAGAAAACAGAGCTGAAAGACAGCTGGATGATATATCATCTGACAAAACAGTGTCACACAAATTGTACAGCTTCGGTATACAAATGCCCTCCCATAGAGAATGTGGGTGCTATGAAGCTGCAGCCTTATATGGCAAATCTGAACACCTTGGTCCAGCTTCATCCCAAAAAAGAGTACTAAAATCCTACCAAGAGATAGAAACAATATCCAGTACTGTTTTTGAAAACATTTGCCAGTACGACATTGTCCAAAGCTACTCCTGTGAAAACAATGTCACACCAGATAAGACTACTGGCAAATGTTCAGTCTCAACTGGTGAATGAAGCATATTGAAACTTACCAAACCCAGCCTAATGAATCATATAAAGTTGTCATTTACATCTCCACAACATACAGAATGTTATAGTTTCCTGTGATTTTAATGAAATGTGAAATAATGTAAAGATTTTTAAAGTATAAAGATATTAGATGTTTTAATTTTATTTGAGGGGTCCACCGCTAAGCCCCCCATTTCCCTAGACATATTACCATACCAAAACTCCCTCCCCACCCATTTTAATCCTTTACCTCACCCCATACATATTTTACTAAACAATGTGGTATTTTTCAATATTTTGGTTAGCTAAAAATGTTCTTCGTTATTACCCATTTGGTAAAATCACAGGATACCCATTTTATTACATGGCCGTAATACAACTGTTTAAAACTTGGTGAAAAGAAGAAGAATTATTAGATGATTATGATTCATTTCAAGCTGCAATCAAAGCTAATGAAAGCAGTATAAAAAGCAATCAAAGCTAATGAAAGCAGTATAACAAATGTCAATTTCAAACAATACAAGGAATTTTTTGGGCAATGACCAGCAATTAGAGGAAGAAATTGAAGTACAACTAGATAAAGAAAATCTTGAGGGCAGTCAACCACCCCTTACAGGAAGCCAACAACCACTTGAAGAACCACTCATTCTAAATGAAGCAGAAAAAGCCATGATTGAGGGAGAAAATACCATGTATTAATACAGCAAATCTGAAAGAACAACTTACAATTTATCTAGAAGTCACTGAAGAAATTGAACATGGTTTTAAACATGAAACTGAAACTTGTAGCTGTAAACATTATAAACCTCTGCTCCCTTATGTTGTGGTGAAGTTGGTTCTGGTAAAACGTTCTTACTTAAAATAATCATCACATGTCTCCAAAACTTAAGAAACAACAACCTTTCGGCATTTTTAACAGCCCCCACAGGTTTAGCTGCCTACAACATAGGAGGTGTAACTTTACACCGACTACTGCTCCTTCCAGTAGAACACCAAAACATTTTAGAATACTACAAATTATCAGCAGAAGCTGCTACTGAAGTACATAGAATTACATAAAATTCTGAAACAAAGGAAAGTGCTCCTGATAGATGAAGTAAGCATGGTTTCCAACCTCATGTTGGCTTTAGTTCACCTCACAATGCAGTTAACACCAGTAAAAGGTCAGCCTATTTCAAAACATTAGGTAACATACAATGCAGCAACACACTTGACAGCATTGTAAATGTAAATCTCTGGCAATATTTCACTACAGAGAACTATGTCAAAACATGCATTACCTATACTAACATTTTAAAAAGCATTAAAAATGGTCTGCTTACTAACAATTGAAGGAAGCCTCCCATCACGTGTCCCAATAATATGCAAAAATAACAATGACACACCCCGTCAGGGAATGAGACCAGGAGATGAGTTGCAAGGACAACAATGTTAATATATATTTATTATCATTTGTATATGGTTTTATTAAACCTTTACAAAATTATTTACAATGAATGATAATAGAAAGAAGACCAATACGATAAACGTTAATTTCCTAGCATTAAACATGCATTCAAACAGAAATAGCATATCAATGAAATCAACAGGGGAAATCTGAGAAAGGAAGAAAACACAAACATGAACAAAAGCATAAACATAAGTCCTAAATCAATATATACAGAAGAAAAAATAATAACTTCATCAATAATCTAAAAAGAGGCAAAAATGAATTCCCAAACATTCAAATACATATGTACCACCCAATTAAAATCACAAATATTATAAATGGTAAAAACTAGGAATGAAGGTTAACATTAAATTTGGATGGAAGAGGCATACTACAAACAGGTAAGTGCAAATTACTGACAGACAGAGATCCCCATGATTATCTGAGGCGGTCAAGTTGGAGACCCCTAAGAAGAGAGGGCCAAACCTTCTCACGTATTTTGTACACATAGGCAGCGTTGCCAAACGAGATCAGTAGGTTGGTCGGAGTACAAATCCTTCAATAAACCCAGAAAAGAGTGTTTTAAGGTATTCGATTGTGGGCAGTGAAGGATAAGATGTTTAGCCGTTTCAGGTACTAGGTGGCAAAATCTACATAGGCTTTCCTCCACCTTAATTTGGTGTCTTCTCAACATGGTATCAAAGGTGAGTAGGATGTTCCAGCGTACCCTTAACAGGAGGGCTCAAAGAATTCTGTTGGGAAAGATAGTAAGAACTTTGGAGAGTGATCATCTTTTCTTATGTTCGCGCTATAGATGGCCTATCGATTTATAAGACTGGAAGGTCTCTACCATGAGGATCCAATCAGTATCCAGCAACTTTTTTTTAGTTTCATCTGATTGGAGATTATATTTTCCAAATTAGAATTAATAGTATGGAGAATCTTTTCACGGGAGTTATACAACTTTAATAAGAAACCAGAGCAATCTATGTTGGTTCCCACCAACTCATATAAGGTATTTACTGATGGAGCCTTGAAAGTTCATATAGAAAAATAGCCAGTAAAGGACTGTGCAGCTCATTAAGAGGGCACACAGCATCACTAATGATGTCGAATATACAGTCCTCATAGTGGCAGTGGATAGGTGAGATACATTTAGAACAGTTGCACTATACAGGATGTCAGGTGCTAATTGGCTGTCGCCTCTCTGTCACTCTTGGTAGACGTGGATCTGCTGGGCTCATGTCAGCAGTGTGAAGGTCAGGTCGAGGGTGTAACATAACTATCTAACTAAACTAAACAACAGGAACTGATATTACAATGTAATGGCATACATAACCTCTCCATTCAGGGTTCTTTTTGATACTGCAGTCCCTGTATCCAGGCGCCCGCCACAGAGGTTTGATCTATCATCTGCCTTGCTTGGTTCCTCATGATATAGGTAGACAGGTGTTGCTTTTGAGAGAATATACTGCTACACAGGATTAGGGCTCAGGAGTGTAATTTATAAATAGTCTTTCATTATTTACATTTGTACTGCCATAACCCATCTTCAATGACCTCTTACTGTACTGCAGGCTTTTCTTGATTGCTATCTAGTGTGTGAAGTGCTACACTATTGTGCGCTTTTCATACATCAGACAGGTGAATCCAGTATCTTAACCCTTTCACTTTTACAGCGAGGGCTGTACAATAGATCACATCATAAGGTCTGTAGAATCTGGGTGATTTCCACTTGTGCACAAAGCTTCATACATATACTAGCTCTCCTGGCATCTAGGGCTTGGCTGGGCTATCTTGTGCTGCAGTAGAGGTTTCAGTCTCATTATCTGCTGTGAATGGGGCACAATCTGTTTGGAAATTCATCTCACCGGATGTGAGCTGTGTGAGATACTCTTTGAACTCTTCTCCTTACACAGTTGCTGTCCTGTGGGCATCAGAAACTCTTCTCACTGGAGACAGTGACATTTGCATGCAACGGCCAGTCACTATTTCGTGGGGGAACAGGTTGTGGTCCTTAGTTAGATGGGTGCAAAGATGAAAAAGTGCCAGTGGCAGGCGATTAGACCCAAGTTTTCCTCAAGAAGTTACATCATTTTGACAATCTACTCTTCAGAAGGCTGTTTATTTTCTACACAAACCCATTTGCTTTCGGATGATAACACAAGCACATTGTGCTTTATTCCTTGCACGGTTGTCACTTCTTTGAACAGGTCATTAACAAAATGTGTATCATTATCTGATCTTATGATGTCACATATTCCCCATCTGGGAAAAACCTCTCTGACCACAAATGTGGCTGCACACTTTGTGTCAGGATGGGCATTATAATCATCACATTTTTGTTCTTCTATTTTACTGGTCAGGATGCATGCTGTGCTCATGGGAATGGGGAGGTATGATGCTTCTTTCACGGCTGTGTCTGTGGCTGTATTTCCCAAAGAAATGTAATCCAAATTATGTGTGTGTGCCTGACACTTCACTATAGCTACCACTAAGGACTGTGCTAATGCTCAATCAATTTATTCAGTAATTCTTTATGTTGTACTGGGGACCTGACTGCTCTCCCGAATCCCCTCCTCCTCCACCTAGACAGTCCAGCATGTACTGTGGTGGTTCCATATGCTGAATCCAAATAAATTGTCACTGCACATTCTTTTGCTGCACGGAGGGCCTCAATCTATGCCACCAGCGATGCGGCTTGAGCAGAATAACGCTTAGGCAAATGTTTCTTACCCAGTGTATCATATTACCCTTCTTCCAATCTCACCACTGCTGCCTCCACATGTTTTCACCTGTTTCTTGGCAAATGGATACTGATCCATCAACAAAGAACACTTCTCCCTCTAAATTTTCACTTGCTTTAGGAATGAAATTCCCTTCTCCCTTGTATGTGGCACAATCATGCTCCTGCATATCCTGAACATTGCAGGGCTCGGTAAGGAACATAGCTGGGTTTACTGACTTGCATCTTATGACATGGATATTGGGGCTTGATAGTATTATCTCATAAGCTGATGCTCTTTGATGCTCTTTGTGTGGTGAGAGTGGAATGATATGATATGATATGATAGTATATTTATATAGCGCCTATACACAATGTGTTTCAAAGTTCTTCAAGGCAAGGGAGGGAACAAGGGAAAATACAATGACATTATTACAGGCCATGGACAGTAAGGATGTGAAATTACCTATAATACTTGGCCTGACAACATTTCAGATAGTGCAAGAGCTAAGACATAGATAAAGAAGGGAGGAGGAGAGTGGGAAGGAAATGGAAACAGGCAGGTGACTACCGTGCTAGGCCTGACGACATTTCAGATAGTGCTGCAGGGGGTGTGGGGAGGAAAAAAAAACAGTAAGGGGAAGGGGGGAGGAGACAGACAAGGTTGCTATCATACTAGGTACAGGGACAATTCTGATAGAGTAAGTGCATAGAAGAAAGTAAGGGGAGGAGAAGGAAAAGGGAGAAGGGAAAGGAGGAGAGAACAGAGAGTTAGCAGTCAAAAGAGTGGAGAAGCAAGAGGGGAGAGTGAATACAATTGCAGAAGTCAGTAGTAACACATAATGTTGCAAGCCAGGATACAAGATGAAGATGGGAACAGCATGATTCAGGGCCACCATGAGTACAAGATGCATGGGAGGTCCAGCATGAGAGTTGAGAAAGGGTGACGCACCGTGAATGAATAAAGTCCATAAAAGTCAAATCCAGCATTGGCCACAAGACGGTGATGGTGAAACCAGAATTTATCAGTACAGACTCCTGCAGAGGTAGGCTTGAGGTGGGAGCAGGGCAGAAAAATCAAGCAAAACAGGCAACACCTGTGTGCGAGAATGATGGGGGAACAAGGGAACATCACAGGGAACCAGAGGGGGTGGGGATGGCTTGTAGGGACAGATGGAGTAACACATGTTAGTGAAAGGCACCAGGTGGGCGGGGCTTAGGCCAGGTGCCTAGATCCAATTGCACATACTCCTCATCTGCAAAGGAAAAAGAGACTGCAGGGCTCCTTAAGTAGGGAAAAAGAGTGACAAGCAGGAAGGCACCAGGTGTGTGGGGCTTGCTAAGTGGTGAAAAAGAGCGGCAGGCAGGAAGGCACCAGGGGGGCGGGGCTTAGGCCAGGTGACCTAGATTCACTTGCACCTGCTCCCAATCTTTCAAGTATAGCGAACAGGGAGTGTTCCACAGAAAGGGTGGCAGAGCACCCCATCACAATTGTTGAGATCTTTTCAATAGAAAAGACGGCAGCTGCAAGAGCTTGTTCACAAGAGAAATTACCTTGCATCACTGAATCGAGTGTGCCACTGTAGTATACCGGTGGTTTGTGTCCCGTGTCACTCTTTTGTGTGAGTACAGCTGTCATCAGAGTACCATTAGAGTGTGAGAAGAAATAAAACTTGTGCTCATAGTCAGGTGTTGCCAAAACTGGGGCTGTGGAGAACAATTATTTTAAGGTGTTAAATACTATCTGCATTTCTGCTGTCCATATTATATGTGTATTGTCTTTCTGTGCTTCTTTGAAACCTTGCAAGAGAGGTATGGTGTAAGCTGAGTAGTCTAATATCCAGGCCCTGCAATAATTGCATATTCCGAGGAACTGTTGCATGTCTTGGGCCGTATGGTATCTGGCTGAGGCACCCACTGTTGCCGCTCTGTCAGGTAATATTCTCTTACCATCTTTTGAGATCAGAACGGGGGAGTTTTATGGGCTCTAGATGGAACCAACTTTGCTGGGCTCTAATTGAGATTCTTTGGTTTCTGTTGTTTTGGCAGGGTCACAGGTTGTGGTTGAGGTCTAGCCCACACCTCTTTTGTTTGATAGAGAGCTGTGGATAACCTGGATACCTTGCCTTGATGAAATAGATGAACAAATGTTGTATTTTCCACACAGGTTTGTGTTTTTGTTGTGAGCGCTGCTTGGCGGCAGGCATGTTTATTTACTTAAAGTTCACCAAACAGTGTGAGGGTGGGGATCTTGATGTCCCATGTGGTCAGCCGACACGTTTTTCGACCCGAAGGTCTTTCTCAAGGCTAGGTCTGTTCGCTCACGCACCCCCTATGGGGTCCTGTTTTCTGTTCTGGTCCTGTATATACAGTGGCTCCTTGTTGGGCCCTGGGAGTCCGGTGTGATCTGCCCGCGTTCAGTTGCAACCTGTGTGGAAAATACAAAATTCTTTCATCTATTTCATCAAGGCAAGGTATCCAGGTTATCCTCAGCTATCTATCTTTTGAGATGAGTTGGCCCAAGTACAGAACCTCAGTCAGACAGTATTGGAGTTTTCTATTGTCTACTTTGTGCCCTTTGTGTGCAAGCAGTTGGAGAAGGGCGATGGAGTCTTTCCTACAACATTCTTCACTGTCACTACAGACTAGGAGATCATCTACCTACTGAATTACAGAGCTGAAAACCTGATGGTGCCAAGATCTTCTTGTAAGATTCTATTGAATATGCTGGGGGTTTCAAAGTACCCTTGGGGCAAACAAGGGAGTTCGTGCTTCCTCCCTCCCAGTGTAAATGTGAGGTATTGTGAGTCTGGATCAAGGGCACAGAGAATAATGCATTCTTCAAATCCACCATAGTGAATTGGGTGGCTTGTTTTGGGATGCTGCACACATGGATGCTGGGTTTGGGACTAAAGGAAGTTCTTTTTGGACAACACCATTAAGGGGGCGGAGGTCCTGAATCATACACCACACCCCCCAGTCAGTTATTTGAATGGATATATGGCCGTATTGCATGGCGAGATTGTGGGGACAATTATCGCTTCCTCTAGAAGGGCTCCCAGTGTTTCCTGACTATCTTCCTCAGCCTCTCTGGACAGGGTACTGTTTCACTCTGGGCAATTTCACTCCTGGTTTTAATGTAATTTTCACAGGGGTCACTTCTCTCAAAAGCCCAATATCATGAGGGCTGCTGGTCCACCAATGAGGGGGCACTTGTTGCATATCTGTGTCATAAAAAGAAGATGGTGCGCTAACAACAGCCAGTGTACTTTCCTGTACTGTACCATAAAAGCACATAGGATACTTATTTACAGAATAATTTCCCCATCATGGTTGTCGTCCATGAACAGCTCCTCATCACTTAACTCACGTAATGGTATATTCTGGTCAATTCACAACACTGTGCGCCATTCACATCCATGAGTGTCCATTCCTATTGCTACAATCCTCTTAGTAGATACTTGCACCCCTTCGAGATCTAGGGACAAAATTGTGCCAGCAACCATCTCGGGGGCATCTACAGGGTGGAATAGAAAATCAGACGTCACTCGCCATTCTTTTCTCGTGTGCTTGGGTACTGCTCTAGCCAATACCCTGATCCCATAGACAAACATGCCGGGATTCATGGATATTCCTCATACTTTTAACTCGTTTACCATGGTGATTATCAATAGCATTGCTCTGAGGGAGCCCTTGCCAGGAGCAGAACAAACAATCCCTTTCTTGTTGAATGATATTGTCATATTCAGCTTGCTGAACAAGTCTTGTCCTAGTAAATTGACAGGAGATCTTTCATAGTAGAGTATGGGTGCTTGCACTGATCCTCCCCTCCCCATTCAAATCTTCTGTATACGGAACCGTAAATAGAGCCCTGGAGAACCCTTGCGTTTTGAGACTTTTTCCAGATAATGGAAAATCACCTTCACATACGCATGATTTCTCTGCCCCCGAGTCCACCATAAAAATTAACTGTTTGTTCCCTATCTCTGCCCCCACCAGTGGTTCCTCTTCTGGATGCAAGGTAGTTGATAGGACTGGACAAGCTAGTGCTCTCTGTGGGATGTCCTAGTTCGGGTGGGTTTCTTTCCTCGGGCAAGAGAAGATGCTCTTACTCGGTACCTGTGTTCCTTGATAATGTCCTGGTGCGCCGTTTGCATTAATCGCAAAGGGGTTTTGATTTCTTTGTACTTGCCGATAGGGGCGGTTTTGGTGGTAATTGCTTTGGATGCTGTGGGGGTCCTTCATATGATCCCTGGGGAAGTCCATACAGGCTTCCTGGGTGGGGGTGACCTTATTGGGGAGGCATATATTGATGTGGTATGTAGTAAGATTGGTTGTACTGATAATTTCCTCCCTGCCTGCTCTGACATTCTCGTGAAAAGTGTCCCCACCTTCCGCATGTCCAGTATTGCCCTTGGTTTCCTCCCCTTGGGCCTGGTCCTCCGTATCCCTCTTGTCCCCCATTTCCTCCTCCCTGTTTTCCAAGAACCCACCTCGTCCTCTTGCAGGTCTTGCTTGTCAATGAGGTCCTATGTATGGTTGTTTGCCTTCCCACTGTCCCTGCACGTTGTCTGTCCTCATTGCTGCCATTTCTGCCTGCGTTGCTACAGAGACACCCTCCTCATCACCCAACTGTTCTGTGGGCGGTGCAGCTGTTACTGTTGCAACATTCACCAGATTAGCCTGTATGAGTTGCACCCCCTCAGCTAATATCCTCTGAATAATCTCTTTCTCTTTCTCTTTGATCCTCCTACAATGGTGTACTATGATACTTTGGATATCTGGCCACTCCTTGGCTACTATTCTGGATATCTTGTTTAGGGCCTTCTGTACTTACTTTGGTAAATGCCTTTTTATGATAAAGTAGAATAGGGAGGTAGACTGGCACCACGTGGTGGCCATCTCCGCGGGCACACCTCCTGCACATGAAGAATGAACTGTGCAGCATCTTCCTCCTCCCCCATTGTGCATTGCATTATAGAGTGTAAGTCAGGGGTGCTCGGGAAGGTTCTTCTCAGTACATCCCACACCTGTGCTCAGACATTAAATGATGCCTCATCATGAGTATCGTTACATAAAGTCATTCCCGGGAAGCCTGCTTTCACCCATGCTGCATCTGCTTGATCTCCTACTGCGGACAAAAAGAGTATTTTAATTTCTCCTATAGCAAGCGGTACACCAGCATTGTTTTTCACAAAAGCATAAATCTTTTCCCCCGTGCCTGCTGTGAGTGGGTGAAGGGATTTGCGGAGATTGTTCTTGTCCATCTGAGCCCACAGGACATAATGGGGTCACCCTGCTCCCTTGTGGATGAGGGGCATTTACAGTTTTGATTTTACTTTTCCACACTTTTTCCAGATTCTTTCCTTTTAGCTATTACCATTCTTCCCAGTCTGTTGGTTAACCTTCCTTCGTATGCATCCTCCATGGCAGGCATGACCTACTGCACCTGCTGTAACCATCCTACTGCACCCTCTTCTGATTCATCAAAATCACTCCACGACTCTTCATCCCTCACTGAGGCCACAATATCATATCCCAAACTATCAGTCTCCCCTTCCCATTCTACTTCGACAGCGTGTATGGGTGTGCTGTCAGTCTTGAAGAGTATTTCTCCCGACTCCCATTTGTCTTCCTGTATTGGTGGGTACCCTGCAGTGGTCGGGAGTCTCCCTCTAGCTCTCATGTTAGGTCACATACTTCTGGCAGTCAAGCAGAGGCAGGAGTGAGGGTTGATGGGACATAAGGAGGGGGTGGAGCTGAGCGCGTTATTACCCAGACACATATACCGGTTTTGAATACCCTTCTGCTAGTTTATTGGGTAATGAATGCATTTGTTTGGGCTCCGTCTCCCCTGTCTCTCTGTTTCTCTTGTCTCTCACTCTCTTGGTTGGAGCCTCGACCCTTTCTACTTTTTATTTGTGACTGGTGTTTCTTCAAACATCCACCATAAATCTAACACTTCCCTTCTATTTGGCAACAGTTTTCCCTTGTATTTGGTGGTTAGGAACGTGGATAGGTGCTCCAATGTTCCCTTATCAAAAGACCCCTGTTCAGACCAAGCGTGCAACAATCCCTTACCCTTCTTTTCCATTACCCACTCTCCGTGGTACTTTTTGATATGCTCACTGTACGGGGGAGCTTCCTGCAAATGTGGGACAATCACGTTTCTGCGCTCATGGCTACTTGCTCTTGTTCCCTCTAGTATGTTTTCTTCTTCAAGGCCCATGAAGGGGGAAAGATATCCTTCCCTTCACTCACCCCTCCCTCCTTGGGTTTCTATCTCTTTGTACGGAATAACTCGCTACCACCCAAATCTCATATGTGCTGGTGCATTAAACACTCACGGTACAAAAATACATATACATATAGACACATCAACATAAAACAAATTAACTGAACAAGGCACATAAAACAAACCACACGTAACAGATCAACCCCCATCCTCCTTCTCTTAAAAGCCACCCTTGCTTTCCACTCACTCCCTCTTCATTGACATCACGGTACATCTCTGCTGGGCCTTCCTCCATACATATATATAAAAACACTGAAAATAACAAGCTAAAATAACATGAAAAAACAACAACTTCTACTTGTTCCTGATCCCTCTAATTATATAGAACACATATTGTTATCTTCTTATTTACCTCCCACACTGGTAAAAACAGTGCCCTGTGATGCCACCCACTAACCCCTTTCTGGGCTAGGTTCCTGTACTTCCTGTTTTTTTAAATCTTCCTTTCTCGTGTCTTCACAAAAAAAACGAATGGCCATAAAAAGATAGAAGCGCTTTCCTCTAGTTGATCATCTAATTCATTCATTCATTCATTCATTCATTCATTCATTCATTCATTCATTCATTCATTCATTCACTGCATGTTCCACTTAATCACATTGCTCTCCATTGCCCACAATATCCCATTCTTTGTTTTTTTCCTTGCAATTTATACTCACGTGCCTGTGTTTTTCCAAGAGCCTCCATTCACGGACTATCCACAACGCTTGGGCATCTCCGTGGGGCTGCACCCGACTCAGGCGAGCAGTGGAGTATTCATAAAGCAGGGACCCACAAGAACCTTCTCCTTCTGCAGCCTTGCCAGAGAAACCCTGGATCTTTCACAAGTACGGGGAACTCAAGGAAATCAGATCTAAAGGGGTCACCAAATGAAGGCAGCCTCCCAGCATGTGTCCCAAAAATATGCAAAAATACTGATGACACACCCCGTCAGGGAATGAGGCCAGGAGATGAGTTGCAAGGCCACAAATTTTATATAATAAAATTGTCAGCAAAATTTTCAGCAAAAAGCAGCACATTAAGAGCACATTAAGAGGGCACACAGCATCACTGATGACTTTGGATATACAGTATTCATAGGGGCAGCAAATTGGTGAACAGTTGGCACTATATGGGATGTCATGTGCTAATTGGCTGCCGCCTCTCCGTCGGTCCTGGTACACGTGGGTCTGCTGGGCTCATCTCCATGGTGTGAAGGTCAGGCCAAGGGTGCAACATAGCTATCTAACTATATACTAAACAATAGGAACTGATAATACAAAATAATGGCATATATAAAATCCTTGCATGAATAGAGGTATTTAGGTCAGATGAGCTAATACATTGGCATTCCAACCTGTACATTCAGGGTTCTCACCCCAGAGGTTTGATCTACCATCTGCCTTGCTTAGATCCTGGTGATATAGGTAGACGGGTGTTGCTATTGGGAGAATGTACTGCTACGTGGGATTACGGCTTTGGTGGGTGTTCTGGAATGGTCAGTGCAAGGGGGTCAGATGTGTATCAGTATGAAAGGGATTTGGGTCAGAGCTGGTGGAACCTGGCCTGGCAAGGTGGGGGCTGAGAGGACACGGGCATTTTAGTGGAGATGAATGGACACTTGGGCTTATGACTTGTCACTGTCTCACGCTCTCCGCAGAGCTCATTCTTTCAGGGAATGGTTCTACAGAATTGTAACAAGGCAAGGCTGGGCTTCCGTTTGAACAGGGTTCACGCAGAGCTGGCAGGGGGAGTGATGGTATCGGCTGGCTGTGCGAGGCGCTGGGGAATGGGGGAGCTGCATTTCTAGAGACAGATGCATTTTCAGGCCTAGTAAAAAGTTGGCATTGGGCTTAGTTCAAAATTATGTCTTACTACAATTATATGGCTATTTGATATGTGCTATTTGCTATGTGGTTTTGTGTGAGGTAAGCACACAGGGGGTGGCCATGCCTCCCCCTTTGCTACTACATATGTTATTCACCTGGAGTGACATCAGAGGGGGGTGGGCAAGTATCGTCTCCTTCCCAACATAATGCAAAATCCATCTTAATTAGTAGACTAATCCGTGAGCTATATCGGTGAAACACATATGTTCCCGATGCCATGGAACAATTAACTCAACAAAATATAAAATGCATGTCCTTAATGCCAACCCTTGCAAGCTGTAGTGAATTCAACAAGACAAAAAAGAAATGCACCCCATACTGCATATCACCTCGACAGACAAACTAGAAGTGCACAGCATGGTACTCCCTATTTTTCAAAAAGCAACAGCACAACTATATAGCTTAGAAAAATGTATCTCCAACACTGCTGGATTGGAGAAAATATTGACTTTGTATCTAAACTGCAGAGTAATTCTAAAATGTAACCTTGATTTAGAACAAGGTTTTATTCAATAGAGCATTTGGTACAGTTGTTGGCTTCCAAACACATCCACATGACGACAATGTTCAGTTTGTCAACATCCACTTTGACAAACTTGCAAAAGTTAAACAAAATTGGCAGCATAATAGCATGTTCCTTCTTTTCAAAGACATGTACATATGCAGAAAACAATTCTCACTATCTCTTGCATTTGCTGTCACTATTCACAAATCACAAGGTCTTACCCTAGATCACGCATGGATTGACATTGGCATTGCAGTTTTTAAACAAGGTCTGAGTTACGTAGCACTTTCACATCTCCGTACACACAATGGTCTATTCCTAGTTAACTTTGCTGCAAACAAAGTCAACACTGACATTCCTTGCATCATAAAATACAACAGGCTACATTCACAGTACACCCCATCTAGATATGTACACTGTACCTTAAAAAATAATACCTTTACACAAATACAAACTGAACCTATCACATATTCCCAACAATACTGCTAAAGAAACAACAACCAAATGCTTCTACTTCAAATAACACAACCACAAAACTGCCTACAACAAACTCAACTGCACGCCCATCAAAAGATAAACAGACAAATATCTCTTCTCAAAAAAGATCTGCAGGCCCATCAAACAATACAGAGGAACAACACTCTATTCCATTAAAATTCAGCAACACAACCGGAGTAAATTGCTATGGAAATGTAAATTTCCATAGCAAGAATCTGGCCACTGGCCACAACCACCACAATATAATTAAACCATATATGTACGTACAATACACCTTCAAATAACAAAACTCACCATGAACCCCCTGCAATCTCAATAATGTACGCAGACACTAACATTGACTGCAGACTCGGTGGCATCTGCCGACCCTTTTTCTCCTATAAAAACAGATTCATGTCATCTCTATTCCACTCCCCTACCCTTTCCACACTCTCTTTCAGCCATCAAATAACCCCAAATATGTTTTCCAGACTTTTTCCCCACCATGCTATCCGCGGACACTGTCGACTGTCCATGGCTACAACATGACAATTGTTCTGAAAAATATGACAGACCTCATGCTTGTCACCTTTAAATCAGCAGCTGGGTCTGAAGTCCACAGACAATGCACTGGATTCTGATTTATCCAAAGTGGTGTCTGTGGGCCGAATAGGGAAGTGGGTTTGCAGACAGGCGGGAGCATGAAACACTATTGTTTTTACCTAAGTTTTGACTGTTTAAAAAAAAACTGGAAGGACTTTTGGCAAATTTACAAAAGCATGCTTTTGGGACCAAGCCGCTGCTCCTTGCACATAAGTTGGTGAATATACATCAAGCAGTTTGGACTGTAGGCGTGAGCAACATTTTCTTTCCATTGAATCTACAGGGGTATCATGAGGCCCACCCTATAACTTTGCACCCCATTGATGAAACCAATCTAAACTTTGGATATTCATTCTGAGGGGCCATACACTTTTTTTGCAAAGTTTGGGGAGGATTCATCGATGGAGGAGGCAACGTTATAAGCCAGCTATATGTTGTTCTTCCTATCGGTTGAGCAAATTAACCATAACTACAGGGCCGCTACCACAGGCCCTTTATTATTGCCACCCCATAGTTAAGGTGAGCCGGGCTCCCATAGGAACCCCCTTAAAATTCTAGTGTTAATAGCTTTTGATTCAAGTAACGAATTTGGAAAAAATGTCCAAAGTGATTAGGGACTACCCAGACGGCAAAGTTTTGTTAACAAATAAAAAAGTTATTTAGAAGACTAAACAGTATTTCTTTTCCAAAGTTGCAGTCTAATTAATTTTGCTATGGACAAACAAGGTAGATTTTTGAAAAAAACATGCAGTCCAATCCGCTGGACGAATATGGACCAGGACCAAAACAACTTGAGCACATAATGATCAAAAGCATGCAGTTTGTGGTTTAGGGTTATTCCATTCAGTAGTTATTTAAATATTTGACGGAGAAGGGGATGCCACTTCTCAAAAATTCAAAAATAGATAGCTACCCGGGGATTCACCCAAAACTGGATGTTTTTAAAAATTAAGCAGGCAACATCTTGCTTTTTGCTTGATGTGAGATATATTTGAGGTTATAGCCGAGGTTATGGGAAAATGAAATGTAGGGAAAAAGCCAACTACAGGTCGAGTAAAATGCAAATGCCATCAGACTAAATGTGTGTTAGATGCTGGGGGGGTGGATAGAGGGCATCAATTGAAATTTGGGAGTTGGAGTGTGCCTAGGGACTGAAATTGCAATACAAAGCTTTCTGTAGCCTTGAATAGCCGACATCTGAAAGCAAACTGCATCACAGAAACAGTGGGGGGAAAGGGAGATGCACGATAGGTGAGGAGGCCATCTGAGGACCGGGGGGAGCTGGCACTGATGAGGGGGCACTTGGTGAGGGCCTGGGGCAGGAACGCATTTTGTTTCTGGCAATGGTTCCCCACATTCCCAGCTATTTTTACAGGTTTTATTTTAAAGTAATTTTTACAGCTATAGTGACATAGGGGGTGAACAATTACTGGCCATGGCCGAAGTGACACGATAGCCATCCATGTCTCCAATCCATGCAGTAACCAGGACAGGCCCTGCTTAGCTTCAAAGTTAGGAAAGGGCCAGCCCCCTCAGGCCATGTTGCCTGATCAATGTGCAACAGTTACAAGACCACTTAGAGAAAAATGGGCCAGCCCATTCCTTGCTTTGAAGATAAACAGGGTCAGTCCCGGTTACTCCAAGGATGGCAACCATGCTACTGTCAGTCCTTCAAAGTTTTGCACTCAGAGACCATTGTTTTACCTTTTACTGAATCACATTATTGTATTTGTAATCCCCCAGTCAATAATTTAAAAATAAAACCATATACTTTTACAGCTACAGTGGGTTTCCCATCCATGCAGTAACCGGAACGACCCTGCTTAGCCTCAAAGCAAGGAAGGGACCAACCCTGACAGACCATGCTTCTTAATAAATCAGCCCACTTGTCAAGACCACTTAGAGCAACATGGCCTTACGGGGCCATGACCTACCTCACTTTGAAACTAAGCAGCGTCCATCCTGGTTACTTCATGGATGAGAGACAACCCACAGTCCAGAATGGCTAGTAGTCTGGCAGTGTTTGAAAATTTACAGTGGGAATGTATGGAAAAAATCTACGGAATAACAAAACCCTTGATATTCAAAGAAAATGTTTTAGTTTCACAGACATTAAGGTGATGTATACATTGTAAAAAAAAAAAAAACTTGAAATTCAAGGAAAACACTTTTGTTGCAGGGACGTTAAAGAAGTGAGAACTTAATGCAACAAAATCCTGAAATTAATCTAAGTCCACATTAACTTGTATATATATATACATATATATACTTTAATCAAGCACACCAGCTGGACGTAGAACAAATAGAAAATACTGTACAAAGACCTGCCACCAAAGGAAGAACAGAGAACATGTGACAAACAGTATAAAGTTGTACTCTGAACATAAATCCAAGAGTGGTGAGTAATTCACTAGCCACAAAAAGGATATCTTGGCTCAAAACAGGAGAGATTGTGACCTAACCAGTCTATATGGTCCAAGTTGACTGAGGAGGTAGATCAGAGTCAACAGTACCTGGATTCAGTTTTTGATGGGATGATGCAGTCAGACCTAGAGCTGAACATAGATGCAAGTGGATCTGGCTCAGTTGGGCAAGTAGGATCATGGAGGCCCCAGCAGCAAGTGGATGTCAAGTAGGGGTGAATTCAACTTCTCAATGTTGTAAAAGAGCGGCTCTCAAAGATGCAGTTTGGGCAGTCCCATCAATGCTTTGAAGTTGGCCTGGCTGTAGGGTCGATGAGTGATACTACAGTGGTTCGAGTCGGCAGACAACAGTCTTTCATGTGGTGATCTTTGGTACATTGATGTGTGATCAATGAGGTGGCAGTTCAAGGTTCAAGAGCTAGCTGGGTTGAATCATAGTTATAACTCCTAGTTAGAGTCAGTGTTGGACTCTCCAGTGACTTGGTTCAGGTCATTGCATTGACTTGTCACTGTATGCGTAGTATGGCACAAGCTCTAGCTAGGACATGATGCACTGTTGAGCTGGATGAAAGTGCAAGCAATTTTTGATATTCTGTGTCATGTAGGAGTGCAGCAAACAATGACAATGACTTCCCTCTTGTTGCAGGTGGGGTGAACACAGAGCGACCGGTTCAGTGCAGAAGAACAGGGATCAGCTCAGGAGATTTTGTTGCAAATTGGTAGGTCCTGAACCACAACAGAGGTTACTCCTGATGAGCCCTTTGAGGGGTACAGGACAGATCTTCAATCTTAGATGATTCTTTCTCACTTTGTCAAAAGAAGTCCAGTGGGATCTTCAGAATGAATCTGCCGCTTTAAAGGATTCGAGAGGAACTCAGTGAACCTGCTGAAGTGGTGAGAGACCCCTTCTTTTAAAGGCAAAAGTCCCTCAGGGATTGGACTAATTCTAGCCTGCTTTAACGGTCCAATCCCGTTCCTTGGAAGGAGCAGACTTTGCACTTCTGATAACACACCCAAAGTGCTTTGTTCCAGTGTTAGTGGAGAGTACAGGAAAGAGAGGGACTTTGAGAATGAAGATGGTGGAAGTCTTCTGACATCGACCAGCATGCCTATATTAATCCCAATCCTTCTGTTCTCACTAAGAACAAAAGAAATTTACAGATGCAGCAACCTGGTGTGCGGCTACTCCTTTTGAATGTGTGTGCTCCCCTAATGCCCATGCCCCGGACAGCTGCCTGCTATGTGGCTGTCTCAGGCTGAGGGTGTTACCTGCTCTCACCAAGAGATCAAATAGGGCAGGTTCTTCAGGTTCCTGTCCTGCCATTTTTCAGGCTACACCCATTAGACCAGAATGCACATCAACCTCTACAGAAGAGCTCACTCACAGGTGCTGATACTTGTGTGACATCAATTGGAATGTGGTAGCCGTGATCATAAGTACCGCCATACACATTTTCCAAAATCAGGGATAGCTTTATTTTAGAGCTTTTCATGCCACCCTCATGGGATACATATGATCATTGTTGCTTGTGTACAGGGGTGTATATCTTAAATGTCGCTATCACATGAGCCTATGTGACCTCTGGACCTGTTTGGTGCAATGGGTAGAGCAGGCTCATCGAATCAGAATTCTGATGCATCAGGCCATAGAAACATAATATGCTTTTGGCCAGGAGCTTGCAAAAGGGCAATCTGATCAGCATTTTACCCTTTTGGAGATGGAACTAACCACATTGTTTTATTATTCATTAGTACCCGGCACGCGCGGTGCAATGGGAATACAGCGTGGTGATTGGCTCATTTGCAAGCCATACCACACGGTATTTGCAAGCCATACCACATGGTATGCCTTGCATGCCGGGTACTCTGTTCCCGGCGAGGGGTGTGGCAGCCCCTCAGCCAATGAGGAGTCCCGAAACAGGGCAATCACCTCTCTGAGGCTCCCCATGGCTGGAGGCTTCCTTCGTCCCCCTTTCCTCCCTCCTCCCACCCCACCCCACTTACCTTCTATCCTGTGGTCTCCGGCAGGGGACGATGGAAACCTCCAGCCGTTTGGAGCTTCCATCGCCCCCCGCCGGAGACCGTGGTACGTTTTTTTTTTCTTCTTCCTTCCCCTTCCCCTCCCTTCCACCCTCCCAACCCCACTTACCTTCTTTTTCCTTCTGGTCTTGGGAGCGAACGTGCTAGAAACACTTCTGTTCCCAGCGTGCCCGCTCCCGATGTCCGCCATGGAAAGGGAAATCAGACTATGTTTTCCCTTTCCCGGCGGCCATTTTCTTTCACTTTTAATTTATTTTTTCTGTTTCGAAATGTGCAAAACAGAAAAAAAAATGCCATTAGTACCCCAGTCTAATATCTCCCACCCCTAAGCCTGATATTATCAAAGCATTCATATTCCCCGCCTCTCTCTGTGACGTTACAGGGTGCGTCATCAAACGCGCCCAGTCCTCTGCAGTCCTAAGTGACTTTACACAGAACCTGGAAGACAACACATATTATGTCACAACACAGCACGCCACAATTCGGAATATGAAACAGTGATTTAAAAGCAAACAGCAAGATTGTAAATTTTGTAAAGTACATTTATTTGACATCAAATGTTTAGAGAATATTCAGCAATTTGCATTTGTCTTTGTTGCCCCAAAAGTTCATGTTGAGGCACGCGATGTTCCTTTGCGGTACAGAGGGTGTTAGATCAGCTTACAACTCAGTGCGCCACAATTCGGAATATGAAACTGTGGTTTAAAAGTAAACAGCAGGATTGTACATTTGGTAAAGTACATTTATTTCACATGAAATGTTAAGTGAATATTCAGCGATTTGCTATTGTCTCTGCTGTCGATCAGCAAAAGTTTATTTTGAGCCACGCGTTCTTCCTTTGCGGTAGATAGGCTGTTGGTTTATGATAAAAGCAGTAAATGGTCGCTCTGATAATCGGAAGGTTGCTTCAACAACGAGCCATTAGACCACCCTATTGGTTGGTATGTTGTTTGTAGCCGCTAGTACTGCGTAAGGGCATATTGGTCCTTAGCGATTGTCCCATAAAATGGTGAGGGTCATGAAGTTGCATATTTGGACCTGCACCTGACAGTTGACGACCCCATCCGCTGGAGTCTGTAAATCATGACATAGTCAAAATGGGGCCACATACCTGTTTTAAAAAACATAAATTAGTCTCACCAGCCGATCTTCATTAAAAATCATCATTTTATTTGTTAGGGCGTGAAACTATTTGCTATCGAAGATAGTGCAACGGAGTATGTTAATAATAAAATAACAATATTTTTCCATTCATATAGCGCTAAGAACCGTGAGGTATCTAAGCGGTGCTTACTATTAACCACGGTGTGTGGTGCTCATTTATCGACCACGGAAGGATGAAAGGCTGAGTTTGGCCTTGCCGGGATTTGAACTTGCGTTAGCAAGCTGTGCACCGATGTCAACGCGAGCGTTGTACTCGCTGTGCCACTTGACAGGCTACAGTGAAGTGGCACAGCGAGTAGAGCACTTGATCGCCTATAGACCGGTTAAATTATTTCTATTAACCCACCCTGTGTCGTCTGCCTTTGTCAGAGCCCTCTAAACGACTAGGGATCAATTCGGCGGTGATAGTGCACGGTGGAAAACATTATGCCACTTTCAACGAACAAGTTCAACTTGAGCGGTCTTTAATGCTACGCTATTGTAATTATATTTGGTATAAAATAATCTAAAGGGTTACTTACAGTACAATTGCAATTTCCATTGTCTACGAGTAGTGCAGTCCCAAAATACGACCCCGCGTGTGCGGACGATCTTTCGCATAGTGATATAATATATAAAAGTGGTTTAGTTTCAGAAATTTCATCCTTATCTTCTCTTACGTTTTAGCAACACTCCTTCAAGAGAAGTCTTCCATCACAATCTCTGTCTGTCAAGGTCAAAACACAATACAACCTTATAGTCCGCTTCGTGAGCCTCTCCGGGGCCCGAGAAAAAAAATGGAAGCAGCTGACCTTCACTGTGAACAAGCATACATTCTTACTTTGCAACATTCTGTGTAAAGCCATCTTACTTTCGCATTTGGAAGGATCTTCATTACGGCTTGAAACAAGCGTTCCAAATCAGCCAACAAAGTAGGGGCACTGACAAAGCCCAAATGGAAAGCACCATAATGCAAAACTACTACATGGGGACTGTTCATCCTGCCCATATCTTCACAAACTTGTAAAAAATCCCTGTACATTGCAATCAGGCAAAGTGCTCCACACCACTTCCAATCCTGTAATATCAAAGTTGTTTGCCACATGCCTGCATTGAGCATACTGCTGTAAACCATGCACAAACATATCTCCAAACACCAACACCCTGACTTTCTCCACCTCTGCCATCTTCACTACACACAGCATCTTTCAACACAAATCCACAACTTCAACATCTGATTGGCTGGTCACTACAATCCCCTTTCCATGCTGGATTTGCTGGAAACCCCCGGTGCCATTACCTCATTGGATACAGCTAAGCAGTCACACAACCATCCACCAATCAACTCCATCATCAGAGTTCAGCACTTCAAATGTACTGTTGATCACTCTGAGTACAAGTCTCATATCATTAGAAAGCACCTACCTCAAAAACGAATGTACAAGTCTCCAAGATTTCTACTCACAGCTGCATGCATATCCACATGCATGAATACAAACTACAGGTATGCATATTTTATTCACAGTACATGTACAACTCATATGATTGCATATAAACAGACTAATGCCACTAAACCTGTATAACCAATAAAATTAACGTATTGCAATCTGCTATAATCAACTGTCAATTCCAAACCTGTCTGCTATCTACAACACAGCTTTAAAAAAAAAACAAGTGAATTTCATACTCTGAGGGGCTGATTCATGGAATTATTTGTGCCAAAAAACAGGGATTTGTGCGCCATTCTGCCCGCAAATCCCTGTTTAACAAATGGGGATTTGCAGGCAGAAAGGCGCACAAATCCCTGTTTTTCTGCGCAAATAATCCATTAATCAGCCCCTTAATATCCTACTCATTTGAAAAGCATGTTGAACTAACATATTGTAAATAAAATATAAAGGCTGCACATAGTCAAATGAAATGTATGCATACTCTATGTTCAGATATCAAACAAGAATACTACTACAAAAACATACAAATCAACGTCTAAATTAACATCAGTGCTATAAACCCACAAAATGACTAACTTCTTTCTTTTACAATTGCAGTGAAGACCACTCTCCTGAAAAGTATCAGCATCTGAACTACAAACAACATCTCAGAAGAAACCTGCTCATTCCATAAAAAAGAGTAAGTACAATACTATGATAATATTCTTACTGTTACTCAAACACACTGTGTGGTTCATTCATGTAATTTGTGCACCAAAAAAACAGATATTTCTGAACCATTCTGCCCACAAATCCCCATTCATTAAATAGGGATTAGCAGACAGAATGGCACAAAAATCCCTGTTTTTGGAACACAAATAATATAACTCAACCCCTAGAATGTTAGTATTACAAAACACAAGAACTCTTTTAATTCTATACCATTAGATTTACTATTAGTGCTTCTCCTCACCACAAGCTCACTTTCTATTGTCATCTGAACCAAAGTATAGTAACACACAAATAGAAGAATAGCCTTCCCAACTAATTGTAGCTGCCCAATCCACAATCACACACCACCACATACATCTTTACCATCATACTCAGACACTCATGCACACAGCACACATACAGTGCATACATCCAACAGATCCCCAAAGTATGCCTACCGAAAAGCAAGTCCGTAGAAAGCAATGCAGAAATAGAGCAAATGAAAATAAAAGTGTCCAAAATAAGCATCCATCTCTAGCAGAGTTTGTACAAAAAGTTCAAACAAAACAGCTAATACAGTCATTTAGCGAAACAAAACAAGCTTCCAGTACAGAAACTTTGCCTCCTCTATCAAAATGTAAAACAAAACAGAAAATGATTAACACAAGTTCAGCTACCACTACTGCTAAAACTGCTACTATAAATCTTGAGATAGTGGCAAATAACCATACGAAAAAAAGTATTTTAACAAAAATGTTCTGCCACAGAGTCCTTCAGAATCTTATAAAAACAGGAGACAAATCAAGCACAACCCTTAAAACCTACCGTAGAAAATGAATCTTAGAACCTTTGATAGACAGTGCAATCCTTCTCAAAAGAAAGTTAATTATTTTAGTGTTAAACAGAATGAAACCACTAACAAAATTACTAAATTACAAAAAAGACTTCTCAATAAACGGAATGTCAACAAAAAACACTTCTTAAATATCTAAGGTGAATGGAGTCGCACCACGAGCACAGAACCATATTTTAATGAAGAAGCATACAAACAAAACCAAACACAATTGCCAGACATTGCAGTGGACGAGGTTATAAAAAAATTAATAATACCATAATGCAACAAGAAATACTGCTTACAAAAATATCCCCAGAAAACTCAGTATTACCTCTCGATTCGACTGAACCAGAACACCCAGTATACAAATTGCCATGCATGCCAATGTGTAACATTGCCAAAAAATCTTTCAAATCTTTATGCCAGTTCCTCAATCAGTATGTGAAAGGCAAAGACAAAATCAAAATTAAACTGCTGCAATTTATGGATACCTGTCCAGTGCACAACTACACAGGACTACAAGGACATTCGTTAGCCTGCATTTCAGGACCTATTTGCAAAATCGCCTTCCATCATATCAAAGTGATAACAACACATCATTCAACTATAAGAAATCTAGTCTATAAACTGTACTATCCTAAAAGTCCTGCTTTAGCACTAGCCAATTTAAATAACAATCTTCTACATGGTACAGCCAAAGACCTACTCGAATCAATCAACCATATCCAGAAAAAATATTTTGGAAGTGAAAGCCACTTACAAAATGCAATAGCTTTACAACAGATTAGCAATAATTGTACAGATGGCAACCTTCTACGACACACATACAAAAAAGAAATACTAACATTTTACAAGTACATCGGCTGAAGTACCAAACCATGTGTGTGTGTGTGTTTTGCCGCAGAACTTTTTATAAAAGTAACACAAAAACTATAGATGTAACATACAAAATAGAAGACAATGAAGATTCCAAATGGTTTGAATTAGCTCTCTACCTTATAGCAGAAAACAAATACGAAATAACTGACCCCTTAATAATTTGCAGTTACTGCACTACAAAACATGACAACAACCAAACTCCTTCACGTGCTATCACAAATAACTTGGAATTTTTCCCACTACCAAAATCCCTGCAACAGCTCAATTTATTTGAGAGCATCATAATTCAAACAGTGCACCCATTTCCAGCAATAATACGCCTTCAACCAAAAACAGCTAAATTATCTCCCTCTGAATGTGTGAATGGCATTCATGACAAAGTAGTTTATTTACCATTAGATCTAAAAGAAAATGTGCACACTCTGGCAGTGCAACGTCCAATGGAGCAATCTTTAATTATCTTAGTAAATGGTGTACCTACAAAACACAAAATAAAATGGCAACAACTCGTAGACTTACATAAAGTTAGACACACCTTGCAATATGTAAAAAACAATAATGAATACTACAAAGAAAAAAACATTGAAGAAAACTTAAGGGTAACAACTGAAATAATTGAAGAGTCACCAGAAACTGGTCAATTTGAACTTCTAGATCCTGCTACAGTATCCAATATTTTAGACCATTATACAATTCATCCATTGCACTCTAATGATACCATAGATGATGCACTAGAAATGTACCAAATGCGACAAACCGAAGGATCATCAATCAGCATAAGGGAAAAAAGTATAGAAGCATGTGCACCTCTACTCTTTCCTACTGGCAAAGGAGGAAGGTACGTTGATAGACCTATTCAGATAACAGCATCAGAATACCGCTCATTACGAATGTATTCTGAAGATCCCAGATTTAGACAAAATGTGGAATACATATTCCACCCACTCTTTGAAAGTAAACTAGCAACTCTATGTTACAGAGTTGCACACACATTTAAATCCGGAACCCACTTTCAAAATTTGTCAGCTACGCATTAATACAAAAAATGCAAGAAATAGATGAGGTTTTACAATCAAGCATTACAAATCTGTTAGCAAACATGCGTGGTACTAAAGAGTACTGGTTCCGACATCACAGAGATGTACGTTGTATGATAAGAAACCTTGGCCCACCCACTTGGTTTGTTACATTGAGTTGTGCAAAATATGATTGGGAACATTTTACATGATTTCCTACGCATATCAAACAAAACCAAAACAAACATAAATATTCTAACACCTGGAGAACTTTGCTCTCTAGATCCTGTTAATGTTTCAAGATATTTCCATTATTGTTTCATTGCTATGCTGCACTATATTTGTAATACAACTGTTCCTCCCCTCGGAGAGGTATAACACTTCTTTTGGAGAAAAGAATACCAAGCCAGAGGAGTACCACATATCCACATGCTTTTATGGATTAAAGATGCTCCTAAATTTAGTCAAGACAGTGATGCCACTGTTTTACAGTTTATCGAGAAATATGTCACTTGTGAATTTCCATCAAAAGCAATAAATAGTGATCTTCATGCACAAATTGTACAATTTCAAAGACACAAATGTGGCAAATATTGTCGCCACAAATACAAAAACAAAGGGAAATACTACACCAAATGCTGCTTTGGTTTCCCTAGACCAGTTATGGAAAAAGGTGAAGTGAACAACTTCATGTCTTCAGTTAGACATAGGGCCTCATTACACGGATGGCGGTAAGGATTTACCGGTACCGGTAAAATACCGGTACCGGTAAATCCTTACCGTCTTACTACGAGGTCACTTTGCGGGTTGGGGGATTTAACGCCTGCTTTTTGCAGGCGTTAAAAACCAACCCGCAAAGGGACCCAGGGAGCTAATTACGGTACCGAAATTTGCGGTACCGTAATTAGCGCCTTCCCCATTCCCATTGAGCCCTATGGGCCAAAAATGGGAATGGGGAAGGGCAATGGTGGAAGGGGGAATTACCGCCCCGCCAACCTTGGAATGGGGCGGTAATTCCCCTTTCCGCCAAGGCGGTGCCGGTATTTTACCGGCATGAACCATAATAGCGCCATGGTTCTCCGCCATCCGTTTAATGAGGTCCATAGTGCACATGATTATGCGCCCAGCTACCTGAGGGTGTGGACGCGCTTTATAAATAAACAAACTAAACTAAACTAAACACCGGCGGTATTACTGACGGCAGTATTAGCCCTACCGCCGAACTCCCCAGCGCTAATAGCGCCAGATCACGAGTTCGGCAGTAATGTAATTCCCCATTGAGCCCATTCAGGAATGTCCCATTCCCCATTGGGCTCAATGGGGAAATTTTGCACTCTTACCGCCGGCAGATTTCCAGCCGGCGTTAATAGTGTGAATTTTCGGTGGATTTCCCCCCAGCTCAGAGCTAGGGTGAAATCCGTCAAAGTCTTGATTTGGCTGACCCTTAAATCCGGCGTTAATAGCGCGACCGCCGGATTTAAGGGTTACCGTCAAAGTCGTGATGAGGCCCTATGTCTAACTGAAGACATGAAGTTGTTCACTTCACCTGTTTCTGTAACTGGTCTAGGGAAACCAAAGCAGCATTTGGTGTAGTATTTGCCTTTGTTTTTGTATTTGCGACAACAATATTTG
Source organism: Ambystoma mexicanum (assembly GCF_040938575.1). Classification (NCBI taxonomy): domain Eukaryota; kingdom Metazoa; phylum Chordata; class Amphibia; order Caudata; family Ambystomatidae; genus Ambystoma; species Ambystoma mexicanum. Next base: position 516,026,671 of record NC_090926.1, on the reverse strand, counting down.
CAACATTTGCGTCTTTGAAATTGTACAAGTTGTGCATGAAGGTCACTATGTCTCGTTTGTTAAGGGATTTCACAAGTGACATATTTTTGGATGAACTGCAAAACTGTGGCATCACTGTCCTGACCAAATTTAGAAGAATCTGTAATCCATAAAAGCATGTGGATATGTGGTGCTCCTCTGGCTTCGTATTCTTTTCTCCAAAAGAAGTGTTGCACTTCTCCGAGGGGAGGAACAGTTTCATTACAAATAAAGTGTCGCATAGCAATGAAACGATGGTGGAAATATCTTGAAACATTAACAGGATCTAGAGAGCAAAGTTCTGCAGGTGTTAGTATATCTATGTTTGTTTTGTTTTTGTTTGATATGCGTAGGAAATCATGTAAATCTTCCCATGCTTATTCTGCACAACTTAATGTAACAAACCAAGTGGGTGGTCCAAGGTTTCTGGTCATGCAACGTGCATCTCTGTGACGTTGGAACCAGTATTCTTTTGGACCATGCATGTTTGCAAACAGATTTGTAATGCTTGATTGTAAAACCTCATCTTTTTCTTGCACTTTTTGTATTAATTGCGTAGCTAACATATTTTGAAAGTGGGATCCCGATTTCAATATGTACTCCATAACATAGAGTTGCTAGTTCACTTTCAAAGAGTAGGTGGTATATGTATTGCACATTTTGTCTAAAGCTGGGATCTTCAGAATACATTCGTAATGAGCAGTATTCTGATGCTGTTATCTGAGTGGGTCTATCATTGTTCCTTCCTCCTTTGCCAGTAGGAAAGAGTAAAGGAAAAGCACATGCTTCTATACTTTTTTCCCATATGCTCATTGGTGATCCTTTGGTGTGTCGCATTTGGTACGTTTCTAGTGCATCATCTATGCTGTCTTTAGAGTGCAATGGATGAATTGGACAATTGTCTAAAATATTGGATACTGCAGCAGGATCCAGAAGTTCAAATTGACCAGTTTCTTGCGACTCTTGAATTATTTAAGTTGTTCCCCTTAAGTTTTCTTCAAGTTTGTAGAGATATGCGTAGGATGAACAGTCCCCATGTGGTAGTTTTTCTCTATGGTGCTTTCCATTTGGGCTACGTGAGTTCCCTTACTTTGGTGGCAGATTTGGAACAGTTGGTTCAAGCAGTAATCAACATCATTCCAAATGCGAAAGTAATTTTTCTGGATTACTTCCTAGAGCAAAATGGGACAACAGTTCTGGTTTTTTAAATGACATTTGTGATGTCATCTTTGATGTCCTGGTGTTAGTCTTAGCAGTGCACAGTGGTGGCGCAAGTTATGGTTGCTTAGCTTACCATAACTGACGAATTTCAGGGGCTTTTCAGTTTTACTTGGAACCATAACATCCCGTAAACAAAGTTTTTTTACTGAATTTCATAGGTTTTTAGTAGCACAATTTAACCATAACTTCCCTTTAACAACGTTTTTTTACTGAATATATATATATATATATATATATATTTGTCCACTACTGAAGAGGCTAGAAAATGAAGGCAGTCTCCACATATCTGCATTCAGGCACTAGACTGAAAGCTGCTATCGAACCCAAGGTTTTTCTCAAGCTGGTTCACGTGACATATAATGATATGATGATATGTTAGCACTCAAGTATGCTTTGTAAGCCTTATGATTATGGTGTTGGCTGTGAAGTGTTTTAGACACTCGCCTCTAAAGTTAATACATTTCGTCCTGGAGATTCCAGAATGAAGCAGCAGCAACTTGATTGATTTGGCTAACTTATATCACCACAATGACCAGAAAGAAGAGAAATGAACTCCTGAGAACCCTGCATACAAAAATCAACAATAAGCCTGTGCTGCACAGGATGGGGAAACTCCAAGTAAATCTGACATCTGATACATGTTGCGATACATGTTGCTGATGATATTGGTGCAATGAAAACTACCCTTACAGACTGTTCAGATGAGGCCACATCTTTGTAGGAATTTCAGACTGAAGTAGAGAGGAGGTCTGGGGACTTGTAAAGTGAGCTCTCTGGAAACTACAGAGAGTACAGCAAAATCAGAGAAGAAATTAACAAACTGCAATTGGGAGGCCCTTGACTTGAGAATAAATACAGAGCTGTTAACCTCTATCTTCTTGGGTGTCAGGGCTGGGAGGAAGAGAAGCAGAGCAGCAGTTAAGAAGGGCAAGGCTGGGGGCACAGTGCAGGGAAATACATGGCATTAGCCATGCAAAATACTTTGTCCCAGCACCCAAGACAAAACAAAAGGCATACAAGACAAAACAAAAGACACATTTCCAATTTGATTGTGCAAAAAACAGCCTTATAGAAGGATTCTCTGTCCTTTTTGCCAGGCAACTAGTTACCAAACTACAGTTTCCAGCAGCCTGGGCCCAGCTGCTTAGAAAGGCCATGTTGGTAGTCACACGCTGTAACACAGATGCAAAAACAAAAGCACGGGATCATGCTTGAGTCCTCCCAGAGAGAAGATGTGTTTCCGAGCTGCTCCAGGTTTTTATTCAAATGTGAGGGGACATGACATGCACCAACTGGAACAGCATGCTAGCCCCTCGCATGACACAGATAAGTGCTCCAGTGTTTGGGTGATCTACGGGGAGCAGGGTGGTTGTGCAGGGGCTTTAGCCTCACCAGACAACTGACCCCTGCTTCCCGCAAAGCTAAGTCAGCCGGAAAGGTTGCTGCATGCTGTGTAACGAAGTGCATTGCTAACTAGCACATCCCAGAGTGACGTAGCACCATCGTCACCATGAAGGCGGCTAGATACACCACACACATAGCTGCATGATCTTAACATTACAGAACACATTCTCAGAGAGGTTACTAATTGCCAGGACTCCAGCATGAACTAACGCATACAAATCCACACATGGCCCCACAGTGCATGCCTGAAAACCAAGTGTGACTTCCTTAGTATATATGCATGAGAACCTGCATGTCGATAGCCATGTGTGGCCACTTAAGGTTATAAATGCATGCGTACATGCACGTGAGCTGCCATGTGCGGCAGTGAGAGATGTGTGCACCAATTAAGCACTTTTTTGCAGCATTTGAACTGCTACTACGACACAGCATGACCCCAAATGCTTGCAGGTGACAAGGGACACTCCAGGCGAACACCTAACTCAATATAAGTGCTATACAAAATCATTGTTTTTTAATGTTATTGTGCCTCTCTTTCATTGCTATAGTGACTCAATGTGTAAGTGGGTGATGATAGTCAGAGACTTATGTTGCATGAATGTGTCAGCACGCTGGAAGCTTGCACAGTGGTCAAGTATTTTACCCTAAATCCCATTTCCTGTAAACAACCTTTTCCTAACCCTCTTGCCGGTTTCCCTCTTACCTCCATCCTATCCAACCAAGGTTACCCTAACCCTCCTTCCCCGCTGGGGTTGCAGAGCCCTGTGTAAACATTGACTTGCAGGTCCTAAAACCATAGTGGGGTTGTTGGTTTGTGGTACTCCTGTGCCAAGGAACTGGGAATCCCTGTCAGAAGCACAAGCCCACATGTTTTCAGGCATGTGAGTGGTATGACCCGGATACATTAAGTATGACATCACCAACGCCCTCCAAGAATTGAGTTCCGAATTGGCCGCCACAGACAAATATATGACTACGTAGCTAATCAAGTGCTTGGTCTGGCAGCTCAGGCCACCCCATTATCTGGTCCAATACCTGCACCAGCCCTGGTTCCAGTCCAAGTCCAGGTAATGCCCGAGGTCACAGTACCCTTAGCCCAGCCAGAATGCTATGCGGGGGACCCACAATAATACTAGACCTTCCTCACTCAATGTCACCTACATTTCCTCAAAAATACTGCAGCATTCAGGGTCACACAAGATCGAACAGCATTTCTTATTTCCTACCTTAGCGGCGATTCTGCAGAATGGGCAAACCCATTGGTGCAGAGCTACCATGTCATGCTGTATAATTGAGATTGGTTTCTTGAGGAGTTTGGCAAGATATTTAATTGCCAGGTGGCAGCAATGTGCAAGGGCATACAACTTTTAACCCTTCGGCAGGGTAGCAAGGAACTCATTATGTATGTCATGCAGTTTAACTGTTTAGTAGTAGAGGCTAAGTGAGCAAGGGAGAAAATAATGTCATTATTTTATAGGGTCTCTTGAACAATCAAAAGGATCGGATCACGTAGGTTGACCCACAGCTCTCAGTATGTCCCGCTATGATTGATCTGGCCCTGTACCTGATCATAGACAGGTCGAGAACTGGGGTGGCAGGAAGCGGGGTGATGTGCACCCTATCACTAAAATCGATCAATTCTGTCAAACATGTGGGGTCGGAGACAAGCAGGGCAGCGAAGAACCAATGCAGATAGGATTAGTCAGAGGCCTTCTCACTAACGAGAAGGAGAGTCAACGAAAATATGGTCTTTGTATGTATTGTGGGAGCACGGGCCATTACATGCGAGAGTGCCCAACCAAACCCAAAACCCAGAGAAACACCTCGGGTAGGCAGTGGTACGGGTCACACAGTCAAGCATGGGTAGTGAGGGAACCCCATCGGTAGGCGATACCAACTATGCACCACATATTGTGCTATCTGGCCTGTTATGTGATCTTGGCTGGAGTCAGTCGGTCACCATGTTAGTCGATTTGGGGGCCACTGACAATGTAGGGGTCCCCATGTGCTATAAAAATAAGCCTAAAGCCATTAGGGTAGTGGTTGGCACCCCACTAATCTCTGGTCCTATAACCCAGAAATGGATGCTCTGGTAAAGAAACAAACATTGAGAGGAGGTCTGTTTAGACCTCATTGCCACACTGCAGTTTGGGCTTATTCTAGGACTATCATGGATCAAGAAACATGATCCTCAGAACCAATGGGCTGATGGAACCATTAGTCCTATCTCTTTGTACTGCCAGGAACACAGTTGGCAGCCTGTTCCACAGACCCCAAACTATGTACATGCGGTACATAATGACAGCCCCCAGGGGGATAGCCCACCAAATGAGACAGATCTCACCTCCCTACCGCATGAATACCATGACTTTTGTGACATATTCAAAAATCAGGCAGCAGACACATTACCATCATACCAGCTGTTTGACTGCTGCATAGATGTGGAGATGGGTGCAGTATTACCCTGCAGTTGAGTCTATCCACTGACAAAAGCGGAAACAAAACATCTCCAGGAGAACATTGAGGCAAACCTACGTAACAGATTCATAAGGCACTCAAACTCTCCAGTCTCCTCGATCCTCTTCTTTATCTCAAACAAAACCGGGGACCTCCGCACATGCATAGATTAGTGTGGAATCAACCGCATCACCATCAAAAACCGCTATCCATTTCTCCTTATTGCTGGACAGCTGGACCAAGTAAGGCATGCGTCTGTGTACACTAAGCTGGACCTAAGAAGTTTGTACCATCTGGTGCGGGTGTGTGTGAAGGAGACAAATGGAAAAAAGCTTTCTGGACTAAGTTCGGTCTTTAATAATATCAGGTTATGCCATTCAGATTTTGTAATACACCCACCGCCTTTCATACCTTCTTGGATGAGGTTCTTTGGCAATATCTCAATTTTTTCACTGTTCTGTATGTCGTCGATATACTCATTTATTCCCAGAACATGCATGACCATGTCAAACATGTCAGAGCCATGTTGCAGCGGTTGCAGAAGTACTGTCTATTCATCAAACTTGAGAACTGTGAATTTCATTGCACAATCTTGGATTTTTTAGGGTATTTCTTGACTCCATCGGGAGTACAAATGGACTGCACAAAGGTGCAAACCATTCTGGAGTGGTCCTCACTCACATCCATTAACGATATTCAATATTTCTTAGGGTTCAACATGTATATTGTCGATTGATCTGAAATTTTTCTGAATTGGTCACACCAATAACCACATTACTTAGAAAGGGGAAAACATGTTGTTGGGATGCCACAGTTGAACAGATTACACAGTTGAAAGCAGCTTTTACTGCAATCACAGTTTTGAGGCACCCCAATTTGGTGCAACCAGTCAATGTATAGACTGATGCGTTGAGTTATGCCATAGGATCCGTACGCTTGCACAGGGATCCATAGCCCGGGTTGCTCCATCCTGTAGCGTACTATTGCCACAAGCTAGTATCTGCAGAATCCAACTACACCATTGCTGATTAAGAACTGCTGGCAGTAAAGTCAATCTTCAAGGATTGACGCCATTAACACTTAGAAGCCCACCACACCGTGACCGTGATGACAGATCATCGGAATTTGCAATTCATCAAAACTGCTAAGACACAGAGCCTACGTCAGCTTCAATGGGCACTCTTTGCTGACTTTGATTTCTTAATCATGTATAGACAAGGGACTGATAACCAAAGGTGGATTTTCTTTCCCGTTATCCAGAACCCACTGATAAGGTACCCACCTCGGACCCTCAGTTGATTGTTCCCATGGGTCAGATCGTGGGAACTACAATGACCACAGAGGACTTCTATGTGGTATTCAGTAATGCCATGACTATCAATGAGCTACACGACTGGTGTAAGCTCGATGCACAACACACTATGAACAATTGGATCCCCTTTGATTCCCCAGATCTATATCTACCCACTGTGGAGTTGTGGAGAAAAGCCATACATTAGTGCCACAATTAATAACCAGCGGGTCATCCGGCTATCACCAAGACAAAAAACCTGGTAACCCTCCATTTCTGGTGGTCAAGACTTTGCCAGGATGTGCAGCAGTATGTCTTGGAGTGCGAAGTCTGTTGTAGGAACAAAGCTGATCATCAGAAGACAACAAGTCTCCTCTAGCCCCTGCTTAGACCAACCATGCCTTGCCATGCAAGCACTATGGATCTCATAGTAGACCTACCTCTGGTGCAGAGGAATACTTCAATACTCGTTATTGTGGATTCACTAACAAAGATGACTCATTTTGTCCCATGTAAGGATGTTCCAATGGCGGGAGTAGTAGCCAAGCTATTCCTCCAAAACGTGGTACAACTCCACACGGATAGGGAGTCTCAGTTCACGTCACAATTTTGGTGCTCATTCTCTAACCTGGATAAACACTGCCATACAAGCCCTCCATACCAAGTAGGGGACAGAATATGGTTGTCCACCATGTTCATATGCAAGGCCCCAGAAAACTACAGCCATGCTATACACGTACATTCACGGTAAACAAAGTCATTAACCTAGTGACTGTGCGTCTTGAGCTACACGCTGCAAATGAAAATTCACCTCACATTTCAAGCCACCCCGATCCACCATCCGTACAAAAAAAAACCCTGCTTGTGTTCGTACATGGATATCTGGAGTATGAAGTGCAGCCATCCTTAATTCCTGATACCAAAAGGGTGTGCAGGTATTCTGGAGAGGTTGGATATGGTGCTGAAGATCAGTCCTGGGAACCAGCCCAAAATATACATGCCCCAAGACTACAGCGCACAGTTCAAGTCATAACACTAAGAAACTAAAACCCTTGCTTTCGTGTGGGGGCAGTGCTGTCAGGTCTGGCAGCAAGAGGAGCAGAGCAGCAGGCAAGAAGGGCAAGGCGTGGGTACAGTTCAGGGAATACATGGAATTAGCCGTGCAACAAACTTTGTGCCAGCACCCAAGACAAAACAAAATACACCCAAGACAAAACATTTCCACTTTAAATGAGCAATACGGCCTTATTGAAGGCTTCTCTGCCATTTCTGCAGGGAAACCAGCTACCAAACTATAGTTCCCAGCAGCACCTGGCCCCAACTCCTTAGGAAGACCATTTTGGGAGAGGACCACCTGCAAGCATGCACAGAAATGCAAGCATAGGACTTGTGCTCGAGTCCTCCCGGAGAGAAGACGTGTTTTTTGAGTTGCTCTGGCTTTCTCTACAAATGCAAGGGGCCACACCCCACCGGACCAGCATACCAGCTCCTCGCGTGACACATATACGTGGGCTACAGGGGGCAGGGGGGTTATGCAGGGGCCCAGCCCCACCAGACAACTGGCCCCTGCTTTGTGCAAAGCTAAGTCAGCCGGCAAGGTCACTGCATGCCGCGTAACAAAGTGCATTGCTAACCAGCACATGCCAGACCAGCGCAACACCATAGTCACCCGGATGTTGGCTTGATATGCCGCACACATAACTGCATGATTTGAAACATGTACAGAAGGCAGTCCCAGAGCACTTACTAATTGTGAGTAGTCCCATATGAACTAAGCAAAGACACATTCAAGCCTGCTGTGCATGCCTGAAGGCCATGTCTGGCCTCCTCAGTATATCTGCATGAGACTTTGCACATAAATAACCATGTGCGGCCACTTAACGTTATAAATGCATGAGTACATGTATGTAAATTGCCACATGCGGCAGTAAGAGATGTGTGCACTAATTGTAGCACTATTTTGCAGCATGCTTCTTTGTAGAGAATATTGCTTGTCTTTCCTGTAGGAGCTAGTGTTAACAAATTGTCTTTGTTCCAACCCTGGAGCACGCCACATAAAGCTGACCATGCAAATAAGCATGAATCCCATTACACCACCTACTTTGAGTTGGAGCGTTGAGATTGCGCAGCAACATTATTGGTGTCCCGATCTGCAGCCGAGGCAGCAGCGACCTCAACATAAGTGCTGTATGTGTAGGACTGTGAAGTGCCGTACCTGTACGTGTCTGGCTGAGGCATGTAAGCTTTGTTCTGTTCAGATGGCATACATTTTATCAACTTCTGTGGGAAATTTAGTTTCTGTAATTGTCATGAGAGATTTGCCATAAAGTGACAGACATCATCATTGTGGATACAAGTGAAGAGACATGCTCCATTTCCCTCCACCCACATTATGCAAAAGCACTGTTTTGTGTCACCCGCATGACTTCAAAATTGAGTGCCGCTAATTTCAGCTAGAATGCTGATAGTGCGGAAAGTTAAGGAACAATGAACTGCTAAGATTTTCATGAACTTCTGAAATTTAGGAAAAATAAACAGACACACACACATCCAAGCATTGCAGACTGCAAACATTAGAAACATGTATATTTCCCATTTTTTACATTGTCTACACCATGAAACCTACCTACATACCATATTCAGGTTTGTAGCATGTTGGGAAGTATGCTGAACATTTCGAACAGACACATACACACAAATCCACACATTTCCCTTTTATATATAGATATTATATTATACATATTCTATTTGAATTGTTGAACAGCGGATGGTTAAATGTTGATGGTTTCCAGAGCCGCAAGTATAGGGCTAGTGAAACAACCCATTAAAAACATGCAAACCTCACACCCTCTCTAATCAAGCTACCACCCCTATACCTGCAAACATCAAACACCTCAGACACTGGACACGACCCTTCCGGACACAACAAGCCCAGTGCATATAACAAAGTAGCCCTAGAAAGCTCACACACACACACACAAACACGAGTTTGGTTTATAGTGACTGTTTCGACAGTCAAAGTGTCTACATACAATATTTTCAACACAAAAGCATCAAAAACAAATGTTTCGAATGCATTTAATGAGGGGGGGTTCCTCCCCAAACCCCCCGTTTTCTTTTTTTTGCATGTACAAACTATGTTTTCAAAACTATGACTGGACAGCCACCAGTTTATCGTGGTTCTGCATGCATTAACATATGAGCACAACATATATCCTATCAATCTCGCCCTCACTAACCACCTCGACCCACTTCTCCTACAGAGCCACATGAGCTCCTGAAGACAATGTAAATGGCAGCATACCATAACATAACATAACATAACATAACATAACATAACATAACATGAGGGTTAAGCTTATGTATACTTGGGGGGGGCACTTAGCCTCATGGCTTTGTGGCTGACATCTGGAGGTCTCTTTTCTCTATCTAGCAGAGTGTGTAGGAATTGAGCCCTCTTAGAAAGCAATGCCATTTTTATTTTGCAAACAAAATACTGATTTGGCGATTTTTTTTTATGTCATGGTAAGTGATTTCTTAGTCAAAACGGGGAACGGCAAATACAATATACACTATTAGCAAGCTGGGGTTGGAGACTACATAGAGTTAGAATAATGATTTGCATCACAGCTCGGCTTGGTGATTGTGGGAGCGTGCCATAGCATGTTCAATGATGCTGAAGTGGTTTAGATAGACTGTCCACAAATGAAAAGCATAGTTTCATATTCCATTGACATCCAAGGCTGAGTAGAGTCAGAGCAACTCGATCAACACTTGCATAGTACATTACAATTCTGAATATTTGAACAGGATCTCTTTAATTTCTTTCATTTACATTTTGCATTGGATTGCTGTGCATTGAGAGCAGCCCCCTCATATGGAGATGCTAACATTCTGTAGCATGCCAAGTACTAACTGGCCTATTGCAAGGTGATTGTACCTTTTCACAAGTGAGATTTCTGTGTACCCAGTATGAAAAATGTCAATAAGCGCCCATGAAGGCACCAAGCTAGTCCTAAAACACATTCTTGAAACCAACTGCATATTTGTATGTTCCTCCTCTTCCTATTCCAACCTATCTGAACAGTTATTCATATAGCTTTGATCCACCTCACTGTTCCTGCTGTACGCAGAATGACTAAAATTATTGCACTTAGATGAGTGACAAGCATAGAGAGCCTTTTGAAGCTGAGTATTCTGACCAATAACAATACGCCTTTCCCAGGTGTGATTAGGCAGGCACAGTTGATAAACAAATTGATAAAAAATGGCTGCCGCCATAAAAATAGTAATGTGACGTCTCTTTTCAGATAACGGTGGCCATTTTGGAATATGTTTTCCGTGGCCACCATCATCTGAAAAGGGACCTGGTCCCTTTTCTATTTTAATGGCAGCGGGCAATTCTTTTGATATTTTTTTTCACTGATAGGAGATGTGCTCGTGACCATTAGAAGAAAAAAAATAGATAACTATTCGCACCCTGGTAAATCCGTGGGGTGCAAATAGCTTTCATGCCCTGACGGCAGGGCAGATATGGGGTTTAACGACCCGCAGCCGAGCTGAGGACCTTGCTTCGCATGGGCCTATCAAAGCTCAGCCTGACGGGCCATTAAACCGCATGTCCACCACGCCACCTGGGCATGAAATCTATAATGTGACTGAGGAGGTGGGCGCTGAGTGGGGCTGTGGCAGGTGGTGTGTTCTGTGTTTGACAAGTGTGTCTGCATACATTATTTATACGCTACTGTACTTTCCAACAAGATCTAGTCGATTCCATACCAATCTGCATTTATGTATCGAGTACATTTTTTCTTTACATAATATGTCTTGTATTCCTAGTTTTTAAATGGGAAAAGGAAACACTGCATGTCCCAGAATGCAGAGGACAATGTACATTTTTTAAAACTCTTTATTTCTTATTTTCAACAAGGTACAACAAAACAACAGTATCAACATCATAGGTCATTGAATCACAAAATACACAACAGCTGAATTCAATTATAGTAGAATTATAAACCATAACTCTATATTCTACAATACTAAACTTTTGACTAACCTAAAGCAAAACCAGATGCACTAAACAAACGTCAACAGACAAGTAAGACTACACAAAACAAGACAAACACACAAACAACACAAACAACACAAACCCCCCCATATATTTACGTTACCTGAACATAAACCATTTCACTCCACTCTATAACCCAATACAGCATCATCCATGAAGATCAATAAAGCTTCCCCACAATTCTTAATAAAGAGTTTCCTTGTTTTGTTTACTATACATCGTTTTTTCAAATCTAGACAAAACTTTGCCATCCAAAATCCACTCCTCCACTGTCCGTTTCTTCCATGTCTTCCAGACCTTCAATATCTGTTTAAACGCCACCTCAAAACTTTGCTCACCCCACACAATATCACCCAGCTTACATCCTGCCCACCAATGGACAATGGTAAGATGACTGTCAAGGGATTGTGTGGATAAATAATGTTCCAGATTTGGTAAATCCTGTCAATAACCACCCTCCAAAAACTCACAATGCCGTCACAATTCTACAACATATGTAGTAGATTACCCTTTTCTTTCCTACAACCCCAACATCGATCATCATCAACCAACCCCAATCTGCACATACGCACTGGGGTCCAATATATTCTGCCCAAAATCCTTTGATGTATGTAGCGTAATTGCAAATCTACTTTAGCATTCGTTGAGGCTCTCCGAATCTTTTCCCATTCTCTTGGTGGAAGTTCCCTGCCTAACTCCTCTGACCCTGATAACCGTAACTTTTCCCATGAATCCAACAATTGCCCATCAGGTTGCATAACCTGCATAAAATTAGACACTTTTTGAGATCCAAGAACCAATATATTAAAAATTTCCATTTTTTTCAAAAATGGAGCATCCATCATTTCTCTCCGTTCTGAGAGTAAAGTTACCAGAATATCATACCTTTGTCATTTTTCTGTTCCGTAACCCAAACTTCTCAACAAAATTTCCAAAATATACCACTCCTTATTACTCCACACATCACCAATAGTTAAAAAGCCTCTCTGAACCCAACTTTTCCAATTCAGTACCTTATTATTAAACTGCAGACCAGGATTATGCCAAAGGGATGCCTCTTCATAAATATAAAGACCATGTCCAGTTCCCACCATCAATGACAACAACGCCTCTTTGGTAGCCAATACTGATTTCAAACACTGCACCTTCTTAGATAACTTTCCAAAAGAAAACAAACATTTAATATCATAAGGCACAAACCGCTGCATCACAATTTGCACCCATCACGGCACCTTACACAGATCTTCACCAGTGTAGACACTTTCTTCAACAAAAAACCACTACCATAATTTTCTAATATAGGGTACCCAAAACCCCATCTTTAACTTTACGAACCATAATGTACCGGGGAATTCTGTCTCTCTTCCCAAATCCCCACAAAAACAACCTATCTATACGTGCAAATGCTCCCTTTGTAAAATGCAGAGGCAGATATTGAACAACATACAGAGCCTTTGGTAGAAAAAGCATTTTAATAGCATTAATTTTACCCCAAAGAGTAAGATTAACACATCCCCATCTCACAATGTCCCGCCTAAGAACCTCAATGATTTTATCCATATTATAACTCACTAACATTCTAAATTCCTGAGTAATATACATACCCAAATATTTCACACTAGAATATTCCCATTTACAATTCCATCCCAACAAATGTTCATATCCTGGCAAATTCCTCAGCGGAAATACTACCGTTTTATCCCAATTGATCTGATACCCAGATAGCTTACCCACTTCCTCAAAGACACTCCTCAATAGATGACCGCCTACAACAGGATCATTCAAGATGATCACTACATCGTCCGCATAAGCCAGAGCCTTAGCTTCCCCATCTCCCACACCTAACCCTCTGATACACCCCTTTTGACGTATTCACGCTAAAACGGGCTCGAACACCAAATTAAATACCAATGGCGACAAAGGGCAACCTTGGCGTGTGCCTCTATACAATGGAAATGACATAGAAAATCCCTGGTAAAGATTATTAAATCAACATTAAGTAAGGAGATAGGCTGATAATTACTGCACTTAGTTGCATCCTTTCCAGGTTTCGGGATCACTGTGATGATTGCCTCCTTCATTGAATTGCATAACGTCCCCTCCCTCAAAAAACAATTATATAATTTACACAAAATCGGTGCCAACACTTCAACATATGATTGATAAAATTCCACGGTTAAACCATTCATTCCTGGAGATTTACCTTTATTAATTTCCCCAATTACCAGCAAAACCTCTAGGATGGTAATTGGGGCCTCCAAAAAACATTTACCTTATTTAGAAAGTGTGGGGAGGGCAATTTTCTCAAAGAAACTATAAAAATCATCCATTTGTGGGGCAATAACTTCTGTATACAATTTAGCATAAAACGAACAAAAACATTCACCTATTTTACCTTTCTTAATCTCCATATTTCCAAATTCATCAACAATTTTTTGAACATACACCCTTTCTGAATAACTCTTCAATCTATTTGCCAACAACCTACCCGCCTTATCCCCTTGCTCCCAGTATTTTTGTTTCATGTATTACAATCCTCTCTCAATTTGTGAGTCCACCTCACTTTTCTGAATTTCCTTAACATCCAATATCTTGAGTATTATATTATCCTCTCTTGACAAAGCATAATTTCTTTGTAAATCTCCCAGTTCCTTTTCAAGTTCTTCGAATCTGGCTTTACCCACCCTTCGGATCCTTGCAGTCCAGTTCATCAGTTCCCCTCTAACAGAAGCCTTGAAAGCATCACATACCACCAAGTTGTCCGCCGTGCCATCATTCACCTCAAAGAAATTCGGTATAAACCTCATTAATGCTTCAGAGACATCTTTATTTTTAGCACAAACGATTTCAACCTCCATCTGCTAGATCCTCGCTTGTCTGCATATAAAATCAACCTAGCAATTTCCATTGAGTGGTCTGAAATATGTTGTTCCCCCTTAGTCACATCCCTTACTTTTTCAATTAGCCTATCCAACACTAATATGCAATCAAGCCTAGAATAAGAATGATGCACCGGTGAGCAAAACGAGAACTCCCTATTCCCCCAATGAAAATTCCTCCATACATCAACCAAATCATACACTTCCAAAACATCTCGAAACTCTTTACTTGACTTCTGCCTGGTAAATTTACAAGTCGAGGACCTATCTATTTTAGAATCAATCACACAATTAAAATCGCCCCCAAGATAACCATTTCACCTCCCATGTCACCAAGCATCGCCTTCATTGAATCAAAAAAAGTTCCCCCCTCCCGCACATGGGCCATATATAGATCCAACTGTTCACAACATGCCCTCATATTTAAAGTAAATCAGTATAATATGCCCCTCACCATCCATACTCACTTTTTCAACACAGGCATCCAAACCCTTCCTCAACAAAATTCCAACACCCTGGGAGTTAGAGGAGTAGCAATTCGAGAATATTTTCATATATCTTGCATTAGTCAGAGAATCACCAGTACCATCCAATAAATGTGTTTCCTGATAAACAGCCACATCAATTTTCTACATGCAAAGTTTAGTCAGCACATTCTTCATCTTTTGCATGCAATTCAACCCTTTCACATTCCAAGTACACACTGAAATAGGCCCTTTCATAGCTCAAAAGTGCATTACATACTCTCACATGCACTCATAGACCATCTGTAATTCACAATCTTCCTTTTAAACATTGTGATAAATGCTGAACCCATCCTACAAAGTCGAGCAATATATGTTCACCCTCCACCTCAAACCACACAGACAACAGAAGACAACATTAACACATATAAAAACAGTATTGATTGTAAGAAACCCAATATATCCTGGGTTTCAACAGAACACCATTATATACATAAAGGAAACTTATCCCAACTATCTCCCCCAGAATGCTCTCACAAAAGTTAAAAGTATACCCACGGGACACTTTCACTAAACAGCAGCATCTCAATAACTAGCAGAAAGCGAGTAATAACAATCATCCTAAAGCTGCAGGGAACAGTACAGTGCATTTTAAATTCATGCCTCACCCCCTCAAACCACCGGCCTCCCACCTCACAGAAAGTTCCCAGTACATTTCTTGCACTTTTCATCATCTCCTCCCATGCAGTCTTGTGAAATTACATTACATGCAGTTTTCCTCTTGACGCCTAACAGTACCAATGGGAAAGTACTGGGTTGTAATGGGATGCAGTTTGTACATCAGTCACATCTTATACCATCAATAACCCCTCCCCTGCCCAGGAAGGTGAACAAACAAACATAAGAGCATCTCCAACGACCATGCAAATCATAATCATTGTAAACACTGGCAGACCGTTCCGCACTGGAGAAATTCCGGGAGCGCACTGCATACAACAATGAATCGTTTGCTCTGCAGCGAGTAACGTCCGGCTGGCATTAACGTGACCATATCACATACACTGCATGTACATTCAAACTTTGTGCCACTTTGAATATCCTTGCCAACACCAACACACATCGTCAAGTAATCCACAGGATCCCAGATAAGGAATATGCAGAATTCCAACTGTTGATCACGCACATATACCGTCTTTTTTGTTTTTCATGTATGCCTTTATGCACAGATGTAGTAGATGAATCCATGATCAAAGAGAGGTCAACAAAGGAATGAAGTTGGGAGCAGAGAGCCCAGCAAGAAATGAGCTACTTCAATACGACTGTTGTGTTTGTCATATTATAAGTGTCCAGTGTTATGGCACGCTTGTTGGAGCTGCCATTGTAAAGCATTCAGATAAACGTTGAGAGAAAAATGCCCATGTGCGCATATCAGCTTACTTACAATCCGTGACCCTATCCTCCCTCGGCCACATCACTGCCTTGCCTTCCATATATTACCGGCTCTGTGGAAGTTTGGACTACCTCAACTGCGATGCCAGAGACCAATTAAGGTGAGTGGCATTCCGTTTCTCCTGGCTGCACTAAGCAATCAAGCTGTTTTCTCCCCTCCCCCCCCGCCCCGGCCATGAAAGGGAGTGCACACATTGATCACAATGCAACAAACCCACAGCCCTAGCAATCCTAATTCGGCTTCCTGAAACAACGTGTGTAAGACATGAATAGAAGGTTCTTTCCTCAAATACTCATAAAATGAAGTCTCTGGCATGAGATGCAGATTAAATCATAACTCCAACAGTTTTTTAACTGTAAAATCCATAAAAACAGCAATCCAAATAAATAAAGTCAAATAAACAAAGTTACAATTGTTTTCACACCAGGCTGAAAAAAACTCATATCTTCTTTTTTGTTAGTTTTGGATTAGTGGATGTAGCTTCCATAGGCTCTCTATCCAAATCAGACAAATCAGACAAAAAAGCCCCTGCACCCCTCTGATCAGTAAAAGAATGCAGTTGACCATCCACAATCACACAGACAATTGCTGGGTAAATCACACATAGTATTTTAGTTTCTTGAGCCGTGCCTTTTCTTTTGCCACTTCAAAACACTTTCTTTTTTCCATGACATCTCTAGTTAGGTCAGCAAATATCATAATGTTGTTCCCTCCCCATGCCAGATCGCCAATTTTACTAGACTTCCTCAGCATTAGTTCTTTTGTTGGGAACCTCAAACATTTAACAATAAAATATCTAGGGAGCTGATCCAAAGCAGGTTTTTGACCCAGAGACCTATGTGCCCTTTCAATATCCAGTGGTATTTTAGGATCCAAATGTAGCATGGAGACCAGTACCTTTTCCAAGAAGGAGATTGGATTCCCTCTCTCTGCTTTCTCTGGAAATCCTGCTATCCTTATGCCATTTCTCCTTGAGAAATGTTCCTGCTCAGACAGCTTAAGAAATCATTTTTCATTAACACAATGGCCCTCATTACGACCCTGGCGGAAAGTGACTGACCGGAGCGCCACAGCGTAAATAGCGTTTCCGCCATTGCACGAAGGAGCAAAGTGCGGCCCATTCCGACCCATCGGGCACGAGCACCACGCCACGGCGGAAGTGCAAAGTCCGCGATGGCGGAAATGACCCCAAAACGGGCCACACCGCCGCCGTACGGCGCCCTAGGTGCAATACCGCCACCCCTCTTAGCGGTCACCGCAGTGTGCGCCTACCGGAAAGTACGGTGACCGGAAATATACGGAAACGGAAGTTAAAACATGGGCCCGGAACGGGAAACATCCCGGCGTACACCTATAAAAACACTAAAACCACACAACCACTAAAATCACTACCCTGAAACACACCCCAACCCGTCACCCACCCTAGCGAAACCAAGAAAAATGGGAAAAGTAGCGAAGAAAGCGTGCGACCGCAAGCGGCAGGTCCACTTCTCCCGTGAGGAACTCACCGTGCTAACAGAGACCCTCCAGGAGAATGCTGCCGTCGTCTTCTCCACGCAAATGACCAGAACGGCACTTGCAAACAAGAAGACCATATGGGCTCTTGTGGCACAGCGGGTAAGTGCGGTGGGGACCGCACCCCGCACCCCACAGCAATGCCGCAAGCGATGGGACGACCTGCGGATACGCGTCCGCAGCATACTCTCTGCCAACCGCAACATTGCCACAGCCACCGGGGGAGGTCCTGAATCACCCATCAAGTTGACCCCCTGGGAAGAAATCTGTGCCTCCACCATCGGAATGGAGAGCATAGAGGGAGTCGGAGGGATGGAGAAAGGAGTGCAGACATCCGAA
The DNA here is from genome assembly GCF_040938575.1 of Ambystoma mexicanum. Lineage (NCBI taxonomy): Eukaryota > Metazoa > Chordata > Amphibia > Caudata > Ambystomatidae > Ambystoma > Ambystoma mexicanum. The sequence continues at coordinate 516,008,565 of NC_090926.1, read as the reverse complement.
GATTCAGGTAGGTGGCCCAGATAAAACAATGCCAAATCCACACAGTCCATCCATGTGAAGTACCATGCGTCCACATAGTGCAACAGAAACACATGTCCAGGAGAACGTCCACACACATCGGCCTGATAGCGCACAATAAATACATAAATAATTAAAAACCCCTAATACACGCACTACACGTGCAGCAGGCACACCCAAACTGCAGGCTGCCAAACAACTGCACCCTCACTCCACACACAAATGAAAGCACCTCCAAGGCCCCGACCCAAATCACCCTCAGGTACCACCCCAAAGCATGTGATACAATGCCATTCCAATTCCCACAGACCCATCAATAACCCTCGCCCTCCTTTACTCCACCACAGGGTCCGATCCAAACGACGAGCTACAGGACACCCCTACCAGCACACCTGCAAAGAGGGCCAAGACCAACGGCCAGAGACCCTCCACCTCAGCTGCACGCATCAAGACACGGCAGCAGCACAAATCAGGTGGCAGCACAGAGGAGGGAACATCAACAGGCACCCCAGCAGCCAGCATGGCCACAACACCACCACCACAGGTCCCCCCAATGGATGCCACAGAAGGCACTGCCTCTGGTGGCAGCAGCACCATAGGTGACACCCCATTGATGGCAGCATGCTCGGACACAGAAAACGGGGATGTCGAAGTCAGATCCATCCATGACCTGTCCCAATCCCCCTGTCTGTCCCATCCCGTACAACATGAGGATACCACGCAGGTGCAGCCACAAGACGACGACTGGCCATCCCCCACAAGCCCTGTGGCAAGGCAACATGAGGACAACAGCCCCTCTGTGACACCCCCGCAAATGGCCATGGCCCAGCAGAGGCAACAGTCCCTCGACAAGTTAATCGTACAACAGCAGCAAATGGCCACACTCCTCAAGGACCATGCCGATGAATGTGGGGGCACTAAGGCAGACATAGAAACATCAACTGAGACACTTAGGGCAGAAATGGAGAGAGGTACAGAGACGCTAAGGGCACAAATGGAGAGTAGCACCGAGAGCCTGAGAGTCCAAATGGAGAGTAGCACCGAGAGCCTGAGAGTCCAAATGGAGAGAAGCACCGAGAGCCTGAGGGGGGAACTGCATGCGACGTCCAAAGACGTATGTGCCGAACTTGCCGCAGTGCGCCGTGTGCTCACTGAGCTCTCGCAAACCCTTAGGGACATGCATGGACGTGAGCAGGCAGACACATCATCCGTTGCAAGTTCCGTCCAGGGCAGCCCCCAACGTAGATCTGGAAGGAACCTGCGCTCCACAGGCAGGGGTGCCCCTGATACCCGCAGAGGGGGCTTGCAATAGCGACAGCCCACTGACAATGAGCATCTTTGGACACTGGTGTTCGGGGGGGAGGTAGGAGGGTGGAGGGGGTGTGTTGGGCTCACTTGGGTGGCGGGTCGATAGGGTGTTCAACATGATATCACATATGCCATAAAAAGTGCACGATCAACCAATGAGATGTGTGGACATTGATCTTTGTGTACTAGGCCATCATAGGCGTACAGTCCATATTGTGCATGTCCCAGACACACGCAGTGCCACGAGTCCCGTGTCCATGTATCAGCCACCAGGCGTGAGTGCTAGAAGCATACATCAATGAGATGCTGACGAATGTCACGGGCCTCCGGTGCCTCGCAGACTCCATGAGGTGCTGCCACATCCCCACCCTCATCATGACCATCATCAGGTGCTTGCAGTTCTGCGTCAGGGGGCATGGGCACATTTCTACGTACGCACATGTTGTGGAGCATGACACATGCCATCACCATCTTTGCAACCTTCTCATGGCGGTACAGGAGTGCCCCGCCAGACCTGCTGAGGCAGCGGAAACGAGTCTTCAGTAGGCCGAATGCCTGTTCTATGACTACACGGGTACGTGAGTGGGCATGGTTGTAGTCCTCCTCATGCTGGTCCCGTGGGTTCCGGACTGGTGTGAGGAGCCATCTCTTCAGTGGATATCCAGCATCACCTGTATGTGGACGAGAAACGTATGATGTGGAATGCCATTGATACGTACGCACACCCCCCCCCCTTCCTGCCAGGTCATTGCCAATTCACATACCCCACATCATCATGCATGTAATGAGACTCACCGAGTAGCCAGGATCTGTTCCCTGCGTGTCGCTCCATGTAGCGTGGTATTGTAGAGTTCCTCAAGACCATAGAATCATGGGTTGATCCAGGGAATCGGGCACAACAATGTGTAATGATCCTGTTGGAGTCACACACCATTTGTACATTCAGGGAATGAAATTGTTTCCGGTTGCGGTACTGGGCCTCCATGGCATGTGGGACGACCAATTCAACATGGGTGCAGTCGATGGCACCAATGCAACCCGGTATGCCGGCAAGTGCATGGAATCCCACTTTTGTGTTGGTAATTTCCTGCTCCGAGCGTGGTAGAGAGATGTAGTCGTCTGCGTGCTGCAGGAGGGCATCGAGCACTTGCAATAGTGTCCGTGAGAACAGTGGCTGAGAAATGCCATGCAACTGTCCGACTGTGTGCTGGTAGGTGCCTGTGGCCAGGAAGTGGAGTACAGACACCACCTTCAGTAGGGGTGGGATGGCGGTTGGGCTATCTATCATGCTGACAAGGTCAGCCTGTGTCATGTCCACAATGGCGGCTATGGTGTCCCGGTCCAAACGGTAGAGGGTGTGGATCTGCTCATCAGTGAGGTTGAATGGATGTGCTCGGAGGCGTGGGATTGCGGGCTGCCTGCGTGGTGGTAGTGGCTGTGCTGGCGGCCCTTGCTGGCCCTGCCTTGGCCTCCTCCTCCTCCTGCGTCTCCTCCGTGCGGCTGGTTGTAGATGGTGTTCGTCTTCTTCTTGGAGTCGGAGCACTTGCAGTGCTATCAGGTCCCCCAGGGCCAACATCGCGAGTCCTGCCGGTAGCATTTCGGTGTGGTTGTGGGAGGAGACTGGCTGTGCAATTTATGTGTTTTCAGGCTGTATGGCCTCCACCTGTGGTGATTAATTCCACCTGTGCAAACTGCTCTCCCCTTTGGCCGAGCACGTCCCGCGCACAACGCTGCAATTCGGGGAATGGTATCTTGCTATTGCAATCATGTATTTGTACCCGATGGCCGTGTAAGATTGGTTGATATGTTCATTCTGCTGTGGTCCCATTGTTTCCCATACTATCTGTGCAGTCGCGAACAGACTTGTGAAGGGTCAGTGGAACGTAGTACTCGAGTAACGGTGGGCCCTCATGCATCACTGTACCGAGTTGCAACGACGGGCGGGGCGTCACATTTGTGGGTGAAGGCAGTTGCCATTTTCACACACAGCCGCACTCGATGGAATAATTTGTGATTTCAAACGGCCACAGATGCCTTTTCGACGTGATGTTGCAAATGAGGAATTCGAAGGGCGGCGCTCAAGTGTCCTTGAGACAGGGCCCATGGCGAGGGAGCAATGATTGATATGAATAGTTTGGGATGCGCAATAGCTACGTGGGCGATGAGGCCGGCCGTTCCCAGATACATGTTACTTCACAACACTGGAATTACGGGCTGGGGCACTGTGGATTTAGCAGGCTGCATAACGCACAGACTCAATGGATGTTTCTAATGTCATGTGAGTAAATATTCAGGCGTTTTGATCCCGGGATGGGGGAATGATGAATGGATGCATGGGCAGGTGATTTGATACAGAGTCTGCCATGTACAGGGCTTCTTGGGATCTTTCCGCCTCCCCTACGCTATGTGATGCAGGGCTGCCATAGTGGGACCATCGTCTATCTGGCCTTGTTGAGCCCTCCCTGTCTCGAGGCGCACTCAGACACTTGTGTCCATGCACGTTAACATTCCCATCTGATGGAATCTGTTTTGACAGACGCATGCACAGGTACACTCGTTTGTGATGGTGTTTGCACCTCGATATAGATGGTTATGAGTCGCAAGTGGTTTTGGGGTGCTGATGATCCTTTTGAGTGGGCTAGCATGCATATGGCTGTGGATTTCGTGTGATCATTGAAGTGAGTTGTTGGAATGTAGTTCTGATGGCCATTCTGTTCTTTTTCTTTTCTTTTGGTTGACAGGTATCTCCTCCCCTTTTGCCACTGCCATCTGTATGCCACTCCTGCAGATGGGGTTTACTCCCGACACCTGCTGCTTCGTGTTAATCAGTGGAGCAGCATTGCGATCTTATGGGACGATCGCCAATGGCCCACATGCCCTTACGCAGTACTGGTGGCTCGGAGCAACATTTCGGCCTTTCAGCTGGACTAGTGCCTCCCGATTGGGACGGCCCTGCGGTTCTGTGCGCTTCCATGTTGCCTTTTCGTACGTGAATGTGGCTCTGTGTACCATGGGGGAACAGGGCGACACACAGGTAGTGGCTGGTCATTTCTTGCGGATGCAGCCCACAATGGTGATTAGTGTTTTGGAGTTCATGGCCTGATGGCTGTATGGGCTTGGTGACTTTGATGTGCATAAAATTTCTATTCTGATTTGGCCCGTGTAGCGTTTTTCTTTGCAAGTGATGTGGCATATGCCGATTTGGGGGGCGATGTGTTGTGAGGAGATCTGCATTGGGTTCCAGCTTCGGGGTTTAGTTGCGTGGTACTGTGCTGGGCGCGTTTGCCTACGAAGCCCAGTGAGGTCAGGGATGGGGGCTGCCAATATGACTGTTTGAATGTTGTCATGCTCAGGGGCGGGGGATTGGGTTTTGTGTAACAGATGCCGGTCAGCCAGGTGGACTGGTGGAATGATGTGATTTTCGGAATATTGCTGGTCTCAGGTGCCTGTGTTTGCATGCGTTTCTTGGTGGGGGACTGTGGTCATGTCCATTGGGATGGCTTCTGTATTCGTGCCATCTGTGCCCTGCAGCTCCCATTGGCCCCTCTTGTGTTTCTTTTGTTCGTTGCCATGCATGGGTGACTTGTACATTTCAATGGTTGCATTGTGACTTCATTGCACCTACGGGGAGTTGTACTTTGTGGGCAGGGAGCGGTGTACAGGCACTCAGTGGGGCCGTTTACGGTTGATTCGCGATGCCGTACTTCTCGCCATGGCGGAATGGTACATTACGCCATGCCTGATGGCGTTAGGTACATGTCCGCTAGGGTCGGAATTGGCGTACCCTTGCGCCATGGTGGTGTTTGCGGTTTGGCATGGCGCGCGCGCGCGTGCTTGGTGCAGTTAGCGTTGGCGTTCACTACGGTGTCGCTAATGGCTTCGTACTTTGCGGTGACGGGTCATAGTCGCACCGAGCGCTATTCGATGGCGGTATTGCATTTCCGCCATCGTTTTTCGATTTCCGCCAGGGTCGTAATGAGGGCCAATGTCTTGTCATCCACCAACTAAGATTTTCTTCAACAGCAGTCACTTTGGCATTAAGGTCCATAAACATCCCCTCTGCTTTCATCAGCCTTGATTTGATGTCTGCAATATCCAGGGTCACTTTTGTGAGCAGATCCAGTATCTTATCATCACTCTTCTCTTCTTCACCCTTCTGCCTCTTAGCAGGCTGAATAGTTTCAATAGAATCAGGATTCTCTGCCATCATCAGTATAAGTACACAGCAGGCACAGGAGCTCAGCACCTAAACTGCCATCTCTGAGGCTGACAGTTCCGGAATCCCAATGTACATTGAACTTGATTTTCATAGTTTCACTCTCAAGCAAATTGTAACATGGATAGTAGTGCTGCACGGGGTAGTGATGGTGTTATTCTGTTACATCCTATGCTGTCACCTACGATCCTTAATGTTAAAAAAAGAAGCAGGTGTTGCATACAAGACTGTGGATAATGACAGGCGAGCGCTTCAAAGACATGCTGGTCTCAGTCAAGACATCCGTTGCACTTCAACATAACAGTGTTGGGGAAGAGAGTGAACCTGTACAGTTAACCAAAGACAAAGTAGTCTGTAAAAAGGTCTCTGTTTGGTAGACTTCTTAAAGAATAACCCAAGCATATTTGTCATATTTTAAAGAAAAAATGGATGTGGCAACCTTCAAAGGCCTCATTGTCTGTTGGGTGCTGGTCCCATGTGGGCAAATATTGTATCCCAAATCACCCGAAAGTTAAGGATAATACAGGGCAATGATCCACAAATGTGTTGGCTTGACAAATAGTTTTGAGAGCTAAGACATGTTTTGGTTGGGGTTGAGACTCCACATACGTCACTATACTTAAACCCAGTCTTTACTGTCTTTACTGTCTGAGTGCACCTAGAGGGATATTTAAAGTGGGTTCCTAAATCAATTCCAAATGCCGAGCTAGCCAATGAAATCAACACATTTGGCTAAATTATGAAGGTCATAACAGTGGTCGCCCAAAGGAATGGGACAGCAACACATATGTAGTGAGTGTATTTCGTTTGAAGTTTAAATCATGGCCTTTGATTTTGACTGATTGTTATCACCTGCTCATTAATTCAATACAATGAAAACATAACAAAATAAACAGTCTTGTGTGAATGAGTGTGTTTGGGGGCTTAAAGTGTGCTCCCAGCTGTGCAGGGTGGTTCGCAGAGAAGAGCACCATCCGAGGGAGGGGCAGAGGAATGTTCGCCATTCATTGCCTATGCATCAGAGCTGTGTCCATAGCCCAGTTTTTAGCCCAGTTTTTATAGTGAGATTGAGAATAGAGTATACAGCTATGCACTGTATCTGTCTGAACACACCCTTTATACACACTGTTTGCCACCAGATGTATAGGATTACTGTATTGTAGATGTAGGTATGATGCATTTACAAGAATAAAGCAGGGACTAAATAAAATACAATAGCATACATAATAGGTAACAATATATATTAACTGTATTTTATAGCATTCTCATGTTGGTGGCATTTTGGGGAAAAGGGATGGTATGGCAGGGTATTGTCGTAATATGAGCATAACAATAACCATACACACGTAACAGGGATAAGTCTTTCCAGATTGTGAGAAACATTTGATAGGTTCAGCGGATTGAAACCTGGTGCCCAGTTGATTAAGCAGTTCACTGAGATGATGGGGATTCACCCAGTTGATGAAGTTTTTCGTCAGCCTCAAACATTATCTCTAATCTATTATGGATAGACCGGACAGGTGCTCAAACCAGCATTAACTCATGTTCCTGTGAACGTTGGGCCCCAGGAACATCTATTTGATTTAATGATGAGTTAATTACATGCCCCCACTACTCAGGTAGTCAATGCTATCTTTACTGTGCGCATGCACTGAAGTTCCATGCTTAATGTTCTCTATGTGAAGGGTGGGTACAATGACGTAAAAGCAGGGAATAAAAACAAACAGTAAAGAATAGGAAAACATAACTACTAATCACCTCCAATGAAACCCCATACCAACTGTTCAAAACAAAAATGAAACAAACAAATATTGTGAGGGTAAACATAAATACATTTACAAAACAGCAGGTGATGCACTTCAAAAGGAAATAAGTACCAACAGCATATTGTACAGTACACTCAGTAGTATCTTCCATATCTCACAAAATAACAAGGATAGAGTAGATTGAAACCTAGTGCATAGTGTATAGAGGCATGCACCCAGCTGATAAGGCCTTTGACCATTTAATGAGGTGTTCACCAGCCTCAAACCATAGTCTCCAATTTAGTATGGGTAGTTTATTCGGGCGCTCAGCCCTATCCACTTATGTCACATCACACTATCAGTGCCTAAATCCCTTTGCCCTTGAAATTACTTCTACACTATTGTAAATGGCAATCTCTTTATATGTATTTACATGCAGGTTAATCTTTCCCTTTCCTTGTGTCACTGCTGCATTCTCATTTTGAACATGTTTCCTTGGTAATGGAATTGTTTTGGTTGGAAGGTTGGAGCCTGAACAACTGATAGATAAAAAGCATTAAGAGAAATTGCAGTCATTGCCTTAATCTCAAAACCACAATAAAGGATGTGGACTTACCTACTTGTGCTGTCCACTTTGATATACTGGCGACAAAGGCCAGTGCTGTCCTGACTATAGTGGAGAGGTGACAGCATGGCAGAGGAGCCAACATTTTGGAAAACACATTAACAGAGTAGCAGACGATAGGACTGCATTTGTTAGCTCCTTGAGACACTAGGAATGCTGTGGAAGCACCGTGAAGTTGTCTTAGTTGTTGGCGTTGGATCCTACGACACTCTGTTTGCTCTGCTGTGGCCATTTGGTATTGAGTGAGGTGTTGTTGCCTTTGCAACAGCTTAAAGGACCCGAGGTGTCTTTGTGTGCACAGGTTTGAGTAGGGATCACTCAAGTGAGTTTGGGGCTCCTGCAGGATTATTTTGGGGGGAGTGCAGCACTCATGGCACAAATTAAACATATCTAAGAGAGACAGATAGAGTACAAGCAGGAATATTACATTGCATTCTTCACAGTGAGTTGTAAAGTGACAAGACAACTACAAGACAACATCATCCCCATTATGACTATTCCTGGACCAGCATTGTTTCTTTCACAACCTGGGGAACCCAAAGTGAGATTGACAGAGTGGGAAGAAGACTTTATGAAAAGTGCAGTTGAGAGTAGGGATACATTGTTGTACAATTGCTTGGGTCATGCTGGACAAGAGTTATACAAGAAGTTTCCAAGACCTATATATTGTGACGATGGCACTGTCCTCAACAGTTTTGATATTAGCATTTAAATAGAATACAATATTAGCAAGGGACCATTTTGACACCAGAGAACAGAAGAAATGGGAGTCGATTGAAGAATGTGTCGCATTAAGAGGTCTTGCTATAAGGTGTCAGCTTGTCTTCTGTTTTAAAGAACACATTAGGGACCTGCTCATGATCAAATGGACTGATAAACTTGACCGCACCATTGAAATTCCTAAGCAGGTAAAACACATTGCTCTCTGCATAAAACAACTGAGCAAGGACGAAGAAAAAGTTCCAGGAGAGCAGTGTTGTCAGTAAAGGCAGGAACATGTATCAATGTCAAGGTCCTAAGAGTGAGAGTGACAGGAGATATGTCTGGAGGAACAAGGACAAGGGCAAAGGTAAACCACAGATCTCACGGAATGTAGAAAATTCACATGGTCAAATGTATAGACAATTAGAATTTCTTCAAAGGCGTCGTTTCAGATGTATTTGTTTTCAACATTATGCAAATGAAAAGGAATGCACAGCTGTACATGTAGGGTGCAGAATATGTGGTAAGAGAGGTCACCTTCCTAAACGTTACAGATAGTCTTAAGATATAGGGAGTGTCAATGAGAATGATTGTAGAGAGGTGGATAATAGTACAATTCTGCATGAAGGGTTCAGATTATTGAAATGCTGAATTTTGTGACATGGAGTAAAATAAAAGTACCCAGAGTAATAATAGTGTGCGAATGGGGTTGGAGTGTTGATGTTAGTTGATAGTGGAGCAGACTATTCCCTCATTGGAAAAGACACTTGGCAAGAGAAATGTGGGGGTTTTGTGTTGAGAAAAGCCAGTGATAAAGCCAATATATAGGGGAGAACCCAATTCACACTATAGGTGAAATGTATGCTGAGCTTAAGTTTCGGAATACTAACACCCCACCAAAGTTTTTGTGACTACTGTTGGAGAAGATCTATTATCATGGGGATGTCAGGCAGAGCTAGGATTGAAGTTAGATCCCAATTCTAAGGAACAAGTTTATGCTGGTGAGAAACAGGTGGTATTTATGTTAAGTAGTGTATCACTACTCACGTTACCCTAGAGTAAGCAGAGTCAGATTTCGTGCAATACTGGGACATCAGCTGGGGCTGCAAATGGGAGTCGAGTTTGTGATGTTGTACATGATGACGTAAGTCATGGGATACCTGAGGTATTTAAGGACAAAATTGAAAGGCTTTGTGCACAGAATCAAGCAACAAAAGGGAGCTGTTCTGGTTACAGTGAAAGTTAGAACAGTGCCTTTAGCACTTCGGAAAGAGGTAGATGTCAAACGTAATTGCATTCTGGGTAAAGGGGTGCGACATAGTGGGTTGGCCCCATATTTATTGTATGGAAAGCCAATAATACTGTTAGGATTTGCATAGATATGAAGGAAGTAAATAAGTATCTAGCTGCTGAGCAACTCTCGCTGCCACAAATTGATGAACTCATTGAAGATCCTTCTGGTGCCACAGTGTTCTCCTTTCTTGATCTTAAATCTCCATATCATCAAATTAGGTCACATCATGAGTCGTCTGAGGTGACAACATTTATCATGGACATGGGGCTCTTTAAGTGTGTAAGGATACCATTTGGCCTGATATTAGCCGCAAGTGTATTTCATCAAACATTGCTCAGTATACTTGCTGAGTTCAATAGTTTAACATATTATCAGGTTGATATTTTGATTGCAGGGGTTGATCATTCTGAGCAAGACCGGAGGGCGAATGTGTCTAGTTTTGACAAAGTTAGGAGAAGCTGGTCTTACAATGATTTTAGAAGAGAGCACATTTTGTAGGCACGAGGTGGATTATATATGTCAAACCGAAGAATAGTTAAGTTAAGGCTATAGTTGACATAACTGTTCCCAAATCAGAACTGGATATGTATCTTTTCTGGAACTCATTAAATACTATGCAAATTTCATCAGAGGTATTTTGAAAAATAAATCTTGCATGACGAAGTTTACCAGGAAGGGTGAAAGGTGTTGTGGACATATGAGTGTGATGAGGAATTTCACAAGGTAAAGGAGCAGATAGCACAAACTCCCATACAAATGGGGTTTTGTGAAAATCTCAAGATGTTACTTATACCAGTGCTTGTGAGCTAGGATTAGGAGCTGTTCTGATGCAAGTGAACAGTGATGGACATGAAACTACAGTGGCATTTGCCTGCACGGCACTTAAATATATGGAAAGATGATATTCAGTAATCAAACAATAGGCGTTGGCCGTGATACAGTCCATCGCGAAAAGTAATATTTACCTCTATGGGATGTCTTTCACATTAATTACCGATCAGAAAGCCATTGGTCACTATTTTGAATAAAAGAGGACTACATCATGTGTACAGGAGTATTGCAAAATGGGTCACAAGATTACAGGAGTTAGAGTTTGCTGTAGAGCATGTACCAGGCAAAAGGAATACGGTAGCGGATGGCTTGTCAAGAAATGCTGTGTCGGATGAGGATTCAGAAGAGTGTCTGAAGTTAAGTGTGGACATTAAAGATACTGTTCAGGTGGAGAATCGTCTCAAGGAGGATGACTGTAACAAGGCCTGTGAGCAGGATGTGTTATATCAGAAAGTAAAGAAACATATTCTTGACAAGTGGTGTCCAAGTGATGAGAATGAGAGTTGGACTGAAGACATGGGGCCTCATTACACGGTAGGCAGTAGGGGATTACTGGCACCGGTAAGGGCACCGGTGCCAGTAATCCCCTACCACCCTATTACGAGGTCCCTCAGCAGGTCCCGTCCTTAACGCCTGGTCTGTCCAGGCGTTAAGGACGGGACCCGCTGACGGACTTCAGAGCTAATAACGGTACCGCAAATTGAGGTACCGTTATTAGCTCCTTCCCCATTCCCATTGAGCCCTATTGGGGCTCAAATGGGAATGGGGAATGATTCCCGGAATGGTGATTTACCGGTCCCGCAAAGGTCGGAATAAACCGGTAAGTCCCTATTCCGGGAACCTGGACCTGGAAGGCGCTAAGGGGGTAGCCATGGTGCTAATAGCGCCAGGGCTACCGCCTACCGTGTAATGAGGCCCATAGACACATTTAACAGAGTTGAAGTTGAATTAAGTATACAGTATGGATATGTACTTAGAAGTGAGTGCTTATTAGTATTGGGGGGAATAAAAGGGGTGGTGGTCATATTAGGTCATGAAGGTCACATGGGTGTGTCCAGAACGAAGTCCATAATCAGAACTGACTTTTGGTGGCCAGAGCTGGGTGCTTTTATTGAGCAACAAGTGAAGGACTGAAAGCCTTGTCAGGACAGTGACAAATATTGTGTCTGAGCCTCTTCACATTAACACTAATTTGTGTCACTTCCGTTTCCACGTCACTATAGTATAGGAGTCACAATAGTGGCAAAAAAGGTCAGTGACTCAGCCTATTTTAACACACAAATAAGTCAATCATTGACTATCTCTAACGTCATTATACAGGCCACATACTTGTTCCCTCAGTCAGGTCCATATAATACAATGAAGGATTGATATCTCAAAGGAACAGAATGTGAGGTGCTGGTTAGTAAAAGACTTTGGGATGATGAACTATAAGTATGAGTGGACTGGCAAGAATCAATGTAATTAGTCAATTAAATGCCATGAAAAAATCAAAAGCTTCAAACACAGATAACACAATCAGATTAGGAATGAAAGCAAATAAGGTGCTAATTCAAGCGAACCTTGTATGATAAACAGAATACCAACTTAATAAAACAATACACATACCATGAGTAGCTTGTTCCACTGTTAGATGGCTCTGCTGATAATGTGATAGTGTGCTTTTTTGAGGGATTGCAATCCGGGGAGTTGAGGGGGAGGTTGGCTGCAGTCGAGTATGGGTCTCTGCATTTTTTAAACTGCCTGCATGTCTTGTGGTAACTGAATACGTATCCATTGTATCAAGGAAGATGTGCACATACTAAGTCTCACTTATCAAGATCAGTTTACTTGAACACACAATTTTGTTTAAAAACTAAAGTCTGCAAATGCCATATATCTTAAGGCGGCAGCATGTTCTTTTTCCTCCCTGTGTAATGAACCATTTACCCCAGAAGGAGAATGTTAAAAGTATGGCAGCATTCATGAATGAGCGTCTCTTTATCTGCGCAGATGGGTGACATTTGAAAGTCCCAGAATAGTTACCTACGGCTTATTTCTGCTTGTACTGCGATCACAGAAAATATTGCGTTTATTATGTATGAGGTAAACAATATTTCAATTTCGGCTAAATCTCTGCTTTGTAACCTGACAAGTGACAGTGTAAGAGTTCTAAAGTTGTCTCATAAAAAACGGACTCACTGGTGTACACCATCAAATTCAATGAGCAGAAAAAATAACAAGAGGTTCATTTGATTATATTCGCTTGTGTGTGTAATTGTATCACCGAGCTAGTTAACTTTCACTTGGCTTTTGAGTATTGCAATAGACAGGCGTTTAACAGAATTGTTGAGAACATTAATTACACAATATATTTTCAAAGAATATGCATGTAATCCATATATGCCAATGGTGTTTGTGAATCTATGTCAATGCAATCATGATGCTATATAACATTACCTTTATAATTGTTTGCAATACAGGTTACAAAATAAAGGATTAATATACTGCACCTGGAGAATGTCTGGCCTTCCCCTGCTGAAACTGTAGAGGCTAGTACCGATTATTCAGCGAAGGTGGAGGTAGTTTCTTAGATGAAGACGTTGTGGTGATTACTAACTACTCACTATTGATTAGTAAAGTGTTTGTGTTAAGTACACCTTCAGGAGGCTTGTATCGTACTGTGGCAATATTGATGTACCTGTTTTCAATAAAAAACCTTTACTTAAAAAAAAAAAAACTGAAAACCTTATTTACTGATTAAGACTTGCATGTGAATATAGACTTTACATTACCTCCAAATCTGTCTAACTCTCCCGCCAAACATGTTTGTGCAGAATGTCCACATTCATGCCTTACCGCTAGTGGAAGGCATAGTAGTTAAGGTTAACACAAAGTTCCCATGGTGTTTCAGAAAATGACTTTTCTCAATAACTTGGCAACGTTTGTATGAAAAAATCTAAAAATATTCCATGCATAATACAGATTTTCCATAGTAACGTTATAGAAAGTCATAATTCTATTAAAGACACACGTGGGCCTCATCAGCATTTTGCTAGAGGTAAAAATGTCCCCTTACTGTGCGTGTTCGGCCATTTTTGGCACTATTACTGCTGGCACAATTACCGATGGCAGTAATAGCAATAGCGCCGGACCGAGTAGCGGTAATGCTATTTGCGCTGGCGGTATCCCAGTGGTGCTACCACTGGGATACCGCCAGACTCCTGATGAGGCCCACTGAGGCAAAGCATTTTGCTTAACTCTTTAATTCACTACTCGAGCAGCAGAGCACATTCATTTTAGTGAATAACATTAAACACCTTCTATTTCCATGGCAGTCTCTTGCTAATGAAACTTGACTGCTCTTACAATGTCTCTCACATGACACAGCCCACCAATCAGGGCTCTTCCTCTTTCTGACGCTGCTTCCGCAGAACTTCCGTAGTAATTGAAAGCCAACCTGGCCCAACAAAGAAACTATCTGAACTGTCCACACCCGAAGTGATATGATCCTTGCTGCCTGCTCAAGCCGTTCCTTGACCTGATCCTGGGCCCTGAGGAAGCTGCAGGTTTTGCCTCTACACCTGAAGGGAACATGCATAACGGACACTCTAAATCACTGGGTGGGCAATCGCATACTGAGTCACTTCTGCATTTTATCAGCCAGCATAGATTTTTGCGCCCCTGTATGACCCGCTGCTTGACTTTCTCCAGGTATTCCTGAAATCACCCATGCCATCAGCCTGAGAGGCCCCTGCAGGATAAACGCGTGAGGGAATCCCGTTGGATCTAGGAAGATCACTGTACTGTCGAACAGTAGGACCAGATTATTGCACAAGAGATTTAGCAGATCAGGGAACCAGGTCTGACTCTTCCTGGCTGGTGTGACTAGGACCAGCCTCGCTCTCTGCCTCACATATACCAACTTCCTGGTGATTATCACAAAGGGGGAAAAGGCATAATGCATGCCGGAGTCCCACAGCTGTAGGAAACTGTCTGTGGCAGCTGATTCTGGGTCCGGCATTCAGCTTACAATTCAGTTTGGACACAAAAAGATCTCTTACAGCCTATGAAGACGCCAGCTCTCCCAATTTCTGATACATTTTAAGCAGGCTGGACCTGCGTCATTCCACAGCAATGGCACAGTTAGCAATGCTGACGAGACAAGTCGCTCTTTGGGACCAACCTGCCAACACCTCTCGATCGATCTCTCTGCCTTTCTCTCTGTCCTCTTCTGCCATTTCCATGATCTTAGCTAAAGGTCTCTGATATCCAGGAGCATATCCTGGCAGGTGTTCCTTGATCTATTGATTCCTGTGCAGATATTGTTTTGTTCTTCTCCACAAAGTTAAGCATTTTTGAGTCAAACACAGGGGTGTCGGCCACCTTGCCCAGCAGGTGAGGCCTGGGGCATTCTGCCCTCAGCTTATTGCATGCTCCCTTAGTGCGCAGCATCTTGATGTGCATATTTAAGTAGGCAACTACCTTGGCCATAGGCTCCCACTCAGAGGATCTGGAATGCACCAATAGGTCTGGATCAAACTCGCCTTCTGATTTCTCTGTTGGGCTCTTGTGTCTTTTGCACTTGCTAGGTTTTCTGTGCTTCAGCACACTAGCCTACTAACTGACTGACACCACTGATTCCTCATAGCCCAGGTAGCTGGGCATACTGCTGGTTTTGTACCCTATTGGTCTTCCTCCAGGCTCGAGGGTATGTCCTTGCTCCATGCGCATAGTTTGGAATTCAGCAGTCTCTTGGAGGGGTTTGAGCTTTTATGTCGGCGCTTGGAAGGAAAGCCGGGCGCGTGGGGGGAGTATCACCTTGCAGGCTCTGCATTTGTCAATGCAATTTTACCACTGTGTGCTCTTCTCTCTTCTATGCATGGGCAAGAATGCCCTGGGGCCTTGTGAGAAGGAGATCCAGGGCCTTGTTACGTGGCTGTTGAAATGCGTTTACCAGTGACGGTAAACCCATTCCGCCCTATTATGCGGTTCCCTTGCAGAACCCGCACAGAACGTCTGGTCAGACCGGACGTCCTTTGCGGGTCCCGCAAGGGGACAAAAGAGCTAATAATGGGCCCTATTTTAACGGGCCCGTTATTAGCTCCATCCCCATTCCCATTGAGCCCTATGGGGGCTCAAATGGGAATGGGGATTGGTTTTGTGAATGAGGAATTACTGGGTCCTCCAAGGTTGGAATGACCCGGTAATTGCTCATTCAGAGAACCCAGACCCGGACACGATTTTGGAGGCAGCCATGGCGCTAATAGCACCATGGCTACCCCCAAACTCGTAATGAGGCCCCCAGTCATTGATGAATTCTGCCATGGTAGAAAGAGGCCCGAGCCTGCCCAAAATGGCTTCTGCAATAATTGCTTCTTCTCGTGCAGCCAGCTTGTCCTGGAAGGGCCATCTCCAGATGACTCTGGATCAGAGGAGGACCCACCCATATTAACTATGTTGGGGCTGTTTTCTATTGCCGCTCCAAATATGAGCACACAAAAAGGACTCCCCACTAGGGAGTACTGATGCTGTTCACTATAATGTCTCAGCACATTTTTAAAGTCCTGGTTGCTTGGGCCTGGACCTGTCAGTAGTGGTGTTTAACTGGCTGGTGAAGGTTTCAATAGCAACCAGCAGGTGGCATGCTCTATCATTATTGCGGATGTTCAAGCTTTCCTGGATTAAAAGCCAGCAGGTGGCTCAGTACCAACAAACCTGTCAGAGGCACAGTGAGTCGTGGTAGCGCTGCCACCGAAAGTGGGGGTAGCTTTGAGGGCTTTGCTTACTGGAAACATGGAAACTCATGCCCATGATGTCGGACCATGGAGAGACTGGGGGACAGGAGCCAAGAACGTAGTAGGAAGGTTGTGGCACACTGCGGCCTGACTTCTTCATCTGCCAAGCACTCCACAATGTGGCACAGCTCTGCCAAGCCTGCTTATAAACACTGTGCCGCTCTTGCGTCGCAGTGAAGGCACTCTGATTAAATGTATAAACCAACACAATAAAGATTGTGATTAACTATTGAAGTAAAAGCTCTGAAGTAAATTATTTGAGCAGCAAAGAAAGAGGAATAGGAGGAAGGACTGGCAGAGTTTATGTCATGGACCGAGCCCTGA
Organism: Ambystoma mexicanum; assembly: GCF_040938575.1. Taxonomy (NCBI): domain Eukaryota; kingdom Metazoa; phylum Chordata; class Amphibia; order Caudata; family Ambystomatidae; genus Ambystoma; species Ambystoma mexicanum. The sequence continues at coordinate 515,991,725 of NC_090926.1, read as the reverse complement.
TTGGTGGGCTGTGTCATGTGAGATACATTGTCAGAGCAGACAAGTTTCATTAGCAAGAGAATGCCTTTTCATGGAAATAGAAGATCTTTGATGTTATTCACTGAAATGAAAATGTGTGATTTGCTGCTCGAGTTGTGAATTAAAGATTAAATCATAATACAAGTCTCTGGGTCTTGACAGAGAATTCAAAATGTCCACATCAATGGCTTTATAGTTAAATGTTTGGTTTTTTTTGTTTTTTTTTTTAACTTTGTGCATGTTTTGAACAGCGTTTAAAATAGGGTTATCCCATAAGAAAATAAATATATAAAATATGGCCCAAATTTCTCAAAATTGGTTATCATACACCTTGTTATAATGGGCCTCATTACACGGTTGCAGCCGGTATTTTACCGTGTTCGCCTTGGTGGATGGCGGAATTACCGCCCTACTCCAAGGTGAGCGGGGGCGGTAATTCCCCATTCACCAAGCCTCTTCCTCATTCCCATTTTTGCCCCCATAGGGCATAATGGGAATGGGGAAGGTGCTAATTACGGTACCGCAAATTACGGTACCGTAATTAGCTCCGAGGTCCCTTTGCGGCACCCTACTTTAACGGCTGGTAAAACCAGCCATTAAAGTCGTGTCCCGCAAAGGGAACTCGTAGTAAGGCGTTAGGGGTTTACCGGTACCGGTGCCCTTACCTGTACCAGTAAACCCCTACCGCCTACCATGTAATGAGGCCCAATGACACTAAATAGTCAGCCATAATGTTGATGCGTTGAGGTCAAAAACTGCCCCTATTATGTATGTTGTTTTCTTTGGAGGACAGGTGTAAAGTCATAATTGGAGTACCCACATTTCTTTTTTGCATAGGGGACTATTTTTAGAACAGAGTGATAAACGTATCTCATCATCACAAATGCTCAAGTAATACAGCTTAACTCTGAGGTGTATGAATAGCATGGTTGCAAATGGACAGCATTTTTAAATGCAAACTTCAACCAAGTTGAATCCACCCTGACATGCAGAAACACACTTTTTAAATAATGGTGCACCTCTCCTTCTTGCACACATGCTCTGCTGTACCAGTGATGCTACTTATGATGCCATAAGTGATGTCATATTTGACATCATCAGTTTGCTTAGGGGATGCACAATGTGAGGATCATAGTTAAGGTGGTGAAGATTCAAGCACCTGCTGAATTTCAAGGAGTTTGTTGCATTAAATCAGCACCATAACGTAACTTCACTAATGTTTTTTCACCAAATTTCCAGGGTTTCATTGCATCAGATTGTTTCAACTTAATGTTGCTTTAACTAAAGTTTTTTCACTGATTGTATATGTTACATGGCCACGATACTGGCCATGTAGTTATGGTTAAGTTGCTGTTTCCATAGGAAGAACACTTTTTGGGCGGCTTATAACTTTGCTCTCCCTGGACGAATCCTCATCAAACTTTGCAAAAAAAGTATATGGCCCACTCTGAATTCTTTTGCAAAGTTTGGTGAGGATTCCTCCAGAGGGGGCAAAGTTATAGGGGGGTACCAAAACTTTTTTTTTCCCATAGGCGGCTTGGTCCTGAAAGCAGATTTGGTGAAAATCTGTCTAGTAGTTTTTATAAAAAGACCACAAAGTAGGTCATAAAAAATTAGTCATATCTGTGTTCGGTCTGCGGACACACTTCACTGTTCGCTCCGCGGACAGTGTCCTGATTGGCCAATCGGCTTGCGTGATGTTCGCGGACATGCGACGTGTTCGCTGATTGGACGGCGTGGAGCGTGAAGCGCGTCAGATTTTCGGTAGCGCCCGCGATCTTGGATTTGCGGACGTCCGCGGACAGCACGGTGAAACTTGGTTTAAAATGTGTATTTAGTAGAGTGTGTTGGTGTGTAAGAGTGTTTGGGGAGTGTGGGAGAGTATGAGGTTAAATGTTGTGTTTTTTCATGTGGTGGACGCTCGTGTTGTGTTCGATTTGTCTGCGGACAACCCGGCTGTACTGAAACGTTCTAAATAAACTAAATGGGGGGGTGTTCTGAGGACGCAATATGTGTCCGTTTTGTTCGCAAGAAAGCTAAAACCATTCTAAGAACAGTTGCGGTGTCCTGAAATGTTTGTGAATAAACAAAATGGGGGTGTTCTGGTTCTGAGGACACTGTCCGTATTGTTCTCGGGTAAGTTGAATGTGTTCTAAGAACACTTGTGGTGTCCTGAAATGTTCGTAAAAATAACAAAATGGGGGTGTTCTGAGGACGCTGCCCGTATTGTTCGTTGTGAAGTTTAAAGTTTTCTAAGAACACTCGCGGTGTCCTGAAATGTTCGTAGGGGGTGTCCTGAAGACGCTGTCCGCATTGTTCTGTGGTAAGTTGAATGTGTTCTAAGAACACTCGTGGTGTCCTGAAATGTTTGTAAATAAACAAAATGGGGGTGCCCTGAGGATGCTGTCCGTATTGTCCGATGGGAAGTTGAATGTGTTCTAAGAACACTCGTGGTGTCCTGAAATGTTCATAAATAAACAAACTGGGGGTGTCCTGAGGACTCTGTCCGTATTGTTCGTTGAGAAGTTGAATGTGTTCTAAGAACACTTGCAGTCTCTTGAAATGTTCGCAAATAAACAAAATGGGGGTGTCCGGAGGACGCTGTCCGTATTGTTCGTTGTCAAGTTGAAAGTGTTCTAAGAACCCTTGCGGTGTCCTGAAATGTTCGCAAATAAAAAAATGGGGGTGTTCTGAGGACGCTGTCTCTATTGTTCTCTTGCAAGTTGAATGTGTTCTAAGAACACTCACAGTGTCCTGAAATGTTCGCAAATAAACGAAATGGGGGTGTTCTGAGGATGCCCTCCGTATTGTTCGTTGTCAAGTTGAAAGTGTTCTAAGAACTGTTGCGGTGTCCTGAAATGTTCGTAGGGGGTGTCCTGAAGACGCTGTCTGTATTGTTCGCTGGCAAGTTGAATGTGTTCTAAGAACACTCACAGTGTCCTGAAATGTTCGCAAATAAAAAATGGGGGTGTTCTGAGGACGCTGTCCATATTTTTCGCTGGAAAGTTGAAAGTGTTCTAAGAACACTCATAATGTCCGCAGACTTTAAAAGTTTCCATAGGCCATAGTTGAAATGTTTGACTCTATGGGTGTGAGATGCTGCAGTGGTTGTGGCCAGGGCATAGAGTCTTGGGTGCATGCCATGCACCCAAGACTCTATGCCCTGGCCACAACCACCACAGCATATCACACTCATAGTTGCTTATAACTTTGAGTCAAAACAAATTTATAAGGAACAAGGTTATAAGCCACTATGGGTGTGATATGCTGTGATGGTTGTACTTATTATAATATACTTACTGTTTTCATTAGTAACTGGAGTACATGTATTTCTTGTTCATTTCTGTGATAAAAGAAAATAGCATGTTAGTATTAGTATTTTGTAATGACTTATTACATTGTACAATCAACAATTTTTTTTTTTTTTTAGTAGATTACAAACCAGAGTACTGTGCAATTTTCTCAGTTTCTGTGTTTGTTGCTAAAATCATTGGGTCTGTGGGAGAAAAAAAAATCCATGTTGGATAAAAAAAAAACTTTTTCTGTTATGCTACAGTTTATTTGTTTGTTTTATTTCAGTGTTCACTTGTTGTTTCTGGCTAATGCTTTATACATTGGCTTGTTGCAGTTTTTTGGAGCAGTAACATATTATTATTTGTTTGGATATTGTAAAATTTTGGAGCAGTTAGATACCAGTTGAGCATTTCTAATTTTTCAAACACAAATAAACACCATCAAAATGCTCTTTTCAGAGCCACCACTTCCTCCCAGATAAAACTGCAATGGTTATAATAGGGTAGCACTCCAACATTTTAGATGTCCGCAGACTTCTAAAAAATACACAGGGTCGGGCTTCATTTATTTTCACTTCTATTTTGTAACTCTAAAAGGTGGCTCTGAAAAGAGCCTTTTCTATTTTTGTTGTTTTAAAAAAAAATGTGTTTTTTTTTATACAAGACACACTAAGAGAGGAGGGGAAAGGAGGGTAAGGGAAGGACACCAACCACGGGATAAGAAAGGGCGAGCTGAGAGAGGAAGATGTAGAGTGGGTTTCACTTGGGTTGTGAGCAGACCTTTTCGTGCTCTGAAACGATAGCCTCAAAAGCACTCCCCCCTGCACAGTACTGCGTCGCAGTACATACACACAACTGTGACCCTCGAAAGGTAAGGGTCACCAGCATTGCGTATGGCCTGTGAGGCAGCTTGAGGAATACGCTGTCCCACAGGAGTGTTCCTTGTGGTGGCAGGATCGGAAACAGAGGATGAAGTAGAGGAAGTCAACCTGCTACGCTCCTAGCAAGGTACAACTTTGTGAACGGCCCCAGAGTGGAATGACTTTATGTGTCGCTTCATGGTAGTTGTCCCAAAGCTGTATGAACCATGCCTCCCGTGACTGAGTACCATTTTGAACACATTGCAGGTGACTTGGTTCGCACGCGCCTTAGGACCATTACCACACATGTCAAATAACTGCCACACCCAAGACTCACGCCGAGTGCTGGTAGTAGGGACTTCCACTACGTCATTCTCATCATTCTCTTCTTCCTCCTGTGCATCCTCACTCCTGGCCTAGATATGTCAGCAAAAGAAAAAAGAGTGAGCCAGACATGTGATGTCATCAGTGATAGCTTCAATGACATTTGTGCACGGTGGTGGTGCGAGTTATGGTTGCTTAGATTACCATAACTGGCGAATTTCAAGGGAATTTCGGTTTTATTTGGAACCATAATGTCCCTTTGACAAAGTTTTTTCATTGAATTTCATAGGTTTTTATTAGTGCAACTTAACCATAACGTCCCTGTAACACTTTTTTTACTGAATTTTATAGATTTTTATTAGTGCAACCTCACCATAACATCCTTTTCAATAGATGAAGACCACTAGCATCTTAGGTCCTCAAAGTGGGAACCCCGGGTGGTAAAAAAAATCTTTTACCAAGATGGCCACCATGGAAAGGGAAGGCGGGGTGTATAAAGGGAACACAACAGGGCATGAGCAGGAGGTAGGGGGGAACAGTGGAGACACATGGGCATGAGCGGGGGGTGAGAGGGAACAGGACACAAACGGGGCATGAGCAGGGGGTGGGGGAGAAGGAAGGAAACACGGGGCATGAGCGGGGGTGGGGGGAACACGAGAGAGACACGGGGCATGAGCAGCGGGTGGGGGAACAGGGGAGACACGGGGCATGAGCGGGGGGTGGGGAGGAACACAAGGGAGACAAGGGGTATGAGCGGGGGTGGGAGGAACACGAGGGAGACACGGGGCATGAGTGGGGGGTGGGGAGTTACACGAGGGAGACACGTGGCATGAGCAGGGGTAGGGGGAGCAGAGGAGACACGGGGCATGAGCGGGTGGTGGAGGAAACAGGGCACACACGGGGCATGAGCGGGGGGTGGGGGGAACAGGGCAACCATGGGGCATGGGTGGGGGGAACAGGGCAAACACGGGTCATGAGTGGGGGGTGGGGGGAACAGGGCACACACGGGGCATGAGCAGGGGTGGGGGGAAAGGAGAGAGACAAGGGGCATGAGCGGGGGGTGGGGGGAACACGAGGGAGGCACGGGGCATGAGCGGGGGGTGGGGCAACAGGAGACACACAGGGAATGAGCAGGGGGTGAGGGGGTACACAATGGAGACACAGGGCATGAGCGGGGGTGGGGGGAGCAGGGCACACATGGGGTATGAGCGGCGGTGCGGGAACAGGGCACACACGGGGCATGAGCGGGGGGTGGGGGGAAAGGAGAGAGACACGGGGCATGAGCGGGAGGGGGTGGGGGTAACACGAAGGAAACACGAGGCATGAGTGGGGGTGGGGGCTAACACAAGGGAGACACGGGGCATGAGCTGGGGGTGGGGGGTAACACAAGGGAGACAAGGGGCATGAGCGGGGGATGGGGGGAACACAGCACACACCGGGCATGTTAGGGAGAATTCTCTGTTTAGGCTGAATTTCCTAACCTAGTGAGTCCCCCAGCAGCTTTGCTGGAGTTCTGGAGTTTGTTTTTTCCATCCTGCCAAGAGTGAGACTCTTTTTCTCCCACTCTTGGACATGAATGTGTGTAAATCCTTTAAATGTCAATGTGTTCTATGGGCTATGGGGTCTTTAACTCCATAGGGTCTCATATGTTGTTCTATGCGTGTTACACCGCACCCTCCGTGCCGTAACACTGGGGCGTCCTAGAGGATCCCCACCATAGACTCCATACCCTGGGACTGACTACTGTCTCCCAGGGCATATAAAGTCACCATTGGCTTTACTAGACCTAAATTTACTAACAGAACTAGTACATACCATCCTATTGTGGGCGTTCTAGTAGGGGTAATTCGATTACTCCTCGGTCTGTTATTCGAGGGGGCACTGTCCCGTCCCCCCTCATCGAGTTTTGGCTGGTGGCAGTGGAAACTACTTGTTATATTCAACCCCGAATATAACTCTATGGGATTCTTCCCATTGTTGGAGGTTAATACTCTTTCTCGTTAATCTCTAACCTACCACCGGTTTATTTATCTTAAATAAATCTATCGGTTGGTATTTTCTGCCAGAACTCGGTTTTTAAAATGGCGTCTGTGTTCCTCTCTGTGACTCCTAAACCAAAGGTTGAGCCCTTTGTTTCACTTTTGGCGGGCTTCTACACAGAAGTCCTCCAAAGTGGTGCCATTCTGTCTGGGTACCACAGGGGGTGTGGGAGGGGGTTTAGGCACCCTGGAGGAGTTGCCTTGCCAACTCAAGTCGCACTCTGGTGTGATTTGCCCAAGTGGTGAGCCACCCCGCTCACCACTTAGCGTGTTTTGATTGACAGCTAGGCTAAATGAATGGGGGTTTTCTGCATAAAAGCAGGGCTTGTGGGACTGAATCTTGAGAAGTCGCCACAGGACCTAAGAATCCGACGAGGGTAAAGCTGAGCCGACTTGCAACGACGCCACCTCGGGTGGATGACAGAGGAGATCTCCCGGCTGGAGAGTCTTCTTCCCCTGACTGGTGGCAACAACCAGTCCCCTTTGCTTTTTCTTCGTTCCAGGGCGTAGTGGTCGAATTGCCCGTGCTGAGCACCCCGGCAACCAGATAGCCACTAACCCTGTACCGCGACCAAAAGGTGGTGCCTTGGACGGAGCACTCCGCGGCTGGTCTCTTCCCTGGTGGTGCAACAATCTTCAACTTTCCTTCGATGACGAGAGCATCTCTTCTCTTGGCAAAGCCCCCGACTTGCATCCACCACCAGGAACAACTGCCCCCGCCGGAGCTGTCTCACCACATACAAGGTATCGTGTCCGCCTGGCTTCCCTTTTTGACGGTTAGCGTGAGGTGTCTTAATCCTCGCCTCTCCATTGGGTCGCCTCCAAGCCTTCTTAACTTTCTGTTCTGAACTGGTCCAACCTTTCTGTGACAATTTGCTACAAAGACTCGAAGTGCATTTCCACTGTGATACTTTTTGGGACATATCGCCTTGCCTCTCTCCGAGTGGGCCTGGCCTCTGAACTTTGTGATCCACAGTAGACCCTGCCTTACTTGCCTTGCATTTGCTTCGTAAAAGTGTTGGTACCGAGTTGGTTTCATACCCTGCCTTTTCTCTCCCGTTCTAACAAATATTAGAGTGCCATCTAGGTTAAAGCATTCACCTCTGTCTGCAAATAAGTGGTGCCGTTGAACCTAGACTTGTCGAAATATTGTTAGGGGATTGATATACTTATAGTAATTGTAATTGAAGTTGTTTGCCGTATTAGTGCCAGTGTGTTTTTCATAGATGTGTTTTTATAAATAAATAATTATATATCTTTACACCCAATCTCTGTTCCGTGTCTGCTTGTTCTACTGTGTAAATTGCCCTATTTTGTATACTCCACATACTGCCTAACTCTTCTTGAGGGAAGTCTGAATGCTCAGCCACAGCTACCAAGTGAATCGATGTGGTACAGACTGCTACCAAGTGGGTTTACTGCCAAACACCTGTAGGCCTAAATCTTTTGCAGTGGTCCCAGAGGGAACTGCACAGGTTTCAGCTTAACAAGCGGGGGTGGGGAAAGGGGAGAGACACGGGGCATGAGCGGGGGGTGGGGGTGAAGGAGAGATACACGGGGCATTAGCGGGGGGTGGGGGAGGGGAGAGACACATACAGGGCATGAGAGGGGGGGTGGGGGGAAAGGAGCGAGACACATGGGGCATGAGCGGGGGGTGAGAGGGAGGGGAGAGACACACGGGGCATGAGCGGGGGAAGGAGAGAGAGACACAGGGCATGAGCGGAGGGTGGGGGGAACAGTAGAGAGACACGGGGTATGAGCAGGGGGTAGGGGGGAAGGGGAGAGGCACATGGGGCATGAGCAGGGGGTGGGGGAACAGGGGAGACACACGGGACATGAGATGGGATGGGAGGGAACAGGGGAGACACACAGGGCATGAGCGGGGGGTGGGGGGGAAGGTGAGAGACACACGGGGCATGAGCGGGGGGTGGGGGGAGGGGAGAGACACACGGGGCATGAGCGGGGGGTGGGTGGAAGGGGAGAGACACACGGGGCATGAGCAGGGGGGTGGGGGGAACAGTAGGGAGACACGGGGCATGAGCGGGGGGTCGGGGGTAGGGGAGAGACATAAGGGGCATGAGTGGGGGGAAGGGGAGAGACACACAGGGCATCAGCGGGGGGTGGGGGGAAAGGAGGGAGACACGGGGCATGACCAGGGGGTGGGGGAAGGGGAGAGAAACACAGGGCATGTGCGGGGGGAGGGAGAGACACGGGGCATGAGCGGGGGTGGGCGGGAAGGGGAGAGACACACGGGGCATGAGCGGGGGGTGAGGGGGAAGGGGAGAGACACACAGGGCATGATCAGGGGGTGGGGGGAAGGGGTGAGACACACAGGGCATGAGTGGAGGGTGGGGGAAGGGGTGAGAAACACGAGGCATGAGCGGGGGGTGTGGGAGGGGAGAGACACACAGGGCATGAGCGGGGGGTGGGGGGAAGGAGGGAGACACACGGGGCATGAGCGGGGGGTGGGGGGAAAGGAGGGAGACACGGGGCATGAGCGGGGCGTGGGGGGAAGGGGAGAGAGACACAGGCATGAACGGGGGGTGTGGGTGAAGGGGAGGGACACACGGGGCATGAGCGGGGGGTGGGGGGAAGGGGAGAGAGACACGGGGCATGAGCGGGGGGTGGGGGTCAAGGGGAGAGAGACACGGGGCATGAGCAGGGGGTGGGGGGGAAGGGGAGAGCGACACAGGGCATAAGCGGGGGGAAGGGGAGAGAGACATGGGGCATGAGCGGGGGTGGGGGGAAGGGGAGAGAGACACGGGGCATGAGCGGGGGGTGGGGGGAAGGGGAGAGAGACACGGGGCATGAGAGGGGGGTTGGGGGAAGGGGAGAGAGACACAGGGCATGAGCGGGGGGTGGGGTTGACGTGGAGAGAGACACGGGCATGAACGGGGGGTGTGGGTGAAGGGGAGAGAGACACGGGGCATGAGCGGGGGATGGGGGAATGGGAGAGAGACACGGGCATGAGCGGGGGGTTAGGGTGTGGGTGGGAGGGAAGGGGAGAGACACACGGGGCATGAGCGGGGGGTGGGGGGAAGGTGAGAGACACACGGGGCATGAGCGGGGCGGAGGGGAGGGGAGAGACACACGGGGCATGAGCGAGGGTGGGTGGAAGGGGAGAGACACACGGGGCATGATCGGGGGTGGGGGGAAGGGGAGAGACATCGGGCATGAGCAGGGGTGGGGGAAAGGAGAGAGACACGGGGCATTAGCGGGGGGTGGGGGAAGGGAGAGGCACACGGGGCATGAGAGGGGGGTGAGGGGAAAGGAGGGAGACACATGGGGCATGAGCAGGGGGTGGGGGAACAGGGGAGACACACGGGACATGAGATGGGATGGGAGGGAACAGGGGAGACACACAGGGCATGAGCGGGGGGTGGGGGGGAAGGTGAGAGACACAGGGGGCATGAGCGGGGGGTGGGGGGAGGGGAGAGACACACGGGGCATGAGCGGGGGGTGGATGGAAGGGGAGAGACACACGGGGCATGAGCGGGGGGTCTGGGGTAGGGGAGAGACATAAGGGGCATGAGTGGGGGGAAGGGGAGAGACACACAGGGCATGAGCGGGGGGTGGGGGGAAAGGAGGGAGACACGGGGCATGAGCAGGGGGTGGGGGAAGGGGAGAGAAACACGGGGCATGTGCGGGGGGAGGGAGAGACACGGGGCATGAGCGGGGGTGGGCGGGAGGAGGAGAGACACACGGGGCGTGAGCGGGGGGTGAGGGGGAAGGGGAGAGACACACGGGGCATCAGCAGGGGGTGGGGGGAAGGGGTGAGACACACAGGGCATGAGTGGAGAGTGGGGGAAGGGGTGAGAAACACGAGGCATGAGCGGGGGGGTGGGAGGGGAGAGACACACAGGGCATGAGCGGGGGGGTGGGGGGAAGGAGGGAGACACACAGGGCATGAGCGGGGGGTGGGGGGAAAGGAGGGAGACACGGGGCATGAGCGGGGAGTGGAGGGAAGGGGAGAGACACACAGGGCATGAGCGGGGCGTGGGGGGAAGGGGAGAGAGACACGGGCATGAACGGGGGGTGTCGGTGAAGGGGAGGGACACACGGGGCATGAGCGGGGGGTGGGGGAAAGGGGAGAGAGACACGGGTCATGAGCGGGGGTGGGGGGAAGGGGAGAGAGACACGGGGCATGAGCGGGGGGTGGGGGGAAGGGGAGAGAGACACGGAGCATGAGCGGGGGGTGGGGGGAAGGGGAGAGAGACACAGGGCATGAGCGGGGGGTGGGGTTGACGGGGAGAGAGACACGGGCATGAACGGGGGGTGTGGGTGAAGGGGAGAGAGACACGGGGCATGAGCGGGGGATGGGGGAAGGGGAGGGAGACACGGGCATGAGCGGGGGGTTAGGGTGTGGGTGGGAGGGAAGGGGAGAGACACACGGGGCATGAGCGGGGGCAGGGGGGAAGGTGAGAGACACACGGGGCATGAGCGGAGGGGAGGGGAGAGACACGCGGGGGTGGGTGGAAGGGGAGAGACACACGGGGCATGATCGGGGGTGGGGGGAAGGGGAGAGACATGGGGCATGAGCAGGGGGTGGGGGAAAGGAGAGAGACACGGGGCATTAGCGGGGGCTGGGGGAAGGGAGAGACACACGGGGCATGAGAAGGGGGGTGAGGGGAAAGGAGGGAGACACATGGGGCATGAGCAGGGGGTGGGGGGAAGGGGAGAGACACACGGGGCATGAGCAGGGTGGGGGAGAAGGGGAGAGAGACACGGGGCATGAACGGAGGGTGGGAGGAACAGTAGGGGGACACGGGGTATGAGCGGGGGTGGGGGGAAGGGGAGAGACACACGAGGCATGAGCGGGGATGGGGGGAAGGGGAGAGACACACGGAGCATGAGCGGGGGTGAGGGGAAAGAAGGAAGACACACGGGGCATGAGCGGGAGGTGGGGGGAAGGGGAGAGACACACGGGCCATGAGTGGGAGATGGGGGAAGGGGAGAGAGACACAGGGCATGAGCGGAGGGTGGGGGGAACAGTAGGGAGACAAGGTGTATGAGCGGTAGGTGGGGGGAAAGGGGAGAGACACACGGAGCATGAGTGAGGGGTAGGGGAGAGACACACGGGGCATGAGCGGGGGGTGGGGGAAGGGGAGAGACACACAGGGCATGAGCGGGGGGTGGCGGGGAAGGTGAGAGACACACAGGGCATGAGTGGGTGGTGGGGGGAGGGGAGAGACACACGGGGCATGAGCGGGGGTGGGTGGAAGGGGAGAGACACACGGGGTATGATCGGGGGTGGGGGGGAAGGAGCGAGACACGGGGCATGAGCGGGGGATGGGGGAAGGGCAGAGAGACACGGGGCATGAGCGGAGGGTGGGGGGAACAGTAGGGAGACACGGTGTATGAGCGGGGGGTGGGGGTGAAGGGGAGAGACACACGGGGCATGAGCGGGGGGAAGGGGAGAGACACACGGGGCATGAGCAGGGGGAGAGGGGAAGGGGAGAGACACACAGGGCATGAGCAGGGGGTGGGGGGTAAGGGGAGGGACACGGGGCATGAGCGGGGGGTAGGGGGAAGGAGCATGAGTGAGGGGTAGGGGAGAGACACACGGGGCATGAGCGGGGGGTGGGGGAAGGGGAGAGACACACAGGGCATGAGCGGGGGGTGGCGGGGAAGGTGAGAGACACACAGGGCATGAGCGGGTGGTGGGGGAGGGGAGAGACACACGGGGCATGAGCGGGGGTGGGTGGAAGGGGAGAGACACACAGGGTATGATCGGGGGTGGGGGGAAGGAGCGAGACACGGGGCATAAGCGGGGGATGGGGGAAGGGCAGAAAGACACGGGGCATGAGCGGAGTGTGGGGGGAACAGTAGGGAGACACGGTGTATGAGCGGGGGGTGGGGGTGAAGGGGAGAGACACACGGGGCATGAGCGGGGGGAAGGGGAGAGACACACGGGGCATGAGCAGGGGGAGGGGGGAAGGGGAGAGACACACAGGGCATGAGCAGGGGGTGGGGGGTAAGGGGAGGGACACGGGGCATGAGCGGGGGGTAGGGGGAAGGAGAGAGACACAGGGCATTAGCGGGGGATGGGGGAGGGGAGAGACACACGGGGCATGAGCAGGGGGTGGGGGGAAGGGGAGAGACACACAGGGCATGAGCGGGGTGGGGGGGGAGGGGAGAGACACACGGGGCATGAGCGGGGTGGGGGGAAGGGGAGAGAGACATGGGGCATGAGCGGAGGGTGGGAGGAACAGTAGGGAGACACGGGGTATGAGCGGGGGGTGGGGGGAAGGGGAGAGACACATGGGGCATGAGCAGGGGTGAGGGGGGAAGGGGAGAGACACATGGGGTATGAGCGGGGGTGGGGGGGAAGGAGTGTGACACAAGGGGCATGAGCGGGGGGTGGGGGAGAAGGGAAGAGACACACGGAGCATGAGCGGGGGTGGGGGTAAAGGAGGAAGACACACGGGGCATGAGCAGGGGTGGGGGGAAGGGGAGAGACACACGGGGCATGAGCGGGGGATGGGGAAGGGGAGAGAGACACGGGGCATGAGCGGGGTGGGGGGGAAGGGGAGAGAGACACGGGGCATGAGCGGAGGGTGGGAGGAACAGTAGGGAGACACGGGGTATGAGCGGGGGGTGGGGGAAGGGGAGAGACACATGGGGCATGAGCAGGGGTGGGGGGGAAGGGGAGAGACACATGGGGTATGAGCAGGGGGTGGGGGGGAAGGAGTGTGACACAAGGGGCATGAGCAGGGGGTGGGGGAGAAGGGGAGAGACACACGGAGCATGAGCGGGGGTGGGGGTAAAGGGGGAAGACACACGGGGCATGAGCGGGGGGTGGGGGGAAGGGGAGAGACACACAGGGCATGAGCGGGGGATGGGGGAAGGGGAGAGAGACACGGGGCATGAGCGGAGGGTGGGGGGACAGTAGGGAGACAAGGTGTGTGAGCGGGGGTGGGGGGTAAGGGGAGAGACACACAGGGCATGAGCGGGGGGCGGGGAAGGGGAGAGACACACGGGGCATGAGCGGGTGGTGGGGGGAAGGGGAGAGACACACGGCATGAGCGGGGGGTGGGTGGAAGGGGAGAGACACATGGGGCATGAGCGGGGGGTGGGGGGAAGGGGAAAGACACACGGGGCTTGAGCAGGGGGTGGGGGGGAAGGGGAGAGACACACGGGGCATGAGCGGGGGTTGGGGGAAGGGGAGAGACACACGGGGCATGAGCGGGGTGTGGGGGGGAAGGGGAGAGACAGACACACGGGGTATGAGCAGGGGGTGGGGGGGAAGGGGAGAGACACATGGGGCATGAGCGAGGGTGGGCGGAACGGGAGAGAGACATAGGGCATGAGTGGGGGGTGGGCGGAAGGGGAGAGACACACGGGGCATGAGCGGGGAAACGGGAAAGAGAAACGGAGCACGAGCGGGGGGTGGGAGGAACACACAGAGAATCAGCGAGGGGGGAACATGGGAGACACGGGCCATGAGCGAGGGGTGGGGGGAACCAGAGAGAGACATGCGGGCCTGTGCCTCACCTCCTTTTCGTGGCCGATGCAGGGCTGATGCAGAGCTGACGCAGCCCACATCTACACTGTGCAGGCAGCAGATCCCGCTCCGATAAACAAAGATGATGGGCGTCTCTGAAAATAGGCACACTGCACGCTTCACGGCAGCCAATAGAAAAGCACGTCAGATGTCCGCGGACATCACGCAAGCTGCTTGCCCAATCACCGTCCTGTCCGTGGAGCGAACAGGGAAGTGTGTCCGCGAAACGAACACAGATATCACACATTTTTTCTGACCTAGTTTTTGGTCATTAAAAAAAAACTACTGGACGGATTTTCACCGAATTTGCAAAGCTCCTGGTCCAAATTTGGTGAAAATCCGTTCAGCGGTTTGGGCTGCAGGCGCTAGCAAAACATTTTTCCCATTCAGTCTATGGGGAAAAAAAGTTTTGGGACCCCCCCTATAACTTTGCCCCCCCCCCGGACGAATCCTCACCAAACTTTGCAAACAAATTCAGAGTGGGCCATATACTAATTTTGCAAAGTTTGATGAGGATTCGTCCAGGGAGAGCGAAGTTATAAGCCGCCCAAAAAGTGTTCTTCCTATGGAAACAGCAACTTAACCATAACTACATGGCCACTACCCTGGCCATGTAATACATATATATATATCAATGAAAAAACTTTGTTAAAGGGACGGTATGGTTAACTTGCGCTACGAAAAACCTATCAAATTCATTAATAAAAACCTTGTTAAAGGGACGTTATGGTTCAAAGTAAAACCGAAAAACCCCTGAAATTCGGCATTTATGGTAAGATAAGCAACCATAACTCGCGCCACCGTGCACTGATAACACTAACACCCAGGACATCAAAGATGACATCACAAATGTCATTGATGACATCACTGATGACATCACATGGCTGGCTCTCCCTTTTTTCCTTTACTGACATATCTAAGCCACATAGTTTTCTTCAGTAACAGTCAGGAAGTAAAAATTGAAAAGGTACTATATTTGTAGACTTAGGGTCAAGTCATATCATATGAAACATATATATAGCGGAAGACACATTCTTGAAAGAGAGCAATCCTTTCTGTGCATGAAGATAATCATTAGAGTTATCAGCACTTTCTCAGAGTTTTATTTTTATTACTATACCTTCCCTGTATATGCTCATATTTGTATACATTGTACTCACACTCCTTTCCTTAGGGTTCACTGACATCATTTTATACACATACATACAGTAAGTAGCAGCTTTGAAACAGAGCAATCATTTCTCTGCATAAAGATACTCAGTTAGGTTCTGAACTCTTTCTGCTACTACTTCTGCTTTTTTGCTTACTTCTCTGTCCCTGTATATACTCATATTTGTATGTGTTGTTGTCTCTTTGTGCTTTGTCTGTATTAAGTGTAATTATGTATTAAGTGGGTTTTATTAGCTACTTTTTATATGTTAGATTATGAATATTGCACCTTCATCATGTATACTGCACACACTGCCTAAGTTTCTGCATGAGTTGCTTAGTATACTGGATAGAACTTCATAATAGAATGCTATTTATATCAATGCATTGCTTAATGCACTAATTACCTCATGATATTTATTCAAATGATCCTTGTCACTTTTTGGTCAACATTATAAGAATCCCTCCTACAGAGTTTTCATGAAAAGTAAATGCACATATGATGTCATCAGTGATGTCCTCAATGACATTTGTGATGTCATCTTTGATGTCCTGGGTGTTAGTGTTAGCAGTGCACGGTGGCGCGAGTTATGGTTGCTTATCTTACCATAACTGCCGAATTTCAGGGGTTTTTCGGTTTTACTTTGAACCATAACGTCCCTTTAACACAGTTTTTTTACTGAATTTGATAGGTTTTTAGTAGCGCAACTTAACCATAACCTCCCTTTTAACAAAGTTTTTTCATTGAATTTCATAGGTTTTTATTAGCGCAACTTAACCAAAACGTCCCGTTAACAACGTTTTTTTACTGAATTTCATAGGTTTTTAGTAGCGCAGGTTAACCATTA
Organism: Ambystoma mexicanum; assembly: GCF_040938575.1. Classification (NCBI taxonomy): domain Eukaryota; kingdom Metazoa; phylum Chordata; class Amphibia; order Caudata; family Ambystomatidae; genus Ambystoma; species Ambystoma mexicanum. The sequence continues at coordinate 515,975,690 of NC_090926.1, read as the reverse complement.
ACTCCCTTTAACAAACTTTTTTAATTAGCATGCAGACAATATACAAGGATGGAGTTCAAAAAGCATTTTCTCAGGGATGGCTTTACACAGAATGTTGCAAAGTAAGAATTTATGCTCGTTCACTGTGAAGGTCAGCTGCTTCAATTTTTTGCTTGCCGGACAGAGTGGCCCACAACTCGTACTATAAGGTTCTATTGTTTTTTGTACTTGACAGACAGGGATTGTGCCAAAAGACTTCTTTTGAAGGAGGGGTGCAAAAACGTAAGAGACGATAAGGATGAAATTTCTGAAATGAAACCGCTTTTGTATATTATATCACTATGAGAAAGATCGTTGGCACAGACAGAGTCGTATTTAGGGACTGCATTACGCGTAGACAATGGAAAATGCCAATATAATGTAAGTGACCCTTTAAATTATTTTATACCGGAATATAATAACAATAGCGTGGCGTTAAAGCCTGGTTAAGTTGTACTTGTTCATTCAATGTGGCATATTGTTTTGAACCGCGCACTATCATCGCCGAAGTGGTCCTCTGGCGCTCAGAAGGCTGTGAAAAAGGCAGAGAAGAGAGGGTAGGTTAGTGGGAATAAGTTAACATACTACGTTGCACTATTATCGCTAGCAAATAGTTTCACGCCCTAATGAATAAAATGAATATTTTTAATGAAGATCGGCTTGTGAGACTAATTTATGTTTTTAAAACAGATACATCCTTCCCTACTGTCAATGCCACGATTTTCAGACCCCGGCCGATGCATTTTTAACTGCCAGGTTCAGCTCCGAGTAAACAACTTCATGACCCTCACCATTTTATGGGACAATCGCCAAGGACCAATATGCCCTTACGTGGTACTAGCGGCTAGGAGCAACATACCAACTGTTATGGTGGTCTAATGCCTCGTTGTTGGAACAGCCTTCCGATTATAGGTGCGACCACAGTCCTTCTTTTATAAACCAACACCCTGTGTAGCGCAAAGGTACAGCGTGTGAGTCAAGATGAACTTTTGCGGATCAACAGCAAAGACAAATGCAAATCGCTGAATATTCTCTAAACATTTGATGTCAAATAAATGTACTTTACGAAATGTACAATCTTGCTGTTTGCTTTTAAATCACAGTTTCATATTCCGAATTATGGTGCGCTGTGTTGTGAGATGATGTGTGTTGTTTTCCGGGTTCTGTGTAAAGTCGCGTAGGACTGGAGACGACTGGGCGCATTTGGCTACGCACCCTGTAACGTCACGGAGAGAGACGGGGAATATGAATGCTTAGATAATGTCAGGCTTAGGGGCAGGAGATATGATTTAGTGTCACAAAAACAGGTCAGCCAGGTCGAAGGGGCAAGTGATAGGATTATCACATAATGTCGGCGCACAGCAGCCTGATTTATCGTTTGTTTAGTGGACAAAAAGTCGGGTAAGGCCAATAGGAAATTGTAATGTCAGCGGACATAAGGAGGGTTCTTACAACGCTTTCAACCTGACAATGAACAATACGAACAGCGTTCTCAGAACACGCCCATTTTGTTTAATTGCAAACATTTCAGCACCGCGAGTGTTCTTAGAACACATTCAACTTGCCAGAATACAATACGGAGAGCGTCCTCAGGACACCCCCATTTTGTTTATTTACGAACATTTTAGGACACCTCGGGTGTTCTAAGAACACATTCAACTTGACAAAGAACAATACAGACACCGCGTGTGTTCTTAGAACACTTTCAACTTGACAACTAACAAAACGGACAGCGTCCTCAGAACACCCCCATTTTGTTTAATTGTGAACCTTTCAGGACACCACGAATGTTCTTAGAACACATTCAACTTGACAAAGAACAATACGGACAGCGTCGTCAGAACACCCCCATTTTCTTTATTTACGAACATTTTAGGACACTGCGAGTGTTCTTGGAACACATTCAACTTGACAAAGAAAAATACGGACACCGCGTGTGTTCTTAGAACACATTCAACTTGACAAAGAACAATACGGACAGCGTCCTCAGAACACCCCCATTTTGTTTGTTTGCGAACATTTCAGGAAACCGCGACATTTCTGAGAACACATTCAACTTGCCAGCGAACAATACGAACAGCGTATTAAGGACACCCCCTACGGTCATTTCAGGACACCGCGAGAGTTCTTAGAACATTTTCAACTTGACAACGAACAATACGGACAGTGTCTTCAGGACACCCCCTATGAACATTTTAGGACACCACAAGTGTTCTTAGAACACTTTCAACTTGACAACGAACAATACGGACAGTGTCCTCAGAACACCCGCATTTTGTTTATTTGCGAACATTTCAGGACACTGCGAGTGTTCTAAGAACACATTCAGCTTGCCACAGAACAATACGGACAGCGTCCTCAGAACACCCCCATTTTGTTTATTTGCGAACATTTCAGGATACCACGAGTGTTCTTAGACCACATTCAACTTGCCATTGAACAATACGGACAGCGTCTTCAGGACACCTCCTACGAACATTTCAGGACAACGCGTGAGTTCTTAGAACACACCCCCATTTTGTTTATTTGCGAACATTGCAGGACACCGTGAGAGTTCTTAGAACATTTTCAACTTGTCAATGAAAAATACGGACAGCGTCTTCAGGACACCCCCTACGAACATTTCAGGACACCACGAGTGTTTTTAGAACACATTCAACTTACCATCGAACAATACAGACAGCTTCCACAGAACACCCCCATTTTGTTTATTTACGAACATTTTAGGACACCGCGAGTGTTCTTAGAACACATTCAACTTCACAAAGAACAATACGGACACCGCGTGTGTTCTTAGAACACTTTCAACTTAACAACGAACAATACGGACAGCGTCCTCAGAACACCCCCATTTTGTTTGTTTGCCAACATTTCAGGACACCACGAGTTTTCCGAGAACACATTAAACTTTCCAGAGAATAATACGAACAGCATCTTAAGGACACCCCCTACAAACATTTCAGGACTCAGCGAGAGTTCTTAGAACATTTTCAACTTGACAACGAACAATACGGACAGTGTCTTCAGGACACCTCCTATGAAAATTTTAGGACACCACGAGTGTTCTTAGAACACAATCAACTTGACAAAGAACAATACGGACAGCATCTTCAGGACACCCCCTAAGAACATATCAGGACAACGCGAGAGTTCTTAGAACACTTTCAACTTGACAACGAACAATACAGACAGCGTCCTCAGAACACCCCCATTTTCTTTATTTACGAACATTTTAGGACACTGCGAGTGTTCTTGGAACACATTCAACTTGACAAAGAAAAATACGGACACCGCGTGTGTTCTTAGAACACATTCAACTTGACAAAGAACAATACGGACAGCGTCCTCAGAACACCCCCATTTTGTTTGTTTGCGAACATTTCAGGAAACCGCGACATTTCTGAGAACACATTCAACTTGCCAGCGAACAATACGAACAGCGTATTAAGGACACCCCCTACGGTCATTTCAGGACACCGCGAGAGTTCTTAGAACATTTTCAACTTGATAACGAACAATACGGACAGTGTCTTCAGGACACCCCCTATGAACATTTTAGGACACCACAAGTGTTCTTAGAACACTTTCAACTTGACAACGAACAATACGGACAGTGTCCTCAGAACACCCGCATTTTGTTTATTTGCGAACATTTCAGGACACTGCGAGTGTTCTAAGAACACATTCAGCTTGCCACAGAACAATACGGACAGCGTCCTCAGAACACCCCCATTTTGTTTATTTGCGAACATTTCAGGATACCACGAGTGTTCTTAGACCACATTCAACTTGCCATTGAACAATACGGACAGCGTCTTCAGGACACCTCCTACGAACATTTCAGGACAACGCGTGAGTTCTTAGAACACACCCCCATTTTGTTTATTTGCGAACATTGCAGGACACCGTGAGAGTTCTTAGAACATTTTCAACTTGTCAATGAAAAATACGGACAGCGTCTTCAGGACACCCCCTACGAACATTTCAGGACACCACGAGTGTTTTTAGAACACATTCAACTTACCATCGAACAATACAGACAGCTTCCACAGAACACCCCCATTTTGTTTATTTACGAACATTTTAGGACACCGCAAGTGTTCTTAGAACACATTCAACTTCACAAAGAACAATACGGACACCGCGTGTGTTCTTAGAACACTTTCAACTTAACAACGAACAATACGGACAGCGTCCTCAGAACACCCCCATTTTGTTTGTTTGCCAACATTTCAGGACACCACGAGTTTTCCGAGAACACATTAAACTTTCCAGAGAATAATACGAACAGCATCTTAAGGACACCCCCTACAAACATTTCAGGACTCAGCGAGAGTTCTTAGAACATTTTCAACTTGACAACGAACAATACGGACAGTGTCTTCAGGACACCTCCTATGAAAATTTTAGGACACCACGAGTGTTCTTAGAACACAATCAACTTGACAAAGAACAATACGGACAGCATCTTCAGGACACCCCCTAAGAACATATCAGGACAACGCGAGAGTTCTTAGAACACTTTCAACTTGACAACGAACAATACAGACAGCGTCCTCAGAACACCCCCATTTTGTTTATTTGCCAACATTTCAGGACACCGCAAGTGTTCTTAGAACACATTCAGCTTGCCACAGAACAATACGGACAGCGTCCTCAGAACACCCTCATTTTGTTTATTTGCGAACATTTCAGAACACCACGAGTGTTCATAGAACACATTCAACTTGCCATTGAACAATACGGACAGCGTCTTCAGGACACCCCCTACAAACATTTCAGGACAACGCGTGAGTTCTTAGAACACATTCAACTTGACAACGAACAATACGGACAGCTTCCTCAGAACACCCCCATTTTGTTTACTTGCGAACATTTCAGGACACCACGAATGTTCTTAGAACACATTCAACTTGACAAAGAACAATACGGACAGCGTCGTCAGAACACCCCCATTTTCTTTATTTACGAACATTTTAGGACACCGCGAGTGTTCTTAGAACACATTCAACTTGACAAAGAACAATACGGACACCGCGTGTGTTCTTAGAACACTTTCAACTTGACAACGAACAATATAGACAGCGTCCTCAGAACACCCCCATTATGTATGTTTGCGAACATTTCAGGAAACCGCGAGTTTTCTGAGAACACATTCAACTTGCCAGCTATCAATACGAACAGCATATTAAGGACACCCCCTACGGTCATTTCAGGACACCGCAAGAGGTCTTAGAACATTTTCAACTTGACAATGAACAATACAGACAGTGTCTTCAGGACACCCCCTATGAACATTTTAGGGCACCAAGAGTGTTCTTAGAACACTTTCAACTTGACAAGGAACAATACAGACAGCGTCCTCAGAACACCCCCATTTTGTTTATTTGCGAACATTTCAGGACACTGCGAGTGTTCTAAGAACACATTCACCTTGCCACAGAACAATACGGACAGCATCCTCAGAACACGCCCATTTTGTTTATTTGCAAACATTTCAGGAGACCACGAGTGTTCTTAGAACACTTTCAACCTCACAACGAACAATACGGACAGCGTCCTCAGAACACCCCCATTTTGTTTGTTTGCCAACATTTCAGGACACCACAAGTTTTCTGAGAACACATTAAACTTACCAGAGAACAATACAAACAGCATCTTAAGGACACCCCCTACGAACATTTCAGGACTCAGCGAGAGTTCTTAGAACATTTTCAACTTGACAACGAACAATACGGACAGTGTCTTCAGGACACCTCCTATGAACATTTTAGGACACCACGAGTGTTCTTAGAACACAATCAACTTGACAAAGAACAATACGGACAGCATCTTCAGGACACCCCCTACGAACATATCAGGACAACGCGAGTGTTCTTAGAACACATTCAACTTGACAAAGAACAATACGGACACCGCGTGTGTTCTTAGAACACTTTCAACTTGACAACGAACAATATAGACAGCGTCCTCAGAACACCCCCATTATGTATGTTTGCGAACATTTCAGGAAACCGCGAGTTTTCTGAGAACACATTCAACTTGCCAGCTATCAATACGAACAGCATATTAAGGACACCCCCTACGGTCATTTCAGGACACCGCAAGAGGTCTTAGAACATTTTCAACTTGACAATGAACAATACAGACAGTGTCTTCAGGACACCCCCTATGAACATTTTAGGGCACCAAGAGTGTTCTTAGAACACTTTCAACTTGACAAGGAACAATACAGACAGCGTCCTCAGAACACCCCCATTTTGTTTATTTGCGAACATTTCAGGACACTGCGAGTGTTCTAAGAACACATTCACCTTGCCACAGAACAATACGGACAGCATCCTCAGAACACGCCCATTTTGTTTATTTGCAAACATTTCAGGAGACCACGAGTGTTCTTAGAACACTTTCAACCTCACAACGAACAATACGGACAGCGTCCTCAGAACACCCCCATTTTGTTTGTTTGCCAACATTTCAGGACACCACAAGTTTTCTGAGAACACATTAAACTTACCAGAGAACAATACAAACAGCATCTTAAGGACACCCCCTACGAACATTTCAGGACTCAGCGAGAGTTCTTAGAACATTTTCAACTTGACAACGAACAATACGGACAGTGTCTTCAGGACACCTCCTATGAACATTTTAGGACACCACGAGTGTTCTTAGAACACAATCAACTTGACAAAGAACAATACGGACAGCATCTTCAGGACACCCCCTACGAACATATCAGGACAACGCGAGAGTTCTTAGAACACTTTCAACTTGACAACGAACAATACAGACAGTGTCCTCAGAACACCCCCATTTTGTTTATTTGCAAACATTTCAGAACACTGCAAGTGTTCTTAGAACACATTCAGCTTGCCACAGAACAATACGGACACCGTCCTCAGAACACCCTCATTTTGTTTATTTGCGAACATTTCAGAACACCACGAGTGTTCATAGAACACATTCAACTTGCCATTGAACAATACGGACAGCGTCTTCAGGACACCCCCTACGAACATTTCAGGACAACGCGTGAGTTCTTGGAACACATTCAACTTGACAACGAACAATAAGGACAGCTTCCTCTGAACACCCCCATTTTGTTTACTTGCGAACATTTCAGGATACCACGAATGTTCTTAGAACACATTCAACTTGACAAAGAATAATACGGACAGCGTCGTCAGAACACCCCCATTTTCTTTATTTACGAACATTTTAGGACACCGCGAATGTTCTTAGAACACATTCAACTTGACAAAGAACAATACGGACAAAGCGTGTGTTCTTAGAACACTTTCAACTTGACAACGAACAATACAGACAGCGTCCTCAGAACACCCCCATTTTGTTTGTTTGCGAACATTTCAGGAAACCGCAACTTTTCTGAGAACACATTCAACTTGCCAGCTAACAATACGAACAGCGTATTAAGGACACCCCCTACGGTCATTTCAGGACACCGCGAGAATTCTTAGAACATTTTCAACTTGACAACGAACAATACAGACAGTGTCTTCAGGACACCCCCTCTGAACATTTTAGGACACCACGAGTGTTCTTAGAACACTTTCAACTTGACAAGGAACAATACAGACAGCGTCCTCAGAACACCCCCATTTTGTTTATTTGCGAACATTTCAGGACACTGCGAGTGTTCTAAGAACACATTCAGCTTGCCACAGAACAATACGGACAGCGTCCTCAGAACACGCCCATTTTGTTTATTTGCGAACATTTCAGGAGACCACGAGTGTTCTTAGAACACATTCAACTTGACATTGAACAATACGGACAGCGTCTTCAGGACACCTCCTACGAACATTTCAGGACAACGCGTGAGTTCTTAGAACACACCCCCATTTTGTTTATTTGCGAACATTGCAGGACACCACGAGTTTTCTGTGAACACATTAAACTTGCCAGCGAACAATATGAACAGCATCTTAAGGACACCCCCTATGAACATTTCAGGACACAGCGAGAGTTCTTAGAACACTTTCAACTTGACAACGAACAATACGGACAGTGTGTGTCTTCAGGACACCCCCTATGAACATTTTAGGACACCACGATTGTTCTTAGAACACAATCAACTTGACAAAGAGCAATACGGACAGCGTCTTCATGACACCCCCTACGAACATTTCAGGACAACGCGAGAGTTCTTAGAACACTTTCAACTTGACAACAAACAATACGGACAGCATCCTCAGAACACCCCCATATTGTTTATTTGCGAACATTTCAGGACACCGCGTGTGTTCTTAGAACACATTCAGCTTGCCCCAGAACAATACGGACAGCGTCCTCAGAACACCGCCATTTTGTTTATTTGCGAACATTTCAGGACACCACGAGTGTTCATAGAACACATTCAATTTGCCATTGAACAATATGGACAGAGTCTTCAGGACACCCCCAACGAACATTTCAGGACAACCCATGAGTTCTTAGAACACACCCCCATTTTGTGTATTTGTGAACATTGCAGGACACCGGAAGAGTTCTTAGAACATTTTCAACTTATCAACGAACAATACAGACAGCGTCTTCAGGACACCCCCTACGAACATTTCAGGACAACGCGAGAGTTCTTAGAACACTTTCAACTTGACAACGTACAATACGGACAGCGTCCTCAGAACACCCCCATTTTGTTTGTTTGCGAACATTTCAGGACACCGCGTGTGTTCTTAGAACACATTCAGCTTGCCCCAGAACAATACGGACAGCGTCCTCAGAACACCCCCATTTTGTTTATTTGCGAACATTTCAGGACACCACGAGTGTTCATAGAACACATTCAACTTGCCATTGAACAATAGGACAGAGTCTTCAGGACACCCCCAACGAAAATTTCAGGACAACCCGTGAGTTCTTAGAACACTTTCAACTTGACAACGTACAATACGGACAGCGTCCTCAGAACACCCCCATTTTGTTTGTTTGCGAACATTGCAGGACACCGTGAGTGTTTTTAGAACACATTCAACTTACCATCGAACAATACGGACAGCTTCCTCAGAACACCCCCATTTTGTTTGTTTGCAAACATTTCAGGACACCACGAGTTTTCTGTGAACACATTAAACTTGCCAGCGAACAATATGAACAGCATCTTAAGGACACCCCCTATGAACATTTCAGGACACAGCGAGAGTTCTTAGAACACTTTCAACTTGACAACGAACAATACGGACAGTGTGTGTCTTCAGGACACCCCCTATGAACATTTTAGGACACCACGATTGTTCTTAGAACACAATCAACTTGACAAAGAGCAATACGGACAGCGTCTTCATGACACCCCCTACGAACATTTCAGGACAACGCGAGAGTTCTTAGAACACTTTCAACTTGACAACAAACAATACGGACAGCATCCTCAGAACACCCCCATATTGTTTATTTGCGAACATTTCAGGACACCGCGTGTGTTCTTAGAACACATTCAGCTTGCCCCAGAACAATACGGACAGCGTCCTCAGAACACCGCCATTTTGTTTATTTGCGAACATTTCAGGACACCACGAGTGTTCATAGAACACATTCAACTTGCCATTGAACAATATGGACAGAGTCTTCAGGACACCCCCAACGAACATTTCAGGACAACCCGTGAGTTCTTAGAACACACCCCCATTTTGTGTATTTGTGAACATTGCAGGACACCGGAAGAGTTCTTAGAACATTTTCAACTTATCAACAAACAATACAGACAGCGTCTTCAGGACACCCCCTATGAACATTTCAGGACAACGCGAGAGTTCTTAGAACACTTTCAACTTGACAACGTACAATACGGACAGCGTCCTCAGAACACCCCCATTTTGTTTGTTTGCAAACATTTCAGGACACCGCGTGTGTTCTTAGAACACATTCAGCTTGCCCCAGAACAATACGGACAGCGTCCTCAGAACACCCCCATTTTGTTTACTTGCGAACATTTCAGGACACCACAAGTGTTCATAGAACACATTCAACTTGCCATTGAACAATAGGACAGAGTCTTCAGGACACCCCCAACGAAAATTTCAGGACAACCCGTGAGTTCTTAGAACACACCCCCATTTTGTGTATTTGCGAACATTGCAGGACACCGCAAGAGTTCTTATAACATTTTCAACTTATCAACGAACAATACAGACAGCGTCTTCAGGACACCCCCTACGAACATTTCAGGATACCACGAGTGTTCTTAGAACACATTCAACTTACCATCGAACAATACGGACAGCGTCCTCAGAACACCCCCATTTTGTTTATTTGCGAACATTTAAGGACACCACGACTGTTCTTAGAACACATTCAACTTGACAAAGAACAATACGGACAGCGTCCACAGAACACACCCATTTTGTTTATTTACAAACATTTTAGGACACCGCAAGTGTTCTTAGAAAACATTCAACCTGCCAGCGAACAATACGAACAGCGTCTTCAGGACACCCTCTATGAACATTTCAGGACACCGCGAGAGTTCTTAGAACATTCTCAACTTGACAACGAACAATACGGACAGTGTCTTCAGGACACCCCCTATGAACATTTTAGGACACCGCGAGTGTTCTTAGAAAACATTCAACCTGCCAGTGAACAATACGAACAGCGTCTTCATGACACCCCCTACGAACATTTCAGGACAACGCAAGAGTTCTTAGAACACTTTCAACTTGACAACAAACAATACGGACAGCATCCTCAGAACACCCCCATTTTGTTTATTTGCGATCATTTCAGGACAACCCGAGTGTTCTAAGAACACATTCAGCTTGCCAAAGAACAATACGGACAGCATCCTCAGAACACCCCCAATTTGTTTATTTGCGAACATTTCAGGACACCACGAGTGTTCATAGAACACATTCAACTTGCCATTGAACAATACAGACAGCGTCTTCAGGACACCCCCTACGAACATTTCAGGACAACGCGTGAGTTCTTAGAACACATTCAACTTGACAAAGAACAATACGGACAGCTTCCTCAGAACACCCCCATTTTGTTTATTTGCGAACATTTCAGGACACCACAAGTGTTCTTAGAACACATTCCACTTGACAAAGAACAATACGGACACCGCGTGTGTTGTTAGAACACTTTCAACTTGACAATGAACAATATGGACAGCGTCCTCAGAATACCCTCATTTTGTTTGTTTGCGAACATTTCAGGAAACCGCTAGTTTTCTGAGAACACATTTAACTTGCCAGCGTATAATACGAACAGTGTCTTAAGGACACCCCCTACGAACATTTCAGGACACCGCGAGATTTCTTAGAACATTTTCAACTTGACAACTAACAATACGGACAGTGTCTTCAGGACACCCCCTATGAACATTTTAGGACACCACAAGTGTTCTTAGAACACAATCAACTTGACTAAGAACAATACGGACAGCGTCTTCAGGACACCCCCTACGAACATTTCAGGACAACACGAGAGTTCTTAGAACACTTTCAACTTGACAACGAACAATATGGACAGCGTCCTCAGAACACCCCCATTTTGTTTATTTGCGAACATTTCAGGACACCGCAAGTGTTCTAAGAACACATTCAGCTTGCCACAGAACAATACGGACAGCGTCCTCAGAACACCCCCATTTTGTTTATTTGCGAACATTTCTGGAGACCACAAGTGTTCTTAGAACACATTCAACTTGCCATTGAACAATATGGACAGTGTCTTCAGGACACCTCCTACGAACATTTCAGGACAACGCGTGAGTTCTTAGAACACACCCCCATTTTGTTTATTTGCGAACATTGCAGGACACCGCGAGAGTTCTTAGAACATTTTCAACTTGTCAACGAACAACATGGACAGTGTCTTCAGGACACCCCCTACGAACATTTCAGGACACCACGAGTGTTCTTAGAACACATTCAACTTACCATCGAACAATACGGACAGCTTCCTCAGAACACCCCCATTTTGTTTATTTGCGAACATTTAAGGACACCACGAGTGTTCTTAGAACACATTCAACTTGACAAAGAACAATACGGACAGCGTCGACAGAGCACCCCCATTTTGTTTATTTACGAACATTTTAGGACACCGCGAGTGTTCTTAGAACACATTCAACTTGACAAAGAACAATACGGACACCGCTTGTGTTCTTAGAACACTTTCAATTTGACAACGAACAATACGGACAGCGTCCTCAGAACAACCCCATTTCAGGACACCACGAGTGTTCTGAGAACACATTCAACCTGCCAGCGAACAATACGAACGGCGTCTTCAGGACACCCCCTACGAACATTTCAGGACACCGCGAGAGTTCTTAGAATATTTTCAACTTGACAACGAACAATACGGACAGCGTCTTCAGGACACCCCCTACAAACATTTCAGGACAACGCGAGAGTTCTTAGAACACTTTCAACTTGACAACGAACAATACGGACAGCGTCCTCAGAACACCCCCATTTTGTTTGTTTGCGAACATTTCAGGACTCCGCGAGTGTTTTTAGAACACATTCAGCTTGCCACAGAACAATACGGACAGCGTCCTCAGAACACCCCCATTTTGTTTATTTGCGAACATTTCGGGACACCATGAGTGTTCTTAGAACACATTCAACTTGCCATTGAATAATATGGACAGTGTCTTCAGGACATCCCCTACGAACATTTCAGGACAACACATTTCTTAGAACACACCCCCATTTTGTTTATTTGCGAACATTGCAGGACACCGCGAGAGTTCTTAGAACATTTTCAACTTGTCAACGAACAATACGGACAGCGTCTTCAGGACACCCCCTACGAACATTTCAGGACACCACGAGTGTTCTTAGAACACATTCAACTTACCATCGAACAATACGGACAGCGTCCTCAGAACACCCCCATTTTGTTCATTTTCGAACATTTAAGGACACCACAAGTGTTTGTTTGTTTGTTTGTTTGTTTTTATTATTTGTATTGCGCAAGTGTACCCGAGGGTATCAGGGCGCAGCCTTTACAAGAATATTCGAAGCTTAGTTACAATACACATAGCTAATACATAAAAGGAAATACAACACAATTGATTACGAAGTAACGGTGGGCCAGCAGGCCGATATATACATGTGCACATGTGGTTACAGTGTGTGTAGATAACACAGGGCATTTAAATGTCTTGGTGAGTATCCAGTTTCAGCCATGTGATTATCTTAGACCGGAAGCTCTCAGAGGGCAGGTCCATTCTGAGATTGGGGGGAAGAGAGTTCCAAAGTTTGGCTGCTTTTACCGGGAAGCTTTTCCCCCCGATAGTGGCACGTTTGTATTGGGGAACGGCTATGCAAAATTTGTAAGCACTTCTGACAGGTCTTGAGGAAGACTGTCTGTGGAATCTATTAATCAGATAGATGGGGGCTGCATTATTGAGAGACTTGTGGGTGAGGGAAGCTGTTTTTAGGAGGATGTTATCTCTAGTGGAGAGCCAGTTGTTCGGTAGGCTAAATCCTGTAATGTGTTCTCTTCTGGAAATGCCTAGGGCTGCTCTAAGAGCGTTGTTTTGTAAAGTTTGCAGTTTATAGGTGGTGGCCTTGGAGGATCCCAGGTAGAGGGCGTTGCAGTAGTCCAGACGAGACAAAATGAGTGCTCTGGCGAGTGTAAGGCAACTGGAATCTGACAAGAATGGTTTGGCTGCACGGATTAATTTGCACGTGTAAGCCATGGTAGATGCCAAGGAACTCACTTGTTTTTTAACGGAGAAGTTAGAATCTAAGTAAAAGCCCAGAGTTTTGACCTCCTGACCGACTATAATGTTGTTCCCATTGATAATGAAGGAGTTATAGGCCGGGCCATGTTTCTTTAGGCTAAATGAGGTGCCTAGGATGATGAGTTCTGTTTTATCATCATTCAGGCATAGTCCATGATTGGCCATCCATGCCTGGATGATGATGTACACTCTATTTAACAAGGCCAAATCCTTTCCATAATCTCCAGAAAGCGGAAGGAGGATCTGAGTATCATCTGCATAGTTAGTGTAGGTGATACCCAGATGATCCAGATCATCGAAAAGGGGCTTGGTAAATATGTTGTACAGTGTGGGGGAGACACAGGATCCCTGAGGTACGCCGCAGGTGATGGGGATGGTGTCTGCAGCCGCAGTGGGAGAGAAAACCCTCATGGTTCTGCCGTTAAGGAAGGAGGTAATCCAGGTGATGGCTTCAGTGGAAAAGTGAGCTGAAGTATGGAGGTGTGAGCATAGGACAGAGTGATCAACCAGATCGAAGGCTGCGGATAGGTCGAGGAGGAGGAGTAGGGCAGCTTGCCCATTATCTCTAAGCGTGTCAATCTGGGCCTTCAGGTCAATGTGTGCCGGTTCGGTCCCGTGTAAGGGACGGAACCCTGATTGTCTGGAGCCTAAGAGGTTGTGTTCTTCCAAGTGCTTCTGAATTTGAACACAGGCAACCTTGTCCAGAATTTTTAGTAGAAAGGGAACGGTCGTTATGGGTCGGTAGTTTGTGGGTATGGTCGGGTCCAGAGTGGGTTTTCTCAGAAGTGGGAGTACCCAGGATTGTTTAAGGTTGGTGGGGATGGAGCCAGTGGCAAAAGAGGCATTAATCAATTTCGTGATGAAAGGGGAGAGGTCGCGGGCAGCGTCTTTAATGAGCTGCGCAGGGCATAGGTCTCCCTGGCAGTTGGAGGGTTTCAGAGTCAGAATGATTTTTTCGACTTCAAGTGTATTAACTTTGGAGAACTGGAAGCGGGTGAGATCTGTAGGCATGAACTTATCCGGTGTTTTAGAGGGGAGAGTGTTGTTCAAGGAAGCTTTTTTGCTGGAGATTTTTCTTTAAAGGGAAGCAATTTTATTTGCTAGGGATTTTTGAATTTCTGAGCACCAATTTTTATCTTTGAAGCAGGTATCAGGGGGTGCTATGGGGGTTGCTATTTCTTTGAGGATAGAGAAAAGTTCTTTTATGTTAGATTTTGATTGGTAATGCGGGAATCGAAGGAAACTCGTTTGGCCAGGTGAATTTCCGTTTTATAGAGTGCAGCTAGTTTGGAAAGTTTGATTTTGTTTGTAGCTGAAGGGGATTTTTTCCAAGTAGCCTCGCAGTTTCTTTTTTGCTGCCTCAGGTTTTTAAGGAATGGTGTGTACCATTTGTTGATGTGTGATTTCAGTTTGCAGGATCTGAGTTTGAGAGGGGCGATACGGTCCAGTGAGGTAGTCATGATTTTGTTATATTCCTCAATCAGGGACTGTGGGTCCAGGTTGTCAGGGAGTGTGTTGAGAGTGGGAAGTAGGTTAGGGATGAGTCTTTCTGCTGTCATGTTCTTCTTATTTCTAGTAAGCATGGGTGGTGCCCTGACGGTAAGAGTAGGCGGTGGTCTTTCAGTAGATAGCGTGAACGATACCAGGTGGTGGTCAGTCCAGGCTAGTCGTGAGATACTTGTGATATTTGCTAGGCAATTGTGGTCGGCCACCCAGTCAAGTGTTCGGCCTTTTGAGTGCATGGGCACTGTGCATCTTTGTGCCAAGCCTAGTTCAGTGAGAGTGTTAGCTATAGAACTAGCGCTATGGTCGTCCGGGTCGTTGAAGCCCAAGTTAAAGTCTCCCATGTTGAGGGCTTGAGTGGAGTTTTTAAGGTTACTGGATAGAATAGAGTTGAGGTCTTCATCAAAAGAGCCAATAGGGCCAGGTGGACGATAGAGCAGGTAGATGTTGAGGGTTTGGGAGTTGGTGAGCAGCATTTTTACTGCTAGGGTTTCGCATGAGGTGGCATCGGTAGAAGTGGCAAGTCTCATGGTAAGACTGCACTTTTGGATGATAGGATGATAGCGACACCCCCACCTCTTGAATTAGGGCGGTCTTGTCTCATGATAGAATAGTTGTCAGGGACTGCCAGCATAAGCGTGGGACCTGCTGCTGGGTGAAGCCAGGTCTTGATGATGGCCAAGAAGTCAAGGTCTTCTGTAAGGATTAAATCTGCAATTTCTGTGACATGTGCTGCTAGCGATCTGGCGTTTATCAAGGCGCCCTTAATTTGGGGCTGGTTCTGTAGTTGAGGGTTGAAACTGTGTTTTTTGAAGTGTGTTCTTAGAACACATTCAACTTGACAAAGAACAATACGGACAGCGTCCACAGAACACACTCATTTTGTTTATTTACGAACATTTTAGGACACCGCAAGTGTTTTTAGAACACATTCAACTTGACAAAGAACAATACGGACACCGCGTGTGTTCTTAGAACACCCTTCAACTTGACAATGAACAATACAGACAGCGTCTTCAGAACACCCCCATTTTGTTTGTTTGCGAACATTTCAGGACACCGCAAGTGTTCTGAGAACACATTCAACTTGCCAGCGTATAATACGGACAGTGTCTTCAGGACACCCCATACGAACATTTCAGGACAACACGAGAGTTCTTAGAACATTCTCAACTTGACAACGAACAATACGGACAGTGTCTTCAGGACACCCCCTATGAACATTTTAGGACACCGCGAGTGTTCTTAGAAAACATTCAACCTGCCAGTGAACAATACGAACAGCGTCTTCATGACACCCCCTACGAACATTTCAGGACAACGCAAGAGTTCTTAGAACACTTTCAACTTGACAACGAACAATACGGACAGCATCCTCAGAACACCCCCATTTTGTTTATTTGCGATCATTTCAGGACACCGCGAGTGTTCTAAGAACACATTCAGCTTGCCAAAGAACAATACGGACAGCATCCTCAGAACACCCCCAATTTGTTTATTTGCGAACATTTCAGGACACCACGAGTGTTCATAGAACACATTCAACTTGCCATTGAACAATACAGACAGCGTCTTCAGGACACCCCCTACGAACATTTCAGGACAACGCGTGAGTTCTTAGAACACATTCAACTTGACAAAGAACAATACGGACAGCTTCCTCAGAACACCCCCATTTTGTTTATTTGCGAACATTTCAGGACACCACAAGTGTTCTTAGAACACATTCCACTTGACAAAGAAAAATACGGACACCGCGTGTGTTGTTAGAACACTTTCAACTTGACAATGAACAATATGGACAGCGTCCTCAGAATACCCTCATTTTGTTTGTTTGCGAACATTTCAGGAAACCGCTAGTTTTCTGAGAACACATTGAACTTGCCAGCGTATAATACGAACAGTGTCTTAAGGACACCCCCTACGAACATTTCAGGACACCGCGAGATTTCTTAGAACATTTTCAACTTGACAACTAACAATACGGACAGTGTCTTCAGGACACCCCCTATGAACATTTTAGGACACCACAAGTGTTCTTAGAACACAATCAACTTGACTAAGAACAATACGGACAGCGTCTTCAGGACACCCCCTACGAACATTTCAGGACAACACGAGAGTTCTTAGAACACTTTCAACTTGACAACGAACAATATGGACAGCGTCCTCAGAACACCCCCATTTTGTTTATTTGCGAACATTTCAGGACACCGCAAGTGTTCTAAGAACACATTCTGCTTGCCACAGAACAATACGGACAGCGTCCTCAGAACACCCCCATTTTGTTTATTTGCGAACATTTCTGGAGACCACAAGTGTTCTTAGAACACATTCAACTTGCCATTGAACAATATGGACAGTGTCTTCAGGACACCTCCTACGAACATTTCAGGACAACGCGTGAGTTCTTAGAACACACCCCCGTTTTGTTTATTTGCGAACATTGCAGGACACCGCAAGAGTTCTTAGAACATTTTCAACTTGTCAACGAACAACATGGACAGTGTCTTCAGGACACCCCCTACGAACATTTCAGGACACCACGAGTGTTCTTAGAACACATTCAACTTACCATCGAACAATACGGACAGCTTCCTCAGAACACCCCCATTTTGTTTATTTGCGAACATTTAAGGACACCACGAGTGTTCTTAGAACACATTCAACTTGACAAAGAACAATACGGACAGCGTCGACAGAACACCCCCATTTTGTTTATTTACGAACATTTTAGGACACCGCGAGTGTTCTTAGAACACATTCAACTTGACAAAGAACAATACGGACACCGCTTGTGTTCTTAGAACACTTTCAATTTGACAACGAACAATACGGACAGCGTCCTCAGAACACCCCCATTTCAGGACACCACGAGTGTTCTGAGAACACATTCAACCTGCCAGCGAACAATACGAACGGCGTCTTCAGGACACCCCCTACGAACATTTCAGGACCCCGCGAGAGTTCTTAGAATATTTTCAACTTGACAACAAACAATACGGACAGCGTCTTCAGGACACCCCCTACAAACATTTCAGGACAACGCGAGAGTTCTTAGAACACTTTCAACTTGACAACGAACAATACGGACAGCGTCCTCAGAACACCCCCATTTTGTTTATTTGCGAACATTTCGGGACACCATGAGTGTTCTTAGAACACATTCAACTTGCCATTGAATAATATGGACAGTGTCTTCAGGACATCCCCTACGAACATTTCAGGACAACACATTTCTTAGAACACACCCCCATTTTGTTTATTTGCGAACATTGCAGGACACCGCGAGAGTTCTTAGAACATTTTCAACTTTTCAACGAACAATACGGACAGCGTCTTCAGGACACCCCCTACGAACATTTCAGGACACCACAAGTGTTCTTAGAACACATTCAACTTACCATCGAACAATACGGACAGCGTCCTCAGAACACCCCCATTTTGTTTATTTGCGAACATTTAAGGACACCACAAGTGTTTGTTTGTTTGTTTGTTTGTTTTTATTATTTGTATTGCGCAAGTGTACCCGAGGGTATCAGGGCGCAGCCTTTACAAGAATATTCGAAGCTTAGTTACAATACACATAGCTAATACATAAAAGGAAATACAACACAATTGATTACGAAGTAACGGTGGGCCAGCAGGCTGATATATACATGTGCACACGTGGTTACAGTGTGTGTAGATAACACAGGGCATTTAAATGTCTTGGTGAGTATCCAGTTTCAGCCATGTGATTATCTTAGACCGGAAGCTCTCAAAGGGCAGGTCCATTCTGAGATTGGGGGGTAGAGAGTTCCAAAGTTTGGCTGCTTTTACCGGGAAGCTTTTCCCCCGATAGTGGCACGTTTGTATTGGGGAACGGCTATGCAAAATTTGAAAGCACTTCTGACAGGTCTTGAGGAAGACTGTCTGTGGAATCTATTAATCAGATAGATGGGGGCTGCATTATTGAGAGACTTGTGGGTGAGGGAAGCTGTTTTTAGGAGGATTTTATCTCTAGTGGAGAGCCAGTTGTTCTGTAGGCTAAATCCTGTAATGTGTTCTCTTCTGGAAATGCCTAGGGCTGCTCTAAGAGCGTTGTTTTGTAAAGTTTGCAGTTTATAGGTGGTGGCCTTGGAGGATCCCAGGTAGAGGGCATGCAGTAGTCCAGACGAGACAAAATGAGTGCTCTGGCGAGTGTAAGGCAACTGGAATCTGACAAGAATGGTTTGGCTGCACGGATTCATTTGCACGTGTAAGCCGTGGTAGATGCCAAGGAACTCACTTGTTTTTTAACGGAGAAGTTAGAATCTAAGTAAAAGCCCAGAGTTTTGACCTCCTGACCGACTATAATGTTGTTCCCATCGATCATGAAGGAGTTATAGGCCGGGCCAAGTTTCTTTAGGCTAAATGAGGTGCCTAGGATGATGAGTTCTGTTTTATCATCATTCAGGCATAGTCCATGATTGGCCATCCATGCCTGGATGATGATGTACACTCTATTTAACAAGGCCAAATCCTTTCCATAATCTCCAGAAAGCGGAAGGAGGATCTGAGTATCATCTGCATAGTTAGTGTAGGTGATACCCAGATGATCCAGATCATCGAAAAGGGGCTTGGTAAATATGTTGTACAGTGTGGGGGAGACACAGGATCCCTGAGGTACGCCGCAGGTGATGGGGATGGTGTCTGCAGCCGCAGTGGGAGAGAAAACCCTCATGGTTCTGCCGTTAAGGAAGGAGGTAATCCAGGTGATGGCTTCAGTGGAAAAGTGAGCTGAAGTATGGAGGTGTGAGCATAGGACAGTGATCAACCAGATCAAAGGCTGCGGATAGGTCGAGGAGGAGGAGTAGGGCAGCTTGCCCATTATCTCTAAGCGTGTCAATCTGGGCCTTCAGGTCAATGTGTGCCGTTTCGGTCCCGTGTAAGGGACGGAACCCTGATTGTCTGGAGCCTAAGAGGTTGTGTTCTTCCAAGTGCTTCTGAATTTGAACACAGGCAACCTTGTCCAGAATTTTTAGTAGAAAGGGAACGGTCGTTATGGGTCGGTAGTTTGTGGGTATGGTCGGGTCCAGAGTGGGTTTTCTCAGAAGTGGGAGTACCCAGGATTGTTTAAGGTTGGTGGGGATGGAGCCAGTGGCAAAAGAGGCATTAATCAATTTCGTGATGAAAGGGGAGAAGTCGCGGGCAGCGTCTTTAATGAGCTGCGCAGGGCATAGGTCTCCCTGGCAGTTGGAGGGTTTCAGAGTCAGAATGATTTTTTCGACTTCAAGTGTATTAACTTTGGAGAACTGGAAGCGGGTGAGATCTGTAGGCATGAACTTATCCGGTGTTTTAGAGGGGAGAGTGTTGTTCAAGGAAGCTTTTTTGCTGGAGATTTTTCTTTAAAGGGTAGCAATTTTATTTGCTAGGGCTTTTTGAATTTCTGAGCACCAATTTTTATCTTTGAAGCAGGTATCAGGGGGTGCTATGGGGGTTGCTATTTCTTTGAGGATAGAGAAAAGTTCTTTTATGTTAGATTTTGATTGGTAATGCGGGAATCGAAGGAAACTCGTTTGGCCAGGTGAATTTCCGTTTTATAGAGTGCAGCTAGTTTGGAAAGTTTGATTTTGTTTGTAGCTGAAGGGGATTTTTTCCAAGTAGCCTCGCAGTTTCTTTTTTGCTGCCTCAGGTTTTTAAGGAATGGTGTGTACCATTTGTTGATGTGTGATTTCAGTTTGCAGGATCTGAGTTTGAGAGGGGCGATACGGTCCAGTGAGGTAGTCATGATTTTGTTATATTCCTCAATCAGGGACTCTGGGTCCAGGTTGTCAGGGAGTGTGTTGAGAGTGGGAAGTAGGTTACGGATGAGTCTTTCTGCTGTCATGTTCTTCTTATTTCTAGTAAGCATGGGTGGTGCCCTGACGGTAAGAGTAGGCGGTGGTCTTTCAGTAGATAGCGTGAACGATACCAGGTGGTGGTCAGTCCAGGCTAGTCGTGAGATACTTGTGATATTTGCTAGGCAATTGTGGTCGGCCACCCAGTCAAGTGTTCGGCCTTTTGAGTGCGTGGGCACTGTGCATCTTTGTGCCAAGCCTAATTCAGTGAGAGTGTTAGCTATAGAACTAGCGCTATGGTCGTCCGGGTCGTTGAAGCCCAAGTTAAAGTCTCCCATGTTGAGGGCTTGAGTGGAGTTTTTAAGGTTACTGGATAGAATAGAGTTGAGGTCTTCATCAAAAGAGCCAATAGGGCCAGGTGGACGATAGAGCAGGTAGATGTTGAGGGTTTGGGAGTTGGTGAGCGGCATTTTTACTGCTAGGGTTTCGCATGAGGTGGCATCGGTAGAAGTGGCAAGTCTCATGGTAAGACTGCACTTTTGGATGATAGGATGATAGCGACACCCCCACCTCTTGAATTAGGGCGGTCTTGTCTCATGATAGAACAGTTGTCAGGGACTGCCAGCATAAGCGTGGGGCCTGCTGCTGGGTGAAGCCAGTACTTGATGATGGCCAAGAAGTCAAGGTCTTCTGTAAGGATTAAATCTGCAATTTCTGTGACATGTGCTGCTAGCGATCTGGCGTTGATCAAGGCGCCCTTAATTTGGGGCTGGTTCTGTAGTTGAGGGTTGAAACTGTGTTTTTTGAAGTGTGTTCTTAGAACACATTCAACTTGACAAAGAACAATACGGACAGCGTCCACAGAACACACCCATTTTGTTTATTTACGAACATTTTAAGACACCGCAAGAGTTTTTAGAACACATTCAACTTGACAAAGAACAATACGGACACCGCGTGTGTTCTTAGAACACCCTTCAACTTGACAATGAACAATACAGACAGCGTCTTCAGAACACCCCCATTTTGTTTGTTTGCGAACATTTCAGGACACCGCAAGTGTTCTGAGAACACATTCAACTTGCCAGCGTATAATACGAACAGTGTCTTAAGGACACCCCCTACGAACATTTCAGGACACCGCGAGATTTCTTAGAACATTTTCAACTTGACAACTAACAATACGGACAGTGTCTTCAGGACACCCCCTATGAACATTTTAGGACACCACAAGTGTTCTTAGAACACAATCAACTTGACTAAGAACAATACGGACAGCGTCTTCAGGACACCCCCTACGAACATTTCAGGACAACACGAGAGTTCTTAGAACACTTTCAACTTGACAACAAACAATATGGACAGCGTCCTCAGAACACCCCCATTTTGTTTATTTGCGAACATTTCAGGACACCGCAAGTGTTCTAAGAACACATTCAGCTTGCCACAGAACAATACGGACAGCGTCCTCAGAACACCCCTATTTTGTTTATTTGCGAACATTTCTGGAGACCACAAGTGTTCTTAGAACACATTCAACTTGCCATTGAACAATATGGACAGTGTCTTCAGGACACCTCCTACGAACATTTAAGGACAACGCGTGAGTTCTTAGAACACACCCCCGTTTTGTTTATTTGCGAACATTGCAGGACACCGCGAGAGTTCTTAGAACATTTTCAACTTGTCAACGAACAACATGGACAGTGTCTTCAGGACACCCCCTACGAACATTTCAGGAGACCACGAGTGTTCTTAGAACACATTCAACTTACCATCGAACAATACGGACAGCTTCCTCAGAACACCCCCATTTTGTTTATTTGCGAACATTTAAGGACACCACGAGTGTTCTTAGAACACATTCAACTTGACAAAGAACAATACGGACAGCGTCGACAGAACACCCCCATTTTGTTTATTTACGAACATTTTAGGACACCGCGAGTGTTCTTAGAACACATTCAACTTGACAAAGAACAATACGGACAGCGTCGACAGAACACCCCCATTTTGTTAATTTGCGAACATTTCGGGACACCATGAGTGTTCTTAGAACACATTCAACTTGCCATTGAATAATATGGACAGTGTCTTCAGGACATCCCCTACGAACATTTCAGGACAACACATTTCTTAGAACACACCCCCATTTTGTTTATTTGCGAACATTGCAGGACACCGCGAGAGTTCTTAGAACATTTTCAACTTGTCAACGAACAATACGGACAGCGTCTTCAGGACACCCCCTACGAACATTTCAGGACACCACGAGTGTTCTTAGAACACATTCAACTTACCATCGAACAATACGGACAGCGTCCTCAGAACACCCCCATTTTGTTTATTTGCGAACATTTAAGGACACCACAAGGGTTTGTTTGTTTGTTTGTTTGTTTGTTTTTATTATTTGTATTGCGCAAGTGTACCCGAGGGTATCAGGGCGCAGCCTTTACAAGAATATTCGAAGCTTAGTTACAATACACATAGCTAATACATAAAGGAAATATAACACAATTGATTACGAAGTAACGGTGGGCCAGCAGGCCGATATATACATGTGCACACGTGGTTACAGTGTGTGTAGATAACACAGGGAATTTAAATGTCTTGGTGAGTATCCCATTTCAGCCATGTGATTATCTTAGACCGGAAGCTCTCAAAGGGCAGGTCCATTCTGAGATTGGGGGGTAGAGAGTTCCAAAGTTTGGCTGCTTTTACCGGGAAGCTTTTCCCCCCGATAGTGGCACGTTTGTATTGGGGAACGGCTATGCAAAATTTGTAAGCACTTCTGACAGGTCTTGAGGAAGACTGTCTGTGGAATCTATTAATCAGATAGATGGGGGCTGCATTATTGAGAGACTTGTGGGTGAGGGAAGCTGTTTTTAGGAGGATTTTATCTCTAGTGGAGAGCCAGTTGTTCTGTAGGCTAAATCCTGTAATGTGTTCTCTTCTGGAAATGCCTAGGGCTGCTCTAAGAGCGTTGTTTTGTAAAGTTTGCAGTTTATAGGTGGTGGCCTTGGAGGATCCCAGGTAGAGGGCGTTGCAGTAGTCCAGACGAGACAAAATGAGTGCTCTGGCGAGTGTAAGGCAACTGGAATCTGACAAGAATGGTTTGGCTGCACGGATTAATTTGCACGTGTAAGCCGTGGTAGATGCCAAGGAACTCACTTGTTTTTTAACAGAGAAGTTAGAATCTAAGTAAAAGCCCAGAGTTTTGACCTCCTGACCGACTATAATGTTGTTCCCATCGATCATGAAGGAGTTATAGGCCGGGCCAAGTTTCTTTAGGCTAAATGAGGTGCCTAGGATGATGAGTTCCTTTTTATCATCATTCAGGCATAGTCCATGATTGGCCATCCATGCCTGGATGATGATGTACACTCTATTTAACAAGGCCAAATCCTTTCCATAATCTCCAGAAAGCGGAATGAGGATCTGAGTATCATCTGCATAGTTAGTGTAGGTGATACCCAGATGATCCAGATCATCGAAAAGGGGCTTGGTAAATATGTTGTACAGTGTGGGGGAGACACAGGATCCCTGAGGTACGCCGCAGGTGATGGGGATGGTGTCTGCAGCCGCAGTGGGAGAGAAAACCCTCATGGTTCTGCCGTTAAGGAAGGAGGTAATCCAGGTGATGGCTTCAGTGGAAAAGTGAGCTGAAGTATGGAGGTGTGAGCATAGGACAGAGTGATCAACCAGATCGAAGGCTGCGGATAGGTCGAGGAGGAGGAGTAGGGCAGCTTGCCCATTATCTCTAAGCGTGTCAATCTGGGCCTTCAGGTCAATGTGTGCCGTTTCGGTCCCGTGTAAGGGACGGAACCCTGATTGTCTGGAGCCTAAGAGGTTGTGTTCTTCCAAGTGCTTCTGAATTTGAACACAGGCAACCTTTTCCAGAATTTTTAGTAGAAAGAGAACGGTCGTTATGGGTCGGTAGTTTGTGGGTATGGTCGGGTCCAGAGTGGGTTTTCTCAGAAGTGGGAGTACCCAGGATTGTTTAAGGTTGGTGGGGATGGAGCCAGTGGCAAAAGAGGCATTAATCAATTTCGTGATGAAAGGGGAGAGGTCGCGGGCAGCGTCTTTAATGAGCTGCGCAGGGCATAGGTCTCCCTGGCAGTTGGAGGGTTTCAGAGTCAGAATGATTTTTTCGACTTCATGTGTATTAACTTTGGAGAACTGGAAGCGGGTGAGATCTGTAGGCATGAACATTTTGTTTGTTTGCGAACATTTCAGGACATCGCAAGTGTTCTGAGAACACATTCAACTTGCCAGCGAACAATATGATCAGCGTCTTCACGACACCCCCTACGAACATTTCAGGACACCGCAAGAGTTCTTAGAACATTTTCAACTTGACAACGAACAATACGGACAGCGTCTTCAGGACACCCCCAACAAACATTTTAGGACACCACGAGTGTTCTTAGAACACAATCAACTTGACAAAGAACAATACAGACAGCATCTTCAGGACAAACCCGACGAACATTTCAGGACAAAGTGACAGTTCTTAAAACACTTTCAACTTGACAACGAACAATACAGACAGCATCCTCAGAACACCCCCATTTTGTTAATTTGCGAACATTTCAGGACACTGCAAGTGTTCTTAGAACACATTCAGCTTGCCACAGAACATTAAGCACAGCGTCCTCAGAACACCCCCATTTTGTTTATTTGCGAACATTTCAGGACACCGCAAGTGTTCTTAGAACAGTTTCAGCTTGCTTGCGAACAAAACGGACACATATTGAGTCCTCAGAACACCCCATTCAGTTTATTTAGAACATTTCAGAACACCTGTGATGTCCGCAGACAAATAGAACACAAAAATAACGTCTACCACATAAAAAAGCACAACATTTAACCTATCTCATACCCTTCCATCCTCCCCATACACTCCTACACACCCACACACTCTACTAAATCCACATTTTGGACAAACTTTCACTGCGCTGTCCGCGGACATCCGCAAATCCAAGATGGCGGGCGCTTCCGAAAATCTGATGCGCTTCACGCTTCATACCATCCAATCAGCGAATACGCTGCATGACCGTGGACATGACGTAAGCCGCTTGGCCAATCAGGACACTGTCCGCGGAGCGAACAGGGAAGTGTGTCCGCGGACCGAACACAGATATCACTCATTTTTTTTCCCCTACTATTTGGTAATTTTAAAAAAAAATACTGGACAGATTTTCACCAAATTTGCAAAAGCATGCTTTCGGGACCAAACCGCTTCTCTTGGTCCAAATTTGGTGAAAATCCGGTTAGCGGTTTGGGCTGTAGGCGCGAGTACATTTTTTTTCCCATTCAGTCTATGGGAAAAAAAAAGTTTTGGGACCCGCCCTATAACTTTGCCCACCCTGGACGAATCCTCACCAAACTTTGCCCAAATAGTGCTCTTCCTATGGAAA
Organism: Ambystoma mexicanum; assembly: GCF_040938575.1. Taxonomy (NCBI): domain Eukaryota; kingdom Metazoa; phylum Chordata; class Amphibia; order Caudata; family Ambystomatidae; genus Ambystoma; species Ambystoma mexicanum. Next base: position 515,949,222 of record NC_090926.1, on the reverse strand, counting down.
CACCAACTTAACCATAACTACATGGCCACTACCGTGTAGTGTAATATATATTACATGGCCACTACCGTGGCCATGTAGTGGCCATGTAGTTATGGTTAAGTTGGTGTTTCCATAGGAAGAGCACTTTTTGGGTGGCTTATAACTTCGCTCTCCCTGGACGGATCCTCACCAAACTTTGCAAAAAAAAGTATTTAGGTCATCTGAATTTTTTTTGCAAAGTTTGGTGAGGATTCGTCCAGGGGGGGCAAAGTTATAGGGGGGTCCCAAAACTTTTTTTTTCCCATAGACTGAATGGGAAAGAAATGTTGCTTGCGTCTACAGCCCAAATCGCTGGACGGATTTTCACCAAATTTGGACCAGGAGCAGCGGCTTGGTCCCGAAAGCGTGCCTTTGCAAATTTGGTCAAAATCCGTCTAGTAGTTTTTTCTAAAATGACCAAAAAGTAGGTAAAAAGAAATTAGTGATATCTGTGTTCAGTCTGCGGACGGACTTCCCTGTTCGCTCAGCGGACAGTGTCCTGATTGGCCAATTGGCTTGTGTGATGTTCGCGGACATGCAACGTGTTCGCTGATTGGATGGCGTGGAGCATGAAGCGCGTCAGATTTTCGGTACCGCTCGCCATCTTGGATTCGCGGTCGTCCGTGGACAGCGCGGTGAAACTTTGTTCCAAATTTGTATTTAGTAGAGTGTGTTGGTGTGTAGGAGTGTTTGGGGAGGGTGGGAGTGTATGAGATAGGATGAAAGTTGTGTTTTTTATGTGTTAGATGTTCTTTTTGTGTTCGATTTGTCTGCAGACATCACGGGTGTTCTGAAATGTTCTAAATAATCTGAATGGGGGTTGTTCTCAAGACTCAATATGTGTCCGTTTTGTTCGCAAGCAAACTGAAACTGTGCTAAGAACACTCGCAGTGTCCTGAAATGCTCGCAAATAAACAAAATGGGGGTGTCCTGAGGACGCTGTCCGTATTGTTCGTTGTCAAGTTGAATATGTTCTAAGAACACTCGCGGTGTCCTGAATTGTTCGCAAATACACAAAATGGGGGTGTTCTGAAGACGTTGTCGAGCACTCGCTGTGTCCTGAAATGTTCGCAATTATGAATGGGGTTGTGGCTGACAAGTTGAATGTGTTCTAAGAACACTCGCAGTGTCCTGAAATTTTCGCAAATAAACAAAATGGGGGTGTCCTCAGGACGCTGTCCGTATTGTTCTCTGTCAAGTTGAATGTGTTCTAAGAACACTCGCGGTGTCCTGAAATGTTCGCAAATAAATAAAATGGTGTTGTCCTGAGGACGCTGTCCGTATTGTTCTCTGTCAAGTTGAATGTGTTCTAAGAACACTCGCGGTGTCCTGAAATGTTCGCAAATAAACAAAATGGAGGTATTCTGAAGACGTTTCTAAGAACACTCCCGGTTTCCAGGAATGTTCGTAGGGGGTGTCCTGAAGGCGTAGTCCGTATTGTTCGCTGGCAAGTTCAATGTGTTCTAAGTACACTCGCGGTGTCCTGAAATGTTCACAAATAAACAAAATGGAGGTGTTCTGAAGACGTTTCTAAGAACGCTCCCGGTGTCCTGGAATGTTCATAGGGGGTGTCCTGAAGGCGTAGTCCGTATTGTTCGCTGGCAAGTTGAATATGTTCTAAGAACACTCGCAGTGTCCTGAAATGTTCGCAAATAAACAAAATGGAGGTGTTCTGAAGACATTTCTAAGAACACTCCCGGTGTCCTGGAATGTTCGGAGGAGGTGTCCTGAAGGCGTAGTCCGTATTGTTCGCTGGCAAGTTGAATGTGTTCTTAGAACCTCATGGTGTCCTGAAATGTTCGCAAATAAACGAAATGGGGGTGTTCTGAGGACACTGTCCGTATTGTTCGTTGCCAAGTTGAATGTGTTCTAAGAACACTCGCGGTGTCCTGAAATGTTCGCAAATAAACAAGATGGTGGTGTTCTGAAGACGCTTCTAAGAACACTCGCGGTGTCCGGGGAATGTTCGGAGGGGGTGTACTGAGGACGCTGTCCTTATTGTTCTCTGTCAAGTTGAATGTGTTCTAAGAACACTCGCGGTGTCCTGAAAAGTTTGCAAATAAACAAAATGGAAGTGTTCTGAAGACGTTTCTAAGAACACTCCTGGTGTCCTGGAATGTTCGTAGGGGTGTCCTGCAGGCGTAGTCCGTATTGTTCGCTGGCAAGTTGAATGTGTTCTAAGAACACTCGCGGTGTCCTGAAATGTTCGCAAATAAACAAAATGGGGGTGTCCTGAGGACACTGTCTGTATTGTTCTCTGTCAAGTTGAATGTGTTCTAAGAACACTCGTGGTGTCCTGAAATGTTCGCAAATAAACAAAATGGGGGTGTTCTGAGGACTCTGTCCGTATTGTTCATTGTCAAGTTGAATGTGTTCTAAGAACACTTGCGGTGTCCTGAAATGTTTGCAAATAAACAAAATGGGGGTGTTCTGAAGAAGTTTCTAAGAACACTCGCGGTGTCCTGGAATGTTCGTCGGGGGTGTCCTGAAGGCGTAGCACTCGCTGTGTCCTGAAATGTTCGCAATTATGAATGGGGTTGTGGCTGACAAGTTGAATGTGTTCTAAGAACACTCGCAGTGTCCTGAAATGTTCGCAAATAAACAAAATGGGGGTGTCCTGAGGACGCTGTCCGTATTGTTCTCTGTCAAGTTGAATGTGTTCTGAGAACACTCGCGGTGTCCTGAAATGTTCGCAAATAAACAAAATGGGGGTGTCCTGAGGACGCTGTCCGTATTGTTCTCTGTCAAGTTGAATGTGTTCTAAGAACACTCGCGGTGTCCTGAAATGTTCGCAAATAAACAAAATGGAGGTGTTCTGAAGACGTTTCTAAGAACACTCCCGGTTTCCTGGAATGTTCGTAGGGGGTGTCCTGAAGGCGTAGTCCGTATTGTTCGCTGGCAAGTTCAATGTGTTCTAAGTACACTCGCGGTGTCCTGAAATGTTCGCAAATAAACAAAATGGAGGTGTTCTGAAGACATTTCTAAGAACGCTCCCGGTGTCCTGGAATGTTCGTAGGGGGTGTCCTGAAGGCGTAGTCCGTATTGTTCGCTGGCAAGTTGAATGTGTTCTAAGAACACTCGCGGTGTCCTGAAATGTTCGCAAATAAACAAAATGGAGGTGTTCTGAAGACGTTTCTAAGAACACTCCCGGGGTCCTGGAATGTTCGTAGGAGGTGTCCTGAAGGCGTAGTCCGTATTGTTCGCTGGCAAGTTGAATGTGTTCTTAGAACACTCATGGTGTCCTGAAATGTTCGCAAATAAACGAAATGGGGGTGTTCTGAGGACACTGTCCGTATTGTTCGTTGTCAAGTTGAATGTGTTCTAAGAACACTTGCGGTGTCCTGAAATGTTCGCAAATAAACAAGATGGTGGTGTTCTGAAGACGCTTCTAAGAACACTTGCGGTGTCCGGGGAATGTTCGTAGGGGGTGTACTGAGGACGCTGTCCTTATTGTTCTCTGTCAAGTTGAATGTGTTCTAAGAACACTCGCGGTGTCCTGAAAAGTTTGCAAATAAACAAAATGGAAGTGTTCTGAAGACGTTTCTAAGAACACTCCTGGTGTCCTGGAATGTTCGTAGGGGGTGTCCTGCAGGCGTAGTCCGTATTGTTCGCTGGCAAGTTCAATGTGTTCTAAGTACACTCGCGGTGTCCTGAAATGTTCACAAATAAACAAAATGGAGGTGTTCTGAAGACGTTTCTAAGAACGCTCCCGGTGTCCTGGAATGTTCGTAGGGGGTGTCCTGAAGGCGTAGTCCGTATTGTTCGCTGGCAAGTTGAATATGTTCTAAGAACACTTGCGGTGTCCTGAAATGTTCGCAAATAAACAAAATGGAGGTGTTCTGAAGACATTTCTAAGAACACTCCCGGTGTCCTGGAATGTTCGGAGGAGGTGTCCTGAAGGCGTAGTCCGTATTGTTCGCTGGCAAGTTGAATGTGTTCTTAGAACCTCATGGTGTCCTGAAATGTTCGCAAATAAACGAAATGGGGGTGTTCTGAGGACACTGTCCGTATTGTTCGTTGCCAAGTTGAATGTGTTCTGAGAACACTCGCGGTGTCCTGAAATGTTCGCAAATAAACAAGATGGTGGTGTTCTGAAGACGCTTCTAAGAACACTCGCGGTGTCCGGGGAATGTTCGGAGCGGGGGTACTGAGGACGCTGTCCTTATTGTTCTCTGTCAAGTTGAATGTGTTCTAAGAACACTCGCGGTGTCCTGAAAAGTTTGCAAATAAACAAAATGGAAGTGTTCTGAAGACGTTTCTAAGAACACTCCTGGTGTCCTGGAATGTTCGTAGGGGTGTCCTGCAGGCGTAGTCCGTATTGTTCGCTGGCAAGTTGAATGTGTTCTAAGAACACTCGCGGTGTCCTGAAATGTTCGCAAATAAACAAAATGGGGGTGTCCTGAGGACACTGTCTGTATTGTTCTCTGTCAAGTTGAATGTGTTCTAAGAACACTCGTGGTGTCCTGAAATGTTCGCAAATAAACAAAATGGGGGTGTTCTGAGGACTCTGTCCGTATTGTTCATTGTCAAGTTGAATGTGTTCTAAGAACACTTGCGGTGTCCTGAAATGTTTGCAAATAAACAAAATGGGGGTGTTCTGAAGAAGTTTCTAAGAACACTCGCGGTGTCCTGGAATGTTCGTCGGGGGTGTCCTGAAGGCGTAGCACTCGCTGTGTCCTGAAATGTTCGCAATTATGAATGGGGTTGTGGCTGACAAGTTGAATGTGTTCTAAGAACACTTGCAGTGTCCTGAAATGTTCGCAAATAAACAAAATGGGGGTGTCCTGAGGACGCTGTCCGTATTGTTCTCTGTCAAGTTGAATGTGTTCTGAGAACACTCGCGGTGTCCTGAAATGTTCGCAAATAAACAAAATGGGGGTGTCCTGAGGACGCTGTCCGTATTGTTCTCTGTCAAGTTGAATGTGTTCTAAGAACACTCGCGGTGTCCTGAAATGTTCGCAAATAAACAAAATGGAGGTGTTCTGAAGACGTTTCTAAGAACACTCCCGGTTTCCTGGAATGTTCGTAGGGGGTGTCCTGAAGGCGTAGTCCGTATTGTTCGCTGGCAAGTTCAATGTGTTCTAAGTACACTCGCAGTGTCCTGAAATGTTCGCAAATAAACAAAATGGAGGTGTTCTGAAGACATTTCTAAGAACGCTCCCGGTGTCCTGGAATGTTCGTAGGGGGTGTCCTGAAGGCGTAGTCCGTATTGTTCGCTGGCAAGTTGAATGTGTTCTAAGAACACTCGCGGTGTCCTGAAATGTTCGCAAATAAACAAAATGGAGGTGTTCTGAAGACGTTTCTAAGAACACTCCCGGTGTCCTGGAATGTTCGTAGGAGGTGTCCTGAAGGCGTAGTCCGTATTGTTCGCTGGCAAGTTGAATGTGTTCTTAGAACACTCATGGTGTCCTGAAATGTTCGCAAATAAACAAAATGGGGGTGTTCTGAGGACACTGTCCGTATTGTTCGTTGTCAAGTTGAATGTGTTCTAAGAACACTTGCAGTGTCCTGAAATGTTCGCAAATAAACAAGATGGTGGTGTTCTGAAGACGCTTCTAAGAACACTCGCGGTGTCCGGGGAATGTTCGTAGGGGGTGTACCGAGGACGCTGTCCTTATTGTTCTCTGTCAAGTTGAATGTGTTCTAAGAACACTCGCGGTGTCCTGAAAAGTTTGCAAATAAACAAAATGGAAGTGTTCTGAAGACGTTTCTAAGAACACTCCTGGTGTCCTGGAATGTTCGTAGGGGGTGTCCTGCAGGCGTAGTCCGTATTGTTCGCTGGCAAGTTGAATGTGTTCTAAGAGCACTCGCGGTGTCCTGAAATGTTCGCAAATAAACAAAATGGAGGTGTTCTGAAGACGTTTCTAAGAACACTCCCGGTGTCCTGGAATGTTCGTAGGAGGTGTCCTGAAGGCGTAGTCCGTATTGTTCGCTGGCAAGTTGAATGTGTTCTAAGAACACTCGTGGTGTCCTGAAATGTTCGCAAATAAACAAAATGGAGGTGTTCTGAAGACGTTTCTAAGAACACTCCCGGTGTCCTGGAATGTTCGTAGGAGGTGTCCTGAAGGCGTAGTTCGTATTGTTCGCTGGCAAGTTGAATGTGTTCTAAGAACACTTGCAGTGTCCTGAAATGTTCGCAAATAAACAAAATGGGGGTGTCCTGAGGACACTGTCCGTATTGTTTGTTGTGAAGTGGAAGGTGTTCTAAGAACTATCGCATTGGTCTGAAATGTTCGTAGGGGGTGTCCTGAAAACGCTGTCCATATTGTTCGCTGGCAAGTTGAAAGTGTTCTAAGAACACTCATAATGTCTGCGGACATTAAAAGTTTCCATAGACCATAGTTGAAATGTTTGACTCTATGGATGTGATATGCTGCGATGGTTGTTGCCAGGGCATAGAGTCTTGGGTGCATGGCCATTTGGCCATGCACCCAAGACTGTATGCCCTGGCAATAACCACCGCAGCATATCACATTCATATTTGCTTATAACTTTGGGTGAAAAACAAATTTATAAGGAACAAAGATATTAGATACTATGGATGTGATATGCTGCTATGGTTCTCCTTATTATTGTATACTTACTGTTTGGTCTAGTAAAGGGAGTCCATGTTTTTCTTGTTAATTTCTGTGATAAAAGAAAATAGCATGTTAGTATTAGTATTTTGTAATGACTTATTCCATTGTATAATCAATATACTTTTTTTTTTTTTGGACCCTCATATTTAGTAGATTACAAATCAGAGTACTGTGCAATTTACTCAGTTTCTGTATTTGTTGCTAACATCATTGGGTCTGTGGGAGAAAAAAAAATCCATGTTGGATTAAAAAAAAAACCTTTTTCTGTTATGCTACAGTTTATTTGTTTGTTTGTTTTCAGTGTTCACTTGTTGTTTCTGGCTAATGCTTAATACTTTGGCTTGTATTTTTTTGGAGCAGTAACATATTATTTATTTGTTTTGATATTATAACATTTTGGAGCAGTAGATACCAATTGGCGTATTCTAACTGTCTATTTTTTTGATATATTTTAGTGGTATTGATTTATCTATTTGGATATTGTTAAATTTTGGGACAGTTAGATACCAATTGGCGTATTCTAACTGTATATTATTTGGTCTAATTTAGTGGTATTCATTTATCTGATTAGTTGTTGTAGAATCTTTGAGCAGTTAGATAGCGTTTGGAGTATTCTAACACTTTATATTTTTTTAACACAAGTTTACTTAGGGTTTAAATACAGTTTAGTTATCAAATTTTGGTTTTAAGAACATCACATAAGCGTTTGTAAGATTTCCTGATAATCTCTGCTTTAGAGTAATGGTACTATAATTACATTAAAACCATCCACATTTCTTTTTTATATATGCAGTGTAGTGCCCTGAATTGATTGTGGCTCCTGTGTGGTAGATTATACCTATTGTTGTGAAGGTTTTCTTACCAAGTGATATTTGACCATGTGTGAATACAGTCAGCGTGCAGTTGTTTTTGGTACCATCTGCATTGTAACGTAGAAGCATTAGTGTTATGTATTTACTATGTTTTTGTATTACTAACGTGGTGCAATTATCTGAATTGCAGGTAGAGCATAATCTACCATGGTTTGCATTTTGTACAAGTCGCTGAAATGGAATGAATTCACAATTTGGTATTGATATATATATGAAGCGTTCATTGGAGATTTCTTCTTGTGTCACATTGTTGCAGAGAGTGCATGTATGCTTCCACATGTATGAAATTTTTGTTTTCCAGTACTTGTAATACATACATTAGAAATTCTTGTGGATCTTCCTGTGAATTTATAGTGAATTTCACCATTCCAGCACAGTAGTCCAATTGGTGTCTTATTCCAAAAACACTATACGTGTTGTCAGGATGGTTTGCTGCATTTCTGTGAAGTACTAACATTTGCAAACACAATGGGTCTGTACTGTGTAAGTAAATGTTGTCAACAATTGGTGGTAATTGAAATAGAATATTCATTGCTACATTTGCGTAGCAACTTACACCAACTATATTTGAGAATTTAAATGGTCCAGGTAGTTCTGTATCTAACTGCTTTTTTTGGAGTTTGTCTTCCTTCTTTAAAGAAGTACTTGGTTTACTTTCCCTAATTGATTCTTTTTTGCTTGTGGTACTTGATGAAGTATTAGTTTCTTTTACTCTCTTTGGAGGATTTGCAGTGACAACCTGTTGCATTTCTGTTTGATTTATTTTTCTTTTATAATGTTTTACTTTTTGTGTAACAGAATATGTGTTTAGGTGGGGGTGTATAGTAAGCGAAGTCTATTGTATTCTAAAATGCAAGGAATATCAGCGTTTATTTAACTTGCATCAAAGTTGATTAGAAATAGACCGTCAAGTGTACGTAAGCGTGATAGTGCTACATAGCTCATGCCTTCTTTAAAGACTGTGTTACCAGTATCTATCATTGCTTTGTCTAGGGTAAGACCTTGTGATTTATGAATCGTGACTGCGTATGCAAGAGTTAGAGACAATTGTTCTCTGCGTACATACATATCTTTGAAGAGAAGGAATCTAGCTGTTGAGCGTCCTATCCTTTTTATTTCTGAAAGTTTGTCAAAGAGTATATTGACAAACTGAATTTTGTTGTCACGTGGGTATGTTTGAAAGCCAACAACTGTACCCAGTGCTCCATTAACTAGTCCTTGGTCCACGTCAAGGTTACGTTTAAGCATTACTCTGCAATTTAAGGATAATATTAATATCTTTTCTAAGCCTGCTGTGTTTGAGTTTGATTTTTCTAAACTATTTAGTCTTGTTGTGGCTTGGTCACACATGGGTAGTGTAATACCATGTACATCTAGTTTGTCTGTGGTGCTAATTTCCATGATTGGTTGCATTTCTTTACTTAGCATGATTTCATTGAATTTGAAACAGCTTGCAAGAGTTGGCATTAAGGCCATACAATTGACATTTTTGTGGGCTAATTGTTCCATAACATCTGTAGCACATGTATTATCGCCATAAAGTGCATTAATGTGCCAGGTTTTCAATATTCCTTCTGCTTCCTTTTTAAAATGTTGGCATAAGTGAGATCTGCAGATTGCCGCATGTTTTCTGTTAATTCTCTGTATTGGAAATGTTGCCAAAGATTGACATTTCTAATGCTGCCAACAGTTTTACGGCAGAGTTTGTGTCCTAATGTTTTAAAAATAATCTCACCTTTTACTGGTGTTAATTGAAGCAGATCTCCAAAAACAATAATGTGTTTTCCTGCAAAGAGCTCTTCATAGTCTGTTTTGAGTACTTCTTGTAATCTAAGGTGAATCAAAGGTAACATCAGGTTGGAGACCGTGCTCACTTCATCAATTAGTAGCATTTTCATTTGTTTCAATACTCTGCGTAATTCCATTGCAGCTTCTGAAGAAAGTTTGTAATAGTCTAATTTGTTCTGGTGTTCTACTGGTAATAGTAGTAATCGGTGTAATGTAACACCACCTATGTTGTAGGCAGCAAAACCTGTGGGGGCAGTGACAACAGCTGGCAGTTTGTTGTTTGTCAATTGTTGAAGGAACTTATTAATGATTTTGATTAGGAATGTTTTGCCAGAACCAGCTTCACCACTGACGTACAGTAGTATAGGTTTATAATTATGGCAGGAACATCGTTTTTTCATGTTTTACACCATGTGCAATTTGTTTTGTTACTTCTTGAAAAATACTACTTTGCTCATTTGTTTAGTTTTGATTGTAGTATAGTTAAGTCTTCCTTATCTTCATACTGACACATGGTGTTTTCTACTTCTATCATAGCTAATTCTGCCTCAATTAATATTAGTGGTTCTCCCAGTGGTTCTTGGCTTCCTGTTACAGAAGGTGGTTGACTACTGTCAGGAGTGTCCTTATCTAGTTGGGCTTGGAGTTCTTCTTCGTGTTGCTGTTCATTGTGCAACATTGTTTTGTACTGTGTAAAGTTTACATCAGTTATAGTGCTTTCATTTGCTTTGAAAGCATCCTCATATGAGTCATAATTATCTAGTAATTGTTCTTCTTTTCTCCATGGTTTGAAGAGTTGTAGCAGGGACATGTAATATACTTCTTTATGTTGAGGAGTCTTTAATGACAATTTGATATGATTAATTCAATTTGGTTTAGTGAGTTTAACTAAGCTGCCTTCACAGTTTGTCACTCTATATTTACCTCTTTTTTCATCAGGTTTCATATTATTTTTGTATGTGTAGTTTTGGGCTATGTGGTATAGACACATGTTTTCCAAAGTATTACTTCTGTTTGGGGAGTATGTGTCCAATAAATAGTTTTTTTAAAATGTCTTGGCTGTTGGGATCATGTTTTGCTATTGTTTCTATATCTTCATAGATTTTAGAACTCTTTTTCTAGATTTAGCTGGACCAAGACTTAGCCATACAATATTTTCAGATTTACCATACAATGCAGTACCAGTTAAACTATCAGCTGCTTCATATGATCCACATTCTCTATGGGTGAGCATTTTTATGCCCAAGCTGTATCATTTCTGAGATACTGTTTTATCTGATGACAGGTCATTCCAGAGGTCTTGGAGCTCTGTCTTTTCTGCTTTAGTTAAGTATGCTGTGACATATCGTGCAACTGCAGTAGAATTGTCTGCAATGTACTGCACATCTATGTTTGCATTCCATAAGTGGGCAATGATTGCATTATAATCATTGATATATTTTTCTTCTTCTTTTCTTTTTATGTGATATGTATTTTTAGGTGACTTACCTTTAACACTATGTCTAACTGAAGACATTAGGTTGTTCACTTGACCTGCATTTGTAACTGGTCTAGGGAAACCAAATCGGCATTTGGTGTAGTATTTCCCTTTGTTTTTGTATTTGCAACGACAATATTTTCCACATTTGTGTCTTTGAAATTGTAAAATTTGTGCATGAAGATCACTATTTGTGGCTCCTGATGGAATTTCACAAGTGACATATTTTTCAATAAACTGTAAAACAGTGGCATCACTGTCTTGACCAAATTTAGGAGCATTTTTAATCGATAAAAGAATGTGGATATGTGGTGCTCCTCTGGCTTGGTATTCTTTTCTCCAAAAGAAGTGTTGCACTTCTCCAAAGGGAGGAACAGTTTTATTACAAATAAAATGTAGCATAGCAATGAAGCGATGGTGAAAATATCTTGAAACATTAACAGGATCCAGAGAACAAAGTTCTCCAGGTGTTAGTATATGTATGTTTGTTTTGTTTTTATTTGATATGCATAGGAAATCATGTAAATCTTCCTATGCATATTCTGCACAACTTAATGTAACAAACCAAGTGGGTGGGCCAAGGTTTCTGATCATTCAACGTACATCTCCATGACGTTGAAACCAGTACTCTTTAGTACCAGGCATATTTGCTAATAGATTTGTAATATTTGATTGTAAAACCTCATCCTTTTGTTGCACTTTTTCTAATAATTGTGTAGCTGTCATATTTTGAAAGTGTGATCCTGATTTTAATATGTGTGCAACTCCGTAACATAAAGTTGCTAGTTCACTTTCAAAGAGTAGGTAGAATATGTATTCCACATTTTGTCTAAATCTGGGATCTTCAGAATACATCCGTAATGAGCGGTATTCTGAAGCTGATATTTGAATAGGTCTATCATCATACCTTCCTCCTTTGCCAGTAGGAAAGAGTAGAGGAAAAACACATGCTTCTATACTTTTTTCCCATATGCTGATTGGCGATCCTTTTGTTTGATGCATTTGGTAAGTTTCCAGTAGATCTTCTACGGTGTCATTACAGTGCAAAGGATGAATTGTATGATGGTCTAAAGTATTTGATATTGTAGCAGGATCTAGTAGCTCAAATTGACCAGCTTCTTGTGTTTCTTGAATTATTTCAGTTGTATCTTTCAAGTTTTCTTCAATATTAATTTCTTTGTAATATTCATTATTCTCTTTGAGATATTGGAAGGCTTGTCTAACCTTATATAATTCTACCAACTGTTGCCATATTTTTTTGTCTTTTGTAGGTACTCCATTTACTAAGATAATTAAAGATTGCTGCATTGGACGTTGCACTCCTAGAGTATGCACATTTTCTTTTAGATCTAATGGTAAATAAACTACTTTTCCACGAATGCCTTTTACCAATTCAGAAGGAGGTAATTTTGCTGTTTTTGGTTGAAGGCATATTATTGCTTGAAATGGGTGTACTGGGTGTACTATTTGAATCTCATATAAATTAAGTTGTTGTAGGGGTTTTGGTACTGTGTATAATTCCAAATTATTTGTGATAGCACGTGAAGGAGTTTGGTTGTTGTCAAGTTTTGTAGTGCAGTAACTGCAAAGTATTAAGGGCTCAGTTATTTTGTATTTGTTTTCTGCCACAAGGTAGAGAGCTAATTCAAACCATTTAGAATCTTCATTGTCTTCTATTTTGTATGATAGGTCTACAGTTTTTGTGTTACTTTTATAAAAAGTTCTACGGTAACATACACATACATGGTTTAGTACTTCAACTGATGTACTTTTAAATTTTAGTATTTCTTTTTTGTATGTGTTTAGCAAAAAGTTGCCATGTGTAGAATTGTTGCTTAATTGGTTTAAAGCTATTTCATTCTGTAAATGGCTTTCACTTCCAAAATATTTTTTCTGGATATAGTGAATTTCTTCAAGTAGGTCTTTTGCTGTACCATGTAGAAGGATATTATTTAAATTTGCTAGTGCTAAAGCAGGACTTTTATCATAGTACAGTTTATAGACTAGATTTCTTATAGTTGAATGATGTGTTGATATCCTTTTGATATCATGGAAAGTGGTTTTACAAGTAGGTCCTGTAATGCAGGCCAATGAATGTCCTTGTAGTCCTGTCAACTTGCGCACTGGACATGTATCCAAATTTTGCAGTAATTTAATTTTGATTTTGTCTTTGCTTTTTACATATTTATTGAAGAATTGGCGTAAAAATTTGAAACATTGTTTGGGAATGTTACACATTGACGTGCATGGCCATTTGTACACTAGACGTTCTGATTCAGTTGAATGGAGGGGTAACTCTAGGTTTTCAGGGCATATTTTTGTAAGGAGTACTTCTTGTTCCATTATGGTATTATTCACTTTTTCATAACCTCGACCTCTGCTATGTATGGCAATTGTATTTGTTTGCTTTTGTTTGTACGCTTCTTCATTAAAAAATGGTTCTGTGCTCGTAGTGTGATTCCATTCACCTGCGCAGATACTTAAGAAGTTCTTTCTGTTGACATTTCGCTTATTGAGAAGTCTTTTTTGTAATTTAGTTATTAGTTCTGTTAGTGGTTTCATTTTGTTTAACAGTAAAATAAATAACTTTCTTTTTAGAAGAATTGCACTGTCCATCAACGCTTCTAAGATTAATTTCCTATGATAGGTTTTAAGCATTGGACCTGATTTCTCTCCTGTTTTTATAAGATTTTGAAGGACTTTGTGACGGTACATTTTGGCTAAAATACTTTTCTTGGTATGCTTACTTTGCACTATATTCAAATTTGAAGAAGTAGTTTTATCTGTAGGGATAGCTGATTTTCTGTTAATTGTTTTTTGGTTTGTTTTACATTTTGATAGAGGAGGCAAAGTTTTTGTACTTGACACTTCTTGTGTTTCACTAAATGACTGTATTAGCTGTTTTGTTTCAACTTGTATTACAAATACTGCTAGAGATGGATGCTTATGTTGGACACTTTTATTTTCATTTGCTCTACTTTTGCGTTGCTTTCTACGAACTTTTGGTAGGCATTCTTTAGGGTCTGGTGAAAAAAATAAAGAAGATATGGGTTGGGGTGGGGGTGTTCTGGAATGTATTTGTGCTGTGTGCATGAGTGTTTGAGTAAGATGATAAAGATGTATGTAATGGTGTGTGATTGTGCATTGGGAACTACAACTAGTAGGGATAGGTATTCTTGAATTTATGTGTTACTAAACTGGGGTTCAGATGACAAAAAAAAGTAAGCTACTGGTGTGGAAAAGTACAAATAGTAAATCTAATGTATACAATTAAAACAGTTGTTTGTTCTATAATATAAAAATTGTAGCGGTTCAGTTGGGTAATTTGTGTGTCCAAAAATAGGAATTTGTGGGCCATTCTGGCTGTAAATCGCTATTTAAGACATGGAGATTTGTGGACAAAATGGTACACGATCTTTATTTTTAGGCACCAAAATAGCTTGTATTAATGTTATAGTATGTTTGATTAATAATACAAATATTATGGTGATATTCTACTTACTTTTTTTCTTAAATTAACAGGTAACTTCTTAGTTCTTCTTTGTTCTTCGAATTCGGCTGCTTCTTTTCAGTAGACTGGTCTTCACTGCAATTGTAAAAGCTTCAAATTAGTAACTTTGTTTGCATATAGTGCTGTTTTTAATTTAGATATTGATTTTTTTAATTGAAATCCTCAGTGCCTTCTTTAAAACCAATAAACTAATTTATTTACATAAGATACATTGCATCAGTTCAGTACATATGATATGTTCTTAATGAACAAATTGTATTGAATGACTAACTGTAGCAAAAAAAAATATCTTTCCTATGTCTTGTGAAATTTATAATATCCCAATGAATACGACTATTTCTGTCAGTAAGCTGTTCTAGGTAATAGCGCCTCAATGTCATGTCTAAATTAAAGTAATTAAGTAAATAAATAAATAAAAACAAAAAAATGAAATAGTATAAGTATTTTTTTAAAGATTTAAACATAGATTGTGCTTGCATGCAATTTTGTTTGAATATATATAGTCTATATATTTCATTTAAAAAATGTTAGTTTAACATGTTTTGAGTGTGTGTGTATAAAGAAAGTAAACAGTATAAAGGTTTATAAGTGATAGTTGATTTTAGGATATTGAAAAAAATACAGTAAATTCATTTTACAGATTACACAAGCTAAAAGTCTGTTTGATAATGTGTTCATCTACTGTACAGAAAATATGCATACCTGAAGTTTGTGTTCATGCATATGGATATGCATGGAGCTGCAAGTAGAAATCTTGGAGACTTGTACAGTATTTCTGGTGCTTGCCAATGATATGACACTTGTACTCAGAGAGGTTCACAGTACATTTGCAGTGCTGATCTATGATGATGCAGTTAGATCTAGAGGTCTTGAATGTGATTGGTGCATGGTCATGTGATTGTTTAGCTACATCCAATGAGGGAATGGCAGAGAGAGTGAAGTGGAAATGTTAGAAGGGCTGTTCATGTTACGATATGCCCGCGGACATGGCGGTAGTTCGCGGACATCAGGAGTTACATCCAGGGATTTTTGGGTTCAGAAGTCATGCAAATGAGAATAAGCACCGAAAGGGATTGTTCAGGAAAGTTTAGTGGGTGTGTTGTGCCAGGAGAGAGTTTCTCAGATACTCTTTTTGCTGAGATAACAAAAGATAGCTATGGCTGTGTGTTTCAGAAAACAGATTGTTTGGATTTTGGGAGATTTGTGGATACATTGGTTGAAGGTGCATGCAGAAAGCTGTGGAGTAGCTGTAGATCTTGGATTCCCACATGTGGAAGTACACTGGCATGGAGTACGTGGAATGAAGTGGTTGGACTTGCTACCTCTCTGTGCTACTTTGGAGACAGAGCAACATCCAGACATAATTGTAATTCATTGTGGAGGGAACAGTTTAAGACATGTGACTGGAATTTCTTTGCAATTTGCTATGAAAGAAGGACTTGGGAAGGTTGTGGACATGTTTCCTAATTCTCAAGTGGTATTTTCACGGATTGCGCAGAGACAAATTTGGCTTTGTTCTTCTTCATTTGGTCCACAAATGGAAAAAGCAAGGCGCAATGTTAATAAGGCTGTTTGTGCCTTTCTAAGAGATTTTGGCATATCCTCTTTTCACAATGAAAATATTATGTTTCGTAGTACATACATTTTTCGCAGAGATGGAGTCCTTCTTACTTATGCTGGTAATCAGATTTTTCTGAGAAATGTACAAAATGCATTGCGACCTTTTTTGGAATTACAACAACCATTTTGAAGTAGGTGTTAAGCATTTATAATTTTTGACTTACAAACACCACCCAAAGGCTCTTTTCATAGCCACCACTTCTTCCCAGAGAAAATTGCAATGTTTGTGATGGGGTAGCAACCCAATTTTTTAAATGTTCATGAACTGTCCGCGGACTTCTAAAAAACACAAAGGGCCCTGCTTCATTTATTTCACTTCTATTTTTTAACTGTGAAAGGCGGCTCTGAGATAGTGTCTCAAGCACTACAAAGCTCTACGAAGTCGCTCCCCCCTGCAGAGTACTGTGTCACAGTACATACATACAACTGTGACCCTCGAAAGGTAAGGGTCATCAGCATTCTGTATGGCCTGTGAGGCAGCTTGATGAAGCTTGAGGAAGACGCTGTCCCACAGAGGTGGTCCTTGTGGTGATAGGATCAGAAACAGAGGATGAAGTAGAGGAAATCAACCTGCTACGTTCTTCGCAAGGTACAACCCTGCAAATAGCCCCAGAGTGAAATGACCTCAGGTGTCGCTTCATAGTAGTGGTACCAAAGCTGTACTTACCGTGCTTCCCACGACTGAGTATCATTTTGCACTCATTGCAGGTAACACGGTTCGCACGAGCCTTAGGAACATTACCATGAATGGTAAATAACCGCCACACCCAAGACTCACGCCTAGTGCGGGTAGTAGGGTTTTCCTCTACCTCATTCTCATCATCCTCTTCTTCCTCCTCTGCATCCTCACTCCTGTTCCCCTCTTCAGGCCCTTGGGGAGGTGGTGGTGGTGGAGGGGGTGGGGGTGGTGTCTTTCAAGCTTGTGTCTTCGCGTATGTATATGTTTCATATGATGTGACTGGACTCTAAGGGAATTACTGTAAGAACCTACTTGAAGGATACGTCTACAAATAAAATAACATTTTTAGTTTCTGACTGTTACTGAAGAAAACCATGTGGCTTAGACATGTCAGCAAAAGAAAAAAGAGCGAGCCAGACATGTGATGTCATCAGTGATGTCATCAATGACATTTGTGATGTCATCTTTGATGTCCTGGGTGTTAGTCTTAGCAGTGCACGGTGGTGGCGCGAGTTATGGTTGCTTAGCTTACCATAACTGGTGAATTTCAAGGGTTTTTCGGTTTTACTTGGAACCATAACGTCTCTTTAACAAAGTTTTTTCACTGAATTTCATAGGTTTTTAGTAGCGCAACTTAACCATAACGTCCCTTTAACAACGTTTTTTCACTGAATATATATATACGAGATATATATGTGGCTTAGATTGTGTGCATGTACAAAGTGCAGTAGTTATACTTAAAGTGCAGTAGATATACTTTACAGTTTCCAACACACACACACACATAACACCAACCCCCTCACACACATGCATAGGCCATACCAAAATAAAAGTGTACTAGACGTACAAAATATGCACTATGGCATACACATACCGAAACAATTGCAATATGCTTTAAAACATTTAAGTGATGTACATTTTCAAGTACAAATTCACCTTTGGTACAAGCCCGTACTACACAGTAGAGTGGTAGCGATGGCTGAGCAGTCAGACTTATCTCAAGAGTAAAGTGAGCAGTATCTGAAGTTACACCAAGGACAGCAATTACTATGGTTCAAACAAACACTGATCCAAGGTTTATGAGTAAAAAAATACACATTTATTTACACCATCAGTTATAAAACAGCATGCTAAAATAACACCCAATCAAAATGAAGTTTGAGCTAAATGTCACTCCAGCAGTTTAAAAGGGAGGAAAACACAAGGTTATCCAAAATCAACAACACCAACAAGTTATAGGCAGGGCAATCTAGAAAAGTCTTACTACAACTAGGATTCAACTCAATAGGCATGGGCCAATGGTAATGGTTCAGAGTCTTTGCAGAGGATCACCCAGTTCAGAGTAGTTTGCGGTTCAGTTTTTGCCAAAAGTTCAAAACGAAGTTGGTCGGAGGAAGAGTTATTCAAAGGAGAAGAGAAGGGCAAGCCTTCGGAGAGGCGAAAGATTTCAAACACTTTCACCACGGTCGGACGGAACGAACAACCGGATTTGCACAGTACCTTCAATGAAGAAAAATGCTGTAGCTGAGGCAGAGGTTCCTGACAATTCCTGCAGGCTCACGGTTCCTGAAATGACTGTCGTGGTGACAAGGAGGAAGACTGGAGGGTCCTGCACTGCCCAGGGACGAAGCCAGCAGCAGAGCAAAGCGTCAAATAAAAGGTGCGCTGCTTAAATCCCAAACAGGTTCTGTTCCTCCTGGCTATCCGGTTCACTGCAGCGATGTACAGCAAATTCGACCAGGAGAGGGAGGCCGGTGTTTTGTGTTTGGCGAGATGGTTGGTCCCACCAAGCTCAAGGGAAGAAGATTCCTTGCAGATCTTCTCTGTCGTCAGAGTTTCAGGCGATTCGGACATGCAGCAGGGCTTCACTGGGATGTCCAGTAGTTGCAGCAGTCCTCTTCATTCAGCTCATCATTGGTTGTCTCGATCCAGTGGCGACTCTGCCTTCCAAGTCCCAGAGACCTGTTTTTAAGCAGTGTTCCCACATTCACACAGCCTGACTGTCAATCACACAGCAGGGTGTCTCTCCTGGCAGGACAGCCACCTAGCCAATCAAACTAGAGTGAAACTTGGGTCTCCAAGGAGACCCTGTGCAGGGGACCTCAAAACCCTCCCTCACATCCTGTCCACCCAGACACTCAGGTGCCTAAGGAGGCTTCTGTGCAGAAGCCCGCCAAAAGACAGTGAACAAAGGAACCAAAACACGAGAAAGACCTTTCAAAAAGAAAAGGCGAATAAAGCCAACCGGAACCAAATAAGAACCAAATAACAATAAATGGGGTCCAGAGGCTACCACCAAAGCCTCTAACAGTACTGAGGCTATTTTCATAGCTCGTGGTTGAATAAAAATGGTAGATACCACTGCCACCAGTCAAATCGTAGAGAAAGGGGAATGAAATAATAGTCCATGGGGATCAGACAAAAAGGGATAACTATTAACCCTTCCAGTACTCTATTGGAAGATAGGTTATACTGGGTCTGTACATTTAGAAAGACTAGTAAAGTAAATAGCAACTTTACATGTTCTGGGAGACAGTAGTCAGTCCCAGAAAATGGAGTTTGAAATGGGAAGTCTAAAAAGACAACCCTGTGTCACTGCGCTAAATGTGCTGTGTGACACACAGTAAACAATATGATGCCTATGGAGCGGGTGAGACTCCATAGTCCATGAGCGAAAAATGTACAACACACAGCAAAACACATGTAAGAGTGGGAAAAAGGCTCACACACTTACCAGGTGAATAAAAAATTCCTTGAAATCCAGCAAAGCTGCTGAGGGACTCAACAGGTAAGGGAAATTAGCCATTCTAGAGAATTCTCCCTAACAGTGAGTAGAACAAACCAGAGGGCAGAGACAAAGTTGGCGCAGAAGAAATAAGCAAAGCTGAGCGTGGAAGGTGCGGAAATAAATAACACCTTATAAGGCCAGTCTCAACACAGCCCTTAACAGGGATGAGTAGAAGGGCTTAGAGATCATGGAAGGGGAGCACAATGTTTCCAGAAAAGAAGAGAATGTTTATATAGGAGCAGAGGAGGAGGTATGGCAAACAGGTGGCCTCAATCGGGACCACAATGTTGGTCTTGCCGAAAAAGAGATCATTCTGCACTGTACTGCAGGAGCCAGCTGACTGTGCCATCGAACTATAATGTCCAAGCTTACCACCCATCCTTAAACCACAGCCCCAATTTGCCCCATAGCCCCACGGCCCCACACAACAATTTGTCCTGTATTCCTCAGATTCCAAACAACAATAACAAATGTGGCTGCATTTCACCTGGTACCCTGCTCAATCATGGGATAAGAATTCCCTGCCACATGGCATAGTCACTAACTGCATGGGAGCGATCATGTTAGAGGGCAGTCATTTCCTGCTACCCGAAATGAGCGCTTACCCTCAATAGGACTGCCCACAGGGAGCTATAGTGTGCTGAGTCCTATCAGTAACTAACGAACTGGAACAGTAAGAGTGAAGGTAAGGGATCAAACATTTTCTTTTTTGGTCGGCACGCCAGCTACCAAGTCCGGTATTAAGGAGGAGACATTCCGCATGTCGGACAAAATAATGGACACAAAGGGGATTCTGAGACGGGCTGATTGGTATCTTTTACTGAAGACTTAACTGTCACCATAGTCAAACACAAATTATCAGCCTATCAGACACCCCAGTGAATATCCTGGATAGGGATATCATGGCAAGTTCAACCTGACCGTTTTGTTGTCAGACAAGGGTATAGTGTGTTCTATCCCGTGGACATATAACGCTAGAGATGTCACAGTAAAAACAGCACTTTGTAGTAGCTTCAAATGCACAATTTCTTCACATATGGGTAATAGTTGACTCCATTTCATGACACAAACTCCACACCATACTAGTTCAAATTTTTCAAACCCAAGATTATGTGAGATACTAAACTGCTCTGCATATAGCTGCAGCCAATTCTCAAAACTATCTCCTATAATCAAAATAATCTTCTGTTGAGCTCCTTGCTTTCTACAATTCAAAAAAAGAAATGAAGCAATTGCTTCCCTGTCCTCCTCTCCAGTTAAAGTCCTCCCTCACAAAGAGAAGTCCTGATTGGTTGAGCCAGTACCCAGTCAAAATATATCAAAAACATTTCAGAGTGGTACATTTCAGAGAGGACCATAATACCGAAAACCACATGTAACCCTCTCATCTTAGTTCAACAGTTCAGATGTATTTTTCAACTCTGAGAGTGATTTGTGCTGTGATGCATAGCCTCCTCTATCACAACCTACTGTGCAATTGTTTACAGATGTCTATTTCCAGTATATGAACAACCTACATTCCAAAATCTACATCTAAGAAGTCATACTACAGGTACTTTTTAATTTTCAAAAGTTATTTTCTATTCCACATTTTTTTAAATAAAACTTTAACAATAACTAGTTTTCTGTGCAGCAAAACACTGTTCACTGCAGCACATATCCTAATATTATAGTTAATTAGTGCATTTAACTGTCTGCTTGCATAGTGACGGCTACTTGTGCTGCTACTTATACCAGCATACAATTCAATAGTTGAAAAGACCTTGGTTATCAATCTACAGTACAACAAATAATCACATTTTATTTTCATTAATAATAATTATAATTAATTGTGTTTTAGTCCAAAAAGTAGAACTTTAAACAACACTTATTATAAATTCCGAATTAAGATAAAAATCAATCATAACATCTTTCCCAATTATACATAGATCCAAAAACTTCATAAATCATCCGACAGAATAAAATGAATTACATCCAATAAGTATGTCTCTAATTAATAAACGGATACATGCATAAACAAGTGCATGACGCAGAACAGTGCCAAAGCATACCGTATAAGTCAATACTAGCATCTAAAGAACAGGGTTCTATAACGGTATGGACAGATTAACAACAGTAAGTTAAGTTGATAGCAATACATTTCTGACCTGTGACCACCCTCTAAACAGGGCAAGTTGTGATGAGATTGTGTATGAGTTGAGACAGTAATCCCAAAATGAGTCTCCAACAATACTCTCATATCTGTGTACCAGTCTTCCCAGCAAGCTCATGTATAATGGGATAATGGGCCCAATTTAGGGCAAGAGGTAAGAACATGTCTAGCAGTTTCCATGGAGTCTGGTCTCTTACAAATACGGCAGGACTGGTCACTTAAAGCCAAACCCTGATGTGCACCCGTAATGGCAAGGACCTGCAATTGATTAGTTTGCAACCTTAGCAGGAAATCCCTCACCGCCGGGTCGGGCAGAATAATAAATAAGGCTGTGTTCTCCTTTATCTATGGATTAAATGTACCACACCCTCGTATCCTTTCTGCTTTTCAAGGTGGGAGTAATTTTGGCACCAATACCAGTGATTTCATTTCCGCACAAATGATTTTTTCAGATTGATGAATGGTCATGTTTCTGCCGCGTGGATCCAACCAATCTCAAAAAAGAGCTATTCATTGAGATTTTCAAAATGACTTCCGTGCAAAACCTTCTCAGTATCATAATTATTTCCCACTATTTCAAGCAGCTTACGTTTCGGTGCGGTACAGACTTTTAAATAAAAGACTCCCCGGGCACGCAGGGCCATGCCCCTCAAGGAGGTTAGACCTAGCTCGAGCCTCAGATATTGCATAGAACAGGAGGGCCCCAGACCTAATATTGCCCACCAATACTGGCCCTCTAAAATATTGAGGGCCCCTTACTGTGCTCCATTTGTTCCAACAGAACACCCAGAACACCCAGACGTCACAGTCTACCTGCCCTGATGAATGCCCCACAAGAAAGGCTAATATTCGAAACTCTGAAGGGCCGAAACACTGTGGTGTAGACCTTGACTCGCAGAGTCATAGTGATAACCACTCACTGTTTTTCCTGTAAATGTGCTCACTTGTATTTGTTTGTTCATACTTGTTCAATTGTTATGACCCCTGTCTTGATGAACCTCGACAGTAGGACATGTACATTGTAGACTTTGTGTATTTAACTCCAAGTCATGCATCTTGGAAATATATTTATTGCAATCTATTCTGCCTTATCAAATATAGCATTGCTGTTCTGTGTGGTGTCTCTCAGTAGACATTTAAATGTAATTGTTTCAAAGTACAATGACAATTTTGGAAACAATGAAGGGGTCTGACCATTTTTTTGACCTGGGAAATTTGTTTGTCCAATGTGCATAAAAGTGTTGGGTGGTCTAGTGTTCCTCTTTACCGAACTGTTCACCTGTGTCTAATGACAATTTAGCCCTCCGGGGTAGAATACAGTCTCGACCAGAAGCCCTTCCTTTGATCACATAGTAAAACTACAACACTATTGAACTCAAATTAACCATATTATTCTTACCATAACCCGTGGCCAGATTGTCCGAGTCATTAAACCCAAAGGAATCATACTCTTGTAAACATGCCCTAACACTTTGGTTATAGCCACAGTGACACTTACTAGTTCTAGTCCATAAGTATTAAACCCAAATTAATCATTGTTGTGACACAGAAGGTGAGTATATGAGGATATTGTCCTGGTACATTACTGCATATACGTCTAGGGCACCCTGAAAGACATCATTGAGAAAGTGTTGGAAGGTTGCTGAGGCAGTACCGATATCCTGGCATTCTTAGAGGCCCTACTGGACACAAGGACATTCAGTTTTTCTGTATAGGTGGGCATCACAGAGATGAGCTATAAGGACGGAAACAAGGGCAGATGATACTATTCATGACTGTCATTTGCTGAAGTAATATATGGGATACATTACTCACAGTAATCGTATTTCTGATGCTTGTATCTGCTTAGATTCACATGCTGTGCATAGGCCAAAATCTAGTGAAAGCTGCAGAGTATTACAGTTTCTGTTTATGGTTACAGTGTAGATGCATACACTGGAGACCTTGTCACCTAAAATTAAGTCTATAGGGCAATAGTAGTCCCAAAGCAGCGCAAAGGATTGTGCTGTACCTTGATAAATGTCAGTGTATGCAGTGTATCATCCTTAACAGTACAATAAGGGGCTGGAACTAGCCATTACCTGATGTGCAGTGAGTACGGCTGACGGAAAAGGACAGGGCGGCTTATAAGGAGGATGTAGCCATCATAAGGAAACTAAGCTGGACAGCCGTGGAGGCAGTCACAGAGGAGCAAAAGGGTCTGGTATCACAGCGGCAGCAGGAGCTGGAGGACCGTATAGAGGCTGCAAGTAGACCAGGAAAGAGATGGAGAGCCACTCAGTGTCTCAAGGCAACAAAGAGTGTGCTGAAGAATATGCAGAATCCCAGGACAAAGCCACAGAGGCAACCAGGAGACTCACTGAGATGCAAACATGGAAAGTTTCCAGGAAAGGAAATAGGTGGGACAAGGTATGCGTGACATACAAGACTGCCAGGAAGTGTAGTGACAACGGAGAGGCAAGATAGAAAATATGTGCTTGCGGTTGAAAACTAAGGTCATCATGTAAGCCAAAGATGCAGGTGGACAAAACAGTGGTTAATTAAAAACAGTAGTAGCTGTGGGCCCACCAATTGGCCATCTTGTCCAACTGTTTTTCCAGTTTCACACTGAAGTTCTCCCTTCATTCTAGAACATTTCATAACCAGAGCGATGGTGAAATGCAAATGCAGGCACCTGTAATGATCTAGAACATCTTGGTAGGGATTGTCCGTCAGGCGGGATCTCGCCACCTGCCTCAACTGCCAGCCCCACGCACCTGAGCTGGAACCATAATGAGTGTGTGTGCCGTACATCTATGATGTCTGTCAGCAGGCAATGGAAGATTCAGGTTCTACAAGGTTCATGTACATTGTCTTGTGAATAACTCAGAACGGAAAACAGACTGTGCAGGTGGCACCTTGCAGGAAAGCCGGGGACACTGCTTTCCTCAGGATGCTCTTTGAATGTCCCTGGGATTGCAAAAAGGTGTGCCTGAGGGACAGAAAGAGAGGAGATAGCCCCACATTAACAAATGCAATCTAACAAAATGCACTCCCCAACTGTGGAACACTGTGGCCATGTGAACACAGAACCTTCTTCCCAAAAAGACAGACAGATGATACACAGGTCATGGTGCATGCCACCTCTGAGTTGACAATGCACAGTGTTCTTGCCAGCTCTGTGTCCATGCACTGTGCCACCTTAGTCTTTCAGGAGCCTAAATAGTGTCTCTGGCACCAGTGCTGGAGTTAGGTTGGTGGTGAAGATGAAAACACTTTTGAGAAGATAGGGTCACCACTGCAGTCTGCAGCTGGGTCTCTGTAATATGGAGCAGCACACTGATCACCAAAATGTCTGGCGTCTCCAGACTCCAATTGTTATTCTCATCGGTAACAGCTTTTCTGGTTTTTACAGCTTGGTGCTCTTTCACAAAGTTTAAAAGGGAAGGCATGCAACACATAGAGATTGTCCACAGAGCGGTCAGCCTTGCCTCAGTTTTACCTTTGTCTAATAGTAACATTTTCACATGTTCTCCTTGCTCTTTTTCCTGACCTCTGGATTCTGATTGCTTCTGCCCTGCTGGTCTTCACCACCTACTTGTTCCCGTGCTTCCTGCCTAATGGGTCTCCTCCATACAGTGCTCTTCATATATCTGCCACACCACAACTGGTCAGTACAGTCAGCAAGGTTGCTGCCCGCACGCATTTCCATCAGAAGATCTTGTATTCCTACCTAGTGACTTCCTGTTCCATTGGAATACCCTGACCTTTCTGGCTCTAAGCAGCCCATCCTTACCAATTTGTTTCTGGTCCCAGGGTCCAACTATGACTTGGCATGTGACTCCCTGACACTTAGCCTGCCTAGGTTACAGGCAGGACCGCGCTTGTTTAAGGCTCTTTGCGGTTGTCTGACAATTGTAGAAAGGAGCCGCCACTGGTGCTAATGATTCCCCAGTGTTGGCAGAGGGAGACCTGCACAACCACACACAAACAGTGATCACTAGTATTTAATCTGAAAGCCTCAGCCTTTGGCTTTTTAGCAAGACGTCTTAGGGAGCACCGATTCTTAACCCTCAATCCCTGATCCAGAAGAGATAGGACGAGTGACCAGAGAATATAGAGCGTGCACAAAAAGAAAAATCAAAACTGATTGTTTAAAATAAAGTGTACAAAAACGATTCTAAAATTTCAAAATGTCTGAAAGATGAGTTTAGGAGGTAGGTAGGGAGTGAGGGAGGAAGCATAGCAAGGTTAGAGAAGAGAAAAGGGATGCCATGGGGAAATTAACTGGCCTCTCCCTTTACCATAACATGTTCCATCCCGTTTGTGGTTATAGCCTGAGGTCAGTATATTACGTTTGTTTTTTTGCATATGCTGTTACAAGCTATTGGCCATGTTCTAGAACTGAGATGAGACACAAAGTTACAGTTCAAGGGTTTCTATTAACTACACACCACAAAGTAAAGCCTAAAGGGCCAGGATCCCTGTAATAATCAACACAATAGTTGTGAGGATTATGGTAATTCTCAACAACAAGGTGCCAGAATGATAGGTCAAAGAACCAGAGTCTAATGTTAAGGGAATGCCATTTTGTTTTCAACAAAAGGTCAACAGAAATAGGGACTCCCCTTCTTGCTTAAAAGGGGTTCGCCAACAATAGGGTGTTCAGAGTCCCAAAGATCAAAGCAATCCAACTCAGGCAATTGGTGCAAAGTGTCCAAAGTCGCAATAAAACCCAAAGGTGCAAAAAAGAAGGATTCCCTCTTCAAGGAGGGTGAAACTGCTCCTTGTAACCTCTGTCTGAAGGTGGTCCTCTTGTCCTCTGTTCCTCTTCTTGAGCAGCAGAGTTTCATCAGACATTGACCTATGGCTCATAGGAAGCCAGGTATTTTCAGGGGTCTCTTGACCGGTGTCTCTTATGGGGTTTACGTAGGACCTTCTCCTTGCAGAGATGCAAGTGTTTCCGACCAGACGGAGCTCAAGGTTGGTAATTCCAAGATGGTTGGCTGCACCCTGGAGGGTTTGGCAGAGAAGCATGGCCCTACTATGGCCTACCACCCACCTTTCCTTTTAATGGTTTCTCTGGGGTCATTCTCCATCGGTCTACATCTATCATAAGCTCCCTTCTCCTCCATATAGTGGCACCATCATGTTCCTCCACAATCTTCACTGGACAAACATGGCCCTGCAGAACCTCACGGGTACCTTCAAGCGGGTGGTGCATCCTCCTCTTGCTGTCTCAGGACTATGTAGCTCTATCCTCCACTATAGCCAAACAACTACTTGGTCTCTGGCTGATATCTTTTTTTTATTTTGTATTTGTATTTGGTTCGCATGAACCTTTACAAACGTAAGTATATATAAAAAAAGGAGTCGGAAAAATGAGGTTACAAAAAGCTAAAAACAACTAATTCCATATAACAATATAAAAGGTAAATACCATTAAGTGAAACATATATCTCAATTACAATTAAGAAGGGATCTAATGAGGAAATATGATCATTACAATTTAAGTACTGATAGTTGGACAATCCAAGATGGTAAATATATATTTCATATGTTATCTCTTAGCACATCCCCTGACATTTAGAGATAAAACTCAAAGCTTAACAGAACGGATAAACATATTGTAATGTTATGCAATCAATACCTCAAAACCTCTGTACTAAATTTTCAAAGCACTAGAAGTTCTTCAACAAGATGTTCATATGATGACTGTCTGTGCCCATCTGCATTATAAAGTATGGCCTAGTAGGCAGAACTCCTAGAGTCATAGATAACCAGACCACAAATATGTTTAATATAGTAACTGCCGAATACGGCCTAAAGTGAGCCTTGGGTGCAAACGACATTATATCACACTTTCGAGCTCCTTTATCTTTTCCTGAATACCATATAGGACATGAGTGAGGAATAGGATTAATGACTTATTTGTACACCACATGCAACGTATCCACAATTGGTTGCATGAAAAAGGTGACTCATCACAAAATTGTTTCCCAAAAGAGAGTTTTTGTGTGTTTTCCCAACATTCACAATATAGAACCAAGTGTTTTAGTGTTTCCGGCGTGTTGCTCTGCATACAAAGGCGGCACAAGCCATCACACCGCACACCCTTGTTAGTGTACCAATTCTTAGTGTGAACATTGATGTGAAAGAGGTCCAATTTGAATCTAAGATAAAGGTCTCTGGCCTTGTTACAGGGAAAACATAGCAAATATGTGAAGCGTGGACGTTGTCTGTTTACAAAAAGTGCATATGCTTTATAAGATTTATAAACAGATATAGTATTGATTAAATTGGACCAATCATGTTGAAAGTATTTAATTTTAACTAGTGCAGGACGGAGACAAAGATCTATGGGCTCCATCACTATTTGTCGAAGTAGAGATTTCATTTTGATATCAAAACGGACAATGGATGCTGGATGAGCATTACCCAACATCTTTGCCAGACCTTCATAAAGGGAGGTGGCAGGAGGTTGAATCATTTTTGTATAATTGGTCAACATCCTCCAGTAATGTTAGAGGATAACAAATTCAGACCAAGTTCATGAATGATAACAGAATTTGGCAAAGATTTTGGAACCTCGAGCACCTTTTTCCAAATGGTGCCTTGTAACTGGTATAGGATTTTGCTAATGTCCAGTAGACAAAGATCCAGTCCAAATAGCACAGTAGCTTCCACTTTCAACAGTTAAAATTCTAAAATGGACATAAGCGAGAATTTACAATATCTAAAAAAGATACATTTCATTTGGGATATTAGTTGGGCAACCCTAGTGTTGAGCAAATTCTTCCACATTATTAGAAAATTAGATTTGCAAAGGTTGTATCCCAGGTAATGCCTAGTTAGTACACGATTAATTTCACATTCACCAATCAGACATTTAAATGTACAATTTTTTTCCTGTTTATAAAAATGATTATGTTTGATTTGGCAGGATTAGTTTCAAGATTATATTTTTGGGCATATGTGGAGAATAATTTCAATTAGTTTTGAAGCCCATAAGGTGCACAATCAAACAAGAGGACATCATCAGCAAAGGCTAAACAATGCATGCAAAAACAACCCATTTTAACTGGATAGATGTCAGGGTGGCTCCAGATCTCATCTATATCACAAAGATACAAATTGAAAAGAATGGACACTAGGTTACATACTTGTTTGACACCTATTTCTGTGGAAATGGCATCAGACAGCAAACCAGATTGGTTAATACAAACTCTGTAGTTGGTACGGTCATCTGGCATAGATATGATACCCACAATATGCATGGGTATACCATATGCAAGCATTTTTGTCCACATAAGGCCCCTTAGGACTATGTTGAAAGTGGATAACATATCAAGAGATGTCATATAAATGGGACCGTTTTGCATGTGTTGAGAGGTTTCTAAGAGATGGGCTAATATTGTTGTGTTGAGCGCAGTGCCCATGGACTTGCGAAATCTAACTTGATAGCGTGAAAAGGTGTGATGGCACGAGATATAATGTTCAAGTTCCTTCAAGATGAGAATGGCGAAGGCCTTGGCTGATACATCAATGAGTGCAATATGTCTATAATTGGACGGATCTGCTGATGATATCTTTTTCCTCCAACTGACAACAACTCCCCCCCTCTGAGGTTGTCCAATCTTCTCGACCAACTCTCTGGTAGATCTAAGTTTCCTCCTTCACAACAATCCTCTCCTTCCTTGTCTTGAGTTTTCTCTTTTTCCTCCATAGTAATCATCAGCTAAATATCTCACTCCTCGGGACACTGAAAGGCAATATCTCCATCATTTCTCTCCAAATCAATATTCTATTTCTCCAAGAAGATAACACCTTCATTTTTTTTGCTACAATGATATCTCCCACATGGCTCTCTAGTCTGACTCTCATCAAGAATTTCTCTCCCGTTCTCCCAGACAGAAGGTCCCTCCTCTCTCTCCATGTTAATATCCCTGATCCCAGCTTCCATACACTTCCTCCCTCTGTCCCAACAACTCAGAACTTCCATTCTCTTTCACAATGCTCTCTCCCAGAACAATTCTTCCCTCTTAAAAAATGGTATTTCCTTTGCTTCCTTCCACTGCACGATCTCTCTCCGTTAAGACAAAAAAGACTCACCAGGGTAATATCCCTCACTCTAGAAATACCATATCGCCCTCCCCAAAAGGTCACACTTCTTCAGCCTCCAAACTCACCAACATCTCCTTCTGTCAGGACTCAACTCTCTAGATTCTGCACGTGCGGTCTCCAGGAACATGGTTTCCCAAGGGATGACCTGCTTCTCCTGCTAGTTCTCAGGGAATGACATTCATTGATTGGGTTGGCTATGTTTTAAAGTGTGTTTGCTCATCCCCTTAAGTGGTGCTCTGGGAAAAAGATTTCACCTTGAAGTATAAGCTACACTGACCTTTTATTGGGCCACGTGTCTGTGGTCATGTGGGCTGAAAGGATTAGACTTGAGTCTATATCAAGGCCTGCCAACACCATGGATTGCAAAATGTTCATGGACCTGTGTGTGATCTCACTTGCTCACCTCTGGAGCCCTGTTGGCATTACCTGCATTGTACTTTGATGTTCTGTCTAATACCAACATCTGAAGTATGGGAAACACTTGGAAAGCAAGGGAAGCTTTTAATTTGTATTAGAATGCTTTCATCGGGGAGAAATGGTAACTTTGCATTCTCCCAGACGTGAGTAGGAGCAGGGGGACAATTTGTTTAAGTTGCAATCTGGTTAGGTGTTGCATGTAGGCATTCTTTCCCTGTGTTAAGCAAGACTTTAAATCAGTTGGCAGCTATTTATTTGGAACTGCTTGGAAGGAGCTAGAGCCTTCTTCCATACTGTGCCGATCATGTCCATGGGGAGTCTTCAGGTCCTCTAGTATGCCCCGAACAAATGCAGGGCTCTATTTTTACAATAGACAAGACATCAATATTTGTATTTTGCGTGTAATGCAGTTAATGTCTGGTTGGTATTTGTGCATAAATATGTTAGTGTTGATCTTCCTTTATTTAGAAATATGTTAATATGAAACCAATAGAAATATGAATCATTTACATAGCACACATAACAAATTGATTTGTCCCGCAATGAGCGGATGTCATTATGTTACTCAATGGTAGTAATTTTATTACATATTTGAAGTATGAAAGAAGGAGTTGGCCCGGATGGGATTCAAATCCCTTCACTCCATTCTTATTGGTGTGGAAAATTAGTTAACATTAATCTAGAAAGTGTGCCTAATAGCCTCACTGTGGTATAATTGATTTTAGAAAGTGTGCCTAATATCTGTATCACATGTTTACCCTACCCATCCTGTTGCTTTATATACGTATGTCGCTATTGTACACCCCCTGTCCTGCTCACGTGCTTGGTTGTAGGCGCTTTACTGATAACCACCATATCACACTACTGGGCTTACTCTCTCCTATACACCATCATTCAACTAGAACACAGCTATACTAAGACACATTCAGCCTAGCTGTTCTCATACTGACATGACCCAAGGAACACCTCATCATCCTAAAAATAGACAGAGCTAGCTGAGCGCATACCAACTAGCTTAGGCGTTCTCTTCAGGCCTAGTACAGCCAGAACTCAGTCTGGGTCCCCACCCTCCAGACTGAACACATCCAACTGATTTCCTCAGCACCACTCCTACTGCTAAGAAGTAGCTATCATGCAACAACCACACCTGCTGCACACATATCCGATGCGCCCACGCCCCATACAAAACTCTCTCTCGCCACTGACTTGAACTGCGGTTCCCGAGGGCGTTCAACCTAACAGGGCTTTGAGATCATACCAATGATACATAAGGTGCTATATAAATGCCAAGTAACATAACATAACACATAACTTAACACCATCATTCTCAATGAATGTCCATAGACACTTTTTGCTGTCCGCATCTGTCACAGGCAGTAAAAAAACCTGCAAACGTGGTGACAATCCTGCAACCATTTGTACCCGCAATACCATATACAATTTTCCTTTTCTCCCCCTCCACCCACACCAAACACTCTTTGATCCTCAAAATAACCTGAAATATATTTTCTGAGCTTTTTATACTGTGATGTCCGTGTACTGAAGGTGCAGTTCAAGACTAAAACATGGCATCTGTTCAGAAACTTTTGATGTTCCTCACATTGTTCGATTGACCAATCATTGTACATGTGCGATTTCTGCAAATGTTATGCAGCTCCCTGATTGGTTCAGAGATGTCTGTGGGCACTAAGAACCTGATTCAAGGAATCGAGCGCAGAAATGACACAAGGGCCGCGCACCGAGAAGGACCCTGTGCAAGACGCGGCACGCATATTCATGGATTTCAAGAGGCATTACTAGCCGTCACGCAAGTAATAACAAGCTGCGCGAGGAACGCCCCCAACACACCTCCACGCACAACAAAAAGCAAGTGAAAGGGCTAACACGTTGCAAGCCTCCTTGCCATCCCAGGCCCAGCATCTAGCACCCCAGCAAAAATGTGCAACAACACCTTGCATTCCCAAGCCGCACCACAGAGAAAACGCATGCCCTCCCATGCAAGCCCAAGCCGTACCCCAGCCAAATCATGCGACAATCCCTTGCAATACCCGGCCACAGCCCAGCAAAATGGCGTGCCCTTTCATACGTGTAGGCTACACCCTGTGCACCCACCCTGTCAACATACCCCCTACTACACATGAACCACTGTAGTACAAACACCACCCCCAGATCCCCTTACCTGTGTCACCCCCTGCAGGCAGCCCCCTCCAAAAGGGACACCACTCACAGGCAGACCCTCCAGACTGGATACCACCCCCAAGCATCCCTCACCTGTAACACCTCCTGAAGGCATCCCCCTCCAGAAGGGACACCGCCCACAGGCAGCTCCCTACAGAAGGGACACCACCCCCCCAGTTGTCACCCCCCACTGCAATTATCATCTGTTGCATACCTGAACCTTTGTGGTGTGACCACAGCATGATTATCATCATCAACATGTATCCTGCAAACTGCATTCACCAGAGCTACATCCATGAGTGGAGCATCTGCCCACACATCCTTCCTGGCCTTAATCATCCCCAACATACACATGTGACAAGTGATTGCTAAAACTGGTTCATGCTGGCCATACCACAATACCACATGACCAAATGTGTGCCCACGACAGAAGCAAACGACAGAAGCAAACATACCAACAATCTGTGCTACATCTACAATGGGCAGGTGTGTAACAGCCTGAGCATGAGTGAGCTAGGTGGCAAAAAAACCTGTTAGGGAACTATCACATGACCAGTCCAGGCATGGGTGATGGATAGGGCAGTCAGAGAGTGCATGACTCACAGAGACTGGTGAATTGTCCAGCAACTGTGGAATATCAAAATATGTACACTACTGCATTCCAGTGGTAGAGGTTGACTAACACCTGAGAGAAGGCATTGTGTGATACCACATGCTGCTGAAGGTGTATGCATGACATGTGTGTTACACATCAATAACAAAGTCATGTGCTATGACGGTGACCATGGAACACTCCCACAGTCAGCCCACCTCCCTCCACACCAACCACAGTGAAGCCAAACACAGAGTGCTTCAGCACAGGTCAAAGGAAATACAATTAGACAGTGCACACCCATCCGTCTAGTTGACACACCACCACCTGTCAGCCACATGTGCATTCTGCCATCGCCAACTATTTCAGCAACAACAATACACAAGCATGTAGACAACAAGACACATGCCTTCCTATGGAGAGAAGCACAGACTCAAACTAGCAAACAGGTTGACACCCAAATGAACAGCTAGAAACAAATAATTGAACAAACAAAAAGATAAATACGTACATCATAAACAATAAAGGTGTCCATGTAGAATTGCTAACAAAACATAATCCTTATGCCTAAATAACTATATGTATATGTTATGTTACTTTGCATTTATATAGCGCCTTATATACCATTGGTATGGTCTGAAGGCGCTGGTAGGTTGAACACCCTCAGGAACTGAAGTTCAGGTCAGTAGAGAGAGTAGAGAGAGTCAAAGGTGCGAGTGAGCACTGGATATGTGTTCAGCTAGTGCGGTATATGTGTAGTAGCTGCTTCTTAGCGGTAGGTGTGGTGGTTGAGAGGTCAAGAGTATGTGTTCATTCTGGCAGGATTTATCCAGACCGATTGTGGCTGCCTTAGGCCTGAGGAGAACGCCTGGCTGGGGGGTGAGTAACCAGTAGTGTTCAGTTAGAGTGATGGGGAGTATGAGGCCGATGTTGGTATGAGAACAGTTATACCAAATGGTGTCATAGGATCTCTGTGTTCTAGTTGAGTGGTGGTGTAAAGAGGAGAGTAAGCGTGGTGATAAGAGATGGTGGGTTATATGCTCATCAAATGTTTCATGCATTCCAAGCCATTCGATGTATGTTGCGCAATTCTATGCATTCCAGTTCGCTCCATGCCCCCCATCTGCTCCATGCCCTCCAGTCCGCTCCATGCCCTCCAGTCTGCTCCATGCACTCCAGTCTGCTCCACGCACTCCATTCCACTCCTCTCCAGTTCTTTTATGCACTCGATCCTCGTATTTCACCTGTACCATCCACATACTTCCCAGTGTCTTTCACATATTACACCAATACCTTCCACATATTTTATTTGTTCTATCCACATATTTCACCCTTCCATCCACATACGTCATCCACTCCATCCACATACATCACCTGTTCCATCAACATAGGTCGCCGTTCCATCAACATTCATCACTTGTTCCATGAATATACATCACTCGTTCTATCTACATACGTCGCCCATTCCCTCCACGTACTTCATCCGTTCTGTCCGCTCTGGGCACTCCATGGCTCTAAGTAGTCATCCGTTCCTCACACCCATTCGCTCTATGCATTTATCCGCTCTAGACACTCATCCGCTCTAGGCACTCATCCTCTTTGCATGCTCTACGCATTCATCTCTACGTGCTCACCCTCTCTATGCACTCACCCACTCTACGCACTCACACGCTCTACACACTCACCCGCTCTCACGCACCCCTTCGCTCTTACGCATTCATTCGTTATTACGCATTAATTCGCTCTTACGCACTCATCTGCTCCATACACTTGTGTGCTCTACCAACTAATCTGTTCTACACATTCATCCACTCTACACACTCCTCTGTTCCTACTCACTCCTCCGTTCTACACACTCCTTTGCTCTGTGCACTCTTCCGATCCGTGCACTCTTCCAGTCGGCGCACTCTACCGACCTGGGCACTCATTTGCTCTGCGTACCTATCACTCTCTGCGCACCTATCACTCTCTGTGCACACATCCATTCTGCGCACCCATCTGCTCCACGCACTCATCCGTTCCTGCCACTCTTTCCCTCTATGCACTCGTTCTTTCAAGCACTCATCTGCTATATGCACTCATCTGCTCTACCAAGTCGTTTGCTCATACGCACTCACCCGCTCTATACACAAATCCGCTCTATACACACATCCGCTCTATACAAACATCCGTTCTATACACACATCTGCTCTATACACTCATCCGCTCTATATATTCAACCCCTCTGCACATTCATCTGTTCTATGCGCTCCTGCATTCTCTACACGCCTCCGTACTTACGCACTCATCCGCCCTACACACTTGTCCGCTCTACACACTCGTCTGCTCTATACTCATCCCCTTCTGCACATTTATCTGCTCTATGCACTCCTGCGTTCTACACACTCCTCCGTACTTACGCACTCATCCGTTCAACATACTCGTCTGCTCTACACATTCATCCATTCTATACCCTATCCGCTCAACACACTCATCCGCACAACGTACTCATGCGTTCTACACTTTCATCTGGTCAACACACTCATCCGCTCAACGCATTCATCTGCTCAGCGCACTCCTCTCTTCCACGCGCTTCATTCATTTTTTGTCCGTTCCATTTACTTTGTTCATTCATCCGTGCATTATCGATTTCAGGGCATGTCACTCGTCATCCGTTCCGTGCTCTCTATAATTTTCATGCACCCCACTCGTCTCATGTACTTGAATTGTCTATTCTGTGTTTTCCATTTAGTCGGTGTCATCTGTCTGTGTACTAGTTAGTCTCTTGTATTCATCTTTCCATCCTCTTCTCTTTATTCCTTTCGCCCATTTTGTTCATTTTATTCATTGCACTCATTACAGTCACTTGTATTCATCATTCCATCCTCTTCTCTTTATTCATTCTCTTTATTCATTTCGCCCATTTTGTTCATTTTGCACTCATTACTTCCATTTCATTAATTTATACCTCATTACTGTTTGTGTACGATTTATTCTTTTTATCCATTTCACTGCTTTGATCTATTTACTCGTTCTATTCTGTTTGTCCTTTTAGTTTGCATTAGCGGTTATTAGTTGTCACTTTCTCACATGGATCTTGATGTTGTATTGTTATTTGTCTTATTGTTGTTCAAGATCTAGAAGTTTGTTGGGTTGGTGTCATTGAGATGCTGTTGTTCAGTTTTTGGGTTGGTTTGCTTACGGGCTGGTTTTAGGGGAAGAGCCAAGTTTCAGTAGTTTGTGGAAAGGCATTAGATCTTCGGTTAGGCGGATGTGGGGTGGGAGTGCGTTCCACAGCGTGGGGGCTAAGGCTCAGAATGATGATCCGCCTAATCTGACTGAGTTTGTTTTAGGTATGACAAGGAGGCCGGCTGAACTTGATCTAAGAGTACGTGGGGGGTTATAGGGTTTAATCTTGTCTTGAAGATATTGAGGTCTGGTTTTATGCACTGCTCGTTGAGAAATGCATAAGGTTTTGAAAGTCACCCTTCGGGCCACTGGAAGCCAGTGCAGATTTTTAAGTGCTGGGGAGATGTGGTCTCTTGGGCCGAGCGTTAGTAGCAGTTTGGCTGCAGCGTTTTGTGCACTTTGAAGTTTATTCAGTTGGTAAGCGTGGACTCCGAGGTAGAGCGGGTTGGCATTGTCCAGTGTTGATATAACAATTGATTGGAACGCGGAGAGTCTGTTGGGAAAGGAGAGACATGGAAAGATGCGCCAAAGAATTTTAAGGTGGTAGTGGCAGGACTTTGAGATGTTGTTGACTTGACGGGAGAGTGTTAGGTCAGAGTCAAGGGTGCATCCAAGGTTTTTTACTGAGTCAGAGGGAGTCGGTGAGTTGCCCATGGCAGATGGCCAGGGTAGTGGGTGTGGAAGAAGTTTGGAGTTGCCACATAACAGGATTTCAGTTTTGGAGGGGTTTAACAAGAGGTGGCTTTGGGTCATCCAGAGCTCTATGTCGAGGAGGCAGGAGGTGCTGTAAGGTCAGCGGTTGTGTTTTGAGTTCAGGAGTTTTAGAATCAGTTGAGGGTCATCAGCATAGTTGTAAGACAGGATGTTGTGTGAACTAATTATTGGTGGGAGGTGATCAAGTAGAGATTGAACAGGAGGGAAGATAGGCATGCTCCTTGTGGAACTCCCGTCTCGACTGGTCGGGCTTGGGAGGAATAGGTGGAGAGTATCGTTATTTGGTACCTATCTTTGAGGAATGTGGCCATCCATTTGAGAGCGGTTCCACAAATTCCTAGGGAGTGGAGGCGGTCAAGGAGGATTGAGTGATTGATTGTGTCTAAAGCGGCGGATAGGTCAAGAAGGATTGATGCGGCGCATCCTGCTGAGTCTGCAGTGATTTTAAGGTCGTCACAGATTGAGGTTAGGGTGGTTTCGGTTCTGTGCCGGGCTCTGAAACCTGATTCTGCGGGGTCAAGGAGATTTTAGGGCATTTAGTTGGGTGTAGGCGGTTCGGTCATTGAGTTTGGCAAGGAACCTGGTGTGTGAGATGGGGTGGTAGTTTTTGGGCTCTAGAGGGACGAGGGAAGGATTTTTTATTAGAGGTTTGACATGAACCGTTTTGAATACATCAGGAAAAATACCCGAAGAAAGGGAGTCATTTATGATGGATCTTGAGTGTTCTCCTGCGCAGGTAGAGGTGAATATTTCTTTGAGGGTTGTGACCGGGCAAGGGTCTAGCAGAGAGCCAGATGGTTTGCGTGCAGAGAGAAGTTTGAGAAATTGGTAAGGTGATATTGGACTAAAGGAGTAAAACGTTGGTTTTGCAGTGGTCGCAGGTGGTGGGTTGGCCGGTATGGGCGGATTGTTGCCTGGTGGATGTAAGAGAGCTAGTTTGGTGGTTAGTGCCTTTGTTCTTTCGAGAGCCGTGGCGTAAAAGTGGAGAGAGAGTGAGTCGCACAGTGATTGTGATGGGGTCAGGACCGTGGTAGTGCATGTCGGTTTGGCGAATTCGTTGACAAAGGGGAAGGAATGTCTGAAAAGTCTGGTGCAAATCAAAAAAATAAAAGGAAACCTACATCTAAATAACTATATATACAGGCAATGCAATGGCCTAGTCCATCTCCTCATCACCAATGTTGCAAGTCTCTCCACCAGGGCATCATCCAGCAGTACCTCCACTACCCCCAGGCCGGCATCTGTTGTTTCCTGTCGGGCATGAAGAGCCTCCAGCATATGTCCCTCGATCCTGTCCATCTCCCTGCAAGTTGCGTCCAGGATGGTAGCCCGCCTCCTTGCCCGAGACATTGCTACTTTTGCCCTGGCCAT
Organism: Ambystoma mexicanum; assembly: GCF_040938575.1. Classification (NCBI taxonomy): domain Eukaryota; kingdom Metazoa; phylum Chordata; class Amphibia; order Caudata; family Ambystomatidae; genus Ambystoma; species Ambystoma mexicanum. The sequence continues at coordinate 515,911,196 of NC_090926.1, read as the reverse complement.
CATAACCCTTGCCTCCTGGGCCCCTGCCTCTCTGTCCCTATTCGCTGCACATAGCACCTTAAAACGGAAGACATCCTCTGTCTGAGCACCACGTTTGCTCCTGCCTCACACCATGCACCTTCCCCCTTGTGATGGTTGGCCCTGAGAAAAGTAGCTTCCTCCTTAGAGCCTACTGCTGCCAAAGCGCTTGGTGCCTGCTTCGTATGTAGGCACTCCGAGCTCATGACGCAACCTGGGGGCCTATGGCCTGTGCACTTCTACTGGATGCCTGTTGTCCCTCCATTGCTGGTGATCCTGTCGCAGCCTAGCTAGGCACAGTGACCACCTCAGCTGATTGGTCTTCAACTCCCCATTCGGGCAGGGATGTTGGCTCCACCAAACTGAGCAATCTGGGTGGGACTGGTGCATAGCGGGCCCTGGTGGTATCTGTTCCCAGAAGGTGCCCCGGAGGATGACTGGCGCACAGAGGAGGAAGACGAGGAGGCGATCACATTACAAAACAGTCCATGTGGAAAAACTGGACCAGGATTGTTGCAAGCCAGCTGAGGAGACGGCATACCTCTTGGTGATGACGTGCAGCAGTGTAAGGGCAGCCAGCACATCATCACGTATGATGCCTGGTACGCCTTGCCACCCCGGCCTGCAGGAGTAACACATAGTCCCGAATGGCAACAGCCAATGACATTTGGATGTCGGTCTGTGTGTACACATCTGACACCACGGGCTGGGCCTGGGTGGAGGAATCCCGGCCGACGCAGACAGCTGTATCCGCTTGCCCAGGGCAAAGATTTTGCACAGGCTCCTCAATGGTCGCTTGCACAGCATTATGAGCCAGGGACAGGACTGCAGTAGTCACGCCCACCACGACACCCCACCTAACCTAATGGGCAGTGGTTCTAGGGCCACCTCCTCCCCCTCCACCCGTCACCCAGGATGATTCCAAGGCATCTTCTGCAATGGATGGCCCCTGTGTTGCATCACCTGTCCTCCCGCTGCTGAGGAGTCCACTACCACCTTCGCCCACTTGGACTTACCCCCAGCAGCATTGCATGATTGTCCCAGTGTGGCCTTGTGCCTACGGCTGGTGGAGGCATCCCCACTGCCATCCTCCACAGCACTGCTTCTGCCCTCTTCTTCTGATGCAACTGTGGAAACTTAGACACAGAACACAAACATCAGTGTAACGTGCCAATGTGTTTGTTTGTTGCAATACAAACATTCACATAAAGCTCACTAGTCAAGGGAACAACCATCATCTTACACCACCACACACATGTACATGCAATTCACATACACAGACATACATGTATGTTCATCACTCCAGACATTCACATCAGGCCACATCCCACTTTCATGAACAATCAATTGTGTATGCTACACACACATGCATCATGTGCTCATACACATGTCATGCACATACATCAACAGAGAGTTCACAGGCATTGTGATTAGCAATCACATCAGAGTCCCATTACCTGTAATCCTGTGACATGACTATGTCAGACATCGAAATGCATGTGTTGCATCTAGGCATGAGTGATGGCCAGTTACAGATTACCATATTTGCCACTTACACATGAACACAATGCATGCACATGACATGGCCAACACTACCTTAACTGTCAGTCAAAAGTAACAAAACACGTGCACAGTCTGAAAGACAGCAGTACAACACACATTGCAACTGGTATCTCGTTCAAATCACATATGGTCCAATGCACACATGGAGAGTACTGTCTGTGCCATGCTCTCAGACAGCCATCTCAGAGGCATACTTGATGCAAGCCTAAGGAGCTCACTGACAACATGCAGCAACATCCACATGCACTGTAGAGCATCGCAAGACATGGATACTCACCAGTTGACTTGAGACGTTGGCGCAACTCGCAGACCTGAGTGTGCAGTACCGGTAAAACCTCTCCAGGACCCGCATGTTGGTGATGTTCAGCTGGCACCTATGCATCCGCTTCACCTCCATGGATCCCCCGGCATCGATAAGGCGCATGGCCTTGCTGTGGGTCCTGGAATAAAGGTCCGCCCAGCACTTATGCATGTTCTTAAAGGTCTGGGAAGCCACTCCCTCAGTGTTTATGACATCCCTTATCCTGTCCCAGATCCACTGACGTCATTTGTTGCCGACTTGAATCGATGGGTTGAAGAGGGCATCATAACTCTCCAGGACCTTCTCCACCAGGATACCAGGATGTCAACTTCCCTGGCAGTGACGTTGACAGCCCTCTGCCTCGCTGCCATGGGGCTGCGACTCTGGTCAGAAGAGGATGCTTGTGACATTGCAACTCCAGAGGCGGGTGTGGGTGGGCAAGGTGGTCCTGGAGATTGGCTGTGGAGCAGTGGTGAGGGTATGGCATGGTGGAAGTCCTGTCAATCAGCTGAGGGGGGTCACAGGGCCAAGGGCAGGAGCACTGACAATGGCTGGACAGCAGGCACTCAAAATGCAGGGCAGGTGGGCAGCAGACACACACACTGGGCAGGCAGCAGAAAATGGCTCATTAGGAGGCAGCTCAGGGCCGCAGGAGTCAGGTTTAAAGGTTCAAAGGCAGGAGCGTGGGTGTTCCGTGTCTAATGCGTCAGCTGGCACAAACAGAGTGATGGTTACTTTATGCATTTGAAATTAGTGCGGACACGTGAAATCTGAAGAAAGGCCATCAGCGTGTAACTTACGTGACACGTGCTGCAAGCTGACGTTCAGTACACCAGGATCGGGCATATAGATTGGGAGTAGACGGACAAGTGGATTACTACAATTTTTGGGGTACCACACAATTCGTTCACTTCTGGGACCGTACAAACTTCTTATTTTGGTGGTGGAATTGCCTCCGCACATACGGGTTTCTACTTTTGTTTTTTTCATAGGCTAGTAGTGAGTCGTGTTTGCATTTTCCATACTCTGGGTGTCCCTGTGTATCACCTACCTCCATTATTAACTTTACAGTAGCTTTCTGGGCTTCGTGTACACCTTTATTTTGTTGCTGGGTGCCACTGCATATCGTGTAATGCTTTTTCTTTTTATGGAAGCTTTTGAGGTCTTGCCTAGGGAATGTGTGTATATTTCTGGGCTTCCTATGTGTTACGCGCCCTGTATTTTTGTCACCAGGGGTACTTTTGAGCCTTGCTGGACCACAGAAGTACGTTTTGGATCATGTACACTGCCCCTCACATGAATTGCCCTGGCCAATTTCTTGGTGTGCCTTCCATTGTTCAAGTACACTGTAAGAGGATTCAATTCAACACTACAGCTAAGTCAACGCCTAGTCTATAATACTGAATGAAAACCCTTATTGATATATCTTTAGGTCCAGTTCATGCGTTCTGGATGACTACCCCTGTATAACACCCCTCTCTTGGAATCCCCCTGACCCCACTGAGCCAAGAAGTAGTTCTGTTTTGCAAGTTTAAAAGGTTTATTTGATAATTTAAAATATATATCACACTTTTTAATAAATTAATAATTGAATATCACACTTAATCTGATATGGTAAATATTAACAACGGAGAATCTGGCACTAGCACACTTCTTTAATCACTAATGAGTTGACATGAAATGGATACGGTAGCACACTGGTAAATAGGAACAAAAGTATAATGTGGTAGAGGATGCTTTATGTAGGCTCAGGTGGATGCAATATTCAATGAATGCAGTACAGAAAATACGCAATATGATTTCAACCAAACAATGTAATCACTTTTCTCTGGCTACTCCCCTCCCCCCCTTGATGCAAGGCAAGGAAATGGAAGGAAAACACACAGTTCTCAGAAATGCAATCAACTGTAATTCAGTTCAATCCAGCAAGCTTAAACAGAAGTTTGAAAACACAGGCAAATGCTTTGATAGGTGCTAGCAATGAATGAGAAATATGCTGGAAACGCTCTTAATTCCCTTTTAGAGGTTCAGGATGAGTGGTATCTAGTTAATATTAGTCCAGGCTCACACTAGCAATGATGCAGGGATAGTTAGCAGGTTAAACGAATTTCTGGCAAATGAAATCAGGCAGCAGCAGTTTTTTTACATGTGAAGAAATTGCAAATCGCGGCAAAATTCGCGGATGCGCCGAGCGCTATTACAAAGGAACCGCAAGGACTATCTCTACCATTTTGGGGTCCTAGGAAAGCCTGGGATCTCAGCTTCCAAATGAAAGTTATTGCAAGTCTCTAGCCCAAACGGTTGCGGAGATATGAGTAATTTAGTAAAGGTCGTTTTTGGTTTTGTAAATTTTAAACGCACACTTTTTCAAAATGACAAATTTTACTAGAAATGACAGGTGACAGATAGGAGGCAGTTCTACTTAGGTTAAATAGATTGAATTAGATGAATTTAAACTAAGAGATGTGTTCTGAGTTTTGCTAAGTACTCACAAGAGATTTTGAACAGGAAAGCGACTTGGTCACGATCTTCAGTCTGGTCAGGTCTTTCCGGATTCTGCTCACAGCGCCTGGTCTGGTCTCGGCTAGGCACAGCACTGCTTTCTCTCTGGTCTGGTCTCTGCTAGGCACAGCACTGCTTTCTCTCTGGTCTGGTCTCTGCTAGGCACAGCACTGCTTTCTCTCTGGTCTGGTCTCTGCTCTGGATAGATTGAAGTCTCTAGTTTGGCTTTCTGGAGTTTGATGGAGGTAAGTATGGATTTTTCCGGCAGGGCTTCCAGCGGCAGATGAAATTGAATGTCTCTATGTGTCCTGACTCTCTGCTTTTATCTGTTTCTTGAGAATGGGTGTGTGTGTTGCATCACTAGACTTGCCCCTCTCATTCGTCATTGGTCAGGCTTCCATTCCTCCGCTTGATTGGCAAACTGAACTGTGAGTCAGATTGATGTCATTTTATGATCTCTTGAAACAACCTCCCTTATCATCTGTGCACCCAAATATATATATGATCAAAATCCATACTTCAGAGTTACACAGTTGTTTGAAATTACATATACATGGTGTGGCTGAATTTAGCCATGTCTATGTCCAAATCTGCTCATTCTCGGAGCTTGCATTCAAAGAGTGTACATAATTGACTTTTTAACTGCTTTTTCAATTTCCGACATGGACCCAACTTTACATACATGTGTGCAGGGGGTAGGGACATTAACTGATGAAGTTTCAGATTTTTAACATGCACACATTTAGAGTAATATCCACTTTTCCGCTAAAACCCCCCTGAACATACCACCGGTTCCTACCACGTCTTAAACTGTGGGCAGAAAAATCACAAGAATTATGGTATCATTTATAAAATGTTCACATGTCCGCACTATGAATTATCCCCCTTTTTATAAAACCATATCCTTGCTGCAGGGGTGTGTCTTTTCAGGTCACATGGTACAGAAACCAGTCTTTCCAGTTTCTGCCAAGCCAGCTTGCTTCTCACAGGCAGTGCCCCTCCCAGCTTCTCCAGGAGGAAGCCACTTTTTACGACGTCTGTAATAAAAACCTTTGCCTGAGTGGAGAGGGCTTTGTTCACTCTCTGGCAGAGCACAGATAATTCAATTATCAGATAGATGGCATATCCTTTGTGTGGGCAGCAAAAGGAAGGTTGGCCTGGGAACATAGTTGTGACTCAAGTTTCACTCCTGATGGGATCCGTTGCTAGGCAAAATCAAGTTCCTTAAGCCAGACCTTCAGCTAACTTTTTGTTGCTTTTAAAATAACTTGTAATTTTACACATGCAGCTAGAATGCTGATTCTAAGTGCAAAACTATGACATTTCAACAGTTACAAAGGCATGTGACACCAAACATAGGTCACTCATTTAATTTAACATTTTCGATTTTGGTGGTTTTAAATCCAGTTGCAGTTAGGCTTAAGCTGCTGACTCCATAGCATTTTTGTTATAAGCATTGTTTTTGGGCTCTTCATTTCCCAGATTTTGTAGGCACACAAAACTCCATTCTGCCAAATGTCTGCTGGTGTTCAGTGAATATTTTGCACATGTTGCAAGGTTTGAAATAGGCATTTTGACTTGCCTTCAGAAACACACAGAGTGGTTTTAAAACGCCGGCTTTTGGATAGTGGTGAGTACTGGTACTGCACTCATTTTTGGGATTTAAGAAATGAATTCCCCACACTTCTAGGTTGCATTTGGCAATCAGCATTGCCATTCCCAATGGTTTCAGACTACTGTGCGGGTAGTCCAATGGTGGTTTTAAAGCGCTTTGAAGCTAACCGGCGCTACTGTTTTTCCTTTGGCAACCCATTTCCCTCATGGCAACCCGGCCTTTCCTTCTCGCACTGGTGGGTGGCAAGTGAGGCAACCATTTTGGTGGGCGCACAAACTGCGCAGCTTTCCTGGATTTCGGCGCACATGTGGGTTTTCCGCCATCTTGAATTTCCTAAGCCCACAGCACCAAATGTTGTAGCAGGATAGCTTAAACGTGGGTCAGGACACCCAACAAGTCCCCCCCACGCGACTGCACTTTGAATTTGAGTCGATGGGGAGTCGCGTGCACAAGGGTTTTGACCCATGCACCGGTCTGTCCGCATAATCTTCTTCCTCTTCTGTAGATGGCACAGTTCAGCATCTTCTTCTCCATCCGGTACTGATCGATCGGTTCTCCTCGCCGGTCCTGATGGGAGTATTGGGCGGTCCACTGGGCCCATTGGATCTCCGTTCCCGGTCTCCGGATCGTCCTTCTTGGTCATCCTTCATGGTTTCATCTCTCCTAGGATGATAAAGCAAAAGCGGCAATATCTACTCATAGGCGATTTTTTTCCACCACTGTTGAGATAGTGGGGCAGCATATGCATTTTATCATAACGAAACATTACATTCTTATTTTAATAAAAACAGTATGACTAAGAGACAGTTTCATACAATCACAGTATGTTAGAGACTAGATGTGGTATGTTTTATGATTGGAACTGAATTAGTCTGATACAGTACCCGCTAGGATTCCAGAGGATTCCTCCAGTTGTTGCAGAGTGTGCCTGGGATGGCAACATTTCAACTGGTTTATGTGGACCCACTTGTCTTCCCCCTCTGCCAAAGGACCTTTGGGGATGTGGATTTTGTAGGCCACAGGGGAGATCTTATCGACGATCTCAAAGGGTCCCTTCCATGTAGGCAAAAATTTGCGCTGCTTGGCCTGGTTCCTTTGGAAGTTGTATAGATAGACCCGGTCTCCCACCTGATATTCCTTCCTGGAAGTTTTCAGGTCATAGTGGGTCTTCATGCTATCAGCTGATCTTTCTAGATTCCGCTGAGCATAAGCAAAAGCATGTTGGAGGTGTTTCCTTAAATTCTCTACATACTCATGAGTAGTGGAGGCATTTATCAGTGTCTGCTCTTGGGTCCTGTAGAGCAAATGCTGCGGAAGCACCATCTTGCGCCCAGTCATCAACTCAAATGGTGACATTTTGGTTGCAGATGAAGGGGTAGATCTGATGGCCATTAGGACCAGAGGTAATCGGATATCCCAACTTGGCCCAGAATCTGCCACAAACTTCTTTAATATGCTCACAATTGTCCGGTTATATCTCTCTACTGCCCCAGAAGAAGCTGGTCTATAAGCAATATGCAGCTTTCTCTTGACCCCCAGTATCTCCCACATCTTTGTCATTACTTCACTGGTGAAGTGGCTACCTCTGTCTGACTCAATCCTTTGAGGTAGACCAAAACGGGAAAAGATGTGGTTAATCATCAAGGCCGCTGCAGTTTCTGCCTTGCAATTTGGGGCTGGGAGACATTCCACCCACTTGGTAAACAAGCATGTCACAGTCAACATGTACTTATTCCCCCTAGCCGAGCGAATCACAGGGCCTACAAAGTCGATTTGTAAATCTGACCATGGCAGTGTCATTCCCCTCTTTTGTAAAGGCGCCCGGTGTGTGAGGGATGATGGCTGAAATTGTGCACACACAAGGCAACCCTTCAGGTACTGGTCGAGGTCCTGCCCCATGTGTGGCCAGTATGCAACCTCTCTTAAGATTTCCAATGTTGTGTGAAACCCCCTATGACCGGCAGTGGCCGCATCATGGGCGTGACTTAACATCAGGCTTCGGAATGAGGTAGGAACCACCCACTGATCGTGGCCAGCTTTGGATTTCCTTACCAACAAACCGTCTTGGATCCGGAACATTTTGGGACATTTCATCAACACTCTTAGGTCCTCTTTCCCAATGTAATCGGTATCCGTCAGGGGAAAGTTCTCAGGGTCCTCAAGGTGCTGGTAAAATTTACCAATTATTGGATCCCCCTTCTGAGCAGTAATCAAATCAGCATCAGGGGTCTCCTTACTCCATTGTGCAATTGAGAGGTCGTTGTGAGCATTTGTCTGGGACCTAGTGATGGCAGTGACCTGGATTTCCCCCAACAGGGACTCAATCTCAATTAGATCCCCTTGGATGGCCCCGGTTTTGGCCAGCTGATCAGCTAAGTCATTTCCAGTTTTGTCTGGTCCCTCTACTTTGGAATGACCCTTGATCTTCTTCCAATAGATGGTCATCCCATTCGAGGTGACCAGATCATCAATGTTTTGGATCAACTTCCCATGTTTCAAGGGTTTGTTGTTAGCACATACCATGCCTCTGGTCTTCCAATTAACCAGGTGCTCCACGAACCCGTTCCGTACATAATCCGAATCTGTGATTATGACCAGTTCGTGGAGTTGATGCTGGACAGCAGTGAGGATGGCCTGATGCACAGCCATCAATTCTGCCACCTGACTACTTCGGGGACCAATTTTGTATCCAGCGGAGGGTTCTGGGGACTCATTCACCCATGCATTCCCTACGCCGGCCACCAGTTCTTTCTCCCCGTTGTTGTCGACATGGTAAGAGCATCCATCCACGTACACAGTGGGCATTCCCTCACACTTGTCCTCTTCAAAGACTTTGTGTGGGGAATTAAGGTATGCCTCCATGTTATCCTTTATTTTTAGACTTTCGTCCTTGAGACAGTTTTCTCTGGCACAATCATGCAAGTCAGCCAGACCTTGCGCGAGGGGACTCTTCTTGTTTTGGCCATATCTGACCTCCACAGGAAAGCCTTGCATTGACAGAATCCAGGAAGTAATTCGGGAATTACTCACATTTCCGGCCCGGATTCTGTCACTTTGGAGATATTGCAGAGGCTGGTGTGGAGTCTCCACTATGATGTGCTCCCCCTGGATAAACGGGCGGTAATTCTTCAATGCCCACACCGTCGCCAGGAGTGCCTTCTCACAATCGTTGAATTTTTCCTCCACAGAGGATAAAGTTTTGCTCGCATAGGAGATTACTTTATCGACCTTGTCATGCTTTTGATATAATACTGCCGTCAAGCACGTATTAGAGAACCCCGTCTCCAGGAAGAACTCCTTGTTTCTGACAGGGTAAGCTAGGCAAGGCGCTTGTGAGAGGCTTCTTTTGAGTTGTTTTACTGCCTCGGCTTGTTCTGGACCCCATTCCCACTTGACCCCCCCCTTCAAGAGATGAATCAGGGGTCTGGTGATCTCTGCGTAGCCCTCAATGAACTTTCTGCTGTAATTAGTCAGTCCAAGGAGGCTCCTTAGTTCCCGCAGAGTTGTGGGGTCTTTCAGTTTCTGAAGTGCTTCCACTTTCTTTTCCTGGGGACAGAGACCCTGAGGAGTAATCTCATGCCCCAAGAAATTAACACGGGTTCTACACCACTGTGCTTTCTGAAAGGAAAGTTTTGCTCCGGCGGCCCTCAACTGTGTCAGAACATAACGGATCTCTGCTATGTGTTCCTCCACAGATGAACTTTTGATGAGGACATCATCTACATAAGCCAGGTTACCCCTCGTACCCAGGTCGGGCATGGCCTTATGTAGGAAAATATTGAACTCATTACCGGAGTTAAGTTATCCGAAGGGAGTCCGGGTCCATGTGTACTGCTGGCCCCCAAAGGTAAAAGCCAGCTTGTATTGGTCCTCCCTACTGACAGGCACGGTCCAGTATCCATTGGTCAGGTCTATTGCAGTGAATACCTGTGACCCCTGAATCTGGGCCAGCCCTTGGTCAATGTAGGGAAGAGGCCATCGGGAAGTGTGGACCCGTTTGTTGAGCTCCCTGAGGTCAGCGCAGAGTCTCCACTGGCCGTTTGGCTTCAATATTCCCAGCACCGGATTATTGAAGGTGCTGTGGACTGGACGGATTATTCCCCGGGACTCAAGGTTCTTAATTATTTCAGTAAGGGACTCCATTGATGCGAGAGGCAAGCGATATTGCTTCACAAACACTGGAGTCATGCCAGGGTCCGTGGGGATTGTTGTGGTGTGGATGTCGGTGCGACCACAGTCATATGAGTCTACCGCAAAGAGATCTTGGAAATCCAAGAAAACTTGTTTCAACTTTTGCTTTTGTTCCAGAGTCACACAGGCATCAGCTAGGTTGACTCTCTCTTCCACCATCTGCCTGAAGCCTGGAAAGACTTCTGGTTTGGCTATCTCAGCGGCCTCCTCCAACTGGGTGGAGAAGTCCCTGGTCAGAGTGCTGATTTGGACCGGAGGCTTCAGGTGGGAAAGGCAGCCCTCATGTACCTGGAAAATCACCTCATCCCTCCTGAAGTCACAAGTCACATCTTCCTTACCATAGGGGCAGGAAGTGTACACCAGGAAGTTCCCCCCATGCCGGGTAAAAATCCTGTCTGGTGTTATATTGTCATCACTGTCACTGTCAAAACAGTCCTTGGGGATTGGTCCTAACAGTTTGTTACCTAAATCCATGGAAAAATGTCGGTCATCAACCGCCATTCCAATAATGGTGCCTGCGGCTAGAGTAATACTCTTTAAGTCGCTGTTATCCACCTCTATTAGAATGGGGTCATGTTCTATGTTGACTAATGGAGTCGGGTTTACCCCCAACCCTTGCTGTTGGAGAGAAGCATTTAGATGTATGTAAGCATCAGGGTTTTTCAACTCTTGTCCCCTTTTAACTTTCACTTCCAGGGAGAATTGTCGGGTCCTTTCTGGGATGGTGACTTCCTCTTTAACCTGAATTTCAACTGCATAAGGTAGCAATTGAGCTGACCTAAATGCTTTTTCTGGATCATCAAAGCCCATGGGATTATCCGCTAATCGGGACCAAGCTTTGAAGTTTATTAGGTCCAAACTAATGGCAAAGCAATTGAGAATGTCACTGCCTAAGTAAAAGGCGGCAGTGACGTCTCGCACGACCCAACAATTATGGACTATGCTCTTGTTGCCAATGGAGATTTTGAGCATACACCTGCTTGGCAGGAGATGTTTGGAGTCAGGTGCTTCCAGGTCCATTTCCCATTTGTCTATCAGTTTGAAGGTGGGAATGGCTGGATCTTTTGGGAGTTGGCGGAACATGGCTTCGCTGATGAAGCTCTTACCGTTGTTCACACACACTCGAGCGAGAACAGAGTCCTTCCCATCATTTAACTGAACAGGGATGAACAACTGCTCTCCAATTTGCTGAATATCAGCCAGGCTTTGAGCTGATTTCACATCTTTCTGGACTATAGGAGTGGGGGTTTCTGATTGTGGATTAGTATAGAATTTCAGAGTGTTTCCTTCCAGCGTGGAATACCACTTTAGACTGGAAGGAAGGTTGATTTTCAGAAATAGAGAGGACCCCCCATCACCAGTCTGTTGTCCTACTGCTATTACCGTCACGTCTGGAATTTGGTTGTTCTGGAAGTGAAATTCTACTTGGTCAGATTTTTGTTCAACCATGTGGCATGTGCCGTTTAAACTAACATGGTTGACACTCTGTTTTAATTTTATGGGTCGGCTAGTCTGAGTCCAGAGGACCTTGTTTACGCAATCTATTAGGGGTGACAACCTTCTCAGGAGGTCATTCCCTAGTAAACAAGGGGTGCCCTCTGGGGTCACAACTATGACCGGGTGTTTCAACTTATGTCGCCCGATCTTAATGTCCAAGTCTGCCGTCCCCTCGACGGGAATTTCCTTCCCGTCAAAGTTCTGCAGTTGTCCAGGAAGAGAGGTGAGAGGAATTTGGTAATTCTCTCCCCTTCCTGCATTCAGTTCGTCAAAGGCCCTTCTGGACAGAAGGGTAGCTTGAGATCCAGTGTCCACCAGTGCTGAGATTGTACCCTGCCCCTGTACTTGTACCGGGGCATAATATCTTCCCTCCTTCTCCTCAAGGGGGCACAGATAATGTACATTTTTGGACAACTGGTGGGCTAATTTTCTGGTTTTGGACATCGCTAGCGAGGGGATTTGGGCAGAATTCTGTGGAGAGTCTTGGGAATCTGAAAGAAAAATTTTGCAACTGGAGATCAGAGCCATTGTGGGTTCCCCTGGCTCCGTTTCTGGGCCGCCCCCCCCTTTTTGGAGGCAGTCGCCAGGATGGGTTTGAACCAGGGGATTTTCTTGCTGTTGGTTCTGGGATGAGATGGTGGGCGGCGGTAGCTCAGTCTCCACATCTCCCCAGTCTGGATTTGCATCCCTAGGGACCCATTTTTCTTTGGGAGGAGTTCCCCCCTCTCTGAAGGAGAAGATCCTTTTCCCAGGATCCTCTGAGGATCCCTCTCCCTCAAATTGGAAGATCTGTACCTCCTCCTCAAACTGAGTCTGTTTGGGTCTTTTGTTTCTCCTACCCCCCCTCTGCTCCTTAGGAGGCAGACTTTCAGGGGCAAGAGATTTTGTTTCCGGTTCCTGGGTTTCCAGGGGCTGTTTACAAGTGAGGAAGGAAGCTTCCTCCAAGGCTTTACACCCCCCTTCCCTTTGTGCCTCCTCCCTGGGAACCGGTGATTTATCGGGGTGCTGCCCCCGTCATTGTTCTGGAGCACCAGGTCCAGAGTTGGGTGCGTTCTGCGCCGGCATGCCCATCTGAGGGTTCTGCTGAGCCCTCAGTATGTGACCCAGATCCCGCGCCATGTTTTGAACCTGGCGCTCTAATTGGGAAACTCGCTCAGGCTGATACGGGGCCCTGTTTTCTCCCCTGGGCTGATCCCGGGAAGGGTAGCTGTCCCTTCTTTGGTAGTACCCCTGGTTGGGAAGATTTGGGTACCCCTCCACCCTTGGCCTCCCCTCTCCCGGATTCAGTGGTCTGGGCTCAGGGAATTGGGGAAAGAAGGATGGATGGTTTTGGGGCTGAAAGTCGGGTGGATATCTGGGGAAAAAGTTCTGCCCAGGGTTTGGTAAATTTCTGCCCTCCTGTGGGAAGTTTGGAGGGAAGTTCCCTGGGTTAGGTGCTTGTCTGGATCCCCCCCCTTGGGCTGGAGGAGTCCACACATAACCCAGGATGGGTCGATTTCCCTTGTAACGGGGACTTACATAATCAGGAGAGCGAGGGACCCCATTTGTGGGGCTGCCTCCTTGGCTCCCCGTCTGTGACTGACCCGAGGACCTCCTGGGCCTAGCATTATTAGGTGCAGGCAGGTTTTTAGGCCCCCCCATCTCCAAATCCAAAACGGGGGTGACCTTTACCTCTGCCACCTTGGCAGCAGCAGGGGTGCTGTTGGCTTTGGGGTTTTTCTGGGCATTACTTTTGCTATCTATCGGTTTCTGCACCTCATAGATCCGGGTAGCCTGTTCAATGACCCAGTCTAAGGATCTTTTCTCGTGAAAATCCCTCACGAGCTGGGTCATGATGTATTTGGGCAAGGCATGAAAAAATGTATTAACGAATTCTCGACTGTCTGTGCGCACCCTTCTTGTGGTCTGTGCAAAAGCACGCTTTAACTCCTGCACAAATTCTTGTGGGGCCTGATCCTCCCCACATTGCAAATTGTAGGCTGCCTTGCGAGCCTCTTGAGGATTTCTGTGAACAGAAAAATGTTTCAGGATGGCCGCCTTATAGGTGGACCATCTTAAATGATTTTGGTCCTCCAGCCCCGCAAAGAAACTGGAGTATTCCGGGGAGAAGGTCCACTTTACATATTGAATACAGCTTTGGCTGTCCTTCAAATGAAAAGTCTCCATCATTTGTTCAAACAACTCTAAGTGCTCCCAAACAGAATACTTAGAGTTCTTATGGTAAGGCGTAATGACGCTCCTGATCGCCTTAATCTGCTTTAAGGGGTCCTTAAGCAAGGCCCTTTTTGCCTTATTGGCCTTTTTGGTTCGGGTAACCCTTGTCCATTCATCCTCGGACTCAGAGGCACTGCTCCCAGAGGTTCCCGTCTGATCTTCCAGGTTTTCCCGGATTCTGCGAGCCTGGGAATGGCTGGCAGAATGTGGGGACCTGGTCTCCTGTGTCCTGCGCAGTTCAGAGGAGTCTTCAGATTCCTCCTTGCTGCCAGGATTTGATGGGTACCCCCTCCACTGACCTAACTGGGCAGAGGTTTTCAGGATGCCCTTAATGGGCCTACTCTCCTGGGGTTCCCCACTGAACTGTACTGTACTTGGGTGCCCATACCCCGATGCCCACCCCTCCATTCCTGAGTGGTACTGGCCTATGAGCCCCATACTTTTAGCTGGATAGTAATCTGCCATCCCTGTGGCCCTGTGCTCATGTGCACCAGGGGACATGGGGGTGGCAGAGTCCAGGGACTGAAAAGTATGAGGGCCTCTGGTACTAGGGCTCCTGAGGTTATGCTCCGGAGTTTCCATTTCCCAGCGAACCTCATCTCTATCCGCCCCTGCTCCCTGTTGCAATGCAAGAGCCTGCATTTGTGCCTTCAGTTCCTCTGTTAAGGCCTTACTCGACTCTATCAGTTTCTCCTGCATCGCTACCTGTTGCTGGAGCCTATCATTGTGTTGACAGAGGGCCTCATTCTCCCTCTGTGCTTCCTGGTTGGTCCTGGAGAACTGGGCCAGTCTTTGCTGCAGGAGGTTTACCTCCTGGGCAATGTCCCTATTGGCCTGCTCCTTTCTTGCTAGAGCATCTTCCACCCTTCTGGTGTGCTCTACCAAGTTCTGGTTTTCTTTTTGGAGATCTCCCAGCCCCTGGAGGGCCAGGTGATTTTCTTCCATTTTTCTTTTTAAATGGCAGACTTCCTGGCCTAAGGCGTCTCTTTCCTGACTAAGAGCCTGCATTTGTGCCGCCAGGTCGTCCCTTTGCCTTTGGAAGGCACCAGCTTTTTGGCGCTCCTCATCAAACTCTGCCTGGGTATCCAGGTCTTTCAAGATCAGCTTGTTGCTCTCTACCTTCACTCTATCTAGATGACTTTGCAGGGTGGCTACCTGCTCCGTGCATGCCCTGTTAAAGTCTAATTGTTGCTCCAGCTTTTTCTGGCTCTGCAGTAAGGAGTCCAAACTGTCTTGGTGCTCCTTCTGCAGGGCCAGAAATCGGGTATCCTGGTCTGTCTTTTCCTGTTGTAGGATGCCCATATCCTCTTTTATTTTAATGATATATTGCCTACTATTATTTTCTGCCTCCTGGCTCCTCTGCAGCCTCTGCTCAGAAGAGTCCAAATCAGATTGGGCCTTCTGTAATGCCATCTGTTGCCTATTTGCCAGATTTTGGCTTTCAGCACATCTATCCTGCATGTCTCCCATATATAGGTACAGGTATGCTGCTATCCTGGCAATCTTATTGTGTTCCTCTTTGGCTTTAGGAGCCATATATAGTTCACTCAGGGCCACATGTAAGGGACCCTGATCTCTATATATATCTGACCCTGTTTCAGTGACCTGTTGTGTGATGGCCTGCAACCACACATCCTGGCCCTGTTCGGTCCATTCACCTCTCACAAATAGCTTATGCAAGAGGTGCTCTCTGGCTATTTTCATGTCTACTAAGGTCGTCATTCTAGAGATTGGTCTCTGTCCTGACTTACAGAAGTTTGTATTTTATTTTTGCAGAACAGAACTTTTCTTGGAGTGTCCCTTTTGAGGAATGCTTCACAGCGTAATTCAGCGTGGTGATCCGACTGGATGTATGTATCCCGTCAGTTAGCACACTGTATTAAGCTGCACAAATGGTAAATCTAACCCAACGTCTCGGCTCGAGCCCCCACTTTGTAAGAGGATTCAATTCAACACTACAGCTAAGTCAACGCCTAGTCTATAATACTGAATGAAAACCCTTATTGATATATCTTTAGGTCCAGTTCATGCGTTCTGGATGACTACCCCTGTATAACACCCCTCTCTTGGAATCCCCCTGACCCCACTGAGCCAAGAAGTAGTTCTGTTTTGCAAGTTTAAAAGGTTTATTTGATAATTTAAAATATATATCACACTTTTTAATAAATTAATAATTGAATATCACACTTAATCTGATATGGTAAATATTAACAACGGAGAATCTGGCACTAGCACACTTCTTTAATCACTAATGAGTTGACATGAAATGGATAAGGTAGCACACTGGTAAATAGGAACAAAAGTATAATGTGGTAGAGGATGCTTTATGTAGGCTCAGGTGGATGCAATATTCAATGAATGCAGTACAGAAAATACGCAATATGATTTCAACCAAACAATGTAATCACTTTTCTCTGGCTACTCCCCTCCCCCCCTTGATGCAAGGCAAGGAAATGGAAGGAAAACACACAGTTCTCAGAAATGCAATCAACTGTAATTCAGTTCAATCCAGCAAGCTTAAACAGAAGTTTGAAAACACAGGCAAATGCTTTGATAGGTGCTAGCAATGAATGAGAAATATGCTGGAAACGCTCTTAATTCCCTTTTAGAGGTTCAGGATGAGTGGTATCTAGTTAATATTAGTCCAGGCTCACACTAGCAATGATGCAGGGATAGTTAGCAGGTTAAACGAATTTCTGGCAAATGAAATCAGGCAGCAGCAGTTTTTTTACATGTGAAGAAATTGCAAATCGCGGCAAAATTCGCGGATGCGCCGAGCGCTATTACAAAGGAACCGCAAGGACTATCTCTACCGTTTTGGGGTCCTAGGAAAGCCTGGGATCTCAGCTTCCAAATGAAAGTTATTGCAAGTCTCTAGCCCAAACGGTTGCGGAGATATGAGTAATTTAGTAAAGGTCGTTTTTGGTTTTGTAAATTTTAAACGCACACTTTTTCAAAATGACAAATTTTACTAGAAATGACAGGTGACAGATAGGAGGCAGTTCTACTTAGGTTAAATAGATTGAATTAGATGAATTTAAACTAAGAGATGTGTTCTGAGTTTTGCTAAGTACTCACAAGAGATTTTGAACAGGAAAGCGACTTGGTCACGATCTTCAGTCTGGTCAGGTCTTTCCGGATTCTGCTCACAGCGCCTGGTCTGGTCTCGGCTAGGCACAGCACTGCTTTCTCTCTGGTCTGGTCTCTGCTAGGCACAGCACTGCTTTCTCTCTGGTCTGGTCTCTGCTAGGCACAGCACTGCTTTCTCTCTGGTCTGGTCTCTGCTCTGGATAGATTGAAGTCTCTAGTTTGGCTTTCTGGAGTTTGATGGAGGTAAGTATGGATTTTTCCGGCAGGGCTTCCAGCGGCAGATGAAATTGAATGTCTCTATGTGTCCTGACTCTCTGCTTTTATCTGTTTCTTGAGAATGGGTGTGTGTGTTGCATCACTAGACTTGCCCCTCTCATTCGTCATTGGTCAGGCTTCCATTCCTCCGCTTGATTGGCAAACTGAACTGTGAGTCAGATTGATGTCATTTTATGATCTCTTGAAACAACCTCCCTTATCATCTGTGCACCCAAATATATATATGATCAAAATCCATACTTCAGAGTTACACAGTTGTTTGAAATTACATATACATGGTGTGGCTGAATTTAGCCATGTCTATGTCCAAATCTGCTCATTCTCGGAGCTTGCATTCAAAGAGTGTACATAATTGACTTTTTAACTGCTTTTTCAATTTCCGACATGGACCCAACTTTACATACATGTGTGCAGGGGGTAGGGACATTAACTGATGAAGTTTCAGATTTTTAACATGCACACATTTAGAGTAATATCCACTTTTCCGCTAAAACCCCCCTGAACATACCACCGGTTCCTACCACGTCTTAAACTGTGGGCAGAAAAATCACAAGAATTATGGTATCATTTATAAAATGTTCACATGTCCGCACTATGAATTATCCCCCTTTTTATAAAACCATATCCTTGCTGCAGGGGTGTGTCTTTTCAGGTCACATGGTACAGAAACCAGTCTTTCCAGTTTCTGCCAAGCCAGCTTGCTTCTCACAGGCAGTGCCCCTCCCAGCTTCTCCAGGAGGAAGCCACTTTTTACGACGTCTGTAATAAAAACCTTTGCCTGAGTGGAGAGGGCTTTGTTCACTCTCTGGCAGAGCACAGATAATTCAATTATCAGATAGATGGCATATCCTTTGTGTGGGCAGCAAAAGGAAGGTTGGCCTGGGAACATAGTTGTGACTCAAGTTTCACTCCTGATGGGATCCGTTGCTAGGCAAAATCAAGTTCCTTAAGCCAGACCTTCAGCTAACTTTTTGTTGCTTTTAAAATAACTTGTAATTTTACACATGCAGCTAGAATGCTGATTCTAAGTGCAAAACTATGACATTTCAACAGTTACAAAGGCATGTGACACCAAACATAGGTCACTCATTTAATTTAACATTTTCGATTTTGGTGGTTTTAAATCCAGTTGCAGTTAGGCTTAAGCTGCTGACTCCATAGCATTTTTGTTATAAGCATTGTTTTTGGGCTCTTCATTTCCCAGATTTTGTAGGCACACAAAACTCCATTCTGCCAAATGTCTGCTGGTGTTCAGTGAATATTTTGCACATGTTGCAAGGTTTGAAATAGGCATTTTGACTTGCCTTCAGAAACACACAGAGTGGTTTTAAAACGCCGGCTTTTGGATAGTGGTGAGTACTGGTACTGCACTCATTTTTGGGATTTAAGAAATGAATTCCCCACACTTCTAGGTTGCATTTGGCAATCAGCATTG
Organism: Ambystoma mexicanum; assembly: GCF_040938575.1. NCBI lineage: Eukaryota > Metazoa > Chordata > Amphibia > Caudata > Ambystomatidae > Ambystoma > Ambystoma mexicanum. The sequence continues at coordinate 515,892,494 of NC_090926.1, read as the reverse complement.
CCATTCCCAATGGTTTCAGACTACTGTGCGGGTAGTCCAATGGTGGTTTTAAAGCGCTTTGAAGCTAACCGGCGCTACTGTTTTTCCTTTGGCAACCCATTTCCCTCATGGCAACCCGGCCTTTCCTTCTCGCACTGGTGGGTGGCAAGTGAGGCAACCATTTTGGTGGGCGCACAAACTGCGCAGCTTTCCTGGATTTCGGCGCACATGTGGGTTTTCCGCCATCTTGAATTTCCTAAGCCCACAGCACCAAATGTTGTAGCAGGATAGCTTAAACGTGGGTCAGGACACCCAACAACACCTGGAACATGAGTGGAAAGGTCCCAAGAGGGAAAGGTGTCTTAAGTGGCCAAGGGTTCAGGGACAAGCAGTGGAAGCTGCTGTCCCCCCAAGGGTGCAGGCACCAGCAGTCGAAGCTGCTGTACCTGTCCAGAAGGGTAAGGGATGTGCAGTAAAAGCTGCTTTCCCCCCTGGGGGAGGGACATACAGTGGAAGCTGCTGTCCCCTCCAGGGGTTTAGGGACTGGCAGTGGAAGCTGCTAGCCACCCCCCACCCCCAGGGTTCAGGGACCGGCAGTGGAAGCTGCTGTCCCCCTCCAAGTGTTCAAGGACTGGCAGTGGAAGCTGCTGTCCCTTTCCAGAAGGGTAAGGGACATGCAGTGAAAGCTGCTGTCACTGCCCAGAAGGGTGAGGGACATGCAGTGGAAGCTGCTGTCCCAGCATCAGTGGGTGATGCCATTGCCCAGGCCTCTAGTGGTCCAGCATCTGGTGCACTTAGTAGTCCAAGCCCTACAGGGTCATCATCGCATGCCAAGAAGGCAAAGCCGCATGGCAGGAAGAGGTTCAACCCCGTGGCATGGCAGAGGACACCAGCACGTTGACAAAGATGAAGCTCAATGATCCTCACAGACTACATGGACGATCACCACCATGACATGTGCCTCTAACCAGGGAGCACCCATACACCTGCCCAGCGTATGGTTGATTGGCAGCATGTCACAGATGAGATAAATGCCTTTGGGTGTGAGAAGTGCACTGCTTCTCAGGTCATGAAGCAGTGGAATAACCTCAACCGTCGCACCAATGACTAGATGGGTGCCAACCTCGCCTCTGCTATGGCAACTGGAGGGGGGTCACCAGAGGAGGTGTAACTCACCCCATATGAACAGGCTATGAGCCATTTCATTCATATGGATCAGGTGCAAGACATGGGAGGCCTGCCAGATTACGAGAGCATGTCCGGTGAGTGACTAAGCTTGTGCATCCTGAGTACATGTAGGGAAACAAAACCAAGATGTATGATTGTGTTGCGCATTTGCATGCTTTTGAATGACTGCCCTGGCTGAACCATGTCATGGTGAACTGACTCATGCCCAGGGTACTCTAGAGTGTCATACATCCAATGTACATGGCATTGTGAAAGTAGTCATCCCCCACCAGCGTACACAAACAACATTTTCAAATGCTACCACAATGTGGCATTTAGTTAGTTGCATCAATGATGTCAGTGACTCTGCTCTGCTAGACAAGTGCTTGTGTCTGAAGAACGTGTTACACATCATGCACTGCATGGAGTAGACTGTCCATTTACACATGTACATAGGTGGTTCCATGCTACAGATAACTTCCATGAAGACTACCGGCGGCCTCACAGTATGTCATGAGTTCCATTCCATTTTTCAACACTGTGCACATCCCTGCTGCAGCTATGGCAATGACCCCAGTGTCAAATTTATGTGAGGATTCATCCCTGTTACCCACACTCACCACACACTCCATGGGTCCCTGCCCCTGTCCCTCTTGTGTGCCACTGTCCCTTCTTCCTATCTCCCAGTGCATGTAATTACTCTCTCCACATCACACACCTTGTCTAGGTGTTACTCTTACAGTCATACTTCACCTGGGACTCCACACTCAGGCGATGTCCACATTTTGTGCACTCCCTGTTCCAGTTCAACACTGGTGTGGCATGTGATTGATGTACACTTGGATGTGAATATGTGTGTATGTGTTGACATGTAACATAATATGATGTTACAGACCCACACTACCATGCCGATTTAGCATGTATTTGTCAATAGTTTTTTGTGCCATGGGCCACAATGTGCTTTTAGAGAACCATGTCTGTTGCCAATGTGTCCCTGGCATCATCACCTCCACAAGGACATATACATGTTAGGGAGAATTTGCCACAATGGCTAATTTCCCTTACCTACTGTGTCCCTCAGCTGCTTTGCAGGATTTCTAGGATTAATTGTTTTCACCTGGTAAGAGTGTGAGCCTTTTTCCCCACTCTTACATGTGTTTTTCTATGTGTTTAACATTGTTGGGTTCATAGACTGTGGAGTCTGACCTACTCCACATGCCTCATTTGTTTACAGTGTGTCACATAGCACCTTTAGTGCAGTGACACAGGGTTGTCTTTTTCAGGCTTCCCACTTTAAACTCCATTTTCTGGGATTGATTACTGTCTCCCAGAACATGTAAAGTTGCCATTGACTTTATTAGTCTTTTTAAATCCACAGACCCAGTACAAACTATCTTCCATAGATCACTTGAAAGGGTAAATAGTTATCCCTTTGTGTCTGTTTCTCATGGAACATTATGTCATTCCCCTTTCTTTAGGATTTGGCTGGTGGCAGTGGTATCTACCATTTTCTTCCTACCGTGGACTATGAAAATAGCCTTGGTACTGTTTTAGTTTATGTTAGTAGCCTCAAACTTTAATCCACTGGACCCCTTTTAATTTTATTTGGTTCCGACTGGGTTTATTCAGTATTTCTTTCTGTAAAAGTATTTTTCGTGTTATACTCTGCACGCCAAACCAGGTTTGGTTCCTTTGTTCGTCGTCCTTTGGTGGGCTTCTGAACAGACACCATTAAACGCAGATCTGAAGTTCGCCTGGGGATAAGCCATAGGTACTTTAATAAAAGCCGCCTACAGACCATAACATGTACGCTTCTAGCCACCTCTTAGTTACCTTCTTGCTCACTCTAGTTCAGCCTCTCCCCCAGACTATAGTGGACAATCACTCTCCCCTAGAGATTTCAAAAATAACTATAAACATGACCTCATCATTATTACCAGGGATCGAACCCACTAAATTTCTGCCATCCCTCAACACTAACTCCCACTACCAAAATATCAGACCCATTACATTCTTACCTGAACTAACTCAAACTATTAAGACCATTACTGCCGATCTAGTTTCTTATCCGGTAGCCACAGAAACCCTAAACCCTTCACAAAGGATAAACCTATATGCTAGGAAACCTACTCTCAACCAGCCTTGCGCCATTAGAGACAGAAATGCCAGGCTAGGTTCAAGATTTAACAGAAACCTCTGCCAACAGCCTAAACCACAAGACGAAACCTATCCCTCCCATAGTAACAAATAACTCTACTACAAAGACTCCTAAGAAAAAAACGAGTTAAACTAGGAAAGGATAAAACTAGCCCACTGGACGCAACTATCCCTCATCTAAAAGGGGCTTTAATTAATGCCAGATTGATGGTGGCCCATGCCACTGATCTAGCCAACTAAATTAACACAGGAGACTTCTTAGCTGTAGCTGAGACCTGGTTACATGAGGCTCCAGGACACTCCCTCCTATTGGCCATACCCGACAGTTACACTATGGTGAGAGCTGATAGAGTCACATCAAAAGGAGGTGGCATTGCCTTTATCGCCAAGTCAAGTCTAGGGCTCAGAGTAACCACTTCGCCTGCCATTAATTCTTGGGAACTACTCACAGTTAAACCCTCCATGACCAAGACAAGTGGGCTACCATAACCCTAACGACCAACAGGTGATGGCACGATCCAATGCCTTAACTGAACTAGGCTTTATACAAAGAGTCAATCAACCGACTCACGAGAATTGAATATTAAATTGGGTTGCAGACTTCAATTTGAAAACTTTAATTTAATCTATTCAACCCTTATCCTGTACTGACCATTATATTATCTCCTTCACTACTCAGACCAAACGTATAAACACCAAAATGAAGCAGATAGTGCCTCCCCTCCTTAGTCGGAGCAAACAAAACATAACCTCGGATAAGCTTATGTCTTTGCTTAGACCTACCCTGTATGATTCATCAGAATTATCTGACCCAGCCGAACTAGTTGAACTGTACAACTCCACTATAACTAAAGCCTTAGACATCATTGTTCCACTTAAAATGCAAAAAAGCAAACCAAAAGCACACCTCAACACCTGGTTCACCCCCCAGTTAAAAACCATGCATGAAGACAACAGAAAGCTAGAAGTTGTATGGAGAAACTGCCCGTCCAAAGAAAATAAACTCAAGCTATTTGAATTATCCCACAAATAAAAAGCTGAAATCTTATGGACTATAAGAGAAACATACAATGACAGGATTAATTAACTTTGTGATCCTACGAGAACCGGAATCCCCCATACCCACTGAAGATTCCTGCATCAAGGAAAACATATGTCAGCCAAAAGACTCATTAACACTAAACCAGATTCATACATTAAACCTGAAGAACACCACACAAATCGTCCTCCAAAATTCTAATTTGCACAAGTATCTATTGCCGAGGTGGAAAAAAATATTGCTTCACTTAAGCCTTCAAGATGCCAAGGTTACATATGTCCTGCCCAAATAATTAAAGAAGCCGCCAGAGACCTGGCCCCATTTATTACTAAACTAATAAATGCATCATTTCGCACATGCAGAGTACCAACAAACCTAAAGTATGCCTGGGTCCTTCCGCTGTTCAAGAAAGCATCATTAGACCCAACCATCCCAACCAACTACAGGCCTATCACAACAGTCCCATTCCTCCTCAAAATCTTAGATAAGGTGGCATACCTACAAATCCAGCACTACCTTGATACCAAAAATCTCCTAGGATTAAGACAAGCAGATTTTAGACCACATCATGTACTGCAACTGCACTGATTTACTTAAAAAAGCAAATTGACTCATTCAAGGACAAAAGACAATGGTCCTCATTATGAGTTTGGAGGTAGCCATGCTGTAATTACCGGCATGGCTACCTCCAAACTCGTGTCCGGGTCCCGAAAAAAGGGAATTACCGGGCCATTCTGACTTTTGTGGGCCCGGTAATTCCCATTTTTGGGACCCGGACACGGTACGTCCCCATTCCCATTTGAGCCCCCATAGGGCTCAATGGGAATGGGGAGGATGCTAACAATGGACCTGTTAATGACGTGTCCATTGTTAGCATCCTTGTCTGCTCGCGGGTGTCGGTATGCATGTCTGGCCAGACCAGACGTGCATACCAAAACCCGCGAGCAAACTCGTAATGTGGCCGCCCAGTATGAACGGTGTCAGTACCTTACCGGCACCGTTCACACCACGGCCGCAAAAGTTGTAATGAGGTCCAATGTGCCTTTCTCCTGTTATAAGACCTATCGGCTGCCTTTGACCTTGTGGACCATACAATCCTTTGTAAACACTTGTCCTCTGTGGCCAACTTCTCTCAAGAAGCCTCCGACTAGAATAAATCCTTCCTCAACAACAGGTCAATGAGGGTCTTCTTTCAGTGGACAGTTGCCGACCCATCCCCGATCCCATGTGGAGTCCCCCAGGGCTCATGCATGTCCCCAACCATGTATAACATCTTCACTAATCCATTATTTGACCAGTTGGACCATCTGGGTATCATCTACACCAACTATGCAGATGATACTCAGATACTCCTACCATTCTCTGGAGAATATGACTTAGATCTAGCCCTTTTAAACAAAATCTACCTAGTCATTCAGGCATGGATGGCGGCCCATGGCTTATGTCTGAATGACGATGCGCAATACACATCATTCAATATTAATGGTATTACCATCAAAGTGGCCAAAGAGACCAAAACTTTAGGCTTTTACTTAAACGTTATGTTGATTCTGGGCAGGTCAGTCAATGCCACGTCCTCTGCAACAGCATACAAGTGCAAGTTGATTCATGCTTGCAAACCATATCTATCCAGCAAGAGTTGTACTACTCTAGTTAGGGCCTTAGTTTTGTCGAAATTTGACTATTGAAACACCCTCTATGCAGGAGCCAGCAAACAGACTACTACCAAACTACACATTTTACAGTACAATGCTCTGAGAACCGCACTAAGCATTCCAAAGATATAGCACATCTCTGAGGCCAGAAGAATAACCAAATGGCTATCTAATAAGAGCAGGATTCATCTCAAACTAGTCTCTATCACCCACAAATGTTTATACAATGCTGCCCCACAGTACCTCCAAGAGAAAATCATCAGAAAATCATCATCTTGTCCTACTAGAGCTGTCCAATCCTGCTGCATTTTAGTTCCCAGATTTAACCTGAAAGGAACAGGTGGAAATAGCTTCCCAGTCCAAGCCACCCAATACGTAAATGCTCTCCCCTTGCACTTCCGAACTGACCAGACCTTATTAAGCTTTAGGAAACACTTGAAAACCTGTCTCGTCTCAAACGACATCTGAATACAACCATATTGCTCTGCAAGCTCACTTTTTTCTGAAAGTTCTCTTTGTATCATACTGTATTGTACTTTACATTAATTTCTGTTACTCCCCTGTATTGTAAATAGTAATATCTTACCAGTAACAACCCTGTACTGTGCATAAAAACTGCATACTCTTGTCGCGTCCAGATACCTTCCGGTGAGGAGCACATTACAAATAAATAAACAAACAAACATGTGCAGGTAAATATGGGTTTTGTGTTCCGTTGTACATGTGTGCTGTGTCAATGGTACTTCACAATGGCTGTTTTAAGGTCTTCTCCCATGTTGTTTCAGTAATCTGTGATCTGGCGTCCATGTTCCCCATGCCCTCCACCAGGCACTGTCCTTCATGTACCTGATTAGGAGACACAGTTCCAGGTGAAGGTAATGCGGGATTGACACCATGCTGGCACAGTCAGTGGGTACGTTTTAGCACGGTCTTGCATGTTGATCATGAAACATTGGTGTGCATGTTTGCTGCATGTCTTCCTTATCTTATATGTCCTTTGCATGCTGACATGCCGGTATGGTAATTTAAGTGGTTCTCTTGTCACTGTGTTACCTATCTATGCGTATTCCTCTATGGCTGCACCTACTGTGCTGTACAGCATGTCATTGTACATTTGATAACAAGGCAGTGCACTTGATCTGGCATTTCCCTGTGTCACTCTCTCTCCCTCTCTCTGATGTGGTACACTGTACTGCTGGGATAATCACAATCTATTTCCATTCACCCTGTGGCAACCTGTGTTGTTCCTGCAGTGGGTGGTGTCTGCATATTTTCTTTATGAAATCATTTGTTGTCATGTATGTGCATGTTGTTTCTGCTCTTACTATGCATAGTATTCAATTTAGGGGATTGTGTGCATTGTATGTAAGGCAGGTGGGTTCCCTGGACAGGCAAACGAATAGCATTTGCTGACATGTGTGTGGTATTTGTATGGGAGTGTGGCACTGTGTGTGTTCACTTTGGATTCACTTAACTTGTGGTCCAAAACTACTTCTTAAGGGGAGCATGTTTCAGAGGGGGTGCTTCTAATGATGGATATAGACATGTTCCTCAGAGGGATTGCTGGGGCCACTGTTCACTGATTATAAAAAATGTGCATTCTAACTGTGTGGGACTGTCATGGTTGTTTGGAAGTGGGTATCACGGTCATCTGTTTATGGACTGTGGCAGGTGCTGATGGTCGAGCTGATGTGTTTCTCATTGAACTTTGATCATGTGCAATGAGTGACACTTCAGATCCCAAGCAGTGTTTGTCGGATTATGGCTGTATGTCACATTTGGCCTGTCTTGATTATGGATGAACTATTATGGTATGCAGCACCAGTTTGAAGCCACAAACATGTTGGTATGTATGCATTTTTGTGGGATGATATGTTGTGTACCAGACATTAGGATTAATGGTGTTTGTGCTTTTTCATGAATTTTCCATGCTTGCAGCACCATGATGTTTGCAGCTTCTAGTGCAACACGGCTGGGTGCATGGTACTGCCGCATTTGAATCAATGCAGTATTTTGACCATTTGTATGCTGTAACAATGAAGTCTGCATTGACCATGGTCTGGTGGTTAACAGTGTACTTTTAGCATGATTTTATCATTGATTGATGTATCGCATTGCTTAGTGTTGTCTGCTTATGTCTTCCATTGATGCTCCCTCGGTGGGCAGCAGTATAGTGTGACATCAAACATGGTTCTGGCGGAAGTGCAAGAGGTGAGTATTTCAGTAATTGCCAATCCATCCACTGTATATTTTGCAACAGCTCCTTCACAGTACTTTTGGAATGCGCTTGCATCTCGTATGTTTTCCAAATACACAGGACTAACTAAAACTACTTGTGACATGATCTTCAAACACAACCCTCCACACCTCTGACCCCCTACCACTCACTCTCATCATTCCTCATTCTCCTCATTCACTCATGTCACCCCTGAAGTAGTCACCAGAGTTGACAACTTTATGAAGGTGTCACCCCAACTGGTATGCCGGTGCACCTACAGAACCATCAATGGCAGCATCTCCTCTCTGGCAACTGCTCTTGCTGATCTCTGCAACCACTCTGTTTCTGCTGTTGTTTCCATCCTCCATCAAGCACTCTCATTGCGCACCATCCTTACTATGCCATATGCCGAGCCTTCCTGACCAGCAAACTACTGGCACATTTCTTTCAACACATTCCTGGGGATACTGCTGGACAAATGTTGCCTCCCACAAATCGACGCCTTGAGGTCTTTGTTGGGGATGTCCATGGATGCCAGTGTTGATTGAAATCGTCTGATCCACAGATCCTGCTCTCCAGTACGCAAATGAATAAATGGTAGCATCATTCTATTCATAATTTCCAGCTGTCATCCTCCTTGGTATCTCATCTGCTTTTCACAGAGTGAGGCATTTCATCCTCATTAAAACACTCCTTGAACAGCCTTATAACACCCTTATAACTTATTCCCCCTTGACTAATCCACACAATACTTTCAAAATGCATTACCAATCAGCCCTACACTTTGTGTGCACAGATTTGTGCAAATTCATCAAATGGCACCAAAGTTGTAAGCCACCCAAAAACTGCTCAACCTATGGAAAGTCCAACTTAACCATAACTATAGAATCGCTACTGCAGACCCTGTAATATCAAAGTTCTCAAGGGGGAGCGTGGGGGGGTGTCTACAGACTGTCTCTGTAACGTTGTAAGCTAATAATGTATTTAACTTTGTTTTGCAATGTCCACTTCCTCCAGCATGTTTCACAAGTGTTCCAGGATATTGTTTGAAGCTAACATGTCTATATTAAGCATGCCATGATTGGTTCATTAACAATAAGGACCTTATGTATGTATGATTGTGGCTATGACGTATTTGAGGGCCTAGTTGAAGGATGTACAGGCAACATTAAGAGACTCTTCTGAATCTAGGATATAAATCATATTTATATGCCTTCTCATAATATTGACTGAGATTCCTGAAATCTCTGTGACACAGAGTAAGAAGAGTAATGGCACAATAGTGTTATAACTCTAGTCACATGGGGAAGTAAAGAAATAAAGAAAACATTCCTGAACATTAACAATTGCTATGCTGCATATTTTCAAAAGTGTGTTTAGGAGAAAGAATATCTGTAGAATGATCTGTCTAACTTCAAAAACCTTAACTACTTCCCCTCTCTTTGCCCAGCCACCAGTGCCCATGCTCTGCTGTTTCCAGTCATCATCTATCACCAGACAATTCTTCTGTGGTCCAATGTTGAGCTCCATTCATCATAATAAAACTATGGGGCTAACCTTCTCGGGTTTGTATATCAAGACAACACCAATGATTTCAAGCTGTATAATATGCATGTATAGGTCATGTCTTTATGTGTATTATTGCATCGCTTCAGTACACCTACGATAGGAGTTGGTGTCATGAGCCATTGCTGCATGGTTATGCAAGGCTTACCTGTAACCCATTTCGTTTCAGCTGCAAGTTAATTATTGTAAGGCATATGTTCATAATAATCGAAATAATAATAACACCCGCAGGTTCCTGGAAAATACTCATTGCAATGTTTGAGGATAAAGGCAGGACCACACATCGTTGGCACATTTGTTGACTTTAAAAAAAAATAATTTCTGATTATTTGCTTCCCATTTTTTTGAGTTACAAGATGAACACGGTAGTAATACATCGTTTGCAAGACAATGGGTGAACCTATTATAGCATAGAACTATCCCTTGATATTGAAAAGTTCATCTGAAGAAGGCCTAAAATGTACCTATGCAAATGTTCCGGGATTCCACAGTGTTCAATATAAAAATGTATCTAATTGAAAATCTAGACACCTCAGTAGGCATTGAAAAGGTTCCTGAATGGAATACTCTTAACTGATTTGCAGGCAGAGGAGCAGCCATCAATTTGCTTCTGTTGATGGCATTCAAAGAGGCGTGATTGATTTGCACTCTCTACTCTTACCTTGTTAATGCTTTGGTTTTAAGGGCCCCACATTCATTGCACTGACATTTCTTGGACCGTTCTGTATCCTAGAAATGAGGACACAAAAAAACGGTCTTTCAATAGAAAGGTCCTTGTCCTGTCTATCCGCTATAGACTGCTTTGTGGGTCTGTCTCTAAACACACTTTCTATTAGCACGAGGTTCAAACACTCTTTAATCCCCTTTTTTCTAAGTATCAATATGTCCGAAACTGCTATCACTCAGCTTCCTTCTTTGTAACCACTATTTACTACTTCCACCTCGCCTTGATCCTCATTATACTTTGATCTCTTGGCAACATTTGACATGTGGATCATTTCGCCCTTCTACAAATTGTTTTCCTTTTATTTTGAAAATATCATGCCCAATTGCTTGACGACATTTTTCTCCCACTACTCATTTTCCATTTCATGGAACTTCAGTAACTCTGTTCCCTAAAATCTTCCATTTGAGGATCAGTCCTGAGCCTACTCTTGTTCACCTTCTATACCTCCACATGGGCAAACTCATCCCATCCATAGGGTTCAATGTAACTTTTTTGTCCCTGGTACTCAGACCTTGTTTTACTTTTCCTAATTCAGTCCGACTTTCTCTGAAAGCAACACCATTTGTCTCACCATTATCGGTCACTGGGTGGCTCTATGTTGTTTCATGTTAAACTCCTGCAATGCAGAGTCATCTTGCTTCCTACCTCCAATGCTGAACCCACTCTCCCATCGCCCATCCTCCATCTACCTCCCTTCTGTCCTCCTCACTCAAAGCTTAAACACCTGATGGTCTCTTTGACAGCAACCTCAGTCTCCAATGGTTTATTAGAGCCACCCAAAAGAGCAGGGATTACATGCTCAAGATAAGGAAGAACCACCCACACAGTGGTGTTCCTAGGTCTGAAAAAACCTGGGGCAACACTAATGTGGTGACTGTCAGGCCTCAGGGCCCCATGGCTAGCTACCGTTTGGCTGTAGCCCCTGAGCTTCTATCTGGGGCTACAACTAAAGGACCCACAGCTAGAGCCCCTAGACTCTCCCTAGCAACGCCTCTGCAACCAAACCTTTGGCTAAAATAATATGGCAAAAACTCTAAATCAACTCCTTCGTCTTTCCCTCTGCTCTGTATCTCAGTGAAACAAAGTTCTCACCTTTGCAACATGAACCTCGACAACATACCGGGATGTACTGCGACCTTTATATATCATCACCATACTGGATGGCTCTACACACAACATACCTCTCATTTCATGTTCCTGTTCTTCATTGTCAAATCTATGCAGGAACTTGATCAGCCTTACCTAGCTGACTGCATATCTCTTCACTTTCCCTCTCGATCTCTGCAACACTCCTCTCTCCACAATGTCTGTCCTTTTGGTATGTCTCTTCTTGCCCCTTCCACAGTAATGCTTACCTCCAATGATTAAATCCCTCTCCCACCGAAGGGTTGTCCCTAACATTTGGCCCTGTCCAAATGAGCCCCGAGCTGTCAATGTAACTTACAAATGTAAACATACAAATTGTGCCTATGTAGATTCTGACACAAGGCTATTAATAGATGTTGTTATTTATATGTCTATTCTCTTGACACTGTCCACAGTCTGCATTTCATTATACTACCACTCCATCACCGGATGTACTCTCATCTAGTCAACCATCATATATTGTAAAGGCATCTTATCCACGAAATCCTCCATTATCTATAATGAATCCTGTGCTTCTTGTCAGTTTTGGAAAAGACACATCAATTGTTTATTATAAAAAAGTAAGCACACAAAAATGCACATCCAGCAGGACCATTATTGCCTGGAGAGAACAGATTTCAATCGTTCATTAAATCCTGACCTTACAGGACACATCTTGATGCGTATAAAAGGCCTCCAGCAAAACACTTGCTCAGACCAAAGCCTTCATAGCGAAGCTGCCAACATTTTCAGATCGGTACTGACCACAGCCACATGTTCTAAGCCTGACACATTCTGCATGAAGTTAATTTACTCCTCTTTAAACACTACCAGAGTATCACCAAAATCTGAGAAAATGCAAAATCATTAAAAGAAAAGAAAAATCTCTGTTTGACCTATTGGTCAAAATCGAGCAAAGCCTACAAGAAAAGTTCAAGGCAATTATTTAACACTTTTTAAAATGCCAATACTTTGTGGCTAATGTCAACATTGTGGTCTCTAAAATGCAACCCCTGGATGTCGATAAACCACAAAAGAGGAACGTTAGTTGCATTTGTGTGCATAATTTCAAAAGAATGTTCAATGTTTGTCACATTGCAACAAGGAAATATGTTCGACATCTTTTCAGGGGCGATTCCACATTTTCCCGAATAATGTGCTTTGTGAAAATGTATACCTCGCTCTTGCAATTACTGCACATCCAATAAAAACGAATGTTGTAATTAGTTACACGTTTGCTTAGATCATTTGTAAATCGGAACATGTTGTGTGGAGTGAAAAAATGGTAATTTAGATAGCACAGAAGCAAAGATGTGACACTGTGTTAATTAATTCCATCTGCTGCTATTTCTTGCTGGCTTGCATGTTCCACTAAAACAAAAATGAATGCATTCGTGCAACATATAACGAACACACACACACACACACACATTATTTGCAGAATGTAATGCTCTCATTGTGGATGTTCTAATAAATCCAGATCGTTCTCCTGAAATCCCTGCTGTGCGTATGCCTGAAACATGTTTCACTACAGTCTTGGATAGGTTTTCATTTTTAAATAACTAACGTTGCAATGACTTTTCTGTAAGTCTTCATTTACAACCGCATAATTGCTTAGGAAGCTCCATTGGGTAGGAATTCCCAAAATACATACGATCGCATAGAATTGTTGTCGATAGTGTACAATGTAACTATGGCGTGCAGGCAACCTCAGAAGTCACACACAGCTGACCTAGCTTTTGGAAACACAACAGTAAACGTATCAGTGATCAAATCCCCACAATAGTATTTAGCAATGAAAACACATTGCAGTTAAGAATTAGTTTGTGGACGCCCTATTAGTTGCAACGAGTTTGCCTATTAAATGTTACATAGCTGTCAGGGTGCAGACCCTTGGAACACACTTCATGACACCCTGAGTGTGTGGACCAAATACCTAATCGCATGAAAGTCTTAAGAATCTCAAGGATCATTTAATGTATGAAGCTCGAGCATGCCTGCTGTGGAGCAAGGCACCATGCATAGCTGATTCTCAGTCTCCATAAACAGTTTTTATTTTTTAGAAATCATTATGATATGCTTATGCAAGAAAGTCGATTTCGTTGGTGCAGTTGTGGCTACATAGTTAAGAGGAAACCTAGCATCTATTCACTTGTTGAACATTTTATTGTTAATAACTTTGGACTTATTCGATTCTTCAGTATGAAACCTTTCAAAAGATAATTTGGAACTGGGTTGGAAACAAATGGAAAGCTGTGCAAAAGAAGCTTCAGTAGTTGTAATGAGACAAATAAAGTGTGCATTTTGTTTTGGGGTTGTTTGCATTGTTTTTTCCATACGTGATATGTAATATGGTGCACAGCCTAAATCAATAGATGGACTAGCATCAACATCTATTTTTACTTTGGTGGAAATCCATCAAGTAGTTTTTTAAGCTTAGGCAGAGTCTGTGGTGCCCCCACAGCATCACCATCTTTTAAATGCCTCCAATAGGACATTGCAATTTGTGAGGCTTTTCAGAAATGAAAATCCAGCATTTATTATTAGAAATGTGATCATTAAAGTATTTCCACCAGTATGGGAAATCACATTGTGCGTGACATTGATATGATATGATAAGATATGGCATCTGTAACGCGCCTATACACAAGTGTGTCAAGGCGCGATGATGCAGGGAGGGGGAACAAGGGGAAGACAGACAACGATCCTACTAGGCCAGGTGTCATTTAGATCACACAAGTGCAGGGGTAGGGGGGAGGTAAAAGTGCAAGGGGAAGGGGAGGGGGAAGTGCAGTACAGGGTAAGTAGAATAAATAATAAATAATAGGGCCAGCTGGTGGCAAGGGCAAGGTAAGTGCAGACAAGTGCTGGGGAGGGGGGGCTGTAGGGATACAGAGACAGTCCCGCAGTGCAGGGGTTGCCAGGGAGGCAGTGCAATTGGAGAGTTGCTGGGACAAGGACCGAGGTCGGAGAGAGTGGCCCAGTTGCAGATTCAGTGCAGTTTCAGTGAAGAATTTAGTAGGGGAGAGGGAGAGAGAAAGCAGAAGCAAAGAGGAAGGTTTTGAGGTGCTTCCAGAACCGGAGATGGTTCTCCTCAAGTTTCAGGGAGGCAGGAAGGCTGTTCCAGAGGGAGGCCCCTGCCGCTGAGAGAGATCTACCCCAGCTCGTTTGAAGTGGGAGAATGGAAGACCAGGCTCCCGTCCTTCACCTCTCGCGCGTGGCCTAGAGGGTCACGACCCAGACACCCGCCACGAGAAGAGTTTGTCCATTTACCAGATGACCAAATACCCTGGTATAGGAACATACGGATGTGTCCATCTGCTTGCCCAACAGCCCGCACTGGCCATGCCGACACCTGCGGCACGGACCAACTAGACTAAAATCTACACGTCGTTAGAGATGCCATGACGACCTAGACAACGGGAAGCACATCTGTACAAATACACACATTGGACATTCCCACACCGATCTACACGAAGAATATACTCAGTGCTATGACTTAGGCGACAGGCATATTCACGGACGTGCATCTTTATTATTTTTACATAGGCTTTCAAAATGCAGAAACGCAAGACGCGTCATGAACTCATTTACAAAGCTTGCTCACGCTTCTCTTGAAACCAGTTACCACCATAAGAACTATAATGAAGACACGATACTGGTCATGGAACTATATGCTACTATAACTTAAAGCACCCATGCACCAACCGGACCACTTATGCACCAGGCCCAAGTAGGCCTCAAACAAGAGCTCCCGTGGACATTAACACAGCAAGAGTCTGGTTGCTGATCCTGCAGAAGGGGCCCGGTGAAACAACCAGCCAAGGTCGCGATGTTGCAAACCCACATTCCAAGAACAAAGCATCAAAGGCACGATGTTGCAGCCTCACACTCCGCGCACCAACGTTAAGGTCACACCTGCAAATTAAACCAGACACACAGTGGAAAAGCAATATTAATTGTGCAGAATTCTGCCTCAAACACGGTCCCTCCCCACATGACCAAGCCGAACCTGACGAGATGCCAAACCCAGGAGAGAAAAGGCATCTGGATCCCTCGCTACGAGACACAGGCAGATACACTTGAAAGGCTCAATGGACATCTGCGACAGTGGGAGCGGTCAGCCTTCCAACTATGAATAAATCCTCACATTGTCTGCACGTACCCATATTGAAACATTGTTACAATCACAGGTACACCGAGAGCTGGGAACAACGGTGGTCCCAGGCTGGGAAGCTCACGGGTGCACCAAACAGAACATGGGGCTCTTATCTCAGACGTCAGTAATATTAACCAATCCTCAGGAGTCTTCATTTAACAATTTTCATGTATCTAATTGTAGGGACAACCCAGATATATCACCTGACTACCCTTTGTCCAGTATCATTGTCCTCTATATGTGCGCTATACTAACCCTACCACTCGAGCAACCAATTAAGAGTGGCGATAGGTTTTTTTGTTAACTTTCTGAAGTGACGCGAATAGCGCGTCATAATGCAGTAAAAAGGGCCTGCGAGCCCCACGATTGTGTGTGTGTCAGGACGGACGCGTACGCTCCTTGACCCATCCCTGCCGTTTTTGTCTAATAAACAGCAGAGTCACCTTGCTCCTTGTGTGTGTCTCTCACTCTGTCTCAACTGGGATATACGGGAGGAGTTGGGGCCTCCTTGCCTGGAGGTCCGCGGACGGCCCGGCCGACCCCGGCAGAATTTCCCCCCGACAAGTTGGAGGCACCGCTGAGATCTGTTTAAGATCGACTTTTTCTTTTTTACTTCGACCTTCTATTTTTAATTTTTCCAGGCACTCCCGTTGCGAGGAGGCCCGGCGGCGCGGCCCCCTCTGCCCCCTTCTGAGGACTACAGGACCATCGCAGAGCTACGAGAAGACCGGACGGCACAATCCGGATATTGGCCCTCGGGAGCCGGTTGATAAGTATCCCGCCCGCGGTTGGCGAGTGTCCAGACGTGGTCCAGACGAAGGGAGGTGGCGAGCCGCTTGGAGGGGTGCACGCAGTCGAGCGGCCCTGCATCGAGAGAACTTGGTGAGCATGACACGCACAACAAGCAATGCGAAATTGTGAGGGAGGGGGGAGGAAGTGAATGAGGGAGGTGTTGTACAGATGCGCGGCGAAGGTCTAACAACTTAGTGTTGCCAATGGAATGAATGGTAGCGAAACGAGTGCGAGAGCAGTCGGCTACGTTACGCGGAAGAGGGAGGGCGGAGCACGAAAACATCACGTGCGGCCGCTCGTAAGGCACTGATTGGCCTAAGTCGTGACTACGTGTAAGGGTGGGGATGTGTGTGTGTGGTTTCCTACGATTTGGCATTTATTGATCAATGAGTAGACGAGGATCCCTATTGTTCGAGCAAGAAACTCGATAGGTAGATGACGATTCCCTGTAGGCGGTGGCTAGTTAACTAAGTTGCCCAATACGGAAGATAATTGGCTGGTTAAGCCCTCCTGTTGAGGGGCGTATCACACGCGAGGCGACGCAGCATGTGCAGTCCGATTATATTATTGATTTGATTACCTTGTTCCAGGAGTGACAGGAAGACAGCTGTAGGGTTAGCGGGGGTAGGTTGCAAGTGTATTTTGAAGTTAAAAGAACATAATAAGAATGTACCAGTAGCTCGAAGAGATTGGTGACGTCACCAGTAGGGATTTAATAGGATAGCGCGAACACAAGGAAGTTTGGTTTTGGGAGTGGTGGGGAAGAGAAATGTGATAAGGGAGCGGGCGCGGAGATAAACGATAAACGAGTGGATCGGGAAAAGGAGAAGGGGAAAGGGGCGTGGCTGCGCACGGAGAACGCCGGCCACGGCAAGTGTAACAGGGGGAGGAGAACGGGGAAACAGGACGACTGTATAAGAGCTTCGTAAAGGGTACGCAGCCGCAGGAGGCTGTGTGCGCTTCGGCCGCAGGGGGCCGTAAGGGTGTAGTAACAGAAGGGAATCGACAAATGTAAAACCATACATAACGGATTGTCGTAAGTCCCCATACTTACGGGGCCAGGTAAACAATATAAGGTTGTATATTGTAAACTACTAGTGAAGGGAAGGATAACAAGTGGAGCGTCACTATGTCATACGGGACAGGGTCGGGAGGGTGGGGGAACACCCTCACTACACCATTACAACACATATGCACCACACTGCCACCCCATAGGGAGAAGTTAATAAAGTACAGCATAGAGTGGACCCAGGGGACGGATAACAAAATGTTAACACCATGGCCGCCTAATGGGAGTTTCGATCCATATGCCCAACATTCACTGCTAAACCATCTGCACAATACATACAAGGGGAAGAAATTGGCAAACCATGTGGAGGTGTTTAACTTATGGAGGATGTTCCAGGGGTCCCGACCGGGACCAAATGGAATGTTCACTATGGGGGAAACACCGGAAGAAAAGGAGACTAAGAAAGAAGGAGAGGATGGGAAACAGGGGCGTGAAAGCACAAAGAATACGGGGAACGGAGGAGAGGGAGGAGAAAAGAATGTTAAATCAGACGACATAAAAAAGGAACCGAACAACGAGATACCCATAACACCGGGAGTGAAAACGGAGGGAGGAGGGTTGTACCCTTTAAGAGAATTAGGAGAAATAGAAGGACAGTTAAGGGCGGCTGAAGGATACTCGAACCCGGCATACAGCCCTCCACCATATGTGGCTCATAGGAAAATGGCAGTGGGAGAGGGGAAGATTGGAGAAGAGCAGACTGTAGAGATAGGACATGATGAGTGGGTAGCTGCACAGATATTATTAAAATTACGAGGTTCACTAACTGGAGAAGAGAGGGAGGTAGTAAAGAGAACAGACGAGGATAGTGCAAGAGAGAGTGAAATGAGGGGGGAGGAGCTATTACGGCAAAAGGAAGAGATTTTAGAGGAAAGATTAGCAAAGCTAAGGGATGAGCAGAATGAACTGATCAAACAGCTTGAGAGGGAGGAAAAAGAGAGAGTGAGGAAAAGAAAAGAAGGTAAGAACGAATTGGAAAAATTAAGGGAACAAAATGAGGAGCAAAGGAGAGAAGCTGAAAGGGTAAAAGCAGCAGCAGACAGGGTATCAAGAGTAGTGTTGAGAGAGAAGAAGAAGGAAGAAGAAGAAAGAGAAAAGGAAATGGCAATATGGAAGAGGAGGGTACTATCAGAGACAGCTAAGAAATATGAAGAGGGGAAAATAATAGAAAGTATAGTAGAGAGAGAAAGAGTGAAATGGGAAAGGAAGAAAGAGGATGAAAGAATATTGGAACAGATGAGCAACGAAGTGATGGACGAATTGAAAAGGAAGAGGGAGGAAAATAGTAGGGAGATGGAGGAGAAAAGTGAAGGAGAAAGAGAGGGGAGGAGTAGGGAGAGTGAAAGATGGGGGGATGTATATAGAAGTAGAGAAGTAGCAACAACATCAGCACTAGGGGGAGCGGTTGATAACAAAGGAAAAGGAGAAATAGACCTAATAGACTTAGAGACAGTAACAATAAAAGGGAAAAAGGCAGAGTGGGGGGTGCCATTTATGAATGATTTTTGCAGTGAGGAGGAAGAAGGAGTGGAGAGAGAAGGAAGAAAGAGTGAAAGGGAAAGCTTAGATAAGCTATACCTCACTCGAACAAACATAGACTCGCCATGGATCAGTAGGAGAAGGGAGGACTTGGAGAGAAGTGAGGAGGGAGTGAAAGGACTAGTGGAAAGACAAACCCATGAAAACACACCATCCCCATCTCCATCACGCCCTCCCCCATCGCACCCTACATGCTCAACCACCGCACGCTCGCTGCGCAGAATAAAGCTCGCGCCCTTCATGGACGAACTGACACCCTATGCATGTCGGCTTAGAGACCTCCCTAGTCGCAGGCAAGACAGACAAATAAACACGCCCACATTAACTACAGGAAATGACGAAAGGGGAAAGGATGGAGAAGGAGTTAGGAGCAGGGGTAATAAGGACGGAATTGAAGAGGTAAAGGAACCGGAAGAAGAGGAGGGGTGTGAAGACCCGATATTGTGGAACATAAAGGGTGACACCAGACACAACTTAATGCCACTGTTGGAGAGAGGAGGGGTTAGACCACAGTACGTCCCTTGGAAGCATACGGATAAGGAAAATATAAAATGTAGGCTCCCATCACTAAGTGGAGGTGCGGGTAAGTGGATATATGAAATGGAAAAACACACCGCAGGATAGAAACTAGCAGTAGGAGATGTAAAGGGCCTGTTAACATCAATATTAGGGGATAGAGCGGATGACATTTGGAAGAGAGCGGGATTCCATGGGGTAACCATAACAAACACATCGCATGATGGGGCACCATTTGCAAACTGCAGACATGCGCTATGGCAGGCACTGAGAGTACAATACCCAGACACATCAGACATAGGAGCAATTACTTCCCGTAAGATGTGTGAGAATGAGGATCCTGTTGATTATATCCAGGATATCCAAGAGAAGTGGCGCATGGAAACTAGGGAACAATGGGACAAAACACCAGCCATATTTTATCATATCCTAGTACAAGGGCTCCCAGAAGGAGTTCAGAAACAACTAAAGAAAGTAGTGGGAATGGAAGCAAAACCATGGCCAGAAATACAACTGACTATAGTACATCACTGCAGGACATGGCAAGGAAAAATGAAACAAAAAGAAGAGGACAGGAAAACAGAAGAGGCTAAACTAGTACAGAAAAAACTTACTAAATACACAATGGAAGGGGCACTAATAACTACGCCCACACCAATGGCCCAAAGCCCCATACAAGTAGTGGCTGCACAAGATCCTGCTCAAATAGCACCTCCACAGACTATAACACAACAAGTCCCAGTCCCGCCACTGCAATTACACGCACCAAACATGGGAGGAGGGTACCCAATGCAAGGAGCTGGGTATTATAGTTATAATAGGGGGAGAGGAGGATTTATGAGAGGGAGAGGATACGGATATAATGCCCAACAGCAGGTGGGAGGACTTAGAAATTCCTACCCCACAGGGCAACCAGTATACCAGGACAACACAGGGAGCTTCCCATGGCAAAGCAGGGAACCACCCGTGTGTTGGAGTTGTGGGTTATTAGGACACATGTCACGTACGTGTAGGGTCAGGCCAGGAACACCAGCATGGAATGAACAAGCACAACCTAGGACCTCACAAGAACAGCAGGGCATACAACAACAGCAGACGTTACAACAAGGAAGTGACCCACAACAACAACAAATACCACAACAACAGCCACTGCCACAACAACAAGTAACGTTAACACAGCAACCCCAAACTCAACAAACGCAATTGGGTAGGGTGACGGTCTTGGGACACAACCCTTACACAGGGAATGGCCAATCATTGTACCCACAATAGGACACCCCACAGACGGCCTTGGTGTGTCCTATCCTGTCAGTAACACCTAATAGTGCGGAGGAGCCACGCATAGAGGTAACGATAGGTGACAAAAAATTATCATTCCTTGTTGACACCGGGGCAACCCGGTCTTGCATAAGGGAAGGTAAATTTAAGATGTCAGGCGAAGCCATGAACACCCAAGGATTTTCTGGGGCTAAAGGGTTGGTTCCCTTTACTGATAACGTTCCCTTATCTATTGGAGATTATGATCTGTCAGTTCCACTTTTATATTATAGTGCCTCACCAGTGAATATACTGGGGAGGGACATAATGAACAGGTTGAATATGACGATCTCCTTTACAGAGGATGGCATAATTTGCTCTACTCCAGGGATTAACATGCTCGCAGCACGACAGATTATGCAAGCATACTGTGGACAGACAGCGATTAGGGCGGAGCCAGTAGATGGCGAGCTATTCCAGTATGGAACAGACATGGCGTTTGCATGGATGCCAGGGATAGAAGGGAAAATATGGAGGAGGCCAGCAGCCTATCTGTTCCGACCAGAAACACCTGTTAATGAACCAGAAGGAAAGGTGTTTGTAATGGACATTGAGAGCATTATTGCAACAGCTGATTATATTGCTGTACATGCCCAAGATAAAGAAGGGAGAGCATGGAGGGCAGTGATAGCACTAGCAGAAGGATGTAGGCTGACCCAGGTGTCAGATGAGGAGCTGTTCTCAGAAGAAAAGGAGGAAGGTGAAATGGTGTTCATGATGAGTGTAGGAATATGGCTAAGGGTGGCTCACAAACAAGTAGCACAGAAAATTGCAATGGCACTTGAGGCACCCGCATGCACCCCAGTCCCCTTCTTTGAGGAGGATATGTCAAAGGTGCCCAAATCGTTATGGACTACTAGCCCTTATGACGTGGGATGCATAAAAAGCATAGGGGGTGTAAGGATAAAATTGAAAAAAGGTGCAATACTACCAAGAGTGAAACAGTACCCACTGTCAAGAGAGTCAGATGAGGGTATATATGAAACCATGACGGCTCTTATAAACAATGGCATATTGGTCCCCTCAGAGTCACCCTGCAACACGGCTGTGTACCCAGTGCGCAAGGCTAAAGGGGGGTCTTGGCGCTTCATACAGGACCTCAGGCCCTTGAATAACATAGTGGAAGCAGAGTATCCAGTAACAGCAAACCCGGCCACAATATTGTGTGGCATTCCAGCAGAAGCATCACGGTTTACAGTGATTGACCTTAAAAATGCTTTCTTCTCAATACCATTACACCCAGACTCACAAGATTTGACAAGCTTCACTTACCGAAATACAAAGTGGAAACATACCAGATTGCCACAGGGGTATTGTGAATCACCCTCAATTTTCAATAGAGTAATACAGATGGATTTGAGTAACGTTGAAATGGAAAGCACAGTGTTACAGTATGTGGATGACATAATAATTTGCAGTATAAACGAAAGTAAATGTAGAGAGGACTCCTTAAAAATGTTGACGATATTGGCTGAAAAAGGGTACAAGGTAGACATGAATAAGATACAATACTGTCAGGAACAGGTACCTTACATTGGCCAACTGATATCCCAACATGGAAGAAAGATTGCACCACAAAGAGCACAGGCCATTTCAAGCACTCCAATGCCACAGACTGTGAGAGAACTGCAGCAATTTCTGGGGCTGTGCAACTACTGTAGAGCATGGGTATTTGAGGTATTTGATTACAGTTCATACATAGGACCCCTGCTTGAGGGTTTGAGAGAAGCAAATAAAGGGGAGAAAAAGTTGAGGTGGACTATGGAAATGAGAGAGGCCTTTGATGAATTGAAAGACGCAATTTCAACTGCTCCGGTACTGGCATCCCCAGACTATGAGCGACGATTTTTTATATTTTCACATTGCGACTCAGCAGTGATGAAGGCAGTATTGGCCCAAAAAACGAGCATGGGCTATAAACCAGTAGCATTTTACAGCGGTCACTTAGACCCTGTGATGTTAGGCCACTTCCCTTGCAAACAAGGTCTCGCTGCAGCTGCTTTTGCAGTGGAAAAAGCATCAGCAATAACCCTGGGGTGTCCGACTACACTGTTTGTGGAACATACACTATTTGCAATATTGAATAAACCTAAGTCCACACTAACAACGCAAAGGGCATCAGGTTATGAGATCATCTTGTCTAGAGCTGAACTAGCAATTGTTAGATGTAGCACGGTTAACCCTGCAAGGTTCCTAGCAGAAGTAATTGAGGAGGGAGATTATGCCCATGATTGCACCCAAATAACTGAACTGTACTCGGGTACTAGAAAAGTTGAAGAAAACGCACTATAGGGAGGTGAGCTTTTGTTTATTGATGGGTCATCAACTATTGATCAAGGAGATGGGATAAGGAGGACGGGGGCAGCAGTGGTTAAAATGATGGAGGCGCCGGTGTGTGTGGCTATGAAATGTGTACAATTACCACAGCATTATTCTGCTCAAGCCGCAGAACTGGTTGCACTAATATTGGCATTGAAGGAAAGTTTTGACAAACGAGTAACCATATATTCCGACAGTGCATATGTTACATCCACTGTCCACTCAGGGCTATCAAAATGGAGAAGAAGAGGGTTTAGGAGAGCTGATGGCACTCCAGTGCAACATGCCCTCTTATTGGCTGAACTAATTGAAGTAATAAACGACCCCCAAGAACTAGCCCTAGTAAAATGCACCACACACACCAATGGGGAAGATCACGTCTCAAAAGGGAATGCAGCAGCAGACGCACATGCGAAATATGCTGCATACTTTGGTGAGATATGGAACCCTACAGACTCACAGAGAGGGAGAGGGAGGGGAATGGCTAGGGAGATGTTGATAAGAGAAGGGTACACCCATCTTCCAGCCACACAGATTATGGAGCTACAAGCGGCTGCACCAATGGCTGAAAAAGAAATATGGGTAAAAAGAGGATGTACAATGTCACCAACAGACGCATTATGGCGCCAGAGCGGCAGTGGGAAAGTTGTAATACCGTTGGCACTTTTAAACACCGCCCTGAGCCAATTACATCACCCAGCCCATACAGGCAAGGAAATAATTGCAGCACGAATTAGAGAAGATTGGTTCTGTCCTGAGTTAAATTCTCATGTGTCAAATTTTATCAGCAATTGTCTTACATGTCAGCAGTTTACGGCCGGTCATACCCTAAAGGTGATAAGAGGTACCATACCCCGGCCAGAGGGACCTTTTCGGCACCTTCACATTGACTATGTTGATATGATCAACATATGTCAAGGTAATAGGTATATGATTGTAGTAGTATGCCCATTCTCTAGATGGATTGAAGCAGGGCCCTGTTCACACCCAGATGCATTTAGAGCAGCCAAATTCCTAGTAAGGGAGGTCTTCCCCAGGTGGGGAGTGTGCGAGGTGTTAAGGTCAGACAACGGCCCACATTTCGCAAACGAAATGTTCCAACATATTACATCCTTGCTGAACATAAAACATACATTTGCATGTGCATACCACCCACAGGCTAACGGTGTATGTGAACGCCTGAATGGCCTACTGAAGGAGGCAATTGCAAAAATACAACAAACAACAAAGAAAAGCTGGTTGTATTGCCTTCCATTAGCCCTATTTGAATTGAGGAATAGGCCAGGGTCCGACCACCACCTCACCCCTCACGAGGTGGTTACTGGACGTCAAATGCGCCTTCCCCTAACGCCAACGTCAAGGGCATTCACTGACCACGAAAGTTCAGCAAGTGTGTTAGGTGATGAAATGTATCAATATGTGTCTTCTTTGATTACTAGTGTTGTGTTTGTGTCTCAACAGCTCGAGCGCACACGGGGCGGGTCTACCAGCAATCAAGAAGAAGGCGCCAGTACCGAATTAGAAAAGGAGAACTTGTGCAAACTTGCCAAAGGTGACCATGTGCTACTTCGCAATTTCAATAGAAAGTGGAACGATAAGAGGTTCACTGGCCCCCATCTGGTAGAGGACGTATCAACAAGAGCAGTAAAACTAAAAGACAAGCGTGCCTGGAACCACTTACATGATGTAAAGATCTACAAACTGCAGACCCCAGCGCCAACGACAGGTCCAGTGGAAGAGCAGCAACAACATCCCCGACAGAGGAAGGAAGTTCTACCACAGACAACGACCCAATTGTTCCCTTACCGTGTCACTACCCAACTTCCCCGGAGACAATAACTGACGAAGAAAGGAGTGATCCCCATACTGCCCACCCCATGGTCACACGCTCAAGGAGTAAAAATACTTCCGCCACCTGAGCCCAAACCCCCCGCCCATTGACCCCCAAGTATAGTTATAACTGACCTGAAAGACATTGCCTCACAAATACACCTGTAAACACGTGAATGTTCTCTTTTTCTCTCGCACATACAGGAACTGCGTATTGTATTGTTAAGAAAATAGCTTACTAACAAGTTCACTGCCCAGGTGTAGATGGTACTCCCAGACGATAACTACCCAGAAGAATTGTCACACCAATTTGTATACGAAATAAAAAGGCCAACGTACCTAAAAAAGAGAAGGGTGCGTGTCTACTACACAGCATTCCTCTTGGCCATAGAATATTCCATGCCCCACCTCCGCCCATACTTGCCGATCCTAAGAGACAGATCACTTAGAGTAGCGTGGGAACAGCTCTTCGCCTGGGCACTGAATGACTATTTGATAGGGAGAGCTTAAAGGAAACAAAACACTAACATTTAGTAACCAGCATTTTGAGAATTTTCAGGCGGGCAACTTTAACGTCGCAAGAATACGCTGCCAGGACTGCAGCAAGGTAAGAGCAAAATGCCGGTGAGACTAGCATATGTAATAAAGGTAATAGGGATTTTGATGATCACCGGGTTCTTGGCTGCTTCTGTATGGCAGTACAGCTATGCTATTAATTTTATTGCTGCACCTAAACCTAATATATCCCCGTCCCCTGCTGCAACAGGTGTTACGTCAGGTGATAGTAGTAACCTTGCACCCAAGCAAAATAGAGTTAAACGCAGCACATACTCAGACAATAAAGGTATTGATAATTTTATACAAGATTCAGCACACGTCACAAACAACATATGGTACCAACACATGACCCGCATTGGTAAACAAACAACTGAGGACAGCTGCTACGTTTGCTCATTAATACCATACGCCATGAGTGCTTCACGAACATTTGTTGCCACAGAAATTGATGAAAAGATAGCACAATGCATAATATACTTGGCACTGTTCCAAACGAAAGGAAGATTTCAAGGGACGGTAGTGCACATGACATGGAAAATCCGAGACTCATATCCATATGAAAACAACTTCCTCAAGACCTATTTGAGTTACCACAAGACCAGTTTACATGCAGAAGCATTCAGATACATAACAAGTGGTCCTGCAAAAGGAGAAACAAAGAAAGTAACACTGCAGTATCTACCATGTGATTGGTACGCCACCGAAGTTCCGGGTAAACAAGGATGTTGGGAGAGGCCGCTGGTGATGATAACAGGAAAGGTGTATCTGGACAACAGCTGGGAGATAGGAGTGATTGGCAGCAACATGGTAACAAAAGAAACTATCTCAACTATCGAGGCCCACAATCACCGATGTTGGACGACGTGGATCAAGTATGTACCAATGCTCACGTGGGTAGAAACAGATGAAGACCCAATAACAATACTACCGCTGACTGCGCCAAAGGTATGCTACCAGCATAAAGGAGAGGTGGACGTAGGATATAACACCAATTGTGCAAGTGTGACGGAGTTACCTGAGGGGGGAGCAGGAACAGCAGTAATAATGGACCATTATCGGGCCTGTGGAGAAAAGGCATACCATACACTGCCCCCCCTGTGGAATGGTGTGTGCACAATGGTGCACGTCAATGTACCATCACTAGTGGTACCTAAGAAGCATGTTAATGTGGCGAACTTTCCCAAAATGGATGAAGGGGACAAGAGAAAAAAGAGATCTGCACCACTTAAGGAGGAGCAAGGGAACAGGACCAACAACAATGATACTGTCCTAAATAGAAGGAAAAGACAAGGAGAGCCACTGACAGGAAATTACCTGTGGGGAAGGTCGGAAACGGAACTAACCTCCATACCGCCAGAACACAGACTATTCAGCAGAGCAGCAATGTTCTTCTCTTCAATAATACACCCGGGACTGCAGGCTTACGCAAACGCAAAATGGCTCCAAATAACTAGATGGGAACTAATGATGACCATCAATTCTACAGTAAATGGGTTTAACGCAATATAAGAGGAGCTGCGAGCTATAAGAATGGTAGCACTCCAGAACAGATATGTATTGGACCTTCTCACAGCAATGGAAGGAGGAGTTTGTGCAAAGATAGGACAATCATGCTGCACGTTCATACCTGCCAACGTGCTGATAATGGTACACTGACTGAAGCAGTTTCACAATTGGCCCAGATGCACTCCAAAATGATGGATGAAAGTAACGGTGTAAACAAGGATAAGAGCTGGTTCTCAATATTATGGTCATGGATGCCATCCTGGCTGTCAGATGGACTGAAAATAATAGTGGGTTGTACTATTTTGGCTGGAGCTACGCTGATCATAATTAGATTTTGGAAGGCCCGGAAGGCACGCACCACTGACGAGTTGCTCGAAATGGTGGGAATGCACCCCCTGATGCCAGCAGATGACGGCCAACATACAGGTGTGATAATACAGGAGAGGGAGAAGCTGCGCACCCAAATAATCACCAACCATCTAGACCCACCATCAGTGAAGATCGAGAACCCAAGAAACCCCAGGAGTTACATAGGGAAATGGGTATACTGTACTCCTGGAGGAACCTGTGAATATATGTATTGGTCATTTGAAGATCATGTGAACCATTATGGACATCTAGGAGGAATAACTAAGATATGGCGAGTAAGAGGAGATAACGAGAAGGATATGTTTGTGGTCGACAAGTCGACCAGAGGGGGGACTGAAGTGGGAGAATGGAAGACCAGGCTCCCGTCCTTCACCTCTCGCGCGTGGCCTAGAGGGTCACGACCCAGACACCCGCCACGAGAAGAGTTTGTCCTTTTACCAGATGACCAAATACCCTGGTATAGGAACATACGGATGTGTCCATCTGCTTGCCCAACAGCCCGCACTGGCCATGCCGACACCTGCGGCACGGACCAACTAGACTAAAATCTACACGTCGTTAGAGATGCCATGACGACCTAGACAACGGGAAGCACATCTGTACAAATACACACATTGGACATTCCCACACCGATCTACACGAAGAATATACTCAGTGCTATGACGTAGGCGACAGGCATATTCACGGACGTGCATCTTTATTATTTTTACATAGGCTTTCAAAATGCAGAAACGCAAGACGCGTCATGAACTCATTTACAAAGCTTGCTCACGCTTCTCTTGAAACCAGTTACCACCATAAGAACTATAATGAAGACACGATACTGGTCATGGAACTATATGCTACTATAACTTAAAGCACCCATGCACCAACCGGACCACTTATGCACCAGGCCCAAGTAGGCCTCAAACAAGAGCTCCCGTGGACATTAACACAGCAAGAGTCTGGTTGCTGATCCTGCAGAAGGGGCCCGGTGAAACAACCAGCCAAGGTTGCGATGTTGCAAACCCACATTCCAAGAACAAAGCATCAAAGGCACGATGTTGCAGCCTCACACTCCGCGCACCAACGTTAAGGTCACACCTGCAAATTAAACCAGACACACAGTGGAAAAGCAATATTAATTGTGCAGAATTCTGCCTCAAACACGGTCCCTCCCCACGTGACCAAGCCGAACCTGACGAGATGCCAAACCCAGGAGAGAAAAGGCGTCTGGATCCCTCGCTACGAGACACAGGCAGATACACTTGAAAGGCTCAATGGACATCTGCGACAGTGGGAGCGGTCAGCCTTCCATCTATGAATAAATCCTCACATTGTCTGCACGTACCCATATTGAAACATTGTTGCAATCGCAGGTACACCGAGAGCTGGGAACAACGGTGGTCCCAGGCTGGGAAGCTCACGGGTGCACCAATCAGAACATGGGGCTCTTATCTCAGACGTCAGTAATATTAACCAATCCTGAGGAGTCTTCATGTAACAATTATCATGTATCTAATTGTAGGGACAACCCAGATATATCACCTGACTACCCTTTGTCCAGTAACATTGTCCTCTATATGTGCGCTATACTAACCCTACCACTCGAGCAACCAATTAAGAGTGGCGATAGGTTTTTTTGTTAACTTTCTGAAGTGACGCGAATAGCGCGTCATAATGCAGTAAAAAGGGCCTGCGAGCCCCACGATTGTGTGTGTGTCAGGACGGACGCGTACGCTCCTTGACCCATCCCTGCCGTTTTTGTCTAATAAACAGCAGAGTCACCTTGCTCCTTGTGTGTGTCTCGCACTCTGTCTCAACTGGGATATACGGGAGGAGTTGGGGCCTCCCTGCCTGGAGGTCCGCGGACGGCCCGGCCGACCCCGGCAGAATTTCCCCCCGACAAGTTGCTTCGAGAAGCGGCTGACCCTGAGGGAGTTTGAGACGCATGAGCGAAGGGCTCGGGAAGGAAGATATTTAGGAAGAGAGAGTTGAAGGTATTTAGGCCCCAGGCCCCAGAAGGCCTTGTCAACAATGCAGAAGGTTTTGAACTTAATCCTCGCAGCCACTGGAAGCCAGTGTAGAGATTTCAGTCCTGGAGAGATACGGTCCCTGGGCTTGAGGCCAAGGACAAGTCTCGCTGTCCTGTTCTGGATGATTTGCAGAGGGCGGAGATTGGAGGCAGGCAGATTAAGATAGAGGCTGTTACAGTAGTCCAGCTTCGAGAGAACCAGGGCTCGGGAGTCAGTAGCTTCTGGGGGAAGGAGAGGATGGGAAGAATTCCTCTGAGGAGGTGCAGCTGGTAGTGTGACTTCTTAGAGACCTCAGATATATGAGGAGAGAAGGAGAGTGTGGAGTCGAAGATGACCCCAAGGTTTTTTACCTTGCAGGTAGGAGCAGGAAGAGGGCCATTATATTGGCATTAGGCACAGTGATGTTAGCTTACATGGAGGATGGGGTGCAGTTAAAGTGAAATCATGGAATAGTTTGTGGGGGGTTTGGATTGTATTTTTTTTAAATTATTTCTGTAATTTTACAAAAGCCACTGACATGTTCACGAAAATGTGTAATAATCAGAGAAAACACAGGTTTAATAATATGTAAGGAATCACTTACAAAGAAACTGCAACTGCGCACTAAGTAGCTAGCGTGCGCTAGAACATTACATGGACAAAATCAATGGTGCTGGGACCCGATTCATGGAATTAAATGTGCGTAGAAACCTACAGTGCAAAGAAAAATGATTAGCCCCCAGGATGCCCACAACGCGCCCCCTTGGCAAACAGAACATAGTGTTGTTAAAGAACTTTTTTGCAGGAAACATGAAATAAAGTAACCAAGGATTAAGTACCAGCAAAACGAAAAGTAATTGTTCCAGGGCCCCCACTAATCTGCGCCCCAATCCACTAATATATATCAGCTGCCACAAGTCCACCCTCATCCCAGTACCACCAGTAATCTGTGCCACCCAACCCACCAATATAAAACAGCACCGACAACTGTGCCCTCATCCCAGTACCCCCCCTAATCTGCACCTCACCTTCTAATTTAAGGCAGCACCCTCAAATCTTCCCTTGTTCCAGGACCCTCAATATTCTGCACCCTAACCCCCTAATGTAAGGCAGCTCTTACAAGTCTGTGCTCATCCCAGAACCACCACTAATCTGTGCTCGAACACCTTAATGTAAGGCAGCACCCACAAGTCTGACCTTGTCCCAGTACCCCCACTAACATGTGCCCTAACCCCTAATGTAAGGCAGCACCCACAAGTGTGCCCTCATCCAAGTACCCCCCTAATCTGCACCCCGAACCTCTATTGTAAGGCAGCACCCACAAGTCTGCCCTCGTCTCAGTACCTCCACTAATCTGCACCCCGACTCCCTAACATAAGGCAGCACCCACAAGTCTGCCCTTGTCCCACTCCAATGTGGAGCACTTAACTACCTCACCTTGTCTGTCCTTTGTCTACCAAGAAGTACACCTGCCAGACATCCTCCTCCAACATGATCAGTTGGAAGCAGTGCTGTTGAATCCAGGACAGTCACCTCTACCCTGTTTCCCTGTTGGATCACAATCAACTGCCCAAAAATAGGCAACCTTACTCTCAGTGCAACTACACTTTGGTCTCTGTATGTACAAGTGACATAGTCCACACATGATGTGTGTAGGCCAGTGATCCAGAGTGAGGCCACATCCATTCTCCCCATCCCCAATGCCAATAAGCCATACCTGTTTATGAAGTGTGAGCTCATCCACATGGACACACGTGTCAAAAGGACGCCAAAGGTATCAGAAAGGAGCAAAACGTTCAATAATCTGAACCTTGAGAAGTGAATGGGAAGAGGTGAATAAGATGCCATCAGATAGCCCGAACATTTCTAATCTGTGGAACATCTGTCAAGACACAAGACGAAGTGAGTACCCATCCCCAGTAAGAGAACCAAACCATTATCATAAAACATCTCACTCAACACCTAACAGAGCCCCACATTGACACCATTAGACACACAATCAAGACATATTCTACCAACGCTACGACTCCTACAGCAAACATGCAGTGTCCCATCCTAAGGAATGGTAGCAGACAACCATGCTTTGCTACCCCAGCCTTGCAATGCTCCCTCTCCTACATGTGAAACACATGTTCTGATGGCCATATGGGCAGGTCAATCAAAGTAATGTCACACTGCCTACATCAGACAGCCCCCAACATCACTCAACCCACATGAACATGTCCACAAATGAAATCCCTTTCCAACCACAGCACTCATGTACCACACACCCAAGCACACCATGTACACCATTAACTAACATGCCAGTACTGCAAAGCAAAGGAAGTAGGCAAGCTACAGATGCAGATTAAAAGGATGTTAACTTGTGATTTCAAAAACATACCAGCTCCCCACAACCAAACTAGTCCACATACGTACATTGACCATGAACGCATCATACCAAAAATCACAATGGCATGAAGCATGCACACATATCCCCCAGCAAACAGCCCAATACCAACATCACCCACAGAGCATACACTAATCCCACATGTCATCCATTGGACATACTTATTGGGAGATCATATTCAAACAAAAGGTGCACATAGGCAAAGAGATGGGAAACCGTGTGACTGAATCATTCATTACAAAAAATAAACTATGTACAAACATGGTAAGAGAATAATTTTCCAGGAAAGCAAAATGAATAAGTAAAGGAAACCTACATCTACTGAACAATGACAATGAGTCAGTGGACTAGTCCATGGAAATCTCTGACAATGCCAAAGCCGATTCACCCTCCACATCTGCCTCATGCATGTGGGCCTCCATTGTTTCCTGGAGGGATTGCAAGTCTTCCCTCATCTGAGACTCTATCTCCTATCGTCTGCAGCCCACAAAGAATCCTCCAGGATTTCAGCCTACGCATGCATCAACCTCTCTTCTACCTCTCTTCTACCTTGTCCCTGTCTCTGGCTGTTGCCCTCTTGTGTGTCAGCTGCCTCTCCTACTTCTAATGCATCACAAATGTCACCTGTGAAGACACCACTGCCTGTAGGCCCCATCATGCCTAATGCCTCACTTGTACAATGTGTGCATCTGCTAGTCTCCTTCTGGTTGAAATGCCATCCATGACTTGCATCTTCAACACCAACTTCTCCTGCTGCCTGGCATTGTGTCTATGGTGAGGTACACCCTTTACTGGATGACATTCTGCATCGGGAGAGCACAGAACCTGCACTGCCATGAGTGGCCGGTGTTCCCCCACAGCCTTTCCCCCTGTTTGTTCCTTGTCTGGCTCAGTGACCATCTAAACTGCCACAATACATGTGTCCACCTCCATCAGGGGCACAGACACATCCAGACTGGATAATGGCAAGACAGGGACACAGGAGGCCATGGTGGTATCTGACATGGAGGACTCAGTTGAGGTTGTCATCTGGGACACCACAGAGGAGGGGTAGGAGGTGGCCATTGCAGTGTCCTGTTCAAGGTTGCCACCAGAAAGCAGTGCAGCTGCCTCTTACGACACAAGGAGGCCCATCTGCCCATGATGCTTTACAAGCAGTCAAATAATTACTTCCACAGCCTCATGTATAAATGGCTGCTGCCACAGGCCACCCATCAGCAGGGACAGCACAACAACCTTGATGGCCACTGTACATATTGGAGGGGTTATATGATCTTCTGTCCGCTATATTGTAGAGTAAAGGCACAGAACACCTCAGGCTCTCAATGTGTTAGCAATGGATGAGCAGCCAGGCTTAAGCTTTCAGGAGATAATGCAGGATGGTTATTAAGTACAGTGAATTCCCAAAGCCCACACAAAGGTATGCCCACATACTATCTTAGGTGATAACACAGCTTCTTTATATAAAATAAGATTTAGGAATATATATACATTTAAATAATGACACTTGGAAATACTTATTCAAAGAATGGCAAATATATACACTTTATGTGGGACCACCCGATAATTAAATTCATTAAAAGATGCATTAACTGCAGACAGTTTTCAATAGACATGTGAATTCCTAAGTGAGGCGTATCAGCAAAGAATAGGGCAGAAAGGCAAGTTAGTTGTGAACACTGGAAGAATGCTTTCTTTACACTAGATATACAATTCTGTGAGAAAATCCCCCCACCTGGGCAATCCGTAATGGAAAAGTTAGGGGTAACGTATATTTTCTTTTACAGCCCACTCCAATAATGTTCAATAACCTTCTGCTTTCTTTAAAAGGTTCTACCACCCCAAAGTGCCTGTGAGGCCACAGGAGACCAGGATCCAATATGAATCTGGGACCCCTGGACGACTCCTGAGGCTAGAAGATGCTCTTCTTCGTCACAGTACCTTTGGTTCCTTGGTAGGCAAAGTGGCAGAGTTTCTTGGTTTCACTCGACGATTCCCTCCAAAAATGGACTCCCCTTGGAAGAAGGAGCCACTGGGATGCTGGGTCCAAGAAGAAAAATGGAACCAAACTCTTTTTGTAGAGCAGTAGTTTTGCTAATCGCTGTGTTCTCCTTTGGTTGACAATTTGTAGAAGTCCTGAGATGATGAAACTTTCTGTTTGCTCCTTAAAGGCTTGGCAGATGAGACTAACACCCCCTGGGATCCTTCAATAACTTCTGGCAGCAATGGATGCATAGGTTGCTTTTGGTGTCGGGTTTCAGAATATTGCTTTCCTGCTTCGATTCTTTGGTGCTGCAGCTGCAGCATGGACTTCTGGATGGCCTCTGGCAACCTAGAATGGATTACTGGAGTGGACCTCAGACCTTCACCAAGTCTGGACCCTCGGGACATCTACGTTAGCTTCTGGTGGTGAGAAAACCACTGACAGACCTTCCACTGCACTCATTGGGCCTCATTCCAAGTTTGGAGGTAGCCAAGGCAGTAATAGCGCCATGGCTGCCTCCAATAACGGTACTGAGTCCGCCCTCATTCAATGGGGACTTACCGTCTAGTCGGACCTTTGCGGGACCGGTAAGTCTCCATTGAAAATACCATTCCCCATTCCCATTTGAGCCCCCATTTGCGGTACCGTTATTTGCTCCCTGGCCCCGTTGCGGCTCCCGCTAAGGCTGCCTGGTAAAACCAGGCAGCCTTAGCGGGACCCGCAAAGGGACCTCGTAGTAGGGCGCAAAGGGATTACCGGCACCGATGCCCTTAATGGTGCCCGGTATCCCTTTGCGCCCTCCTCGGAATGAGACCCATTGACTCTAGACTCTCTCCGGCAGGAAAAAGTGATCAGTGATGATGGCAAGGATGACCCTTGAAATTTTATTATCCAGTTTGGAAATTTCGAAGCTCCGGGTGTGCAGCAGCACTATGCCAGCGTACAACCTCTTCTGGGTAGTACACAGAAACAGCTTCCAGCGGTCACAAAACACACCTCTGGACCCTGGGTGACACCAATGGACTTCTTTGACTTGAGATGCCTGGGCACTCCTCTTCAG
The DNA here is from genome assembly GCF_040938575.1 of Ambystoma mexicanum. Classification (NCBI taxonomy): domain Eukaryota; kingdom Metazoa; phylum Chordata; class Amphibia; order Caudata; family Ambystomatidae; genus Ambystoma; species Ambystoma mexicanum. Next base: position 515,857,460 of record NC_090926.1, on the reverse strand, counting down.
AACTCATGAAGACTCCTTCTCCAGATGGCAGTTACACAGGACTGGCTTCCAGGGAACTTCTGATGAAGAGTAGCAGTTTGCACTATGGTCCCTCGTAGCTTGGGGAGAGGTCTCCTTCGCAGGTCCTTTCTGGATCAGTCCTTGGAAGAACATGGCTGCTTTTGGATTGCACGAAGAAATGCAGCAGAAGACTTCTCCAGGTGGGCTTCAAGGAACAGATTCTTTTTGCTTCCGCTTCGACTTCAGCTTCTTAACACATTGGTAAGTGAGAGGTCCCCAGATAAACCCATCTGTTCCCCATTCACCATAGCTAAGAAAGGATCAGTCAGCCATTCACACAGAAGGGCATTCATGCAGGAAGGCAACCAATCAGGCTCACATGCATTCAGGCCATTCACTCCACCCAGACATGCAAAATAAAGAATGTGGATTGGGTAAGTACCCAGTCTTTCAGCACACTACAATGCATTCATGTCAATTTCAATCAGAGTTGTCTCATTCATTGTGTCACACACACAGAAACCAGGAACCTATAACACATAATCTGAATTCACTTCAGACTCCGTTAATACAAGTCGCACCCCTAGGGTGTACCCACAAAACACAGCCTCTGGCAAGGCTCCTGTCAGTCTGACAGGAGACAGCCCCAGAGCCATATATGGCCTCTGGCAACCCCATGGTTATCCCATGGGTGTTGTTCACCGAAAAGGAAAACATAAAGAGCTGCACTGCCAGATGTCCAAGCTCAAACTTAGTGACAGAAAACATAGAGAAAACACACACACAGAAGTTGGAGGACAAGGACATTTTGGGATGTGTAGGCTCTGTCTGGGTTGAGGCATCTGTAAAGGTGGGCAATGCTGCAGCTGACAGCGCTGGGACAGGATGGTGTGCTGACCCCTCCATGGTGGACTGCACAGCCTCCTGTCTCAGGGATAGGTGTGCACATCCCCCTCAGTACTACCACCTGATGCCATAGGCAGGCCTGCAGTAGCCTTTTTCTCCTTCTCCCACTTCATCAACCAAAATACCACCAATGAAATCTTCTTGCTTTGCTTTGGGGCCCCTGTGTTTCAATGTTACCACTACCACCCTGTCCCTTTACTGCTGATGTGCCCACTACAATGATGGCATGCTTGGACCCCTCCTCAGCAGAAATATCATCAGAATGAGGTGTTTCCCCTCGGCACATCAGCGTCAGAAGAGGTGGAAACAACAGGGCTGTCAAGATAATGCACCACTGACTGGAGACCTTGTCCCTGGGATGCAAATACACATCACTGGTTGTATACTTTTATTCCCATACTGCAACTGTGGATAAGTGAACAAAGAACATAAGTATCAATCATCAGTGCCTATGCATGTGTTCTCCCATCAATTCAATCATGAGCATGTTATCAGTCAGCATTAATCAACAAACAACAGTCATACACACACAGAACCATGCTCTTATAAATCATAGAATCCATACTCACAGGTGAAAGCAAAATGGGAAGTCACAATGATGAGACTTGCACATGTGAACATAGCACTTTGATGTGTGGGCACATAAACATGACAACAAATAATTTCACATCACCATCACAATGAAGCAGTGGCCAAAGTGTGTCCTGCAGCATACCTACATATACATCAAACTACATCCAGCAACATTCACCCGACTTTGCAACATCTGACACGCGTCTGACACTGAGGATCAAGTAGCAATGCTCTTGATCCCAACACAAACATATGAAATTATGACATACCATGTATGCCCCTCATTCAGTGGACTGCCAGGGCCCAATGTTGATTTTGGTAGTCACATGCACTAAAATGACATGACCATGCGTCAGTCTCAGCTGATGGGTGTAGACCGTCATCACACATTATCAAATCATAGAGAGAAGCCTGCATGAATGTGCCACGCATGGCATCAAAATCTCAATCTGGCAACCATTACTGTCAGAGGCCTTGCTGCCAGCATCTCACAGTGCATGCACAAAAGTACAAAAGCTAAAAGTGATCATGTCTACACCTGTCCGCTTCACAGATGTGTGCCATCTAATACCTCAATGATCAGCAAGAGCCAGCATGTCAGTGAAGTACTGTGCAACACATACAGCATGAAAAGCATGAACTAGCTGAAGTCATGCATACCCATGCAGGACATACACATTTCTGTGGAAATGTTTAGCCTGTGAGTACTCACCAGAAGCTTGGATGCATACCTACAGGTCTGGGCATGGATCCCTGGGCTGACCCTCTCCAGGATCAAGAGGTGAAGGTGTGACACCCGATGACAACCTGAAAGGTGTACATCCATGGATGCACCTGTATCATGGGCCGCCTTCGCCTGGCTCTGAATCCTGAGCTTGTCCCAGCACTTCTTTGCATTGTCCATTGTATGGACTGCAAGCCCCTCTGTGTTGCTGGCAGTGCTGATGTCCAACCAGATCCTCTGATGGCCACATGTTCCAAGCTGCTTATCTGGAATGAAGAACGAATCATAATTAGCCTGGACCTGCTGAACCAAAATGCCAACTTATGCAGCAAAGAATTTGACAGCCCTCCGCCTTGCTTTGTGGGTGCTGATCAATGTTCCAGACATAGTGCACCTAGGCTGGTGGGGAGACGCTGTTTACTAACTATGGGAACTATGGAACTGTGGTGATCGTGTAGAGACATGGAAGTGCTAATATGGCAGATAAGGTGGTAACAGAGACTGATAGGAGAGCCGCAGAAGAGCAGGCTGTTGAGGAATATCAGGACATCCAAGGCAGTGCTAGTGGTCAGCAGCCAGTGATACACTACCAGGCAGCAGGAGATGTTTAGGTATGGAGGCAACACATTGCTGGAGGAGGCAAGATATGGCACAAGGCAGGAGCTAGAGCAAGGCACAGGTGTCTACACTCCATGTACGGGGCAGCAGTGAGACAATCACAGGAAGGGCCCCATGAGCATAAATTGCACACCGCAAGGAAGTGCCTGTGCGCCTAATGCGGTACATGATGTACCCACTCTTGCATGCACAGAGGCATGGATATTTCAGGGTCCAGTGGAGATTTCCTGCCGTTTGCGAAGGCAGTGATATATAGGGGAAAGAACATAGATCACCTTGTGTGCATGGAGTCAACAATACCTAAGGGCTACAATGCAGCTTTGGTGCCGAGATTTTCAGGTACCTTGCCATGAATGCTGCTTATACCAGGAGTGGACGAGCTCCACTGAGAGGCACAGAACAAGGAGAAGGGGCCAACAAGGAAAAGGAACTTTACATATGATGAGCTGACAATCCTCACTGATTATTTTGACAAACAACATTTTGACATGTATCCAGCGGCTGGCAGTATCCTTCCTGTGACACAGTGGTAGATGTGTCAGGAGGTCACAGATCAGATCACTGCCAGTGGTGTGGAGAGGCGCACTGCAGAAATGGTCCACAAGAGGATGGGGGATGTCATATGATGGACAAAGCAAAAGCGCTGCAGCTATGTTTTCTCTGCCCAGGCTACTGGAGGTGGATCAACAAATGTAGATGAGCTGACTTAATATGAAGAGTTTGCCATTGGCCTCATCAGCAGTGAGCAGTTGGTGGGTGTAGGAGGCATGGACACATATGCAGCCTCATCAGGTGAGCACCATGTGTACATGTCATTTATGGTTCCATCTACATATGATATGCTGCCAAATGTTGTGGCACAGTTGGCTGAGTACTACAGTTATGCTCCCACGGTCACTTCCATTATATGTTTTGCATCTGAAAAGATGGATGGCCGAAATCTGGCCCCAAGGGACACTAAAGTATCTCTACAGGAGCACCATAGGTGATACCTGGAGAGGAGGGGAGGAAAGTGGCCTCCAACTCAGGCATAGAGTAAGGGTATATCAGGCTGCCTTACCTTTACACTTGGGGTCACCCTTCCTGTGGTTCAAGGCCCCACAGCCCCAACAAGTGCCAGGAATGCGGGGGACTGATCTGTATCCACTGGGAGCCTGCATTGCAGCAGCAGTATCACTACTCTTACTCCCACCCCCATGAGACATATCCCCACTAGATTGTTGGACCTTAGAGGGAGAATGCTTAGGTTTCTTCAGATGTGGCTGCTTCTTGGAATCCTCAGCCTTCTGAGGAGTTCCTTTCTCTTTGTCCTTGTCCTTCCCACAGGGATCCTTAGTTGACACCCTGTGGGAGACCCATTTATTAGCCAACTTTGCTAACTTGAAAGAATCCAAAATATTCTGCTCAGAAATGTACAGACGCAGCTCTGGTGAACACGGTTCAGAAAAATGTTCAAGAAACAGGAGATGAGACAATTCAACAAAGGACTTGGCTTTGTAACCATCAACCTATCCCATCATGTTCATATGTGCTGTGCAGCACTCACCCAACCAACCCAAGACATATTCTCTCTCTTCATATAACCCCTGAACCTTTTAAGGTACTGGGCATGTGTCTTGCCAAACTTGGCAATTAACACATCTTTCATACAATGATAATGGGCCTCCTTATAAGTTTGGCGGTAGCCATGCCGGTAAAACCGGCAGGCTGCCGCCAAACCTCTGAAAATTTCTGGTGAATGGGCAATTACCGGGGCATTCCGGCCCACCGGACATGGTAATTGGCCATTTGCGGGCGCCGGGAAAAAGATGCTCCCCATTCCCATTCGGCCCCATTGGGCTGAATCGGAATGGGGAGGTCAGATGCACCGGCTCATAGTTTCCCGGTCTGGGAACGATGGTACCGGCAAGCTTACTGGTACTGTAGTTCCCAGACCGGCAAACCTGTTATGAGGCCTGTTGACTTCTTTCTTCCATACTCAGCTTCAGAATACAGTCATTACCAATCTGATGTAATCTACTTATCTAACACTAGCCCAATCTCTATTATAAACATCATGGATGCCACAAGCCATTTCAAATGCTGGCCATCTCACAGTTTAATCTTCACACTGAATCTGTTGGTTGTCTTCATGACCATCAGTCTGGCTTCAGAGCTGCCGGAAGCAAGGAAACCGCTCACCTGAACATCTATGAAGACCTGCTCTCCAACCTTGATTCCAACACCCGCTGTGTCTTCATCTTACTTGATCTCTCTTCTGCCTTTGACATGGTCAACTATGAAATTCTGCCTAACCACCTCCGTGATAACCTGGGTATCACCAATCAGGCCCTGGCTTGGATGACTTCTTTCCTCTCCGATCGACCCTCCCAGGTCCATCTTGAGTACTTCCTCTCCTCTATCTCTATCTCTACCTGTGTTGTCCCCAGGGGTCTAACCTATCTCCCTGGCTGTACAACCAATATCTGGCACTTCTTTACCACTGCATTGCCGCTCTTTGCCCCAACTTTCAGTGATATGCGGATGACACTCAGCTCATTTTCAGGCTCCCTTCAGCCACCTCTTCTCCTTCTCTCATCTCTGACTGTCTGTCTGATAACCATGAGTGGTATGCTACAAATGATCTCTGCCTTAATGCCAGTAAGACTGAGAGTCTCCTCATTGGCACACCCATTCCCTCCTTTGCTGTCTCTCTCTTTCTCTCTGGCCGGCCTCTCTTAGCCCTCTTCCTACTCCAACCTGTGAGGCTCTTCAACTCCACACTCTCCTTCTCTCCTCACATCTCTGACGTCTCTAAGAAGTCACACTACCAGCTGCACCTCCTCAGTGATATTCTTCCTTTACTCTCCTTCCTCGAGAATCTCACTTTATCCAGAGCTCTGGTTCTCTCTAGGCTGGACTACTGCAACAGCCTCTTTCTAAATCTGCCTGCCTCTACTCTCCACCCTCTGCAACTCATCCAGAACAGGACTGCAAGACTTGACCTTGGCCTCAAGTCCAGGGATCATATCTCTCCAGGACGGAAATCTCTGCACTGGCTCCCAGTGGCTGCGAGGATTAAGTTCAAAACCCTCTGTATTGTCCACAAAGCCTTCTGGGGCCTGGGGCCTCAATACCTTCAACTCTCTCTTCCTAAATATGTTCCTTCTTGAGCTATTTGCTCATTCGCCTCCAGCTCCGTCCAGGGTCAGTTGCTTCTCCAAGCAACAAGTTGGTGGTTGGTGGTAGATATCTTTCTTCGGCTGGGGCCTTCCTCTGAAACAGCCTCCCTGCCCCTCTGAAAATTGAGGAGAACCATCTCCGTTCCGGAAGCACCTCAAGACCTCTCCTCTTTGCTTCTGCTTTCTCTCCTCCTCTCCCCTGCCGAACTCCTGGCTGACACTGAAACTGCACTGGTCACATGGCTACCCTCTTTTCTCGGGCGTCCATGTCCCCTCCCCACCAGTTGCACACCTGCACTACCGCACTGGCAACCCTTGCACTCTGGGGCTGTTTCTGTATCCCTACCAGCACTTGATACCTGATGTCTGCTCTTACCCTTGGACCTGCCACCGGCTGGCCACAATTCTCATTTATTGTTCCTATTTATTGTTCTTATTTATTTAATGTTTATCCTATGTACTGCACTTCCCCCTTACACTTCTCCCCTTCTCCTCCTCCCATATTCTTGCGCAATTTCAATGCCACCTGGCCCATAAGATCATTTTCTCTGTCTTCCCTCTGTTCCCCTCCCTTGCCTCATTGTGCCTTGAGACACTTGTGTATAGGCGCTTTATAAATGCCATATCATATCATATCATATCATATCATATCATATCATATCATATCATTCTATCTATTGAAGATATCATAACCCTCCACATACACACCAACCAAAGCTTAAATAAACTTAGTTGTTGGGTACCTGACACTCTCAACTGGTGTTGCTGAAGTCTCCACTCTAGCTTTCTGAAGCTGGAGTCTCTGACCTTCAGTGTCTCTGTTTTTGAGTTCAAGATCCTTGTCTTCAAGTATTACTTGTTGTGCCAACTCCTCTTTCTTCAACTCAGCTTCAGTCTCTAACTGTTTGTATTCAAAGGCCAATTCATCCTTAATAACTCAAGTTCCAAGGCCATTTTACTAAAAATCTTGGACAAAGCAGCTTACATGCAAGTACAAAAATGTCTCGCAGAGAACCATCTTCTTGGTCTTCGGCAGTCAGGCTTCAGGCCAAGACATGGCACTCAAACGGCTCTTCTGGATCTCAAGAATCAGATGGATGACCTCAGAGAGGCAGCCAAACCTGCTCTACTCCTCTTTCTGGAATTATCAGCTGCCTTTGATTTGGTGGATCATAAGGCCCTCTGCCACCATATTGCCACCGCAGCCAACTTCTCCCCTGCTGCCTGCAATTGAATAATTTCTTTCCTGTAGGAAAGAGCAATGAAGGTCTTCTCTGACTCTTCCTGCACTGACCCGAGCATCATCCAATGTGGCGTCCCACAGGGATAGTGCATCGCCCCAACCCTTTACTACCTCTTCACGAGGCCGCTGTTCAAGATCCTTGACGCCCTGGGCATTTCATACACAAACTATGCTGATGACACCCAGGTGCTTATTCCCCTATCGGGGGATTACATGTCCGACCTGAACATGCTCAATTCCATCTACTCCACAATCCAATCTTGGATGGCAGAAAACTGGTTATTCCTCAACAGCGAAAAAACTGAGCTTCTGCTTATTGGTTCCCCGTCCACCTTGAGCAAACTGGACAAGCAATACAACCCCTTCACCATAGATAACATTCCTATCCCCGTCTCCCAAACGGTCAAGACCCTGGGTGTATACATGGACCCGAGCTTGAACATGAATAGGCAGGTCAATGCCATTGCATCCTCCTGAGCCTATTACTCCAAACTTCTCAACGAAGCAAGACCGTACCTCTCCCAACAGAACTGCCTCACCATCACCAGGGCAATTATTGGCTCAAGGTTGGACTACTGCAATGCCCTTCTAATAGGTACGTCAGGAAAAAACCTTGCTAAACTTCAACTAGTCAAAACAATGCCCTCCGGGCAGCCACGGGACTAGCACGTAGGGACCACATCTCTGACCTTAGGCATCAGGTCCACTGGCTACCAGTCAAGGAAAGAATTTTCTTCAAAGCTCTTGCCCTCACGTACACATTTCTCCATGAACAATCCCCCAGTATCTCGTGCAGAGATTCTCTAAACATTATACATCCCGGCCATCCAGAGAGGCCTACTCCAACTTGATCACTGTGCCAAAAGCCCGCAGTGTGCATGCTGGGGGCTCCAGCTTCCCCACCATGGCAGCCACCCTCTGGAACTTTCTTCCGCCACACACCAGACAAATTGACTCTCACACTGCCTTTTTGCAAGGCCATCAAGACCAGTCTCTTCAAATAAATGTGCCTGTTTTTTGGTCCGCAACCTAGCAACTCTGCATATGTAACACTGTATTCATGTCTAAGAACACTTCTGGAGCTGATTTTTTGTAACCCCTAATCAAGCCTTCCTCTGCACCGTTTACAGCGCCTCAATGCCCGTGGGCTGCAGTGCGCTTTACAAATGTAAAAAATAAATTGGCTCAAGAAACAATGCTGGGTTTAAGAATAGAAGTGACTGGCGAAGTGGCAATCCCATTGGCATCATCTGTGACTTCACCAGGGGTAAGGACCACTTCAGAGCCCACCCCATTTTCATCATGAGTGTCACAATCTGCCTGAAAATTCACAAGGGCAGAGGACTTACCTTCAAAATCTTTTTTTCTCTCTTGACAAGCACTCTAGAGAGACTCTAAGCTCATCATAGTCAATTTACCGTTTGCAATAGTTTGCATTGTTTGTAGTGTAGATATCAATATACTATAATACAACTCTAAATAAATTAAGAAGTGTAGATATTTTGTAGTAGCTAGGTTATGATCTCACTGCTGCCACCAATGGAAAGACTGGAGGAGGGTATCTGTACTTCTGCCCCCTATATGGTAGGGTAAAGGCACAGGAAAACCCCAGCAAGACTATTAATTTGATTTAATATGGCAAACAGCAAGGCTTAAGCTTTCAGGAGGTGATGCAGGCAGGTACCTAAGTACAGTGTATCCCCAAAGCTCCCACAAAGGAATGTCCAGATACTATGTTAGATGATAACACAGCTTCTTTATATACAATAAGGTTGCTATCTCTATCAACAGTATACACACATAAATATATACACATGTCCCTCATTCACTCTGGCTGAGTCAGACTCAGTCAGCCAATCACACAGTAAGGCATTCATGCAGGCAGGCAGCCAATCATGCTCACAGGCATTCAGGCCATTCACTCTACCCAGACACCCATAACAAGAGATGTGTATTGGGGCAAGCACCAAGCCTTCAGCACACTACACTGCATTCATGTCAGTTTCAGTCAGGGCTGTTTCATCAATTGTGTCACACATGTAGAAACTAGACACCCCCAAAAGAGAATGTGAGTACACTTCAGACTTCATTCATATGGGTCCCACCCCTAGGGTGTACCCACAACACACAACACATTAATCTGACAGTAGGCAGCCCCCGAGTCATATATGGTATTTCCACCCATCAGCCATTCAGGAGGACGGGGCAGAGTCAGGGCTTAACAGTACCTTGGGAAATAAGGTAAAAGGCAATAGAAACCAAGAGGCCTCAGGGGCCAACTTGCGTTATCTCAGGAATCCAATGTTTCCTATGGCAAGGCCTTGGTATCCCTAAATGGAGAAAACTCAGAGCCACTGTCAAGTCAGAATATAGCTGCTACCAACCCGTACCCTGCTCTGTAGGCCACACACAGGTACCCAAAAAACACATAAAGGATACAAGGGTGTTGTCCCATCCATGGGTGCCAAAGGGGTATCCAATGGGTAATGTTCACCAAAACATAAGAATGAGGTGCTGCACTGCTAGAGGTCCAGGCGGGACCTCAGTGTCCAAAAACATAGAGAGAACACACACAGAGAAGTGGTAGGAAAAGGATAGAAGGCCCTTCCCGCCCTAAGGCATTTCCAGCATCACAGCCACAAATGCCTCTTACAAATTCAGGATAAGGCAATTTGGTCATTTTGGGTTGAATGTATAATATAGCTTGAAATGGGCAAACTGTTTGGATTATAATGCTCTCATACAAGTTAAATTGTTGGAGAGCCTTTGACAGTAGGAATATTGCTAAGTTATTATTGAACACGTGTGATAGCATTTGGTTATTGTCAAGCTTTGTATTGCAATACATGCAAACTATTGAGGGGTCATTTATTTTGTATTTAATTTTTGTTGTTATATATAAAGCTAATTGAAACCATTGGGATTCCTCATTGTCATCTATTTTGTAGCACATATCTACTTTTTTTGTGCAGTTTTAACAAAATGTTCTGCGACAACAGACACATACTTGGTCTGGTATTTCAGCAGATGTGTTTTGAAATTTGCTATTTCTTTTGTATGTGTGACTGTTAGAAGGTTGGTGTTTATAATGCTTTCACAATTTTTTTCTGAAGGAACTACATTTTCTAAGTGAACTTTAGATCCAAAATATTTACTTTGAATGTGCTCTATTTCTTGAAGGTGTTGCTCTGCTGTTCCATATAGGAGATTTTTATTTAAAGGTTGCAGTTGCAGAGAAGGACCTTTTGTTTACTACAATCTATGCATAAGATTCTGTACAGTGGAATGGTGTGTTGCTAACATTTTGATGTGGTGGAATCTGCTTTTACAAGCATTTCCTGAAACACAGCCTAATGAATGTCCTTGCGGTGCAGTCTGGCTGCGCACAGGACAGGAGTCCATGGTTTGTAAAGACTTCATTCTAATTTTAGTTTCACATAGCGATTGAGAACTTGTCGTAAAGATTTGAAGGAATGTTGGCGTATGTTGCTCATTGAGCTGCCTGTTAATGTCTATACTGGACTGATTGTATGGGTCAAAGGAACACTTGGTTCAATGTTTGTTGGGAATGTTTTTTTTTCTATAAGGGTTTCTTGTGCCATAATGGTGTGTCCTACCATGTTATACCTGCAGCCATTACTGTCTAAGGCAATTGTTTTTGTTGATCTTTTTTTATAAGCCTCGTTGAAATATGGTTATTTGCTGCTTGTGTGAATCCATTCACCTTCACAGAAGTTTGAAAATGTATCTATATTGGCATTGCACATGTTTAGAAGTACTTTTTGTAATTTACTGATTACTTTAGTGGTTTCATTCTGATTACAATTAATATAAACAACTTTCTTTACAGTAGAAATGTACTGTCAATGTGTGCTTCCAACATTTGTCTGCCACAGTAGTTTTTAAGGGTAGATCGTAATGTTTCAGCTGTCTTCATAAGATTGTGAAGCACTCCATGGTTAAGCAGTTTAGTAAAATAATGCTTCTGGAAGGCTTCACTATGGCTTTGGTAACATTGGATGAGATATTGTTAGGTACATTAGTAGGTTTGATTTTGTTTATACATTTTGTGTAATATTAGGTTTTAGAAGATGGGCCTCACTTTTTTAGTACTTGCGGGTTCAGTTTTGTTGAGTGACATGATTAGCAGTTTTGTTTTAATGTGTTCTATACATTGGGCCTCATTACGAGTCCGGCGGTAACCGCGGCGGTAAAACCACCTGGTTACCGCCGGACTCGTATTACCATTCTGCCTCCGTGATTCCCGGAATTACCGGGTCATTACAACCCCGGTTTTTCAGGAATCACAGAGGCGGAATGGTGTTAATCCCCAATCCCATCGAGTCCTATGGGACTCGATGGGAATGGGTATCATGGAAACACCGGCAGCATCTCGTAATGCTGCCGGTGTTTCCTCGGCCGCCTGCAGGCGGGCGGTGTTAAACCTGCCAGGTCAGACCTGGCGGGAATATCACCTCCCGCCTGCAGGAGCCGGGATCAGGCGGTCCGGAAACAACGGTGGCGGCGGGTTTACCGCCACCGTTATTTCCGGACCGCCTGAGTTATAATGAGGCCCATTGTTTTAGTGGTGGATTACTATATGGCTGGCTTTTATTCTAGTCTGCTCTATTTGTTCTTTGTTATCTACAGAGTTGCTTTTTAGTAGGCATTCTGTCGTGTCTATTGGAAAAAAGAAAGGAGTGAAAGGTGTGGAAAGTATATGGATGTATTGTGAATGGGTGTGTGAATGCGATGGATGAGATGAGTAGAGTGCTGTGTGATGTTGTGGTGGGAAGGTTGTAAAAGTAAGAGTGTGTAGAGGTGTGAAGAGTTTGGATTAGTGAGTAAGATAGTGATGGCGTGAATGAATAAGTAGGGACATTATGATGTTTTGAGGAGAACAATGGGTGTTATAATGATGGTGTTTAGATGAGAATAGAAAGAGTGTGCATGTTGAAATATAATGAGTAAGAGTGAAATACATGTTGTTGATTTGAAAGGACTACTGTAGGTTAAAATACAGCAAAACTATACTGTTACAATAACAGACAGGGTAATACTATTGTAATGTACTTACTTTGTAGGACATGAAGTGAAATATTCTTCTGGTTGGTAATGTTCTTCTTTCCTGTAATTGTAAAAGAAAGTTAGTGGGTATATATGGTAATGGTGAAGTACGTTTAGTAAAAGAGGTTGCTATTTATGTATGTAGGAGGCATTGTTGGGAAAAAGAGTTAATAAATGTGTATTGTGGATAGTCTACTAAAGTATGTTAACTATGTTGTCAGAACAATTGGGATATGAGTAGTGCCATTTGAGAGATTAGAAGGAACAGTGCAAATATGTGTGTAAGAAAAAGGCGCATTTGTAGGTTACTTTAGTGCTGCTGATTGTAATGAAGAAAGTGCTGTGTTTCAGGTGCAATGTATTTGTAATGTGTTGCACTGTTTTTAAACAATAGGGAATCTGTGGACTAGTAGTAATGCAATGGAGGTTTGTTGTTTCAGGAGTTTGGTGTATTATAGTAAAGGTTTGGAAAGAGGAGTATTTTATATGTAAGGGGAAGTGTTGAATATAGATACTTTGGTGGTATGCATGTATGTGTGAGCAGGTGGAGAATGGTAGCAGTCTAAGGGATGTAACGAGCGAGGTTGGAAAGTGTGACATTTCTAAGGTATGAAAAATGGAAAATGCAGAGCATTTTAAAAGGTTTTTTTACGAGCATTTTCATGAAAGTAAAACAATTGATATATGAATGTGTGCATCACTGTGTGTAACTTTTTGTAAAAGAAAATCAAAGCAGATGAAAAATAGGAATAGAAAATGTTTTAGTGGCACTTGTGTGGAAGTTTAATATGTTGGCAGTACGTGTATACTTGCCAATATGATGCTTTATAATATTTAAGTGCTAACTAAGTATTCATTTTTGTCTTTGTATTGTGGTGGTTGTAGTTGTAATTTTTCTATTAGAAAAGTTGGACTACAAGTCCCAGAATGCAGAGAAAAAAGTAGGACTCGATAAGCACCTATATATTGGAATGGGTTATGTTAGCAAGTATCAATGTGCTCCCAAGATATTAGACATGCACACAACAAGTTGCACTTAAAAACGTTGTACAAATTGTTTGCATTTGCTTTTTTTAAAAAAAAAAAAAATACACACAGTGCTGAGGTAAATGTATACATGCATTTGTTACCTTTAATGAAAATGCTGCTAAAAGGAATATTTTAAAATGCACAGCATTTTACATGTTTCGTTCATTGTACATATCGCACTTTGCAAGCTTCCATGTAGTCCTGGGTTTGACTTTGCATTCTGGGAGTTGTAGTCTGAGTTGTATAATGGGAGAAGTGGTATTAGAAGTAACAGTATGCAAAGAAAAAAGAAGAGTGGTTAAGTAAGAGAATATGCTTTTTGAGAATTTAGAAAAGAGTAAGTAGCAGGAACCCTCTCTAAATTATATATAATAAGAGTTGCAGAAAGTATAGCATACCTATACTATGTATTGTTAGATGCAGATGTTGAATCTGGAAATAGAAATGTTGGACAGTCTCACAGTAGATTGTTATGCAGATGGCTGTGATTAACAGGAGATATGTACTCTCAGAGTACAAGTGTACATCTAAAGTGTTGAACTGAGATGACAGGGTTAGGTGCACAGTTTTTGGATGTGATTGGTGGATGGATGTGTGACTCTTTGAAGCAGCCCATGAGCGAGTGTCAAGAACATGAAAGTGGAAAGTGTAGAAGGGCTGCCCCTGTGTTACAGGGTCTGCAGACACAGTGGTAGTCCACAGACAGCACATGCCCAATCTGGTTCTTTCAAGGATGCCTGGCATGGAAATGGGACTGAGGGGATTAGCCAATGAGGTGTTCTGGTTGTGGTTTACAGGAAGAGCATGTAGTAGCTGTTTTGATTGTTGTGTGCAGTGAAGATGGCTATGGCTATGGCTTTGAGGAAGCATAGTGTGTGGATTTTGGGAGATTATTCAATTCATTCATTAAAAGTGTATGCTGAAAATCATGGCATCTTTGGAAGTACTGATTGGCAGAAGTGGAAGTTTTGCGGCATGCAGTTTATGGCTTAAAGTGGCCAAGCTTGTTCTCATTCTGTGAGACTATGGATCACTTTAAATGTCCATACATTGTAATTGTGCATTGTGGAGGGGACAGTTTGGGGTATGTTACTCCAATGTATTTGCTGGTTGCCTTGATGGATTTCTTGAAATGCCTAATTGTACTGCTTCCTGCTGTAAAGGTTATTTTTCATGAAATTAATCAGAGGACAACATGGAGATGTCCAAACGTTTTTAGTCCACAAATGGAACAATTGAGTCAGCGTGTCAATAAATGTGTATCTGCTTTTTTATATGATGCAGGTATGTCATCTTTTGAGAATTACAATATTCTCTAATGTTGCGAATTTTTTTTTTGTGAAGATGGAGTTAATTTTACAGATGTCCAAAATGCAATTTTTCTTTATAATGTTAGGAATGCATTCAAATGCATTGAAAACACGGGAAGATGTACTACTTTACATAAAAGCAGAACTAAGGCAAAAAAAGGTGTTTGTTAACAACCCCCCAAAGAAGGGTCTTTTCAGAGCCAAAAATAATGAATAAATTACTGAAATTCTGTTTAATTCCACCCCGCCCTTTGAGTGGCCGCAATGTCCGTGGGCACCGCGGTTGACTGCCAATGGCACATGCCACATCCAGGTCTTTTGAGGGTACTGTAGCGTGTTTCGGGAGCACAGAGTACAGCACCACTAAACAGGATCAATGTATAGCATGTTTTTGTTTTTTGAAGTGCAGCGCCACTGCATGGGTTTGGTGCATTGCTATGATGCAGTTGTTTCAAGCTATGTGTAGACAGTGTAACATGGACATATAAGTAAGGGCAGGTTATTCAGTCAAAAACGATTTTTACATATAAAATGCAAATACATTTTTCACAGTTAAAAGCACACATCTGTACCTTCAAAATGCACACCATTTCTCACCTGAAATGCCTTTGTTGCAAGAGACACATTTGGTAATTAACAAACTAATCTCACTAATAAGACTAATAATTATAACTCATTAATAGAAGAATGTGTCTTCACTGCAAAATGAGGCCTACTCTGTTTTAAACACACATTCAAGTTTTTTTTTTTCTTTTGCCTTTCTGTGCTCTGTCCACAGTAACTGCAGGAAGCAAAGACTTCGAATAAGCAGGGAATGAGTTTGTTTACAGTTGCAACTGTATAAGCCAAGCCATTGTGTACAGAGGGTGGTTAGGGCATGATAGAATTTTATTGGTTAGGATCCTTTGGTAGGAGGGGAACCAGAGTTTTTTTTTGTTTAATCTCGGGGAAGGAGCTAGAGACATCTTGACACAGCTCAAAGAAGGACGGCGTTGACGGCTGGGGATGCCTGATTCCTAAAGCAGATTCAACTTGGTTGCAGAGACTGGCTTTTCCAGTCAATAAGTCCCAGTTTGAGTGACAGCAGATGCTTGTCCTTGCTGGGTGAATCCCTCCAGAAGGCGACCAGCCAAAGAAGATACATACTGAATAAGCCTGATAATTATCTCGCTGAGGTGTGGGGGCTGAGTGTGTATGAAAATATTCAGTCAGTGTAGGAAAGGAGATTCCTGTGCTTTACCCACGTGTTTAATGTTACAAATTGAATTCTTGTCTCTGCCACTCTCTTTTCAGTGTATCAGAAATAATGCTGTTACTGTGCTATTTCATTTATTTCTGTAAAGAGTGAGATCGTGTTTAAATGCAACTTTTATAATACACAAAAATATCTGAAAGCAGACGGGTGGTGTGTTTTATATTTACCAATACAGTGCTGATGATGTGGGGAGATGTTTAGACAGTGCAATTGTCATTTTCAAGGTAGTTAAAAATAAGATTTGGCTGCAGCCATTCAGTATGAGTAAATGTCGTTCAGTATGAGCAATTATAAATAACTGTGTGTGTTATAGCCTTTTTGCTGAAGGTACATGAGTCAGCAAAAATAGAGACCTGGGACATAGTTCACTACCGTATATAAGTTAGTGAAAAATACCACATGATAGCTCGCTGCCGTAGATAAGACAGCGAGAAATTGCCAATGGTATCACACTAAAAGTGAAAATGTGGTGTTCCTGGAATGCAAGCCTGAGGTCTCTATGGTGATTACACGAAAAAGCTAAACAAAAACAAGGGGTTCTGGATATTGGGGTCACAAATAAACCAAAGGTATTATGCTCACCACTATACATACATATCAACCGTGCATGCCATCTAAATAGGTCTGTAGCTGAAATAATGCATATGCACTGTGTTATTGTTATACATAGCCCAATCTGAATGATTATTTTGGCAGTAAGAAAATACCGTCAGGCCCCAAATCTACACAAAATACCCAACATATTTATGGTGCGATGCAGGCCAGGAAAGTGATCACAGAGCACCTACTGGGCTTTGCAAGTCTGTCTCACACTGCGATCGGTACATTAAAGGGAACCCATTTCATAATAGCAGTGTGTTACTAAAAACGAATTTCAGAATGTCACAAAGGGAAACCACATTTTCAGACCTAGTGTAATATTTAGAGGCAAAGTTGTTTGCACATGGGACGTGGTCGTCGAACAGTACCTTAGAATGGCGTGACCGCATTCAGGGTGAGGTGCATAAAGAAAAACTAGACAATATTTTTGCAGAAGGCAGCATAATTCAGGTCTGCCTTACAAGATTATTGAATGCAGCCGATAAAAGTGCAGAGAAATACTCTTTAATACGGCTATGCAGCAAAATATGGTTTATTTTGAATAGGTCCCTGCGAATGCAGGAAAATGATACCCAGCTAATTAACAGGTTAAAAACTGAATTAGATGGGGCAAGTAAAATCAGGAAATGTTAAGAGCAGAATGGATGTATGCCAAAAAGACATGCAATTAAAATTCAGAGACTTTGATGCTCAGTTATCCAAAAGCAAGAAACAATTTGAGGATAGTGAGCAAGAATTGGTACACTTAAAAGCCTTAGTGGACCACATTAGACAGGATAAAGATGAGGTTGTTTCAAAAATGTAGATTTTACAAAAAGAACATTGTGAAAAAGAATGTGATCTCCAGAGTGCAGAACAAGAAATGATTAAAATGACTCAAGAAAGAGACAAGAGAAATAAAGAGTTCAATGAATGCCAAATGCAAATGTGTGACATGCAGGAGGTGATTAATAAGATGAGTGATGAAAACAACAATTTGCAAAATGAAGCAAACAGACTCCTTAAAAAGTGTAAGGACTTAGAACAGCAAATGTGCATTCCCAGGTCCCAGGAGAGGCGGCAGGGTACCACATTCAATGGAGTGGAGGTGAATTCTAGTTCTGCCCAAAGAGCTAGTGCTCCAGTGACTGGGCCGGTGACTGAACTTGGTTGCAGCGCCCTTGGGGGATTTGATACTCCCAATGAGGGCAGCCACCAATCTCATACACCTGAAAACAGGATTGAATCACAAAGTATTGCAATTCCATGCATTGCAACAAGTAGCCCCATAAAAATAACGAAATCCATTAAAGCCCTGATCAAACCATTTAAAAAGGGAGGTGAATGCTGCATTGACGATCACTTAGAAGCGGTTCATGACATTTTTAAAGCACTCCAGATACCTAGGAAACAGTATAGACACTATTTTCATTTAACTTTAGATGCCCCGATGGCCAGCATCATAAGGGGATTAAATCAACAGCAGAATATGACATGGGTGGAGTTTGAATAAGAAATTAGGTGTCATTTTTCTCCTTTTCAGTCATTGCAGGAGGCAAAGAAAGTCGCTTACACAATCACTGCTGGACCTAATAAATCCCCTCGCCAATTTTTACAAGACTTAAAAAGAGCATTTTCTCGCTTTGATGTATCTTTTGACCCAAATTCCAATGAGTTTAAAACTGCATATTTCTATGGGCTACAGAAAGACATCATATCCCAATTGGTTCGTGAATTTGACCGTGACAAGTCCCTTGAATGGATTTTACATCAAAGCACAAAACTATATGAGGTACTCTTTTGTCAGGGTAGAGAAAGTGATAAAATGAAAGATACTAGACCTAAATCTAAAGAACCCTCAGCCACAGTAATGGAAATCAGGTCAGCCAAAATGTCCCTTGAGTCTGCTCAAAGCCAAGGTAAAAATAATGCGACACCTGAACAAAGGGGTAATCAACAAAGATCACCCTTTCCTGTACCAATGTCCCAATCACATGATGCTAGTAATAGGGAGAGCTACATCAGCCCTAGGTATTTAGGGGACAGACCCCGGGTAGGATATCGGCCTGATATGGCAGGTATGAACAAAAACCAGAGACAAAATCAAGATCAAAGAAATAGTGGTCCCTACCAGTCATTGGGGACACAGAGCAGATTTGGTCCCAACACCATGATATATGGTTGTCAGGATAGACCCCGATATGTGGATCGATTTACTGATAATGGAAATCAACATAGGGGCCAGTACCCACAATCTGAGAGACAGGACATGAGGCAAAACATGAACTACAATCCACGTCAGTACAATGATTCCCCACCAGGGGACTATAATCAAAGGATGGGTGCACCCCGCTCCCCTCCACAAATGAATCAAGAGTTCAGAAACCATCCCAACAGACATCAATCACCTGAGAGGTATCAGAATAGATCCAATCAGGGGGAAAACAACCAATATCGACCTAGGCCACAGAAAGAGGATTCTAGAGAGATGGAAAGGTTTCAGTGCCTTGAGGCCCAAGTGAAAATGTTAGCTGAGCAAATAGGAAAGCTCTATACAGCACAAAAACAACCATCTAAAGAGGGGGCTGATGGCCCTAGCAATGACCGGGGGGTTCTGCGAAGTGAATAAGTACTTATGATACCTGCAGTGCCAAAAAGACAGATTGCCCTGATGTCATTTTGCATAATGACTCTGAGATGCCTAATGATTTAAAAGTGAAAGCACCAATAAATGAACATGTAACAGAAAATGCAAATACTTCTAAAAAACGAGGTACGGTTTAACCTAGAACTAAATCAAACATTGAAGATTTGTGCAAATAAAAAAGAAACACCTGGAATTCCAAAAGAACAAAGAGACAGATTTAAGAAAAATGACTCATGCATGAGGAATACCAGTGAACAGGGAGTAAGTGGGGATGCTATAGCTCCTTCCCTGGGCAAGCAAAACAATGACCAAACACAGGTAGAAAAAGGAAATACTCAAAAGGATGGTACGGGTCAATCACCTGAAGAATTCTTTGAGCCACATATTTTTGAAGAGGCTGAAACGGCTGGTATCACACTAAATGATCACAAATGCACAGAATTAAACAATGACAAATTGCTGAATGATGTTGTTACACATGTTCATTTGGAAGGTTGTAATGTGGTCTCTGATGTTACCTAGGTGGATTGGCGAACAGTGGCCACACTCCAAAAAACCTCTGCTCATGGAGAAATGAATAAAGTATCTCGCGCAGAAATGGGTAAAAAGGAGGGAAAAATGTCTTTCCATTTACCAATGCGGTTAGCCAAAAGTGAAAAAGGCCTGAGAAAGGTGAGCCCTGAAATCAGTAAGAATTCACACTTCTTATGTGTATTAGAGGAAGTTGAGGGCAGATATTATACACCCATCACTGTAGAAGAAAAATGCCACACATTTGCTATGATTGATACTGGCGCACAGGCCACAATTATG
Source organism: Ambystoma mexicanum (assembly GCF_040938575.1). NCBI lineage: Eukaryota > Metazoa > Chordata > Amphibia > Caudata > Ambystomatidae > Ambystoma > Ambystoma mexicanum. The sequence continues at coordinate 515,837,535 of NC_090926.1, read as the reverse complement.
TCCAAGGAGCTGGTAAATAGTATCAATGTAGGGAGACCCCCACAGAGTCAGATCACAGTGAAGGAAAATTAAGGTCCAGTGCATAACTTTAATGGGGAGGAGGTGCCCATCATAGGTGTAACTGAGGTTGACATAAGAATAGGAAAGCACAGAATGAAACAAGAGGTATTGATCACATCTATTTGTGAAATTCCATTTCTGATGGGGACAGATTGCCTGAAAAGATTGTCTCCTCTCATAGATGGGGTGAATGGAGTGCTGTGGTCCTTAACCAAAAAACCATTGAGGCCTAAGAAACTAAAATCACAAAACAGCAACATAAATGAATGTCACACCGTTGCCAAAACAAATGATGCTGTGGAGGTATATCTCCAGAATAGTTGCATACCTAGTGTCACTGTTATATTAATGTGTCAAGACAAAATGCAGAGCGACAATGAAGGACTACCTGTACAAATCTACTCGGACCCAAGGAAAAATTGGCAGACTGCCATAGATGAGCACACATTACGTTTTTATTTAAAAGAGAAAACAATCAAACAGAATATTGCTCCTAAAACAGATTCAGAAAGACACATTACCACTCTTGCTGAAATACACATGGAAGATGAGCAACCATGGGTTCATGTTGGTATAAATAAATGACTGTTTGAAAACAATAAAAGCCACTTTAGCGCTTGAACAGGAAAGGAGTTTCATTAATGAGAAATCATTGCAAAAAATGATGGAGAGGGAGGAGATCCCGAAATCTAGAATAAAGTACCAATATGTCTCTGGTTTGGACAGTCCAGACTTTGAAAACCGAATTGCAGGCAGATGCATGCTGAAAATTAACATTGGACAAAAAACAATTCACCATAATGTGTGGATAGTGAGTGGAGCACAACATGTCTTTTACATGGGCAACGACATCATGCATAGGATGTGCATGGTGTTAGATTTCCTTAATCAAAAGATATGGTCACGCCTAGGTGGGCCTGCACCTGAATTTGAAGACAGCTGGTCCCATATGCAGTTGAATTACAGATGAGGAAGGATACTATTATTCCTGCATTCACCAAACAGGTTGCAATAACACTGAAGTGCAGAAATGGACAGCAGATGAAAGATTCTAATGCATTTGTGTGCCTGAATGAATCCATAAAACAGCAGGGCCTGGATTATGAATACACTCCATTGGTAGATATTGGTGAAGGGTCTGTAAAAATTATGTTGAATAACAAAGGTTGTCAAGACATTCTTTTAGAGGAAAACTCCCCATTAGGAATGGCTATACAAAAATCACATTATGCTGCAGATTTAAATAACATGGTGATTGGAAATATACCTGAAAGGTATGTAGATGCTAAGGGTGAGTTGCCAGAATACCTGAATTCTGAGCCCAAAGGAATATTTAAAATTCATTCTGTGTACCCTTATGATTCAAATGAGACGGTGTGCTGCCATCAAGAAAATTGCATCACATTTGATTTAAATGAAAATGAAACAGAAAATCAGCCCATTGAAGTGGAAGCTGATATGCCAAAATATTTAAAAGTGGCAGCTTTACAAAAAGACACAGCCACACAGTTAGAGGAAAGCGCCGAGATTCCCTTACCAGAAGATTTTCCAGAATTTTCCAAAATGGTAGAAGAGCAGATCTCCTTAGCGGATGCTTGTGACAGCGATGAGGATAGAAACAATCTGAGGGAGATATTTATGGAGTTTAAGGATGTATTTGCAAAAGATGCTTATGATTGTGGTTTAACTGATGTAAATGTGGCCACACTACCAGAAGGGTGTAGCAGAAGTCCATTGCTTGTACGCCAGTATAGACTACCGCTGGCATGTTTAGAATCATTGGTAGAGATTATTAAAAATTTGGAATCGCGGGGAATCATCAGGCACATTCATAGCACATCCAATACACCTATTTTAGGTGTGTTAAAGCCAAATGGTCAATGGCGGCTATGTGCAGACTTGAGGGAGTTAAATAAAAGAGTACCAGTGTCCAGATGGCCATTGCCATTTATTGATCAGGGCCTAGCTCAGGTACATGGTTCAAAAGTGTTTACCACATTAGATCTCACATCTGGATATTGGTGCGTGCCATTGGCAAGGAGATACAGAATTTATTTTCCTTTACATTTGACAGGACTCAATACGCCTGGCTTAGAATGCCGTTCGGGTACATCAATAGTGGGAGTGAATTTGGCATATTTTTGAGAAAGGCCATGCCTGATGCAGCGGAAAGAGGAACCATAGTTTATGTGGATGATGTCTTGATTTTGATGAAATAAGACATGTGCTTGGCCAATTGCAGAAAGCAGGCGCCAAAGTATCTTTGCAAAAAGCACAATGGTGCAAGAAAAAAGTGAACTTTCTAGGCCATGAAGTGACTGAACATTTGCTAAATCTACAAAAGAAGAAGATAGATGCCATACAAAGATTAAAAGATCCTAAGAATGTGAAAGGAGTAAAAAGTTGGTTAGGAATGACAGGGTATAACAGAAAATTCATTGAAAATTATGCTGAAATCACTCAACCATTGACTAAACTGCTTAAACTTAATGATCCCTGGAAATGGGAAAAAGAGCGGTCTGAGGCAGTGGCTAAACTGAAGGAATGTCTAGTAAAGGCACCATGTTTAGCATATCCCATAAAAGGTAGGGATTTCTTCATAGAAATAGGTTTTTCTGAACATTGTATGTCAGCAGTGTTATCACAAAAACATGATTTGAATCACAAAACAATTGCCTATGCAAGTAAGGCATTTTCCCAAGTTGAAATGAAATTTAATGAATGTGAAAAGGCTCTATTAACCACTGTGTGGGCGCTACAACATTTACGCCCCATTGTTCAGGGAGAAAAGGTGATTATTGAAACAAATCATCTACCTTTGCAGTTTTTAGAGAGTAAAAGAATTAGGTCAGGTAATCTAGCGCAGTCCAGAATCACTTCATGGACGCTGGCATTACAAGGTTTTCCTATAGAAGTGAGATATGGACAAAATAACAAGAGCCCAATTGCTCAAGGGTTAGCTGACTTACATGACTGCGCAGTTGAACAAATATCAAATGAAATGGAAGTGGAACCTAATTGGCAGGAATTTGAACAATCACCACACAAAGCTTTTGATGAAAAAACATGCAAGGATTTGACAACTGTATAGGTGGATGGTTGTGCTTTTCACATTGAAAATGACAGTAATAAACAATTAGTGTAATAGGAATAGGAAATGTCTGGTTGAAATGTGAAGGAGTCCCCAGTGTAGGGATGAAGATTGGAGCTAGGAGCAGTCAGGTGGCGGAATTAGCAGCCATTTATAAAGCAATTACTACTGCAGTTGATAGAAAGTTCAGTGAAATTGTCCTGGTGACTGATTCTGACTATGCACGGAATAGTTTTGTGGAGTATTTACCTGCTTGGAAAGCAAGAGGAATGATTACATACAACAAAAAGCCACTTAAACATGGAAAAATGATACAAGCCATAGACAAATTGGTGTCAGAGAATGATCTAACAATATACTGGAGAATAATTTGTGGGCATTTAAAAACACCAGGAGAGGATAAGGAGGGAAATGATAAGGCAGACCACCTGGCTAAAATTGGGGCTGTGATGGGAGAATTGCTACCTATTGATGATTTACTGGGTGAAATACAGATTGATGCAGTAACACGTTCTAAAGCACCAAAGGAGGTAGATCAACCAGCGGTACAATGGAGTCATGATACGCCAGACCAAGATTTGATTGAGGCACAATAGAATGATCGAATTTTGGGAATCTATTACAATCATTTAATAGATCCTGAACAAAACCCTTTAACAGAAAATGATTGCATGGGAAAAGAAGAGTTGAGGGTGCTATTAAAGAATAAAAAACAAATTCGATTACAGGATGGACTCATGATTAGAGAGTCCATAACAGGATAAATACAGTGGGTGGTACCCCTTTCATTCAGAGGGCTGATGCTACACCATGCACATGATGCCATAACTGCAGGCCCAGAGGTTCACAAAAAACATTGGAGATACTAAAAGATTATGCTTACTGGCCACATATGTCCCAAGATGTGGAATTATATACTAGAGGATGTCTAGTATGCGCCCAATTTAAACCTGCTTCACCAATGCATAGAGCACCATTGATGAAAAGAGGCCTAACTCTCCCATGGCCAGATTTGCAAATAGACTATGTAGGCCCTTTAAAAAGGTCGAGCAGGGGAAACCATTATATTTTAAGTGTGGTATGTTTGATGTCGAAGTGGATTGAATTCATTCCTGCACCAGATTGTAGTGCGCAAACAGCAGCCACGTTGCTGGTGAACCATGTGTTCTCAAGGTTTGGGTTGCTACAAAGAATTGAGTCAGACAGAGGAAGTCATTTCACAAGTACTCTAATGAGTAAGGTATGGCAAATACTAGGTGTGAAAAGGAAACTACATATCGCATATCGGGCAGCCTCTTCAGGTGGAGTTGAACGGAGCAATAGGTCTGTTGTGGATATTTTAAAGAAATTCGTGGCAGAAGCAGGTTCCAGCTGGGATTTACGTTTACCGTTGGTTTTGATGGCAATCAGATCAACCCCTGCCAAAGCAACAGGTGTTAGCCCCCGTGAGGTCTTGACAGGTAGGAAAATGGTGTTACCACAACACCTGCTATACAGAACACATGAGCAGACACTTGTGAGTGCAACCACAGTTCATGAGTACATTGATGAACTGAGGAAGCATTTGCAACATGCATTTGCTTTTGTGCAGAGAAATCTGGGAGGGCTGTTGACAGTGCTAAGACATACTATGATTTAAGAACATCAGTGAGAGAATATAGTGTTGGGGATCAGGTGTACAAGTTTCATTTTGGAAAAAGTAAACAGAAAAATTCTAAATTTCTAGCAACCTGGCAGGGACCATTTCGAATTATAGATAAGATCTCTTCTGTAGTGTATAAAATTTTGAAGAATGAAGGTAAAACAGCGATAGAGCAGTTTGTCCATGTAAATCAGATCAAGCCATGCCATCCCAGACACGAGATCAGGCGGCTTGAGCATGTAGAAACAGAAAGCCCTGGGGCTACTGCCCACTGATGCACACAATACAACAGAACGTTCCTTGAACACAAAAAGATAAAACAAATGGGTACAGTCAGGAGGCAGTGACAGAGAAGTTAAAAAGTTGATTATTATAATGGCACATAAACACTGTAATATATGTAAATAAAGAAATAATATAAAAAGTAAAAAAAAAGAAAAATATAATGGAAGCTCATGGTCGGTGTGCAGAATGAAAATGCATTGAATTTAAAATGTTGTTTCATGTATGCTTATTTTCTTTTTAACCTGTGTTTAATTTCAGAAAAAAAAAATGTTTTATTTTTGGCAAAAGGGTGGTTAGTATTGTGCTATATACTTAATCTGTTTCTTTTCTATTTTGGTTTAGAACATTAACTATTTATACCGGTGGTCACGGGAGACGATGGAATATGGAGTCTCCTAGATGAAGACCAAAAGATGCCTGTCTCCGGGTGGAGGTGAAGACAAAATAGCCGGAATGCCAAAGAAAAGGTGACTTCTATAGAGAAGGATCCAAGAGTACCAAGATGAAAGAGTACCCGAATGAACCAAAAGAGGCAGACAAGAGTCCTGACATATGGAGTTCCACGTATTTATTATTTTAATTAATTGTTTTAATCTGTTATGTTAATTATTTGTTTTAGTTAGTTGTTTTATTTTATTATTTTCAATTGACTTCAAGTATAAAATTGAAATACTGGACTGGACACTTCCATTGGGAAGGCAAATGTAGAACATTTTATAAGAATTGATAAATTCAGATGAATTTTAATATTATATTGATTGAACAGCGACTTTCAATTTTCATCTTCACAACAAGAATGTTAATTGTATTGGATTGTTACATTTTTGAAAGAAGAAAAGGAACAAGTTGGATTTTTTCCAATTGTAGCTCGGATTAGCCAAATTAAAAAAAAGGAGGGTATATGTAGGATTGTTTAGCGTGTTTTGGGAGCACAGAGTACAGCTCCACTGCACAGGATCAATGTATAGCATGTTTTTCTTTTTGAAGTGCAGCGCCACTGCATGGGTTTGGTGCATTGATATAATGTGGTACAGCAAGACATGTGTTATTGAGCATTTTTATGCAGCACCACTGCATGGGTTTGGTGCATTGCTATGATGCAGTTGTTTCAAGCTATGTGTTGCCAGTGTAACATGGACATATAAGTAAGGGCAGGTTATTCAGTCCAAAACGATTTTTACATATAAAATGCAAATACATTTTTCTCAGTTAAACGCACACATCTGTACCTTCAAAATGCACACCATTTCTCACCTGAAATGCCTATGTTGCAAGAGACACATTTGGTAATTAACAAACTAATCTCACTAACAAGACTAATAATTATAACTCATTAATAAAAGAATATGTCTTCACTGCAAAATGAGGCCTACTCTGAAAATCAGTTTTAAACACACATTCACGTTTTTTTTTTCTTTTGCCTTTCTGTGCTCTGTCCACAGTAACTGCAGGAAGCAAAGACTTCGAATAATCAGGAAATCAGTTTGGTTACAGATGCAATTGTATAAGCCAAGCCATTGTGTACAGAGGGTGGTTAGGGCATGATAGAATGTTATTGGTTAGGATCCTTTGGTAGGAGGGAACCAGAGTTTTTTTGTTTAATCTTGAGGAAGGAGCTAGAGACATCTTGACACAGCTCAAAGAAGGACAGGGTTGACAGCTGGGGATGCCTGATTCCTAAAGCAGATTCAACTTGGTTCGAGAAACTGGCTTTTCCAGTCAACAAGTCCCAGTTTGAGTGACAGCAGATGCTTGTCCTTACTTGGTGAATCCCTCCAGAAGGCGACCAGCCAAAGAAGTTACATACTGAATAAGCCTGGTAATTATCTTGCTGAGGTGTGGGGGCTAAGTGTGTACGAAAATATTCAGTCAGTGTAAGAAAGGAGATTCCTGTGCTTTACCCACGTGTTTAATGTTACAAATTGAATTCTTGTCTCCGCCACTCTCTTTTCAGTGTATCACAAATAATGCTGTTACTGTGCTATTTCATTTATTTCTGTAAAGAGTGAGATTGTGTTTAAATGCAACTTTTATAATACACAAAAATATCTGAAAGCAGACGGGTGGTGTGTTTTATATTTACGAATACAGTGCTGATGATGTGGGGAGATGTTTAGACAGTGCAATTGTCATTTTCAAGGTAGCTAAAAATAAGATTTGGCTGCAGCCATTCAGTATGAGTAAATGTCGTTCAGTATGAGCAATTATAAATAACTGTGTGTGTTATAGCCTTTTTGCTGAAGGTAAATGAGTCAGCAAAAATAGAGACCCGGGACATAGTTCACTACCGTATATAAGTTAGTGAAAAATACCACATGATAGCTCGCTGCCGTAGATAAGACAGCGAGAAATTGCCCATGGTGGCACACTAAAAGTGAAAATGTGGTGTTCCTGGAATGCAAGTCTGAGGTCTCTATGGTGATTACACGAAAAATCTAAACAAAACAAGGGGTTCTGGATATTGGGATCACAAATAAACCAAATGAATTATGCTCACCACTATACATACATACCAACCGCGCATGCCATCTAAATAGGTCTGTGTGCTGAAATAATGCATATGCACTGTGTTATTGTTATACATAGCCCAATCTGAATGATTATTTTGGCAGTAAGAAAATACCGTCAGGCCTCAAATCTACACAAAATACCCAACAGTGCCTTGCATGGAAAAGGGTCTGCGGTGATCGCGGACAGTCACAGACATTGGGGGATCAGCCAATCAGGTTTCCTGGTTGTAGTGTACAAAGAGAGGAAGTTAGTAGGAGTTTTGTTTGCAGGAAATTGGAGAGCAGGGAACATGGCTATGGCTATGTCCTTGAGGAGGAAGAGTGTATGGATGTTGGGGGACTCTTGGATCCATTGGCTGAAGTTGTCTGCTGAGCATCGTGGGGTGGCTGGAATCTTAGATTTCATGAATTTGAAGTGTCATGGTTTCAATTGAGAGGAATGAATTGGCCTGATTTACACCTGTTTTGTGCGAATATGGTTCCCTTAAAACAGCCAGACATTATTGTTCTTCATTGTGGAGGGAACAGTTTAGAGTATGTGACAGGTATTTCATTGCAATTTGCAATGAAGGAAACTTTTGGAAAGTTAACAGAAATGTTTTCCAAATTCAAAAATTATGTTTTCGCACATTTCGCAGAGGCAAATGTGAATGCTCTCATATTTTGTCCACAAATGGAAAAAGCATGGTGCAATGTCAATGATCCTGTGTGTGCTTTTTTTTCAAGATGCTGACATGACATCTTTTCATAATGATAACATTAAATTTGACATTGCCAACATTCTTCAGAGTGATGTAGTCCACCTAACTGATGTGGGGAATCAGATTTATATGGAACATTTTCAAAATGCTTTGAAAAGAAAATGGAAAAACAAGAAAAAAATAAATTGCTCCTTAGTTCAGTTTATAAAACCAAAAATTTTAAAAGAACATATAAAAGCCAAAAACACAAAAAGGTTATTTAAAGAGCCACCATTTTTAAACGTACAATAATTAAAATGATTTTAATTCTCCCACCCCACGGCTGGAATTTTTAAGATGGTCATGGACTACTGCGGTGTTCGCAAACTATGCAGTCTGCACAGGGGCCTGTGACTTTTTGTTCTCACTTCTATTTTTTAACTGTGAAAGGTGGCTCCTAAAGGTACTGTTTTTTTGTGTTTTGTTGGGGTTTTTTTTGGGTGCTTTTTTTTGTTTTATATTTAGGAGAGGTAAGGTAAGGGAGGGAATGAAGGGAAGGTGCACCAACCAGAGAGATGGAGGGGCAGGTGGACAGAGGACGATGTTAGGTGGGCCTTAAATGTAAGGTAAGGGGCACATCGAAGTACATTTAAGTACACTGTTCACTGGGGACAATGCGTTCGAGCTGCTCTACCGCGTTGTGCATTTTCACCGTGCAAGGACTTCTGTGTGTTTTCCTGTGAACTTGAAACAAGCAGAGGATTGCTACACTGAAGGAGGATGTCATTAAGTGCTGCACCAGTGTTTGCCTGACCTAGAGCCATAGTGATTGGTGTGTGAGTAATTCCCGCACCTTGGCCCTCCTCCCATAGTGTACTTTTACCCAGTATGCAGCGCACATGCACGCGCTCATCGAAGTACATTTAAGTACACGGTTCACTGGGGACAGTGTGTTCAAGCTGCTCTACTGCGTTGTGCATTTTCGCCGTGCGAGGACTTCTGTGTGTTTTCCTGTGAACTTGCAACAAGAAGAGGATTGCTAGATTGAAGGAGGATGTCATTAAGTGCTGCACTGGTGCTTGCCTGACCTAGGTAACTTTGAACTGGAGAACTCTTTCATTGTGACTACCTCCTCATTACGGCCACCTCCTCATCGCAGACAATTTTTTTTTTTTTTTCATTTGGGCCACATGTGCCTTATTTATGTCTTACTCCGTAGCTGTAGTCTTTTGAATTGAAATTTTCATATTTGACTCTCGTGAGTTTAAACTGACACTCCCTTCTCATTTTCTTTTTGTAGAGCCATAGTGATTGGTGTGTGAGTAATTTCTGCACCCTGGCCCTCCTCCCATCGTGTACTTTTTTATGCAGCACACATGCGCGCGCATCAAAGTACATTTAAGTACACTGTTCACTGTTAACGGTGAACAGGGAGTGGGGTGTGCTCTACAAAATAATATTCTTAATGTGCCCCTTGCTGTTGATGTACACGGGTAAGACTAGAGGTAAAAGTGCTATTTACTTCATCAATGCTCTAGTGGTGGCATTCTAATCTGATTATGATAACCTGACTCTTATTCTCTTCATTTTGATAAAGTAGTACTGCATATTATGTATAAATTCAGTATGTCTTTAAAAGCTGGTATGCCAAAAATGAATGCTGATTTATATAATGTCTCTTCTTTGGAATCTCGAAAGGTATTCTTAGCAAAGAAAGTTAAAGAGAATCTTGAAAAGAAAAAAAACGCTCTATTTCTTTAAATGTTGACATTCATAATTTTTGTAAAGTAGACCGCTCCAACATGAAAAATGTTCCCATTAAAGATACAACCAGTGTGCCTGATTTTAAATTATTGTGCTCTCTGTCAGTTGCCGCTCAGACACAAGAAGCTCGGGTGAAGGGGAACCCACCGGAGCAGAACAAAACACCAGCAACCATTCTTAATAAAGTAATAGCTGATGCCTCTATTGCTTTAGCTTGCAGATCAGTCGATACATGCATAACTCAAATACCTGAAGACACGATTGACTTACTGTCAGGCTTAAACTGCATAGAGCCTGGAAATCCGCCCTTATGTTCAGTTCATGTTAAGCATTTTCTAAGAATGGCACATGACAAATTGACATTGATAGGGGAAATTGATGATGAAGCAATTGAGTTCATTAACTCATCAAGTGACCATGAACATATTGCTGTTGCGGTACAATATATTTGTTCCAACTCAGGCGATCTTATACACCTCAAAGATGGAACTAGGGAGCAGAGTTTGCCAATTAGTGAAGGCCCCTCTGCTCAACAGCATAAGCACAAGGATCAAGATAAGCAAGAGCTGTATAAATCGCCCGTTCTTTATGACAAATCTTCGCCCAATATGTCTAATAGGTCCCTCTCTTTTGTAGCACCTACACCTAGGCGCACATAATTTCAGGCACCCATGGATAATCATCCATATTTCATTCGGGACCTCCATGTGACTTTTAATAACAATAGATTTTCCTTTCCTGAAGCGCCGGCTCTTAATAACACGCTTACAGCAATGAACACGGCGCTTCTTTCCTTGGCTAAATTATATGAGATGTTGGACGACAAAATAAAAAATCAGATTGAAATTACTCAGCAATCCCATGCGAACATCATAGCATGAGATTAGTACAAAGTTTTATCAACAACCTAAACTCTCGACTAATACCCTTAGTCAAGGGACTCAGACTTGTTTATCTGATAAGGTTATCTCTATTCAGCCTGCTCCAGATGCGGCCAAATCATTTATCTGTTCTAACCTTGTTTATGATGACGGTGCTGCTGTAGTTGCACAAGTGTGTCCGATGGAGGCTTCTTCTATGACCAAAGAACCACCTAAGAAAGATCTGATAACAACTTTAGCCCCGCTGTTCACTAACATTAAAATAGCCTCTTTTAGTGTTCCAGGTCAGTCTGACCCTATCACTGTAAATCAGCTTTCTAGTGAAGTGAACAAGAGGTCTAATGTCAAAAAGAAAGCAACCAGACTACTTACAGCAGCAAAGAAAAAAAGGCGTTTGTCTTCAAATCATGAATCTCAGTCTCAAAATAAGGCATCTTTAGTATATCAACCTCTTGATGACCTAGTAGCGACAGCAGCCTCAACATCGCTAGCAAAATCTGTTGATATGTCAAAGTCGTTAGACTGTATTCTAGCCTCAAAGCTAATGAAATATCCACAAGTACAAATGGCCCCAGTCAAACAAACAATACCTATGGACATGGCTGCAATTGAGCCATCGCAATGTAACTTGTGTGCTGAGAGTCTTCATATAGTTGAAGGTTCAGTGACATCTAAAGACTACATGCTACAAGAGGTACGTGATGAGATTCATGCCTCCTTTATAAATTACAACAAGGAGAGCGAAAAAATAAAACAGTTGATGTTGGTATCTAAGAAAGAAACATCCAATGAAGTCAGTCAGATGCTCCAAACCACCTATCCGAAAGTCAATTCGCTTTTGAAAGGACCGGGGCTGCCTAGTGGTGATAATGATGCCTTGTCATCAATGAGTGCTACTAGACCTGCTCTTCAAAAATTTGAAGGTAGGTCAATCTTACCACAAAACAGTGAACCTAGTTCCTTTCCCTCCACCATCAAGAGCCATGCACAATATAAAGGCATCATCGATTGTTGATTAAATGTCGTGGTCACCCCTTTGCCAGATATGATATGAATTGTGCTAGTGTGCTTAACATCTGTGCCGAAATAACGGCCTTAGAAGATCTAACCTCCACGGACATTGACTTAGTGGAATTTGTTAACCCACCTGATTTATCTGAGGCGAGGTTGTATATTCAATCTGGGGTGATACTCAATACATTATGGCTTGCGCGTACTGCTTTTTACAATCTGGGCTTTATTTTAAGTCAAGATGCGCATGAGCCAGAACAATTGGTGGAAAAATCGAGCGTATCTCAATCTAGAGTTTTTGGGGACAAAAATGGCTTACTTTCAAATGTTGGTTCAAACAGCAATGATGCTTGGATGCACCATAATTATGGTGGTAATTCGTAACAATCCCGGGTAGGTACCTCTATTAGCCTCATCTCCTGGAACACTAGGGGCTTCAAACACCTTATTAACACTGAAAGTAGAGAACTTCTACGGTATGACATTATAGTCCTCCAGGAGACGTGGCTGCGTACTACCCCAGTATGGGATTCCTACGATAAATACTTAGTTCCTGCCATCATAGCCTGTACGGGGAGGCCGATGGTAGGCCTAATGATGGCATTCCGCAAGGATAAACAGTTCAATGTGGTTTGGCATAAATCCCCTTCGCCATGTTTTCAAATTATAAAAATACGAAGAGGTGTAACTTGTTGCGCCATTGTAAATGTTTATTGGGGTAAGAAACATCTAACCTCAGATGAGTTTTTTGATCAATTCAATGGTATACTGGATCAGCTTTTACTGGACAAAACTATTGTGGATTCCTTCATTATGGGTGACCTGAATCTACATTTATTGTCTGAATCTGTGTCTTCTAGAACCATGGACCAACATCGCTAGATTAAGCTAATGGCTAACAGAGATTATGTGATGTTGAATGGGGCGATTCGGGGAGATGTTCCCCCTAGATGTACATGGCATAGCGAGGGCTTTCATTCTACGTTGGACTACATTTATGTCAATAGCCACTATTTCTCAAAGATTTTATCTTTTAATGTAAAATCCACAGTAATGAGTGACCACAGTCAAGTAACTTTGACCTGTCATTGGCACCTGTCTCAACCGAGACCTGTAAATTATCACGCAACAAACTTAATTGTAAATAATGCAGGTAATCGTATAAAATGGTCGAGGGCTAAACTACTCTGTTATAAGCAAGTTTTGAGTGATAGCAACGGGGGAGCCAATGTCTCTGACAGCCCTTGCTATATACATGCAATGCAAATGTTTTCTTCTGGAGGTATAAAAGCTGTTGGTAGTTGCCCTAATCACCTTCACTGTTTTGACCTGGAGGTAAAAAACAAAAAGCGTGATTTAAGATGAAATATAAAGATGTTGTCTAGGCATCCCACGAATTTGAGTGATAATTATGATCAGATAAAACAGCTAAAGTATACGTACAAAAGATGGCTTTTGGGTCGACGCGCCTTACATTATGAGCGTGATGGCGAAGCCATGCAGAAACAGAACCTTGTCAAATCATCACGGGGTATCTGGGCGCTTTTGAATTCTGCATGTTGCATATATCAGTCATCTGCTCAGATTAATCCCATTTTGGAGCGCGATTGGATAATTCACTTTGATAACATCTACCGCACCCCTTTTCCGGATCTGAGCCTTGACTGGAATGGTATTGTTGCTGATCATATCGTTAATTTTGATCTAGATGACATCATTCATTGTATAGCTAAATTAAGTACCTCTCGCGCCTCTGGCCCGGATGGGCTTCATAATGCATTAATCAAGCAGGATTCAGTTCTATGGGCAGAGATATTATATATCATTTTTTCTGAAATTATGAGATCTGGGAAATTACCTCAATCTTGGAAAACATCTGTGATTGTTCCGATTTTCAAGAAAGGGGACAGTGCCAATCCAACATCTTATAGACCTATCGCCCTCCTGGATTGTCCGGGAAAGATCTTTGCGCGTTTGATTCTAAATGAATGTAATAATTGGCTTAATAATTCAAATCATCGTGACCCGTGTCAAAAGGGTTTCATTCCAGGGCTGGGTACGCGATCAATTTAACTGCTCTGAATGTGATTATTGCTGAGAGCAGAAAATCTAAGCAACCTATATACATGGCTTTTGTTGATTATAGAGCAGCGTTTGACCTGGTCCCTAGGGAACTCCTATTAAAAAAACTAACTGAGTTGGCTTGCCCCTGGTACATTCTAAAATGGATTTTGGAATTTCATTCTAATACTTCTATCCAAATTCCCCTGAGTAATGATGGACATTTAACAGACCCGATTGAAACCACACGTGGTCTTAAACAAGGATGTTTGTTGGCCTCTGCCTTGTTTAATTTCTCCATTCTTGACATTTGACTTGACTTTCGTAACCTCATAACAGATCCAATTAAATTAAAAGGGTCAGCAATTAATTGGCTTCTTTATGCAGATGATATGGTTCTCATATCAAAAACTCCAATTGGATTGAGGAACATGCTGAATGCACTGGATGTGTATGCCATTAAAAATTGCATTAGCAGTAATCTAAAAAAAAAAAACAAGTATTGCAATTTGATTTAAAAAACAGACAAAATTGCAATCAGTGGAGATTGCAAAATACCAATTTGCAAGTAGCTCACTCCTATATCTATCTGGGAATATGTGTGAATAATTGCAAACTGGATAAGCCATATGAAGATTATCTTCACCTGAAACAGAATACAGCTTTATCCCAATTGAGACGTATTTGAGCCAAATAATGCAAATTCTCCATTGAACCACTAATTGTATGGTTCTGAATCGAAAACATTTCAAAATTATACCTATTGGGTGAAATACGAAAATCAATACTGGAAGAAGTCTTTACTACTTCCATTGTCTGAATCCTTGCCGGTAATTAGGCACGAGTTGGGTCTCATCTCAGTATTTGCAATTTACAAAAAGAAGATATGTACATTGTATAGAAAATGTATTCTCAGAGAAAACAATAATGGCTTACTCTTGATTCTAGCCAATTATCTACTAACATCTAACGAAACATTTGCAAGATCTTGGTGTGCGTTTGCAAGAAAAATTTTAAAAGGCGCAGACATACCTGAATCTGTGATGATACAAAACCCAAACAAGGCTTAAATCAAATTATGGCAATCGGATTGGATAAAGACAAGAGCAGCATGTATGAATATACAGAAATGTAATCGAAATCCATTTGTACATAAAGTTTATGGTCAGGTTGAAAAATACTTACAGCAATCTCCCAATCCGAGTCATCGTCAGGATTTCATGAGGTTTAGACTAAACATATGGCCTACTAAGGAAATATTGTATAAATGGGGAAAAACCTCTGAAAATGATAATACGTGTCGATTTTGTAATCAAATGCTTGAGACCTTGAAACATCTTATGGTGGAGTGTCAAATTTTGTTGCCTTTGCAATTTTTTTTTATTTTAAGCCTCTGTTTGAAGCTGATCAACGGTTATGTACTGAAGAACTATGGTCGAATATGTTTAATGGGAATTTAAAGTCTATGAGATATGCAGTTGTGAATTATTTGAATCATTTAAAAATTAAGGTCCATGGCAATAATGTAGAGGTTGACAGTGATACTACGGTGATTCATATTGCTGGACTCAAATCTTACTTCTAGATTAATTGAATTAATGTATATATGATTGAAATGGAGTTATTCTATGTATAATTCAACTTTTATGAGAATAATCTGTTTTCTATTCTTTTCTACTTTTAATGCTTTTTTCTATAAATATGTTGAAAGGTCTGATTAATTTTCGTGACCAAAATAACAATAAAAAAATTAAAAAAATAAAAAAGTAAAGTAAGGGGCAGTGTTTCTCATGCTCCTTGACTACAGCCTCACAAGCACTCCGAAACTGCAACCCTTACAGATTGGTGCATACATAGCACTGTGACCCTTGAATGGTAAGGGCCAACAGTGTTCATTATCGAATGTGAGGCGCCTCATGGAGTTTGTCCCGTTGGAATACAACCCAAGTTTTCCATGACAGAGTACATCTTTGCACTCAGTGGATCTGGCCTTGGGTGCATGAGCCTTCGGGACATCCCCAATGGTTGTGAAAAAATGCCACAACCAGGCCTCACTCATGGTGCTGGGGATAGAGACTTCCTCCACCGCATCTTGATCTTCCTCTGCATTCTGATCTGTATCACCCCGCCTGTTCCCCTGTCCAAGCCCTCCAGATGGTAATGGTGTGGGTGGTGGTGGATGGGAAGAAAGAATGGCATAGCAGATGCCAATTTCAGCACAATTGCAAGTCTCCCTAATAGCTTTCCAAAGTAGATGCTGTCTCCTGGATAGCCAGATTGAGAATGAAGAAAAGAAATGGGTGGGTCCGGTTAGAGGAACCATCCATGGACAGTCGTGCAGTCCGCTGACAACCGAATCACGAATAGGCCTTGGGAAGTTATGAAAAGTTGCTAGATGAACAAAGAATGGGTCTGGGAGCTGTGTAGGGGTAACATTTCTGCTTGAAACAACCTAGAATGGCTGAAAATGCACTTTTAAACTGTATATGGCGCACAGAGACCATTTGCAGATAGGCCAGCACCCCACACGGGTGCAGTCACATGATGACATCCGGGGATGTCCACGCCTTCATGGCCATCCGCGGACACCCATCATGTGGGAATCGCAGGGTGCATGCACTGGGTGTCCCTAGAACAGTTGTGCTGTCCGCAGAATAATTATAAGTGCGTGATGCAAAACTAAATGTCCGGACAACGCGCATGTCTGGGAGCACCTCCATTTTGATTGTGGACACCCCAGACAGTCGTGGGGCTTTAAAAAAAAAGAAATATCACATATTTATACAATAAAAACATACTTTTGTTTGTGAATGGGATGGGGTATCTGAATGGTAAACATAAATAGGAGAATTAGGAATTTCTGTACAACAATGATGAAGGGGGTGGAGTTGCAGTAAAGCGTCTTTGATTAAAATGTTCACAATTGGATGGGGATGATTGCTGAGGACAAGGGGGACAGGTGCAAAATGGACTGTGATAGGGAACATTTTTAATGACATGATTTTTCACATATTCTTTAAAATCATTACTTCATGCAATTCCAGACCATGATTTTATTATGTACAGTTAGGGACAGGGCTTCTCTTTGTAATTCTTGGGATTGTGTATAATTAAACTGGGGTTTAATTTCTTCATGAAAACTATGTACTGTAAGAAAAAAATAAATTATTATCTTAGTGAGGTCTATACAAATTGCATTATTTGTTTACGTTAAAACATGTATTGTATACCATTAGAAATGTTATTGTCACTCAATTCTTTTGGGAAGTTCTCCTCTAACCCTTCAAATGTGTTTGCCATTTCTGTCAAAATGCAAATATTGCTTTTTCTTCATAAAACATGTTTACACGATGAATGCTAATAATAATAAAATAAATACAGTGCACTGTTTGGTGTTTACTGTTTGGTGAGAGATTGTTTTAGAATACGCGCTTGGCGAATGTCAGTCTCTATGAACAGTTGTATTGAAGTGATAACATCAGGTGTACAATTATGGTTAATGCTTGGTGCATTCCATTATATTGTGTGTAATAAATACAAAATAATTGCCTTCTTCCTGGTGTGGACACCCGACGTCGAGCTGCACTCCTTGAAGCAAATTATATTTACCATCAACAGTCAGATATCTTGCTTTGCACAAAATATTCTTTATTAAAGTTGTTTAAAAAACCATCATGATTACTTTCCACGAGTAAAATCCAAAAAGTGTGGCAGCGTGATGCGTTGGCGAGTAACTTGATGCTTGTTCACATACAGTTCTCCATTGAAACTTTGCATGATAATATCTGGGTAAGTGAGTGGTAGATATAAAATGCAGACTAGTGCTGGTTGCAGAACATGTCGGCCATATTGCGTGGTTACGGTGACTAGTACATTATGCTGGTACACAACGTTACACAAAATGTTCCTGAAATAAACATTTATGTACCTCCACACCAATGTAAAATGCAGCATGTGATGTTCTTATTGAGCATGTGTGCATCTTTGATACTTTCCCTTCTTTTTGTGTGATAACACAGTATCAGTTTACAGCAGGGTCAATTTATGCCAGATGACAAGAAGTTCATGATCTATGATCTGTTATTCTACAAAAACATCACTGTTATGTGGGCAGGCATTTTGTAGCACCTAGTCCCCAGATGACAGGCATATAATGGATACAAAATAATGTGTACTTTTTCAAGTAATCATTTCTACAAAAAGGTATATTAGGGTGCAGTAAATAAAAGTAGCTCTGTGTTATGTACATGTGTTTGTTGGTTGATGGGTACACTATTTTATGTTGTCCCCTGTGCTTCTGGGCTGTGTGAATGCTACCTGATGTCCGCAAACTTCAAAGATGACATCACACATGTCATTGTTGACAACACTGATGACATCACCTATCTGGCCCACTTGTTTTTGTTCACTGACACATCTAGGGCAGGTGTTTTTGTTTTCACTGACCTTCAGAATAAGAAAATTGAAAATGTGTTATATATTTGGATGTAAACCATCGTGTATGTTCGTAAAGTACTTTCCTTCGGGTTTGGTCTCAGCTCATGGTGCACATATATGGGGAAATATGTAGGCCTCAAACACACAATTAATTTGTATACATGATGACATTTAATGTTATTGACATTTTCTGGTGATGTTTCTTTCTTCTTTACTTTTGTTTCCCTGCATGTGTCTCTGATTTGTATGCATTGTGTGCCAAGGGTGTGAGACTCATATATGTGAATAAAGAGCATATGTGTCAGGTTGAATCTAAATAGATGCCAATGCTCAGAGCACATGCTAGAAAATGATCACTTTGCTCCACAATGCTATGTTAATGGTCTGAGTTGCACTGAAAAAATGAAACTAACATGAAACTAATACACTAATTAACCCAACCCCATTTAACATGTAACAGATTCCCTTAATAACATTCAGTGCAATTTGGTCCAATATATAAACTGGCTGCATGTTGACGGAAATGCATCATGCTCTGGAAATGATAAAAATCAACTTTAAATGTGCAGGCGAAAGGCTGCGCTGTGTTGTAAGATGCAGAACTTGAGATCCGTTTTGCTGAAGTCATGGCATTGTCTTGGGGCATACCCAATGGGTATTCAAGACTTCTACCAACACAAGTAAAGATACCGGACCAACGCCTGACCCCAACATGTGACACATTCCAGTAAGAGATATATGGGGTGATAAAAATACATAAAGTAGTAGTCATGGGCTCTTCAGGTTCCTGACATGTGTATGTTTTCCCTTAAACGGAGTGGATGTATTAACAAGACATCCCAACAATGTGCAAGATGCCCTCTGCAGATAAAGAAATTGGAAGATAGCCGAAAGATTTGACAGTCATTTTATGTTCATGTGGAGTGTCCGAAGTGGGCACTATCTATAGTCCTGAAGAAAGCTATAAATTAGTTTCCCCGCTGAAACCGGTTGACATAGGTTGGCTCAGGGTGATGACCTGACCCACTTGTCTCACAAAAACAGAAAAATTAGCTTGGTTATAGGACATCTTTTCTTTTAGATACACAGCGGAAATAAGACCAGCTCTTTGG
The DNA here is from genome assembly GCF_040938575.1 of Ambystoma mexicanum. Classification (NCBI taxonomy): domain Eukaryota; kingdom Metazoa; phylum Chordata; class Amphibia; order Caudata; family Ambystomatidae; genus Ambystoma; species Ambystoma mexicanum. The sequence goes on along the minus strand of NC_090926.1, from coordinate 515,818,001 downwards.
ATGGTGGACCGTCTATGAAATTTTATGATAAGTCACACTGAGGGGCAGCAACTCTATTAAATATGACTGTTGACTGCCAAACAGTGCGCATCTCATTTTTTAGAGTATCAGGAAAGTAGTGAGTCAGGATAGGGCGAGCTCCCTCAACTATCCCCTCACCTAGACAGGCTACGCACCAGCGCCCAACCAGGGATAGCAATTCTAATGGATAGAGAGATTTTCTTTAGAGGGACTTGTAAGTAATTGTAGGGCCTGAAGCTGTAGGTTTAAATATTGTGGTATAATAAAATTGATTCTGATCATGATGTGTTAACGAATGTAGGGGAGGAGATAGAATCCGAAAAACTTTGTAACTTCAATTGTATCCACATAGACTAGGTTACCCCTTTTACCCAAATCGGGCATGGCCGTATGCAGAAAGATGTTAAATTCATTGCTGGAGTTTACATATCTGAATGAAGTTTGGGTCCATATGTACTGCTGCCCCCCAAAAGTGGCAGACCAGCTTGTACTGGTCTACCCTACTTGCGGGTACTGTCCAGTATCCATTGGTCAGGTCAATGGCGGTGTACACCTTTGACCCCTGGATCTGGGCGAGTACCTGGTCAATTATGGGGAGAGGCCATCAGGACATGTTCACCCGTTTGTTCAGCTCTCTATGGTCTGCGCATAGTCTGCATTGGCCATTAGGTATTAGAATCCCTGGTACCGGATTGTTAAAGGTACTGTGGATTGGACAAATTATACCACAGGACTTTAGATTCTTTATGATTTGTGGAAGAGACTCCATAGACGCAAGATGCAATCAATATTGCCTCATGAATACAGGAGTCATCCCCGGATCCGTGGGAATGGAGGTAAAATGTATCTCGGTTGTACGAATCCACAGCAAAGATTTCTTGAAAATCTACAAACACCTGCTTCAGCTTTTGCTCCTTGGTCTCAAAGGCATCAACGAGGTTGACCCGTTCCTCAACCATCTGTTTGAAGCCTGGAAAGACATCGAGTTTTGCAATCTCATCTGTATCCTCCAGCTGCGTGGAGAGATCTCTGATGTTGGTGTTGGCCTGGACAGGAGGTTTCAGGTAGGTGAGGCAGTCATTGTGGACCTGGAATATCACCTCATCCTTCATGGAGTCAAAGGTCACCTCTTCCCTCCCGTAAAGGGCAGGAAGAGTACACCAAGATATTCCCCCCTTGCCGGGTAATGATCTTTTCTGTCTGTATGTCATCATCATTGCATTCATTGGGGATCGGTCCTATGATTTCATTCCCTAAGTCCATGAAGAAATGCTAGTCATCAACTGCCATTCCAATAAAGGTGTCTGCGCCCAGAGTGATACTCCTAGGGTCACTGTTATCCATCCCTATTCAAATAGCATTGGGTACAAACCCAGTCCCTACTGTTGGAGATGGTGATTTCAATGTACATATGCGTCCGGGTTTTGGGGTTTCTGTCCTGTCTTAATTGTTAGGGAGGTTGGAAATTGTTAGGTCTGTATGCAATGGTGACCTCCTCTCCAATTTCAACTGCATACGGTAGCAATTGAGCTGACCAAAATGCTGTTTCGGTCAGCTCAATTGCTACCGATTGTCAAAGCCCAAGGGGTTGCCCCCGGTCAAGACCAGGCTTGCAATTAATGAGGTCCAAATTAATTGTGAACCGATTGAGAATGTCACTGCCTAAGTAAAATGCAGAGGGGACATCTCACACAACCCAAAAATTATGCTCTATGCTTTTACATTTTTAGCATGCAGGACTTGTTTGGAATTGGAAGTTTCCAGGCCCATTTCCCACTTATCAGTCAATTTAAATGTGGGAATGGTCTGATCTTTTGGGAGTTTCCTGAATAACGCTTTGCAGATGAAGCTTTTTCCATTATTCAGGCATACACTGGCGAGAACAGGTTCCTCCCTCATTTACCATTTCTCTGAATATCGGCCAAGCTTTGAGCTGGATTTTCATCACTTTTTTTCTTGGTACTTGGGTTTTCAAATTGTGGATCAGTATAAAACTTCTGGGTATTTCCTTCCAGCGTGGAATGCCACATGGAATTGGAAGGAAGGTTTATTATCAGAAATGGAGAAGAGATCCTATCACCAGTCTGTTGACTTACAGCAATTACAGTTTTGTTGGGGACTTGATTGTTCTGAAAATGGAACTCAATTTTGTCAGATCGCTGCTCCACCATGTGGTAGGTGCCATTTAGACTGACATAGTTGGTGCTCAGTTTTAATTTTATTGGCCGCTTAGCCTGCATCCAGAGGACCGTGTTCACACAGTCTATTAGTGGAGACAACCTCTGAAGGAGGTAATTTCCTAAGAGACAGGGGGTCCCCTCTGGAGTTACGACTATAACCGGGTGTTTCACCTTGGTTCGCCCAATTTTGATCTCCAGATCTGCAGTCCTCTTGAGGGGAATGTCATTCCCGTCAAAGTTCTGGAGTTGTCCAGGAGGAGGTGTGAGAGGAATTTGGTAACTGTCCCCCCTTTCTGAATTAAGTTGAACAAATGCCCTTTTGGACAGAAGAGTGGCTTGGGATCTGGTGTCCACCAGTGCTGGAATTACACACTGCCCTTGCACCCGGACAGGGGCATAAAACCTATCTTCGTTCTCCTCCAGGAGGCAAAGGAAATGGGCATTTTAGGCTAACTGGACAGTTAATTTCTTTATTTTTGAGTTTGGGAATCTGTAAATAAAATTTGGCATCCTGAGATTGGTGGGGTTTTGGAATCCACTTTTCCCCTTGATTCTGTGCTGTCACCCTTTTCCCAGAAACAGTCACTTGAACGGGTTTATGGGGAGGATCCCTCAGTTATTTCTAAATTCTTAGGATTATATTTCTGGGGTTCAGTGATAGGCGGTTCTAGGTCAGTCCCCATAGCTACCCAGTCTGAGTTATAGTATTTTGGGACCGATTTTTCTTTGGGGGGATCCCCCCCATCCTTGAAAGAGAAGACTTTCTTCCCAGAATCCTCCAAGGATTCTTCCCCTTCAAACTCGAGGACACAGGCCTCCTACACAAACGGGGTCTTCTTGGTTTCTTTGTTTCTCTTACTCTCTATTCCCTAGGTTGCAGCTTTTCAGGGGTATGAGAATTTAGTTCAGGTTCAGAGGTTTCTAGGAGCGTTTCACGGGTGAGGAAGGAAGCTTCCTCTAGGGCTTTGCATCCCCCTTCCTCCCGGGCCTCCCCCTCTGGATCCTGCTGGCTGTCTGGGTTCTCTCCCGTCATTGTTCTGGGGTGCCAAACCCTGGGTTCGAGCTGTTATAACCAGCAAGTTTCATCTGAGGGTTCTGCTGAGCCCTCAACACGCGACTCAGGTCTTGGGTCAAGATCTAGACATGGCGCTCCAGTTGTGACACCCTCTCGAGCTCATATGGGGGTCTGGAGTCAACTCTTTGCTGCTCTTGGGAAGGGGAACTGTCCCTTCTCCCTGAGTAACCTTGATATGGAAGTTTTCCCTGGTAGCCCTCCATTCTTGAACTTCCTTCTCCCTGATTTGGTGCTCTAAACTCCTGAAAGCGAGGACAGAAAGGAGGGTTGTTCTGCACATTGGGGTTTTGATGGTTACGGGGGAAGAAACTTAGAGGGTGGAAGATTACTGCCCTCCTGAGGGAAGTTTGGAGGGAGGTTTCCTGGGGCTGTACTCACCTGATTGGATCTCCACCCCTCTGGGCAGGGGGAGTCCATACATACCCCAAGATGTGTCTGTTTCCCTTGTACCTGGGGCTGATTTAGGTGGCTGAGGCAGGTGACACATTTGTGGGGTTCCCTGCCTGGCTATCAATGTCCTGAGACTATTCAGAGGGTCTTCTCTGCCTCTGGTTTGATTGGTTAGTGGGAGGTGTATTTGTAGCCCCCCCCAATTCATATGTCCCAAAGGGAGGTAACCTTCACCACCACCATCTTGGCAGCAGAAGGGTTGTTGGTTTGTTTGGGGTTTTTGGGAGGATTCTTATTTTCTACTGGCTTTTAGACCTCATAGATCCAGGTAGCTAGCTCTATTACCCAGTCCAGGGTCCTTTCTTTATGGAAGTCCATAACAAATTGCGTCATAATGTATTTAGGAAATGCATGAAAATAGGTAGTGATAAACTCCCTACTGTTCGTGCGCACCCGCTTAGTGGTTTGTGCAAATGCCTGCTTCAATTTCTGACCAAATTCTCTCAGGGCCTTATCCTCTCTAAACTGCAGGTTGTAGACCACCTTGCAAGCCTTCTGAGGGTTTCTGTGTGTGGAGAAGTGCTTCAAGATGGCTGCCTTGTAGGTAGACCACCTTGAATTGTTTTGATGCTCCAGCCCAGCAAAGAAGCTGGAGTATTCGGGGGAGAATGTCCATTTGGCAAACTCTGTAAAATTCTGAAAATTTTGAATGCCAAATTATGTCATCATCTGGTCATACAGCTCTAGATGCTCCCAGACTGAGTACTTGGCATTTTTATGGTACAAAGTCATGAAGTTTCTAATGGCTGTCTAAAGGGATCTTTCACCAGAATTCTCTTATGTTTGGCAGCCTTCTTTTCTGCTGTACCTGAGTCCATTCACGCTCAGACTCAGAGCTGCTGCTATTTGAGGTCCCATCCCTATCCTCTAGGCGCTCCCTGATTCTGGGAGACTGAGAGTCTCTTCTGGAATTATGGGGCCTGCCTCTTCTCCCCTGTTGTAATGTGGTCTCTGTGGGTCACTTCCCTTGGACTCCCTCCGAGTATGCTGACTGCTCCCTTCTTCCGGGGTTGGTGGAGAACTCCCCCACCTCTCTGATTGGGTAGAGGTTTTCAGAATACTCTTTTGGTGCCTAAACTCAGACTCCTTTTTATCCGCAAAGTGGACCAGGTGGTTTTTTTGTAGCTGATGTTTCTGCCAGTCTAACTCCCTGATTTTCTCTTCATGGGAGTATTCCTGGCCAGATACATGGGCCACAATATTTTTGAACTTGAACAGGGAAGCACGCCCATCAATTTGTGATGGGCTTTGGCCTGCCGGCTCAATCCTGCTGGGCTTAATTGAATCCGGATGCCTCATGGTTTCTTGTTCTTGTGAACCTGTGGACATGAGGTTAGCAGTGCCTTGTGCATACAGGCCAGTAAATTGGCTTGAGGCCCCAGTACAGCAGGCATCACATTGTGATCAGGGGTTGCCCTGTCACTGTCTAACTGTTCAGGGATCCTCAAATCCTTATTTAACCTAGTACACTCTTTTTCTAACCTCTCACATTTCAGTTTATCAGCCCCTATTTCTTGACAGTATGCAAAGGCCTGAACCTTTGGCTCTGCTATCAGGGCTTGACTGGCCTCTATGACCTTCCCGTGTGCTACTACTTGACCCTTTGGTCCCCTATTCTCCTCACCAAGGGCCTCATTTTCTTTCTATGCCTTTTGTATTGTCTGGGAGTACTCAGACCATTTCTGCTGCAGGAGATACATTCCCTCACTCTGAGCATTTTATTCTGTATTGTCTGATCTAGATCATGTTCTATTTGCTGTATGTGCCCCATTCATTTTTAATTCTCTAATTTTATGTTAGTCAGTTCCTGAAAACATGACTCACTTCTCTACAGGTCTGTTTTTAATTTACACACTTCCTGGCACAGGAAATCGTTTTCCTGATACAGTGCACAATTCTGTTCCCTAAGGTTATCTCTCTGTTGTTTTATAGTGCTTAACTTCTGGTGTTTGTGGTAAAAATCGGTTTGGGAATGGACCTCTTTCATGATTTACTTACTATTCTCCTGTTCCAATTGCTTAATCTGATCTCTATATCAGGGAGTCAACCCTTTCCTGGCACTCCTCTTTTAGCACCGACAATTGGGCCTCCTGTTCTGAATTAGTTTTTTGCTGAGCTCTCAAGTCATTCTTTAGCTGCTGAATGGTATTTCCTAATTCGAAATCAGAGTTTTGGCTTTCTCGCATGTTCTCCTCTGCCTGCCTTAACTCACTCTGTGTTTGATTTTAAAGCAGAGACTGGTTTTTTTCATTTTTCTTCAATAACTATAACGTCGATGTACATCTACGCAGTGAGTTGGACCATCTTTACATGCTCATCTTTGATTCTCTGAGTCATATAAAACTCAGTCAGGGCTTAATGTAAGAGGCCTCTGTCCTGCCACAAATCCGTGCTTATAGAGGTCATCTGTTGCATCATACTAGATAGCCAGGTTTCATGTTTTTGTTCTGCCCCTTCCCCTCTAATGAATAATTTGGACAGAAGGTGCAGCCTAGCCGCGTTAATTTCCATGGTGTTCATTATGAAGAGTGTTCTTCCTTTAGTTATCTATGCAAGGACAACATCTCTGACCTGCTCTAGCCTAGTTTAGGGTTACACTATTTTATTTTGAGACACAGGGCCTCATAATGGGTTTGGAGGCAGCCATACCCTTAATAACTTTAAATTTGGAGGGCCTGGTATTTCCCCATTCAGGGAACCCAGACCCGGACCATCTCCATTCCCATTTGAGCCACTATAGGGGTCAATGGGAATGGGGAGCATGCTAACAACGAGCCCGTTAATGACGGGCCCGTTGTTAGCATGATGGTCCCCTCGCGGACCCGCAAAGGACGTCTGGTCTGACCAGACGTCTAGAGCGGGTCCTGCGAGGGAACCTCATAATGAGGCGTTACGGGGTTAATGGCGCCGGCACCTTTACCAGAGCCATTAACCCCCTACTGCCTCACTTGTAATGAGGCCCACAGTCTTAATATCTGTGGTGCACGTTTTTGGATGATGCCTTTACAGTGTAACACAGTTTTCAAGCCACTAAAAGTAACACTACCTTCAATGGGTTAGTCTGCTGTGTTGGACATTCACGGGTGAAAACCTAAACCTCAATCATGGCATGAGCCCCTACTCTGTCACAGTTTTATAACACGGTACTGCCCGCCAGGGACTCCTTCGCCTGACAATGTTTGTTGTGCACAACTAAAATGTATTTTATCTTTAATAACCATGGGTTCTTTATTTGAGTAGGCCCCCAACCCCTCCTGCACCCGCCTTTTACAAACATGCCGTGTCACAATGGACTAGGACACAAAATGTACACAACCCCACAAAACAGCTACCTTTCCTTTATTATAAGAGTGCATTTTTAGAGGCATATGTATTTGATTATGTTTGCTCCTTTACCTAATATTGAGTAAAAAACCATGTAATGGTCACACATGTACAATAAACATATATAATTTTTTTAACCATCTGACCAAAAACATTTTGTGTTCAATTGTCCTCACCCACACAGCCCCTAAAAAGAGGACCCCATAGCTCTCAACAGCTGACAATGGACTAGAAGCCAGGCCGGTGTGTATCAATAAGATATTTATTAATTTATTATTTAATGGAAAAAGGAAAAATATCCAAAATACAATTTTACAAAAGCCACCAATGTTGGGGCAACACACATTCAATGATTCCTAAAGAACAATGGGTTTAAAATCCTACACAGTTCACATGGATCTTTAATGACAAAAGAGGAAAATGTTTTTAAAGCAACTGACAGCATCAAGCTGAAGCACTCCTCCTGCAACACTCAGCCCCAAACATCAGCTAACTTAATTCTCTTTGGATGGAAGGCAGTGGCAAGCAGTAAGGATAAAGGTAGAACAATCAGATTTGGAATACAGCCACCACCCCAGTATGGGAAGTCTGAAAAGGAAATGAAAACTTGTTTTAGAGCAAAATGGCAGAATCGGGTTTGGATGATTACTCGCACAGCGGCTCACAAATGTGGTGGTACAGCTAGAAAGAAAATGTGTGTTGCTACACTTGAAGCGATACTGAATCTTAGCGACTACTAATCAGCACACCAGGGCAGTGCGAAAACATGGTCGGAAAATCGACTTGGGGAAGAAGCATATGCAAAAGAGAAATACAAACGGCAAATGGAAATTCATTTTATGTAGAATGTGTAATGACAGGTTGTTAGGAAAAATTTCGTAATTGTGGGTAATTTTCCTTCCATGTGGCAACCCCTACACTTTTTGCTGTTGTTTTCACCATGATCTAGACTTTGCCAGAGAAGTGCAGCCTTCTGCCGCACTCCTCTGGGCTTTCGCTCCATTCTTACGGGGAAACTGACATGCCCTTAAGACAGTCAGTACCGGGAAACGCTGTTTTCCGTAGTTTCTTTATCATGTTGCAGCTTTCGTGCAACATGACACAAGAGAGCACTGTAAGCTAAGTTACTGCTCTCTTGGGTCTCTAGCCTTCTACAGGCCCTATATACTCTTTTTGGATTGTAAATGATCGGTGCCAGTGAATCACGGACGGGAATGGTGGCAGCGATTGTTTCTTGTGTTTTGAGCTCCTTTTGGCGTTTTAAGCGCGTTTCTCGCGCTTAGACCAAAATGGTGGCCTGGCTCTCAAAATGGCCAGACCACGAGGCTCCTTTGTCCTGTCCGCTGACCGTCTTGCTCCCTTCACCTTCCCCAGGTCGAGCCAACCAGGTGCCTTCCTTATTTGGGCATGTACTTTCCCGCGAAACACGGATGCTTTCGAGGGCTTCTACAGGCCTTGTGTGTGCCTCCAGAATGTGGGCTGGGATGTCTGGTCCCAATACACATCCTGGGTGCCAGATAGTCTAGGGTGGTGTGAATGCCTGGGACCACCGTGGTCCGTGATAGGTCCACGTATGGTGTGAGTGTTGATAAGCGGATCTCCCATTGGGTCCCCTCCGTTTTGGCGCGAAGGGAACCGTGGATAAGAGGGGGCTGGAAACGCCACTACCATGTCGATCTCCTGAGTTCTCACGAACAAAGGAATACAGGAGCCAAGTATCCTGCAACCACGAGGCTGAACCGAGGATTCGCTGGTGACCCGCTGAAGGACTACTCCTCTGCACTGCTGTCGCTTTGTGAAACCCTTTCTACCTCTGATCGAACCAGAAGGCCTGTACTGGTACTTTGACCCTTGGAATAGCAGGAACAGCTATTCTCGGCATCTTCACCATCTCCTGTTCGTAAGCCTTCGGAAGTGTCTCTGGGCCATCCAGCAGACTGACCAGCCTACACATAGTCTTGCTCTGTAACTGCCGCCAGGTTGTGTTGTATTTCTAGTCCTTGTCACTCTCACACGATTCGTACACTTGCCGTTCCCAGGTTTGAAGTGAGTAGTGTACATTTGGCTGAGATACACATGGCCGCTCCGTTGCCCTGCTGTGGTAACAAACTGTGCGGGTTCACTTCGTTTGGGACATGTTTAACTCAACTCTGCTGCTGCAGAATCTACACGACGACGAGACGTCCCCTTCTCTCCTGAACCTGCCAGCACTGAAACTGACGCGGAGAAACCTGGGTCTGCTTGCATCGGGGACCGGTGAGTAGCATAGCTAGGAACTGGTCGCCCTCCTGCAGGAGCCCAGAGCTTTTCCCCGCTGTGTCAAAACAGCACGCCTTTCCGTTCTCGCGCTCTGCTTCTTCCCACAGTGGAGGCTGCGCTTGAGTCGCGGAACTCTGTTCTTCTTCATTTGTGCACTAAACTGAACTGCCTGATTCCCTCAAAGAGACCCCCCTTTTTTCCCTTTGGCACCAGCGTGTGCAGGTACTTTTGAGCACAAGGCTCCACTCTTCGTAGGGCTCGGACTTCCTTTTAGTTAGGTGCCTCTGAAGGCGGACTGGGTCTAAGCATTATTTCGCACTGCCTGTTTTCCTTCCCTTCTAGGTGAACTACACATTTCGTGCATCTAACGCTTTAGACTCGTTTGTATTTGTATATATATTGTATTGCTTTGGTAGGTGTTGGTTTACTAGAGTTGTATTGTGATTTCTCACTACGGTCATTGTTTTAAAGGCCTTGGAATAAATGGGTATATATTTTTAATATAACACCTGTTTGGAGTAGTTTGTAAGTGTCCTTGCTTTGTGTGCTCATTGCAGGCTTTCAGTCACCCTCACCCCTCTTGAGACCTAGTCTTGACCGCCGCGATCGCTACCCTGATTGGTCTGGCTTGTCCAGAGGTTACCCTGTTCCAAGTAATTGGGTTGGCCTTCTGAACTTCTGCGCCAGCAGGACAGAGTTCAAAAATCTGTCTTAACAAATTGGTGTACAGCGGTAGGATACGACTGAAGGTATCCAGTGTTGCGCACGAACTAAGGCATTTCAAGTTATTCCTACCAGGACACGTAGTGAATTGTTATAGTATAACTTTAGAAAGGTATAGTCCTATCTAACAGTATGGAAACAAATACCTTGTTAACTTTAAATGCTTCCAAATCAGAAACATTGAAAAAGATGTGTGCGGAGAGAGGTGTTTCCTCTCAAGGCACGAAATTGGATATGATCCAAAGAATCGTGGCGTGGCAAGAAGCGCAGCTTCACGCTATAACTTCTGAGGACAGTGCAGAAGGAGGTGGGGCTGCTCTCACTGGTAGAACAGACGCTTCTGCCGCTGCACTGATCCACCGCAACCACGAGGACAGGGAGGATGAGATGTCTAATGTTTCCTCTGCCAGTGCTGATGGGGAGGCTATGCTTGAATTCAAGAAGCAAGAGCTGCGGTTTAGGCAGAAGGAGCTTGAATTCAGCATAGCCAAACTAAAAATCGAACAGGCAGAAAAACAGAAAGACAGGGATCACCAGTTGGAACTGGCCAAGCTTCAGGTTGCAAATGGGTCCAAGGGTCCTGGACATGGGTCTGGGGCCTCCTCTCATCCACGGTTTCTGAAAGATCTGCTCAGTGTGTATGAGGAAAGGAATGACATTATGGACTGGCTGAATGCGTTTGAGTGTGCATGTGAAGTTCAACAAGTTGACAATGCTGATAGGATTGCCTGGCTACTCAGCAGACTGCCCCATTCTGGCTGTAGTGCCATTATGGAAATGTCGAAGGCTGAGCGAGCTGATTTCGCAATGTTAAAGCAAACTCTCATTTTAAAGTTTGGAAAGACTCCGGCCCAATATTTAAAACGATTCCGAGAGTACAAGAAAAAAGAAGGCGGACTGGGTCTAAGCATTATTTCGCACTGCCTGTTTTCCTTCCCTTCTAGGTGGACTACACATTTCGTGCATCTAACGCTTTAGACTTGTTTGTATTTGTATATATATTGTATTGGTTTGGTATGTGTTGGTTTACTAGAGTTGTATTTTGATTTCTCGCTACGGTCATTGTTTTAAAGGCCTTGGAATAAATGTGTATATATTTTTAATATAACACCTGTTTGGAGTAGTTTGTAAGTGTCCTTGCTTTGTGTGCTCATTGCGGGCTTTCAGTCACCCTCACCCCTCTTGAGACCTAGTCTTGACTGCCGTGATCGCTACCCTGATTGGTCTGGCTTGTCCAGAGGTTACCCTGTTCCAAGTATTTAGGTTGGCCTTCTGAACTTCTGCGCCACCAGGACAGAGTTCAGAAATCCGTCTTAACACAGGTCGCTAAGGAAAGGGATGAGCTGTCAAAATCAGAAATTGTTTTTTTAAGGACAAGAACACATAACAGATAGGATTCTAACATAAAGAGATTGCTCTCACTGGTACTATGGTTTAAGAATTTGTAGGACTGCACACAATACACAGAAAAAATTCGGTGATCAGTGACAAGGAGAATAACTCTGTTAAAGCTATACTTTAATGACTATAGGTATTAAAGAAAGATACTAGGCACAAGGGGGTTAATTTTGTATTTTAAACAACTTACACCATGAATTTCCTTATAAGGGAATTCATTGAATTACTTCAAAATAATGCTAAGGATTTATACAGAAAACCAAGAGATGTATCAAAGGAATATGCTACCATACACAGGCATATAAAGATCTGTCTATGGAAAGGTGAATGGATTATACTGGCAATTTGGAACTTTCAATTGGATTTTCAATGAGATTTTCTATGGGATTTATGTTACAAAAGAGAGGGGTATGCAATTTGGGACTGGGGTTATTTGCTACTTACAAAGTAAGCCTTGGTTTGGGATTCTGGAAAGTCAGCTTGATCTCAGGACTCTCTGGACAGCTAGGCAAGGGTTTGGGTCTCTGCACTCACCTGGATGGGATTCTGGACAGCCAGGCTGGATCTTCTGACACTCTGGACAGCTAGGCAAGGGTCTGGTCTCTGCACTCTCTTGGATAGGAGCAGCTGCCTCTTTCCATCCTCTATTTCCTGTCTCCCTGGATTATTGTGTGTGTGATCCCTGTGTCTATTACAGTTCACCTTATATAGTCCCAAATGGCATAACTTATTTTACAATCTGGGGGAAGTACCATAGAATTACTCCTACCCTGGGATAGAACCGCCTATCATTCTCCCTCCACCCTCGTGCATCATTGGTTTAAGGGCAGGGAGCACCATCTGTCTATTTGACATTTATGAAAGTTCTTTGTTCTGTTGGCCAACTTTTTAGCAAAACTGAGTTATGTATCATAGCTCCCAACTTATACTAGACACCACCATAAGAAATAGATAAGCAGTTTCAGGCGGTCATGGGGAATTAGACAAGCCGATCGCCGACTCTGTGAGAGTTAGCATGGCCCCTTGGCACCTTTTAGTCATTTTCATAAAATGAATAACAGTTATCACACTGCAAATGATTAAGCATGTTCACAAAGTACATCTCCATCTTTCCACCAAGTGTCATATGTGTCTCATTTAAAAATCAGCCCGAATTGAGTCTTAACTCGCCATTTCAGTTCACAAAGTCCTACAAACATGCACTTAGTCTCAAAAAATCTGCCTGGAACTCACATGGAAGAATATCATAAAACACATTTTTTTCTTATTCTGAGTTCTGGGGAAAAATGCCTGAAATGAATAAATGCTTTATTGTCAATTTGGAGGATCTTTCACATATAGGAAGGCGGTTCTTCATTCCCCTCAGCCAAATGTCTCCCCCTGGCTCAGCTTGCAACAAATGATTTTTATTGTACCCTTTGAAGTTTGTCAGTTTGTCCTTGGAAGTGGGTGCCCAAGGAACTCACCCCCCTTGGTCAAGCACTAGCCACACTTGCTTTCGTTGTCTCTCCTGCCGGTACTGCCTTCTAGTCTGGAAGAGCAGAGGATCATCACACCCTCTGCCACATCACATGTCATTGTGGAATGATTCACTTATTAATGTGACTTCCAGTGAGAGGCCAGGCTTTCAATTGAGCCCAAAACTGGTTTTAATGGTATGTTCCGTCTCAAGGTGATTGAAGTCTTGTGGGATAACATACAGTACATGTGTAGCCAACCCCCCACCCACTCTGACATTTTTGTGCAAGCAAAAGCTACTGGGCCTCATTACGACTTGTGCGGAATTAGTTAACGGGTTACGCTAATGGATGCGGACCCGTTAACACCATTCTGCATGATTACGAGGTCCCCTCGCGGGACCCAGTATGGACGCCTGGCAAAACCAGGCGTTGTTACCCGGTCCCGGGAGGGGACCAGGGAGCTAACCATGGGCCGGTCGTAATCGGCCCATTGTTAGCTCCCTCTCCCATTCCCATGTGAGCCCTATCAAGGCTCAATGGGAATGGGGAAGGTCCAGGACTGGGTTCCCTGAGGGAGGAATTACCGGGCCCGCCAAACTCGGAATGGCCCGGTAATTACCCATTAAGGGAACCTGGTAAAGGAGCCCGGTTTGGCGGCAGCCATGGAGCTAAGAGCTCCATGGCTACCGCCAAACTCGTAATGAGGCCCACTGTCTCATATTGGCTTTCAAACGTCATTTTTCCTTATGTTCTTTCACACATGTGGAAGCCGTATTTCATTTAATGTTTGAAACATGGTTCAGTAGATCATGGGATTTTCTTTTAGTTTGACCTTTTGAACGGGTTTGCAATTACTGTTGTTTATGGACAAGTATGGGTACGACACAAGGTTCTTTGATGTGACATGAAATGAAAAGGAAAAACTAAGCTGTTTATTGTTTCCATTTGCAGTGTTTTGAGTGCTGTGGTTTACATGAAAGCGAAACAGAAGCTGTGTCGGGTTGCATTTTGATGAAATCCTTGCCCCAATGGAGCATGGGTTGCTTGTTTACAGGTGTAATTATTCTATACACATGTAGGATAATACCATCAGTAGTGCATCAAGTCATGCAAGGCAACATACAGCAGTTGCACCAGGTTCACTATTTCCAGGGCTCTGAGAGACTGTTGTTTTTTCCCCTTGTTCCCAACCATCCTTGAGCTCTTTGCCTTTGTATATGCGCTATATAAATATAATACAGTTAGAGCTGGCTTTTTTTATGCGTGGATTAAAAACGGGAGTTTTTATTTTTTTATTTTTTTATTTCACGACTGCCCGCGAATGAAGGTGTTGTCAGAACACACTATACGATGAAGGTCGCACGTTCGTCAGTGCTCCCCCACTGTTTTCTCTTTGACTCCTGGGTCTCTGCTTTCTTCTCTTCATACATAATGAAGCGCGCGCGAGTCTTAGAAAGGTTCCTGGTAAATCCCAACAGGCCGTTGGAAGAGATGGACAGTATTTCAGAGCGCTCGGTCTGGAGTTAATCATTTACCTGAGCATAATATTAGCATTACGTTGAACGTGGAGTCTAAAGGGTATGAAACTAATGTCACTATAAGGGGAATATTACGGTTCATAGAACCACACCCATTCCCATCAGAAATTATCATTTTCAATAGCTATTTGACATCGTTGTTTCCTACGTATTTTTTAAATAAAGGGATTCGGCGTGAGTGACCGAACATTGTTCCGGCCAATAAAAATAAATGTATTTATTAATAAGAGTAACTGGCCGCTGGAAGTGGACAGCATGACTACATTTTAATTTATGTCGGGATGCACATGTAAAAGCGACTTGCTGAATTCAGTTTGTCAAAAGCTCTCAGGAATTCAGGCGATTAAAACACCAAAAATGACAAACTTGTGAAAAGGGCATATTTTTTCATTAATCGTTAAGCTTCAGTCCATAATCCACACTTTTGAGTCCTTAATTTAAAATTTACCGGGCAGCTCAAGCATCCAGATCAGACAGCAACAGAAATAACATCACACCCAGAGTTTATCTCCTGCATCTGAAAGGGCAGGGGGATTTAATTCCAGGTTTAATCTTGCGAGATCAGAGACGGAAAAGCCAAAAAGATGTACGAGCTTACTTCTAAACACGTTAAAGCCGTTAAAAGCAAAACCTATTAAATCATTAGATACAGTCGGATATGTTAAAAGATGTAATGTACTTTATCACACATCATGGTGGTCTGTGGCTTGATGAGTCTGCATGTCAAAATATTGTGCTTACCTTTACCAAGGTATAACCGTAGAGATACAGTCATTTCCTGATATAATAAATTAACTCACTATAGAAAATTATAGATCTAGAGAAAGCAAAGGATTACGCGATTACTACTACAATGTTTTGCAGGACACTGTAGACGTGGTAGTGCATCAGGCTTTAATATTTAGATGCACCATGGGAACGTTGAATGGAAAATAACGTCATGTTGTGAAACACATGAATGTAACAATTATTATATGTGGAGCCACTCTTTAGTTATTAACCCGTGAGTGAGGATTTTGTATAAAAGATTATGATATAATAAACTATGAACTGAATCACTTAGTGGAACTTCAGATACACCATTGTGAGTTTAAGGGTCCAATGTACAGAACGTTTTCCACGCAGCAAAGGCACTTTATGCTGAAAAAGTGCACATTGCGGCGTGCAAAACTCACGTTGCCTATATAGGACCGTATTTGCGTGGGCCTGCACTCACTTTGCACGGGTACTTCACTACTTTTTGTGTTTTGCTCAGAGCTTTCGACACACTGCTCAAAGTGTGGGACGGGCCATCACAAAGAAACAAATAGGGGCAGAACATGCATATTCCCCATTCCTTGCGCAAAATGAGGAAGAACGAGGAATACAGTGGCCGTGTTGAGGGACGTGGCACGTACTAAAAACAAAACAGACCCAGTCAAGTGCAAACATAAATGAATTCACAGATTTCTACCCTCAACTTCCCGTAGGGAAAAGGCAAAAGCAAACCTCATGATCTCACCGGCATATGATACGCGACGCAACGTAAAAAGCCCAAAGGATACCTATTTAAGCATACAATGCACACCATTTCAAAGTTGCAGTTCCAGAATAAATCCTGCTGTAGTTGCAGGGATCATAAATATTCATGGTAGCAGGAGGAGGAGGAGGTCGACGGACAGGATTTTCCGTCCACGCACAATGCTTTTTGGGAGGCTAGATGACGAGGTGTATGCAAGGTACAGATTCCCTCCCCAGGTTATCCTAGACCTCATCATGGAGTGAGAGGAAGACCTTGCATCACCTGCCACCTGCTCCAATGCACGCACACCCCAGGAGAAGGAGTGGACAGCCCTACATTTTTGGGCTACGGTCTCATTCCAGCATACCTCTGCCATTGTTGGGGGCATATCGCAGGCCACACAATCCAGGGCCTATAACAGGTATTGCCCTGCATTACATCATGTGTGCCTAGGCACATATAGATGCCATGCACACCGCAGCAAGGCAGAGAGATGGGAAGGAGTTTTATGCCGTAGCACACTTCCCACGGGTACTGGGATTCACTGATTGCAAGCATGTTGTACTACAGCCGCCCCCTGAGTTACAGAGGACATGTACCATAACCAGAAGCATTAACATGCAATCAATGCACAGGTCATCTGCAATGCAAAGGGAGTTATAATGCATATGAATGCAAATTTGCCAGAAGCACACATAATAGCTCTGTTTACCACCGTTCACCACAATACCAGGCCCTGGCATCGGGAACCTTTGGCAACACCTGGCTCATCAGTGAGTATCAATTATCACGCACATGCAAGCACATGACACACAAAATAGCCCATGACAATCAATGCCAACAACAACCATTTCCACATTTCCAGGGGGGAGTGCCTACCCACTATCACCATTCCTGCTCATGCCATACAGGAATCCTGTCACCCCAGCTGAGGTAAGATATAACGCTACACACATAGACAAAAAGGTCATATGGGAGCACATGCTCAGAATGCTTCTGCTTCCTTGACCACTCTGGGGGCATATTGCTATATGCCCCATCTGTAGTATGCAAGATCATCATTGCATATTGTGTCCTGCACAATGTAGCCACACAGTTTCAGGAGGGAAATCACCCTCAGCCACAGGCACTACGCATCCCCATGGCAGGCCAAAGGAGGCCAAAGAATACACACAATCAGGTTGTGCAAACCTACTTCACCTGAATAGCAGCCCCTGTGGAGCACACACAGTTAAACCACATATCTGGTGCACTTCAATGATGAATTGGGCCATTCCACCCATAATAACACCCTGAAAATGTGTGGCAAACTATGTGTGTCCATAGCCATCAAATCAACTGTATAAACCAACAACATAGTCACAGCAAGTAGAAACAACAGTATCCTTGTAAACTCACACAAAAGCACACAACATAATCAATGAAATCTGTACTCACTTTCACATGCTCACCACCACAATTGTGCACTCATACAACAAACACAACACAGGAGAACTCAAGTAGAAATGCACAGCATATAATGTAAGCAGGGGAAAAAAAACACGTGTGAGGACTGCCCTGGCCACCCCAGGTGAGTCTCATCCCAATATGCAGGTGGAGTGGCTACAGCAGTGTACTACTCTGTAGGTACTGAAGCCAGCCTAGACTGACAAGGTGTGACGTGCAGGCATTCCACAGCCCTGTGTCCATACATAGCAGCAGCTATCTCCTCTAGTAGAATGCCTCAGAAGATAAGAAAACACAACGCCAGAGCAGGTACAACATCTCTGCACTAAATTACACTGTACCCTGTGACCCCCTGAGTGTCATGCAACAACTGCAAGCAATGACTTGTCAGACACCCATCTACATGTAACCTATCCACACCTTGCACAAAGTAGACACCAAGCTCCCATCCACATCATGTCACTTTAAATCACTTTCTCAGCTTGCATAGACATGCAGTGTGTGAAGGTAAACCAACTGGACAGCCTTCAGGTGTCTCGAATGGAACAAGGTAACTTGATAACATGATCTACCCAGTGGAAACAAAGGGTGGGGTAGCACCCCTGTCCATCCACAGACCTGCCCTTGATGCCTTTGGGCTTTGCCATCCTGATAGGGATGTGTCATCCGTGAGAAACTGTGCAGCGTAACGTTGCTGGCAAGGGTGCAAAATGGCTTGTTTAGCACCCTGGATGGCCAATGCCATGACTGGTAAACCTCTGAGCCATGCCATCTGGAGAGGCTTGGTCGTGGCTTGCCAAACCCCCTTGCCTGCTTGCCTAGGCATGCATTGTGGAATAAAAGAAAGACTGTGTCAACGAATCCTGCATGGAACTGTGAAACATGACAATCATGGTTTACTGAGGAGTGCCCTATGTGTGTCTGGGTTGTGCCCTTAGCCCTGCAAAGCTCCAATGCATTTAGCAGCTGCCTGTCCTGCCAAGGTACTCGCAGCCATCCCTCTACACCATAAAACCAGTGGGGTGTTCACTCCTGGGGCCAAGCAGAGGCGGTTGTGATAGGAGGCCTGGGGATGTGCCTGCTTATCATGCTCAATGGAAGAGCTATCGTGTGCCCTGGTCTGAGCTTCATTATGGCTGGGGTCCCGCCCCCTCCCCTGACCACCTGCCTCGAAGGTGGCTCGACTGTGGACCTGGCTAGCAGTATACCTGAGCATCCGGCTGGGGTCCCTATCCCTCCCGGAAGCGAAAGGCACAAATGTGCCCTGGCCAGAGCACCACTTCTGCACCTCCTCATGCACATGGATCACATACAGGTCTGCTGCAGCCCCTGCCCAGTGGTTTCTGCTGTTCTTTGGCCAGGGGGTCTCATGGCCATTCCTGCCCAGGAACATTGGAATGCATTGCACTACCAGATGGTCAGCTACCTCTGGAAGTCCAAATGGCTGTCAATGTCAACATTCAATTTCAAATTGGGTCTAGAAGGATGCAGGATACGTATGGCTAGAAGTACCTATCCTGTCACCCAGGATAGACATGATATAAAAAGGCTCAGTCACCTTGCTCTAGTTTACTGTACCCAGTGTGTAAGGGACCAGTTTGTGCCCCACTTGGTTCTGGCTGCCCCACCTGTTCTTTGTGGTGAAAACGCTGTGCCGGTGTACACCTCCAGCCCAACACCATCAATGTGGACAGAAGAACATGGGCATTGGGTGTGATGCTTTTGAGTCAGTCTTCTGTACACCACATGTTCTGCACATGCTGCTGCACGTGTATGCAGTGATGGGCTCTTCCCTCACCATGTACAATTACGGAGGGAATCCTGGTCAGTTACTGCATCCCCCTTAGTGAGATGGTCCCATTCAGTGCCTACCCACATCTGTTCTGAGGCCATTCTGGATGAGAAAAAACTCTAGTGTCTGGGCCTGAGCTCAACTCTGTCGGGGTATGGTATGCAAGAATTGGTGTAGTAACCCTGAGGGAGACTACACAACACTTATCCTCTTGGTATTAGGTAACCGACCTTTTGGTATAGGCCGGTACTACACAAGTTGGTAGTGTGACTGAGCAGCCAGGCTTATCTTAAGAGAGGTAAATGAGAGCTGTAGAGCTGTAACAATGAGATTCTCAAATACAAGTAGCCAAGTAACACTTATACTCAAGGTTTAAGTTATACATATGTATTTGTTTTTTTATCATCAGTTTTTAAATACGCATTCTTTAAAAGAGGCAATATATATGTAACAATCAAATATACATTAGAATACTTTTCCAGAATCAACACAAAGCTAGTAGATACCCTTTAGAGATGCTTTTACACAATTCCTACACCCCGAGGTGACTATGCTAACAAGGATAGTAATTGCATTTATATATCACTTGTACACATTGTAGGTTCTGAGGTTTGCAGAAAGGAAAGGTTCAGGGAAGGAAAAAGGTTAAAGAGGTTCTCAGAGCATGTGAGCACTAAAATCTTCCAATGAAATCTAAACAAAACCCTTTCCCAGCAATAATAGTTAGAAACCAAGTTATCACCTCTGAGGGATAGTAAATATCAAAGTCAAATGGACTAGTAGAGTTTGCAGGGCCAGGACATCCAAAGTCAATTAGAGAACAGTCTATGGAGCGGAGGCACTTCTTAGATAGCAAAGTCTTGCACAAAGTTACAAAATTAGACAGTTTGTTTAAAGAAAAATCACTATAGGGTCACACGCTGTTACACTTGTGAAGGCTAGAGCTGATATAAACTCTAGAAAAGCAACTCCTGCAAGTCTCAACTGAGAGCAAGGCCAAAGACACTGAGGTAAGTACCCCGAGCCAGAACAGTACCTTTGGTTAGAAGAAGAGTGGTCCAGCTGGCTTCTGTCTGGTTGCAGTGATGCAGATCCTGGGTTCCTGGGCCTCAGTCACAGGGACATGAGGGTGGACGTCTGTAGGCTCTTTTTGGATCAGCAACACTTGGTAAAAAGCACTGTGGATCTTGGATCTTGGATACCGGTTGGGCTTCTTTCACTCCTTGAGTCCAGCACTCTGGTGCTGGTGAGGTGACTCAAGCTTGGGCCATCCTGCTTCTGGAGGGTCCTTAGGAAACAGCAGGAGCCTCTGGCCGGATTGCAGACATTGCTCTTGACCACAGATTTCTCGAAACCTGGCACTCGGTTCCTGCAGCAGCAAAGAAGTACAGATATTCGCAGGAAGGTGGTCCGGTAGAGTTTGTCTTGGGGT
The DNA here is from genome assembly GCF_040938575.1 of Ambystoma mexicanum. Lineage (NCBI taxonomy): Eukaryota > Metazoa > Chordata > Amphibia > Caudata > Ambystomatidae > Ambystoma > Ambystoma mexicanum. The sequence continues at coordinate 515,797,402 of NC_090926.1, read as the reverse complement.
TAGTTGGTCCCACTAGCTGAAGGTAAGAAGTCATCCCTTGCGGAGCTTCTCTTGTCGATCAGAAAAAGGAGTTTCAGCACAGCAGCAGGGCTTCACCGTGCAATTCAATGTACCAGGAGGATGCAGCAAGCTGCGTTCACAGTTTCTTTGTTGGGTTGTTTTTACCATGGTCAACTCTGTCTTCCGTCCCAACACCCTCACCTTTTAAGCAGGTTTCTCCATTCATGCACAACCTTGATGTCACTCAAACAGCAGGGTGTTTGTCCTGAAAGGACAGCCAGCCAGCCAATGATGACTGGGTGCAGTCAGGCATTCCTAAAGACAAAGGACCAGTGAGTTTTGGGAACCTACCTCACTTCCTGCCCTTCCAGACACAATGGAGCAAGAGACGGGTTTCAGTGCTGCAGCCCTCCAAAGGCAAAACAAAGAGCTTAAACCTGGCTTGGCGTGCATAGTAAAACCCAAGAAAGACCTCAAAAACAGAAAATAACAAAAAAAAGAAGACCGCCCAGCACTCCACATAAGATGGTGTGTGCTGGATCTACAAAGAAAAAAGGTAAGTAAAGTCAATTTCACTTTACTATTCTTGGTCGGGATGTCCTTGTCCTGTGCAAAAGTTTAGGTTTGATGCCTTTCTTTCTCCCAAAGACCTTGGATTTCTCCTTTGTCTCTTTCTTTTTATTGGAAATAGAAGGGTGGCCTTCCTGTGGACTGGAGGTATTGGACATCTCCTCAACCTCAAACTGAGAGTCTCTGAAGGTTATCTCTACGTCCAATCTTGTTTTCTCCTGCTTCTTTTTGCTGGGAGGCCTAAGGGTACTAGATACAACTCCAAGCGTCTTCAAATCCTTTCCCAATATGACTCTCCCTGGAACTTCATTCTGTACGGTAACAGGAAATCTAGCAGTCATATGATTCCACTGGATGAGAGCTGGCAGAACTGGAACCATTTGGATAGGGCCTCCTGCAAGTTCAGTGGGAACTTTGGGTGCCTTAGCTACATCCTCAGGTTTGAAAAAAACTTTAATCTACCACTGTAATGCTGTGCCCACTGTCTTTGATGGCCGGGGTATTCTGACCATTTACAAGAACACTGTCCTTATAATATTCCTTGGTGTTATCTGTTATGGAGTTGTATACATCAACATTCTGTTGTTCCCACAGACCCAGTGACCCTAAAGAAACACTGGCTCGAACTCCAATGGTGTCTACAGCCAGTAATTGAAAGTACCACTTTCCATTTGAGCGTCTACCTCAAGAAGGAAGGTTACGGAGGCAGTGTGGACACCTGAAGTTTCACGCATACATATGGGTTACCCTTTCACATGTTCTACAGACCTGTATGGGAGGATAGGTCCAAGAGACCCCCTCCCCTGCAGCCCTCCCTTGTGGAGTCCATGGCTTGTCAGGGACCCCCCTGCCACCAGGGCCCAGGTGGCGGGTGGACCACTGGCTGACACATTGACCAAACGTGCTGTATTAAGCTAGGCCCCGGAAACCATTTTGTGAAACCAGAATGACATGAGCCCCTGTGCGCCACAGCACGGCCCCCACCCTTGGAGAGTTCTCACTTGTCCCTGTGGCCGCAGCTCCCTGGCAAATCCGCTGAAAGCCCGTTCCCACGAACAGACGGACATGAGCTAGTGCTGGAAGCAAACACTGTAACATTCACCTTCCGCAGTGTATCACTGTCCACAGTATGACCCGGCCAGCAGGGCCGGGGTGTAAAAGAACTGTAAAATGGTCCCTCGACAAAAGTAGAGACCCTAAATACCAATATGCAAACTGCCTGTGATGGAACTCTTCTCTCCATGACCTTTTGATAAAATATGTAAACTCCATGAAGATGGCAGAGTGTGTGTGTTCATGTGGCATCGTGGTTGAAATACCCATATCTCCTTAGCTATGTGCAAATGGTAGAAGTGTTCCGGGTTCCATGTTATATGTTTCTCCGAGAAGAATGTACTCCAAGGCCCTATGCCATAACTGAACTAATGCTGCTAGAGTGCAACGGAAATCAAGTGCAACTACATTGGGAGCTCATGTAAATTGTGTAAGAAAGCGCATAGAATGTATCCGAATGTTCAAGCTCACCATGTGTCAATGCCATTAGTCTTATTTGCCAGTTGTTCCTGCGCACTCCACCAACCTTAATACTACCTCGCTTATCGTGTATGCATAGAGTGTAACAAAATGTCGTGGTTGTTAAATACTTAACATAGAGTTATCAATAGCAAAATTGGTATAGGTAACGCATTTGAAATGGCCATGTAAAGGTACTAACAATGTAGAAATGTAAGCTTTTTAAAAGGACTCAATGAGTATTGTACATTATATGAATGTTTATGCCTTTTTATATAATCTGCAACACACGAGGAGAATACCATTGTGGGCATATCCAAGGCCATTTCCCCTCCCTCCCCATTGAAGCCTGCCAGACGAAAGACAGAGGCCCGGGCTGCTCCGCCTCACCTCCCCCAATTCGGCTGGAGCCGCTTCAAGCATTCACGTTCCCCCGCAGCTCACTTGGCCACGGCCAGCGACCTGAATTATTTACAAACCAGCAGTAAACCCCGGCCATAAACGCAGGCCAGAGGTGCCCTGTCTTAGACTCCCTGACCCACCAGTTCACCCCAGGTTAATGGCCCCTGTAAAATTAGGACACCCAATATTATAGCAACACTGCAGGAACACATTCATAATGACTTCTAACGAGACATGAAAACTTGGACAGCTCACCCCTTGCCCTGAGACCCAGCCAACAGGATGATGGTAACCATGTATTGATGTATCACCAAAGGACCCCGCTCTAGGTGCATTCCACCTGTGTTGCATTAACCCGTAGAATAACCTATTGTAGGATTTACAGGGAAAGATAATATTGCAGTATTGAATGAATGGGGTGTGCGTGGCCCTTAGGGCAGAAAGCCAAGGAAGACGTTCATCAATGACACTGGCCAGTAATTGAAAGTTTGCACTTTCCATTTGAACTTCTACCTCAAGAAGGAAGGCTAAGGAGGCAGTGTGGACACCTGAAGTTTCACGCATACATATTGGTTACCCTTTCACATGTTCTACAGACCCACACACAAAACAAATCGTAAATGGTTTATGGAATGGGGGTTTCTATTGACCTCCCTCCGGTTTGGCACCAGAGGTGTCACTAGACCTGCCAAGTGTCCCATGGAATTTACCCTTGCTATGTTTGTGGCCTTCTTTTGGATGGTGGGAATTAGGATTCTCTTTACCTTCTTTCTTGTGCTGCTTCCCTTCTTCCTTTTTGTGAGTTGCCCCGTGTTGCTTGTGAGTAGCCCTGTTAGTTACCCTCAAGTCGTCAGCGTGTGCTAGCTTTTTGGGATCAATCTCTATTGAGTCAGCTAAGTGCTGTCTCAGCTCAGGAGAGCAGACATCAAAAATAGATTCTAACAAAAAAGGATTCCTCATTCCTTCAAAGGAGTTTACTCTGTACCACTTAAATCAACCATCTAAGTGTTTGAAACATTCACATACCCCGGTAGCCCAAGGGGTATGATCAGTCATTTTGAGGTACTAAACCTCTAAAGGTTTTGGGAAGGAGTTTTCCCAAATCTGGATGTTAATGCCAGTTTTACTGATTCATAATCCTTTCTCTCACTGGTACCCAATTCCATCACATCATCATAACCATTCAGGGGGAGCCTAGACATGAGCCATGTAATTAAATTATTCCCACTCATTCCTTGAAGACCATAGGTGTATTCAAACATACCCAGCCAATCCAACACATCAAGTTTAGGCTCAAAGATACTCACTGCTTCTTTAGTCAGGCGAGGCCTCTTTGAACTAGCAGACCTAGATGACCCTGAAAGAGAAGCAGAATCAAGGGATATCGTTCTCATCTCGATTTTATGCTGCATCTCTCTTGCTCTAAATTTCACTTCGAGATGTTTGGTTTCAGCCTGGATATTTAGTTTGCTGAACTCAACTCTAATCTCTGTCCTTCAAGAGAAATATATTCTGGGCTTAAATGTGGACATTGTGGGGTCCCAATCAGAAGTGTCTGAGGTGCAGGGGCTGCCTGTGGCAGAGAGGGCCTCTCTTCCTGAGACTCTTCTACCTCCTCTGACTCCTCTTGCAGACAGGAACTTGACTCCAAACTATCATCCTCATCATTATCTTCCACATTACTTCTGTGAGTAGGTGTTACAGGCTGACTGCCCACACTTTGCTGATTCAACAACCTTGGAATCAATTCAAATGTGTTCTTCCTTTCAGGGTCAGATCCCTGGTTTTGCAAATGTCTTTCAGTTGATCTACTGTCAGGACAATCAGGGCTGCCTCATTAAAGTTATACATATTTGGCATGTTATAATTGCTTAACGTTTTGATGGAGCTTGGTTTTGTGGCTGGTCTAGTTGGGCACAAATACAGCAAATAGGCAATGTAACCACTCTACGTCTATTCCACCGCCTGCCACCAGTGTTAGGCAACAATTGATGTAGTAACCCTTATGGGAGACTACAGAACACTTGTTCTCTTGGTATTAGGTAACGCACCATTTTGTATAGGCCGGTATTACACATGTTGGTAGTGTGAATGAGCAGCCAGGCTTATCTCAAGGGGGGTAAATGTGAGCTGTAAAGCTGTAGCAATGAAATCCACAAATACAAGTAGCCATTTAACACTTATAATCAAGGTTTTAGTTATAAATAGTAATTTTATTTATTAATTTAATATCAGTTTTTAAATAAGCATTCTTTAAAAAGTGTGATATATGTAATAATCAAATATACCTTAAAATACTTTTCCAGAATCAACACAAAGCTAGTAAATACTCTTTAGAGATGCTTGTTCACACACTTCCCACACCCCAAGGTGACTTCACTAACAAGGACAGTAATGTAATTTATATATCACTAGTACACTTACTAGATTCTGAGGTTTGCAGAAAGGAAAGGTTAAGAGAAGTAAAAGGTTAAAGAGGTTCTCAGAGCATCTGAGAACTTAAATCTTCCTATGAAATCTAGACAAAAACCTTTACCAGCAATAATAGATGAAATCCAAGTTATCCTCTCGGAGGGTGTTAGGGAGAATTCTCCAGAATGGCTAATTTCCTTTACCTGTTGAGTCCCTCAGCAGCTTTGCTGAATTTCTTTTTTTTTGTGTTCACCAGGTAAGAGTGTGAGCCTTTTTTTCCCCGCTCTTACATGTGTTTTACTGTGTGTTGTACATTTTTTGCTCATGGACTATGGAGCCTCACCTACTCCATAGGAATCATCTTTTTACTGTGTGTCACACAGCACCTTTAGTGCTGTGACACAGGGTTGTCTTTTTAGACTTCCCTCTTTAAACTCAATTTTCTGGGACTGACTACAGTCTCCCAGAACATGTAAAGTTGCCATTGACTTTACTAGTCTTTTTAAATTTACAGACCCACTACAACCTATTTTCCCATGGAGTACTGGAAGGGTTAATAGTTATCCCTTTTTGTCTGATTCTCATGGGACATTATTTTGTTCCCCTTTCTCTAAGATTTCACTGGTGGCAGTGGTATCTACCATTTTTATTCTACCGCAAGCTATGAAAATAGCCTTGGTATTGTTAGAGGCTAAGGTGGTAGCCTCAAACTCTAATCCGCTGGACCCCTTTTAATTTTATTTGGTTCCAGTCTGGATTATTCTCCATTTCTCTTTGTAAAGGTCTTTCTCATGTTTTACTCTGCGCGCCAAACCAGGTTTGGTTCCTTTATTCACCGTTCTTTGGCGAGTGTCTGGGTGGACAGGATGTAAGGAAAGGATTTGAGGCCCGCTGGCCAGAGTCTCCTTGGAGACCCAAGTCACACTCTAGTTTGATTGGCTAGGTGGCTGTCCTGCTAGGACAGCCAGCCTGCTGTGTGATTGACCGCCAGGCTATGTGAATGGGGAAACAATGCTTGAAAGCAGGTCTCTGGGACTTGGAAGGCAGAGTCGCCACTGGAATGAGAGAACCAATGAGGAGCTGAAGGAAGACTACAACTACTATACATCCCGGTGAAGCCCTGCTGCAGGACCGAATCGCCTGAAACTCTGACGACAGAGAAGATCCGCAAGGAATCTTCTTCCCTTGAGCTTGGTGGGACCAACCAGCTCGCCAAAGGCCAAATGCCGGACTTCCTCTCCTGGTCGAATTTGATGTGCATCGCTGCAGTGAACCGACGATGGTGATGCGACGCGTGCAGAAATAATGTCCTTTCCAAGTTCGAAGACGTGATGGATCAAAAATCAGGTAAGGAATTAAAATAATGTCCGTGTTCTAACCTTTCCTTCTTTCCTCTTTTTCTAGGAGCTGTGGATTCGAGGCGGGCGTGGCAGGAGACTGGATGCTGACTGCAGGCACGGTGTGCGTTACTCTGCTGGATGCAGAATAACGCAAAGCATGTGCTGCTGTTCGGGCATGGTTTAAATAGCCTTCAAAGTAGTCCCAGGTAAGAAGTTCCCCCAGAACCACACCCGAATAAAAAAATAGTCCCTGAAGTAAAATAGTCCCATTCAGGCCTCAGGTTGGCTTGACTTCATTGCAGCATGGGCTGCATGAAGTAAGTAATGTACATGAGCCTGGCGCCTATGGTGCCAGGACTGATTTCCTCTATGAGCCTGGTGCCAATGGTGCAAGGACTGTACCCAGACAGCCCCTAGCCGGGGCTGCTGGGCTTTTAGTAAGCACCTGGATGCCTGCTCCCTGGGCTGATGGGCTTGGTCCGGATGCCCGGTGGTAGGCATCATGACAGCACTCCCCCCCAAGGCCCCAAGTGTTCTTCCCCTTGGTCCTGGTTTGTCTGGGAAGTTCCGATGGAATTTTTTCACCAACCGAGGTGCATTAACGTGGTCACTAGGTTCCCACGACCTTTCTTGTGGTCCGTAACCCTTCCAGTCGATTAAATAAAAAAGTCTTGGTTTAACCATTTTAAAGTCCAGGATATTTTTAACTTCAAATTCGGGTTCTCAATCTATTAGGATGGGGGCGGGTGGTTTGGCTAGTCTTGTCCCGGGTTGAACTGGTTTCAGGAGTGAAACATGAAAGACAGGATGAATCTGTATATTAGAGGATAATTCCAATTTGACGGCCACCGGGTTGATAATGGCCTTAATAGTGTTAGGTCCCAAATATCTAGGATTAAAAGTCTGAGTCCCTTTTAGAGGTGTTTTGTAGCCAGCCAAACTTGATCCCCAATCTGGTATTGTGGAGCATCATTTCTATGTTGATCAGCATTTGTCTTGTATTTCTCTCGCGCTAGTTTCAAATGTTCTGTTGCTTCCTTAAAGTCTTGTGTAATAGTAGAGTGCAGATGATTCACTGTGGGCATTTCTAAGTGTTGAGGCGAATCGAGTTCTAAGGTTCGAGGATGATGTCCATATATGGTATAAAAGGGGCTTTGTCCGGTTCCTGAATGTACAGAGTTATTGTATGCGTATTCGGAAATCCATAAAATATCCTCCCAATTGCTTTCGGTTTGGTGTAGCATGCAACGTAGGTACTGTTCAAGAGTCTGGTTGGTCCTCTTCGTCTGTCCATCGGTCTGGGGATGGTGACTGGTTGATAACCTCATGTCGATTTGCGCTAATTGACAACATCTCTTCCAAAATTGCAAAGTTAATTGGCTACCTTGGTCAGAGACCAATACAGAAGGAAATCCATGTATTCGAACAATGTTTTCGAGAAATTCCTTGGCCAAAAATGAAGCGCAAGGTAATCCCTTTAAAGAAATAAAGTGGGCCTTCTAGGAAGAAAGATCCACAATGACTAGAATGGTGTTAAATACATTACATGGAGGTAGATCAGTAATAAAGTCTAAAGACAAAGTATGCCATGGTGTAGGTGGAATAGCCAAAGGTTTTAAAAGACAAGCTGTTTTTTTCTTCTGACTTTTGTTTTGGGCGCAGATACCACAAGGTAGCACAAATGACTTTATGTCTTTTCGCCAGGTGGCCCACCAGAATTGTCTTTTAATTTTAGCTTCAGTTTTTGCGATACCTGGGTGTCCTTCCATCAGAGCATCATGATAATTGGAGATAACTAGTTCTTGTAGTTCCTTGCGTGGTAGAAATAGACGCACTTGATAATAAGGTAGGTCATTGCTGACTGAATAATCTTTGCCTTTCTTTACCCAGTCCTGCAGGGCTACAGGATCGAAAAGTTGTTGGATTTTTAAATGAATATCTTCTAAAGTCTGTAGAATAGTTATGCCAAGAATTATTTGTTCTGAAATTATAGGCACCGGTTCCGGTTTCAGATATGCTTCTCCCATCCCTATTCGGGATAAGGCATCTGCCTTGCCGTTTTTACAACCTGGTCGATAAGTGATCATGAAATCGAATTCGGCAAAGAATAATGCCCATCGAAGTTGACGCGGTGATTGGGCCTTGGCTGTTTTCAAATACTGCAAATTACTGTGATCGGTGATTACAGTGATGGTATACCTGGCACCGAGAAGATAATGCCGCCAAGCCTTGAAGGCAGATTTGATGGATAATAACTCTTTATCAGTAACCGCAAAGTTTAACTCGGGTGCCGAGAACTTTCTTGACCAGAATGCTACTGGATGAAGTTGAGCAGTTTCAGGATCCTTCTGGGACAGGACAGCTCCCATGGCTAAACTGGATGCAACGGTTTCAACTATGTATGGAAGCTCAGGGCGTGGATGCTTTAAGACAGGTGCAGACGTGAAAATCAATTTTAGCTCTTGGAAGGCTCTTTCAGCCTCTTCAGTCCACAAGAAGCATTTATTTTTTCGCAAAAGTGCTGTGATGGGGTGTACAATATGTGAGAATTCAGGAATAAATCTGCGATAGAATTTAGCAAATCCAAGCATGCTTTGTACCCCTTTAACTGAACTGGGTGATGGCCACTTGAGGATTGCGTCCACCATTCGAGAGTCCATTCAAACTCCTTTTGGACTCAGGGTAAATCCAAGGAATTCAACTTTTGTAGAATGAAAAACACATTTCTCCAATATTGTGTATAACTTGTGCTGGCGTAGTTTCTCAAGGACTGCACGAACGTGCTTAACATGGTCTGATTCTGAGGAGGAGTACACTAGAATATCGTCTATATATACGACAACACAGACGTCAATCAGTTTACGAAGGACATCGTTCATAAAATACTGGAATGCTACTGGTTCATTGCACAACCCGAAGGGAATCACCTGGTATTCGAATAACCCGTACTTGGTGCGAAAGGCAGTCTCCCATTCATCGCCTTTCTTTACACGTACCAGATGATATGCCCCTCAGAGATCTAACTTAGTATAGATACAAGCATCCTTTACTTGGTCTAGTAATTCGGGGATCAGAGGCAATGGGTATTGTTTTTTTACCATAATCTGATTTAATGCGTAGTAGTCTATGCACGTTCTAAGGTCACCTTCCTTTTTAGGCACGAAGAACAAAGCTGAGGATGCAGGAGACTTGGATGGACGAATGAAGTCATTAGCAAGGTATTGGTCCAAGTATTGTCGTAGGTGAAGATTTTCGGGTTCCGTAAGGGCGTAGATCCTACTGCATGAAGGTTGTGCACCTGGTACGAGGTCGATTTGACAATCGTATGATCTGTGAGGTGGTAAGGTGTTTGCCTGTTCTTTCTGAAAAACATCCTGAAATTCTTGATATTCCTGAGGTAACTGCACGACTGGATTAGTGACTCTGGCCAGGCCTTTGTTCAAGGTTTTTTCCGGGTACAATCCGGGAAGGTCACTCTCTTCTTTCGCCATTCAATACAAGGATTATGTGTTTCCAACCATGGCATTCCCAGCATTATTTGGAATTGTGGGGCCTTGATTAAATCAAACACAAAAGTTTCTCGATGCCCATCTTGACCCAACAGTGTCATCTCAGTAGTGGAATGATTTAAGGGTCCAGAGGCAATTTCAGTTCCATCGACTGTGGTGATGACATCCGAAGCAGTCTTTTTGCAAAGGGGTTGATTCATCCTTGAGGCCAATTCATGGTCCATGTAGTTTCCTACAGGCCCACTTTCAATGTATGCCCTTACTGCGTGCATATGTGATGTCTGCCTTGGATCAATAAGGACCATTGGTATGATTAGATGAGAGGTCTGAATGCCCTTCTTTAAGCTCGGCAAGAGGACCTCTACGCTTGTCGGGCGTGGTCGTTTCCCAAATTAGGCTCTATTCGGATTTTGTCAGCAACTCCTACTACTTTCTTGGTGGTATTATAGGGCAATCCGTAGAAAATGTCCTGCGGTTCCACAGTACAGACACAATTGCATCTGCCGTCTCTTTTCTCTTTCCTTTTGATTTAAGGGTCCTTTAACCCCCCCCAATCTGCATAGATTCTGATGCATCTGGGTGTTGGGGGTAACGTTGGGTTTAACCCATACCCGATTGTCGAACTTAGCTGAATCAGCCTTTCTATTCTGAAGTCGGTGGTCTAACTGGACCACTAAGTCTATATATTCTGCGCAATCCTGAGGTGGGTTCACAACTTGAGCCAAAACATCTTTGAGTTCTCCCCGAAGTCCATGATGAAATAATGTAATTCTTTTCTCCTCAGGCCATCCAGTTTCCACCACCAACATATTGAAGGTTGCGATATAGGTTAGCAGATCTTGGTTACCCTGTCATAGGGATAAAAGTTCGTTATCCAGGGCCTGTCCCTGTGAATGTCTGGTGAATAGTCTTTCCATGCTCCTTTGAAAACCCTGAAAATCCTGAAGAAGAGGGTGACCCTGGTTGACTAGTGGAATTGACCAATCAGCTGCGCTGCCACTAAGATATGATAGTACAAAGGCTACATAATCAGTTATCTCCTGAGGGCATTAGTTTCTTGCACTTCCGCCCTAAGATCCCCTAATAATTGGGATAGTTGGTCGGTTTCTGAGGTTTCCATAACGCCCAGGTGGGGATTTGTAGATAGGCTTCGCATTTTGTTACGCTCACCTGGCTCCCACAGGGGCGTCGATCGGACCCGGACATCTGTGGTCTCCTTCAGTGTGAAGCGTTGTGCAGAGATGACGGACTGGACTGGCCTGCTTAATCTCATCTGCTTGACCCGTAGAAGTATTCTCCTGCAAGTGGAGAAAGGGATTTAGCCACCCGTGGATTATAGTAATGGCACCCCACTGTTCTCCCCACTAATCACCTCCGATATTTCCTTTCAGTAATCTCACCTTATGTTTTTGAATGATGAGCTCTCCATCCTGCGTGGAATGCAGGGGCGCCTAGATACCAGTTACTTCACTGGTTCGAAGGCGTTGGAAGAGTTCCGGATGAATATTGACTCCGAGGTTCCTGGCGAGAACCCGTAAGTATAAAGTCCAAAGAGTTCAATATGTCCTATGTTCACTCTTGTCTCATTCCCTTCTTGTGTTGCAGCTGGGTCCAAGAGAAGATTGTCTTGTGGCAGCTGATGGCGTTCAGGTAAGAGTCTGTATTAGCCAACACTGTCTGGTAAAAGATGCGTGTATTTAACTTGTTGTTTTCTCTCTCCTTACAGGTGCAGCGTAAGAAGTTGCGGGATGTTAAAGAATAATGCCTCCGGTGGTAAATCAGGTTAAGTCTATGGTGGTAAAAAGAGATTGTATTTGTTGGCTCTCTCAGCTCACCTTATATTTCTTTTGTCCCCTAGATGCTGGAGTTCGGCGAGGAAAATGATGAAGGCAGCGCCAAATCGAAAAATGCTGTGAGGACTGGTGGGTATGGCACGGCGCTGCAGCTGGCGATGCGACGCGTGCAGAAATAATGTCCTTTCCAAGTTTGAAGACGTGATGGATCCGGAATCAGGTAAGGAATTAAAATAATGTCTGTGTTGTAACCTTTCCTTCTTCTTTCCTCTTTTTCTAGGAGCTCTGGATTCGAGGCGGGCGTGGCAGAAGACTGGATGCTAACTGCAGGCATGGTGAGCGTTACGCTGCTGGATGCAGAATAACGCGAAGCATGTGCTGCTGTTCGGGCATGGTTTAAATAGCCTTCAAAGTAGTCCCAGGTAAGAAGTTCCCCCAGAACCACACCCGAGTAAAAAAAATAGTCCCTGAAGTAAAGTAGTCCCATTCAGGCCTCACGTTGGCTGGACTTCATTGCAGCATGGTCTGCATGAGGTAAGTAATGTACATGAGCCTGGAGCCTATGGCGCCAGGACTGATTTCCTCTATGAGCCTGGTACCAATGGTGCCAGTACTGTACCCAGACAGCCCCTAGCCGGGGCTGCTGGGCTTTTAGTAAGCACCTGGATGCCTGCTCCCGGGGCTGATGGGCTTGGTCCGGATGCCCGGGGGTAGGCATCATGATAGCTGGAGAAACCAAGTCTGGAGAGTGGGTCTGAAATACCTGCCCCTCCAGCAAATGTGGAAAATGATGAGGATGATAATGTGTCCAACATGAATGAGTTAGATGAGGGAGATGTGTCTCACAATGTAGGCCCTATTACTCCTCTGCTTACTCAGCAACCTCAACCTTTGTCCACTGGAACCCGTACAGGTCCTACACCTAGTCCTGAAGTCATTGCTCTAGAAAAGATGAGGCTTGAATTGGAATTCAAACTTATTAATGCCCCAACTGAACAAAAGCATCAAGAACTTAAACTCAGAGAAATGGAGTTAAACCATGCACTCGAAATGAAAAAGTTGTCTATTGAGAATGCTTCTCTCCCGGAGTCTTTTAGTTCTTCCAGTCCTAAGAGACCATGTAAGCCTAAAGAAATTGTAGGTATGTATGAGGCTAAGCTTGATATTTTGGATTGGTTGGCAATGTTTGAGTATAACCATGACATTGCAGGGAATCAGTTGCTTCCTTGGCTCTTCTCTAGGCTACCCACTGTTGCATCTGATGTTGTGATGGAGTTGGGGGAAATGGATAGGATGGATTATGAGTGTGTGACATTAGCTTTAATTGTTAGATTTGGGAAGACCCCTTGTCAGTATCTTAAGAGGTTTAGAGCCCTCAAAAAACATGATGGTACCCCTTGGGCTACCTGGGTGACTGAATGCTTGGAAAAACTTAGATGGATGGGTTAAGGGTTACAGAGTGAACACCCATGAAGGCGTGAGAAATCTTTTTATGTTGGAATCTCTTTATGATGCCTACTCTCCTGAGCTCAGACTGCACTTGGCTGTTTCTAAGGAGATCGATCCAAAAAGGTTAGCTAAGGCTGCTGACTTATGGGTTGCCATCATGGCTACTCACAGGGATTCTGGGCAACTCAGAAGAAGGATGATGGGAAGCAGCCAAAGAAAGATAACAAGGAAAATTCTAATACCTCCAATTCAAAAGAGGGCCCCAAACAGAATAAGGGTAAGCCACAAGGGAAACTGAATCAGGCTAGTGTACCTTCTACACCCAAGCCAGAAGGAGGACAGAACAAGCCCCCATTCATCAGCACATTTGGGAAATGGTATGTTTGTGGGTCAAATGACCATCTGAAAGGGGATCCCAGATACAAGGGTTAACCTTCAGGGGTCCACACTGTCTCCTTAGCCTTCTCCCCAGATGAAGAAGTACCTATAGCAAGTGGAAACTTTCACCTACTGGCTGATGAACCCATGAGAGTCTCAGCTAGTGTTTCTTTAGTGTCCCTGAGTTTGTGGGAACAACAGAATTTAGATGTCTATAATTCCATCCCAGATAATACTAAAGAGTGTTATAAAGCTAGTGTTCTTGTGTATGGCCAGGAGACCCCTGACATCAGAGACACTGGAGCAAGCATAAAAGTGGATGCAGCTCTCTGACCGGCCTCTCTTGGCCCTCTTCCTGCTCCTACCTGCAAGGCAAAAAACCTTGGGGTCATCTTCGACTCCACACTCTCCTTCTCTCCTCATATATCTGATGTCTCTAAGAAGTCACATTACCAGCTGCACCTCCTCAGAGGTATTCTTCCCTTCCTCTCCTTCCCCCAGAAGCTCACTGTCTCCCGAGCCCTGGTTCTCTTGAAGCTGGACTACTGTAACAGCCTCTATCTTAATCTGCCTGCCTCCACTCTCCGCCCTCTGCAACAAATCCAGAACAGAACTGCGAGACTTGTCCTTGGCCTCAAGCCCAGGGACCGTATCTCTCCAGGACTGAAATCTCTACACTGGCTCCCAGTGGCTGCGAGGATTAAGTTCAAAACCCTCTGCATTGTCCACAAGGCCTTCTGGGGCCTGGGGCCTAAATAGCTTCAACTCTCTCTTCCTAAATATCTTCCTTCCCGAGCCCTACGCTCATCCGTCTCCAACTCCCTCAGGGTCAGCCGCTTCTCGAAGCAACGAGCTGGGGGTAGATCTCTCTCCGTGGCAGGTGCCTCCCTCTGGAACAGCCTTCCTGCCTCTCTGAAACTTGAGGAGAACCATCTCCGGTTCCGGAAGCACCTCTAAACCTTCCTCTTCGCTTCTGCCTTCTCTCTCCCTCTCCCCTGCTAAATTCTTCACCAAAACTGCACTGATCCTGCAACTGGGCCACTCTCACCGACCTCGGTCCTGGACCCAGTCACTCTTCACTTGCACTGCCTCCCTGGCAACCCCTGCACTGCGGGACTGTCTCTGTATCACTACAGCCCCCCCACCCCCTCCCCAGCACTTGTCTGCACTTACCTTGCACTTGCCACAAGCTGGCCCTATTTATTTATTATTTTATTTCTTTTCTACTATTTGTATTGCACTCCCCCCTCCCCCTTCCCCTTGCATTTTTCCCTTCCCCCTACCCCTGCACTTGCGCAGTCTGAATGACACCTGGCCTAGTAGGATCATTGTCTGTCTTCCCTTTGTTCCCCCCTCCCTGCCTCGTCGCGCCTTGAAACACTTGTGTATAGGCGCATTACAAATGCCATATCATATCATATCATGAATCATTTTTCAAAGTAGAGGATGTTGCTAAGGCACCCAAACACCTAACCAAGTTAGCTGGAGGCCCTGTGCAAATGCTTCCCCAGGTACCAGCTCTCATCCAGTGCAATGACATGATTGTCAAGATACCTGTTAGTGTGCAGAGTGAAGTGTCCTGTTGGGTAATGACTTGAACACTCTTGGAGTTGTGTCTAGTACCCACAGGCCTCCCATTAAAAGGAGGCAGGAGCTCACTAGGCCTGCAAGGGAGATGCTCACCAGGGGAATTGATATTGGAAACTATCACCCCAAGTCCACAGGACTTACTAACTGCTATTTCCAAAATGAAAGTGGCAAAGGGGAAACCTTTGACCTCCAAGAAGAAAGCAGATAGCACCCAGGTGCTACCAACAAGGACATCCCAAAGATTGTCCCAAGTCACACCTGTGAATCCTCCACCTGCTGAGGCTGAGTGTGAGGTACAACCCTGTGTGGTTGATCCAGCTTCTGAAGAGACAGATCTGGAAGAGGACCTTACTCAAGTTGGAGATCTGGATCCTGTTGACCATCCTGAGCTGCAGTCTTTACTGGCAGAAGGTGGACCCAACAGGTCAGACTTCAGCAGAGGGCAAGGAGAGTGTCCTACCTTTGAAGGTTTTTGACAACAGGCATCTTCTCAGCTTGATGGGCAAGAGGCTGGGAAGCATAGGTTGCACTGGTAAGATGGCCTCTTCTACAGTGAACCGAATATGTCTATCCCTGGGGACTGCAAAAGACTTGTAGTGCCCCTAGAAAACAGACACCAGTTAATACAGTCGGCCCATGAGATACCTTTGGCTGGTCATTTGAGTTTCAAAAAGACCAAGGAAAGGCTCTCTTTATACTTCTTCTGGCCTAAGATGGGTTCAAAAAATGACAAATTCTGTAGGAGCTGTCACACTTGCCAAACCTCTGGCAAGTGTGGAGCCAAGAATGCAGCAGCATTGGTGCCTTTCCCAGTGGTGGGAGTTCCTTTTGAGAGGGTGGGCATCAACATTGTTGGTCCCTTAAACCCTCCCACATCTTCAGGAAACAGGTTTATCCAGGTTGTCGTAAACCATGCAACTAGATACCTGATCAAGGTATCAAGGCGATACCTGTGAGAACTGTTACAGCCCAGGCTGTGGCCTAGGCTCTACTTGGTATTTTTACCAGAGTAGGGTTTCCTAAGGAAGTGATATCCCACAGGGGGTCCACTATTATGTCCCACTACATGCAAGCAATGTGGAGAAACTGTGATGTCACTTAAAACATTCTCTTTAGACTACCATTAACAAACCAATGGACTGCTGGAGAGGTTTAATCGTACTATGAAGAGCATGAACCCCTTAAAAGAAAGTGGGACCTTCTCCTGCCATGCCTTCTCTTTGCTTATAGAGAAGTCTCTCATGAGGGAGTTGGATACCATCCCCTTGATCTTCTCTATGGCCATCCAGTCAGAGGTACTTTGGCCCTGATTAAGGAGGGGTTGGAGAGTGCTCCTTCCCCCAAGCCAATCAGAGTGACTAACTATGTGATAGGTCTCCAGAGGAGAATGTCACACATGATGGCAGAAGCTAGTGATAACTTGAAAGCAGGTCAGGCTCTGGTCAAACATTGGCATGCCCAGAAGGCCAACATGGTTGAGTTCGCTCAAGACCAGCTTGTGCTAGTTATGGTGCCAACAAGGCAGAGGGCCTTGCAGGACAAATGTATAGGACCCTTAAAGGTTATGGGAAAACTTGGAGAGAAACCTTGAATCAGTGTTTGTTTGAACCATAGTAATTGTTGTTGTGTGTGTAACTTCTGATACTGCTCACTCTACTCTTGAGATAAGTGTGGCTGCTCAGCCATCGCTACGATTTTACTGTGTAGTATGGGCTTGTACCAAAGATGATTTTGTAGTTACACTTGTAGTCTTAATTGTGTGTGTTGTTCCCAAAGGGTACTGCATATGATTCTGCCTAACAGAGGGATAGTAAATATCAAAGTCAAATGAACTGGAAGAGTTTGCAGGGGCAGGAAATCCAAAGTATATGGAGCGAGCTGAGGCACTTCTTAGATAGCAAAGTCCTGCACAAAGTTAGAGAGTTTGTTTGAAAAATCACTGTAGGGTCACACGCTGTTACACTTGTGAAGGGTAGAGCTGATATCAACTCTAGCAAAGCAGCTACTGCAAGTCTCAACTGAGAAAAGCAACGCTAAACACACTGTCAGAACAGTACTGGTTAGAAGAAGAGTGGTGCAGCTGGCTTCTGTCTGGTTGCAGTGATGCAGATCCTGGGTTCCTGGGCCTCAGTTGTGGGGGCAATAGGGAGGGCATCTGGAGGACTCCGGCAGCTGCAATTCAGAGAATCATCATCACTTTGGGATTTCAGCGCTCGGTAAAAAGCACCATCGCAGATCTTGGATACCGGTTGGGCTTCCTTAACTCCTTGAGTCCTGCACTCAGGGGAGCTGACACAGGATTGGGTCATAGAGCTTCAGGAGGTTCTATAGGAGACTCCTGAAGCTTCTGGCCATTTTCCAGATGTTGCACTCCACTAGAGATTTCTTGACCCTGGCACTTGGTTCCTGCAGCAGCAAAGAAGTACGGTTCAGTGGAGTCCATCTTGGGGTTAGTTGGTCGCACCAACCCAAGGGAAGAAGTCATCTCTTCCGGAGCTTATCTTGTCGATCAGAAAAAGGAGTTTCAGCACAGCAACAGGGATTCACCAGGCAATTTAAAGGTCCAGCAAGCTTTGTTCACGGTTTCTTCATCAGGTTGTTCTTCGCAGTGGTCGACTCTGTCTTCAGGCCTGAAAGCTTTGCCTTTGAAGCAGGCTTCTCCCATTCATGCATAGCGTAGATGTCACTCAAACAGCAATGTGAAAGGACTGCCAGCCAGTCAATCAGGACTGGGTGCATTCAGGCATTCCTAAAGATAAAGAACAGGGACGTTTTGAGAACCTCCCTCACTTATTGCCCTTCCAGACACACTGGAGCCAGAGGCAGGTTTCAGTACTGAAACCCACCAAAGGCAAAATGAACAAAGGGCTCATACCTGGCTTGGTGTGCAGAGTAAAACCCAAGAAAGACTGCACAAATATAAAATGGCAAAAAAAGAAGACCATGCGATTTTGACAAAAACAGCGACCATGGGTGTTATTCTGCAGCTGAGGATTCAGCCTGAGGTAGAAAAGCATAATGGTAGGAAAATTAAACCACTGCCACAAGTTATTTAAAGTAGGGTAGGGTAACATAACACATTCTACATGAGTATGTAGGATAAGGGGCTACTAAGTAACCCCCCAGCCTCCACATAAGATGTTTTGTGCTGGACCTACAAAGAGAAAAGGTAAGTAAAGTCAATTTCACTTTACTATTCCTGGGAACAGTAGTTCACAGAAGAAAAGTTATTTAAACCTTTGAAGAAATCTAAACAATTTCTCTGTGACACTGCACTGAAGGTGTTGTGTGTCACCAAACAAAAAGCAGACGCCTATGGAGTTTGTCAGACTCCAAAAATAGAGGAAACACATAATCCAAATCAGGTCAAAACACATGAGAGAGTGAGAAAAAGGGCTCACTCACTACAGGGTAAAAATTAAAAGTCCTTAAGTCCAGCAAAAGAGCTGGGGGTCTCTAAGGTTGATGGAAATTAGCACAGACATGAGAATTCTCCCTAACAGGGTTTTGCCTTTGCATTGTTAAGTTTGTGCTGTACTGATCTGCAACAAAAACCACCTGGGAAGAGCTTGCCTTATGGATCTGCCCTATGGATCCACCCCACACCCATCCAATGCTGTTAGCTGTGGAATAAAACAAACAGCCACATGTGCCACAGCCTCCTGCCCTTGTGTAGGAGAATGTGTGTTGGGGGGTTCAGCCCACCAGCACCAGGTGTATGCTGTTGGCGTGCTTCACCTGTTGGCATGCTTCACCTGACAGCTATAGGTGTGAAACTGGGAGGCCAAGAGACACCAGAAACAAATAACTGTGATGGTTCCATAAATCCAGTAATGGTGCTGATTTGGGGCTGAGTTAAGCCGGATGAAGGCAACTGGGACCCTGTGACATCCACAGTTGCACCCCAGGGAGGGTCCAGGCCCAGTTGATGTTAAAGTCACACTCAGTCTGGTGTAACCTTATGAGGAATATGGAGCTGCAAGGTGAGATTGAAGTGACGATGATCACTGTGTTCTACAGATCACACAGACCAATATCAGCTAGCTGCATTTTTCATTGATGCATGAGCAGAGCAATCCACCTAAAAGTGTCAAAGACAACTTTCATCCATCCAGATGTCAGCCAGAACCTGCTGATGCAGGAGAGGTTGGAGGGAGGCAGTGCCAGACATCCTGCTCGCATGACAAGACAAATCCATCCCCTTTTTCAGCATCCACATTTGGGAGTCCAACAAGACCATTGTGGAACACAACAAACATGTTCCCATTGTAATGCACTCTAAGTCTGCTTGTTGGCCTCTTTGGCAGCATGACAGCCCTTCACATGGTGATTGTGGCCAAGGCTTGTGCAAGACCGCCAGCCCTATCACAAAATCCAACTAGTGATAATTACAAGTGCAGTAACTGTAACATATAAATGTGTACCTGGACTCATTCCATTCATAGGGAAACAAAAAAATCCTGTGACTTTGATTCAAGTCGCTACCTCCGCAAATTGAGAGTGGCCAATGTGTATGCCTGTTGCCTTCCCTGGATGTGGTGGCTGTTTGTCAGGGTCTCTCATGATTCACCCTTACCTGTGAGCACCATGGTAGGCGCAAGAAGTTGACTGGGCAGACAACACTATGTTTGCCATCACAGGGAGGTGCAAACTGACCAAGTGTAGCTACAATCATCAAAGCAGCCATGATATACCATATTGTACTAGGTCTGATTAATGCACACATCTCAGGAGGTCAGCCTCTGTTGGCATGTATTACCTGCACATCCTCCCCGAAAATCAACGTAACTCAACCAGCCATCAAAGGGGACTTCACTAACTCAATGCGCCATTTGTACTGGCAGCATACTAGCCATGTGTACAACCACATGGATGGCTCACTTATTGAGACAACCATATGCCACTGGCTGAATCCTAACAGTAGCTGCACCTGCCTGCTCATAGCAATGGGTGTGCCTTGCACCTGCTTTGGGCTGATCTGCACACCCTCGGGGACTTCTGTAGGACAGAAGCAAGAGAGCATGCAAAGCCCCAACACGTGGAGGATCGACAGATCCACCACTCGTGCACCGGCAGACCAGCCTGAACCGGGGGTGGTGTTGGAAGGGGAGAGAGTGGACACAGTGGGAGGGGTCACATGCCACCAACAGTGTGGTGACAGGGGGGTTGACACCCCACAAAATGGTTGCTCTGAACTGCTGCATATACATGCCTGGTGGTGAAGGCTGAACAGCTTGGCCGAAAGGGCACACACTGGGGTAAACAACACCCAACTCTGTCCACTATGAACTGGCCACTAGTGAAGCTTCCAGGATGCTCAGCCTCTGCTCTGCCTGTAGGGGGAAGGTACCCAAAGGGGGCATACCTTGGACATAGTCCCAAGGCAGGTGAAATCCACTACCTAAAACTTCAGCCATGAATGTGGGAGACACGCCAAAATTCGGAAGGACCAGGCATCAACCAACATGATGAGGGTGCGTTGTATGCACAGATGGACTGGGTCCTTCCTATGGCAACAACAGGAAGGTCACATGAGTGTGAGCCCCAATGAATACCCCAAAATAGGAACTCAAGAACAGAGTAATCACTTGCAGTGAAGTAAACACATTGCCACCAGAGTACTTTATGCACTCTAGACACAGGGGTTAGTTTGCCCATGGAAGCAGGCACAAGGTGGGACATTGATAGCAGGCATAAAAGTAGGGTACACCCACTGCCTGGTTGCACGGGGATCTGTGGTGTACCCTTGGATGCAGGGGTGGGAAATACACCAAGGGATTAGTGGAAGGGCTGGGGAGTAAAAGTACAATTGCGGGAGCGGAAACAAAGGATACAGGAGCAGAGAGGCCAGGAGGCTTACTGATAGATAGGGAGAGAGGGTGAAGGGCAGACTGGGTAAGAAAGGCCACCTGATAAAGGAGACTCTTCTGCATTTCACCCCCCAACCCATATGGTCAACACACCATGGCAGGCAACCCAGAAAGAGACCCATGTCCTCAATACCAATGCATATAAGGCTATGTTACCCCCATCCCAGACTCAGTCCCACCCACCTGCCACCCCTGTTTGACACAATAGTTCATGGACAGGTCATCACTCCCCAGCCATCGTTTCCCCCTCAATGAGAACCCACTTCCAGGATAAGCTATTTCCAAAAAGGGTGCCAGAATCAGGGTTTAGTGCAAACACTTGCAGGGACAACAGATGAACAGAAGCTGTGGGGAGGGGATGATGTTTGACATGCATGAGCCCGCAACATACAGTCTCATGCAGTGCAGTCACTCACTGCGAGATCTGAACAACAATTTGAAAAGCAAAGTCATGCAGTACATTGAGGATGACAAAACATACAGAAAACAAACAGTAAACAACAAGTGACTTGTATGTGTAACACAGGTAAGGACTGTCAGATGTACACATGTGCCAAGCAGCACAAATCTGGATGGTCCTTGTGGGCTAAATCGGTCCAGTGGAGGGAAGGAAGACATAAATCCAGCTTGCCCTGCCATCATCTGTGTGCAAATAACAAGGGTTTCAAAAGCCGTAAAGACTAAATTTGAAAATTTATGAAATGATTTTAAATGGTATCCAGCAGGATATCCTACTTATTCCAACTTAGAACAACCCAAGGTCACCATAAGAAGCATAGAGCAACATCATTTTACACAAAGAAAAACGTATTTTCTTTCTGACTTATTTATTTCACAAAAAAGAGAGAGTGTGTTTAACAAATACATAAAATTCATTACTTTCAACAAAGACATACAATTATAATTTGAGCAAAATCTAAGTGCAATTACGGTTTAAGCAAAATCTAAGTGCATTTTATGAAAGTCCGCCAATTGGTCTAGGCAAAATATAAATGCACTTGTAAGCAATATACAGGTCTGCCAACGTCCACTTTTCACTTGGTATATGAAGAGAAAAGAAAGAAAAAGGTCTCAAAGAGAATAAATCAATAAGCAATTGGGAACAGAATTTAAGTTCCATTCGACATTGAGACCGTTAGGACGTTTCGGCGGGCCACCTGTGAGGCCACTGGTGTTGGAGAACCGCCTTCCTCGGGGCAAAGTAAGTAGTGAAATTCCCTACGGGGAAGCAGACAAAATACTCCATCACATAAAGAAATGTATAGTTTGTACAAAAAAATCAATTGTATTACAACAAAAACATAATATCACATGCTGTATGCTTCTCAAACGGAAATCATGGGTTGACAAGTTTAAATTAAAAAAACCATAATTTCTTTAAGGCTGATCAGTGATTTAAGTTAAGACTACTAATTTAAACTGCCTAGAAGGGGAACCTTACCCTAAATGAATGAGGGGGAAAACTTCAAAGGCAGGAGGTCAAGACGTCAAACAAGACCCTGGTGCAGAGCATGAGCAGGAGTGACTGAAGCAGGACACTGAAGTAAAGATAACATTAAAGAAATTATAAAAACAGGGGAGAAGTATATCTTTCAGTGAATCTGGAAAATACAGAATCTGTGAAATGTAGTCATAACGAGATAAAGAGTGAAAAAAGAGAGAGAGCACAGAAAGAGAAATTACCTGAGTCTCTAAAAGATGTTATGTGCTCTTCTGCAATTATCGCGTACGGATCTTAAATTAATAGAACCCGATGATCATGAACATTCTTCAGAGTGAAGGAAATGATACCCTGTGATGAAGCAACGGTGGTATCAAAATGGATGTTGCGGTAACGAATACCTACCGGGGGGAAGAAAAGAAAAGAGGTGCCTAAAGGTCACAGGATTGCACAAATATCAAAACCAGAGTGTTATGCAAGATATAAAACATATAAAACAGTGAATGAGGCTTCTTAGCGGAGTAGGAAGTGAAGCAGAAGTATACTTACCAATAGTTTGAGAATGAATCAAACGTAGCTCACGGTGTCAGTGAGGATCTGACAACAGTGAAAGAGATAGAATAGGGACTGAGTAAATAGCCGGCAGCGTGATGACGCGCGTTCCGGCTGCCGAATAGAAAACCTCGATCGGCTGTTACGTCTACGCACTGCATCCTCCGACTCGTGGGTGGATGCGTGTGACGTATCCTTTTTCTCTATGATCTAGAGAGGAACGAGCGGGAGGTGAACTGACACACCTTCCCCGTGATTGAAGCATAAAACATATCCAATCACAGCGCGGCCCCTAAGCACACACCCCAAGAGGGGGGTGTATGAGGGCCGTTGAACTCGCCATACAAAGCCGTATATAAGCGGAGCCGCGTTTCGTCACTGACATGTGACTCTGTGAGAGGAATTATACTGTGGCATTATGGTAGATATTAGAATGGTGGAATAAATTCCTCATTTAATCCCCTAGTATGTGTACCCAATCGGAAGATCCACCGGGCCTCTCTATCTAACAAACATTTCTGTATGTTGGTAGAGTTTTGAACTGCTTCCAAGACCCACCATACTATATTGTTTGGTGAGTGTTTCAAAGTAAGGTAATGGTTAACTAAAGGCGCCGTGACAATTTTGCATCTTATGCGTGATCGATGTTCAGCAATTCTGACATGTACCGCTCTGCTGGTTTGTCCAACGTATCTTAGTCCACAAGGACATTCAATGCAGTATACAACGTTCTTAGTTTTGCAATTGGTGAGATTAGGTAAAGTCCAAATTCGTTCATTTATTCTGAAATCTCTCATTTTTTTAGTGAAACTGCAAGCACTACAGGAGCCACATGGGTAATGACCCTTGACTGAACGTAAATCCCAAAGGCCAGTTCTGGGAGTAGTGTTACGAAAACGAGAATGGATCAATTTATCACGAATATTTGGAGCCCTTTTGAATGCAAAACGCGGCGGGGGCTCCTCGGGAAGGTCCAGTCTCACAATATCCCAATGTTTTAGGATAATTTTCTTGACTTCAAAGGCTTTGATTCCATGTGTTAGAACACAAGTCATGTTTTCAGCCTCTGATTGTGGAGTTTTATTGGTAAGCAGAAGGGCACGATCTGTAAAAAGTGCGCGTTTCCGAGATCTTTTAATGAGAGATCTGGGATAGCCTCTGTCCCGAAATCTGATGTCTAACTCATCTGCTTGTTGGTTAAAGTCGTAAAGGTCAGTGCAGTTTCTTCTAATTCGTAGATACTGCCCATACGGGAGATTGTCCTTGAGATGCCGAGGGTGGTCGCTCGTGTAGTGTAGCAGAGTGTTCCTTGCACTAGGTTTCCTATGTAAGCAACATTTAAGCTCACCGTCTTGATGTTTGATGATGAGGTCAAGAAAAATCACTTGATTCTTAGAATATTCAAGTGTAAATTGAATATTAGTGTCAATCTGGTTCAGCCACGAAAAGAACTCGAGGAGTTCATTTTCAAGTCCTTCCCAGATGAAAATGATGTCATCTATGTATCGCTTCCAATTGGAAATTGATTTTTGAAATGGGTTAGATTCACAAAGAATGTGTTGATTTTCAAAGTTAGACATGAAAAGAATTGCCAGACTTGGTGCAAAAGCAGCACCCATTGCTGTGCCTTTTATTTGTAGGTAAAAGTTGCCATTGAACTCGAAGTAATTTTTACATAATGCCAATTCCATTAACTCCATAATGAAGTTGATTGGCACCCTTTGTTGTGTATTGGACTCTGTCAATAGATCCAGCATGCATTCGAGAGCTTGTGGTTGAGGGATGCTAGTATATAGCGACGTTATGTCCATTGTTACAAGAATGTGTTTGCTAGGATCAAATGTCAAATGTTCAAAGATCTGGATGGTATTCATAGTATCTCGTAGGTAGGTTCTTGTGTTTGTACTCAGGGGTTTAAGAAATGTATCAATAAATTTACAGAGCGGTTCAAGTATAGTACCACAGCCGGAAACTATTGGCCGTCCGGGTGGGTTCAATGAGTCTTTATGTACTTTGGGTAACGCGTAAAGGGTCGGAATACGCCCTTGACTAGTTGTTAAGAATTCATATTCATTCTCCGTGACCCAATTCCGATCGTATGCATATTTCACTACTTGATCAATCTCTGTTTTGATATCTTTTGTTGGGTCCTTTTTAAGTTTTTGATAACTTGCGGAATCAGTCAATAAGTTATTGACCATCTCTAAATATTGGGTATTGGTCATCACGACTATTCCCCCTCCCTTGTCTGCAGGTTTAATCTCAATCGTCTCGTTCGATGCCAGTTGTGCGAGAGCTTTACTTTCTTCTACATTCAGATTGTGTTTTAAATGTAGTTTAGTATTTCTATTCTGTAAATTATGTAAATCTTTAAGAACACTCTTCTCAAAGGTTAAAATTTCCTTAGACATTTGATTGTCTTGAGGAGTAAATGTCGATGGACAACGGAGTCCGGAGTCCTGTTCCTGTATTCTCTCTTGAACATTCTGTGTGCAAAGCAGCTGATGTAC
Organism: Ambystoma mexicanum; assembly: GCF_040938575.1. Lineage (NCBI taxonomy): Eukaryota > Metazoa > Chordata > Amphibia > Caudata > Ambystomatidae > Ambystoma > Ambystoma mexicanum. The sequence goes on along the minus strand of NC_090926.1, from coordinate 515,772,074 downwards.
TCCTTTCATCCAGGCACCCTGCTGTCCCAAAAAAGCTGGACTCCTGAAAACCAACACAGGCACGACATGCAGTACAACACTGCCATGGGCTGGAAGGGCGCCCCCAGCCGGGAAATCTGTGCTGGGCCTTTGCATGGGGTGTGGCCTTTGTGCAATTTGGGGAAGGAAAGAGCAAAGTATTGAGTGCCTTCCTGAAGGTAAGGTGGCCCTCCACTTGGTGAATGCTGAGTAGGAGGGAGTTTCAGAGAGTGTAAGCCTGGACGGAGAAAGAGGTACCTTCAATTTGAGGGGAATTGAAGGAAAGGATCACACAGAGGCATGCAGAGACTGGCACATTGTTTCTGTTGTGTTGGTAGCCTGTGAGTCAGTGTTGGAGGAATTCAAAACACATCTCGTGGAGGGCACAGTTGTTCACGCAAATGGCCCTGACAGTAGTGTGCAAGACAATGGCAAGCCAGTTCAGCACCTGGAGTGCATGAGTCATGTGTTCCCTCGGTGTGAGTGCAAGGATGAGGCAGGCTGCGCTGTACTACGTCTGTTGTAGCTTTATGAGCTCATAGGCAGGGCTGCACACATGAATGCAATCAGAGCAGTCTAGGCGAGAGAGGATGATATCCAACATTGATGTGATGAAGTGAGTGTAGGATAGGCAAGGGAAGGAGGTGTCGATGACAGGATCTACAAGCAGTGTAAATGTGGGCAGAGAGTAATCTGTCAGAATCCATGGTGCATCCCAAGTTCTATACTGAGCTGGATGCTGTCGTATTTGTGTTTAGGGAGCACAGCCAGGGTGTAGGTTGGTGGAAGACTGCTGCAATACTGCAAATCAGGATTCCACTTTCACCAGGATTTAGGAGCGTCTACCTCAAGCCGTCCATCTCCTGATGGAGGTGGGGCCTTGTAGCAAAAAGTCCATCATGCAGTGAAGCCATATAGCTCTCCATCTCATGTCAATGAGAGATTTGAGACACAAACATCTCCAGCTGCAGACCTTTTCTCTGTGCCACCACATCTCGATGCACAGAATCCTGCAGAGACGCCAGATCAGCCTGCTGGCTTTTTTTGTTGCCCTCCATGCCCAGTTTGTGGAAGAGACTTGAGGACTGCAGTGTCTTCGTCAGGCTGTCCATCAAGTGCTGCTGATGGACCCAAGAGGCCAGATACTGTGAATCCCATGCAGCTGGTGAGCAAATGTTCTCAGCTAGGCAATGGATTTCACTGGCCATCTCCTGCATGACCTCAGCATGTCAGACGGTTGCACGCAGCATCTGTTGCTCCCACTTCAACTGTCTGTCATGTACACATCAGCCATGTGTGCAGGGCCAATGGCGGTGGGATGCAAGGATCCAGGCCCTTTACATTTACAGTGGGACCCCTGTCCTTGGTTCCAGGTGTGCAACCCTCCATTGGACAACATCTACTACTCTGATTCAACACAGAAATGGACAATCTTGTAGCTGTGCCGTAACCACTGTAGATGCATGGCTTCCCACTGACCAGATCCTTGATTACGGGCTCGCCTCCTCAGAATAAATGGCCCCATTTGGACTGACCATTGGGGTACCCTCCATGTCCCTCACTATGACCTCTACATCTGAATCACAATCTTCATTTGAAGAGTATGAAGAGTCACAAGAGTCAGCAACCCTACCGAGGAGTGGCTGCAGCACCTTGGGATTCTCATAGGGCACAACATCCCACCCTCCACTTATGTTCTGTTGTTTGTCCCTCTTCTCTTCCTCCTCCAACTCTGGATCTGCTGTATCATCACCTTCCCAAAGACAGACAACAACATTCTGAGGCATCAGCACCTGGCAGATCATAGTGATGTGCATTACAATGCATACAGATACAAAATGACCAGTCACACATACATCACACATTGTAACTGATCATGCTGTGACCTATACAGCACAGATGAATGTTGTATTGTGACTTGTGCAAACATGTCAGGTCATATCACACTGTGCAACATGGCATGGTTTGAGGGATAATGAGAATATGCAAACACACAACATGATTGAGAGGGATTTCCATAGTTGAAAGGATGGATATTTGTGTTTCATCAGTGATCCCCTGCTCTACTCCAAATTTGTATTGTTGCAACATGTAGACGTGTGACCTGTACATCTGCTGACGCATAATTTCATGCAGGCATATGTGTTGCCATGAACTCCACAACCACCAAGGCAATATTGCTCCCTGCAAGATACGTGAATGGTCACAATCACATGCATCACAACCATGAATGGGGAGAGTGTAACATGGAAATGACCAAGTCACTACAATTGTTAGATATGCTACTCTGAAACATCTATTTTCCATCCACCTCATGTCCAGTCTGGAAAACAAACTCATGGTCTATGCAAAGAAATAGTTGCCCATCTGTGTCCACCACAGAAAGGGCCAAGGAATGGATGACTGTGAAATCATGCTCACATTGCTATGATTGAATATGAGTCCTGATTAGCATTCCCAATAGATGATACGCATGGATGATACTGTGAATGCGTACATGGAGATGAGTGTTGCGTGCCATTGCCACACATACAAGCACTGGCACAGCAGTGAAACACAGCAGACAGTTACATATACTGTGACACCAACATGTACCACACACAGAAACCACCACCCACCTCCTAAATGCAGGTCAAGTGATGAAAGTGTAAATGGTAGAGTTCATGCAGTGCCATGGTGTGCTGCTAACTTCAGAAAAGTGTCCTCCAACACATATGTGAGCATGTCATGTAAACTTATCAGCACATAAGATACCCACAAATTCCACTCACCACATGTGTTGACATAGTCGTCCATGCCTCATACGCCAAGCACCCGCTTACTGCTGATCATTCAACTTGCAACCTCTTTGAATGGAGTAACCTTCTGCTCCTCTCTTGGCTCCCCATCAGTGGTCTGGGCAATAGCCTGGGTGCCACTGAGCTTCTCTTTGTTCTTCAAATGAGGTTCTCCATCCACTTGTGGACCTGTTTACCAGTGCACCTCTCCACACCACATCCTCATTCTCTGATCAGTAGTACAGATGCTGCCTGCAGATGGGGTAACATTAGAAAAAGGAGGAGAAGCAATGGCATTACACATAATGAATAGACGTCACTATTCCACTGCTTTGAAACATGAGTATATATGCTATCACACGACCTGGGATGTCCATTGAAATGGTAATATGGCTGTTAAAATTAAGTCATGGAATATACAGGGAATAGGTAACTTTATGAAAGCCTGCAGGATCACAGCATATGCACGGCGACATGGCATGAAGTTACTACTTCTGCAGGAGACACATGCACTTGACCACCTTGCAGCACACCTAGCACCTTCTTGGGGCCCGAATAAGTTCTATACTACTTATTCCACGCAATCCAGGGGAGTCCTGATTGTGATTCATAAGTCTGTGAAATTTAGGCTAATAAAAAGCTTAATAGACATCGAGGGGAGATATGTCATCCTCCACTGCATATTTGCGGATCGGGAATGTTTATTGGTGAATACCTACGGCCCTAACGCAGACACCCCGAATTCTATGATAAGATCTCCCTTATACTGATGGGGTACTCTGGGATTTCCATAATCTGGGGGGAGACATGAATCTTAAACTTGACAACAACCTAGACAGATCGGGTACAGCACCCAGGGCCATCTCTCGAGCTGCCAGACGACTACAAGCACACATGTTGTCCCTTGGGCTGCGTGATGTCTGGAGAACTTTTCACCCCCAGGCGCGAGAATACACCTTTTATTCCTCTGTTCATGACAGCTCCTCCATAATTGACCTATTTATCACCACAGCAGACTTGATTGGTAAGATTGGTGATACCGGTATACTAACCCGCATCCTTTCCGACCATGCACCTGTGACGCTGTGCCTGACACTCGTGTCCACCCCGGCCCCTTGCAATGCCTGGTGGTTTAAGTTCGAAGCACTTCTTGACATAGTGTTCCAGGCTGAGATTCTTTCTGACATACAAACATTTTACGAATGCAACCCACAGCAAGACACTACCTTTGGGATTAGGTGGGAAGCCTTCAAAGTCTACATTAGGGGGATGGCCATTTCACGAGAGGTGAATACAAAGCCAACACGACACCGCATAAATTAGCCCAAATTAGAGTGGAACTAGAGACGTTTGAGAGTCATGCTATCCAAGAGATTAAATATTTAATGCGCCCTATAGCAGCAAGAAAGTATGGAGAGGGCGAGAGGCCTGGGAGAACACTGGCTAGATTGCTCCAGGTGGAGGGATGCAGGACCCACATAGAATGCATTAAAGATGCACAAGGGGTCCCACAGTGGTGGGACCAACAGATACTTACGGTTTTCTCACAAATTTATGCTGACCTATACACTCCGCAACAGGAACATGACCCACAGGATGTTCTGCATCCACTCGAACAAATCCCCACGACCCTCATATCCCAATCCACTCATGAGCAACTTGAGGCCCCCATTACACTTGCAAGATAGTTAAAGCTATCACAGACCTCCCTCGAGGTAAAGCCCCAGGTCCAGACGGGCTCACTTCAGAGTTCTATCAAGAACACGTCGCTATATTAGCACCTACATTCCTTGAGTTCGGGTCCGAATGAACTACCCCCAACAATGCGTGAGACAATCATAACAGTTCTCCTGAAGTCTGGGAAACCCAGCGATGAATGTGGGTCTTACAGGCCCCTTTCCCTCATGAATCTAAACAAAAAGAAACTTGCTAAAACCCTGGCCAACAGGTTCCTCCCTATTATACCTTACCTAGTCCAAGAAAATCAGAGTAGCTTTGTACCTGGTCGCTCGATGGCCCTAAACATTAGGAGACTTTTCAATGTCCTTTCTAGAATTGACCAGAGCGTGGAAGCAGTTGCGGTCATGCTCCATGCACCGAAGGCTTTAGACATGGTCTCTTGGGAATACATGTGGGCTGTTCTGGAGAGAATGGGACTCGGCCCCAATGCAATTCAATACATCAAGCTATTATACACCTGCCCCACCGCCAGGGTCCTAACCAACTCCTTGACATCACTTCTATTCGCATTGCGTATGGGTACGTGACAGGGCTGCCCCTACTCCCCCATCCTCTTTGTGCTGGTCATTGAACCAATGGCAGACTATGTCAGGACACGGCACTCTTGCAGAGGTATACGGCTGGCTGGCTTGCCTGAGATAATCTCGCTGTATGCAGATGATGTCCTATTGTATGTTAGAAACCCATCCATACATCTTGATCCCATATTGAGGGACAAAATCAAGATAGGCACCTTTTCTGCATTCACCATTAATTATACAAAATCTGAGATATTTCCACTCACCACTGCAACACGTCAACCAACCTGTGAATACCCCCTACGAAGATGTCTGGATGGTATTAACTATCTAGGGGTACAAGTAGTGCTATCCAGGTCAGCACTGGTCACTGACAATCATACTGCTTGTGCGAAACATTTAGAATCCAAAGTCACCAAATTGCATGCCATGCTGCTTTCCCTGCCTGGTAGACTATCGCTGATAAAAATTATCGTGGTCCCCAAGCTCCTATACATATTTGGGAATGTACCAATCTGGCCGGGGCAGAAATACTTTGATGACCTACATACCCTATTCTCCCAATTCCTGTGGGAATTGGGAGAATACATGACTCTGCCTTTCGTGAAGGGGAGATTTGTGGCACCTGACTTGACCCTGTACTGGATAGCGGCCCAAGCACAATTTGCCACATATTGGTATAAACATCCCACCGCTCCTCCTCACGTCAAGCTGGAAAAACTAGCCACGCCTGGCGTTAACAACCATGACTTTGACTCTACATAGCAAATATACAACCACTGCTCCAGCTGACCCCGTTGCGTCTACCCTGGTGGCGTGGCGGTACATACTTACATACATATCCTCCCCCCACCCCTATTATAAATGGCTTCTCGTATGGTCCTTCCCCGGCCTGGTACCTATCCATGATAAACTACTAATACAACACTGGTCAAACTTGGGGTATCAAGCATTGACGGACCTGTTCCCTGAGGGGCGGTTTGTCACCCAACAGACATGACGTCTGGGACATATGGGCTCGGCATTGGAAATGTTGCAATATTACAGGCTCTGAGCTTTTGCTCTCAGCATGTGGTTGTTCTTTCCAGAAGAACCCCCTGACACTCCCGAGCTGCAATACATCTCCAATTCCAGCAATAGCCGAGGCATTGTATCCTTCCTTTACAAAATCCTACAAACCCGGCAACCTGTCAGGACCTCTCAGGCCCGCAGCGCGTGGGCTGCTGAGCTCGGCCTTGAAATCATGGACGAATTGTGGAGCAAGATGTGTGCTCCCACACGTAAGGGCTCCCTAAACTCTCGATATAGATGCATGCAATTCAAACTGTTAAACAGAGTGTACTATACCACTTGACCAAATTCACTTGCGGCCCCACACAGACCTGCCCGAGGGGCCGAACACGCGGATCACACACATATGTTCTGGTCATGCCCAGCACTAGATACATTCTGGAAAGATGTTCTTGGTGCATTCTCTGAGATTGTGGGTGAGAAGCTTGACATAGACCTGATGGCACTTCTGTTCGGTATATGGAGAAAGGATGACTCTAAGAGCATGGCCAGGTTTCTGAATGTGGGTAGCATTGTGGCCAAGAAGTGCATACTGCAGTGTTGGAAACATCCTATTCCTCTCACTTTCAGGATGTGGCTCTCCGCTCTCACCTGGACACAAACCTGCGAAAAGGAGTACATTGCTTTACTCCCTGTACCTTCTTGTCCAAGAAATACATGGACTGCCTTCTGTAGCAATCTTAATAAAGAGTCATATGAGACCTCACTCTCAAGTACACCTCTGACTCCTTAGAGGGAATGTGTAGTGCTATGGTTATGTATATGTATTCCCTATGTGATGTTTTTGGGACCTAGGTCTGCCATATCTACATTGCTAGAACTAGAACTGTATATAAAACAAGCAAACCACGATGTAAATTGCACAATTCCTCTTCAGCTGTTCGCAGACATAGATGAACCAGGGTCTGCTTGAAGCAAATAAACTGTTTTTAATATAGAATTCGTGACTGATGGCTCTTTACTTTATTTGCAGTACCAGATTTGGGATTTACAATTTTCACCCGGGACGTGCGGCTCTCCCGATTCTGGGCCATTGCTTTTCGGGGACAGAATAAACAGATGCTGGGGACAAGGAATACCGGAGACCCCTGTTAATTGGAGACAGAGTTTCTCACAGACTGCTACTCATGGATCCATGTCCGTCTCTTCGCTCATAGGTCATAACGACGAGAGTCCCAAACCGTAAATTGCATCTGAGTTTTCGCTTTATCAAAAGACCACCAGCAATGACGGGGTTCGCTTAATGGGGGAATTGTTTTTTTGTTTTGAATTAGGTGAGTTTGTTTCAAACTGTTTGAATATTAAAATATTTTGCAAAATATTTTGCCAGATAAAACCATTTTTGAGTAAAGTTTAATGGCTTTTTTCAGTAAAATGTGCACATGTTGGGCAGCACTTTGCTGCAGTAGAAAACAGCCCAATGGTTTAGAATATGGTCAGCCTGCCCCACCTGAGGGTTCCCCAGCGTATGATATGTACATACATTACAGGTTAGAAGCAATAGTTTTTAATAGTATTGAGCACTGCATACCAGACATGTGGCAGAACCTCAGTGGCCGACGGATGGGTCTTTGGAACTGGTTAGAATATATCACTTAGAGTCAGTGCTCTTACAGAAAAAGGCTAGACCTGCTGCTTTTGATGCAGTTCAAGACTGGCACAAAGAAGCCACCCAGCACCTCAGAAGTAGGGATAAATTTTGCACACAGACAGATTACCAAAGCAAAGAAGGCTTTAGCACATGACCAGCAAAAACAGGATGAGGCTCTTAGTGCTATGGATAGGAACTTCCAATTAGAAGTACAGAAAATATACCCATCAAAAGATTTGCACGCATCTGATGAGCTAATGGACAAACTGCTGAGTGAGAGGCAAGCACCTCCACCCCCTCCCTATGTTCCACCACCGCCTGCGCTGATACAGCTGCAGCCCCCAGTACCCGATACATGTGCTGTGTCTTGGCCCGCACCTCCTTCCGCATTGGAAATGCCTAAAATCTCAACACCAATCTCTCCTGCCACTTCCAATACTCCTCTTATGCAATATACACGCTCCCTCAGCACCAAGAGGACATGGCTTCGTAGCGCACTAACAAGGAGAGAAAATGAAAAGTTAGAATTAAAAGTGGAAGACTATATATTAAAAGGTGATGAAGCAGCTGCTCTATGCTCTTTGCCTGACTTCTCTGAAGATGAGCGGGGTGTTTTATTAATAAACATGAGGGACATATTTGTCCAGCTATGGATTAAACTCACTGATACAGCGATACCCGGTGACTTACAGCGACTGAACTATACAGTTTGCACCCTCACTTCACTGGAAAATGCACGTCAGCACTTGTCCAGCTTTTTCTCTCTGAAGAATGAACTGGAAGACTTATACCTAGATAGATCTTCGCCCCACATTAGATACACTATATGTCCAAAGGGGTCCTCTCCCCACTGAAGAGATACGTATCCTCACTAAGGATGCTCATATATGGATTTGAGATGCCTCAATCTCCCCTTTAGTAATCCATAACACTTTTACCCAATATTACCCGTCCACTCAGAAATAAAGAGTTGCATGTTTTGGCTGAATACCTACAAACGAATGTCTTAAGAAAAAATGGTGCTGTTCAGCCGATATTATGAAAATACACAAACAAAAATGTTCTAATGATACCCCACCAACTTCACTGTCTCTCGATCTAGCTATGCTCATAAATAATAGATTTGAGAATCCCACTGTGCAATTACCATTGAGGGAAGTTCCTCGTACTCTTGGATCACAGAAAGAGGATGCACCTGCAAGGATTATTGCTGCACATTATGGGCCGATTAATGGAACAAATGTGCGCCGAAAACCTTGGTGCAAGCTGGCGCAAGCGTGAAAAAGCAAGCGCATGCGCACGATTCATGGAAGGGCCTGGACATGTTCACTGCGGGATGTGCACCAAATCCGAGCGTGGCGCGCACAGGCGCAGACGTCTAAGCGATATCCCGAACGCTGAGCACACACCAAAAAGGGGGGGGGACACGGAACGGAACAGGCAGAATGGGGAAAGATGTGTAAAAAAGAAGGCGTAACTGGGGAAGTACTGCAGGGAAATACACAGAACGCCTACACGCGTGCGAAACAACACATATTCATGAAATCGAATATGGGAAACCTGCGCACGCTATAAGACGCACACAGGCATCAACACGTCCACCACATGAAGGCAGGCGGAAGCGTCCCCGCGTGCAGTATAAAAGCATGCGCAAAAAACAAACACGTATATACAGCTATGATGAATGCCCCATTTGCCACAGCACTGATCGTGGGACACCGCAGGAGGAGGAGAATAGCCAGACACTGCATTGTTATGCCCCGGACCAGCCTTTTTGATGCCTGACGACCAGGTCTATGGCAGGTATAGGTTTCTACCTCGTATCATCCTAGACCTGGTCAGGGAGTGGGAAGATAACCTTACATCACCCACCCTGTGCTCCCAAGCTTTGACCCCCTTGGAGAAGGTGCTCAATATCCTGCATTTTTTGGCCACAGGGTCATTTCAGCAGGCAACTGCCTTAGTGGGGGGGGGGGTCTCACAGGCCATGCATTCACGCTGCCTACACCAGGTGTTGACAATCATGACTGCGCGCCCCTCAGTCCACAGGCACATATACATGCCGAGAACACCCGCAGAAAGGAAGGCAGTGGTCCAGGACTTTTACAGGGTGGCACACTTCCCCAAAGTGCTCGGTGCCATAGATTGCACCCATGTGGCCCTATGTCCACCTCGGGCCACTGAGCACATATATCAAAACCGCAAGCACTGGCATTCCATCAACGTGCAGGTTGTATGCGATGTTAAGGGAATCATCACCTCTGTCTATGCAAACTACACTGGCTCTATCCATGACAGTTTCATATACAGAATGTCTGCCCTGAGCCGGGCCCTGGAAGCTGGGAAGCATGGAGACAAATGGCTCCTAGGTGAGTACAAATATCTGTGCACATGCAGGCATGTCACACACAGATAAATACACAAATCCAACTAATCACAACCATTATCACCTTCCCAGGGGACAGTACCTACCCTATGAGCAACCGCATGATGATGCCAATCCGGAACCCCACCACACCACCCCAGATAATATACAACGCTGCCCATATTGCAACAAGGGCCATAGTGGAGCGCACATTCGGAGTGCTCAAGACACGCTTCCGCTCCCTTCACTGCTCTGGCGGCCAGCTACTATGTGCACCCCCAGTAGTGTGCAGGATCATTGTGGCAGCATGTGTCCTGCACAATATTGCAACACGGCGGGATGTACCGGTGGACATGGTGGTACCCCCACATCTCCAACCACATGCACAGCCGCTGCCCATGGGAGGGGAAAGGGCACGTGGCAAGGCAGCCCGGACCCAGCTTGTGGCCACATTTTTCACCTAAACTCCCACCCCTGCGGAGTGCACACATGCCTGGCACATACCAGGTGACAATCAATGATGACAAAGAGACAGTCAATTGTCTCAACTTTACCACCCTGAGAATGTTGCCACGGAAGGGTTACATTGTGTGCATCCCTAGCTACTTAAACATAACCAATCCTGTGTGACCAAAAGGAACACATGCAAGGTGTGTATCACACCACCCCCGGCAAAACAGGCCATGACAATCACTGGTATGTCACCCAACCCACATCACCCTTGTCTGCCACACCATGACTGGCATGCAACAGCAAAAGCCCAACACATGACCAATTACATACAAAGCGACATGTGATAAATGGAAAGTGGCCCGAGACAGTGACGCCTGGCATGGGATCAGATGAAATGACTGACCAACAACCTCCCACACATATACCAAGTCATACACAAATGCGTGCCACCAGTGGTAGCATCACCAAAAGACTGAATGCCTGTTCACATGCACATTGGGCAAGCCAAATTCGCTACTCCCTAACCTGTGTGCTGTGTGTGTCTCCTGCAACACACTGCTCAGCACACAGCACAGTGAGCAGCCATTGTGTTGGGGATACACCTTGAGCATCACATGAAAAGGACAAAGAAAGAAAATAACCTATTGACGCATGTACACGATACCCAAATGGTAATTGACCATGCGCTGCAGGGACACAGCGTGCCAGAGAAGGCACCTGTGGGCATGGAAGGGTGGTTGTACGTGTAGTGGAGCATTGTGTAACTGTGTGTGTCAGTAGGGACATGCACGCAATATATGCATGTGAAATCAAGTGACCCTCAGTGTTCTGTACACATCACATGTGAACATTGCCCATGTGTACACCCCAGCATGTCAAACCACAACAATCCCCTGACACCTGAAAAGTAAACACAACACAGGAACAGCCATTGACCAGAAAAACACATCATGTACATAGTACCCCACAATGACAATGTCAGAGAGTGCCCAAACACTGTAGCCCAAGCTTACTGTCCAACAACAAAAGGCCCTCCCTCATTTGCACATCAGCATGACCTTCTGAACAACTATGTGGTATGTAGCCTTCTTCCTTCTAGTCTATCTGGCTACAGGATGACCGTACCCCTTGGTCTCCATGTTTCACCTTGCATGTAAATAGGGTCCAGCCCCCTCAGAGCCACCTTGACTGGTAAAAATACCAAATCACAGAGAACTCCAAGGAGCCAAACCCCAAACCAGAGAAAAAGCCTGTAGCCACCAAAAAACCCTGGAAGAGTCTCCAGTAGATGACTTGAAGTTGCAGAAAATGTCCAAGCACATGGCCAAGCAGAATGATATGATATGATATGATATGATAGTTTATTTATATAGCGCCTATCAAAGCGCTTCAAGGCAAGGGAGGGAACAAGGGAAAAAACAATGACATTCATACAGGCCATGAACAGTAAGGATGTGAAATTAACTATCGTACTCGGCCTGAGGACATTTCAGATAGTGCAAGAGCTAAAACATAAATAAGGAGGGGAGGGGGAGAGTGGGAAGGAAATGGAAACAGACAGGCATCTACCGTACTAGGCCTGACGACATTTCTGGTAGAGCCGGAAAAAAAACAAGAGGTGAGGGAGAGGGGTGCAGAAATGTAGGGGAGGAACAAAACAAGCGACTATCATATTAGGCCTGACGACATTTCAGATAGTGCTGGAGGGGGATTGGGGGGGGGAAACAGTAAGGGGAGGGAGGAGGAGACAGACGAGGTTGCTATCATACTAGGTCCAGGGACAATTCTGATAGAGTAAGTGCATAGAAGAAAGTAAGAGGAGGAGATAGGAAAAGGGAGAAGGGAAAGGAGGAGAGAACAGAGAGTTTGCAGTCAAAAGAGTGGAGAAGCAAGAGGGGAGAGTGAATACAATTGCAGAAGTCAGTAGTAACAAATAATGTTGCAAGCCAGGATACAAGATGAAGATGGGAACAGCATGATTCAGGGCCACCATGAGTACAAGATGCAAAAGAAGTTCAGCATGAGAGTTGAGAAAGGGTGACGCACCATGAATGAATGAAGTCCATAAAAGTCAAATCCAGCATTGTCCACAAGACGGTGATGGTGAAACCAGAATGTATCAGGACAGATTCCTGCAGAAATAGGCTTGAGTGGGGTGAGGGGGGAGCAGGGTAGAAGAATCAAGCAAAACAGGCAACACCTGTGTGCGAGAATGGGGGCACAAGGGAACATCACGGGGGGACCAGAGGGAGTAACATATGTTGGTGCATGCCTACCTGCTGTCTGAGCAGGGGGTCGGGCCCTGGGTCCTCCTGGTCCGAACAGGTCCAAACAGGAATTCCCCTTTTCTTCATCTGCCCTTCGCTTAGGACACCCAGGCGAGACGCGCCCTTGATCTAATAGTTAGGAGCAGGAAGGAAGAGGCAGGGCTAAGAAGGTGGGTGGTGCTTGCTAAGTGGTGAAAAAGAGCGGCAAACAGGAAGGCACCAGGTGGGCGGGGCTTAGGCCAGGTGACCTAGATCCACTTGCACCTGCTCCCCATTTGCAAAGGAAAAGAGGCTGGGGGCCCCTTAAGTAGGGAAAAGGAGCAGCAAACAGGAAGGCACCAGGTGGGCGGGGATTGCTAAGTGGTGAAAAAGAGTGGCAAACAGGAAGGCACCAGGTGGGCGGGGCTTGCTAAGTGGTGAAAAAGAGCGGCAAGCAGGAAGGCACCAGGTGGGCGGGGCTTAGGCTAGGTGACCTAGATCCACTTGCACCTGCTCCCCATCTGCAAAGGAAAAGGAATGATAGAACAACCAAGGTAGCACAGTTCAACAATGGTTCAACAGGATGTTTACCATTTTCAGTACACAATATACAATGAGGATACAACAATGGGTAGTGTCACAGCTCCGGTCTCCAGGCGCAGGAGTGGCACGAACCAACCACCCCCTCTGTGGTCTGGGCACCTGCAAGGTACAACTTACACAGGCCTCCGAGACCCAGGCGGGGAAAGAGGGTCAGGGATCCATTGTTTGGACAGGCATTGGTATTCAGGATAACCGGACAGAGGGGCAGGAGAGGGGAGTTGGATTGGCAAGGGGAAGTAGGCAAAATATAAAATACAACTATTGACAATAACACATACTCAATCAGAGAAACCATGTTCTTCATGCACATTGTACAAAATGAGTCAAATGCAAGCCAAAGAGAAACTTATCTCTGGGGTGAGTGCTGGCCTCCTGCCTGCACACTCTCAGTTCCGGTAACGGGAGCGGTTCAATGCTGCAAAGAGAGCGTGTGTTACAACACCCTTCATGCCTCAAACTAAGTGACTTCTCCACAAACAAACACTCTAGTCTGCTGCTTTGTTCGTATACGTTAGCTTGCCCCTGTGATGGTTCGCAGTAAATGGAAAACCAATGTGTCAAGAATCACACATGATAGAATGGTTCATGGGTGAGCTGCAAGAAGTCTATGGCGAGGTGCAACTTCCGTACAAGTCGTGTTCTGGAAGCCGCAGATTTCAATAGGTAATGCACGTGGCAATTTGCACATGCAAATAATATACACTGCACTCGAGTCTGTGCCTCGCTGTGTGCCCCTGCGTGCTGTATTCGTTTCTGGCTAGGAACGCTACTGCGCTAATAACTCAGCTTCTATGGAACAGGGGGGGGCTCGAGGATATGGGCGACAGCCCCTGCGTGTGCCCCTGACAACTTGTAAAGCTACTTGGCATTTGTTCCTCAATGCGTCTTAGCTCTACTGTGCCCTTCTTCCCCATTGCCTGACCAAGCTCCCCAGCACTGGTGCTACTTAGTATGCATGTGCAAGGGGCCCGGTGGAAGGTTGGCTGGGGTGTGGCCCCTTGTGCTGACCACCTTTCTTGGAGCTCCTGGAAACGCACGTCTGCTTGTTGGACGTCTGAGCACAAGCCCTGTGCTTCTGCTTGCGCACACATGAGCACGTGTTCACCACCCAACGTGGCCAGGTTTAAGTAGTTCTTGGCCGTGTGTCTGCTGGGAAAGGTAGTGTTGAGGCTCATATTCCTGCAGAAAGGGCATAAAAGATATTAATAAGGCTGGACAGTTCCCTGTGTGTGTGTCTTCATGCTGGTTGTCACTGGGCCATGTTTGAGACCTACATCCAAACCCCTCCCACCATCAGTGTGACTTTGACAGCCAAAGGGTGCAGGCTCCTGTCTACAGCATGAAGTGCATTAAGCACATATACAGGCAAGAAAAAAACATACATCACAGTCAACATCAATAAACGGACATATCAATCATGTAATCACCAAAATTGATAGCAGACATGCCGTGGAGAAAACCCACTCAATCCCCACTAGGGGTGTTAACACAAGTAGTAGAGCAGCAGACAGGCCACAGAGATGACAAAAGTCCAATGCCCTTGTGTAAATGGTTGTAACACTGAACCATCCTTGCAAGGCCATGGATAGGGGAAGCAGGAGTGGCATATGTGAGTCAGGACCCCAAGCTGCAAACACATACATGAGTCAAGTTTGAAGTGCCCAGCTGGAACAGACAGTGGATGCTTTCAAAAGCCACAACGCACCACACCGTCACATGAATGCACAACAGACAAGCAATTTTAAACTATATTAACTAATTAAACTAACTATAAAAAAGCTATATTAACTATTTAAACTAACTATAAAAAACTATATAAAGTAATTAAACTAACTATAAAAATCAAAAATGGCCACATTCGACCCGGGGGGGTAAGGCACCCAGGAGGGGGGAAGTACAGGGTGCACCTCAGCACCTACATGCGATGAGGTTGAGACAAAAAAAACCCTCCATGGGCTCAACGCCTGCACAGCCCAACCTGTGTGGGAGGTAAGTTGTCGTCCTCATCACCATCTGGCTGAAAAGGTTGACATGGCACAGTACCCTGACCATGCCTATGCGCAGCTGGCCCCTCGTCGGCAGCAAGTCTGTGGGACGGGTGAGCCTGGTTCTGTGTGGCGATGACACATAGGTCAGCATGCAGAACCTCGCGTGATATGCGTGCTTCCTCTTGCAAGGTAACACGTGTAACACAGAGTTCTGCCTGCATGGCCTGACTGGACAACTGGTACACCTCCCGGCAAGCATGTATCTCAGCTGAGATGGTATTCTCAAGCTGCTCCAACCTCTTCTCTGACAGCTACCTCTGGGACATCAAGAGTACACCCAGAGTAGATCTGAGGGATTCATAGTCAACCCTCCTGGCCTCCATGTGTGCCTCTGCATGAACAGCATTTGCTTGACGCAAAGACACCATTTCAGCCCGGCATGCCCTGTCTGAGGCCGCCATGCCCAGCCTGTGCGAGCGGGCCTTGGACTGTGCCGCCCGCTGCTGGAGTTCCACCTACCTAGCAGGGGGAGCACGGATTGGCCCACACGTTCCATTATCTCAGTGATGTTATCAATTGCTGCCCCAGGTGTTCTGAATTGGCAACCGTGGCTTTTTCCCACTCAGTATACTCCAGTGGGGCGCGGCCACCGCATTGCTGGCCTTGACACCTGCAGGGCCCAAGGAGCTGCTGTCCTTGTTGGGTTGGCGGTTGCAGGACTACATTGATCCATTGACGTGATGCCCTAGGCACATCAGCAACTGGTGTGCAGCGTGACCCTGCCTCCCAATCCACCACAGGCAGAGGTCCCGCCACCATCTGGCCCCTCAGTGCAGGTGTCGCAGACAGAGGAGCGTACACATCCGAATCACTCACTGTTGACGAATGGACCCGACGCAAATCCAACTCGACATTGTTGTCGGAGTGATCATCCGGGCTAGACTCATTGCCAGCCCTAGACACGATGGTCTGGAACACAAGTGGGTTGTCGTGGTCTACCATCCCACGACCCCCACTTGTGCTGGGTTGCTGGTGTGATAGCAACCCTGTGCCTGGCATGACAACACCATCCTTTGGCTCCATTGTGTCATCATCTGAAAAGTGGAGAAAAAAAAAACATGAGTACACATGTCAGAAGCACATAACCCACACACACATAGACATCACATTGACAGCCAACACAAGAAGCAGACATGCCACACACAAATGAGAACCTGGCATTCATCCAGTGGCCTTGATATGCAAACACATCCCAAAAGCAGAAATAGATGTTTCTAAATAGCAAAGCCTACACAAGTACAAAATGTAGTATATGAACTCCATCAGAAACCACCTCTGTCAGGCACATGTCACAGGCAGAAAAGACAGATGGCAACAAAGAGATGGAACACACCATAAGCATGTCTAAACTGCAAATTGACCACTGCTGCAAGTGAATCCAAACACACAATGACACAAGTAATATGCATGTAGACATGCATCACTAAACCATCATCAGCAATATAGCTCCATCCATCTGCAGCTCGGCCCGTACCGGGTGGCATGGGCCAGGTAGATATAGTGAATGTCCCAAGAAAAGCAAGGGCCTGCAACCAGGCATGAGGGACCATAACTCCCACTATGGTCCAAGCTGCAGGACATGAGGCCTGTCAGGCTTCAGCTCTACCTCCCCCTTCTGCTCACCTGAGTCCTCGGAAGTTAGGTCCTTGAGAGCAGTCTCATCCCTTAGACGGTTCGTCTTCTTGTTGGTAAACTGCACCTTGAACCACCTCCAAGATGTCCCGTATCAACGGCATGGGATAACGGTCTTGGATGGTTACCTTGTTAAGGCCTCTGTAGTCAATGCATGGGCGTAGTTCAGCGGAGTCCTTCTTGGGAATAAAGAATAAGGATGCTCCACAAGATGATTTAGACTCCTGGATGAGCCCGTTTTGAAGATTGGCATCAAGATAGTCTCGGAGGGCACTCCTTTCGGTGAGTGACAAGGGGTACATAAGTCTGAAAGGCACTACTGTTTCAGGAATCAGGTCTATGCAGCAGTCTTCTGCCCTGTGTGGAGGTAATTGTCGGGGTATAGTATCCAGGAACACCTCCGAAAAACCCTGATACTGGAGTGGGACTGAGGATACTATTATGGGACCGATGATATTGGTTCCTTCTTCAGTTACTGCCTTGGTGGTGGAAGGGTTCATGCAATTTGATCCACAAAACTGCAAGTTAAAGCTCACCCTATTGGCAGTCCAATCGATGAGATGGTTATGCTTTCTTAACCAAGGTATTCCGATAACCAAGGGAAAGTGAGCTGCTCTGATTTGATCAAAAACCAGATACTCTTGATGGTGGCCCAACCTCATCGTCAGAGGAATCGTCTCTCTTGTTATGGGCCCTGATGACAAAGGCTTCCCATCAACACCTTCTACCGGAATAGGTCTTGACTTGAGTCTTGTAGGGACAAGGTTCTCATTGGCCCAGTTAAAGTCCATGAAATTGCCGGCTTCCCCGCAGTCTAACATGCCCAACCCCTCAGTAGGATCAGAATCGGACAACCACAGTAAGACTCTGAAGACCATCAAACTGTTTTCTTCTGTATTCTCTATTGTTCTTGAGTTGTAGCAAGGGTACTTGGTAGTTCCCCCGAAACTTCCCTTGCAGCAGACCAGGGGTTGGAGTTTTCCTTCCGCCTAGGAGGTACCTCTGGACAGTTTCTTAATAGATGTTTCGAGGAACCGCAGTACATGCACAATCCAGCGTCTAGACAATGTTTTCGTTCTTCAGGAGTAAGGGGTCCTCGAGTAGCTCCTATCTGCATAGGCTCATCTGTAGGGGTAGTGGACCTAGGAGGCGGAGACTGGGTGGGTAAACTGATCGCCTTAGGGGTTCCGCAAAGTCGTTTTCTTTCTTGCCGACATTCCTGCAACCTAAACTCAATCTGGAGGGAGAAAGTCATCAAATCCTGGAAGGATGTGGGCCGGGCTACCCATGCAAGCTCATCCTTGATCTCATCATGGAGACCTTGTCTGAATATTGTCTGCTGGGCAGAGTCAGGCCAATCTGCCTTGGCGGCTAGTCTCAAGAAGCGGGAAATATATGTTTGAACATCTGTGTTTCCCTGGTGAACATCCAGTATAGCTTCCAATGGAGAGTATAGCACTCCGGGTCTGTCAAACCTCTCCTTAAAAGCCTCTACAAAATGGTCATAGTCGTTCAAGGGAGGGTCATTACTGGTGGCCAACGGTGCAGCCCAGGATGGAGCGTTTCCTGTGAGGTTAGCAATGATGAAACCGACTCTGGATCTAGCCGTCTCGTATGCATGGGTCCGGAAAGTAAAGTACAGCTTGCAGGCATCTAGGAAGTCCTTGAGCCCTCCAGGATGACCATCATACTTGCCAAAGGAGAGTGGCATAGTTGGCAAGTTGCCGTGATCATCTCGGTGTAACACCACTTGTTGTTGAAGCGCTATATTCTCTGTTCTCAAAGCTTGTACCTCTGCGGTAAGATTCTGCATCGCCGCTACCAGTTCTTGATACTGCTCCAAGGACGCCATGGGTAAAGACGGGCATTGTATGCTGTCAGGCTTCAGTTCTACCTCCCGCTTTTCCTCAACTGAGTCCTCGGAAGTTAGGTCCTTGAGAGCAGTCTCAGCATTTAGACGATTCTTCTTCTTGTTGGAAGCCTCGTCCTTAGGTGTGCGACCTTCTGCTTGTGTAAATAAGGTCTGGCCCCTCCGGAGGCCACCTTGACAGAGATGAGAATC
Organism: Ambystoma mexicanum; assembly: GCF_040938575.1. Classification (NCBI taxonomy): domain Eukaryota; kingdom Metazoa; phylum Chordata; class Amphibia; order Caudata; family Ambystomatidae; genus Ambystoma; species Ambystoma mexicanum. The sequence continues at coordinate 515,752,950 of NC_090926.1, read as the reverse complement.
TGCCCTCGGGGGACCCCCAGGGGGCCAGCCTCGACGCCCAGGGAAATAGCCAGAAGGCAGAAAAAACCATGTAGGTAAGAGGTGGTGGTGTAGGGATATCCAGAGACCAGTGTGCAGCAGATGAAACACTCCCGTCCAGCTGGGTAGCCAAACCCCTACTATATATGGATTGAAAGAGCTGAAGTAAGGTAGAATGGAGGAGGTAATTCCACAAGCAAGATGAACAGAAAGGGAATTACTGAAGAACCAGAATACAGAAGGAAGGACTGCAACAGGAGAACGAAAGTACACGGAGTGCAGGTAGGTACAAACAGATGGAGGATGTACACAGAGTACCGATAGGTACAAGCAAATGGAAGGATAAGCTGTACTGCCAAGAGGCAGAAGAATAGCTGAAGCACACAAAGGCAAGATAACGTAAGAAGCGTTAGAGAGGAATGGCCATATGCCGCAGAAAAGTAAGTAGGAATAAGTAGGAGGAGCGAAGTAGAGCCGCAAGCATCCGATGCCGAGCGCAAGCGGCGGAGCAGGGAACGGCGAGAGAACGCCCAAGCAAAAGGTAAACAAACCGAGACCAGATCCCGAAACAACAAAATGAAAGTAACGAAAGGCAAAGAGCGCTCAGGCGTGTAAACAGGCACAAGAGGAGCTAGCAAGTACAGAACACGGAACAAAAGGACTACAAGGAATCGAGAGAGAGAATACGTATATTACAGGAGTAAACGGAGCGTCATAGCGAAAGAACACAGATACAACGCACCGAACCAGGGGGCGGAGTCGGATTTTATAGGGGACTCTGCCATGTAAGGTGAGGAATAGAGCGTAATAGTGGAAGCACGTTAGTGCCTCCAATAGTTCCAAATCTTCCACCCGCTGTGAATGTGCCCTATTCCATCATTCCTTGTGTAAAATCTCCACACCCAGGCCCCACCGTATTAGCTAAGTTGGCCTGGGCGTACACATACTGCACAACAGTGCACCTTCAGGATCGTGCCAGTTCAACATAATGTGCGAAATGCAGAAATCTCACCAGGATTAACGTCAATCAACTACATATTAGTCAGTCAAGAAAAAAGCTGTGGAAGACACATGTGTAAATCAACACTTTCCCAAACACATAGGTGAGTAGATTCAATGTTGCACTACACAACGTTGAATCTGCTTGCATATGTACATGTGAAAGCATTCAAAAACACCCCTTTCCCCATACACCTGTATTGTGAACATGAACAGCATCCAATACAGCAAAGCAAGCAGCTATAACGCTGCTTGCTTTGATGTATGTGAAAGTGTACATATGCACACGTGAAGGCAGCTACACAGTCATTACATCCCATTGGCAGGCTAAATTCAATCTGCACCCTATGCCAGTTGGAATAGGCTGCAGATTGAACAATCAACTTTGCTAGACAACCACTAGGGAGTTCCAATACTGATTACATGTGTCACAGGATGCAGCTGTGCCCGTGGCATTCATGACAGAGAGGGATGAAAATCTGACCATACATGCCAGGTCACATTGATATTGCAGCAGTGAGTAGGCATGTAGAACGATATAACACGGCTCAGAAGTGGGTTGATGCAGTGCAGAACATGTGGACGTTACCCACTATCTACATGAACTAGTACATTATGATGTCTATCAATAAACATGAAGGCAGTGTAAGGGCAAGTTCAGGCATCACGTGCAATGTACATGCAATGTGTTGCATGGCTACAAGCAAACCCCTCCACCCCCTAAGTGAAAATGCAGGGAGCCATTGCATGGCAGCAAAAGGGTGACCAGAGACCTGTGTATTGGTAGTGTTGACTAGCGTCAATTGCATCATCTGAGTCAACTGACAACACAGCAGATGATAATGGGACAGTAAGCAGGACACATGATGAACCCTCAGTAGTACACCCATGTGTGCAGAATCCACTACACCAGTTGAACAGAGTCAGGTGGCCTGTGACACCCTAAACATGTGCGTGATTCAGGACTGAGCCAGAGTGGGCATGGAATGGATGATCAAATGCCATGAAATGTAGGTCATCCTGGACACTTACTACAATGATCATCCATTCAATGACGCATAGGGGCAGGCATGGAATGCACATGGAGCATTAATGGGCACTCATGTCCCTGTGGAGCATCTGCCATCTGCACAATCCAAGTGAGACAGCCTGCATCAAGGACAAAGGATGTACCCCACTGTATGTGTCTGGCAGGTTGGCTGGGGGAAGTTTGCATGTACCCAGGAGCCTTGAACAGGCCATTGCAGTACTCCAACATGATACACACCAGTGCCATGGTGAAATTGAGGTACAGGGGGGTGGAGTGGCAAGGGAGCATGCCTACGTGGAGTAGCTGCATGCAGGCAGAACACACACGCACATCAGTCATGCAATGACATAGTCCCAGTGCTGAGATGAAAGATGCCCCAGGCTAAATGCAAAAGGGCCGGTGAGCTGGAACATGGACTGGAGGGGCAGCCGGGTGACTAGCATGTGAGTAGGGTGGAAGTGTGGTGATGAGAACAGTCCCCGTCTGCTCTACATGTCCAGCATGCTGCACAGCAACCACGCATCAGTGAAGCATTGCATGACTTGCACATGAGAACCATGTACACATGACATGTAGTGGCAGTCAAGCACAACACATCACACAAGCAAAACACAAATGATCTGGACAAACACGCGACAACACTCACTGGAAGGGGCATCTAAGTCCTGCATCTCTCCCACTTCTTCGACCAATCCTGCCGGTATGAACTACGCTGACTCGTGGGAAGTGATGTCTTCCTCCTGAGCTGGTGACCCTGTCATGGCATAATTGGAGGCACGCTTCACCTTAGTACTGCATCATAGGTCATCCCAACGCTTTTTGCCCTCTTGAGCTGTGCGCACCTCATGTCCAAATGACTTCAAACAATCCTCAACTTGCTTCCAGTGGGACATACAATGGGCAGCCGTAGTGTGATAATTCGGCCCCACTAGCATATCACGGTTGTGGCCCCGCACGTAGTCCACAAGGAAGTCCAGTTCCTGAACGCAGAAAGGCTTCTTCCTCGACGTGCCAGAAGCCGGAGCTGTGTCTGGGGTCCCAGCATTTACTGCAGGTGCAACCTTCCTCCTCTTGGACAGTAATCTCGACCCTGACTGGCAAATGCCGCCCTGATCAGTATGGGCAGTGGTGCTGGTAGATTGAACCAAGGGAGTGGCAGGTGGAACAATGATGGAAGCCCTGACTTCCGTTGGTGGCTGCTGGGTGCCCCTGACATGACCCTCTGCAGAAACATCTGCTGTGTTAAGGTCACTGATTGGGACTGTCCTGGATGGTAGACTCACAGCCGGGGTGGTGTCGGCTGCATCTGCCCATGCACTTGCCGACACCCCGCTGCTCGGGGAAGCAGATGACAAAACTGCCCCAGGGACATGTGCCTCAGTCAGGGCAGCCCTGCGTGCACATACCCTGTGCCTCCTGAACTACTGGAAATCATCCAGGGACTCTTCCAGTGCCAATGCAGCATGCGCTGGCCCACCCTGAGCCTGGGTGGTGGTGTCCACAGCTGCACCTGCAGCTACCACTACTATTGGGCCCGTGGCAGGCAATGAAATGGACTGCCGGGTCACATGAGTGCCAGTGCCAGATGCAAGTGCTGCATTTCCCGTATCCACAGGGGGTGGTGGCATGACTGTACCAACATGTGGCGCAACATTGTGCCAAACTGGCGCACCCCTGCCTCTTCCCCCTCTGGAGCCACCCTGGACACCCTGGAGTCCCCCTACTCCCTGGTCTCCCGGCCACGTCCCTGACCACGCCCGCCATGTGGAGTACGCCCAGCTGAGGCGCCCCTCACCTTTCGTGGCCTCCCAGCCATGGCACAGATGGAGTAGTGCCGGCACAGATGGAGTAGTGCAAAGGGAGGTGTACACGACAATTGTCCTGGGCAATTGGAGGGAAGAGGGTGGGATACAAGATGTTAACAGCACCCCTGTGCACCTGCAAGGCTGTATATGACCCCAGTGATAAAGTGACGGGTCACACAATGCTCAGGCACCAGAAAACTGCAATAAAACCATGCACGCAACCCCTGGTAGTCCACTTGTGTGGAATTGAGCTCCCGCAGTACACGGTGGCTCCCAGGGACACATAAAAACACGTACACGTGGGACACGCAGGCTACTATGACCTTGAAGTAGCCTGCCGGACTATCTGGGAGGATAGCTCAGCGGCAGCGTGCGCGTCTTGGAAGCAAGACGACATGAAGCAACACAGGTTCGATCCCCTGGTCCGTGCTTAGAAACCTCTGGGTGTTTAAACGCGTTATAAATACGTAACTAAGACAAAAAACTATTCCCGTAACAGCGCCTCGATGCCTGCGGGCTGTGTGAGCGCTTTATAAATGTAATTAATTAATTAATTAATTGAAAATGGGTACGCGATACACAGGGGCACATGCAGTGGGAAAAATAGCGTGCGCGACTGACTGTCAGACTAGCGTGATAATGAAAAACACGCATGGCCAATACCCCCACCAAAAGAAGAGATACGTCCTTGATCCACTGTGAAGTTGTGATTTCGCGCGAAAAAACACGAAGTAGCAACACACACGTCGGTCTCCACGAAAGGCACATAAAGCGAACTGCTGGCCCCGCTCACCTTTAACCCGTGCTGAGGGATACGCCTGCGCGCATCACTTCACTTACGCGCTTAGGCCCTTTCCTCGAATTACACGCATTGACACGCGGACGTGTTGTTTTTTCGCATGCTGATTCACTATGCACCCGTCATGAGGGAAACGCCTATGCGCTTTACGTCACAGACGAGCTTACGCGCTAAGGGCATTTCCTCGAATTACACGCTGACTTACTATTTTTTCATTTGCCAATTCACTCTGTATCAAGCTGGCAACGCGTCAACATACGGAAGACCAAGCTCCTGCTCAGAAGGCCGTTTTCCTTCCCCCCAGAGCCTTGATCATGCTCCCACCTGCCATCTGCTGCTGCCTGCCTGCTGGCCACGTGCCCTGCTATTTGGTGCCTGCACGTCAGTCATCTGCAGGAGTCCAGTTGCTGTGACCACCCCTGCTGGAACAGAAGACTCCCGACTGAAGTTCCATCGCTCCACAGCCCAGCACCAGGACCCAGTTGCCCACCCACACCTGCCTCGGGGGTTGCCATGTCGGGGGTAATACCATCGGAGACCACTGGCAACCCCTAGTCAGAGAGGCAGAGGGTTGCCAGATTCAGTGCCGCAGACGTTGGTATCCTGGTGGAGCAAGTCCTGGTGCATTATGATGCCCTCTTCGGAAGTTCACGTGCCGACAATGAAGGACGGAAGAGGATCTGGAAGGACATCGTGGCTGCCCTCAACGTGGAGGCGGTGGCAGCCCTTGACATGCAATACGTCCGGAAGCGCTGGGAGGGTTTCAGGTCCAGGACACTCAGCAAGGGCTGGCACCTCTTGAAGGCAGCACATGCAGTGGGGTGCTGGGTCCGCCTTACCAACACCCAGCGCTCCACCTCCAGGTCCTTCAGAGGCAGACACGTCATGAGTCCAGCGGTAAGTGCCCATGCATACTGATTGGATGCAGTGCATGTTGAGGTGTGCCAGGAGTGTGCAGATTGGACATATGTCTTGAAAGGCCCATGTATGGATGTGTATGTGCAGGGACATGAGCATGCCGCATGTGAGTCCACTCATGTGTGAGGCATATCAATGGTGTATGTGTTCAAAAGCATGATGCTCAAATGCATGTGTGGGTGCACACATGTTCACATTTCTCTGTATGCACTGTGGCATGGTTGTGGTGTGACACATGGATGCTGGTTCCACCTTCATGTATGTGCACAATGTACATGTGCATGTGTGTGTATTTGACATGTGTGCCACCGTGATACACCATAGATGCATGTGACACCGAAATGTAGGAGGCTGATTGGCAGATGTGACATGGATGCCAATGATTTCACTGCGACAGGTGATGGAGTTGTACAGATGCATCTATCTCTGGTGGCGTGTGTGCATGAGTTCGCCACTCCCTGTGTGTTGCATGTGACGTCAGGCTAACCTTCTTATGCTCATGCTGTTGTTTGTGTATGGATGGTGCTGCCTGCTGCAACATCCTATTAATTTGCACATGTGTGTGGGTTCAAATGATATGAGTGTTGGGGAGTGTGATGCCATCTGTGAAGTTTGAGACTGCCACTCATGTGCAACTGTCATGTGTGTATCAGACCATTGTACAGTGCCCTGATGCCTGTGTTCTGTCTCTCCCTGTCTGCAGCTTCAACTGATGAAGAGGGCAGAGACGGTCCTGTGGAGCACAGCGGCAGGGATGCCACTGCCAGCCGGAGACGCAAGGCCCAGCTCCCCTCCCATGTTGTCATCTCGTCGGGGAGTGAGAAGTCTGGTGCCGCGTCTGCGGCCGCAGCTGCCAAGGGTAGGTCCAAGAGGCGGAGGTCGGAGGTGGACTCCTCGGCAGCAGAAGGGCCAGCTGAGACCCCACAGGGGCCTATGGAGGAAGAAGATGGCATGGAGTCATCCAGGTTGGTGGGGGGTTTGGTTGAGGAGGAGGCCGTGGAAGGCCCACACATGGGGTCTGGAGGGGGGATTCCATTGGTGCTAGTGGTGCAGTCCAGGGCCAAGGACAGGAGGCAGCACAGGAGGCCACGGAGGTGCCTGTGTATAATCCTGTCCCGGATCCAGTGACTGCATCATCCCGCACCAGCAGGGATGCCTTCGTGCAGACCCGTTTTCAGGGAGAGGATGCGCACACAACAACTGTCCTTCCTCTCCCTTCGGACGTGGCAATCCGGGACTGTGTTTAGCCTGTCCTGTGTGGGGTGGCGTTGCATCAACGTGGCATTCGGGATGATGTGCAGGGTTCTCATGAGGACACTGCACGTTATTTCAGATGCCTCGTTGACTGCGTCGACCTACTAGGACGGGTCACCCGTGCTGGGTTCCTCCGTGTGCTGGACCTTCTACCGACCTCCTCCTCAACTGAACCCCCTATGTGCCAGTCGGCATCCGTGCCATCTTCCTGCCCAAGTATCACCTGGGCACCCTGTGGAGCTGCCCCTGACCCAGCGGCTAGGCTGGTGGAGGACACATCCCTGCCACAGTCGGGAGTTGGAGGTCCAGCAGGCGTGGCCACCACAACAACTGGACCACAGCAGGAGGAGGACCTGCAGGAATAAACAGGCAGGGCACATGCACGGCAGCAGCAGGCTCAACGTGGGAGCGATGATGGGTCGGGGCTATCAACATCAGAGGGGCAGGCATCGGCCAGAGGGCAGGAAGACCCTGGATTGGTAGTGTCTTCCGTGTGGCAGTGGTTGGGCCAGCAAATAGATGCAGAGCGGCGGTGGGCAGAAGAGGCACAGCTCACTATGACCAGGGCGGAGAACTCCATGCGCAGGGTGTTGAGGGGGCTGAGTGCCTCGAGGCAATTCGCAGGGAGTTGGAGGAGGCCATGGTTGCATCCCTGAGAGACCTCGGGACCAGGGAAGAGGCCCGCCTCCGGGACATTGAAGAGGAGTTTGATGATGCCCTGGCCTGGAACATCAATAAGTGAGCCGTTGGACTTGCCCACCGCCTTTGTAAATAGTTCTGTAGGTGTAAGTTTCCTTTCAATTTTTTTTTCCTTTGGGGCGCATGGACTATGCCCCACCTTTTTGTATATAGGTATTTATTAGGTAGGATTTAGTTTAGGTTTCCTTTGGATTGTTGGGCTCATGGACTCTTGGATGTTCATTTGTAAATAGTTTTGGACCTGGATTTCATTTTCTTGGACCCATGGTGGAAAACTTTTCTTTTTTTAATCACTGATTTTCTTTTGATGGTGGACCCATTGGAGCCATTTTACTTTGGATTTTATTGGTTACAGCATTCATTTTATTTTCTTCATTTTTGTACTTCCGGACTTGGAATTTTCTTTTTTTTTTATTATTGTGTGATTTTGGTTTATTCATTTGGTTTATTCTTCAATAAACTTTTTTTCTATACTTTACTTGTGTGGTTATCTCTCATGTGTTTTGTGCATGTCACAATGTTGTTTTTCACAGTCATGTGTCGCCATTGTGTGGGTCTGAGGGACATGTATTCATGGGCAAGCTGGTTATTTATTTTCTATCATGACATTGGGAATTCAATGTGGAGTGGATGGAATGCTTGGTTGGGTGTTTGGACTGGGGTGGGATTTGGGTGGCCATTAGGGCCATTGGTCCGGAGTGTGATGACGTGTCGGGTGGGGGAACATGAGTCGGGGCCTGCTAGCAGGTGCCCTTCAATGGTGAGTGGGGGACATGAGTCGGCGCCTGCTGGCAGGTGCCCGTCAATGGTGGGTTGGTGGATTGGGGGACATGAGTCAGGGCCAACTGGCAGGTGCCCGTCAATGATGGGTGGGGTACATGAGTCGGGGCCTGCTGGCAGGCGCCCATCAATGGTGGGTGGGGGACATGTGTTGGGGCCTGCTGGTTCTTTCAGTTTTTTTGCAATATTTTCTTACACACATTTTAGTTACTCCTGTTAAGTTATGAAGGGTGTCATGTGTTGAAAATCCTTAATTTCTTTTCTACATTATATCTCTCTCAGTTTAATATTTATTAGCCTTTATAATATTGTACAATATTTCTAAAATTTTAGTGATCACTGGTATTAAGAGTGTCATGTGTTGATACTATTTAGTTTCTGTTATGGTACTTTTGTTGTTTCATGTTGGGAGAATGCTATGCATATCCCTTCCTGGGCAAGCTCTTGGAGAAACTGGCCATCTCCCACCGGAATCTCCATACTGAATCTGTTGGTTGTCTTCATGACCAACAGTCTAGCTTCAGAGCTGCCAGAAGCACGGAAATTGCTCTCCTGAACATCCGTGAAGACCTGCTCTCCAACCTTGATTCTAACACCCCTTGCGTCCTCATCCTACTTGATCTCTCTTCTGCCTTTGATACTGTCAACCATGCCATCCTGCTCAACATCTCAGTGATAACCTGGGTATCACTGGTCAGGCTCTGGCGTGGCTGACCTCTTTCCTCTCTGACCGACCCTCCCAGGTAAAACGTGGGTCCTTCCTCTCCTCTGTCTTCTACTCTACCTCTGGTGTCCCCCAGGGGTCTAACCAATCTCCCTAGCTTTTCAATCAATAACTGGCTCTCCTTGCCTACTGCATCGCCACTCTCTGCCCCAACTTCCAGTGCTATGCGGATGACACACAGCTCATTTTCAGGCTACCCTCTGCCTCCTCCTCCACAGCCCTCATCTCTGACTGTCTGTCTGCTATCCAGGAGTGGTGTGCCGCCAATGACCTCTGCCTTATTGCCAGAAAGACTGACATTCTCCTTATCGGCACACCGGCTCCCTCCTTCCCTGTAGCTTTCTGGCCAGCCTCTCTTGGCCCTCCTCCTGCTCCCACCTTTGAGGCTAAAAACCTCAGGGTCATCTTCGACTCCACACTCTCCTTCTCTCCTCAAATATCTGATGTCTCTAAGAAGTCACACTACCAGTTGCACCTCCTCAGAGGTATTCTTCTTTTCCTCTCCATCCCCCAGAAGCTCACTGTCTCCAGAGCCCTGGTTCTCTCTAGGCTGGACTATTGTAACAGCCTCTATCTACATCTGCCTGCCTCTACTCTCCGCCCTCTGCAGCCTATCCAGAACAGGACTGCAAGACTTGTCCTTGGCCTCGAGCCCAGGGATCGTATCTCTCCAGGACTGACATCTCTGCACTGGCTCCCAATGGCTGTGAGGATTAAGTTCAAAACCTTCTGCATTGTCCACAAGGTCTTCTGGGGCCTGGGGCCGCAATACCTTCAACTCTCTCTTCCTAAATACCTTCCTTCCCAAGCCCTTAGCTTATCCGCCTCCAACTCCCTCAGGGTCAGTCCTTCTCCAAGCAACGAGTTGGTGGTAGATCTCTCTCTTCGGCAGGGGCTTCCCTCTGCAACAGCCTTCCTACCTCCCTGAAACTTGTGGAGAACCATCTCTGGTTCCAGAAGCACCTGAAAACCTTCATCTTTGCTTCTGCTTTCTCTCCCGCTCTCCCTTGCTGAATTCCTGGCCGAAACTGCACTGGTTACCTGGTCACCCTGTCTGATCTCGGGCCCAGAAACCCACAGCTGCACACCTGAACTGCCTCCCTGGCAACCCCTGCACCTGGGGAATGTTTTCTGCATCCCTTCAGTCCCCGTACCAGCACTTATGTCTGCACTTACCTTGCATTTGCCACCTCCAGCTGCTTATTATCTTATTTTTCTACTACCCCTTGTACTGCACTTCCGCTCTTCCTTCTCCCTCGCAGTGTTCCCTTTCCCCCTTCCCAAGCACTTGCGCGATCTGATTGACACCTGGCCTAGTAAGATCGCTGTCTGTCTTCCCGTTGTTCCCCCTCCCTTGCCTCATCGCGCCTCGAAACACTTGTGTGTAGGCACGTTATAAATGCCATATCATATAATATCATACAATATAATGTAGAATGAAAATGCAGGAGAAGAATGCTAAGCTCTGAGTCAGTTAGAAGGAGCTTAAAGAGAGACCGGTGGGATGTACATTTTATCCAATAAAACCTGAATAAAGAAGTTGCCTATATCTTAACCCTTTGGAGGATAATTTCAATCACTCTGAATTTTTATCGTACCAAAGGGGTTTCTAAAGAGAAACAAAAGGTTATACTCTATCCAATTGGTGTGGAACCCATGAGATGAGCAGCCACCTTTCTAATGGCTCAACAGCAGCCCTGCCAATGATTATTCTCTAGTGTACAGCCCGTGGAAGAGTTTGATCTGAAGAAATAGGGGCTCTACAAAATAAATGGATGGACAGCAAAGCATATCTGTAAAGTCTTGAAAGGTGACAACGGCTTTGTGTTGCTATTTTAAAGTGATGGGATGGTTGCTGCAGATGATTTTAGCCAGAGGATTAGCATAAAATGAACATTGCAGTATCACATGGGGATACTAGCCAACAAGTAAAATGCATTGTCTCAACCCCCTCTTTTCTCTTTAACGGGTACCTGTTGGATGTTCAGATCATTCCAGGCCTATAACATTATTCCACGCATTATACCCTAGACTATTCCCAGTGACAGCTGCTTCGGGACATTTGATAGATTTTATTTATTAATCCAGCTCACCTCAATTTGTTACAGTCAGGATTTAGTTATGGTAGATATGTCTCCCAACTTTGCATATAGATGATTACTTCATCCAGGTAGACTTCCTGACTATGCTTGAAGTCCTTGTAGTAGTTAGTCTACCTGCCATCGGAAGGTGACAGTTGCGACATTGAGGTCAAACTATAAAACCTCCATCTATATTTGTGTTTACCAACCAACAAAATATCAGATGCAAAATCACTCAAAGCAGACTCAAGATCTCACATCCCTATCATTCTTTCAACTCTTGCTGCACCATCGTTCTTGTCATTTGTGGGAGTCAATGTGGTCCCTGAAAAACTATTGTATTGGGAGTCATCCTAACATGGTCCAAAATAATAGTCTCCCAATCTGTGTTTTCACAAGAAATGGCCCTAGTGGTGGGATAGCCAGATGTTTCCTAGGTCTTCTTATTGGTTTGCTTATAAAGTCTACCATATACTTGTTTTGTGAATACCTTAAGTCTATCAATAAGTTACCATCATATATAGGTACTTTTCTGTGGCAGGAAAGTTGCTGCACCTTACAAACCTCAAATGTCTGATGACCTCCAGGATGCGATAAGGGCATGACATTGGCTCAACACTATATTCTCTTGGTGTATCCATACAACATATACTTTACCCCCAATTGGAAGGTATGCAAGTGGACATCTTTACAATAGATAGTGTGCTGTGTATACTTGGACTTTCCCCTGGTTTTCCTTTATCACTTAACAGACTGCCTCCATCTGCTTTTCATTACTATCACTATACTTTTTCCCTGATTGGAGGCAGTGTACATTTGTTCTTCCCAATATTCATGTTTCATATCTTGAACATTTCATGAGTTTTAGCCACGCATAACTATGAATGACCAGAAATGGTTGAAATCATTCAAAGGCTCAGGTGTTTTTCCTGATGGAAAATGGAAGCATAAATAAAAATAAGTCCAGTTGTTCCTGCTGTTTTATGACACTTATGACAACATCTGTTCAAGTGTGCTAATGAATGATTCCACTTATTCTTTGCTCTGAGAATGGAATATAGATGTTCACAGGGTCTTGATATTGAGGACTGATACCATGTATTCCATCCATGACAGGTGGTTGGTCTCTTTTTCGGTAAGTATATTTTCTGGGACGCTAACTCTGGAGAAATAGGGGACAAGGATTTCAATGTATTATTTCTGTTATTAAATCTTAGTGGAAATGCTTTTGAATACAGGGTTATATAGTCCAAGATCACTAGAATATATTCATACCCCTCTTTCCCAGCATCATTATGAACAGTGTAGCCACTATAATGCTTATGAACATTATCGCAATGTTGGAAAAGAGGCTCATGGGTGAGTTGCAAATATCCTGCCTTCAGTCCCAATGGTAGATTTCACATTTTTGCCAATACATCTTGCTCATGTTTTAGACTCCAGGAAAGGACATTGTTCCAAGAGCTTAGGCCCCTGCTTCGGCTACCTCCAAATGGAATGCAGTTACATTGGTTTAAGCAACTGCTTCTGCTGCTGTCCGTCTCCTTTGCGATCAACATAACCTTTTTATAATGACAAATGCTTCTGGGAAAAATAGATACACTTTCGTTAATACCTCATCAAGGGTAGCATTGTGTTCAAGGATCATTCTTAACATTGGACCAACATACAATGAGAAGGATGCTATGGTGGTGGACAATTTCGTATGACTTGTGTTGCTCTTTTAGGCTTGCAAATTGTGTATTTCATACTATTCAAGAACCAACCCCTCAAGTCCGGCAAAGGTTTCACTACTCGCCTTTGAGCACATTGATGTGATCTCTGACTTGTAGCTCAAAGAGCTGGTTAATGTAGTTAGACAGGGGGATGGCAACATTGCTTACATAATACTTGTTGGCGTATACACCTGGATCTTTTTCAATGCTAACTTACCTCAACAGGCTATAGAATCATATAATACCAAGGGACATGCAATTTTGATTTCACTCTTAACAAAGGCTTGACTCCATTCATGGAATGTGTAGCTTGAGGAAATTGTTAAGATCTAAACAATTGGCCTTCTCTGAGACATACAATGTCATTTGGACTAACCATAGGTCTGGTCTCTATTGGCTGAATGGCATGCAATGGGTGGCTTGTAGGTGTCAAGAGGAGAGTTATTTGCTATGTTCAAAGCACAGTGCCCATTGGGAATGAATACTGGAGGTGTTGAAATATATATAATTGAATAACAGTTCTTACGCGTAGGCAATAGCGATCGTGAACTGCAGAGTCAATGCATGGAGGACTATTGCCTCAGGAAATACGAGTGGGGCCAACATAGAGTTGGAACAGGACAACACACATATTGTTTCAGTCACATTGTACTTCTGTGATATTTTCCTTTGTGAGATTTCCCCACTGTGCTAATTAGCTTTTGTGAGATTCAGCCACTGTACTATTTTGACACTGAATCATTTTTTTAACTTTGTTTTTCGCACTGTATGATTTCTACATTGTGGTATTTAGAAGCTGTGATATTGTGCTAGACATATAGTTTAACAACCCAGCAGTCTACCACAATGATAGTGGCCACACTAATAGTCTGCCACACTGGTAGCTGGCAACACTGAAAGTTGGTCACACTGAAGGTTTATCACTGTAATTTTCAGACTGCTCTAATGTCTAAGCACTGTGAAGTCTTTGCGCTTTGTGGTGTTTTTGACTCTCTAACATGCTGCCTTTGAGACATTTTGGCTCTCCAGAAATGTGGTCTCAGTGACGTTTTGCCCCTTTTGCCCGTGCTTATTGTGCCCTGTGATTTTATGCTCCTTTGATTTTATGTCTTCTCAATTTTTTGCCCCTATGATATTGAGCCTACTGTGTTACTGGCCCACTGGCATAGTTGGCTACTAGTGTTCCAGGCTCCCAAATATTTCGACAGCAAGATTTGACCATCTCAACAAACTGCCACTCAGACAGTACTGACCACTGGGATACCCACAACATTACGAACTCACAGACTCCACCAAAGACAACATCGACTCAATTCGCAATATACTTGATCTACTTAATGAAGAAATGGAAAGAATGAAAGTCCACTCCACAACCCAGACACCAAACTAAAATACAAAGAAAGATATCAATATCAATTTATCAACACAACCCCCAAAGAATGAGCAAACAACAGGAAACACAAATATTCAGAGCAACCTCATCAATATCAAAGCACATAGATACACAATCTCCTCAGCGAAGGTGGATCTGACATCCTATTCCTCACAGAAACCTGTCTAATAGAGGACTTCAAAATCAGGCTGTAAACAGAGAAGGAAAAATAATAGGGGTCCTTGCTCTTTCATATAAAGATCTCCTATAAATCACAACATCACCATCATTAAACATCCCAAAGTGTGAATCACTCTACCTACACCTGTCTCTGAACCACAAAACCAACCTTTTATTCCTACTCATCTATATATCACACATATAAAATGTGTCCTTCTCAGAAACATTTGTAGATGCCATAATCAGCATCACGATATAACATACCACCTGATTGTATTAGGAGATTTCATTATATGGTTTGAAGAAGAAAACACTGACCTCACAACTATGAATGATGCATCTTCAACAAACAGCCCACTCAGCTGGGCACACTCAGGATGCAATAAAAGAAACCTAGTTACACATGCACCCCAATATACATTCTCTGGAGTAACCACTTTATGACAACTTTGATGGTCCGGATTCCAACACAAATACAGACCCCTCATCTAAGCATGTCTACTTGTTTTAAAACAAATTGGAAAACAGCATGTGGCCCAACATTAGACTGGAATCCACAAAACCACCATACCTCCTGAACACACTCCTAACATAAGAAAGAACTGAATCACTCTAAAAATAAATCACACAGCTCTATATGATGTCACATCAAACAATTTGTTCACCATCTCACAAACGGAAATGTCTGCCACATCGTCCATGCCCCATCTCTGAGCCCTCAGGAAAACACATAGGAAACTTGAACTAGTCTGAAGGAAAGAGTACAACCAACAGTACAAAACTGCATACATGAAAAAGATACATCCCGATAATGTTGGCACTGTGAAAACACAAATTATACACTTTGACAAACGTATCTCTATAACAAGCAACACACAGGAAGAGAATTTTAACATAATCAATTATATAAGAAACCTGAAAGCTTGTAATGACACACCCACTCCATTTCAGAAACATTGTGATGACATTGCAACTCACTTCAAAAACAACATTATACGCATTTAACAGATCATGAACACAATGGCCAAGAACACAAACACCTTTTTTGCTATCCACCCAGCTCCAAAGGCAACCACACAACTAAACAACTTCACACCAATTGTTAGAGAAGATTTCAAGAAACTGGTAAAAGAACGCAAACGAATTTGGATCGCAGTTAGACCCTTGCCCGCCAGACATCTACAACACTATCGTCAGCAAAGAGACACCAGCTGAATATTTACACAACCTGATGAACAACTTGACTCCAACAGAAAACTTGCTGAGGAGTTTTCACATAAAAATATGTTAAACCACTTCTCACAGATCTCTTGGGAAACATGCAACCCAGCCAACTATCAGCCTCTTTCAAACATTCCTTGTCTGGCTAAACTACTAGAAACAGACATATAATGGCAGAACCTGGAACAATTTACTAGCCATTCCCATGAGAGGAACGGAATCAGCACTACTCTCTATCTGGGATAACCTGAAAATGTACTCGGACACCAAGAACACTTCAGCACTAATACTACTCGAACTTTCATCTGCCTTAGACACAATAAACAATGCAACC
This sequence comes from Ambystoma mexicanum, assembly GCF_040938575.1. Taxonomy (NCBI): domain Eukaryota; kingdom Metazoa; phylum Chordata; class Amphibia; order Caudata; family Ambystomatidae; genus Ambystoma; species Ambystoma mexicanum. Next base: position 515,737,021 of record NC_090926.1, on the reverse strand, counting down.
CTCATCAAAGGAATCCATTAATGTGCATTAGCAACACTACAGTACTATGCATACAGTCCTTCGTGGCAGACAGAAAATAAACCACCTGGTTACCTCCCTTCAGCTCAAGACCACCCACACCAACCTTTGGGGTTCCACAAGACTTGTCCCTCTTGCCACTTCAACATTTACATGACTCCATTAATGAAACTCATCAAAATACATTGGCTCGCTTGCTTCAGCTATGCAGATGACATCCAAATCACCTTCAAAATCAGTGCCTTCGGAGAGATAATGCATACTCTTAGCAAATTCCTCACACAAATTAATGAATGGATGAGCAGCAACATCCTCAAACTCATCTTGGACACAACAGAAAGCATGATCACGCCAAACAAACCCTCAACTCAACACGACATACCATAGCCTTCCAAATGGGGAAACAGACCGAAGACACCGAAGCAATCAAAAATCTAAGAATTTTAATGGCCAACGTTAGAACCCCAAGTCAATACAGTAGTGAAGAAATGCTTCGTCCATCTATGCATGATCTAACAGATACTACCCTTTCTCATTTTGCCACACAGAACACTTGCCATCATCTCCCTTGCCATGTCAAGAATAGACTATGCCAACAACAATTACGTTGGAATTCCAGACAACCCAATGAAAAAAACTATAATGGATACAGATTACAGAAGCAAGTTTACTCGTTAGACTCACTAAGAGAGAGCACATCACACCAGCACAAGGATCCCTGCAGTCGCTACCAGTCAAAAAAAGGATTTACTTCAGAACACTTTGCATAATGCACAGAGCAATCCTTGGTTAAAGAAGCAGAATTCCTGTGAGAAAATACATCTCATGAGGTTGGCGGTAACCCCATAAAACTATTATCGCTGCCTGACATCCCAGTGTAAACGGAATATCATAGGCGGCGACGGAGTGGTTATTTCCCATTCACATGGAGTCTCATAGGTCTCAATGGGAATGGGAAACCTGAAGCACCGGCACTGTTAGTAACCATTCCAGTGCTTCAGGAAGAGCATGCTGGCAGCGGCCTGAACAGGCGGCAGGTCAGGCCTGCCGGGAGTTCCGTGTCCCTACCAGCAGACCTACAGTTTAGTATTCCGCAAAGGGTGCCAGTACGTTGCACCCAGCACTGTAATTTATGGACCAGCAAACTTTAATGAGGTTCAATGTCTCCATCTCCAGACCAAAACGAATGCTGAGATCCAGGTATGGTATACATCTTAGACCAAAACAATACTGTAAATTAAATATGGTGGATCAGCCTTCTCAAACATCACAACAAAACTCGTTTACTCACTCACCAGGGAAATATGCACAATTGGAGAACATTTGCCCTTCAGAAAAAGATCTGGCTCTTTGACTACCGAAAAATACATACAACACAAAAAATAAACAAAGTCTAAGAGAAACACCCAACCTCAATACAAAAAGGTACACCAAACTATAGATTGGCCTTTGTCCTCTTGGATCAACTCAACCAAACTGGGCAGGGCCAGTGAGAGAAAACATAATATTGAGAACCACTAGGTATTAACATATAATCTGCACAACATAGGCATAAGGACCTCCCCATTACTACCAGTAACAGTATTACAACTCTCAAAACAAACCACAAAACTCCAGACGACAACACCTACACATGACTATGACAACACCAGCTCTAAAATAATTCAACAAAATGCACACATCCCCCAATAACTCACTCAATCACAACAGGCACAACGTTTAATACTACAGCACAGGCACACAAAACAACTCATACATTCTTGTACACAATAACACCCACCAACCCATACCACCAGGAAACAAACCCAACAAACAGTGACTGGTTTTGCCAAACTGAAACTACCTACAGAACAGCAAAAGCACTCTTGTGCTCTCATTCCCCTCCCATTAACAAATCATCCACCTTTTTTTCAGATCTGATTGAGTGCCTTGAGACCATGGACATGGAATTGGTTTGTGGTACAAATCACATTTACATAACATAACAAAAAGAATAATCAATAGTGTATGTAGTTTTTGTCCTCTGCACCACCCCAAGGCCACCTTAACCACCTTAACTTCCAGAGGGGCCCCCATCAGGATTTGTCCCTTGTTGGATCCTATGTGAAACTGGGCACCTGATGTGACCCAATAGACTATGCAGCTGGGGTAGTAGCATGCCATTGATCTCCATATTCACTGGGATTGATAGGTTATGGCTGTAGCCCATTGCCACAGGTTACACGAGTTTCCATTTCGTTGGGTTTGAGGGTATAAATGTAACTCACTGATCAACTATGGCCCTATGGGAAGTTGCTACTGGGTATGTCTGAAAACACACACAGTGGTTTTTCTGGGGGTACGATATTTGTGTGGACCTAAAGGCATCCAGTAGACCTGCCATTGCCATTGCCACTGGGGGGCAGACAGGTGACCACTGGGCATGGCAGTAGGTTAAGACGAGTGGTCACAGCATATGGCATAATCTTACTAAGTTCCAGGAAACAGGGGCCATTGGGCATGGCCATAGGCCTTCCTACTGGCCACAAGCTATGCGACTGGGCACAGGTGGTGGATCTCACTGGTTAAAGTGGTCATATGGCATGACTGAAAGCATACCAAATGGCCACTTTGCTTGCTAAACATATCAACGGATCCAGGGATAGCTCAGAGACCCATCACACCTACTGGGTATGCACTGGAAAAGTTCAATTGGAAATGTCATGACCTGTGGCATGGACATGCCAATGCATGAGCGAAGCTGTTATCCCATGGCAGTAGATTGACGTCCATTTGTCACTTTGCCCGTGATAAACCCCATTCACTCAAACACTCAACAGATTGTTTTCTTTCACCATTTCTAATGGTCATTGTGTCTAATGCATGGCCTTCAGCTACGACCCACACCCCAAAACAGTCGAAGCCGATACAAGACAAGGCCTATGGCCATGGCTAGTAGTAACTATGCCTGTAGCATGTCTTTTTAAATGCCCATTGCACCTTGAATTGACCCCAAGAAGCCCCACGAGAGGACATGCAGCCACAGCCTTTATTCTCCTTATCCCTTAGAGTTTCCAGGGAATGGTCTCCTACAGAATGTCCAAGCCAGTCCAATCCAGCCTGATTGGCAAGTTCCCCCTTTGAGGCAGACACTTACTATGGCCTGGCCCCCACTAAACCACAAACCACCAACATGTGGCTATGCCCATGGTCAGAGACATGTGGCTCCATCCAGTGATCACTTTACATGGCATTCATGATTGGGGTTGCCATGCTACAATCATATTTTAGCCAACAAAAGAGGTGAGTAGCCATGGGAGGCTGAACTTCCCACCAACACATTTACCCATGGCCTCTTTCATGCTGCTCCAGGAATAGTGTGCAATGCTCGAGGCTGAAAACAGTGTCATTTCCCACCATGGATGGCCTGAGGATGTGAAGCAATGCTAAATGTCCTGACCCTGGGATAAATGTGCAGATTCAGTGCTACCAAAGGGGGCACACCTATCAGTTGCGGGAGTGAGAGGGCAAGGGGTATTCCTGGAAGGTGTGATATCATTGATGGCGGCAACGTGTAACTTATGTGCTGTGTGCGCAAGAGCAACTAGATAAGTCTGTGAAGAAGAGATGGGGCAACCTGGGGGGCACACTGGGGGCCCAGGGATCCAGGGCTGGGGCAAAGGATAGAAAGGGTAGTACAGTACACTATGAACCATAGAACAGTACAATCAGTGTGGGGTAAGCAGTTTCAAAATGCTCTTGGCAAAGGGGTCTAGAGTGAGGGCTATGGGGCGAGGGGGTGAGCCGGAAGGGGAAAAATCAGAGTGAGTTTCAGTGTCCCCAGGCTGCAAAAGTGTTTTGTGTCCTTGCTGATGTTAGCAGAGCACCTCATTGGTTGCAACCATGTGAATGACTCCTCATTGCCAAGCTCAGGTTGTCTTGTGTGTCTCATAAGAACTGGCCACTGGCAGATTAATAAGGTTCCGGTGGCCAGCACAATCACATAATGTAAGGATGTCTCGTGGTTGGTGTTGGGCAGAGGGGGGTCAATAGGGCCTTCTCCAATCATGAGTGGGTAACGTATAGGTAGCCACATGCGAATGACATAGTCATGCCAAAAAGCTTTGTAGGATGGTTTAACATCTTTTGCAAACTTTGTCTATGCTAATGTTGTGAGAACCTATAAAATGTTTAGCCGCAATAGGTGACACCGACAGCTGCCTTCATTCAGTTCTGTTCCACTATGCTGTTTGAGCAGAGTCTGGATCTTTAATAAACTGAGTTGCTTTCTACTTGGATTTGAGAGTAAACCTTTCTGTATTTGAGAGTAAACCTTTTGCAATGCCAATGCAAACTTTGGGGCACACCTTAAAATGTTGAGCCCCTGGACAAAACATGAAGAAAAATTAAAAAAAGTGACAGTAATATATGATTTGTGCGTTTGTATATAAATGTTTACACGCACAAATATATACATTGATCAATATTTGTATACATGCAATTATGTTTTCAACTGTATCTCCAAAGGGTAAGGATTCTGAAGTAATTTATATTCACCCCTCTGATTAATGACATGTCAGAATCCCAATTCCATCTGGAATGCATGGCTTGCTGGCAGGGGCGAAAATGAATCCGCAAAGTTTTCATTGATTTGTATTCTTGGTGGAGCTCTAGTAAATGTTCCCCAACTGTGCTTTGTTGCAACACAAATAAACAATAAAGCCTTATTTATATCAGTCATTAATTATGTTGGTATCCAGTTATAATATCGAGAAAAAAAGTTGAATGCAAAAATGTAAAAAAAAATAATGTCGAAAAAAAAATCATTATTTGTTTATTTTTATTTGTATGTTTTTCTATGTTTAGGTAGTAAAATTAAACAGGGGGTTTGGGGGCATCGACCCCATTATTTTATTTATTTTTTTTTTTATACACATTCGAAAAAAAAATTCTACATTTTTTTTCCACATTTTTGCAGTCGACATTTTCACTATAAACCAATTATGTTGCCTCTGCGAGTAGCATATTTCTTAAAGAGCAACAGTACAGATGGATATTCGATTCTATGATTTAATATGTCACATTGAATTATAGGGCGCGTGGTCGAGTATTCCTACTATTTAGTTGCTGCACTCACAAAGACAGAACATCAATGTTAGTAGGTTTCTTAAGTTTGACAAAGCGTGCGTGAGCTTTGAATTGAATTCCCGAACAGTAATACATAAGCACCGTCAAAGCGAATAGGCATTGTATTGTTGATGTGTGTGTGTGTGTGTGTGTGTGTGTTTTGTGGGAGTGTAGGAGGAAGAGCAGGGAGTGACGGTGCACGGAGTTGCAGAAGGGAAGGAGCACAATGAAATGCATGCTTCACTAACATGGTCGAGCAAGTTAGTGAGGAGCAGTGCAATCAGAGAAGGAAGATGCACAAGGGTGAAGGTGCACTGTAGAGGCGCCAGAGGAACACTGGGAGGGAAAATGTAAACTGAAAAAGAAGAAAAGCGCCAAAATGGGAGGAACAAAAAAAATATTACTGCATAGATTCTATTCTCCCAGATCAGGAAGTGGGAGAAAATGGCAACGGGTCAACTGGGTGTTTCAAGAAACAATGTGGACAAATGCTAAATGTGCGGAGGACACAGGCAACATGACTCAGTGATGAGGACACTTGGTGAATGCAATGTGACCAGATGGGAGTGATCCCCAGGAATACAGGGGGAAACTGAAAACCCAAGAACGATCTTGAGTTTCCATGGCATCACTGGGCATGAGAAGATGTGAGAAGCCACTGATAACAGTCTAGAAGCCAAAGGAAAAACACTCTGGGGCCCTGGTAAGGCAACACAATGACACAGAGAACCAGGAAAAGAATGCAGTAGGCACATTGAGGGTCCCTGGAGGACAATGGGTTTATGGATTATGGTTGAAGGTGTAATGGAAGGCGCAAGGGGGAATTGAAAGAATAGCAGCTGAGATGTCACTTGAATGGGAGGGAGAAACAGGGTGGTATCAGAGAGTCACTGGTGCAGGCAGAGGGCTAATGTATCACAGAGGAAGCGGCTGATGTAGACAATGTTTGCATTGGGATGAGTGAAGATGCAACAATATGGGGTTGGATGTATTTGTCGGTGTGCTGACCTGCGTCTTATGAATTGCTTTCTTTATCAAAAACACATTCTTATATTGGTAAAAATGTAATGTAAATCTGTGAAGATTCATTTACAAGTATACACTGGATCATTTAAGTACATGCGCACATCATGGGTATGTAATTATAGAATTTGTAATGGCAGACCTCCTGACAAACAGACACGGAATACATGCAGACATCTAGGGAAAAAAGCTCAAGACACCTTTTGCAAAGACAACACAGTTTTACTTCAAAAAAAGGAAATGAACGTGACAGCAGTGGCATTCAAGCCCTACTGCCATGGAGTAACATCAAGTGGGGCAAAAACAGAACCTTTTGAAGGGCAACAACGTCATTCATGATGCAGACAATATACGTTGTTATGTCAAAGCTTCCATTGGTACAACCCAATGTGCATAGGTGCATTCCCCCAGATGATTGGCTACAGGATCGTGTGTCAAACTTTGTCCACTCAGGTCTTGCCCTGATTACTTTTACATTCTATTAGCACACGTGGCTTGTTATATAAAAAGCTCCTCTGTTTCACAGTTTGTCTGCAACATGCGCACATGGTAATTAGACATCAGCTCAGTGGATTCTCTTGATGTCGAAACAGCTCTCAGATAAGTGAGAAGCTTTGTTCAATCCCAGACACCCAGGCACTCCCACTGTGCCTCCCCATCGCTGGCCTGAATTTATTGCCCTCACCCTACACACCTCGCAGTACAAATCACCAGGCATTCTGACAGTGTTTTCCCCTTGGTATCTACTCCCTCCCTGAGCCGTCCACCGCGGACCCACTAATCAATCAGTGATTGAAGGATTTAAGAGAGTGGATGTTGGGTAGTTCAATAGGATGCCTGGGAGGGATGGGAGCCCGAAATCTGGAAGGCATGTTTTGGCAACTCCACCCTCTACCCTGCATCCCATGAGATCGTCCTTCTCAGACAGGTGCAACCCTACCTAAGCTCTGATGCTCGCATTCCTTTTAACTGACAAGAGCCTGCAGTGTAACTATGGAAGCTTGTGTCTAAATGGACCAAATCGCCTTCTTTTCAGCCGCCCAGGAGAGGAACAGAGATATTGATATTCATATTTTATTTATATTGTGCTCGTACACAAGTGTTTCAGAGCACAACAAGGCATGGGAGGGGAACAGGGGAGAACAAAACAAAAATCTTACTAGGCCCAGTGGCATTGAGAACGCGCAAGTGCATGTGAGAGGGGGAGTGGGAAAGTGCATGGAAGGGGGAGAAGTGGGGAGTGCAGAGCAAAGGAGAAATAGATACATAATAAACAAATAAATAATAAAGGCAACAAACAGTGGTAGTGCAGCCTGCAATTGGCAAGTGCTGGGTTTAAGGCAGCAGGCAGGGTAGGTCTGATAAGTGCAGGAAGAAAATAAAGGGGGAGCTGTATGGGTACAGATACAGACCCCAGTGCAAGTGGTGGCCCGGAGGCAGTGTGGGAGGGTGGCAGGGTGAGCAGGTACCTGGGTCCAGAGGACAGAGGGTGGCCATGTGCATGGTGCCAACAGAGAACAGATCAGCAGGGGAGAGGGGGTGTGAAGGCATAAGCAAAGAGGAAGGTTTTGAGATGCTTCCGGAACCTGAGATGGCTTTCCTCAAGTTTTAGAGTGGCAGGGAGGCTGTTCCAGAGGGAGACCCCAGGCGAAGACAGAGATCTAACCCCAGCTCGTTTCTTTGAAAAACGACTGACCCTGAGGGAGTTAGAGGTAGAGCAGCAAAGAGCTTGAGAGGGGTGGTATTTGTGGAGGGATAGCTGAAGGTATTTTGGAACCAGGCCCCAGAAAGCCTCATGTACAATGCAGAGTGTTTTGAATTTAATCTTTGCATCCACTGGGAGCCAATAGAGAGATTTCAGAGCTGGAGAGATATGATTCCCAGGGCTTGAGGCCAATTACTAGTCTTGCAGTTCTGTTCTGGATTAGTTGCAGAGGGCAGTGAGTAGAGGCAGGTAGATTTAGAAAGAGGCTGTTACAATAGTCTAACGTAGAGAAAATCACAGCTTGGGAGACCATGAGCTTTTGGGGGATGGAGAGGAAAGGTAGAGAACCCCTGAGGAGGTGCAGTAGGAAGTTTGACTTTTTAGACATCAGAGATGTGGGCAGAGAAGGAAAGTGTGGAGTCAAAAATGACCCCCAGGTTCTTAGCCTCGCAGGTGGGGGTAGGAAGAGGGCCAAGGAAGGCCGGCCAGTGAGTGAGGGGAAAGGATGGTGAAGGTGTGCTGATGAGGAGGATCTCCGTCTTGCTGGCATTCAGACAAAGATAATTTGTGGCACACCAATCTTGAATGGCAGTTAGGCAATCAGAGATGAGAGAGGGAGAGGAGGTGGCCAAGGGCAGCCTGAAAATGTATCGTGTCTCCTCAGCGTAGCACAGGGAATTTGAGCAGACAATGGCAATGCAGTGGGCGAGAGTTGTCAGGTATTGGTTGAAAAGCCAGGGCAAGAAGTTAGACCCCTGGGGAACACCACAGGTAGAGAGGAAGATAGATGATAGGAAGGACCCAAGTTGGACCTGGGAGTGTCGATCAGAGAGGAAAGAGGTTAGCCAGGCGATAGCCTGATCAGTGATACCCAGGTTATCACAGAGTTGGTTGAGCAGGATGGTATGGTTGACTGTGTCAAAGGCAGAAGAGAGATCGAGGAGGATGAGGACTGGGAGAATTTTAGACTCAAGGTTGGAGAGCAGATATTCACGGATGTTCAGGAGAGCAGTTTCCATGTTTCTGGCAGCTCTGAAGCCAGACTGGTGGTCATGGAGACAGCCAACAGAATTGGAATCAAGGTTAAGCTGAGAGATGGCCAACTTTTCCAGGAGTTTGCCCAGAATGGGAGTAATAGAAATTGGGCGATAGTTAGTCGGACAAGAAGGATCAGCTGCAGGTTTCTTGAGAAGAGAATGCACAAGGGAGTGCTTCAGAGGGGAGAGGATCCTGAGGCAAAGGACTGGTTGCAAAAATCAGTAAGGGCCAGAGTGAGGGTGTCAATGTGGTCCTTGGTGGTTTTAGAGGAACAGGGATGAACCTGTTTTTGACGAGGCTTTCATAGATCAGACTTGTCTAGCAAACTCATCAGGGGAGAAAAGAGGAAAGGATGAGAAGGAGTGTGGGGGTGGCTGAAGGAGGGTCAGCAAGAACAGACAGAGAGGGCAGAGGAGGAGGAAAGGTGGCGAGGTTGGACAGGATGTCCTGGGTTTTTGAGATACAGTGAGAGGCAAGGGCATTGCAAATAGCCTGGAAGGCAACAGGAGGGGGTAGAGACTGCAGCAGGGTTGGCCAGCTCCTTGCAGATTTTAAAGAGTTTGGCCGAGTTGTTAGATGTCGCAGAGACATGAGCTTGAATGTGGACTCTCTACTCGGTGAGGACATAGAGTTGATATTGCCTTTGGAGCAAGCAACAGGCCAGTTTATCAGAGGATGAACAAGAAGCCCTCCATTTCCTCTTAGCTGCCCTAAACTTATGTTTAAGTGTAGCTAGGTCAGAGTCATACCAGGAATCGCACTTGGCTTTGGACTTCAAACAGATCCTGAAAGGGGCAAGAGCATCAAGAGTATCAGAAATTGAAGAGTGGAGCAGAGACAGGGCTTGTCAGGATGTGAGAAAGACAGAGGTGGAGAGGGGGAGAGAAGGTGGCGGCAAAAGCCTCAACTGACACACGATTCATGGGCCGGATGTCCGAGAAGGTAGGTGGCAGTGTTGTGGTAGGCTTCTTTTGGGGGAAGAGAGGGAGAGATGAGAGGAGAGGAAAGGAGGGAGTGATCGCTGCAGGAGAGAGGAGTGGTCAGAGGGATGGAGAGGGGGATGTCAGAGGAGATCAAGACATTAAATGTGTGCCCTGCCAAGTGAGTCGGGCCAGAGGGAAGGATGGGCAGGGAGAGGGAGCCACAAAGGTCACAAAAGAGTACAGAGGAGGAACAAGGAGTGTCTAAATGGATATTGAGGTCACTTCCGAGGAGGAGGATTTGAGTGGTAGAGGCCAGGAGGGAGGAGGATAGGTCTGCATACTCAGAGAGAAATGAGGAGAGTTGACCAGGAGGCCGGTAGATGGTAGCCACAGTAAGAGAATGGGTAGGAGAGAGAGAGGGCCTACAAACAAGGCATTCAAAAGAGGAGTAGGTCTGAGTGGGAATGATAGAGGAAGGAATCCACTCAGGAAAGATCATGGCTACCCCCCCACTGGACCGGGAGGATCTGGGTGGAGAGAGCATCTTGTAGCCATCAGGGAGGAGAGTGTCAAAGCTTGTGACAGAGATGATGAAATGCGCTTCAGCCAAATACCTCTGACCATCATTTAACAGCACTGGGCCCTTTCCAGGCTAGACCTGGCTCCCCAAAATGGCAGCGGTTCAGCATACTCCCCACTGAGGGTACCTACTGTCCAGGGACCATACATCTATTACAATGACATGTGTGTGCACCTCGCGCCTACCCCCTACTACCTTGTCTTACCCCTTACAGACCTTTCTACCATATAGCCCTTAGTCTGAACTGCTTAGGACATAGGGGGAGCTGGACATGCATCCCAGTATTCTCCCCTTCAGTTAATCTTACATGAACTAACTCTGCCACCATACTCTGTGCTTCCTCATATCTACAAGTTCCATCTTAAGGTACTCAGATTCTACACACATCTTGCAAACTCTCCTCAGCCTGGGCATATTGTACAGGAGTACAGGTTAGATAAACATATCCCCCATCCCCGGATACATCTACCCAATGTTCAGTATAGTTTTCAGGAACTGCTGGAGGTGTGGTCACAGTCCCCGGAGGATCTATGGATCTCTCGATTCTCACAATCCCTCACTTTGTGGAGTCATCTGTTTGAACCTTACCATCCTTTGTACTTCAAGGTAAGCTATTTACCCCAATCCTAACCATCATCTTCGTACTATTTGAAAATCTCATTGTGCAGCATCAACGGATCATCTGGCATGTGCATCAAATGATGTCAGTGTATGTGTATCAAATGATGTCAGTGAACCCTAAGGAAAGGAGTGTGAATACAATGTATACAAATATGAGCATATACAGCAACATCACCAACAGGAATACTACAATGTGAACCAGAATCCTCGCTAGCGATCTCATCCAAGATGGACCCCATGGCAATAGGCTGGCGAATAGGGTGTCTACATCAATTCCACCCTCAGTTTGCCTATTGGTCTTCATCTTGTGCAGGGACCCTATGATGTGCGACAGCTACCCAGTCTCTGCATCATTTGACGGTATGTATGTGCAACATAATGACCCTATCTCCTTGCATACCCCCTTGCTGTGAGGTCCAAAATAAATCTATTCTTGACTGTCATCTACCTGATTGCTCTCATCTCACTCTTATTGACATTAAGTCCTTGTTCTGTGTGATTGGCCATCTGGGTAACTTCCCATTTCACATTCTGGAGCCATTTTGCGTTTGTTCCAGTCTGTACTCCTGGCAGTAGTATTGACATGAGGAACACTTCAGCTCTATTGCATAACAGGTATTTGTCACATATTTCGTTCAATAACTTGGAGAAATCTTCAGCAAGGTAGTTGGACAATCTGTTCTGTCATCTGAGTAGATGTGTTCTTCTTCTAGCTTGCGGGACCTGGGGTTTGGGTGAGCCCAGTTGTAACATGCCAGGTGTTGTTCACATCATGAGGTGTGCTTCTGGGACCACTAGAATAGGTGAGTGCAGGGTGGTGAGCAAGCATATGCCCCTCCATGATGGTGCGAGGTACAGAAACACTTTTTGGCTGTACTCCCGGTACATGCCCATGATTGCTGTGGTGCCTTTTTTGAGAACTGGAATGTACTGGGTTTGTTTTGTTTTTTTGTTTTATTCATTTATATTGCGCGCCAGACCCGAAGGTATAAGGTCACAGGAGCAGCAAGGTATTCTCAGCTTGGTTACAATGCTGTACAATAATTACCGTGTGTACATAGGTTAAAGCAGTTGTGACAGATGCAGTGGTAAAACAGTTTACAAATATACATATTTACAAGTGTATATAGGGTAGGCAAGGGGAATTATCGGTCATTGTCTTTTATCCACTGAATGTAATTGTGTCTAAAGTGGGGGTAAGTTTGAGGTGTCCTTAAGGAAGGTGGAAGGGAGTTCCATTGTTGGCCTGCTTTCACCTGGAAGCTGTTGCCACCCGTTTTGGTTTGTTTGAACCTGGGAACTGAGAGCAAGTTGGCATTGGCAGTTCTGGTAAGTTGGTTGGGGGTGTATCTTTTTATTCTGTTAACTAAGTAGCGGGGGCTGCATTGTTGAGGCATTTATGGGTTGAGGAGGCTACTTTGAGCAGGATTTTGTCAGTGGTGGTGAGCCAATTATGGGCCCTCCTGATGTTGAAAATGTGTTCTCTCTTGGGAATGGTAAGCACTGCTCTAAGAGCATTGTTTTGCAGAGTCTGGATTTTATTTGTGACATATTTGTTGGCTCCTACGTAAAGGGATGTTACAATAGTCCATTTCTGATAGTATATGGGCTCTGGCTAAGGTGGTACAGCTCTGGGTGGAGAGGAAGGGTTTGGCTGCTCTTATTAGTTTACATGTGTGGGCTGTGGAGGAGGCCATGGCGCTAACCTGTTTGCGGAAGGAAAGGAAATAGGCTAGAAAAATTCCTAGAGTTTTAACTTCCTTGGCTACCTTGATAGAGTTGCCATCTATGATGAAGCTGGTGTAGTTTTGATCCAGTTTGATTAGGTTAGGGGTGGAGCTGAGGATAACGAGCTGGGTCTTGTCATCATTCAGGCATAGACTGTGGGAGGCCATCCATGCCTAGATGATGAGGTACACCCTGTTCACCAAGGCCGAATCCTTGTTGTAATCTCCCGTCAACGGGATGATGATCTGGGCATCATTGGCGTAAATAGTATAGGTGATACCCAGACCATCTAGATCATCAAACAGGGGCTTTGTGAACACATTTTACAACGTGGGGTGTTTTATCGGTTTGCTTTTTCTCAGTTTTAGCGGTGCAATAGAGTCTACAGCTGAGTGCATGATTTTGCTGTAACCCTCTACGAGGTGGTGAGGATTGGAGGTTGCTGAGAGTTGGTTCAAGGTTGGGAGAATGAGGGGGATGAAATTTTCTGCTGTGATGTTTTTCTTGTTTCTCGTAGGGGTGGCAGTAGGTAGTCGGTTATTGGAGATGGGGTTTGAGGCTTCGAGGCCAAAGGTAAGGAGATGGTGGTCGCTCCATGGTTGAGGGGAGATGGTGGTGATGGAGGCCACACAGTTTTGGTCTGCAACCCAGTGAAGGGTTCACCCTATGTTGTTTGTAGGGATGGACACTCTTTGGATAAAGCCTAATTCTGACAGGGTATTGTCAATGAGGGTAGCCTTGGGGTCTTTGGGGTCTTTAAGGCCTAAGTTAAAATATCCTAAAATGAGAGTCTAGGAAGTATTTTTTAGGTTGTTAGTAAGGATGATAGTGAGGTCTTCCTTGAAAGAGCCTAACAGCCCAGGAGGTCTGTAGAATAAATGAATGGTGATAGTTTGGGAATTGGTAGGAGGCAATTTAGCTGTAAGCGATTCTCAAGATCTGAGGTTATTTGTGGTGTCAAGTCTAATATTGAGGTGTGCTTTGGCAATTATGTCGAGACCTCCGCCTCTGGATTCTATTCTGTCTACTCGGATGATAGCATATTCATCAGGGATAGCTAATGAGAGAGCTGGGCCAGTGGCTGCATGGACTAGTGATGGCTAGAAAGTCTAGTTTTTCTTCTAGAATTAAATCTGCTTTACCTGAGGCATGGGCTACTACAGATCGTACATTAATTAGTGCACCTCTAATGGGCGGGACAATAGTTTTAGTGTGGGTAGGTATGGTGGCTGTATTGTGAGGCTTATGTTTGGTCTTAGTATTAGTTAGTTTATGCTTAGGTCTGTTCATGGGACAGTTGGTAGGTGTGACTATGTGCATAGGTGGGGTCTGGTTAGTCAGTGTAGACTGGGTGGAATCCCTGGGACGAGGTTCATATAGTTTGGTTAGTCTGGCTTGTAGTCTGACATTTCTGGTGCATGGACTACATGGCGTGTAGAGGTGGGGCAAAGTGGGTGTGATGGTGGATGTAGTCGGTAGAGGGTAGGCATAAGGCATGATGGTAGGCGGAATGGTGCCTGTGGAGGCAAAGCTAAAGGTGAGGCTTGAATAGATAGATGAGTGTATAAGGTGGATAATTACTCTCAGCATTGCTGAGTAGATGCCTGGTAGGTACATTCTGTTGGGAGTAGGTGAAGTGCAACAGTCAGATGGCAGTGCAGCTAGAGGCTAAATGTGACAATCAAATGGCAGTGCAGCTAGAGGCTAAATGCAACAATCAAATGTTGCATCTAATGTTATCTCCCACAGGAACAGTTCCTCTTCCTTTGAAGCACGCTTGGTATTCTTGCTGCATTTGAGCCTTCACTGGGGGTTATTTTTCTTCAATCCATGTTAATTTAAAAGTGTGTTTCACCCAGATATCTTGACATTTGCTGTTCTCTTTCCATATTACGTATTCACCAAACCCAACCAGGGCCAAAACTCTACAGGTCACCATTGCCTCCTCCCATAGGTTAGATATAAACAATTCATCGTTTTGATCGGGTGCAGCATAAACTGTGGGTCTTTACAATTCTTGACACACTACTTGTCATCTTTATCCATTAGCACCAGTCATACTCCATCAACCTGCAACAAGATCTACACTCGGCATAAAGCTAGATTGACTAAGCAATGTCAATCTAACAACAACATTTCTTGCAGTACTGGTAACTTGGATGCCCCTGATGCACAGGGGACTAAGGAACAGAAGACATAGCGCTCATGTCGTTGTACCACATATTATTAAATCCTGGATGGTAAGCAGTCACCATTGCATTTAAACCAAGGCCTTACAGTTTATTATACAGTTGTATGGTGCCTGATTCCCTTTTTAGTTTTTAGTCTGTGCAAATTCGCTTTGGAATTCGTTGTTGATAGTGGTGCTGTGGACAATGGTTCATAGTGTTTTGTAGTTGGCCCCCATCAATTTCAGCTACTTACACACACCTATTTCTAGTCGCAGGAGGATAGATCAGGGGCAACGCACTCGCTTTGGAAGCAAGACGACACAGAGCAACACACATTCGATCCACGGGTCCATGCTTAGAAACCTCTGGGTATTAAGTGCGTTTAATTATAACCCTCCTTTTTATATCTTCAACCAATATAAAATTATTGCTGATCATGTATAATGTCAATCCACTCAGGAAGCTGAAAAGAAACTTACAAGTATAAATATTACACATTCATAATAAGAATAGTGTTGTATCTTGTTCCGGATACTAGTGTTGTACATATTTGGCTGTGCATGGTAACAAATATGTATGTCGGTGGCAATCATAGTATTCATGAAAACAGGTAAATACTTTGAAAACGTGAAATGTGTTGAGAAATAGCAGCTTTGTGTTAATGAGGTAGGTGTGTGGATAGGGTAAGGGATGAAGAAAAAGGTATTATGTATATATATATATATTGAGTAAAAAAACTTTGTAAACGGGACGTTATGGTTAAGTTACGCTAATAAAAACCTATGAAATTCAATGAACAAACTTTGTTAAAAGGGACGTTATGGTTAAGTTGCGCTACTAAAAATCTATCAAATTCAGAAAAAAACGTTGTTAAAGGGACGTTATGGTTCAAAGTAAAACTGAAAAACCCCTGAAATTCGGCAGTTATGGTAAGATAAGCAACAATAACTCGTGCCACCGTGCACTGCTAACAATAACACCCAGGACATCAAAGATGACATCACAAATGTCATTGATGACATCACTGATGACATCACATGTGCATTTACTTTTCATGAAAACTCTGTAGGAGGGATTCTTATAATGTTGACCAAAAAGTGTCAAGGATCATTTGAATAAATATCATGAGCTAATAAGTGCATTAAGCAATGCATTCATATAAATAGCATTCTATTATGAAGTTCTATCCAGTATACTAAGCAACTCATGCAGAAACTTAGGCAGTGTGTGCAGTACACATGATGAAGGTGCAATATTCATAATCTTGACATGTAGAATAATGAAATGATAACTGCTTTCTTATTAGAGTTGTGCGTACTGTGAAACATGCAATAAGTAGCTAATAAAACCCACTTAATACATAATTACACTTAATACAGACAAAACACAAAGAGACAACAACACATATAAATATGAGTATATACAGGGACAGAGAAGTTAGCAAAAAAGCAGAAGTAGTAGCAGAAAGAGTTCATAACCTAACTGATTATCTTTATTCAGAGAAATGATTGCTCTGTTTCAAAGCTGCTACTTACTGTATGTATGGGTATCAAATGATGTCAGTGAACCCTAAGGAAAGGAGTGTGAATACAATGTATACAAATATGAGCATATACAGGGAAGGTATAGTAATACAAATAAAACTATGAGAAAATGCTGATAACTCTAATGATTATCTTCATGCACAGAAAGGATTGCTCTCTTTCAAGCCTGTGTCTTCCGCTATATATATGTTTCATATGATATGACTTGACCCTAAGTCTACAAATATAGTACTTTTTGAATTTTTACTTCCTAACTGTTACTGAAGAAAACTATGTGGCTTAGATATGTCAGTAAAGGAAAAAAAGGGAGAGCCAGCCATGTGATGTCATCAGTGATGTCATCAATGACATTTGTGATGTCATCTTTGATGTCCTGGGTGTTAGTGTTAGCAGGGCACGGTGGCGCAAGTTATGGTTGCTTATCTTACCATAACTGCCGAATTTCAGGGGTTCTTCGGTTTTACTTTGAACCATAACGTCCCTTTAACAAAGTTTTTTTACTGAATTTCATAGGTTTTTATTAGCGCAACATAAGCATAACGTCCCTTTAACAAAGTTTTTTACTGAATTTCATAGATTTTTATTAGCGCAACTTAACCATAATGACCCGTTAACAAAGTTTTTTTACTGAATTTCATAGGTTTTTAGTAGCGCTTTTTTCATTAGCACGCAGACAATATACAAAGATGGAGTGTAAAAAGCAATTTCTCAGGGATGGCTTTACACAGAATGTTGCAAAGTAAGAATTTATGCTCGTTCACAGTGAAGGTCAGATGCTTCAATTTTTTGCTCGTGGGCTGGAGTGGCCCACGACTCGCACTATAAGGTTCTATTGTTTTTTTACCTTGACAGACAGGGATCGTGCCAAAAGACTTCTTTTGAAGGAGGGGTGCAAAAACGAGACGATAAGGATGAAATTTCTGAAACAAAACCGCTTTTATATATTATATCACTATGAGAAAGATCGTTGGCACAGACAGAGTCGTATTTAGGGACTGCATTACGCGTAGACAATGGAAAATGCCAATATAATGTAAGCAACCCTTTAAATTATTTTATACCGGAATATAATAACAATAGCGTGGCCTTAAAGCCCGGTTAAGTTGTACTTGTTCGTTCAATGTGGCATATTGTTTTGTACCGCACACTATCACCACCAAAGTGGTCCGCTGGCGCAGAGACGGCTCTGTAAAAGGCAGAGGAGAGAGGGTGGGTTAGTGGGAATAACATACTCCGTTGCACTATCCTCGCTAGCAAATAGTTTCACGCCCTAATAAATAAAATGAATATTTTTAATGAAGATCGGCTCGTGATACTAATTCATGTTTTTAAAACATGTCAATGCCACAATTTTCAGACCCTGGCCGACGCATTTTTTAACTGCCAGGTGCAGCTCCTAGTAAACAACTTCATGACCCTCACCACTTTATGGGACAATCGCCAAGGACCAATATGCCCTTACGTGGTATTAGCGGCTAGAAGCAACAAACTAACCGTTATGGTGGTCTAATGCTTCATTGTTGGAACAGCCTTCCGATTATCAGTGCGACCACAGTCCTTATTTTATCATAAACCAACACCCTGTGTAACGCAAGGTACAGCGCGTGACTCAAGATGAACTTTTGCAGATCGACAGCAAAGACAAATGCAAATTGCTGAATATTCTCTAAACATTTGATGTCAAATAAATGTACTTTACAAAATGTACAATCTTGCTGTTTGCTTTTAAATCACAGTTTCATATTCCGAATTGTGGCGTGCTGTGTTGTGAGATGATCTGTGTTGTTTTCTGGATTCTGTATGAAGTCGCGTAGGAGCAGTGTTGGCAACTCCTTAGTAAGAAAAGTAGCTATTTGCCATCATAAAAGTAGCTAGAAGTAGCTAAATGACATCATAACCTAATTTGCATAATTCACCAGGTGCATGATGGGTGATTGCCGAGGGCATGGTTGTTATAGCCTCTCATTGAGGTCACCCCTTTTTTGTAATGAAAGTCGCGAATGCACAGATGCAAACTCATTACATCCATATGCATACATTCACATGCACATGCACTAGTATTTAAATACACCCCACAATGATTAGGTTGTTCTGTTGTTGCTTCTTAAACGTGTACTGCCATTTTTAATATGCTAGTATTTTATAATCCATAATGCCTCGTTGTTGGAACAGCCTTCCGATTATCAGTGCGACCATAGTGCTTCTTTTATCATGAACCAACACCCTGTGTAGCGCAAAGGAACAGCGCGTGAGTCAAGATTAACTTTTGCGGATCGACAGCAAAGACAAATGCAAATCGCTGAATATTCTCTAAACATTTGATGTCAAATAAATGTACTTTATGAAATTTACAATCTTGCTGTTTGCTTTTAAATCACAGTTTCATATTCTGAATTGTGGCACGCTGTGTTGTGAGATGATGGGTGTTGTTTTCCGGGTTCTGTGTAAAGTTGCGTAGGACTGGAGACGACTGGGCACATTTGGCTACACACCCTGTAACATCACGGAGAGAGACGGGGAATATGAATGCTTTGATAATGTCAGGTTTAGGGGCGGGAGATATGATTTAGTGTTGCAAAAACAGGTCAGCCAGGTCGATGGGGCAAGTGATAGGATTATCACATAATGTCCGTGCACAGCAGCCTGATTTATCGTTTGTTTAGTGGACAAAAAGTCGGGTAAGGCCCATAGGAAATTGTAATGTCAGCGGACATAAGGAGGGTTCTTAGAACACTTTCAACCTGACGATGAACAATACGAATAGCGTTCTCAGAACACCCCCATTTTGTTTAATTGCAAACATGTCTGCACCGCGAGTGTTCTTAGAACACATTCAACTTGCCAGAGTACAATACGGACAGCATCCTCAGGACACCCCCATTTTGTTTATGTACCAACATTTAAGGACACTGCAAGTGTCCTTAGCTCAATTTTAGCTTGCTTACAAACAAAACGGACACATACTCTGGCCTCGGAACACCGCACCATTTAGTTTATATAGAAAATTTCAGAACAGCCGCGTTGTCCGCAGACAAATTGAACACAATAAAACCGTCTAGCACATAAAAAAAAACAGAACATTGAACCTATCTCATACTCCCCCACCCTCCCGAAACACTCTTACACACCAACACACTCCACTAAACACAATTTTTAGTCCAAGTACCACCGCGCTGTCCGGGGTCATCGCGAATGCAAGATGGCGGGCGCCACAAAAAATCTGACGTGCTTCATGCACCACGCTGTCCAATCAGCGAACATGTTGCATGTCCGCGGACATCATGCAAGCCACTTGGCCAATCGGGGCGCTGTCCGCGGAGCGAACAGGGAAGTCCGTCCATGGAGCGAACGGAGATATCACTAATTTTTGTGCCATACATTCTGATCATTTGAAAAAATATTACTGGACGGATTTACAGCAAATTTGCAAAAGCACGCTTTCGGGACCAAGCCCCCGCTCCTGCCGCAAATTTGGTGTAAATTCGTCCAGGGGTTTGGGGTGTAGGCGTGCGCAAAGTTTTTTCCCATTATGTCTATGGGAAAAAACAAAAGTTTGGGACCCCCCTATAACTTTGCCCCCCCTGGACCAAACCTCTCCAAACTTTGCAACAAAATTCAGAGTGGGCCATATACTTTTTTTGCAAATTTTGGTGAGATTTCGTCCAGAGGGATCGAAGTTATAAGCCACCCAAAAAATGCTCTTCCTATGGAAACACCAACTTAACCATAACTACATGGACGCTAACGCGTCCATGTAACTCACAACAAAAAACACTTTGTTGAGGGGACGTTATGGTTAAGTTGCCCTACCAAAAACCTGTGTACTTCATAAAAAAAATGTCTACCTCCCCATTATGGTTCAAATTAAAACCAAAAAAACCCTGAAATTCACCAGTTAAGGTAATAAGCCCCCATACCTGCCATCACCACTGTGCACTGCTAACACTAACACCCCGAACATGAAAGATGGCATCAAAAATGTTATTGATGACATCACTGACCTCATCACATGTTTAGCCCCTTTGTTTTCGTTCCCTGCCACATATACATATGTATATTCAGTAAAAAACTTTGTTAAAGGGATGTTATACTTCACACTGAAACCAAAAAACACTGCACATTCCCCCATTATGGTAAGCTCAGCAACCATAACTCGCAGCATCTACGTGCATTGCTAAGACTAACACCCAGGACATCAAATATGACATCACAAATATCATTGATGAAATCACTGATGACATCACATGCCTGCCTCAGTTATTTTGGTGCATTCACAAATCTAGGCCAGGTGGTTTTATTCACTGACAATCACAATATAAAAATTAAAAAGGAGTTGTATATCAAAACGGTAACCTTGTTGTGTGTTCTTAAAGTACTTTCCTTAGGGTCTGGTCTGAGCTCATGATGCACATGCATGGGGCAATAGCAGGCCTCAAACTCACAATTAATTTGTATAAAGGAAGATAAACTTTCTGATGATGCTGTTTCTTTCTTCCTTACTTGAGTTTCCCTGTATATGCCTCTGATTTATATGCATTGGGTCTTCATATGTATTGTTTTTACTAGCACAAGTGTGTATTAAGTCTTGAATTGTTAGCTAGTTATTACATAAATGAAACAGAATGCAACAAAATCCAACAGCAAATTCCTCAAAGAAAAGAAAAGAAGCTAAACTTTCAGCAATTACCGCAAACAAAGAATAACCTATTAGGGAATGTAAACCAGGGCTGTCGGCAAAGAAGGCACAGAAATTCCGAAAAAAAGGGCTCAGATACAGAACTCGCTGGTCCATTCACATTTGAAAATGAAAGTGGGGTAAGTTGCTATGCAAATGTAGCAATGAATATTCTATTTCAATTGCCACCAATTGTTAGAAATATTTACTTGCACAGTACAGACCAATTGTATTTGCAAATGTTAGTGCTTCATAGAAATGCAACAAGCAATCCTGACAACACCTACAGTGTTCAGAGAATACGGCAAGAATTGGACGACTGTGCTGGAATGGTGAGATTCACTCTGAACTCACAAGAAGATCCAGAAGAATTTGTAATGTACTTAATATTAGTATTGGAAAACAAAAGCAGACCTGTAAATGAAATCTTCCAGGTTTCATACATGTGGAAACATACATGCACTCTCTGTAGCAATGTGATACATGAAAAATCCCACATGAGCGATTTGTGTATGTTTCCAAACCAAATTGTGAAAGCATTCAATTTCAGCAACTTGTACAGAATGCAAACCATGGCAGATTATGTACTATTTGCAATTCAGAAAAAGGCTCCACCTTACTGATACAATCACATAGTGCCTACATCATTCTTATGCTTCTACGTTATAATGCAGATGGTACCAAAAACAACTGCAAACTGACTGGATTCACACACGGTCAAGTGTCACTTGGAAAGAAAACCTTTACAACAATAGGTATAATCTACCATGCAGGAACTACAACCAATGCAGGTCACTACACTGCATACATTAAAAAGAAATGTGGATGGTTCAAATGTAATGATAGCACCATTGCTCTAAAGCAAAGATTGCCAGATAATCTTACAAATGTGTATTTAATCTTCTTAAAGCCAAAATTTAATAAATAATGTGTACTTCAAGATTGCCAAAAAATTATGTGAACGACTACAAAAAGTTAGAATACGCCAATAGGTATCTAACTGCCCAAGAGGATATAACAATGACACAAATAAATGGATATCACAGATTTGTAGGAACAAATGCACAGTTGCAATACAACTACAGGTATGTAACTATCGTTAAAAATCGGAAGGAAGGCAACAAACATAACATTAATCAGAAAGATGAAGGGAACAGTATAAAACAACGACACAAATAAATGAATATCACAGATCTGTAGAAACAAATGCACAGTTACAATACGCCTAAAGGTATGTAACTGTTGTTAAAAATCGGCAGGAAGGCAACAAACATAACATTAATCAGAAACGATGAAGGAAACACTCAAAGGAAACAAGGAAGTAGTTAGTACCCTAGCAAAAGAAGTTTTTTTTTTAATCCAACAAGGATTTTATTTCCCCAGACCCAAGGATTAGAAAAGCAAACACAGAAACTGAGCACAATGCACAGTACAAAAAAGGTAAACTGTCTATTATGCAATCTAGTACGTTTTCATAAAATGCAAAGACTAACATACCTTTTTTTTATCACAGAAATTAAAAAAGGGATACTTCCGCGAAGTACGAAAAGCATTTAAAAAGTATATGTGGATTCTGAACAAAGTAAGGAGTAAGTATATTGGCAGTCATTTTCCACACATGCAAATCTACATGTCTAATCTATGGTAGTAATATGCTGCAGTGGCTGGAGGCTGGCCCTTGCATCTTCAGTGTCTAATCTACGACCTATGCCTTACGACCAAAGTACAAAGAGTATACTTCATAGCCACAACCATTGCTGCATATCAAAACCATGGTCCTTGTAAATTAGCTACTTATAAATGTACTGTTGGGACCATCGTCTGCAGCCATGCAGCCAAGACATTAGGGCTTGCACACAACTAGCGCATTACACCACTCCCATATTCACTTATAACTACACTGCTTATGACTTCAGTCTAGGTGTGCACGGGCTTTGGGCATGCAGTCAAGACTCTGGGTCTTGGCCAGAAACACCACAGCATATCAGAACCATTGTGCCTTCTCATTTCACTATATACAAAGTTGGTTTTGGGAGCATGGCCTTTAGCCATGCTTCCAAAATGCTACGCCCTCCCCACAACCATCTTAATGATGTTGCATAGTACAAGTGTACCAATAGCTGTGATATGTTGCAGTAGTTTGTAGCCACAAGCTACAGAAGAGAGTTTGAGGCCATAGAATTATCAATGTTTGGGTGTACAGTATGTAAAATGCACAGTTGCTTACAACTGCAGTTCTTATTACTTTGTTCAAATACTGTGCGTCATTGCCACTACTACCACAACTTATGACATCTATTGTGGCATATAAGTAAACTATATACAAATGTGCTTTTGGGGGAATGGCCTTCGGCCATATACACATGATTGCAGCCCCTTCCCACAGCCGCCTGAGTGATGCATTACCACACCATATCACACCCATTGTGCCTTGTAAGTACAACTACATACAACTGTTCTGTTTGGTGCACAGCCTGCGGCCATGCACTCATGACTGCAGACCCTCCCCTCAGCCACTGGACTGATTTTGAATATTAGGGGTGTCTCTGTAGCCCTGAAATGCTTCACTGTTTGTGGGCAGGGCCTAAAATCTAAGGTGTATATTCATACATTTCAATATATCGTTGTGAAGTAGCTTATAACTGCAGTGCTTACAAGTTTCCTTTTGGGTACTTTGGTGTATGGCATACAGCCTGCAACCATGCACCCAAAAGTACACATGTTGGCCAAAAGTACTGCACTAGATAAAACCCATGTGGGCTTGTAAGTGAAGAGGTTATAGCTTTGTTGTTGGGTGCATGGCCTCAGGTCATGCACTCAAGACTGCACACACTGCCCACAACCAGGCAATCAATACGCATTACTATGGGAGTATCCATGGGTGTGACATGCTGCAGTGTGTGTGGCCAGGGCCTAGAGTTTTGGAAATAAGCCCTTCGGCCTTCAGCCAACAGCCATGCATCCAAGACTCTAGGCCCTGGCCACAACCACTGTAGCATGTGACACCCATGGCGGCGTACTAATCAATACAATACCCATAGGAAAAAGTAATGCAATTACGGCATGTTGGCAATTTCAATGTTCGCTAACACTATACGTCTCCTTACAACAGTAACAAGTTTCCTGTGCACTGCATGGACTGAAATGCTACCGTTATTACACCCCTCATTTTCTGTGTGTACAAGGTGACCATAGGAAATACATCATGAAGAGGTTCTAACTTTGTTATTGGGTGCATGGCCTTCAGTCATGCACCCGAGAGTGCAGGGTCTCCCCACAACCGCCTCAGTGATGTGTGGTAGTGGGGTTTTTTCTATAAGTGTGGTATCCTTCACTGCTTCTGGCCAAAGCCTTCACTCCTAGCTGTATGTCCATAGATATTAAATGGGATGGGTGTGCAGTGGCTTGCCTTCGGCCATACACCCAGGACTGCACACACTCCCCAATTGATACGCAATACTACGGGTGTATCCATGGGTGTGACATGCTACGGTGGTTGTGGCCAGTGCCTATAGTCTTGAAAGTAACGCCTTCGGCCTTCGGCCGACGGCCATGCATCCAAGACTCTAGGCCCTGGCCACAACCACTGTAGCATGTCACACCCATGGTGGCATATTAATGAATATAATAATACCCATAGGATAAAGTATTGCAGTTATGGCATGTTGTCAATTTCAATGTTCTCTACCACTAAACGTCTCCTTACAACAGTAACAAGTTTCCTGTGCACTGCATGGACTGAAATACTACCGTTATTACACCGCTCATTTTCTGTGCGTACAAGGTGGCCATAGGAAATACATTGTGAAGACCGACCCCCAGAACAAATGCATTGATCACCCATGTCTTACTGTCTCAACCTGTCCCAGCGCTCTGTGACATAGCAAAATAGTTTTATAAATATAGCATGTGTACGCTGGTTGTTGCTCTGCTATCGGCGGATCCAAGATGTCGGCCACAGCCAAGCAATCTGACGCAGAACACGTCTCACAGCAGCCAATCGGCAGGGACGTTGCGTGTCCACGGTCATGACGCAAGCCCATTAGCCAATCACTGAACAGGGAAGTGTGACCGCGGAGCGGACATAGATATCACTTATTTTTTGAGACATACTTTTTGGTCGTTTTAAAGAAAAATACTGCACAGATTGTCACCAAATTTACAAAAGCACGCTTTCTGGACCAAGCTCCTATACCTGCCACAAATTTCATGAAAATACGTCCAGCGGTTTCACCTGTAGCCGTACGCAAAATTTTTCCCCCATTCAGTCTATGGGAAAAAAGACGTTTTGGAACCCCCCCTATAACTTTTCCCCCCCTGGACCAAACATCACCAAACTTTGAAAAAATATTCAGAGTGGCCAATATACTTTTTTTTGCAAAGTTTGGTGAGGATTCGTCCAGGGGGAGCGGAGTTATAAGCCGCCCAAAAAGTGCTCTACCAATGGAAACAGTAACTTAACCATAACTACACGGCCACTAGTGTGGCCGTGTAATATACACACTTACATACAAATATATATTTTTTGTTAGTCACCTTTTGTTAGTGTAAATGGGACATTTGTATTTCTTAGAACATCGTCAGAATTACTGAGCAAATGTTATTAAGCCATGGGTGTTGTCAATGCAGTAGGTGAAGGTGTAGGGTGGACGGTACAGGAAGCCGACGGACATCTGAGATGTGCACTCAATAGCATAGCTCCTTCACTTTAACTGCAAATAGAGTTTCATATATGATCATATAGGGGCCGTTATATCTAGGCTCACTCCATCTACAAACGAAAGTACTTACATATATTAACTCTGCCGGGAACAGTTAAATAGGGGGCAAGCTCGCCGAATCTAGTGCAGCGCTGGTGTCTTCTTCAGTCCGTCAAGGAACAATCTGTTGAGAGATAATTTTGAAGTCTCCAATTTTTAAAGAGTTCAGCCAAGTTGTTGGATGCCGCAGAGACATGGGCTTGGATGAGGGCTCTATTCTTGGTGTGGACTGAGAGCCGATATTGCTTTTGCTTTTGGAGCAGGTGGCAGGCCACTTTGTCAGAGGAAGTACAGGAAGCACACCATTTCCTCTCAGGTACCCTGCACTTGCGTTTAATGGTGACAAGGTCTGAGTCGTACCAGGAATTGCACTTGGCTTTGGGCTTGAAGCGGATCCTCATGACAGGGGCAAGAACTTCAAGAGTATCAGATAAAGCAGAGTGGAGCATAGAAAGGGCTGTGTCAGGGTGTGAGTAAGCTGAAGGGGTAGTGGGTGAGAAAGTGGCAGCAAAAGCTTCAACTGACACGTGTTATGAAGGACAATTGAACAACTTGTCCATTTGTGAGTGTACTTTCGCATTTCACACCTGTAGCACATGTGATTGTGTGGTGCGATGAGGCAGGTGACATGGACATTTGGTGTGCTGGCTGACACTGCTATGTGGGTGTGTGCTGTGTTATTATCTTTCTGTTCATCAGGTGGTGTGTGTCTGCTAAAATGTGTTTTTGCTACATGTTTCAAATCTGCTGTGGTGCATTAAGGTACGTGTTGTTTTCTTGTTTATGTTTGTTCAGATTGGCTGCTGCGATACTTGCACTGGATAGATCTCTAAGTTGCAGGCATGCATGTCAAGGGCTTGCACTCAGACATGCTCTAACTGTGTTTATGCATGCACAAAACAAACAACATAGCTGTCCTCTTATACTTAGTGAATGTGCATGTAGTGCTATGGACTTAATCATGGCAACCATTCCAATTTCCACTCCATATCCTGCACATTTTCCATTTCATGGTGTTTTATCATTTAAGGAGCACAGGTAAGTGGTATTTGAGATGGAAATAAGTATGCTATGCACACAGCCACAGGTGATGTATGTTAGACATGCCCACCAAATTCAGTAGTGCTCAGGGCCTAGTAGTTGTACTAACCCAGCAACCAGGTACACTATGCTGTTTCAAGCCTCCCTCCACCAATTCAATAGTGCTCATGGCCAAGTAGTTGTACTCACCCATCAGGCAGATACACTATGCTGTTTTATGTTCCCCCACCCCCCAATTCAAGAGTGCTCATGGCCTAGTAGTTGTACTCACCCAGCAGCCAGGTACTCTGTCTACCGTGACGTGACATGTACCGAGGCAGTGTGGAGTTGTGCAGCACCATGGAGTCATGGGTTGAACTGGGAGACATGGAACAGAAACGCGTGATGATGAGGCTGGCCTCACACATCATCTGTACGTCCAGCGAATTATACAGTTTTCAGTTGTGGTACACAACCTCCACAGCATGCCTGGTCACCAGCTCCACATGTGTGCAGTCCAAGGCACCAATGATGTTAGGCATGCCTGCAAGGTCATGGAAAGCTATTTTTGTGCCATTTACCTGGTCAGCAGCCCTGGGTTGGCTGATGTGGTCTTGTACGTGACACAGGAGCACATTAATCACCTGGAATAGCACATGGGAAAAACAGGGCTGCAAGATCTCATGCAGCTCACCAACAGCGTCCTGTTATATGCCTGTGGCTAGAAAGTGTAGCACAGACATTACATTCAGCAAGGGGGTGTGTGGCTGTGAGGATATTGATTAGGCTGACCAGGTCATCCTGGATCATGTCCACTATTGAGTTGGCGGTGTCCATGTCTAGCCAGTACAGGGTTTGGATCTGACATTGGCTGAGGTTGAATGGTGTGGCCCTTAAGCAAGGGATTGGTGGCTGCCTGCAGGCTGCAACTTGCTGGACATTGGGGATTTTTGCTGGGCCGTGACAGCCCTCCTTCACCTCAAGTGCCTCTGCTGCATCCTCAGCCTCCCTGCCTCTTCAAGTAATAGCTCTGCAGACAGGGCCTCCAGCTCCAGTATAGCAACAGCTACTGCTAGCATTGTGGTGTTGGAAGGGGTGTGGGGTGTGGGGTGTGGGGGTGGTCCTTTTGTGCTGTGGTACAGCCCATTGGGACAACCTGTGCGATTATGAGCACCTGTGTCATGTTTCTATACACCGGAATCCACTTAATGCTTGGTCCGCGATGCTGGTGTTTCCAGCATCAGTTTCACATTGTTACCGGCATGTCCATGCCAGTGATTGAGTGTCCACGCACCACGGAATGTGCACTTACTAACGCCATGCAGGTATCTCAGGCAGAGCAGCCGCGTCTCTCAGCAGGTACTGGCAACAGTGTTGCTGGATGCAGTGGTTCACTTGTGATGCTGGTGTTATCGGCTTCGCAACTCAGACTATACAAGTCCGTAAAAAAGTGCTGGTACGGATCTACTAGTAACGCTATTTCCGGACTGGCATACTTGTAATGAGGCGCATGGTATTTTCTATCTCAGTCATGGCTGCTAGGGACAATTCTCACCCAAGTGCTAAATTCCGTTCTCCTTAGATCCCTTCATCTCTTTTGCTATATTTTGGCACTTTGAACTTTTCATTTTTATATGTGATTTACTTTTGTGTTCTTTGGATATGGTGTTTTTAGACAAACTCCATAGGCAGCATCTTTTTCTTGAGTGTCAGACAGCACCTTCAGTGCAGTGGCACAGGGGTTTGTTTCAGACTCCCCAAGGTGTAAATACCTTCTCTGGGACTGACTACCATCTCCCAGAGCATGTGAAGTTAAATTGACTTTACTAGTCCTGTTAAATTCATAGACCCAGCACACACTATATTCCTATAGAGTGCTGGAGAGGTTGCTTAGCATGTCCTGTGTCTAAACACTCATGTAACATTCAAATGTTACCATTTCCAATTGAAATGGCGGGTGGCAGTGGTTTTAGAATAAACTACCATTATTTTTCCGGACCGGGAACACTGGTAGCTAAAAATCGGGTCAGCCATTTTTTCAATATGGCAACAGACTCCATCTTTTTTCACCATTTCTTTTAGGAAAGGTCCTTCTTGTGTTTAACTCTGCGCACCAAACCACCCCCCTCTGGTGCCTTAGTGTCTGGAGTAGACAGGATGTGAGGGAGGTGCCCGAAACTCCCTGTGCTTAGTCTCCTAGGAGACTTGAATGTACTCTGGCGTGATTAACTGGCTGACTGTCCGGCAAGGACAGCCACCCTGCTGGGTGAGTGGCAGCTGGGCTGGGATGAATGGGAGAACACTGTTTAAAAGGTGGGTCTCCGGGACTGGAAGGCAGAGTAGACCACTGGAACAAAAGAACCGAAGACGAGCTGAAGGAAGATGACTGCTGCAACTCCTGGACTGTTGGTTTGGCCGGTGAAGCCCTGCTGCACATTTGAATTGCCTGTAACTCCATCGACAGAGATGCTCCTTCAAGGATGACTTGTTCCCTTGAACTGGTGGGAACAACCAACTCATAAGCCACTTGGACACCGTCTCCATACTGGTCAAATTTTCTTCAGAGTGCTGTTGAAATCCAGATAGTCAGTGAGAAGGCTACCAGTTTGTGAGCTTTATGGCACTCACACCTTAAACTGACACTTAACCAAGCTTGTGGCCTCTTCCTTGGGTAGTGCAGGAACATCCCGACATCCTCCTTATTGTCCCTATGACTGATGCTCATGAACAGCGAGATTTGCAGGAACTGCCAGGTACAACTGCCTCAGCTACATCATATCTAAGGTACTGTGCAAACGCAGTGTGGAACTCGTTTCTGCCTCTGTGAAAGTTTGTGAAACTTTCCAAACTTTGGGGACTCGTTCGCTCCTAAACCGACATATAACTCTTTTTCTGGCAAACTACTTCCTCGAACATTGGAAAAGACTTCACCATTTACTACCAGAACTGTGCTATCCTATCCAAGACTCTGAACCATTGACTTTGGCCCAGGCCTATTTAATTGAATTGCTGGTTGTAGTGAACTGAAACTATTTGCCCTGCCTATGAAAGTAATTAGGCTTTAACTTATTTTAACCTTGTCTTTGCTCCCACTTCAGGGAAGCTTAACTTGTTCAGAAACATATTGGTTGTGTGCTGTAGTATATATGTGTGTGTGATATTGAGCTGCTTTCTTACTAGTGGAATGTTTTCCAACTGACTGTGTAAATAAATGTATATTCTTTTACCAAGAAACCTTGAATAGTGTCTGTTTGAACTACTCTGATTGCAAGTCCCTTGTGTAACATCTTGTACTGTTCACATTACTCTTGAGATAAGCCTGGCTGCTCAGCCACTGCTACCACATAACTGTGTAGTACAGGCGTTTACCAAAGGTGAAATTGTGCATACACTTGTAGTCTTAATTGGGTGTAGTGTTCCCAAAGGGTACTGCATGTAATTCTGCCTAACACTGGGTATTTATGGTACATTTACAATGAGTGGTCCTCCAAGTGGGTCTTGGCTTCCTGTAAGCGACGGTTGACTGTCCTCAGGAGTGTCTTTGGTTTGTTGAGCTTTAATTTCTTCCTCTTGCTGGTGTTCATTGTCTAACATGTGTTTTTACTGTTTGAAATTGTCAACTGTTATACTGCTTTGATTTGCTTTAAATGCAGCATCAAATGAGTCAGTCACTAATAAGTATTTTTCTTTTCTCCAAGGTTTAGAAAAGTGTAGTAGGGCCATAGGATACATTTCCCTATGGTGTGGAGTTTTACATGATAACTTTACATGATTAATTAGAATGGGTTTGGTTAGTTTTACTAGGCTTCCATCACAAGTTGAAACTGAATATTTGCCAGTTGTCTCATTTGATGTGACATTGTTTTTGTAGGTGTAGTTTTGGGCAATGTTGTAGAAACACATGTTTTTCAAAGTAGTCTTTCTGTTTGGGTAGTATGTGTCATGTATTTTCTTTTAAATGTCCTGGCTATTGGGATCATTTGTGGCTATGTTTTCTATCTCTTGGTAGCATTTTAGTTCTCTTTTTCAGATGAGGCTGGTCCAAGGTTCAGTGAGACAATGAGCAAAGATTTGCTATATAAGGCTGTAGCGGTAAAACGCTCTGCAGCTTTGTTGGATCCACATTCTCTATGGGAGAGTATTGTTATACCGAAGCTGTACAATTTCTTTGATAGTGTTTTGTCAGATGATATGTCATCCTAGAGGTTCTTTGGCTCTATTTTCTCAGATTTGGTGAGGTAGGCTGTGACATATCTTGCAACCGCAGGGGAATTGTCTGCAATGTATTGTATGTCTATGTCCACAAGTTTGCAATGATTGCATTGTAATCAATCATGTACTTGGATGCTTCATCGCTTTTAATGTTATTTTAGGGAAGTTGCCTTTTATGCTTTGTCTAACAGGAGACATCAGGCTATTTTCTTGTCCTTTTTTGCAAACTGGTCTATGGAAACCAAAGCAACATTTGCTATAGTATATCCCTTTGTTGTTACATCTACATTGGCAGTATTTGCCACATCGAAATGTAAGGGTCATCATCATTCTTTATGGCCTGTAAAGACGCTGCTGGGATCCTCAGCTCCAAAGGAGTATCCTTTGTGGGGACAGGAGCAGATGAAGATGATGGAGTGGAGGAAGTCAACCTGCTCTTACCTGAGAAAGGTATTGCCTTTCTCAGAGCTCTCTGGTTGGCCTTTTTGGTGTGGCTCCTCATGGAAGTAGTCCCATAGGAATACAAGCTAGTTTTCATGTGACTTAGTACATCTTTGCACTCAGTGCATCAAACCTTGCTTGCATGAACCTTTGGTACATTTTCAATGGTGGTGAAAAATTGACCCAACCAGGATTTATTCTGAGTACTGGTGACAGGGACTTCCTACACTTCATCCTCTTCTTCTTCTTCTTGATCCTTCTCTGTATCACTCTGCATGTTCCCCGCTTGGGGCCCTCCAGGTTGTTGAGGTGGTGGTGGCGTTGGTGGGGCTGGTTGCAAAACAAACTTAGCCATTGCAGATGCCATTCAAGCAGGTTTTCAGAGATTTGCAAATCAGATTTTCCACAGATGCTCTCTGCTGGACAGCCAGAATGAGAATGAGGACAAGTAAAGGTAAGTCTTGAATTCTTAGATATTTATTACATGCTTAACAGTACTCAAAACTCTGATAAGGTAGCATTCATTAATTTACTATCAAAAATTACAAGATAAAAAAAATTGTACCTTTTTGGTGCATGCTGCAGCAATTGCCAATGTGTATGTATTTTTAGGTTCCTGTATTAACAACAGCACTCCAATATAATGTTTTGTTTAGATGAGTACATTCTTTCTTAGATTAAGTAGTTCATGATAGGTCTCCCAATCACTCCTGACTTCTTGTTACCAATATTATAAACACAATCCCTTGTAGCGACTTTTCATCAAAATTAATTTCATATGTAATGTCATCAGTGATTTCATCTCTGATGTCCTGGGTGTTAATCTGAGCAGTGCACGGTGGTAGCACGAGTTATGGTTCTTAGCTTACCATAACTGGCTAATTTCTGAGGTTTTTCAGTTTTACTTGTAACAATAAAGTCCCTTTAACAAAGTTGAATTTCATAGGTTTGTATTAGTGCAACTTAACCATAACATTTCTTTAACAAAGTTTATTCAGTGAATTGCATGGGTTTTTGTAAGTGCAACTTATCCATAACATATTTTTGCACTGTGCATACATGCCCATACTAATAAAGACATGCTTACACTGAATCTACTTCCACACCTTCACCCTGTGCATAGAATCATCAACTGTGCATACACTTACAGACTTAGCATGCATCCACAAACTAAAAATATCCCCACATGATGTGCATATGCATATAAAGTGTATATATACACATGCTACTCAAGCACATACCACCACCAACATACTGTTCATAATCCCACATAATGCGCAAACATGCAGATATAAAGTCATACTGCACATACCCTTTGACACAACATTCACTCCCACAAAAGTGCACTCACCTTCACACTGTGCATACTTACATACAGTATGCCTATGCCAACCCACCCATATACACTTGCACACTGCATGTACACATATGCATTGTACATAGAGACACACACATTAGAGAGGTTATAGTTACCCGGGTAATCTGTTTACTGTATACTGTTACAAGTTTATTAGGTTTGCATAAACCATACATGCCAAATGGCATTTCAATGCAATCAAGTAGCAATTAAGTATACTCAAACATATCTGATATTGAATTAACAATATAACACATTCAAGCAACAATGATATACATGTACCATTTTGAAAGATTAAAGGAGCCCCCATGTGGTACAGCTCAATAGTCTAGTTTGTTTTCAGATGGGTATTCTTACATTAACTCATGTCCTTCACATGACAGAAGTATCAAAGTCTCAGTGAATCAATTGAAAATCACGAAACAAAATATGTACTATGTTGCACAGCAGAAGCGAATACTGTTTAATTTTACATGTCATCACTTGGAGTCTCAAATTTATAATGGGAAAGTCGCAGAGTCATGAACTATAATGCAAACAAAAACAAAGAAATGCTTTACGGATTACATATGCATTGCAAGGGGAACATGTGATGGCTCTGTGGAAAACTATTACTATGAAGGGTCTTTTTCAAGAATTGATCAGTATATTTGAACAAAAAAAAAAAAACTATCCAAGTAGTCGTGAAAACACCCAGGAGTCCCCTCTATGCCTTAACAGCAGAGCTATGTTAATAAACGGTTTGTGGGAGCATGGGGGGTTTGATGATAAATGAGCCACCTATTTAGTCAAGTGTAAAGCTAGGGCCTAGGTGATGGCCAAGACTCCAAACACCAACATGATAAGCACCCATCTCTTTGTACCGGATGCTAAACATGTTTTTTTAAAAGATGTTTTCTTTGATGGATAGTCACACATGGACCAAGTCCATCCATCAAAGGAAGTATCATTTGGAAGATCACCCGAAACAGACATCGCAGTCAGGGTGAAGCTCTCCATGGAGGCCTAGTGAGGGACAGATTGATGGAATGTGGAGAACGGTGGAGTGAAGTGCTGATGCATAGACCAGCAGGTAAGTGAGAAGAAGAGGTGGTGGAGGGGGGAAGGGGTGAGCAGGCTTTTAAGCTAGTGGGGGTGTGCCTCCCGAGACCAGCCTGAGAGAGAGTAGCCATCAGCTGTCATGGAATGTGTGCTTATCCAAGCATTATTAGCCCCGTAGTCCAGAATGCTGCTTGGCTGACCCTGTCTGGTTCATTGGCATTTTCTTTTGTTTGTATTATTATTTTTTTGTTTGTATTATTATTCATCATTCTTTCTGCATATTCGCAGCCCCTTAGTTACATTGCACATCTAAGCAAGACATTTGTTATTTGCAGAACTTGACATTGACTGAATTTCAAAGATATACATTAAACCTTCCTATGGTAAAATAAATCAAACATTTTCCCCCACCTTTTCATTCTCTATTTTCCCATTATTCCTCTCCTGATGTTGTTGTTCCCATCTTGTGTAATGCAAGTGCCAAGGTCAATAATACAAATCAATCCAATGAGCCAAAAAATAAAGCACGAGATGTGAGAAAAATGAAAAGTTTATTACAACACAGCCTAGGCCGGCAAACTATCAAAAAGACTTTCAACATGGTGACAGAAAAAGGCTGATTTTGTAGTAAATAACAGAGGTAAAATGACAACAAATGTTACAGGTTAGTCTCACTTTCCAGGCCTCTGATTTGGCATATCTATACAGTACCTAACCTTATTGGCGTATTCTATCCTCGTGAGGGAAGCAAGACATCACTTTATTAATTAATTAGCATTGATATCATCTCCTTTCCCATGCTGCTGATAGAATGCTTCTCTTTTTTTGCATTGGCTAGATTTGGTACTTGATTGGCTGCTCCAGGAGGTGTATCTGTGTAGTGAGCATCTGAGTAGACTTCAACCAATCTCTGAGGGAGATGTGACAGTGTGACAAAAGAATTATAACATTTACATCTCTTCCCAAATACCTCATCTGTTGGCACTGTCTTGCCATTCCCATTACTGTGAACTGTTCATCGCCAGTCCAACTTGCAATTTCTTGTTGGAAACATTACTTGCTTCCCCTTCCTTCCTCCTGATTCCATGTGCCCTGCATCGTACCTTATGAGCTGGGGGCTTAAATGCTTGCAAACTTCATTCTCTTGCAATGATATGAATAGATATGTATGTAGCTTGCAATATTATAAACATATTCTTCACTAATATTGTGTATGTGCGCTGAGGGTCATTCATAGGTTTCCATGAAAGTCAATGGTACCCGAATATTGTTATTCTATGTGTGATGGTGTTTTTGTATGGCTCCTACATTTGTAATAAATAATAATAATAATTATTATTATTAATAATAATAACAATAATAATAATAATTGGATCTCTTTCAGTGAGGTTTTTCCCACAGAGGGCAGTGTTGCTCCTTGATCATTCTTTCTTAACAGGCATACTCTTCACTGCTTATTGTTCGATTCCTACCAACGTGTGACCTTAATTATGTTGCATTTTGATGCACTGACTGTAAAGACTGGTAGGGGGTGTCTGTACTTCCGCTCTCTATATGGTAGAGGAGAGGCACAGACAGCCCATCCAAGATTCTCTAGTACGGTAGCAATGGACGAGCAATTGTAACGCTCACCTGATTTCCACGGAGGCGCTGGGCTGGACTGAGCTGTCGCCGTGTCTTCTAGTGTGACTCGTAGATCTCGGCCTTCTCCTAGGGCTGGTCCCCTTCTCACGATGTACCGGACGTGTAGAGTGAGGTGTCTGCAGACGGAAGAACAAGGATTTAGGAACTGGATTGACTGAACTTCTCCTTCCTCAGTCCTCTTATTCGAACCAAGGGCGTGGCTTGCTCACCTTAGATATATTAAGGCCGGGCTCTCCATCCTGCGTCTTTGCAGGGGCGCAAGTACCAGTTACTTCACTGGTTCACTGACAATCCTCTTGATTGCAGAGGTTGATGCTGGAAGATACCGCCGTTTACCGCACGAGTGGTTTCTTGATAGTTATTGGAGCACCCTTAATTTAGTCCCTTGCTCAGTCTCAGGGTGTCAATATTGAAATTGTAGAGGAATGATGCGGCGAGCAGGTGAGTAGGAAAGATGACCGGTTGCTCTCACCCTTTCTAATGTCTCTCTTTGTCCTGCAGGTTTAGGTGCAATGGACGCTGAATAAGTGCCCAGGATCGTGCAAGCGCGTATGTACAAAAAAGATGAAGCGCGGTGCACGTACGTAAAATGAGTGCTGTTTGTTTCAAAAGCACGCCTTAATGTCTCTTTTGTCCTTGCAGATCGTTGATGCAGATAGCGTTGCTAGATGGATGCCGGGGAACGTGCGAGCGCGTAAGTAGAAAGTTTATGGTTGGTTTAGAATGCGCCTTAAAATGTCTCCCTTTGTTTTGCAGATGCCGGCATGCAGCGCTTCTTGAAGTTCAGAACGTGCGAAGCGCAGGTAAGCAATTCAAGAATGCAATGCTTAATCAAGTCCTTTTCTTTGCAGATGTCGATGGGGAGCCGAAGAAAGCGGCGGAAAGCTTTGGAAGATGCTGCCGAATTTGGTAAGTAAGAGCGCTGCTCTCGAATTGAATTCTGCTAACCTGTTGTTTTGTCTTGGCAGGTGCACCTGAGGATCGGATCTCTAGCAGGTAAGGAATTCGTTTTCACAGGAACTGGAGCTGAAGAATCTCAGGAAGACTGGAGCTGACACGGTGAGCGTCCTGCTGCAGATGCAGAATAACGCGAAGCACGTTTCATCAATCGGGTGTGGTTTAAATAGCCTTCTGTAGTGCTTAGGCGTCTTCTTCCACAGCCTCGCCCAGGTAAGAAAAGAGTTCCTGTGTTCTGATTCCAGGGAGTGGCTCCTGCCCCACCCAGACAGGAAAAGTAGTTCCAGGCAGAGGAGGATCAGAAGACCATCGAGCTGGTAAGTAAGCAGCATGGTCTGCTGCAGGTAGGTCCACCCAAGCACTCTTAAGCATTATGAGCCCGGTGCTTCCAGCGCCGGGACCGGTCATCTTTATGAGCCTGGTGCCACTGGCGCCAGGACAAGGTCCAAAAGGTCCGGATAGGGACTGGCTGGTACCCAGGATCAAGATTATGGGCCTGCTTCCAAGGATGTGAGGCAAGTCCTGACCCCTTGGAAGCAGGGATCATGACAGCAATCAAGACCTAGCTTCTCAGGAGGTGATGCAGGCTGGTTCTTAAGTACAGTGTAGTCCCCGAACCCCCGCACACTGTATTACTGAAAACACAGTATTTATATAATTAATATTCAAAGGTATGTACACGATCACAATAACGCACTTTGTACTCGGAAGTCAATAATGATAAATATATACAATTCTACAGTGGTACCACTAATGTTATCCAATCTTATTAAAGTGCATCAACTGTACGGTTAAAATGTCACACAGATTAATAATGAGGAAACGAGCAATAGAGATTGGCAGGAACGTAAGATGGTTGAAACAATATGCAGAATGCTGACCCCTACCACTAGGCATGGTTGTGTGTGGAGATCCCCCCACCTGGGCAACCTGTAAAATAAGATATATCGCACAAGCCCAGTCCATATGTTCAATAGTCTCACTTCTTCCTAATAAGGTTTTACCCCCCCAATGTACCTGGTGGAGTAGCGTTCTCTGACGATGCGTCAACCAATCCTTCTTGAGTGCTTCCCTTTCAGGCGGGAGCCACGGATCGTCGAGAGGTGTCGGGGAACTTGGCGTTCGGGTCAAGGAATCGACAGCCCTTCTTGAGTGTCCTCCTTTTAAGGCAGGAGTCACGGGTCATCGAACGTCCGACGGTGAACAGGGTGAACTACGGCAGGGAAGTGGCAACTTTGTTCCTAGCGGTGCTCGTCGATGACAGAGCGTTGGCGTCCTGCAAGGAAGAGGCGTGCGGGGCACCTCGGTGACGATAGTTCTGGACCGCAAAGAGATGATGAAGAACGGTGGCCCAGCAAGGGCATCGAGTCGTCGGCGTCTCTGTGGCCTTTGGGTGGCGGGAAACCCACCGGTGGATGCTCCTCGGCGCGTTGACGGTCAAGCCTTCTCCAACGGGAGACAAGCGGATGACGATGCAGGCGAGAGCGTCCGATGATCAATGGAAGTTCTTAGGCAAACGGGAGCACGGCGGCTCTGGTCGGCGACGGCGGTCATCGACAGTGGCGGACAACCATCTGAGTGCTTCTCCTTGGAGTTCCGCAGCAGTCCCCATATCGGGTCGGCAGCCTGTCGAAGGTCTGTCTACCAGGGAGCTTTGGCAAAGATCAGCTGTGCACGATGATCCCTCATAGCTCGGAAAGAGGGCGCCTTACCAGGCCCTCTCTGGTTCAGACCTTGGAGGCACAGCAGCTTTCAGATTGCGAAGGAGAGCAACAGCAATTCTTCTCGTCCAGCAGGGCTTCAAGGTCAAGCTTCAGTTACTCCAGTTACACGTCATAGTGGACTTCAGCTTCTGAACACGATTCCTAGCAGTGAGAGGTCTCCAGATATACTGTTGATCTCCCATTCATTCCGCTGGGACACACTCAAGCATCCAATCACGACTACGGGCATTCATGCAGGCAGGCAGCCAATCAGACACACAAGGTATTCAGGCCATTCACTTCTCTCCAGATACTCACAACAAGTTATGTGTATTGGGACAAGTACCGAGCCATTCAACACTCCAAGCTGCATTTATACCGGTTTCGGGCAGGGCTGTCTCAGTCATTGTGTCAACAACCAGATACTAGACAACCACAACACAGAATGCATAATCGTCACACACTCTATACACCCAGGTCCCACCCACAGGTGGTACCCACAACATACATCACCGAGAAGGCTCCAGCTAGTCTGCCCGGGCCTTCACAACAACACCATATATGGCATTTACACCCAACAGCCAGTGAGGGGGAAGGGACAGAGTCAGGGCTTCCCAGGACTTTGGGAAAACAAGGTAATGGGTAATAGAAAGCAAGAGGCCACAGGGACCATCTTGTTTTCCATCAGGAATCAACGGATCCCAATGGCAGGGCCGGCGTATCCCAAAATGGAGGATACTCCACGCACCTGTCAAGTTCAGCATGGAGCTGACACCAGCCCATACCCTGCTCTGAGGGCCACCCACAGGTGCCCAAAAACATACACTAGGGGCACAGGGTTGTACCCCCACCCATGGGTGCAATAAGGGTATCCCACGGGTCCGTTCACCAAACCAACAGAAAGAGAGCTGCAATGCCAGGAGTCCCACATGAACTCCTGCGCGGAGAAACATGACAGAACACACGATAAAAAGCAGTAAAGGACAAGTATACGGAGGCCCTGTCCCTCCGATGCATTTCCAGCATCACACTGACAAGGAACATAAATTGACAGGTTTGGGAACTCGGCTAAGCTTATGTGTTTTGACCAATCCGTGTTCAGTGTGTGTCCTTTAGCTCTGGGGTCTGATAATTTGTGTTGCTTTTTCATGACCTCACTAACACAATTTGGGCCTGGGAATGTGCTTGACCCCTTGACTTAAGCAATCACTGTGCATCATTCAGTCTTTCAGGTTGCAGCTTCGTATGTGTGTGCCTGTTTGCAAGGGTTTGGCTAACATTTTCCGTTGAGAGGGTGAGTGTTTTCTTGTTTCAGGGATGACTAACTGGGTCTTGAGGCCTGCATATGTTGTTAATTAGATTAGTGTAATTGCTCAAATTAATTTTCTATCATCATCAAATTAAGTTTATTTGGATAAAATACATTGAACATTATTCAATAACAATATTAAAACATTGTGATGAAACCAGATAAGACAAACAATCATACAATAAATTGTGAAATTGTGAGTGTTATGGTGAGCAGTGAATTACACAGCATCAAGAGCATTCATGTTCACATGATCAGTTAAGTTAGGACAGTATTCTTAAGGCATTTCTTTGCAGCACTCCATGCCCTCCTTAAATATCTTAAAAATGCCCATGCAACAAAGAGTGGCTGCACCTGTAATAAGAAGGTTAATTCTGGTTGACATTGAATAAATGTCACTTTTTTTTCAATATCGGGAGAATTGTTTGCCTTCTTAATTCCCCATAATATGGACAAAATAAAGTGCATAAGATGTTCATCTAATAGGTTAAAACCAGGACATATGGATTCCTGGGCACCACCCGCCCATCTTCCTGTATTTCCTGGAAACGCCAATAGAGCACAGCTGGCTCTGGTCACTATCAAACAATCTATTTGGTTACTGCTATGGGTCAAGCAGGGTTGCATGGAGTTTGCTTTCAACACTATTGCATGGTTCCTGTTTGAGGTCAAAGAAAACCCCAGTGATTCACATATTTCCTTATTTAAGGAAACAACAGGGGATCTTTCTCCAGGCTTCACTACACATTAATGCTCGAATAAGATCTTTTGTTATATTTGCTTTGGTATTTGAGCAAATGTTGAGCCAGTGTAGGAAAGGTGCCTGGTACCATTAATCAGCTATATGGTTTGTTTCAAACTCTGCGTGCACTGCAAAAGACCAGGCCGAAAGTAGTAAACCCAGGTCTTTCTTAAAAATGTGTTTTCTGCACTCTGTATTGATGCAACATTTTCATACCCTAAGAGTGCCCCCCATATTTCATTGCTGCTCTTGTTTGTGTGTTGTATACTTTCTTGATTAGATCAAGTGGTTTCCCCTCACACATTTGCATGAAGCGATATACTCCTTCCCCCCAATGCCTGGAACATCGAATTCCTTTGTTTATTTATGTGTGCTGAACACTTCCAATTCTCTGAGAATTCTCTTTCACCCTTGGTATTATGGAACCCTTGATCTATATCTTTGGCTTTTCTAGTTTCTTTTTCTGGCCGTCAGCACACACCGTGACGGTGGCCTTTGATGTGTTGATTTTCAAGTCTAGAGCATCCATAAAGTCTGTATACACATTGATAAATCGCTGCAGGGCATTCAATGTCTGGGTGATGATCACTGTGTCATCATCGTAGGCCAACAGAGGGAAAGGTTTGTTCCTGACCCATTGGTAATCTGCTCCTGAGGCACTCCGGGCCCTATAAATATTGTTTAAATATAGGGTGAACAGGACCTGTGCCAGGACACAGCTCTGGCACACTCCTGTGTTCACGTCAAAGAATCCAGTACACTGTCCCTGCCCCCCATAACAAACACATGCCTTTGTGTCTTGTTGTAACAGCTGCAAGACTCTCAGTAGCCCACCTGGACAACCTATGGAAACGAGCAACTGCCAAAGCTTGTCACTGTTAGCTTTGTGAAAGGTGATGCTTAGGTCCATGAATGCCTAGTAAATAGGTTCAGCCTTCAGGAACACTGATTTTACCCCTACCGGATACAGATTCAGGGTCTGATCACAGGTTCCCACACCCAGTGGACATTTGAGAGCACCATGTTGGTTGAGATCCATTCTTTAATCCTCCCCAATATGACATGCCCGGAAATCTTAAATGACGTGTCCAAAAGCAAAATAGGCCTATAAGCCTCTGGACATTTGCAATCACCCTTTTTTGAAATGGGGTAAATATAAGCATGTTTCCAGGAATGTGGGAAATTCTCTATCTGAAGAAATGCATTGAAATAGTTGGTCAACAGAGGGGCCCGCAGGTCTTTCTCCCATATGTAAAGGTCAGGAGGAACTGCATCTTGTCCCTGAGTGCGATTGCGTGCTTGTTGATCAATCGCTATTTGACCTCTTTCAAGGTGGAATTTGCCCCACACCACCCTCCCCAGGAGTCAGTGTACCCACATTGCCCTCATATAATAGTGTAAAGTGGTCCACCCAGGACTTTGCCACCACATGGGTTTCCCTCATATCTTGCCTGCAATTGTGAGAGGGACCTCTTGATACAAACTCCCATAATCTGTTTGAGTCCTTGTAAAAATGTCTTTGAATATCTATGCTTGGTGTTCCAATGATTTTTTTCCTGGTGTTGATAATCTCTTTGTATACTACCCTTGCCCTGGTTATCTCCCCTCTGCAACTGTCTGTTTCTCTTTGCTATCGTTATGAGTGCCCCTTGATGTTTCCCTGACTAATAATAAGTGCTACTATACTTGTTATGGTTATGTTATGGATATGTGGTTTTATTCAAGTGTATGATCTGTGCTTTCATGGCTAACTTGACTCTCAGAGATATGGCTTTCGCATGATCTATCTGCCGCCTTCGATCTGGTGGACCACCAAATCCTTTGCAGCATCTCAAAACGGCCGCCCACTTCTCCGATGCAGCCACCTCTTGGATAAGCTCATTCCTTGCCAACAGATCCATGAGAGTCTTCTCACCCTTGGCCGCGGCTGACCCAGCACTTGTCCTTTGCGGAGTCCCACAAGGCTCATGCGTATCACCTACACTCTACAATGTATTTACTAAACCATTCTTTGATATTCTTGACCATCTGGGTGTCACCTACACAAATTATGCGGATGACACCCAGATACTCATCCCTATCACTGGTGACTATGTAACTGACGTCAAAGCTCTTAATGCAGTCTACTCCGTCATCCAGGCGTGGATGGCCCACCACGGTCTCTGCCTAAATGATGAGAAAACTGAGCTACTCATCCTCGGTTCTCAATCCAAACTTGCAAAACTTGACAGCAAATACGATGCCTTCATCATTGATGGTAACATTATCAAGGTCACTAAGGTCACTAAAACACTCGGTATTTATATAGACTCGACCCTCTCTCTCACAAGACAAACCAACTCAGTAGTTTCAGCATCTGCGCACACGTGCAAACTAATCACTGCTTGCCGCCCCTTCTTATCTACGGACAATTGCTTGATCCTTGCCAGAACTCTCATCTTATCCAAAATTGATTACTGCAATGCCCTTTACTTGGGAACCAGTCAAAAAAACATTGACAAACTTCAGGTAACCCAGAATAACGCCATCAGGGCTGCTCTTAATATACCCAGGCGCACCCACATCTCCTCCACTAGACACAATTTACGATGGCTCACCATCTCACAGCGCATTGCTCTCAAAACACTGGTTCTTAGTTACAAAGCACAGAACAACGCTGCACCAGCCTACCTGTCAGAGCGCTTCACACAACACACAGCCCACAGACCCCTAAGATCTGCACAAGCTAATACACTCATCAGTCCTAGCTTCAAGCTCCAGACTGCCAGAGGCTCGAGCTTCCCAGTCCTGGCAGCCAAGCTCTGGAACTCACTTCCCAATGATCTCAGGAATGTCCCCTCCCTTCAATCCTTC
The DNA here is from genome assembly GCF_040938575.1 of Ambystoma mexicanum. NCBI lineage: Eukaryota > Metazoa > Chordata > Amphibia > Caudata > Ambystomatidae > Ambystoma > Ambystoma mexicanum. The sequence continues at coordinate 515,693,850 of NC_090926.1, read as the reverse complement.
AAAAATAGTGCAAAACAATGGCTTTATGAGCAAGACGAAGCTTCAGCCTCCTTTTTGTAAACACTCACTGCATGCTGTACCAATCCTATCACTTCTGTATATATTGGGTCGACTAACTACCTTGTAAATGTATGTATATTTCTTTGCCTTACGTATATTTATACTTTGTAATATGTAACTGCCTTCCTGTAACTGCCTTTCTGTAACTTCTCATTGTAACCCTTCCAAACATGCGCCCTGATGCCCGTGGGCAGGCTGCGCAATATAAATAAAATAAATAAATAAATAAATAAATAAATAAATAAATAAATGGCTTACTGAATCATGGCTACTAGTGTCTTGTTGGGCATACACAGTGAACTCTATGTGTGTGGGGCTGCTTTTGTATTATGGGAGCCTTTTCACAGAGACTTTCAAAGCTTGTATTTTTCATGCACATTGGGGCATTGGATGTACTTCCCAACGCCCCCCCTTTTGTCCCATAAGGGATGAATATCTCCATTTTCTTTTGTTGTCCAGTCATATATAGTCTTGGACATCCATATCTTGCATACATTTCTTAAATCTGCTCCCCACCTTGCATAATCCCATGGGTTGCATTCTAAAAAATTGCTTTCCCCATCTGCATTAGGGTCTACGTAGAACTCTAGGCAATTTTCTGGATCAGGAGGTAGTGTCGAAGGGTACCCACTGGGCCTATGCACCCTATTGGGTATATTTTATTTCTCCTACTTTTGTTTCTGGATCAGTTTGACAGCTTTTGTCTTTCCAAGGAGGAGTGGCAGTACCTGTCATAACTGCAAAGTGGATAGCTTTATTTCCATGAGACACACAACAGGTTATTATAATTTGGTAAACACACCTGATTATTATCAAGAAGATAAGCAGAGGAAACGGAACTCATCCGATGTTGGTAAACCACTGAGGCATCCACACAGTGAAGACTAATAACCAATTGACATCTTTAATAACCCCCTGCTGCTTCCATTTCTGTTTTCTACCTTACCATTTGTTTAGTTGCAAGAGTCAATGTGCCAATATCTACAATTTTATGACGCATATTGGGGCAACATGTGCTGCTAATCTTCTTACAAACGCCACCTCCCATCGCTGTGGTTAGGTCTAGCACTATTCAATTTTTAATGCTATAAGCCAGAGCGCACCAATCTCCTCTCAGATTGTGTTAAGACAATGTTCTGTGACATTTGAAAGTTCCATCAGGTTCCAACTGACAATTTGGATCCATTGGGCATTTGTAGCAGTTTGTATTCCAGGAACTAGTAATGGGGTGAAGAATTTCTCTGTTCTTGAAAACAAGTATGTATTGTGCTGGTATCTTCTCTAGGGCCTCACCTGCTTCCTTTGAGAAGAGTTTGACATTTTCTTTTCTTGCTGTTTGTGGGGTTGTTTGTCCTACAACCATTGGGCATGGCAGGGGACTGGGACTGTCCTTTGGCAGGTCAGGTTTACATGTCTTTACTAAAGAACAAATACCATACCATGAAGGAGGTAAATACCAGTGTGTCTTGGTGCCATATTGCTACAGGAGGTCCATGATGGTGGCTATTGCCTCATTTAGTGCAGGTATCACATATGTTTAATTGCAGTTATTGTCAGAGCCAACCAGTATGGTTCCTTTGCACCTGAAACAAAATGAAGATCAAGTGAGTTTCTGTACTTTTACAGGTTGTTCATGTTGATGAAAACTGTTAATTTTATTCAAATGCAATGCCCATATATGTGTACAACTTTCATCTGTTTTCATTATGTCTTCTTCTGTAAATCCCATTAGTCTATTTGAATTAAACACTTCTTTCCCCTTCAGCCATTTCTTGTTCCAAACAATTGCTCCTTCTATGACCATCTGTGGTTGTGCAGGACACGGTTCTTCTTCATATTTTCTCATCCCTTCACATTCACATTTACTTTTGGATCTCTACTGCATGTCCCTGAAACTGCCCTTGCATTCTACAAATTACCAAATGTGCCAAGCACTGTGACTCTAAAGTTGGCACATTAATAGATAAGAATATTCTGGGGGTGCCAACCGTTTGTGGTATAAACCCACATATGTAACGTGACTCATTTACTTGGGCCTCCTTATGGCTTTCATTATATAGTATTATATAATATATGGGGAATCCCAGATTGTCACGATTAGGTGACCACCCTGCTTTTATCTGGGGGGTCAATATTCATATAAACAGAAGGTAGTAGAACAATTGTCAACAGTTATGACAGGATAGCTGTTGTGCTATTAAAAGGTCTATAATTGTATTCTCAATATGATACCATTCATATAAAAAATACACAATCAAAAGTATTAGGAAAGTTAGAAAATTGTGAAACATATAATATGAACAAGGCAGTGCATACAATATTAAAAACTATTATCTAAAAAACAATAGTCTATGTGACATCAATGTGTTTCCTTTTGAGGAGGTTTCTAAGTGCACACAGTCACTCAGTTTATTTTTTTTTCTACTTCTATGTTCGTATTGAACTCTTTAGAGGTGGACAAAGCTTACAAAGATTAAAATCTACGTATCTAGGTATTCTGTTACTATACTGAAATACTCAACATGTTTCTGTCCTCTCTTTTCATGTGGGACATTCGTCAGGAGGTGTCACTTGGGATCCAGGTCTAATATATAGCACTGAATCTTCGCTGTTGATATGTATATCCTTTGTTAGTTGGGATAACTGTTGCAAAAAAAGTAAAAAAGTAAAAAGCCTAGTCAGTTACAATTGTTGAAATATCGAGGGACAATATCCATTTGTCAATACTGGTGTGATGATAGAAAAATTACCTGCTTCAACCTGTGTGTTCCGTCCACAAAAATGGCGTCTTTCAAAAATGGAGATGCTGTTGACCACTAAGGTTTATTGTGTAGTCTGGAACAAAGCATATACATTGCATTTAGGGACATCAATAGTTCATAGCTGTAGTTACTTCATCTTCATTGTATAGTACCACACATTGGTAAAATCTGAATGATGGTCATCTAGCATGTTATTTGCTTATGCATTCAATTGCCTTTTGTATCAGGTCACAAGGCTATTTCTATGAGTGACTATTTTGTCTACTTCCATGTCATTATACTTATTACCTAGAACACCTAATCTCATTAATTTCATTTGTGCTAAAGAAAGACGAAAAGCGAAAAATAGACAACATATCCCTATAAAAACATTCTTGACATTTCTATGATTGGTCATTTTGGCTTCTTGAATACTGGTTGCTGCACTTGCTCTGCTGTTAGGTTTTTCTGAATTTCAACATCTGTTTCTCTTCAATCTTATGGTGCTGTGCTGGTGTCTTTGTGCAGCTCGGTCAGATGCACCCAGGCACTGTGATTCTTTAGCTTTGCTGCAATTAGTATGGCCCTTTCTACTTCATAGGGTCCTGTGAACTTTGGCTGATTCCAACATCATCTATGCTGTTTGGCATAAACTCTGTCACCAGGTTGTCGCTGAAAAGGTTTTTCTGTTGCTGTGTCTTGTTGGTCTGTTGGGCCCCATGGTGCACTTTGATGTTTACCTGAGAAGATATAAGCTTGGCACAGGTGGACATGCTTCTGAGATATACATAAAATTCCTCACGCAATAAATCTGCACTTCTGAGCGTGCCAGCCGCTGTTCATGTGGGCACCGCCAGCGTATGCATCCTCCTTCCCATCACCACCTCATGAGGTGACAGGTGGTGGTTCTTGCTTGGTTGGTTGCAGAAACTGATATTTGTGTTGCCTAGCGCACACCTAGGTTTAAGGTTTTTTTACAGGATTTGTTGAAAATTTACGGGGTGCCGGGGAGAATAACAACCTTGACACTGGGTTGCAGAAACTGAACAGGGCTAAAGGCAGACAATAGAACCAGCTCTACATACATGTATCACAAATCTTTGCTAACTTTATTTTGAGCAAATACTTAAAATGCTCCATCACCCAATTTGCGTGCAGGTGGCATGCTGTAAATAGTTTATGTCCAATGGCTAGTCTCCTGGTGACTTTGATAAAAAAAAAACTTTTTTACAGAATGGGGCCTGTTATCAGATCTCAGTACTTCACAAATGCCCCATCTGGGCAACACCTCCCTCACGAGGAGTCTAGCTGCAGGTTTGGCATCTTTATTCACACAGGCTCCTGCTTCTTTCCACTAGGATTATAGGCACACTACTACTAGTACATACCTGTATGTGCTGCATCTATTCACCATGTCAATATAGTCAACATGGAGCTCTTTGAAGGGCACTGTGGGGTGGGGAGATGTTGCCATTACTGTCTTTAGTGTGTGCCTAGGATGAAACGAGTGGCATGTGGTACTGTTTGACACAAATGTGTTGATTTGTTCAGCCAAAATAGGCACAAACTAGTACTCACGAATGTCAACAGCAATGTGCTGCTTAGGAAAGCAAAGTTGTTCCAAGGCAGCGTTAATAGCTTTATGGGCATTACTACTTTATCTGTGCTCTTTTTCTCTCCATATGATGTCACTGGGTGACAGGGTACATCAACATTTTACCCATAATGCCTTTTGTTCTTCTGGTGGTGCTCTTTCTTAAAACTCAATCATGTGCTCTTTTGCTAAAGCACTATACACCTCTGGCAGTTGCCCTTGTTGTACTGCTGTGTCAGGAGTTTAACTTTACTCTGGAAGGGGCATGTAAGCTGCCGGTTTGGAGGCTCTATACACAGCTGTGTTTCTGCACAAAATCATATCTTTGCCCTTGGAGTTCGAACTGGTGACCTATCTGCCCTCATGTAACCCCTTCTCTTCCACCATTATAATCGTACATATACTGTAGATATCATGTAAGACGAATCTGTATAAATGGTGACATCATTGTATGCTGATGCTTCTAGTGCTTCTATGAGTTCTGTTGCTTGTGCTGAATAGTGTGAAGGCAATCTCTGTTGAATCACTATTTGAAATTCATCTTCTTGGCTCTTCACTTATCTTATTAATGCTGCTCCTGTGTGCCTCTGGTCACTCTCTTGATCTTTACTCAATAACACATTGACAAGAGCATGTCTCCTTTGTCAATGGGGTCATCATTCACCCAGATGTATTTATCACGCTCTCCTTCATATATTGCAGACATGAACCTCATCTTGTGGACTCATTGGCTTGGCTATGAATGTTGCTGGGTTTATGGTGTGACATCTCACTATGGTGATGGATTGGTTAGTCAAGTTTACCTCATAACCACTTGCTATCTGGGTGGTGAGTGTTGATTTGTTTTTTTCTAAGATGAAAAAAACGACATGCTATAATATAAATAAAGTCAGTTGACATCCCATTAGTATGGTGCAGATTTGTGTTCAGCAAATACTGCTGCAGCTAATGTCTGTTCGCATGGGAATGTTGACCTGCATTACTGGTTCTAAAAGACCATTGCAGAATTCCGATAGCTTGTGTCACTGTTAGCATCGCTGTGTGAGTACTGCTGTCATGACCTGTCCATTTTAGTGTGAGAATTAAGAGGTTGCTAGTATTGGTGCACATACCTTTCATCTTTCATCTTCTGTGCTTCCTTGAGTTGCTATAATAGGGGTCTGACATGTGTAAAATAATCAAATACCCATGGTCTGCAATAATTACACAGGCATAGGAATTGCTGCATCTCTCTGACTGTTTTATACTGTGTTGTGGTTCTCATTGCTGTGGCTCTGTCTGGGCTTATCCATCTTCCGGCTGAGGATATGATCTGATCCAAATATACCACTTCATTCAGTACTGCAATTTGTCTTTGTTCATCTTGTACCCTTTGTCTACATGTATCGTCAGGAGTTTTATTGTGTCTTTTTTTCTGCACTATTCTTCCGTTGGGCTGCATACTAATAGATCATCTACATATTGTAGTACTGTGCTGGTCATATCCATGTGTCCTAAGTCAGTGTGAAAGACCCTGTTAAAAAAAACACTGGGGGATTCAAAGTGCCCTTAGGGCAAAAGAGTGCACTTGAATTTCTTTTCGTTATATGAAAACACAGTCAAATATTTGGGAGTCTGGATGTAGTGGTATTGTGAAAAATGCATTCCTAAGGTCAATTACAGTTCAATAGACTGCATCAGAGGGTATGTTACATAGTATGGATGCAAGGTTTGGAACTAGTGGTCATTCAGCTTTCACTATGTGGTGCAGATGACTGAGATCCTGAATAAATCTCCATGATCCTTCCTTTGATTTTTTTCAAAGAGTAGATAGCTGTGTTACATGGTTAGTCTGAAGGCACTATAATGAATTGGTCAAGTAGTGCTTTGATCGAGTCACACACTCCCATTATATGTTTGTTGACAATTGATATTGTTTTACTCTGGGGATTATGGCTCCTGGTTTGAGTTTGATTTTCACTGCCCCTATGCTGGTCAGTTGCCCTAGGTAGGATGGGATGCTTGTCCAAAGTTGACTAGGCACTTGTGCTAGATCCTCTTATAGCTGTAAGGGTGCTGCTATGGCTGTCAGGTTTGCCTGTGGTACTTCTCTGTGCTGCACTACCAAGTGTCAAGGTATGTTGTGTTTGAATACTATTTCTCCATCTGTTTCCATATTTGCAAATTGCTGTTTGTCTGTGACATCTCTTAGGGGCTGTGCCGGGTCTATGCATAGTACTGTTCTCCAATCCACCCTTTCTTCATCTGTGCCTGTTGTGATGATTGTGGGCCTCATTACACGGATGGCAGAGAACCATGGCGCTATTAGCACCATGGTTCATGCCGGTAAAATACCGGCACCACCTTGGCGGAAAGGGGAATTACTGCCCCATTCCAAGGTTGGCGGGGCAGTAATTCCCCCTTCCACCATTGCCCTTCCCCATTCCCATTTTTGCCCCATAGGGCATAATGGGAATGGGGAAGGCGCTAATTACGGGACCACAAATTGTGGTCCCGTAATTAGCTCCCTGGGTCCCTTTGCGGGTTGGTTTTTAACGCCTGCAAAAAGCATGCGTTAAATCCCCCAACCCGCAAAGGGACCTCGTAGTAAGGCGGTAAGGATTTACCGGTACCGGTATTTTACCGGTACTGGTAAATCCTTACCGCCATCCGTGTAATGAGGACCTGTGTCTTTACTCATGATCACTGCCTCAATGATTAATGTGAAACATTTTCCTGGGGCTGCCTCGTTTGGGACTAGAGGTCTGAATAGGAATTCTGCTGGTAGGCCAAATATCAGATCTTACCAGTTAACCAACCAAGGAAAAAGGTCTCTGCACATGCAACAGTGATGCTCGAATTGTGTTGGTGTTGCAAAGTGCTTGCATTACTGTAGTGATTCTGTTGTAATGCATTCCTGGTGTGACGTACACAATTCCTGTGTCAATAAATTAAATGGTCATGTTTAACTTTGGAAGGAGATCCCTGTCCAGAAAGTGCACTGGTGTTTCTGTGCTGTAAAGTAATGGTGCACTATTTCTTGAGTCCCCATAGTGAGGGCTAATTTGTCTTTAAAAGGAACCCTTACAATAGCCCCAGAGATTCTCTGCCTGCACATACTGTGATTGGTCAATGGAAACCATCCTTCCCTTATGAAAAATCTGGTGGCTCCGGTGTCCACCATAAAGGTGAAGATTCTGTGCTCTATCCTCCCTCCCTCTTTGGGTTCCTTGTCTGTGTCTGGGGTGATTGAGAGAACTGGGCATGTCAAGGCTCACTGTGAGTTGCCCTATTGTGTACATGTGTTGGACCCTGGAAGTGGGAAGCATTACTCTCTAGACCACTAGCTCCAGTATGGTGTGTAACTGCTCCTCTCAAAAGGGCATTCTGTTCCCATGATACCGTAGTTGATTGTGCTGGAGCCTGTTGGGTGTCATTCTACATGACATTTGGAGTTGGGTATTGTATGGACTGTCCCTGTGAGGGTGAAATCATATGTAATGGACCTACCTTCTTGGGTTGTGCAGAACATGGGGCATACATGTGTCCTGGGGCTGTGGCTTGATTTGGGCCTTGGTCCGTAATATGGAGCTGAGGTGCTCCTGGGTGGCACTGGATGTGGGGTCTGCTTCAGCAATCCTTAGCCATGTGTCCCATCTTCCCACTGTCCAACATTCTCATCCAAATCGAGGTTGTAATCTTCCAAGCCCCCCGCCTCTTAGCCTTTTTGTGTATTTCCTTTTGCCCCTTGGACCTTGCCCCTGTCGCGTTGATTATTATCTGGGTTATTGGTCCATTCCTGTGACAATCCTGATGGCTGTTTTGCATCTGTGGGGTTAGTTACTACTGAGCCCTCCATGCTAACTTTCACCAATTTCATCTGCACCAGCTTTGTTTCAGTGCACTGTGCCTTTTGTTTACAAAACTGTACTATGTGCTCCTGTATCTCGCCCCATCCTTTCACTTCCCTACCTGCTATTCTGTCTAATTCTACTTGTTCTTCTCTGGGTAGACCCTTTTGTAATACATGGTAGAATAGTGGTATGTTCTTTACCCATGTTTCCCCGTCTCCTCTCGCCACATCTCTTGGATGGACTGGATGTACGATGTGGGTTCCTTACTGTGTTTCATTGTGCATGCCATAATGGCACCTACATCAGATCTATCTAGTTATGTCCTTCTCAAGGCATCCCACACACGGGCTTGACAGTTATTGAATGGAGCTCCATCATGTGATCACTCTCTAACCAGTCCTCTGAGTATGCCGTTCTTTACCAAATAGTTTTTGTCTTATCTCCTATTATGCTTTGTAGTATACTTTTCATATCTTCTACTGCTAGAATAGCACCTGTTGTTTTATGTTCTCCACCTCTCGTCCCTTACCGTGGACAGTGGATAGGGTCCTCACTAGTGTGACACTCCCCACTCTTATTTCTAAAGCAGCGCTGTCCTCCCTCTCTTATTGAGGAATGTTTACAGTTCACTTACCAAGTTTACAACTAATGTGACATCACTGCTCCATGCTTCAGGAGCCTGCTTCAGTTTCTACTAAACGGGAGAAAAATGAAAAACAAAAGCAAAACAGATCACGTGGTTCACACTGTCATTCACTCCAGTTCTTCATGCATACAAACTCTCCCATTGTAGATATTGAATCAGGTGCACTGGCTTGCTATGGTCTTCTGTAGTCTTCTGGGGCTGCCTCTTCCTACAAATGCCTGAACACGAGGTGGCAGGTTGGGGCATGACGCTATCAGGCAAGCCTTCTGTTTAACCCTGATGCTTGCTGCCTCCTTGTGGTCTGCAGTCTTCTGTGCTCTGCAGGTGGACCTCGCTTACCCAGGAGTGCGGCGGAAGAGCCCACATATATCTCGAAGGGACCCCATACAGGCCACCAAAATATGTAAGGCAATACCCTAGTTCAATTGTAAGAATGAATCCAATGAGCCAAAAAAAAAAAAAAACAATACACTAGATGTGGCCAGCATCTTTCACGGTTATCAAAGCCACATCAATTTAATATCACACATGTGTAAGCCCTGTGAGCCTAGTTTAGCTGTTGACGAGTTTTGTCTATCCCCCCACAGACAGGCTGTCCTTACTTCTGCTACCCGGGCTATAGCCTTGGGGGTTGCCTCTCTTTGTTCCTTTGCAAGGGCAGGTAACACCCTCCCAAGAATGATAGCCATTCCTCAGGAAGATCTCCTCTGAACAGGAATCAAAGGGAACACCCATTCACAGAAGGCTAAGCCTCACACCGGAGTGCGGAAACCACATGTGCCTTTGATCCCATTATGAAGGGAAGGGACAGAGTTAGTGTTGACAGAGGGAGCTCTTTACAGCTGAAGGAAGCTTCCAACATCTTGATTCTCTCTGCCTCTATCTTTCCTTCCAATCCTCTCCACTTAGCTTATCACAAAGCATTTTGGGTGTGATGTCAGAAGGGAAAGTCCACTTGTTAAGAACATTAGTTGAACCCCTAAAACAGGATAGCTTTATTCCAATCACCTGAGGGCTTTTACCTTTAAACAAAGGAATACTCTACTCATTCTTTGATTTACTCTTGAACAAAATCCCGAGATCATTCATTGTACCTCTTGTGAGAGAGTTGATCTATCCAAAGCCCCAGTGAAGATAAGTGTCCAAGGCAGAGGGAAGCGCTGTCCCCTAACCATCCACAGGGACCAGTGTGCTTGAACTGCTGCTGGACTAAGACTTGCCTCTCTGTCAGCCACAATAGTACCCGGAACCTCACCATGTTGATGGGCCCATGCTACTGTGTGCCAGCCTCTCAGTGTTTGGGAGCCAGATAACCAGGACCAGTCAGCTCCTTGATTCCCTGGATTTGTTTTCCCAGCTAACCAAAGGATGGGTCACTGGATTAGACATGTGGTTGAAAACTGCCCCACCTCATCATTAAATTAAACTCTAGAACCACCTTGGGCTGCTAAGTCAGTGCCCATTAATTTTAGCTTCCACAATAAATACATGACACAGTTACTTAGATAACCATCAACAATCACAAACAATCCACATGATATATAAGGTTAGATTAACATACATTTTCTCACAAACATCATTATATATTATTTAGGAAAACGTGACTTAACAAGTGTAAAATATTACATAAACATTCAAGTGAATATATGTTCCAATCACACAATCATACTCATGTACTGCATTAAAATTAACTTGCACACACAAAACCAAAGATACTATTTTGAATTCTGTACAAATCAGACACGTTATTCCAGACATGTGCACGTGTCCATCCTTCTATGGGCCTACAGTACCCTGCACTTTCATCAGCAGGCAAACACTGTCTTTTTAGGCTTTTGGACAATTGAGCTGTAATTATTCTCTTGATATTCTAATTCTTATTTGGAGTAATTTCAAGCACATTTATAAAATTAAGCTGAAAAATCAAAAACGGACTCAGTCTTTTGTATAGACCTTATCAAATGCTTATTAATTATTCACATATAGTATGGCATCAGTGCCAATTTGTTCCTAGTTACAAAATCCCAATTTCTATTGTCAGTCTGCTGGCCCTTCTTAGTAGATGCATTTTACAAAATTCTGAAACTCATCCATCTTACGTGGGTGTGACTCGCCTCACAATCATCCCACTACGCTGATTTATGTCAGTAGTATTTGCAGCACTGCCTAGGAGAGACTTAGGCTAGATTTTGCGGGATATCCATTTAAAGCCCCTCTGCAGTCGTTGATGCTCTGATTTACCTGCTACTAATACTGTTTTTACTGCACATTGTGCTTTTATATTGTGACTCTTGTGATATTACTGGCATATCTTCATAGGACACTGTGTTCCCGGTCAGTCCTGTTTCTTTTTCTTACGTGGGCGTGACTCGCCTTGTTTTCATCCCGCTACGTGGATTAATGTGCAGAAGTGGTTGCTCGCGCAGCTGTTGGGCGCAGCGGCCCGACTGTGCTCGACCATGGTAGGACCGGGCTGGATGGGCTCATACATTTTTCTCGGGCTGAACTCCTTGCTTTGGCGAGCCCTAGCACTCACTATTCTACAGGCTGGGTGGGTTTGTTTACTTTTGGATTTAATACTGATGATCAACTGCCTTCTATGCAGTCACCAGTTATAGGTGACCTAGGATTGTTGCTCCTTAACACGCGCTCCTTCTCCCATGCAGATAATATCAACCAGGTACTGTCTGATCGCATTCCTGATTTATTATTTTAACTGAATCCTGGTTACAGGAGTCTTTGGCTCCTGCTTTGATTCAAGCTATAACAGATGGTTTTTACATCATCCATGCTGACCGCCCCTCTTCGCATATGGGAGGTGGGGTAGCAGTCATTTTCAAAGATTCCCTAAAGGTTTTTAAGTTGGATTTCCCCCATAATTTGGCTATGGAACCCCTTTTACTTCGTAGTGTTCCATCTCCTTCTTTTGTATGTCATTATTTGTGTTTGTATCACCCACCTGGGTCCTATACTGGTCATCTTGAGCCCTTACTGGACAATGTGGCTGACTTACATACACAATTCTCCCATCTTGTTGTATTAGGAGACCTAAATCTAAAATTGAAGAAACCCCAAACCCATACACTTAGCCCCTTTTTTGACAGTCTGGTTGATGTGGGCCTCGCTCAACTAGTCTTGCAACCTATGCACAAGTTGGGCAATACCCTGAATCTGGTCCTAGCTAATAAAGGTCTATTGAACACTTTTTCTGTGGAACAAGTACTCTGGTCTAACCACTATTTGGTGTCCTGCCTACTTAAGGGGGTTTATATACACCAAAAGGCAGCGCCCATGAAAAGATGTCAACGTGGCTGGCGCTCAGTTGACCTACCTAATCGATATCTACAGTCACAAGTAAAGGTTGTGAGGCGTCTGCATCTAAACTGACAGGGTTCAACAATCTGCTGCATGCTGCTGCAGATCTACTAGACCCTTTACTGCTTATTTAGCCTCAGAGACTCCCTTCAGATCGTTTGTTTACGGAGAATCTTAAATTACTTCGTCTCACCATGAGGCAAGCGGAACGTAAGTGGCGAATTGTGTATGATCCTAGCCTAAAAGTATGCTACACATCATGTACCAGTGCACATTCTGTAGCTATTTTGGCAGCCCAAAAAGCTTTTTTTCGCTCAGAAAATTGATTCCTTCATCTGCCAACCAAAATCGCTTTTCGCTGTGGTGAGATCTCTTTCATCAACAGATAGATTGACCCCCTTAGCTACGTCCACTCGGGACTTTTGTGATCTTCTGGCTCAATCTTTTATTACAAAAATTGAGACAATTCATATTAATATTGCAAAGGCCACAATGATAACCACTACTGTGGTTCCTAATCCTACTGTGGATCCTAATATTGTGTTTGAAACACACGCTCCTATGAGCCAGTCAGTCTCTGAGGGCTGGTCTTCATTTCCACTGTTCACACAGTCAGACGTTCTCACTGCTATCCGCCGTATTAAATCCAGTCTCCCTCAGACGCCATTTCCCTGGTCGTTATGAAAGACTTTTCTTCTGAACTGCTTGGTGAGATCACCAGTGCAGTTAACAATTCATGTCAAACTGGCAACCTCCCCTCTGAACTTAAGGCTGCCACAGTGATCCCTTTACTTAAGAAACCTTCACTCGATCCTCTGGTGCCTTCAAACTATCATCCCATTTCACTACTTCTGTTTCTTACGAAACTTCTTGAGTCTCTTGTCTCCCCCATGTTTTCATCCTATATGACATCCACTGGACTTGTTGATCCTGCCCAATCTGGATTTAGGCCAGGTCAGAGGACAGAGAGTGTCCTAGTTTCAGTTCTTGAGACATGGCCAGGTCGGTTGATGCAAGAGGGGTGGGTGCTCTGATTCTATCAGATCTGTCAGCGGCATTTGACACCTTTGACCACCCCATCCTGCTTGACCGCCTGGCCCAAGTCAGAATTTCGGGCCAGGTTCACACCTGGTTTACCTCTTTCCTGGACAAGAGAACTCAGACACTTTCTCTTCCTCGGCTTCTCTCCTCTATTTTTTCACGTCTCTGTGGTGTCCCCCAAGGCTCTGCTCTTTCCCCTATTCTCTTCAATATTTACTTCTGGCCTCTTGTGTGTCTCATCTGCTCCTTTGGCATCAGGTGCTACTCATATGCCGAAAAGACTCAGATCCTGATCCATTCAGATTTGATCAGGCTGAGATGTCTTGCCTGCGGGGGTGGCTGGTGGCCGTAGGAGATTGGATGAACCGCAACTGTCTGAAGTTGATCCTCCTGATCCTTCACTCTGGGTGTCCTCTTTCTGGCCTTCTTCTTTGGGTCCCCTTACTGTTCTGGATGATAAGTTAAGGAATATGGGGGTAATAGTTTCGGCTTCACTCTCTATGGAGTCTCAGGTTGCCACTGTCTGTAAAGTAGGGCATTTTCCTCTTAGAATTCTGAGGAAGGTCCTTCCATTGACACCTCCTCATATACATTCTCCAGTAGTGGCTGCCCTGGTGTTCAATGGTCTAGACTACTGTAATTCCCTGTATCTATCTCAACCAAAGGGACTTATTCAGTGGCTCCAACCTCTGCAAAACATGGCTGCTCGGGTCACCACTGGCTCCCCTTATGTTGCCCATATATGCCCTGTGCTTTGTTCCTTGCATTGGTTACCTTTTGCCCAGCACATTGTTTTTAAAGCTCTATGCCTGGTACATTGTGCCCTGCCTGCTCAAGGTGCTGAGTATCTCTTTGTTAAGTTCTCCAACCACCTTCCTATGTGTTTTCTGCATTCTGCTACAGTTGGCTTACTTGTTGTTCTTCTGTTTCAATACTTCCGTAGTGGCGGGAGTACATTTTCTTTTGCCGCAGCTCAGCTTTGGAATGGCCTTCCGCTGATTTTGAAAAACTTGGTAAATCACCTTATCTTTAGAAAGGCAATGAAAACGTATCTGTTTTGGGATGTTAGGCAGAATCATATGCAGTACCTTATGGGAATACCACACACAATTAAACTACAAGTGTAAGTATGATTTCACCTTTGGTACAAGCCTGTACTACACAGTGATGGCTGAGCAGCCAGACGTATCTCAAGAGTAAAGTGAGCAGTACAAGAGGTTACACAAAGGACAACAATTACTATGGTTCAAACAAACACTGATTCAAGGTTTCTGAGTAAAAGAATATATATTTATGTACACGTCAGTTATAAAACAGTTCACTATCACAAAGCAGCAGAAAATCACAATCTTAATATACTACAACAACCCCCAATCAATTCTGGACAAGTTAGGCTCAAAATGAAAATAGCACTGCCAACTGGAGACAGCAGCCCAGTAGTGGAACTATTGTCACTGTCACAAAGTGAGTTCCCATGTGCCTTGTAGGGATCGCAAGTTCGCCGTCTCGGGTTTGTTTACACATTACATCATGCACGCGCTAACGTGATGACGTCATGTTATCAACATCCCGGGCCTCCGTTACTCTGCCTCGCACTTTTCCACAACAATTACTCACTTTGTGACAGTGACAATAGTTCCACTATTGTGATGTCTTCCCCAGATAATACTTATGGCATATCTTGTAAATATACTCCAATTTGAGCACGCCGCGTCACACGCATCCGCGTGATGACGTCACGCCTTAGAACACAATATAAACAAGCACAGTGTTGCAAATGGCGTCGGCTTTCCTTCTGGGCTCCGGTCTCCAGTTGGCAGCGCTATTGTTAAACAGGTAGGATCTTACCTACCAAAGGTATTCTTGATATGCACAGGAGCCCTCTCTGTGCAGTACCTCCTTCCCACTAAGTCCTGCACCTCTTTAGTTACACTCTTCCCAATTTTTTTTCCCGCTAAGATATTTTCCACTCTTCCCATTGTTATTTCTTTTAGTGACAGTGGATACCTGCTGAACATTTGAAAAAGATATTGGCTACAATCTGGGTTTTTCAAGCCACCTCCTTGGACCACTAAGAACCTTGGGAACTATACCATGGCTATACATATTATTCAGTGTCCATATAGATCGCCATCAGTTGTAAGTTGATTATTATTTTTTTAGCCTTAGTTTTCTCTTCCTGCACCCTCTTACTAGCTTCTGATACTCACTCCTCTATTACAGATATGAGTCAGTTGACAATGACAATACTCATCTTGTACTGTCTCATCGATTACCTGGGATACTCTCCCCGGACCTACTACCTCTTTGCTTGAAGATATTTTACTAAATTCACAAGGTAAGAGCTACTTCTATCTGCTGTTACTCTTTAGTCTACACTGGTTATATCTATTCCATGATCATATAGTCACCCTTGTGTACAGCACAGTC
This sequence comes from Ambystoma mexicanum, assembly GCF_040938575.1. NCBI lineage: Eukaryota > Metazoa > Chordata > Amphibia > Caudata > Ambystomatidae > Ambystoma > Ambystoma mexicanum. Next base: position 515,678,190 of record NC_090926.1, on the reverse strand, counting down.
TATAAAGTAATTCCATGACACCGATCTACTGCTTTTATTCTAATAGAAATGTTATGATAGCTGTCCAGTTAAAACATGTTAATTTGTTGCGTCAATGTACCCAGAACTTTGGATATCTACTGTTTATTATGCTCATTCAATTAGCCTGTATACCAGTTGAAGTTTGTAGAACCGACTTGTTTTGCAAAATTGTTGTTAATGGAAAATATCACTCTAATGTAAATTATGTACATATCTTTCCTTAGAATTTTTGATTTGCCCCTGATGAAGAGTGTTGTACCACTCGAAACGCGTTGGGCCATCCACAGTTTCAACATCAAGAATAAATATTAATTTTGGTTCTTGTGACCTACTTTGCCTGAATGTTGATTTCTTTAATAAATCACATTCTTAAGTTTGGTTTAATGCAATGGTTTCAAAAGATATTATTAGAAACACTGTTTAGTATACAAACTAATTGTTGTTCTGGTTTTCCAGACATTGGAAAGTGTGCAGGGGACGTGAGTTCTTTAATTGGGAACTTATCTTGTTTCTTATAACTTTGTGCAACCTAGGTGTCAAGGTTGCCTATCTCTCCTCTGCACCTCATATCTATTTTCTATTTTCCTTAAATTTCCTATTTAGACAATAATCCAATACACTATTACCCACATTAATACGGTGTGCCATATCCATCCAATTTTCTCTTTTCCCTGGTTGTAACAGCACATTCCTTTATTTGAGTTTGCAGAAGAGTTTCACCTTCAGACTACCATCTTCTTCATATGTAGTCAAATCAAGAACATCAATACCTTTATTACTCAGACTCGATGTAAACTGAAATACCTTCTAAGACTATTAAAAAGCTATTCTGGTGCTCACACGTTTATCTTCCATCACAGCACAATGCAAGCAAAGACAGCCACGATCCCTAGTGTTATCACCTCAAAACAGTAAAACTGCTTTTAAACTGGATTCACCACATCTCGAAGCACAGGACCCACCAGTTCTGCCTTTGCCACTTAACCTAACCCTTTATATCTAACAAGCTTGATGCCACATTGTAACTCACAAAGCCTGTCACCTGCTTGGCTCGAATCAACTGCTTATCACAAGACCCGACTCAAACCATTCGAATGTCACACATTGTCTCATGCCAGCGGTTTCATAACAACTTGGCCCAACTTGTCCTCGAAAGACCTCTCTACCAAAGTGCACATCAGAGCATAAAGATCACTGCTTTGAACCATCACCAAACTTTGACTCGAACCACAGGAGCGTCACTTGCTGATCCTATCCAGAGATTAATACATGTCCAGAACTGGCTCAACCCCGAACTGATCCTGCTGAGTGCTCTGACAGGTATCTCTTGAATGCCACCTTCAAACTGACCTGAGCCTCTGCATTTGACCCAACACATTCCCAGCTTGCGGCTTGCATCAAAATGACTCACTGCACCCGAACGTGCGTCAAACAGTTCTCACAACAGTTTGTGGCCTGTTTTGATGCTGCAGAATGGCCAATAACCTCAACAAGATATTATTAAGTGCTAACTGCCCCTGTGGTTCTTCTTGGACCCTAGAAACTGGTTAGGTCACTTTGATCGCTTTTGCACCCAAGAACAAATATTTTACAGAACAGTGGGCTTCATTACAAGTATGGAGGTAGCCATGCCGCTTTTAGTGGCATGGCTACCCCCATACTGGGTACCGGGTCCGGGTTCACTAAATCGGGAAATACCAGGCCATTCCGACCTTGGAGGGCACGGGATTTCCCCATTCAAGGAACTCGGACCCGGTACATCCCCATTCCCATTTGAGCCCCCATGTGGGCTCAATGGGAATGGGGAGGATGCTAACAACAGGCCCGTTAATGCCGGGCCCGTTGTTAGCATCCTGGTCTGCTTGCGGGTCCCGCTAAGGACGCCTAGTAAAACCAGACCTCGTAATGAGGCGGTAGGGGGTTAACGGCGCCGACAGCTCTACCAGTGCCGTTAACCCCCTGCCGCCTTAGTCTTAATGAGGTCCATTCTGTTTTTTTACTTGCCTTTCACCTCTGATTCAATAAATAGAATGGCTGCAACTTGCTATCTTTGCTTATTCTGTCCTCTTTCCTCAGGGATGGGATTTGTGTAGTGTTTCTATTTAGTTATTACTACATATGGTGTGTTATATTTAAGTATATATTTTTAAAGAATGTTCTTTTATTTTGGACTGTTATACTTCACTGTTCACACCCCTCGTGAGAGTATATACTTCCATCGGCACACGTTACCAAAAAAAAGTTAGTAAATCTCTAAATTGTGGGAGTTTTATCAGTTTATGTTGGCTCTTTTTTGTAGAAGTCAAGTGCAAGGGTTCAGTAGGAGCTTTAGCCTGTTTTCATCCTTGCACTCCTTCAGGCCACAATTGTCCAGATAGCCCTGATTTTTCTCTTCCCTCTTCTCCCTTCTTTGCGAGAGCATTATTACAAATATTGACATCCAACTAAGATTGGAAATCATGTTTTCCCCTCCTCCTTTAAATTCTCCCTCTTGCTGAGACCACTCCTCCCCTTCTTCTGGGTTGAGATGTTTCATAGTTTTAATAACAAGGAGAGCCCTCTTAAAGATTGCAAAATCATGGGTCTATTTTTCCTTATCTGCAAGGAAGGATGTTATTTTAAGTTGCAAGCCTTATTTTCCAAGGTCTTTCTTACATTTTATTCCTCTAAACATTTGTGATTTTTGCTTGTCAGTGCTAGTGTCTTCCTTCTTTGATGCAGCTTTTGATTTAACAGTCCACAGGTTTATTCCCGTCGACTTTGAAGTATATAAATCATTATGTTAAATGAGTGGACTGGAATTTTCCACCCAATGATTCCAGTTAAATTATGGAGAAAAAGACAACAGTTCTAACTTACTTTGTTGTGCTTCCAAAACAACTGTTTAGAGAGCACAAGGCCCTCTATGCCCACACAAACTGCTGCAACTGTGCTTTTCTGGAGCTTCTCTGGCGCGCTATGCCAGTAGGCATTATAAACAGGTGTGGGTGAAATCACAAACCACTGTAAGTTTCAATCATGGAACACAAATTAAAGGGATTATATTCTAATAGGGTTTGCTTATGTTTTGCTTAACAGAACCCCCTTCTCCTCTAACTTACTCACATCTTAATCTCCCTTCACACTAAACTACTAACAGAACCAACCCTTGCATGTGGCAAAATGCTACCTAGAAACACGCAAAACTAATAGAGCAACACCACTGCTCCCATCTCTACAGCAATCACACAACTCCACAATGACAGCTACCTAGGTTCCGAATTGGCTGATTTCAACTGATCAACCGTGAGCTTTCCCTTTTAGATGAATCCAGCACCCAAAGCTTCTGAGACACCTCCAACCCAGATTCACACTCGTTCACAGGATGAGTGTACTTCTGGCCTGATAGCATCAATGACACAGAACTGCCATTTGTTGTTTTCTTCATTCCCAATAACACCAAGTTCCCCCAGTTTTCATGCTGTGCCAAGTGGATCAAGGCTGCCAGAATGGCAGAAGTGCACATTGCAATACCATCTTACCTAATTTGTGTGCCCCAGTGCATAACATCAGGCCAGTTTTTGTTTTGAAGGGTGTTAACATATGAAAGAATGCAGCCACAAAATGTGTCTGTTAAATCTCCAAATGCCTCTTTTACCTAAAGTGGTTTGTTATTATCTGATTACACTGCCCCTTGCCCCCAAGGCAATCATCAAGTATAAGCATTCAAACTATACACAATGTCGGGATGAATGTCCAACTCCCCTTCCTTACTAAGCGGTTCAGACTAAGGACTCTATGGTAGAGAGGCCTGTAAGGGGTAACATGAGGTAGTCGCAGGAGGTGCACACACAGGATATTGTAATAGATGTAAGGGCCCTGGACGGTAGGTACCCCCAGTGGGGAGCATGTTGAACAGGTGCCATTTTGGCGAGCTAGGCCGAGCCTGGATGATGGTCAGAGGGGTTCAGCTGCAGCTCATATCTTCATCTCCATTCCCCTTACGGGGGCGGGGAGGTGTACAGGGTGAATGCAACAAATGTAGGCCAATGATGGGGAGGCAAAGTGGGGGCACCTGGATATCTGGGATCAAACAAAGCTTGCCACATATCTGAGAGCTGTTTTGACCTCAAGTATCCCCTGAGCTCAGGTCTAATTAACAGGTGAACATCACATGGACAGAATGTGAAAGAGAGGAGATTTTTTTATGTAAGGAGCTAATTGTGCTGTTAGAATGTAAAAGTAATTAGGGTAAGACCTGAAAGATTAAAAATAGCAAGGCTCATTACCACATAATAGAAATACGCCAGTCACAAGGTGAAAGTTACAATTGTATTTATTAGCAAGTGGCCACTTGGTTCTCAACACCCCACAAGGTGTGCAAGCGGACACCGTGAGATGAGAGACTACTGAAAATTCCACAAGTACACATATTTATACAAATTCTTCACAGCCTTGGACACATCGTCCAGCCCCTCTTCATAAAATACATAACCTAGGGTTCGTGACCTAACTACATAACTAATTCATACTTAAACATCATTGCATATTTTGCTGTTTTCATCAAACAATCCACATGTTTTCCAAATACAAGACACAAGGTAACATTCCTCATTTTACTCGCTTATATTTGTCTACCATTTGTTTTTGAGCTTAACGTTAGTTAGTTCCAAGGAGAGAAAACAGGGATTTCTGTAGAAAATCACATTCAGCTATTCATTATTCTACTTGACTGCTTGAACAGGGAAGGAACTGTTGGGACAGATGGCATCTAAATTACTGATTAGTACAGCTTTTGTTTAGCTTCAAGGTTCTTCAGTGCAGGATAAACAATCCACCTTAGCAGCTTCAACATTCTAAGTTAACATCATAAAGCAGCACAAAGTTCATCTTGCTCTGTTGAAGCTGAACACATAAGTTCTGAACATGGAAGAGAAAGCAGAAAGCGATCAAAATGGTGGACAACTCAAAATGGTGGCATAGTCAGCCTGTTTCAGGTTCATTCAATGTGATATTACAGAGTGATGCAAATGTGCTTAGGCCAACATTTACTATCAGGCGGTATTATAAAAAATACATCTTCAGAAACCCTCCTTTTGGCCTAAGCCAAGAGCATTATTCAAATATTAGCATCATTGAAGGACCACATATTATCATCAGAACATTCTGAATCGTCCTTTTCATAAACATTGATTGCCATGAATTCCTTTTGGTGACATCTTGCATTACCAAGGCATTAGTTACATTTTACCACGGATGTGTATTAGTTTCTAGTTTATCAATGGCTAGTGTACAGCTTCCCCCTATCATGGAACAAAATGGCAAGAATACACTGTATGCAACAACAACAAAAAACTACAATGCCAAGGATAACCATCACAACTGCAAATATTTTCCAGCCCCAAGTTCATAACAGGTCTCAGAACCATATGCCAGCCCAGCAGCATGTCTTATTGAAAATGGTGTGTGTGGCGTTTTTAATCATCAAGAAGGTGTTGCTATGATAACCCCTTCTATGTCGGATGTCCTGAGGACTAAAAGTATGCAAATGCACATATGATGGAGACATGGTAGACTAACTTGCAGTCGGCAATAAAGTTGCAAGTGGACCCATACTTCCCAAATACCAAAATACTCATGTCAATGTAATTGCATTACAAGTTGTTACTGTGATCAGTATCCACTTGATCCTAGGGGACCATGGCCCTTGATAGACAGGACCGTCATCAGCAAAATGGTCAGTGTCATCATTAGTATGAGCGGACCCAAACACGGGCATAGTTTCTCAGAGTCCATCAAGAATCCTCACTGTTAGGCTTTTCCTTTTCAGTTCATTCGTTGGTGGTACTTCACCACATGGCCAATGTTGCTTGAAGGTAACTTTGCCAGTCCCTGCCTCTTATCGTATGAAGAAGAGGAATGACGAGGGACTGGCTCAATGTTGGTTTCTTGTGGGTGAAAATCCTAGCCACACTTTCCTATTCTATTACATTACTGTAATGTCAAGCCCTAAATCTAAATCCTGTTTCGTGGTTGCATATTGTACCTTGAAACACCAGGTACAGAATGGTCTGCAAACAATGCGTTGTTGCTCTCTGAAAAGGATGAAGAAGAAACATCGGTTGATGGCGAAGAAGAAAATGAAGAAGAAGCTGCAATCTCCAAAGACCCCACGGGCTCAGGAAGCAATTTTGTAGCACGCTCATTGATCCGAGTTGGCTCAACTGGATTGTTGGGATAATCAATTTCCTTCTCATCCCCTTTATCACATGTCGAAGGAAGAGGAACTCTTTTAACATGCGTCGCGTGAATCCAGTGTCGCTTGCCGTTCACTCGTACAGCTGTTTGAGTAGCCCCTTCCAAGAGGTGAAAGACAGGTGCCCCTCTCAAAATTCTTCACCAAGACCCACTCGCTGGGTTGGAGTCCCTCATATTTTACAGGGAGGGCTGCTCGTACCTGTTGGTGAATCAAACGCACGTTTTGAGTCAACTGATCACATTAATCAGACAAAAGCAGATATTTGATGTTCCTCAATCGTTTTGGTCTCGGTGCATTCCATATATTGGCTGGTCTCCCCATGACAATCTCAGAGGGTGAGAGCCATGTTGTTGACTGTGCGGTCGTAATCTAACTGTTGACAAATTTTCCTAGCACATATGTGTGTTGGGCCATGAGCCATGGTGACTATAACAGTAACATAGGCATTGGGCAGCATCCATCTCTGTTTCTCATTGTCCACCCAACAACCCTCATCGTCTAGACTCGCTGGACCCTCAGCCCACTGTTTGATTTCTTCTGGATTAGCTTCAGCCTAAATTTCTTTTACACTGCTAATCCCTTCCTCTATCATGCAAGTATCAGTGACCCATCTCGCTGAATCGAGCACATACATTTTAGAGTACAGATCAGTAGCAGTCTATTTGGCTATCCTATCAGCAAAAGTGTTTCCTTTTCCCACATCGTTCGTCACTTTCTGGTGTGCGGCTCACTTCATTATTGCTAGTTGCGTAGGAAGCACAAGTGCTGATAGTAATTGGACCATCGGAGTGCCATGTTGAATTTTAGTCCCATGCGATGTCAAGAATCCCCATTCAGCCCATAGTAGGCCAAAATTATGAATCACCCCTGATGCATACTGGCTATCTGTATATATGTTTACACTAAGCCCTTCAGAAATTTCACAAGCTCTAGTTAATGCAATAATCCCTGCAGCTTGCACAGAATTATTTGGAATTCATTTGCTCTCTACAACAGTGTTTAATGCGGTTACCCCATAAGCAGCAGTGTATATACCATCCAGTAGCTTAAAACAGGAGCCATCACAAAATATTTCCCCTTGTGGAATCTTTAAGGGTGTATCAGTTAAATACATTTTGCCCGTGGTTTCTTGTTCTGTAACATAAAGGTAATCATGTGACATCTTGTCACTGCAGTCTCTTGTGGAGAATGCAATAGTTCAGCCGGATTCAATGAACAACATCTCTTAATTTGGATATGCGGTGCAAATAGAATCAGCATGTACCGTGTTAGTCAAGTTGATGTGAGATGTTGAGTCTGCATTCTGTTTAATAGAACGTCTACAGAGTGGGGTACCATCACGTTTAAAGAGTGACATAACACCATACCCTCACTTTCTTTTACAGATGCATCAGCAGCAGCTACAGCTCTCAAACCTCTGAGCAAAGCATGTGCAACAGGGTCTAATGTGGAGGACAATTAACCGAACGTCTATTCTTACCCCCATGTTCCTGTGTCAAAACAGCCACAGCACACCTGTCACGTTCATGCACATACAAAACAAAGCCCTTTTGGTAATTTGGTGTGCCCAAAACTGGTGCTGAACACAATACAGCCATAAGCAAATCAAAAGCGTTCAGGCAATCCATGTTCCACGTAAAGGCAAAGAAATGTCCTTTGTCAATGCCAACATAGGTTTTATCAACAACAAAACATTTGGAATCCACTGTCAACAATATGAAGCCATGCCAATTAAAGCTCTGACCTCCTTCTAGATTGTCTATGTATTGCAGCAAAGTGCACGTGGAAGACAATTCAAGCATATCAATCTGTTCTTTTATCGCTCTACTGTAAATACTTGGACTCTCAGTGTATCCTTGCAGGACACGAGTAAACATGAAAGAGCGTCCCCCTAGGGTGAACGAAAACAAATATCTTCTGTCAACATGCACAGGAATACTAAAGAAAGTTTTTCAAATACACAGCACTAAGATACGTAGCAGTGGCTGGAATCATAGTCAGAATAGTGGTGACATCAGGCAAACTCGGGAACTGAGGAGCAACCACCTTATTAATTGCGCGCAAATCAATAATGAAATGGAAAGTGCATTATCCCCTTTCTTGCAAACTGGCAAAATCAGGCTATTACACATGACCCCCCAAATTTCTTCAATCACACCTCGGTGTATGAAATCTGAAACAATACTTTTTAAGGCCTGTTCACCTTTGACCGAAATCTTGTACTGCGGGATACGTGGTATTTTAACACCTGTATTCAAAACAATTTTAACTGGCACAACCTATAAAATTCCAACGTCATTATCATTCACTGCCCATAAACATGTGGGAACCTTATTTAATTCAGTTGGTAAAGGCATCGACAAAAATTGTGGAACGGAAGTTTGTTGGGGCGAAATCATTACGTACACTTCATCTGGAAAAAGGAAATCACAGCATTCAATTTCTTCAACAAATTCAGTCCCAACAAGTTTTTGCCACAATTTGTTGTCAATATAAGTGCAATTAGTACCGGCCGAGAGACCGGACTAACCACTGGTGTACCAGAGAACCCTACAGAAATGTTTCTCTGACCTGATGTTCCCTATTCCCCACCTCAACAGGAATAGGTATTGGTCCCAGACCCTGTTTCGGGCTGTCCTACCAGAACAGTATATCGGGAGATATAAAATCCTCAGACAAATAGGCACTCAAAGTATTATCAAAACTATTCCCATGTTGTTGCTGATTATCTTGTGGTAGTGCCTTTTGGTTCTGTGCAAACTGATTTCTACCAGTACCCCCTATCCCAGGACCTCCTCTGGATTGTCTTCCCATGGTGCCATACGTGCTATTCGATCACTGCTGAAGGAATGGGCATTGTACTCACCAGTGACCCTCTTGTTTACATTATACACATTGGTTTAAAAGCACGGGACCCAGTTGTGCACCACCCTGTGGCATAAATTGGCCTTTAGACTATGGATTCGCTCCTCTAGCTATTTGCTCCAATAACACTCTAGTCTTCAAGTCTCCCTTCTTCTTTTCCACCTTCTTTATTAACCCTGTTTTCATAATACAGAGCCATGTGTAACACTTCGAATTGTGATTTTGCTTGCCATGCACTCCCAGAAGTCATTATCTGTGATTGTATTTCAGGCAACAATCCACACACAAACTTGTCAACAAACAACCTTTTTCCTGGCTCTGTACTTAAATTTTGACAACGAAAATCCGAAATACTTGCTCAAATCTGTTAAAATACTCTGTAGCAACCTCTGACGTCCCTTGCATGCAAGCTGTAAGCTTATTCCATATAATTCTCTTTTCAGGTACCAGAGTTTATAATTTAGTCACTATTCTATCTGGCAACATCAGTATCACCTGTGGCGGTTTCTTACCGGCTTTCCTTTCCCCATCTGCTTGTACTAAGGCATCCCATGTATCACCCATCCCTGCCTGATCATCTGCAGTTCTAATCCGCATTCATAAATCAGCCGGAAGGATCACAGGAAACAACAAATCTATATCACCCAGCATGAAAACTGACGAATGCAAGACAGATTCCATTTCTTTGTAAAATCCTGTTACATTCTTCCAAATATCTGGAATTGATTGCTTAATGGTATTCACTTCCTTTATAGAAAAGGGGACATGTACAAACTGTGAGATATAGTGTGCTGGAATAGTGGAGGCTGCTGTTCCTGCTGCTGCATCAGCAGGAATCTCTACTTTCGGAACAAATGTCGGAGGAACCTCCCTCATCGGCAATTGTAAAGGAAGCAAATCTGAATGTCTGTTAAGCAGTAAGGCCAAATCAAGTGACAAAGAAGTCAATGCAGTATCAGGTGAGAATGCTCTTTTATAAATAACCATCAAATCTGTGGGGCAACATACCTTTTTCTTCATACACTCACCATCGACTGTAACACTTTACATTGCATTGCCGGAGCTGTAGTATAATTTAGCGTGTTTTGGAGTGCAGCACCACTGCATGGACTATCTATTTTAAAAGCACACCATTTTTTATTCTCAATACCTTTTTAAAAGCACACCATTTTTTTCTCACTTGAAATGCCTGACTTACAGGAGACACATTAGATACTTGATTAATTAACTTAACTAACAAATACTAACACGATTCTAACTCCTTAACATTATAATGTGTTCTCCATGTGCAAAATGAGGCAGGCTGAGATACATTTTTTAAACATGCAATTTTTCTTTGCCCTGTTCACTGTCTTTGCAGGAAGCAACATTTGAATGCTAGGAAATCAGTTAGATACAGTTGCTTTCTGTAAAAGTGAGCTATTGTTGAGGAAGGAGGAGCGATACTATGAATTTTGATTGGTGCTACGTAAACTTAGGGGAGGTAACAGAGGTTTTTTGGAATAGCTCTGACAGAATTACAGGGAGAAGACATTTTGCGGAGTTGCAGTGAGGTCGCCTTCGTTCTGCTGCTGTGAGGAGCTGGACTACTGACCTTCAGAGACTGGGGTTTCCTAGTCACTTGGCACCGGCTTGAGAACTGCAGATTGCAGATTGAACTGCATGTTCTCGCTGGGTGCTTTAAAGAAAAAAAAAGAAAGCCCTGGGTCACTGCTCGGAGGCGACAAGCCAGGAGATTTTGCGTTCTGAAAAGCTACAAACATCTGGTAATTATACAAATGGAGTGAGATTACTGTGACTGCCGTATGAATGATCTACTATCAGGCAGCAGAGTAGCGATAGGGAATTCCCCTGTGTTTAACTGCCACGTTATAATGTTGCAAGGCAAATGATGTCATTTTTCTCTCTTGTTACAAATGTAAACTGAAATTTGTGGTATTATTGCATTTGTTTCTTATGTTTATTTCAGAGAGGATTGTCTCACAAGAATGGTAATGTATCATTGAAATTGTGAAAACACACAAGGCCTCACAACACGGTAGGCGGTGAGCCATGGCGCTATTAGCGCCATGTCTTATGCCGGTAAAATACTGGCACCGCCTTGGTGGAAAGGGGATTTACTGCCCCATTCCAAGGTTGGAGGGGCGGTAAATCCCCCTTCTACCATTGCCCTTCCCCATTCCCATTTCTGCCCCATAGTGCTCTATGGGAATGGGGAAGGAGCTAATTACGGCACCGCAATTTTGCGGTGCCGTAATTAGCTCTGAGGTCCCTTTGCGGGTTGAATTTTAACGCCTGCAAAAAGCAGGCGTTAAATCCCCCAACCCGCAAAGGGACCTCGTAGTAAGGCGGTAAGGATTTACCGGTACCGGTTTACCGGTACCGGTAAATCCTTACCGCCATCCGTGTAATGAGGCCCACAGTCTTCCTAAGAGTGTTCTTGCTTCTGTTTTTCATTTGGTGCCTCTAAAAAAAATACTCTGCAAGAGAGGGAATGATGTTTAATGTGCCAAGTTTCCTATACAGATGAAGCAATGTCATGAGCAATTATAAATAGCTGTGTGCGTGATTCCACTCAAGGTATGTGTGTGTGGCTTTTGAGTGGAATATAATACAATAGTCTGCTGAGCGTACATGAATCAGCCTCTGGAAACATAATCTCACTAATGTAAATAAATTAGTGATAATACCACATGTTATTGAGAGTAATTTATGGAAACATAGTTCACTGGTGTAGATAAATCAGTGATATCTGCCATAGGTGGCACTCTATATAAAAATGTGGTGTTTCTGAATAATGTAGGCCCGAGGCTTCTCTAGTGATCACACGAACAGACCAAGCAAGAAGAAGGGGGTTTTGTCTATTAGGGCCACAAATAAAAAAGAAAGCTGTGCTCATCACTATACCACAACAAATTGCATACCAACAAAATGTATTTGTGTACTGAAATAATGCATCATCACTATACCACCATAAAGCCAAACCCAATCTAGATGCAAGGAGTAGTTATTGCTAAATTACCTTTGTTTTTGGCAGTAAGAAAATACTGCTAGGCCCCAAATTTACACAAAATACCCTACATATGTATGGTGCGTTGCAGGCTGGGAAAGTGATCATAGAGCACCTACTGGGCATGACAAGTGTGTCTCACACTGCCATCTGTACATTAAAGGGAACCCATTTCATAATAACAGTGTGTCACTAAAAATGAATTTCAGAATGTCTCAAATGGAAGCCACATTCCCAGAGCTAGTGCAATATTTATAGGCAAAGTTATATGCACATGGGACATGGTCATCGAACAGTGCCTAAGAATGGCATGACCGCATTCATGGTGAGGTGCAGAAAGAAAAACTAGACACTATTTTTGCAGAAGGCAGCATAATTCAGGTCTACCTTCTAAGGTTATTAAGTGCAGATGATAAACAAAAGATTGTCTGATACTGCTATGCGCCAAGATCTGGTTTATTTTGAATAGGTCCCTGCAAATGCAAGAAAATGACACCAAGCGGATTAACAGGTTAAAGGCTGACCTAGATGGGGCAAGTAAAAAGGAGGAAAAGTTAAGAGCAGAATTAGAAGGATGTCAGAAAGACATGCAGTTAAAATGCAGCGATTTTGATATTCAATTGTCCAAAAGCAAGAAACAGTTTGAGGACAGTGAACACGAATTGGTACACTTAAAGGCATTGGTGGACCACATTAGACAAGATAAAGATGAGATGGTTTCAGAAATGCAGATTTTACAAAAAGAACATTCTGAAAAAGAAAGTGATCTCCAAAATGCAGAACAGGAAATGGTTAAAATGTGTCAAGAAAGAGACAAGAGAAACAAAGAATTTAATGCATGCCAAATGCAAATGTGCGACATGCAGGAGGTAATTAATAAAATGAGTGATGAAAACAACTATTTGCAAAACGAAGCAGACAGGCTCCTTAAAAAGTGTAAGGACTTGGAACAGCAAATGTGCATCCCCAGGTCCCAGGAGATGCGGCAGGGCACCACATTCAATGCAGTTGAGGTGAATTCTATTTCTACCCAAAGAGCTAGTGCCCCAGTGACTGGGGCGGTGACTGAACTTGGTTGCAGCGCCCTTGGGGGATTTGATACTCCCATTGGGGGCCGCCACCAATTCCATACACCTGGAACCAGGGTTGAGTCACCAAGTGGTGCAATTCCATGCACTGCAACAAGTAGCCCCATAAAGATAATAAAATCCATCAAAGCCCTGATCAAACCATTTAAAAAGGGAGGGGAATGCTGCATTTTTAAAGCCCTCCAGATACCTAAGGAACAATACAGGCAGTATTTTCATTTACCTTTAGATGCTCCCACGGCCAGTATCATAAGAGGATTGAATGAGCAGCAGAATATGACATGGGCAGAGTTTGGAAAAAGAGATTAGGCGTAATTTTTCTTCTTTCCGGTCATTGCAGGAGGCAAAGAAAGTCGCTTACACAATCACTGCTGGGCCTAATACATCCCCTCGCCAGTTTTGACAAGACTTAAAAAGAGCATTTTCTCGCTTTGATGTATCTTTTGAACCCAATTCTAATGAGTTTAAAACTGCATACTTCTATGGGTTACAGAAAGACATTATATCACAAATGGTCCGTGAATTTGATCGTGACAAGTCCCTTGAGTGGATTGTGCACCAAAGCACAAAACTATATGAAGTACTCTATTGTCAGGGTAGAGAAAGTGATACAATGAAAGACACTAGACCAACATCTAAAGAACCCTCAGCAACAGTGATGGAAATCAGGTCAGCCAAAATGCCCCTTAGTCTGCTCAAAGTCCTGGTAAAAATATTTTGACACCTGAACAAAGGGGTAATCAACAAAGATCATCACTTCCTGTACCAATGTTTCAATCACATGATCCTAGTAAAAGGGAGAGCTACATCAGACCCAGGTACTTAGGAGATAGGCCCCGGGCAGGCTATCGGCCTGATATGTCAGGTATGAACAATAACCAGAGACAAAATCCGGATCAAAGAAATGATGGTCCCTACCAGACATTGGGGACACAGAGCAGATTTGATCCCAATACCATGATATATGGTAATCAGGATAGACCCCGATATGTGGATCGATTTTCTGATAATGGGAATCAACATAGGGGCCAGTACACACAACCTGAGAGACAGGACATGAGGCAGAACATGAACTACACTCTACCTCAGTACAATGATTCCCCACCAGGGGACTACAACCAAAGGATGGGTGCACCCCGCTCCCCTCCACAAATGAATCAAGAGTTCAGGAACCATCCCAATAGAAATCATTTTCCTGAGAGGTACCAGAATAGATCCAATCAGGGGGAAAACAACCAATATCGATCTAGGCCACAGAGAGAGGATTCTAGAGAGATGGAAAGGTTCCAGTGTCTCGAGGCCCAAGTGAAAATATCAGCTGAGCAAATAGGAAAGCTCTGTACAGCACAAAAACAGTCATCCAAGGAGGGGGCAGAAGGTCCTAGCAATTTCCGGGGGGTTTCTGAAAAGTGACTAAGTACTTATGATACCTGCAGTGTCAAGAAAACAGATTGTTCTGATGTGATTTTCCATAATGACTCTGAGATGTATAAAGATTCAAAAATAAAGATACCGGTAAATGAACATGTGACAGAAAGTGCAAAGACCCTTATGAAAGAAGTTCGGTTTAACCTAGAGCTAAATCAGACATTGGAGATTTGTACAAATGGAAAAGGAAAACCTGACATTCAAAAAGAACAAAGAGACAGATTTAAGAAAAATGACTCATGCATGGGGAATACCAGTGAACAGGGAGTAAGTGGCGATGCTATAACTCCTTCCCTGGGCAATCAGAACAATAACCAAACACAGGCAGTAAAATGAAATGCTCAAAAGGAGGGTACATGTCAATCACCTGAAGAATTATTTGAGCCAAATATTTTTGAAGAGGTTAAACGGGCTGGTACTACACTAAATGATCACAAATGCACAGAATTAGACAATGACAAATTGCCAAGTGATGTTGTTACACATGTTCAGTTGGAGGGTTGTAATGTGGTCTCTGATGATACCAGGATGGATGAGCGAACGGTGGCCACACTCCAAAAAACCTCTGAACATGGGGAAATGAATAAAGTCTCTCACACAGGAATGGGCAAAAAGGAGGGAAAAATGTCTTTCTATTTACCAATGCGCTTAGCCAAAAGTGAAAAAGGCCTGAGAAAGGTAAGCCCTGAAATCAGTAAGAATTTGCACTTATTATGTGTGTTAGAGGAAGTTGAAGACAGGTATTATGCTCCCATCACTGTAGAAGAAAAATGCAATACATTTGCAATGATTGACATTGGCGCACAGGCCACAATTATGTCTAAAGAATTGGTAAAGAGTATCAATGAAGGGAAATCCCCACAGAATCAGATCACAGTGAAGGAAAATCAAAGTCCAGTGCATAATTTTAACAGGGAGGATGTGCCTATTATAGGTGTCACCGAGGTTGACATAAAGATAGGTAAACACAGAATAAGACAGGAGGTATTGGTCACATCCATTTGTGAAATTCCATTTCTGATGGGAACAGATTGCCTGAAAAGATTGTCTCCTCTCATAGATGAGGTGAATGGAGTACTGTGGTCCTTAACCAAAAAACCATTGAGACCTAAGAAATGAAAATCACAAAACAGCAACATAAATGAATGTCACACCTTTGCCAAAACAAATGATGCAGTGGAGGTACATCTCCAGAATAGCTGAATCCCTAGCGTCACTGTTATATTATTGAGTCAAGATAAAATGCAGAGTGAAGATGAGAAACAATCTGTACATATATACTTGGACCCAAGGAAAAGATGGCAAACTGCCATAGATGAGCACACATTACGCTTTCATTTAAAAGAGAAAACATGCAAACAGAATATTGCTCCTAAAGCAGATTCAGAAAAACACATCAACACTCTTGCTGAAATACACATGGAAGATGAGCAACCATGGGTTCACATTGGTATAAATGACTATTCTAAAACAACAAAAGCCACTTTAGCACTTGAACAGGAAAGGAGTTTCATTAATGAGAAATTGTTGCAAAAAATAATGGAGAGGGAGGAGATCCCGAAATTTAGAATTAAAAACCAATATGTCTCTGGTTTGGACAGCCCAGACTTTGAAAACCGAATTGCAGGAAGATGCATGCTAAAAATTAGCATGGGGCAGAAAACAATTTACCATAATGTATGGATAGTGAGTGGAACACAAAATGACGTTTACATGGGCAATGATATCATGCACAGAATGTGTATGGTGTTAGATTTCCTTAATCAAAAAATATGGTCACGCCTAGGGGGGCCTGCACCTGAATTTGACAACAAAAGAAGGGCTTATCATTGCGCACAACTGGTCCGATATGCAATTGAATTACAGCTGAGGAAGGATACTATTATCCCTGCATTCACCAAACAGGTTGCAATAACACTGAAATGCAAACATGGACAGCAGATGAAAGATTCTGATGCATTTCTGTGCCTGAATGAATCCATAAAACAGCAAGGGCTGGATTATGAATACATTCCATTGGTAGATATTGGTGAAGGGTCTGTAAAAATCATGGTGAATAATAAAGGTTGTCAAGATATTCATTTAGAAGAAAACTCCTCATTAGGAATGGCCATACAAAAATCACATTATACTGCAAATCTGAATAATACGGTGATTGGAAATATACCTGAAAAGTATGTCCATACCAAGGGTGAGTTGCCAGAACACCTGAATTCTCAGCCCAAAGGAATATTTAAAATTCATTTTGTGTACCCTTATGATTCAAATGAGACAGTGTGCTGTCATCAAGAGGATTGCATAACATTTAACTTAAATGAAAATGAAACAGAAAATCAGCCCATTGAAGTGGAAGCTGATACGCCAAAACATTTAAAAGTGGCAGCTTTACAGAGAGACACAGCCACACAGTTAGAGGAAAGAGCCGAGATTCCCCTACCAGAACAGTTTCCAGAATTTTCCAAAATGGTAGAGGAGCAGATTTTATCAGCGGATGCATGTGACAGCGATGAGGATAGAAATGAACTGAGGAAGATATTTATGGAGTTTAAAGATGTATTTGCAAAAGATGCTTATGTTTGCGGTCTAACTGATTTACATGTGGCCACGCTGCCGGAAGGGTGTAGCAGAAGCCCAGTATTTGTGTGCCAGTATAGATTACCACTGGCATGTTTAGAGTCATTGGCAGAGATTATTAAAAATGTGGAGTCTCAGGGAATTATCAGGACTATTCATAGCACATCCAACACACCTATTTTAGGTGTATTAAAGCCAAAATGGTCAATGGCGACTATGTGCAGATTTGAGGAAGTTAAATAAAAGAGTGCCAGTATCCAGATGGCCACTGCCATTCATTGATCAGGGCCTAGCTCAGGTACATGGTTCAAAAGTGTTTACGACGTAGGATCTCACCTCTGGATATTGGTGCGTGCCATTGGCAGAGGAGATTCAGAATTTATTTTCATTTTCATTTGATAAGATGCAATACGCGTGGGTTAGAGTTCCATTTGGGTATGTCAATTGTGGGAGTGAATATGGAATATTTTTGAGAAAGGCCATGCCTGATGCAGTGGAAAGAGGTACCATAGTTTATGTGGATGATGTACTGATAAAAAATGAAAGCTTGAAAAACCATTTTGATGAAATAAGACATGTTCTTGGCCAATTGCAGAAAGCAGGCGCCAAAGTATCTTTACAAAAGACACAATGGTGCAAGAAAAAGGTGTATTTTCTAGGCCATGAAGTGACTGAACATGGATTAAACCCACAAAAGAAGAAAGTGGAGGCTATACAAAAACTAAAAGACCCTAAAAATGTGAAAGGGGTAAAAAGTTTATTAGGAATGACGGGCTATAACAGGAAGTTCATTGAAAATTATGCTGAAATTACTCAACCATTAACTAAGCTGTTGAAGCTGAATACACCCTGGAAATGGGAAAACGAGCAGTCTGAGGCAGTGGCTAAATTAAAGGAATGTCTTGTAAAGGCACCATGTTTAGCATACCCCATAAAGGATAGGGATTTCTTTATAGAAATGGGTTTCTCTGAACAGTGTATGTCAGCAGTGCTATCACAAAAACATGATTTGAATCACAAAACCATTGCCTATGCAAGTAAGGTGTTTTCCCAAGATGAAATTAAATTCAGTGAATGTGAAAAGGCCCTTTTGACCACTGTGTGGGCGCTAAAGCATTTCCGCCCCATTGTTCAGGGAGAAAAGGTAATTATTGAGACCAATCATCAACCATTGCAGTTTTTAGAGAGTAAAGGAATCAGGTCAGGTAACCTAGCACAGTCCAGAATCACTTCATGGACGCTAGCATTACAAGGTTTTTCTGTAGAAGTGAGATATGGCCAAAATAAAAAAAGCCCAGTTGCTCAAATTTTAGCAGATCTACATGACTGTGCAGCTGAACATGTATCAAACGAAGTAGAAGTGGAATCTAGTTTACAGGATTTTGGGCAATCACCACACAAAGCTTTTGATGAAAAGACATGCAAGGATTTGCCAACTGTATATGTTGATGGTTGTGCTTTTCACATTGAAAATGACAGTAATAAACAATTAGGGGCCGATTCATGGAACAAACGTGTGCCGAAAATCCATGCGCAAGCGTGAGAAACGCAGCGCATGCGCACGCGTGCGATTCAAGGAAGACGCTGCGCGTGTCTCCCGCTGTCCATGTGCCCAATCCAGCCATGGCGCAAGCAGGTATACACGGCGTGCGCTACGCGCACAGCAAAAGCGCACATAGCGCGGCGCACAGAACCAAAGTGGGCGGAACAGTGGGCGTAACACGCGGAATGGGGAACAACGCGTGAAAAAGAAGGCGTAACTGGGGAAGTACTGCAGGGAACTACACGGAACGCCCACACGCACGCGAACAACCCGTATTCATGGATTCGAATACGGGAAACCCGGCACGGCAAAAGACGCACACAGGCGTCAACGCGTCCGACACATGAAGGCAGGCGGAAGCGTCCCCGTGCACAGTACAAAAGTGCGCGCAAACAACAAACACGTATATACAGCTACGATGAATGCCCCATTTGTCGCAGCACTGATCCTGGGACACCGCAGGAGGAGGAGAATAGCCAGGGCACGCATTTTCGCACCACGGACAAGCCTTTTTGGGATGCCTGACGACCAGGTCTATGGCAGGTATAGGTTTCCACCCCACATCATCCTAGACCTGGTCTGGGAGTGGGAAGATCACCTTACATCCCCCACCCTTTGCTCCCAAGCATTGAGCCCCTTGGAGAAGCTGCTCAATGTCCTGCATTTTTTGGCCACTGGGTCATTTCAGCGGACTACTGCCATAGTGGGGGGGGGTCTAACAGGCCACGCAGTCACGCTGCCTACACCAGGTACTGGCAATCATGACAGCGCGCCCCTCAGTCCGCAGGCACATATACATGCCCAGGACACCCGCAGAAAGGCAGGCCGTTGTCCTGGATTTTTACAGGGTGGCACACTTCCCCAAAGTGCTCGGTGCCATAGATTGCACCCATGTGGCCCTACATCCACCTAGGGCCACTGAGCACATCTACCGAAACCACAAGCACTGGCATTCCATCAATGTACAGGTGGTATGCGATGCAAAGGGAATCATCACCTCTGTCTATGCAAACTACCCTGGCTCCACCCATGACAGTTTCATATACAGAATGTCCGCCCTGAGCCGGGCCCTGGAAGCTGGGCAGCATGGCGACACATGGCTCCTAGGTGAGTACAAATGCCCTTGCACATGCATGCAAGTCACACACAGACAAATACCCAAACCCTAATAATCTCAACTATTATCACCTCCCCAGGGGACAGTGCCTACCCTCTGAGCAACCACATGATGACGCCAATCCGGAACCCCACCACACCACCCCAGGTAAGATACAACGCCGCCCATATTGCAACCAGGGCCATAGTGGAGCGCACATTCGGAGTGCTCAAGTCACGTTTCCGCTCCCTTGACCGCTCTGGGTGGCAACTACTCTATGCACCACCAGTAGTGTGCAGGATCATTGTGGCAGCATGTGTCCTGCACAATGTTGCAACACGGCAGGGCGTACCGGTGGACATGGTGGTGCCCCCACATCCCCAACCACAGGCACAGGCGCTGCCCATCGGAGGCCACATATGACCTGGGGGGAGGGGATGCACCCAGGAGGGGGGAGGTACAGGGTGCTGCTCAACATCCACATGCGATGATGCTGAGCCAAAAAAAACCCTCCATGGGCTCAACGCCTGCACAGCCCGACCTATGTGGGAGATAGATGGTCGTCTGAGTCTGGCTCATCCTGGAAAGGAGGACGTGGCACAGTAGCCTGGCCACGCCTATCCGCAGCTTGCCCCTCATCGGCAGCAAGTCTGCCGGATGGGAGAGCCTGGTTCTGTGTGGCGATGTGACGTAGGTCTACATGCAGAACCTCACGTGATACACGTGCTTCCTCTTGCAAGGTAGCACGTGTAACACGGAGTTCCTCCTGCAAGGCCTGGCTGGACAACCGCTGCACCTCCCGGCAAGCCTGTAGCTCAGCCGAGATGGTACGCTCATGCTGTGCAAACCTCTCCTCTGCCTGCTGCCTCTGGGACATCATAAGGACACCCAGAGTGGATCTGAGGGAAGCATACTCCTCCCTCAGGGCATCCATGTGCGCCTCTGCGTGAACAGCAATTGCTTGACGCAGAGACGACATTTCAGCCTGGCATGCCCTGTCTGAGGCCGCCATGCCCAGCCTGAGCGAGCGGGCCGTGGACCGTGCCGCCTGCTGCTGGAGAAGCACCTGCCTAGCAGGGGGGAGCACAGATCGGGCCACACGCTCCATGCTCTCAGCGATGTTCTCCATTGCTGCCCCCTGCCGTTCTGAATTGGCAGTCATGTCTTGCTCCCACTCAGTATACTGTGGTTGCGCGCGGAGACCGCGTTGCCGGGCTTGACCCCTGCGGGAATCAAGGACCGGGGGTCCTCGCTGTGTTGGCACCGCCCGCGGCTGCACGACTACATGCCCCCGTCGACGTGATGTCCCAGGCACATCAGTGACTGGTGTGGAGGGTGACCCTGCGTCCCGATCCGCCACGGGCGGAGGAACCAAGACTGTCTGATCCCTCAGTGCAGGTGTCGCAGACAGAGCAGTGTCCACATCAGAATCACTCACCCCTGACACATGGACTTGATGCTCATCCAACTCAACATGGACGTCAGAGTGGTCATCAAGGCTGGACTCATAGGCAGCCAGAGACAAGATGGACTGTAGCACTTGGGGGGTTTCGTGGCCTACCACCCCACGACCCCCACTAGTGCCGGGTTGATGTAGCGGTACCAACCCTGTGTCTGGCATGACAACAACATCCTCCGCCTCCATTGCATCATCACCTGAAAAATAGAGAGGAAAAAGGTCACTACACATGTCAGAAGCACACAACACACACACACACCGACAGCAAACGCATCAGGCAGACATGTGACACACAACATATAACCTGACATGCATGCTGGGTCAACTATGAATTGCTTCTGTGATCAGACCTGTTGAAAGGTGGCAGTTTCCATGGAAGTGGGTCTATGCAGTGCAGAAAATGTGTACGCCACTCACTACCTACATGTACAAGGACTCCATGGTGTGTGCCAGAAAATGTGAAGGCAGTGCAATGTCAAATTCAGACATCACGTGCATTGTGCATTCAATGTGTACCATATCTAGAAGCCAAGCACCCCTCCACCCCTGTACCAAAGCAGGGATGCCTAGCATGGTATCAAAAGGCTGACCAAACACCTGTGTATTGACAGGCAGTGTTGACTGGCATCAACAGCTGAATGTGATTCAAGTGACAACACTGCAAATGATGCAGGGACAGTAAGCAGGACACATGATGAAAACTCTGGATTCCGCCCATGTGTGAAGAAGACACAACAACAGTTGGACCGAGTCATTGGCCATTGAACAGGCTGAGGCCTGTGAGCCACACAGATTGTCAGACCCTAAACATGTGTGCAACGCAGGACTGAGCCATAGTTGACATGGGAAGGCTGATGAGATGGCAGGCAATGTATGTAACCAAGGACTTGTATTACAGTGATCATCCAGTCAAGGACACATAGGGGCTTGTGTGCAATGCACATGGGGCATGAATGGGCACTCATGTCCCTGCAGGAGATCTGACCTATGCACAGTACAAGTGAGATACCCTGCATCAAGTACTAAGGCTGTACCACACGGCAAATGTTAGGCAGATTCTACGCTGGAAGTTAGCATCTACACAGGACGCATGAACAATAAAGTACACATTGGCAAGATTGAAGAACACCAGTGCAAAGGTGGAACTGGGGTGCAGAGTGGTGGAGGAGGGGCAAGGGAGCATGCCTACATGGAGTCCAAGCATGCAGGCAGAGGAGACATGCATGACGGAAGCATTGCATTACTTACACATCAGAACCATGTACACGTCACATGTAGCGGCAATCATGCACAACACATCCCACAAGTGAAACACACACGTCCTCAACAAACACGCATCAACACTCACTGGACTGGGCATCAAAGTCCAGCATCTCTCCCACTCCTTCGACCAATTCAGGTGGTATGAACTCCGCAACGAGTGCCTCATGCGGAGTGAGCTCTTCCTCCTCTGGTGCAGGCCCACCGCCAGTCACCAGAGTCAAGTTGTAATTAGAGGCACGCTTAGCCTTAGTGCTGCGTTTGATGTCATTCCAACGCTTTTTGCACTCTTGCGCCGTGCGCAACTCATGGCCGAATGAACTGACATGTTCCGCAACATGCTTCCAGTGGGTGTCACGTTGGGCAGCCGTAGTCTGACTATTGGCACCCACTAGCATGTCACGGCTGTGGCCCCGCACGTAGTCCACGAGGAAGTCCAGTTCCTGCTTACAGAAAGGCGTCTTCCTCGACGTGCAGGAGGTCGTGGCTGTGTGTGGGGTCCCAGCATGTGCTGCAGGTGCAACCTTCCTCCTCTTGGACTGTGGTGCAGACCCTGGCTGGCTAATGCCGCCCTGACCAGTATGGCCAGTGGGTTCGGTGGATTGAGCCAAGGGAGTGGCAGGTGGAGGGATGACCAAAGGCCTGACTTGTGTCAGTGGCAGCTGGGTGCTCACTAATGGACCCTGCGCAGCAACATCAGCTGTGGCAGGGTCATTGACCGCAACGGTCCTGGTTGGCAGACTCACAACCGGGGTGCTGTTGGGTGCATCTGCCCCTGCACTTGCCAACACTCGGCTGTTCGGGGCAGCAGATGACATGACTTCCCCAGGGACACGTGTCTTGGTCTGAGCAGCCCGGCCTGCCCCTATGGTTTCCCCCCTGGCCTGTTGGAGATCTACCAAGGGCTCTTCAAGTGCCAACGCAGCCTGCGCTGGCAGACCCCGAGCCTGGGTGGCGGTGTCCACAGCTGCACCTGCAGCTACCACTACCCTTGGGCCCGTGGCAGTCGATGGAACGGACTGCCGGGTCACATGGGCGCCAGTGCCAGATGGCGAAGCTGCATCCCCCGGAACAACAGGGGGTGGTGGCATGACTGCACCGACACATGGCACAACATTGTGCTCAAGTGGCGCACCCCTGCCTCTTCCCCCTCTGTGGCCACCCTGGACACCCTGGATTCCCCCTACTCCCTGGTCACCACGGCCACGTCCCCGACCATGCCCGCCACGAGGAGGACGCCCAGCTGAGGCACCCCTCACCTTTGGTGCCCTCCCAACCATGGCACAGATGTAGTAGTGCTGGCACAGATGGAGTGGTGCCAATGGGAGGTGTACACCACAATTGACCTGGGCAATTGGGGTGAAGGGGGTGGGAAGCAAGATGTTAACAGCCCCCCTGCACCTGCAAGACTGTATGTGACCCCGGTGATGTGGTGATGGGTCACACAACGCTCAGGCACCCCAAAACTGCAGTAAAACCGTGCACGCAACCCTGCAGCCTACGTGCGTGGATTCAACCTCCCACAGTACGCGGTGGCAGCCAGTAACATGAATAACGCGTACGAGTGGGACACGCAGGCTACTATGACATCGAAAATGGGTGCGATACACAGGGGCACCCGCAGTGGGAAAAAGAGCGTGTGCGACTCACCGTCTGACTAGCG
This sequence comes from Ambystoma mexicanum, assembly GCF_040938575.1. Lineage (NCBI taxonomy): Eukaryota > Metazoa > Chordata > Amphibia > Caudata > Ambystomatidae > Ambystoma > Ambystoma mexicanum. The sequence continues at coordinate 515,653,945 of NC_090926.1, read as the reverse complement.
CGATGCAGAAAAACACGCGTAGCCAATACCCCCGCCAAAAGAAGAGATACGTCCTTGATAGCTGTGAAGTTGTGATGGCGCGCGAAACAACAGGAAGCAGCAACACACGTCGGTCTCCACGAAAGGCACGTACAGCGAACTGCTGGGCCCGCTCACCTTTAACCCGTGCTGAGGGAAAAGCACACGCGCGTCACGTCACTTACGCGCATGGGCCCTTTCCTCGTATTACACGCGGACGTGCAGTTTTTCACGCGCGCTGAAATGCCCATGCACGCCTGTGCGCGTCACGTCACAGGGGCGCTTGCGCTTCAGGGGCCTTCTGTCCAATGAAATTGCGTATGCGTGCAGACGCGCTTACGCGCTAAGGGCCTTTCCTCGAATTACACGCTGACGTGCCGAATTTTCATGTGCCAAATCACTCCATATCAAGCTGGCCACGCGTAAGCACACGGAAGACCACGCTCCTGCCCAGAAGGCCGAACTACTGCCCCCCAGAGTCCCGAGCACGCTCCCACCTGCCATCTGCTGCTGCCTGACTGCCTGCTGCCCACGTGCCCTGCCATTTGCTGCCTGCACATCAGCCAGGGGTGTTGTTGCTGTGACCACCCCTGCTGGAACCGAAGACTCCCGACTGGGATTCCATCGCTCCACAGCCCAGCCCCAGGACCCAGTTGCCCACCCACTCCTGCCTCTGGGGTTGTCATGTCGGGGCAAACACCATCTGAGACCACTGACAATCCCCGGCCAGAGAGGCAGAGGGGCACCAGCTTCAGTGCCACCGAAGTTGGTGGCCTGGTGGATCAAGTCCTGGGGCAGTATGATGCCCTCTTCGGAAGTTCCTGCGCCGACAAGGAAGGACGGACTCGGATCTGGACTGACATTGTGACTGCCATCAACGCGGAGGGGGTGGCAGTCCGCGACTTCCAACATGTCAAGAAGCGCTGGGAGGACTTCAGGTCCAGGACCCTGAACAAGGCCCGGCGCCTCTTGAAGGCAGCGGATGCCAAGGGGCGCCGGGGCCACTTGTCGGAAGATCAGATGAGGGTCCTGGAACGAATATCCCCAGCGCTCCACGTCCAGGTCCTTGAGAGGCAGACCCGTCTGGAGTCGAGCGGTAAGTGTACATGCATCCTGATTGTGAGCTGTGCGTGTGGTGATGTTTCAGTAGTGTGCAGGTTGCACATCTGTTTGTATGGGGTCGAGTATGGGTGGGGGTGTACAGGGCCGTGGGGCTAACACATGCGAGGGTTGGAATGTGTGAGACATGGATGGTGCTTGTGTGTGTAGGCTTGCATGCCAAATGCAGTTGTGTGGGCACACATGTTTGGATGATGTGTATGTAAGTAGACATGTCCGTGATGTCACGCATGTATGTTGTTTTCAGCTGCATGTATCAGCACTGTGTACATGTGCATTTGTGTGTATTTGACAAGGGTGCAACAGTGATGCAACATGGATGCATGTGACAGCCGGATGTGGAAGCCTGACTGGCAGATGTGACATGGATGCCCATCCGAACACTGCGACATTTGGCAGAGGTGTACACATGCATGCAAGTGTGGTGGTGTGTGTACATGTGTGGTGCACTTCCTGTGTTGCATGTGATGTCTGGCTCAGCTTTGCCTGCTCATGCTGTTGTATGGGTATGGATGGTGCTGGCAGTTGCGATATGGCTGTGGTATGGCTCATGTGTGCGAGTTGAAATGACATGTGTGTTGGGGATTGTGATGGCATGTCTGAGGTTTGCCAATGCAACTCATGTACAACTGTCATGTGTGTATGTGTCCATTGTACAGTGCCCTGATGCCTGTGTTTTATTTCTCCCTGTCTGCAGCATCAACTGATGAAGAGGGCGGAGAAGGTGCTGTGGAGCACAGCGGCGGGGATCCCACCGCCAGCCGGAGACGCAAGGCCTGGCTCCCCTCCCATGTTGTCATCTCATCGGGGAGTGAGGAGTCTGGTGCCGCGTCCCAGGCCGCAGCTGCCGGGGGGAGGTCCAAGAGGCGGAGGTTGGAGTTGGACTCCTCGGCAGCAGAAGGGGCAGCTGGGACCCCACAGGGCCCAACGGGGGAAGATGGCACGGAGTCATCCAGGTTGGTGGGGGGTTTCGTGGAGGAGGAGGCCGTGCAAGCAACAGAGACGTGGTCTGGAGGTGGGGATCCCACTGGTGCTAGTGATGCAGTGCAGGACCAGGGACAGGAGGCAGCACAGGCCGCCGCGGAGGTGCCTGTGTGCAATCCTGTCCCTGATCCTGTCCCTGCATCATCTTGCACCAGCAGGGATGCCTACGTCCAGACCTGTTTTCAGGCAGGGGATGAGCAAACGACAACTGGCCTTCCTCTGCCTGCGGACGTGGCTATCCGGGTCCGGGTTGAGCCTGTCCTGACTGGTGTGGCGTTGCGTCAACGGGCCATGCGAGGTGACCTGCAGTCTTTTCATGAGGAGACTGCACGTCATCTCGAATGGCTCGTTGACCACGTCAGCCTGCTGGGACAGGTCACCCAGGCCGGATTCCTCCGTTTGATGGGGCTTGCTACGACCCCCTCCTCAACTGAACCCCCTACGCGCCAGTCATCCTCCGTGCCATCTTCCCACCCATCAGTCACCTGGGTGCCCTGTGGAGCTGCCTCTGACGGCGTGGCCAGGCTGGTGGAGGAGGCATCCCTGCCACAGTCGGGAGTCGGACGTCCAGCAGGGGTGGCCACATCAACGACTGCACCCCAGCCGGCAGAGGATGTGCAGGCAGCAGGAGGCAGTGCACGGGCAGAGGCACAGCAGCAGCAGCAACGTGGTGGGAGCCATGAAGGCTCGGGGCCTTCAACATCGGAGGGGCAGGCATCGGCCGGAGGGCAGGAGGACCCAGGACAGAGAGTGTCTTCCGTGTGGCAGCGGTTGGGCCACGCCATAGATGCGGAGCGGCAGCGGGCGGAAGAGGCACGGCTCACAATGGTCATGGCGGAGAACTCCATGCGGAGGGCCCTGAGGCTGGCCGAGTGCCTCGAGGCAATCCGCAGGGGTTTGGAGGTGGACACGTCGACGGCCCTGCGGACCCTCGGGGCTATGGAGAAGGACCGCCTCCGGGACATTGAGCAGGAGTTCGATGATGCCCTGGCCCGGGACATCCAAAAGTGAGCCGTCAAACTAGCCCGCTTCCCTTGTACATAGTTATGTAGGTAGTGTTAGGTTTCCTTTTTTTTGGATTTATTTTGGACCTTTTGGACATTGGCCACATTTTTGTATATAGTTTATTTTATTAGTTAGTGTAGTTAGATAGGTTTCATTTTTTTTGTTGGGATAATGGACCCTGGCTTGTTCGTATGTACATAGTTCAATGTTGGATTGTATTTTTCTTTCGCAATTTGACCATGGAGCAATGGCTTTCAATTATTATTTCCCATTGGATTTTCTTTTGTGGACAGTGACTTTGGACACCATTACTTTGGATTATGATTTTTGGTTTTGCTTTTTTTCACGGACATGCTTCTTTTCATTTTTGTACATTCCCATTTCTGTTTCTTTATTTTTGATTCTATTTATGTTTCCTTTAATACATATTTTTTTATTGAACTTCAATGTGTAGTATCTCATTGGTTTCATGCATGTCATGATATGGGTTTTGAGATTCACTGACACCCATTGGGTGTATGTGAGGGAAATGTGTTTGTTTCGGAACTTGCAATTGGTGTTCTGTCATGTAATTGCCAATTATGAGTGGGTGGATGCAATACTCGGGTGGGTGTTTTGCATTTGGAGGCTGACCATAGGGACCAGGGATCTAGATTGTGATGACATGTTGGCTGGGGAACATGAGTTGGACATGGGTGGGGGCCTGGTGGCAGGTGCCCCACAGTGCTGGGGGGTGGGGGTGGTGGGGAACATGAGTTGGACAAGGGTGGGGGCCTGGTGGCAGGTGCCCCACAGTGCTGGGGGGTGGGGGAGGTGGGAGACATGGGTGGGGGCCTGGTGGAGGCTGCCCCTGCACTGCTGGGGGGTGGGGGTGGTGGGGAACATGAGTTAGACATGGGTGGGGGCCTGGTGGCAGGTGCCCCACAGTGCTGGGGGGTGGGGGTGGTGGGAGACATGGGTGGGGGCCTGGTGGAGGCTGCCCCTGCACTGCTGGAGGGTGGGGGTGGTGGGAGACATGGGTGGGGGCCTGGTGGAGGCTGCCCCTGCACTGCTGGGGGGTGGGGGTGGTGGGAGACATGGGTGGGGGCCTGGTGGAGGCTGACCCTGCACTGCTGGGGGGTGGGGGTGGTGGGGAACATGAGTTGGACATGGGTGGGGGCCTGCTGGCAGGTGCCCCACAGTGCTGGGGGGTGGGGGTGGGGGGAGACATGGGTGGGGGCCTGGTGGAGGCTGCCCCTGCACTGCTGGGGGGTGGGGGTGGTGGGAGACATAGGTGGGGGCCTGGTGGAGGCTGACCCTGCACTGCTGGGGGGTGGGGGTGGTGGGGAACATGAGTTGGACATGGGTGGGGGCCTGCTGGCAGGTGCCCCACAGTGCTGGAGAGTGGGGGTGGTGGGGAACATGAGTTGGACATGGGTGGGGGCCTGGTGGCAGGTGCCCCACAGTTCCGGGGTGGTGGGGGTGGTGGGAAACATGAGTTGGGCATGGGTGGGGGCCTGGTGGCAGGTGCCCCACAGTGCTGGGGGGTGGGGGTGGTGGGAGACATGGGTGGGGGCCTGGTGGAGGCTGCCCCTGCACAGCTGGGGGGTGGTGGTGGTGGGATACATGGGTGGGGGCCTGGTGGAGGCTGCCCCTGCACTACTGGGGGGTGGGGGTGGTGGGAGACATGGGTGGGGGCCTGGTGGAGGCTGCCCCTGCACTGCTGGGGGGTGGGGGTGGTGAGAGACATGGGTGGGGGCCTGGTGGAGGCTGCCTCTGCACTGATGGGGGGTGGGGGTGGTGGGACACATGGGTGGGGGCCTGGTGGAGGCTGCCCCTGCACTGCTGGGGGGTGGGGGTGGTGAGAGACATGGGTGGGGGCCTGGTGGAGGCTGCCCTTGCACTGCTGGGGGGTGGGGGTGGTGAGAGACATGGGTGGGGGCCTGGTGGAGGCTGCCCCTGCACTGCTGGGAGGTGGGGGTGGCGGGAGAAATGGTTGGGGGCCTGGTGGCAGGTGCCCCTGCACTGCTGGGGGTTGGGGGTGGTGGGAGACATGGGTGGGGGCCTGGTGGTGGCTGCCCCTGCACTGCTGGGGGGTGGGGGTGGTGCGGAACATGAGTTGGACATGGGTGGGGGCCTGCTGGCAGGTGCCCCACAGTGCTGGGGGTGGGGCTGGTGGGGAACATGAGTTGGACATGGGTGGGGGCCTGGTGGCAGGTGCCCCACAGTGCTGGGGGGTGGGGGTGGTGGGGAACATGAGTTGGACATGGGTGGGGGCCTGGTGGCAGGTGCCCCACAGTGCTGGGGGGTGGGGGTGGTGGGAGACATGGGTGGGGGCCTGGTGGAGGCTGCCCCTGCACTGCTGGGGGGTGGGGGTGGTGGGAGACATGGGTGGGGGCCTGGTGGAGGGTGACCCTGCACTGTGGGGGGTGGGGGTGGTGGGAGACATGGGTGGGGGCCTGGTGGAGGCTGCCCCTGCACTGCTGGGGGTTGGGGGTGGTTGGAGACATGGGTGGGGGCCTGGTGGAGGCTGCCCCTGCACTGCTGCACTGCTGGGGGGTGGGGGTGGTGGGAGACATGGGTGGGGGCCTGGTGGAGGCTGCCCCTGCACTGCTGGGGGGTGGGGGTGGTGGGAGACAAGGGTGGGAGCCTGGTGGAGGCTGCCCCTGCACTGCTGGGGGGTGGGGGTGGTGGGAGACATGGGTGGGGGCCTGGTGGAGGCTGCCCCTGCACTGCTGGGGGGTGGGGGTGGTGGGAGACATGGGTGGGGGCCTGGTGGAGGCTGCTCCTGCACTGCTGGGGGGTGGGGGTGGTGGGAGACATGGGTGGGGGCCTGGTGGCAGGTGCCCCTGCACTGCTGGGGGGTGGGGGTGGTGGGAAACATTGGTGGGGGCCTGGTGGCAGGTGCCCCTGCACTGCTGGGGGTTGGGGGTGGTGGGAGACATGGGTGGGGGCCTGGTGGAGGCTGCCCCTGCACTGCTGGGAGTTGGGGGTGGTGGGGACATGTGTAGGGGCCTGCTGGCAGGTGCCCCACAGTGCTGGGGGGTGGGGGTGGTGGGAGACATGGGTGGGGGCCTGGTGGGGGCCTGGTGGAGGGTGCCCCTGGTGGCTGGGGGTGCAGGGGGACATGCGTTGGTGGGCAGTAGTGCAAGTTGACATGTGGGTTGGCTGGGGGGCATGGCCATGGTGGATGGGGTGCCTGCAGGACATGTGCAGGGTAGGCCCCTGTGGTGTGAGCCACCTGCAGGGGCCGTAGAGGGTGTAGAGGGAACACCTGGGAGGACCCACATGTGCAATTCACGTGTGGTGCACCCCGCATACCCCTGTAATACACATACCCTGATTGAATCGCGTATGGAACTTCAAGCGCACCCCTGTGATACATGTACCCTGCTGAAATCGCGTGTGGAACTTCCCGCGCACCCCTGGAATACACGTACCCTGCTGACTTTGCGTGTGTGACTTCCCACGCACCCCTGGAATACACGTACCCTGCTGATATCGCGTATGAAACTTCCCCCACACCCCGAAATACACGTGGCATGGACATTCGAGTGTGGAACTTCCCGCGCACCCCTGGAATACACGTACCCTGCTGATATCGCGTGTGAAACTTCCCGCGCACCCCTGGAATACACGTACCCTGCTGATATCGCGTGTGAAACTTCCCACGCACCCCGAAATACACATAGCCAGGACATTCGCGTGTGGAACTTCCCGCGCACCCCTGGAATACACGTACCCTGCTGATATCGCGTGTGCAACTTCCCCCGCACCCCGAAATACATGTAGCCAGGACATTCGCATGTGGAACTTCCCGCGCACCCCTGGAATACACCGTACTCTGCTGACATCGCGTGTGAAACTTCCCGCGCACCCCTGGAATACACGTACCCTGCTGATATCGCGTGTGGAACTTCCCGCGCACCCCTGGAATACACGTACACTGCTGATATCGCGTGTGAAACTTCCCCCGCACCCTGAAATACACGTAGCCAGGACATTCGCGTGTGGAACTTCCCGCGCACCCCTGGAATACACGTACCCTGCTGATATCGCGTGTGAAACTTTCTGCGCACCCCTGGAATACACATACCCTGCTGATATCGCGTGTGAAACTTCCCCCTCACCCCGAAATACACGTAGCCAGGACATTCGCGTATGGAACTTCCCGCGCTCCCCTGGAATACACGTACCCTGCTGATATCGCGTGTGAAACTTCCCGGGCACCCCTGGAATACACATACACTGCTGATATCGCGTGTGAAACTTCCCCCGCCCCCCGAAATGCACGTAGCCAGGACATTCGCGTGTGGAACTTCCCGCGCACCCCTGGAATACACGCACCCTGCTGATATCGCGTGTGAAACTTCCCGCGCACCCCTGGAATACACGTACCCTGCTGATATCGCATGTGCAACTTCCCCCGCACCCCGAAATACACATAGCCAGGACATTCGCGTGTGGAACTTCCCGCGCACCCCTGGAATACACGTACCCTGCTGATATCGCGTGTGAAACTTCCCGCGCACCCCGAAATGCACGTAGCCAGGACATTCGCGTGTGGAACTTCCCACGCACCCCTGAAATGCACGTACCCAGCTGAAATGAGGTGAGGTACTTCCCGCGCACCCCAGTGATACACGTAGCCCGCTTGCCGTGCTGGTACAGGGTTAGCGCAGCCCTTTGCGCTGGATTGGGGATTTTGATGGCTTTTCCCTGCGCGAGAGGTGTTCTTGGGGGCATAACTGGCGCTGCTGCAGGGACGCTGCGCCACTTTGCGCCACGGCTGGTTTTGGTGGCTGGTATCCATGAATACGCTGTGCGCTGAAATGGGTTTTGGCGCACGCGGCTGGTGCAGGGATTCGCACGCGCACACTGTGCGCCAGCCGCGTGCGCCACTTGTGCGCTGAATTCTATGAATTACCCCCTTAGTGTCAGGAATAGGAAATGTCTGGTTGAAATGTGAAGGCGTCCCCAGTATAGGGATGAGAATTGGAGCTAGGAGCAGTCAAGTAGTGGAATTGCCAGCCATTTATAAAGAAATTGCTACTGCAGTTGATAATAAATTTAGTTAAAGTGTCCTGGTGACTGATTCTGACCTGATTCTGACTATGCACGAAATAGCTTTGTGGAATATTTACCTGGCTGGAAAGCGAGAGACATGATTACATACAACAAAAAGCCACTTAAACATGGAAAAATGATACAGGCCATAGACAAATTGGTGTCAGAGAATGATTTAACAATATACTGGAGGAAAATTTGTGGGAATTTAAAAACTCCAAGAGAGGATAAGGAGGGGAATGATAAGGCAGATCACCTTGCTAAAATTGGGACTTTGATGGGAGAATTGCTACCTATTGAACATTTACTTGGTGAAATACAAATTGATGCAGTAACACGTTCTAAAGCACCAAAGGAGGTAGATTAACCAGTATCACAATGGAGTTATGATACACCAGACCAAGAGCTGATTGGGGCACAAAAGGATGATCACATTTTTGGAATCTATTATAATGATTTGATAGATCCTGAACAAAACCCTTTAACAGAAAAAGATTTTATGGGAAAAGAAGAGTTGAGGGTGCTATTAAAGAATAAAAAACAAATTAGACTACAGGATGGACTCACGAGTAGAGAGTCCATAACAGGACAGATACAGTCGGTGGTACCCCTTTCATTCAGAGGGTTAATGCTACACCATGCACATGATGCAATAACTGCATTCCACAGAGGTTCATAAAAAACATTGGAAATACTAAAAGATTATGCTTACTGGCCACATATGACCCAAGATGTGGAATTATACACTAGAGGGTGTCTAGTATGTGCCCAATTTAAACCTGCTTCACCAATGCATAGAGCACCATTAATGAAAAGAGGCTTAACTCTTCCATGGTCAGATTTGCAAATAGACTATGTAGGACCTGTAAGGAGGTCGAGCAGGGGGAATCATTATATTTTGAGTGTGGTGTGTTTGATGTCGAAATGGATTGAGTGTATTCCTGCACCAGATTGTAGTGCGCAAACAGCAGCTACATTGCTGGTGAATCATGTGTTTTCAAGGTTTGGGTTACCACAAAGAATAGAATCAGACAGAAGAAGTCATTTCACAAGCGCTTTAGTAAGTATGTTATGGCAAATATTGAGAGTGAAAAGAAAATTACATATTGCATATCGAGCTGCTTCTTCTGGGGGAGTTGAACGCTGTAATCGGTCTGTTGTGGACATATTAAAGAAATTTGTAGCAGAAGCAGTTTCCAGCTGGGATTTACGTTTACCTTTGGTTTTGATGGCAATCAGATCAACTCCTGCCAAAGCAACAGGTATTGTCCCCATGAGGTTTTGACAGGTAGGAAAATGGTGTTACCGCAACACCTACTATACTGACACATGAGCAGACACTTGTAAGCGCATCTACAGTTCATGAATACATGGATGAGCTGAGGAAGCATTTACAACATGCATTTGCTTTTGTACAGCGAAATCTAGAAAGAGCTGCTGACAGTGCAAAGTCATATTATGATAAAAAGACATCACTGAAAGAGTATTGTGTGGGCGATCAGGTGTATAAATTTCATTTTGGAAAAGGTAAACAGAAGAATTCCAAATTTTTGGCAGCCTGGCAGGGGCCATTTCGAATTATAGATAAGATCTCTCCCGTAGTGTACAACATTTTGAAAACTGAGGGTGAAACAGCAACAGAACAGTTTGTTCATGTAAATCAAATTAAGCCATGGCACCCCAAACATGAGGTAAGGAGACTTGAGCGTGTAGAAACAAATACAGTCCCTTAAATACATAAAAATAAATAAATGAGGTTAGTCATAGGGCAATGACAGAGAAATAAAAATAGATGTGATTGATTACTGTGATGAAACACAAATACTGTGACATATATATATGTATACATAAAAAAATGTGGGCTGAAACTGATGGAGTTATTTTACAAAATTAAAATGTATTAAATGTTGGATGCTGTTTTATGTATGTTTGTTTTCTCTTTAACATGTGCTTAATTTCAGAAAGCGAGAGGAAGAGGGCAAACTGATTTATGAAGTGCATGGATATATATATAATTTTATTTTTGGCAAAAGGGTGAAGTTAGTATTATGCTATGTACTTAATTTGTTCCTTTTCTATTTGATTTAGACTATTGATTAACACATTTTGGCTTGGAGGTCACGGGATCGCAGGACAGGGGAGACGATGGAGTCCTGGAGTCCCCTGGATGAAGATCAAATGATGCCTGACTCCGGATGGAGGTGAAGACAAAGTAACCGGGATTCCAAGAGAGATGACTCCTATGGAAAAAGCATCCAAGAGTGCCAGGATGGAAGAGTGCCCCAAATGAACCAAGTGATGTGACATTGCTGGTCGGGACATATCCGAGGCAGACAAGTGTCCTGGAGTATGGAGTTCCACAGATTTATTATTTTAATTAATTATTTTAATCTGTTATGTTAATTATTTATTTTAATTATTTATATTATTTTTTTGTTTTATGGTTGACTTCAACTGGACTATGGACACTTCCGTTGGGAAGAAATATGTAAAATATTTTATAAGAACTGATGGACTCAGAGATTAATTTTAATATTACGATGGTTGAACAGTGATTTTTCATTTTTCATTTTTTCATATGTGAATATTCATTTTGTTGAATTGCTATGATTTAAAAGAAGAAAAGGAGCAAGTTGGGTTTCTTCCAATTGTGGCTTGGACCATGGCCAAATTCTCAGAAAAAGGAGGGGTTATGTAGTATAATTTAGCGTGTTTTGGAGTGCAGCTTCACTGCATGGGATATCTATTTTAAAAGCACACCATTTTCTTTTTCTCAATACCTATTTAAAAGCACACCATTTTTTTTTCTCACTTGAAATACCTCACTTACAGGGGACACATTATATACTTGATTAATTAACTTAACTAACAAATACTAACACAATTCTAACTCCTTAACATTATAATGTGTTCTCCATGTGCAAAATGAGGCAGGCTGAGATTCATTTTTTTAAACGTGCATGTTCTCGCTGGGTGTTTTAAAGAAAAAAAAGAAAGCCCTGGGTCACTGCTCGGAGGCAACAAGCCAGGAGATTTCACGTGCTGAAAAGCTACAAACATCTGGTAATGATACAAATGGAGTGAGATTACTGTGACTGCCGTACAAATGATCTACTATCAGGCAGCAGAGTAGCGATGGGGAATTCCCCTGTGTTTAACTGCCACGTTATAATGTTGCAAGGCATATGATGTAATTTTTCTCTCTTGTTGCAAATGTAAAGTGAAATTCGTGGTATTATTGCATTTGTTTCTTATTTTTATTTCAGAGAGGATTGTCTCACAAGAATGGTAATGCATAATTTTGAAATGAAATTGTGATAACACACAGTCTGCCTAAGAGTGTTCTTGCTTCTGTTTTTCATTTGGTGCCTCTAAAAAAAAATACTCTGCAAGAGAGGGAATGATGTTTAATGTGACAAGTTTCCTATACAGATGAAGCAATGTCATGAGCAATTATAAACAGTTGTGTGCGTGATTCCAATCAAGGTATGTGTGTGTGGCTTCTGAGTGGAATATAATACAATAGTCTTCTGAGCGTACATGAATCAGCAGAGAGAGGCCTGTGGAAACATAATCTCACTCGTGTAAATAAATTAGTGATAATACCACATGTTGTTGTGAGTATTTTATGGAAACATAGTTCACTGGTGTAGATAAATCAGTGATAACAGCCATAGGTGGCACTCTGTATGAAAATGTGGTGTTTCTGAATAATGTAGGCCCGAGGCCTCTCTAGTGATCACACAAACAGACCAAGCAAGAAGAAGGGGGTTTTGTATATTAGGTCCACAAATAAAAAAGAAAGCTATGCTCATCACTATACCACAACAAAATGGATACCAACAAAATGTATTTGTGTACATAAATAATGCATCATCACTATACCACCATAAAGCCAAACCCAATCTAAATGCAAGGAGTAGTTATTGCTAAATTACCTTTGTTTTTGGCGGTAAGAAAATACCGCTAGGCCCCAAATTTACACAAAATACCCTACAGAGCATACTGACTAAACGTGTCATGCACGTCAATGGGAGAAGTTGAAACATCCGAAATCCATCTAAGAGTGTCTATTGTGCAAATGCACATTTCTTCACTCTTTGGTTTCAATGGAGGAAGAAATAGCTTCTGCACATGTGAAGCCTGCCATCCATTTTCATCCATCTCATATTTCTGTAACCAATCTTGCTCCCTTTTAAACTCAAATAACTTCACTACATGCTCATATACTTTCACTGCTGTGCCCCTTGAGCGGGCAAGGACATTCAAATCCTGCAACCCCTGTGGGACATTCATGTCTGTCAAATCATTTCATATATCAACTAAATAAGTTCCCATAGTTCTATCAAAATATTCTGTTCAGGAATACCCCCTTGCTCAGAAATCGCAACCAAAGTAGCCAATTCATCACCTTCTTCTATGTATTTTTCAGCCCATGTATACAATTCTTTCTTCCCCTCTTTAGTTATCGTACTACAAGTCACTATTCTTGCATCAGCACCCGCCCCTTCAAACACTACAGGTGGAGTTGAACCACCCGGCAAAGAGAGTTCATACAAATCTTGTTCAGTAGACGGTGTAGGAAATATGCAGCCGGTACAGCAGAACTATGGGAATTGCAACTGTTGGTGCAGGGGCAGGAAGAGGAGCAAGAACGTGAGGAAGAGGAACAAGAAAAGGAGGAGGCACATAAGGAGGCCGTGCAATTGAAACAGTTCTAGATCATTCAATAATGTATTAATTAACCGATCTGAAGCATGCACATCTTGAGAGGGACATACCTTTTGCATTTCTAGTTGGAAAGCCCTGTCCATACTTCTAATGGATTCTGACTGTTTCTGCTGAACATGCAACAATGCTTTCTCAGCATTTGTCATGTGTCTACGCACATGCTTTTCTCTACTTTTTTGTCCACCTGAAAAAGTGATGAGATGTAAAAAAAAATGCTCAGACAGATGTTTTGATCTCTAAGCAGCACAGTGGCAAATACTTTGCTTACCGAATCAATCAAGGCAATTGGTCTATAGTTGCCGGAATTGTACGGGTCTCCCTTTTTATCCCTTAATATGGATAGGAATGATAATAGATTGAGACCAGTACTCAGGGTCATTATGCGTAGTGTAGATATAATCAAAATGCAGTTTGAGGAAATGAGGATCTTTTTTCAGTATGAAAGGCGTGAGGCCATCTGGGCCAGGAGCCTTTGAAGGTTTAAGTTTATGAATGGCCCATACTTCGTCCTCAATTCACCATGGGCAATCACCTGCAACAGACATACTTCCAAGCAGGGTGGGAAGATAAGTGAATTTTTCTGGTATAGAGCATTTACTAGAAGAAAAACTCACCGAGGTGTGTTGCTGAATGGTATCTACCGCAGAAGAAGTAATAATGCCCAGTTTATTTTTGATACAGGCCCAGAATTGTCTTGTTTTGGAATTTAATGATGTCCTCAGTATTGACTGCTTGTCTCTAAAGTGTAAATTAAATTTTAAGGATCTGACAAAATGTCTGTGCCGTTGACAGACTATTTTTTTACACCTTATATATTCTTCCACCGTCAGATCCTTAGCTCTGAAAGACTTCATATCGACCAATTTTTGAGCTTTGGAGAATTTTATCCTAGGGTCAAAGTGATCGAAGTGAGTGTTTTATTGGTTTGAAAATGGATCTCCAGTGATACATTAGAAATACTTTGTATAATGCACACATCCAAGGGGTTGAATGGTCTCCTACCAGTGGGTCGACAAAGAACAGATGCCAACTGAATATAGGAGCCATCAATGACCCATTAGTGTCCAATAGATGCATGTCCCATTTATGCGTATAAGCCTCCCTACTTAAACCCCACGTGAGATTTGAATTACACACGTGTGGGGTACAAGAAAATTGGTTATAGCCTTTGCCCCTGGCACAATAATTCTGGGGTAGTTGCCTTCCATCAGCCATGTTTCAAACAGTGTGGCCATGGTCGAATAGAAATCATAAATAGTGTGCTTGGACAAATTCCAGTAGAAACTGACTGATAGGAATTCCACCACTTAATCTGGCAGAGTAACCCGAACAGCTAATAAAATTTCACAGACAATCCACAAAGTAGAATTCATGTTCAAATGAATATCAATGGAAATCATCAAACCCTGCTCGTTCGCCCTTTGACCGAGCAGGTCACTGGCAAACAAAAAGTCAAGAATCACAGCAAAGACACATTTTCCATGTACATTTCTTGAAAAAACTTAATGTTGGAATTTCAAAAGAAGTGGGCACCATTCCACACCCACCAAAAATTATTAAGAATGCATGTAGGTCACAATGGTTTTGATAGCATACTCCACCCATGACCAATCTTGTACCTATTTGGTCTTTGCAAGGAGGGGCATTACAGGATTTTAATACTGTACACAAGTTTGAGGGTGCTCACACTAACTGAACTTGAAGTCAATTGGGAAACTGCCTCTGGGGCGTTAGAAATAGCTTCACTGCATCGCTAGAATAGAGAACAAACAAGTCATACCCCAAACAATGGACAATTTCCCTTTTACCCCAAACCCAATGTACCACAATTTCAGAATCCAAGTAAGAAACTATGCAGTTGTTGTTCATCAGAGGGAGAGAGATGCACTCAATGTCCCCAAAATGAAATAATCTTAGTGGAGGAATCAGGAAGACTATGTCCAGCACCTCTGGTCGATTCAGCCTTGTGGAGCCATTCATCTGTGCGTTGACATCAAAGCATAAAAGTTTAGATGAACATGAGACCGTGAGGTCAACAACTGGTACCAATGTGTCCTGATAGGATCTATCGCTTTTAAGTGTGAATATACTGAAGACACATCTGAGGATCTCATAAAAATGCAGCGCAAGGCTTGAGTCTCAGACGAATCAGAGGCCCTCGCAACATGTGGATCCATCATTGGAGAAAGAAGCCCTTCTCCTACCGACTGTGCCTCCCGGTCCGTGGTTAAAGTATTTCTTGGAAAGATTTCAGACCTGGAAGAAACAATGGTAATAGATTTTGTAAGCTGTGTTGGCCATAAAGAAGTTTTTACTTGTTACTTGCTTTCCTCTGACCTGTCACTCAATCGATTTAGAACTGAGTAGGGGAGGTGGTTCAATGAAATTATTAGTGTTGGTCAAGGGCAGGAGAGACCTTTCAATGAAGTTATGGGGAGCAGGATCAGTGCCATTGTGCTCAACCAGGTTGGCTCTCTCCAAGGAATTGGCCAACCCATTGCTAGTCTCTTCTTCGCCAGACCATTCTCTGAAGTTAAAGGAGTGGATCTTTTGGAACCCTAACATGAAAGCGTCCAACCCTGGCATTTGAGATGGAACTTTAGTGGTAGCAGATTTAGGATATTTTGCTAAACCAAGCATTATTTGTGGGTTAGATATCGGTAATGCAGCGTGAAAGCAGACATGTTAACAAAAAGGTGGATGTCTGGGGCTGTCATCAAAGCCTGCAGTGTGGCAGGAGGAATGTTACAAGCTTGAAAATCACTCTCCAATGGTTAATGTTTTTCTTGAAGCAATTTTAGTAAAACTTGAATCATGCCCCGCACTTCAGATGTCAGTGTCAACCTTATAGAAGCAACTTCAGATTCAGAAAACCAAGGATACAAAGTTGACATCCTCAAGTCCCCAAAAGACTGATTTAGGCTGTCTTCGTTAGATGTATGTGTCTCAAGAGGCTGTAAGTTTTGATTTAGCAGTGCATTGGTTGACATTTGTGCAGAAGTATTCTCCGGTAAAGTATGCTACGGGAAAGAGTGCATGCAAAGCACAGTACCCCACCGCAGCATATGGAGAGACATGCAAGGCTAGCCCTTTGCTTTGTTACAGTCCAGCTCTTAATTAACGGGTGACTCAAAGACCACTAGCCCACCGTCGTCGCCCATGGCAAGGATATGCTGATTAAGCCTGGACAGTTCCAAGGTCAAGAAGACTTTGCCAGTGTCAGTATCATCAAGTATCAAAGTATCATCAAGTCACTCAAATTACCACAGGCAAATATGCCTTCAAAGAAGAAGGGGAAAAATCTCCTAAAAGTCAAATAGATCAGAACACAAGCTGCTTAACATTGCAGATCTGCGTCTGCTGCCAAAAAAAACGCAATCACGTGGCAATATGGGGTAGTCCAAGAGAGGACCCCATGATGTAAAGTGAGGTTGTGGCCACAGAGCCGGCACAGTCGACTCTGACTGTACCGACTGCCACTCTCACTCCACTCCACTCCACACAGCTCCGCAGAGTTCCTAGTATTTTTGTAAGAAAGTCACCTCCTCCCGTAAATCAATGTCTCCAGTTGAAAGACTTCAATTTAGTCTCACAAGAGAGTTCTGCACCAATTATCACACTAACACCACTCTGCACCGCTCTGCAGTGTTCCTGGTGTTTTTGTAAGGAAGGCACTTCCTCCAGTAAAGCAGTGCCACAGCATAAATACCTCAACTTAGTCTCACAAGAGAGTCCTGCACCGACTGCCACTCTCAGGCCACTCTGCATTGTTTCTGCCAAGTCTGTCCCATATTTCATTATCTTGAGAAAATGGGTGTCTTTTGGCCTTTGTGCTAACTTTGATGATGTGAAAGAAATGGACCACTGGTGTCAGTTAGAAAGACAGATACCTTTGAGAGACATTGAAATAAGATTTGAACCAATAATGAATGTATAGTGTGCATCGTTGAAAAAAAAGCCTTAAAAACCCGATCAAGTATTTAATTTCAGAGACACTAGGCCTCATTAGGAGTGTGGCGGCTACGGAATGAACGGTGCCGGTACATTCCGGGCTGCCACATTACGAGCTCTGCAGTGGGTCCCGCTCTGGACGCCTGGCAAGACCAGATGTGCAGAGTGGGACCAGCTAGCAGACCAGGATTCTAACAACAGGCCCATCATTAACAGGCCCAATTTTAGCATCCTCCCCATTCCCATTGAGCCCTATGGGGGCTCAAATGGGAATGGGGATGTACCGGGTCCCGGGAATGGGAATTACTGGGCCCGCCAAAGTCGGCATGTCCCGGTAATTCCCTATTTTCAGGACCCGGACCCGGTAGCTGGTTTGGGGGTAGCCATGCTGCTAAAAATGCCATGGCTACCGCCAAACTCGTAATGAGGCCCACTGTTGCCAAATCTGCATATTGTGACAACCCTTTGCATAGTAAAACATGCATAGAATAATAGACAGATGACACATCCACTCCTGAACTTCCCAAAAAATGTTAATTTGATGAATGTGAGCTGCTTTTGTCTGTGTAATTAATGTGAATACCTACCAGTATCCTTTATTGAGGAGTTACAAAGCTGAGATGGATCAATAAAAGCTGGACACAGAAGTTAAGGATTCAATGAAACAGTCTTATCAACTAAGGGAATTTTAAGTTAATAAAGAAATGGCTTCCCTTGTGAGTCACTCCTATGGGTTTCAGTGTCGTCACTCTTTTTTTTGGCTCCTTGATCGGATTATTGAGCTTCTCTGCTTTTTGTCCTTGATTTATTTGTATTTTTATTTTATAAAATCGTGGGCTTTGAGCTGCTGTTGCAAGCAAATTACTTGGTTACAGCTTCATGGAGGTTCACTCATAAGTTACAGAGAGCAGAACCTGGGCAAAGAGACAGGTACATCTGTACAAGATAACACACTGAGAATCATACATCAAAAGGGTGTAGTACATACGTTCTGGATCAGCAGGAAGGTGGCCATACAAAATCATGCAGCCTTTTATACAAAATGCCAGGTTTTGATGGCCTTCCTGAAAGTTGTGTGTGTGGGAGGTAGGATACAGAAGTGGGGTGGAGTTGTACTGGGTGGCAGGGATGAGAGGGTCGGGCGAGGTCTAGCAAGTCAGGTGGCACAAGGGCCTTATGGATAATGCAGCAAGACTTGAAGGTATTTCTGTATTTCTTTATTTCTATAGTGCTCCGGGCCCAAAGGCATCTGGGCACTTTGTTTTTAGGTTGCAGGAAGGCGATACAGTTTAAGGTACAGGATATAATACATAATTAAATAATAATGACAAAATATGAAGTGAGGTAAATGACAGGCATATGATACAATTTACGGTCCCTAATACATGAGGGTGATAATAATCAAAATTACAAGACCTACAGTGAAATAGATGAACATGAAGAATAAGCTTTGATGATTGTACACAAGGGCTCAGAATATATACAAGAACAAGTTGTGACATGTGTAGATGCCAACGCAGGTGCAGACTGAGCAGTCAGAGGATTGACAGTGGCTGTTAACCACAGTTTGGTTTTCATTTTGAAGGAGTGGAATGAGGGTTCAGATCTCAGCAGGTTGGGCATGGTGTTCCATAGTTTGGATGCTAGTGTAGGGAAATTAGAACCACTCGCTTTCTCTAGTTTGAATTTAGGCAAGGGAAAGCAATTTGCTTTAGCTGGTCTAAGTAGTCGGAGTAAAGTGTGAGGTGTGAAGCAGCTTGCCAGGTAGAAAGGTGCATGGTTATTTAGGCATTTATGAGTGAGGCCAATGCTTTCAGGGAAATTCTTTGACATACTGAGAGCCAGAATAAGTTATGTCTGGTATCTGAAATGTGCTGACCCCTGGGGAAGTATAAAGCTGCCCTGATGGCATTATTCTGTGTGACCTGAAGTTTGTTTAGGTTATGTTGACTTGTCCCTAAGTAGAGTGCATTACAATAGTCGATCTTGGACATGATAAGCGTTCTCGCTAGGATGATGCAATTTGCTGTTGTGAGGAAGGGGCAGCAGGCAGTGATGAGTTTACATATATAGGCAGAAGCGTAACTAATCGCATTGGTTTACCTCAAGAATGATAGAGTGGAATCGAGGTAGATACTGAATGTTTTAGTGTCATTGGTACCCTTAATGATGTTGCCCTCGATAGTGAAAGTTTTGAAAGTGGGGTTGAGTTTTTAAGTCGATAATGAGTGCCCAGGATAAGGAGCTCGGTCTTATCATCATTAAGACACAACTTGCGTTGAGCCATCCACGCCTGAATGACCAAGTAGACCTTGTTCAGATGTTAAGTGTCAGCCAGATAGTCTCCTGTGATGGGTTTGAGTATCTGGTTGTCACCTGCATAATTTATGTAGGTGACACCCAGATAGTCCAGAATATCTAATAATGGTTTGGTAAACACATTGGGCCTCACTATAAGTGTTGAGGTAAGGCAACAACAGCGTCGGCAGTGCTACCGGCGCCATTGTTACCTCGCCACAATATTATGAGTTTGCTCACGGGTGTTGCTCTGGACGCCTGGTCAGACCAGACGTGCAGAGCGCCACCCGCTAGCAGACCAGGATGGTAGCAACAGTCCTGTTATTAACGGGACCATTGTTACCATCTTCCCAATTCCCATTGAGCCCAATGGGGTCTCAAATGGGAATGGGGACGTACTGGGTACGTGTCCCACGAATGGAAATTACCGGGCCCACAAAAGGTCAGAATGGCCTGGTAATTCCCATTTTTCAGGACTCAGACTCAGACCCAGACCCGAGTTTGGGGGTAGCCATTCCAGTAAAAATAGATAGGCTACCTCCAAACTCGTAATGAGGCCCATTAGAAAGTGTAAGCGATGTATTGGTGATGGTTCAGCAGATGATGTAGGGGAGAAGACCCTCATTGATCTGTTGTTAAGGAAGGACTTGATCCACAAGGTGGCAGAGTCTGAGAAATGGTCTGCTGATTTGAGATGCTGGCAGAGGATTTAGTGATTTGAGTGTGAAGCAGAGCTAGTGAAGGCTGATGTGGGCTGGGGTGAAGTGGTTGTATCTCTGTAGACCCTTAATGAGGTCTGCGGCCACGTGTATGACTCTTCTCAGGGATGCAAGGGAATATGACTGGAGGCCTTGAGGAGTGCATTTCCTGCATCCAGGTGGGCTATGATCGGTACTTGAACGGTTGATCTAAAGCTATCTAGAGGGAGGAAGGAGGGAGAGCTGATACCAAGCAGTCTGAATTTTCTTAGCTATATGTGTATTGAAAGAGAGATGTTTGTCGATGTGGAACCAGAAGGACTTGGATCAGGAGGAGGGCCTGGGTGTGAAGCCCTCAGAGTTCATGTTTAATAGCCAAGTCTGTATGTATGGGTGTTCAGTGTTCTTGGTGAGGAGTAGGAATTTGGTCTTGGAGGGGTTGAGCTTAAATTATGCACTGGGCATTCAAGACTGGATCAGCGAGAAGCAGGTTTTGCACCTATGGATAACCTTGATGGAGTCCATCTTGAGGTCTAGATGTTTTGTGTGGCTAGGAGGGCTCCCAGCAGCTCCATGTATTGATCAAAGATCCCTGGGGAGAGGATGGAACCCTGCAGGACTGCACATGTGATGGGCATTATTGATCGCAAGGAATGTCTACTCTTCTTTGGTGTTATCTACAGCCCCTTTCTGAATACAATACTTCTCCACTCCCTTAATGTCACCGTCAACCTCCCCTGAATAGACTCATCCTCTTATCCTGCAAATGTCTACTCCAAAGGCCTCCTGAAAACCCTCCTCTGCCTTCCACTTGATGTCACCTCCCAAATCCTCTGTATGTCTTCCTTTTTCCTCTTCTTTGGCTCCCATGCATCCCCCTAATCACTTAAGATCGTTTCTCCACAAATGCTCGTGAATATGCTGAAACTTCACTCATGGTATCTTCAATTCTGGAAAGGCCTCTCTATTTCCCACCTTTTCTCATGCTGTCCTCACCACCAACTCTCTCACAAGCTTGTTCATCATCTCCAACCTCCAAAATCATTAACCAAACTCCTGCTGTTTATGTAGCTGCTTGACCCTGCCCCTGGGGATCACCTTTTTACAACCGCACCCAAGTGTTTATCTTAGGAAGCATTTTATTCAAATGTGTTAAAAAGTGATGGAGAGGGGGTATGCTGCCTCATTTATTTCTCCTCCCCTCGCTGTTTGTAGATGCTTGTCGAGCTTTGATTTCAGCCAGTCACAATCTTGGCTTCCCAATTTGTGAACATAACATTCAGGGCTGCTGCAGTGGAGTTGTCCGATGGATATTCAGGGTTGCTGCAATGAAGTTGTGTGATGGAATCTTCAGACTAGACAGACATTCCTCAGCCATGTATGTACATCAGTCAATTGTTTCCCAGTGTGCAGTTACCTGTGGGTACTTTTTTATCCAGTGTCTAATGGTCTTGATAACATTTTCTCTTTATCGGTAACACTTGTTCATCCCTAACCTTATCGTGATTCCTGTATTCCCCAGTCAGGACCCAGAACACCATGATTGAGTTGGGGGTCCAGAAAGCACCACTGCAACAACTTTTGGGAATGCCTGTTCAACAGTGGTGTTGTTTTTTAAGTGTACTGTCAATGCTTGGTGTCTCTCTTGAGGGGACACAGGCATGTCCTTGCTCAATACAATGAGCCCCTAAGGAAAGAGAGCCTTGAATCCTCCATCCCCAGACAAGTATCACATTCCCGGTGGAATCAACTGGTCCAATGACTCACCTATCCCCTATTCCAAGTGACAGGCAATGGATTTTTTTACTGAGTGCAGTTGAAAGTCAATGGGTGTAGAGTTCTTTTGCTGTATCACACATTCACACATTTGTGTTGAACTGCTTTACTTGTTACAACCTAAACAAATGAATAATGCATTCCAATTCAATGTGCATGTTAAAAAAAAAGAAACAAAAAAACGTCCTGACCTATTTGGCACTGCAAACACTTTTAACAGACCCATTTGCATGTTTAAAAACATTTAGAATATCAATGGGCAGCCGTGTGTATGTATGAAAACTTTCTAAAAGTGAAGAGATAATCATGCTTCTGACGGCCCCAGTACATGCTTTTCAAAATTTACATATTTATCTTTTGCATTTTAACGTTGCAAATGCTTAGCCACATTCATTACATTTGCTTAGCTCCATTATGCTGAATAAGTATTACCGTTGCCATAGTGTTTATCTCATCGTGGGCCATGCCCAGTATTCAGGGTTGCCAAATCTGGAACATCCTTGTGACTCTGGTACTCTCAGTAGTAAAGTACTATCCCTTGGCTTGTATACGTTCATAAAAGGGTGCTGCCAGCTAGTGGGCAGTGAAGTAAATTATATAGGGCATCATTATGATGCTGGACATAGCCGTGCCTGTAGTACAGGCACGGCTGCTGCCGGTATCCATTTTTTCCGGCACCCGCGAAGGGGCAATTACTGGGTCATGCCGAACTTGGCGGACCCAGTAATTGCCCATTCGCGGGTGCTGGTAATAAGGGACTCCCCATCCCCATTCAGCCCTATAGGGCCGAATGGGAATGGGGAGGGTGGTAGCACTGGTACCATTAATAACAGTCCCGGTGCTAACATCCTCTTCTGCTGGCGGGTGCCGGTACGGCCACCAGGTCAGACCTGGTGGCTGCAAGGCCACCCACGAGCATAACTCCTAGTATGGCAGCAACGGTGCCGGTCGCTTACCAGCACCATTGTTACAGTACCGCCAGGGTTATAATGAGTAAAATACTCCTGGCAGTTACCTCACTCTGAATGATCCCATGTCAGCTGCATTTAGTCAATTATTTGTAGTCTTTCATTCTGTATTTTAACTCCCTCTGCCCTTATGTCCACCTGTGAACATGATACCTGTGTTAGAGCTGTGTGAATTTTTGTACCATTTATTTTTAACTCTATTTTCCAAATGTCCTGGACTAACGCTGAAGGTGCAAGAAGTTTTCCTACTTTGTGTTTAGTGGTTATTAAATTGACAGTGTAATTGGATGTCTCAATTTCATAAAACCTGCCATAAAGCAGCCTAACAATGCAATCTTCCTTTACCTTTCAATTATGGAAATATCTGGTTTTCTAGGAGAATAGTAATCCTGTAACCAATTAACTATGTCGCATTTTTAAGGATTGCGTGTAGTGGGTGTAATTTAGGCAACTCATTCTGTAAATGTGGCCAGAGCTTGAGATATTAGAGCCAGTGCTTTATTGTATTTGTAGTACTCAATAATTAAATTATTTTCTTAAATCCCAAACACCATTCTTTTGTCCCACACTTTGAAAAACTGGTGTACTTGGGGGGCATATCTATCCATTTATTTAAGTTATCCCTCATTATTTCTTTAATTGGTAGCAAACCATTTTTAGATATTCGGTACTGAGTATATTTCATTATAGTTTACTCTTGTGTGCAATCTACTCATGTAAGCTTTCTTTGGCAAACATTTATAAAGTGTTGTATTCATGTGTTAGGGAGAATTCTCCAGAATGGCTAATTTCCCTTACCTACTGAGTCCCTCAGCAGCTTTGCTGGATTTCTGGGGTTTATTTTTTTCTGTTGGTAAGAGTGTGAGCCTTTTTTCCTACTCCATAGGCATCATCCTTTACTGTGCTTTACACAGCACCTTAAGTGCAGTGACACAGGGTTGTCTTTTTGACTTCCCAACTCTGACTCCATTTTCTGGGACTGACTTTATTAGTCTCTTTGAAGAAAAAAAAACAGACCCAGTACAAACTATCTTAAATATAGTTCTGGAAATACTTATCCCTTTTTGTCTGTTTTTCTTGGAGCATTGTTTTGCTCCCTTTTCATTAAGACTTGGCTGGTGGCAGTGGTAACTACCCTATCTTTCCTACAGCGGTTATCTCAAATAGCCTTTTATTGTTTTAGGCAATCTTGGTAGCCTAGAACTTAAACCCGCTAGACCATATACGTTTTTATACGGTTCCAGCTGGGTTAGTCACCATTTCTTTTTGTAAAAGTCTTTCTCGGGTTTTACTCTGCGCGCCAAACCAGGTTTGGTTTCTTTGTTTGTCGTCCTTTTGCGGCCTTCTGCACAGAAGCCCACCTTAGGCACCTGTATGTCTGGGGGGGACAGGATGTCAGGATGTGAGGGAGGGGTTTAGGACTCCCTGCACAGGGTCTCCTTGGAGACCCATGTCACACTCTGATATGATTGGCAGTGGTGACTGTCCCGGTGGGACAACCACCCTGCTGTGTGATTGACAGTCAGGCTGTGTGAATGGGGGAAAACTGCATACAAAGCAGGTCTCTGGGGCTGGAAAGGCAGAGTCGCCACTGGAACAAGAGAACCAAAGAGGAGCTGACAGAAGAGGACCCCTACCACGACTGAACCTCCCGGTGAAGCCCTGCTGCACATCCGAATCTTCATACTCCAATGACAGGGAAGGTCTGCACGGAATCTTCTCCCCATGAGCTGGTGGGAACAAACAGTTTACCAAACTGCTCGCCAGGCCTCCCTTCTCTGGTCGAATTTGCTGTACAGTGCTACAGTGAACCAGATAGCCAGCAGGAACGGACCCTGCTTGCATTTTAAGGAGAGCACAGTTTATTTATTGCTTTGCTCTGGTGTTGGGTTCTTCCATGGGCAGTACAGGACCCTCCAGTCTTCTTACTTTGTGTCAATCTGACAGTCGCTTCAAGTACCTTGAGCCTGCAGGACCTGTCAGGAACGTCCACCTCAGCTACAGCCTTCTTCTCCATTTAAGGTACTGTTCAAATCTGGTTGTTCGTTTATTTTCCAAATACAAGACACAAGGTAACATTCCTCATTTTACTTGCTTATATTTCTCTACCATTTGTTTTTGAGCTTAATGTCAGTTAGTTCCAAGGAGAGAAAACACGGATTTCTGCAGAAAATCACGTTCAGCTATTCATTATTCTACTTGACTGTTTGAACAGGGAAGGAACTGTTGGGACACATGGCATCTAAATTACTTATTAGTACAACTTTTGTTTAGCTTCAAGGTTCTTCAGTGCAGAATAAACAATCCAATTTAGCAGCTTCAACATTCTTATCTAAGTTAACATCATAAAGCAGCACAAAGTTCATCTTGCTCTGTTGAAGCTGAAAACACAAGTTCTGAACATGGAAGAGAAAGCAGGAAGCGATCAAAATGGTGAACTCAAAATGGTGGCATAGTCAGCCTGTTTCAGGTTCATTCAATGTGATATTACAGTGTGATGCGAATGTGCTTAAGCCGACATTTACTATCAGGCGGTATTATAGAAAATACATTTTCACAAACCCTCCTTTTGGCCTAAGCCAAGAGCATTATTCAAATATTAGCATCATCGAAGGACCACATATCATCATCAGAACATTCTGAATCGTCATTTTAATAAACATTGATTGCCATGAATTCCTTTTGGTGACATCTTGCATTACCAAGGCATTAGTAACATTTTACCATGGATGTGTATTAGTTTATAGTTTATCAATGGCTAGTGTACAGCTTCCCCCTATCATGGAACAAAATGGCAAGAAGACACTGTATGCAACAACAACAAACCACTACAATGCCAAGGATAACCATCACAACTGCAAATATTTTCCAGCCCCAAGTTCATAACAGGTCTCAGAACCATATGCCAACCAGCAGTCTTTCTTATTCAAAATGGTGTGTGTGGCGTTCATAATCATCAAGAGGGTGTTGTTATGATTACCCCCTCTATGTCGGATGTCCTGAGGATGAAAAGTATGCGAAGGCACCTATGGTGCAGACATGGTAGATTAACTTGCAGTCAGCAATAAAGTATCAAGTGGACGCATACTTCCCAAATACCAAAATACTTGTGTCAATGTAATTGCAATACAAGCTGTTTTTGTGATAAGTATCCATTTGATCCTATGGGACCATGGCCATTGATAGACACCATTAGTATGAGCGGACCCAAACAAGGGCATAGTTTCTCAGAGTCCATCAAGAAGCCTCACTGTTAGGCTTTTCCTTTTCAGTTCATTCGTTGATGGCACTTCACCACATGGCCAATGTTGCTTGAAGGTATCTTTGCCAGTCCCTGCTTCTTATCGTATGCAGAAGAGGAATGATGAAGGGACTGGCTCAATTTTGGTTTCTTGTGGGTGCAAAATCCTAGCCACACTTTCCTATTCTATTACATTACCATAATGTCAAGCCCTAAATCTAAATCCTGTTTCGTGGTCGCATATTGTACCTTGAAACACCAGGTACAGAATGGCCAGCAAACAATGTGTTGTTGCTCTCTGAAAAGGATGAAGAAGCAACATTGGTCGATGGTGAAGAAGAAAATGAAGAAGAAGCTGCGGTCTCCCAAGACCCCACGGGCTCAGGAAGCTATTTTGTAGCACACTCAATCTCCTTGGTATTGATCAGAGTTGGCTCAACTGGATTGTTGGCATCATCAATTTCCTTCTTATGCCCTTTATCACATGGCAAAGGAAGAGGAACTCTTTTAACATGCGTCACGTGAATCCAGTGTCGTTTGCCATTGACTCGTATAGCTGTTTGCGTAGCCAAAAGGATCTGGTAGGGCCCCCTCCAGCGAGGTGAAAGACAGGTGCCCCTCTCAAAATTCTTCACCAAGACCCACTCGCCGGGTCGGAGTTGGTGACCTGGACCCTCATATTTTACAGGGAGGGCTGCTCGTACCTGTTGGTGAATCAAACGCAAGTTTTGAATCAACTTATCAAAATAATCAGACAAAAGCAGATATTTGTTGTTATTCAATCGTTTTGGTCTAGGTGCATTCCATACGTTGGCTGGTCTCCCCATGACAATCTCAGAGGGTGAGAGCCATGTTCTTGACTGTGCGGTCGTAATCTAACTGTTGACAAACGTTCCTAGCACATATGTGTGTTGGGCTATGAGCCATGGTGACTATAACAGTAACATAGGCGTTGGGCAGCATCCATCTCTGTTTCTCATTGTCCACCCAACAATCCTCATCGTCTGGACACGCTGGACCCTCAGCCCACTGTTTGATTTCTTCTGGAGTAGCTTCAGTCTACATTTCTTTTACACTGCTAATCCCTTCCTCTATCATGCAAATATCAGTGACCCATCTCGCTGAATCGAGCACATACATTTTAGAGTACAGATCAGTAGCTGTCTATTTGGCTATCCTATCAGCAAAAGTGTTTCCTTTTCCCACATCGTCACTTTCTGGTGTGCGGCTCACTTCATTATTGCTAGTTGCGTAGGAAGCGCAAGTGCTGATAGTAATTGGACTATCAGAGTGCCATGTTGAATTTTAGTCCCATGCAATGTCAAGAATCCCCATTCAGCCCATAGTCGGCCAAAATTATGAACCACCCCAAATGCATACTGGCTATCTGTATATATGTTTACACTAAGCCCTTCAGAAATTTCACAAGCTCTAGTTAATGCAATAATCCCTGCAGTTTGCACAGAATTATGTGGAATTCATTTGCTCTCTACAACAGTGTTTAATGTGGTTATCACATAAGCAGCAGTGTATATACCATCCAGTAGCTTAAAACAGGAGCCATCACAAAATATTTCCCCTTGTGGAATCTATAAGGGTGTGTCAGTTAAATACATTCTGCCCTTGGTTTCTTGTTCTGTAACATAAGGGTAATCATGTGACATGTTGCCACTGCAGTCTGTCTCTTGTGGAGAAGGCAATAGTTCAGCCGGATTCAATGAACATCTCTTAATTTGGATATGCGGTGCAAATAGAATCAGCACATACCGTGTTAGTCAAGCTGATGTGAGATGTTGAGTCTGCGTTCTGTTAATAGAACTTCTACAGAGTGGGGTACCATCACGGTTAAAGAGTGACCTAAAACCATACCCTCACTTTGTTTTACAGATGCATCAGCAGCAGCTACAGCTCTCAAACCTCTGAGCAAAGCACATGCAACAGTGTCTAATGTGGAGGAAAATTAGCCGCAAGGTCTATTCTTACCCCCATGTTCCTGTGTCAAAACAGCCACAGCACACCTGTCACGTTCATACACATACAAAACAAAGCCATTTTGGTAATTTGGTGTGCCCAAAACTGGTGCTGAACACAACGCAGCCATAAGCAAATCAAAAGCATTCAGGCAATCCATGTTCCACGGTAAAGGCAAAGAAATGTCCTTTGTCAATGCCAACATAGGGTTTATCAACAACAAAACATTTGGAATCCACTGTCTACAATATGAAGCCATGCAAATTAAAGCTCTGACTTCCTTCTGTGTATTTGCAACAGACATATCAGAGATGCTTTGTATCCATTCAGGTGGCAGCCTTCTACCCTCTTTCATGCTCTGTTAAATGGATGAGCAGCAACATGGTGTCCTCCTTGCAAGCATCTTCAGATTCAGCAGCTAGAAGTAGATTGTCTACATATCGCAGCAAAAAGCACGTGGAAGGCAATTTAAGCATATCAAGCTGTTCTTTTATTGCTCTACTGTAAATACTTGGACTCTCAGTGTATCCTTCCAGGACTCGAGTGAACATGAAAGAGCGTCCCCCAAGGGTGAACGCAAACAAATATCTGCTGTCAACATGCACACGAATACTAAAGAAAGCGTTTTCCAAATCCACAGCACTAAAATACGTAGCTGTGGCTGGAATCATAGTCAGAATAATGGTGACATTGGGCACCATCGGGAACTGAGGAGCAACCACCTTATTAATTGCGCGCAAATCAATAATGAAATGGAAAAGAAGTGCATTATCCCCTTTCTTGTAAACTGGTAAAATCAGGCTATTACACATGCTCCACGCAATTTCTTCAATCACACCTCGGTGTATGAAATCTGAAACAATACTTTTTAAGGCCTGTTCATCTTCGACCAAAATCTTGTATTGCGGGATACACAGTATTTTAACACCTGTTTTCAAAACAATTTTAACTGGCACAACCTATAAAATTCCAACGTCATTATCATTCACTGCCCATAAAGATGTGGGAACCTTATTTAATTTAGTTGGTAAAGGCATAGACAAAAATTGTGGAACAGATGTTTGTTGGGGCAAAATCATTGGGCCTCATTCCGAGTACGGCGCTAACCAATGGCGCTATTAACGCCTTGGTTGATGCCGTACCCGGACCGGCAGCGCCTTGGTGGATGGCGGAATCACCGCACCATTCCAAGGTTGGCGGGGCGGTAATTCCCCATTCACCAAGGCTCTTCCCCATTCCCGAATGAGCCCCCATAGGGCTCAATGGGAATGGGGAAGATGCAAATAACGGTGACCGTTCATTACGGTCACCGTTATTGGCTTGGAGGCCCCTTTGCGCCCTCGACTTTAACACCTGCTCAAAGCAGGCGTTAAGGGCGAGGGCGCAGAGGGAACTCGGAGTATGGCGGTAAGGGATTACCGCCACCGGTCTTGTTACCGGTGGCCGCTATCCCTTACCGCTATACTCGGAATGAGGCCCATTAAGTACACTTCATCTGGAAACAGTAAATCACAGCATTCAATTTCTTCAACAAATTCAGTCCCAACAAGTTTTCACCACAATTTGTCGTCAATAGAAATGGACAAGAATCAGTGAATGGTCCCAGTGAAATTGATACCGGCCGAGAGACCGGCCTAACCACTGGTGTACCAGAGAACCCTACAGAACTGTTGCTCTGACCTGACAGTGAAATATCTGGAACCCGCAGATGATCAATAGAACACTTCTGTGCCTCTGTATCTATTAAAAAGAGATGTTCCCTATTCCCCACCTTCATTTCAACTTAGGGCCGTTTCTGATCAACGGGAATAGGTATTGGTTCCAAGCCCTGTTTTGGGCTGTTCTACCAGAACAGTATATCGGGAGATATAACATTTTCAGAAAAATAGGCACTCGAAATATTATCAAAAATATTCCCACTATTAACATTCTGTTGCTGATTATCTTGTGGTAGTGCCTTTTGGCTCTGTGCAAACTGATTTCTACCAGGACCCCCTATCCCAGGACCTCCTCTGGATCGTCTACCCATGGTGCCATACGTGCGATTCGATCTCTGCAGAAGGAATGGGCACTGTGCTCACCAGTGACCCTCTTGACTACAGTATGCACATTGGTTTATATGCACTGGACTCAGTTGTGCACCACCTGTGGCATAAATTGGCCTTTAGACTGTGTATTCGCTCCTTTAGTTAGTTGCTGCAGTAACACTCTAGTCTCCAAGTCACCCTTCTTCTTTTGCACCTTCTCCTTCTCTGTATTAACCCTGTTTTCATAATACAGAGCCATGTGTAACACTTCGAATTGTGATTTTGCTTGCCATGCACTCCCAGAAGTCATAATCTGTGATTGTATTTCAGGCCACAATCCACACACAAAATTGTCAACAAACAACCTCTTTCCTGGCGCCGTACTTAAATCTTGACCAGTAAAATCCAAACTATTTGCTCAAATCTGTTAAAATACTCTGTAGCAACTGCTGACTTCCCTTCCATGCAAGCTGTAAGCTTATTCCATATAATTCTCTTTTCAAGTACCAGAGTTTATAATGTAGTCACTATTCAATCTGGCAACATCAGTATCACCTGTGGCGGTTTCTTACCGGCTTTCCTTTCCCCATCTGCTTGTACTAAGGCATTCCATGTATCACCCATCCCTGCCTGATCATCTACAGTTCTAATCCGCATTCATAAGTCAGCAGGAAGGATCCCGGGAAACAACAAATCTATATCACCCAGCATGAAAAATGACAAATGCAAGACAGATTCTATTTATTTGTAAAATCCTGTTGCATTCTCCTTATATCTGGAATTGATTGCTTAATGGTATTCACTTCCTTTCTAGAAAAGGGGACATGAATAAACTGTGAGATACAGTGTGCTGGAATAGTGGAGGCAGCTGTTCCTGCTGCTGCATCAGCAGGAATCCCTACTTTCGGAACAAATGTCGGAGGAACCTCCCTCATAGGCAACTGTAAAGGAAGCAAATCTGAACGTCTATTAAGCAGTAAGGCCAAATCAAGTGACAAAGAAGTCAATGCAGTATCAAGTGAGAATGCTCTTTTATAAATAACTTTCCGCGCGGCAACATACCTTTTTATTCATACATTCACCATCGACTGTAACACTTTCCATTGCATTGCCGGAGCATAATGACTAAACGTGTCATGCACGTCAATGGGAGAAATTGAAACATCTGAAATCATCTAAGAGCGTCTATTGTGCAAATGCGCATTTCTTCACTCTTTGGTTTCAATGGAGGAAGAAATAGCTTCTGCACATGTGAAGCCTGCCATCCATTTTCATCCATCTCATCTTTCTGTAACCAATCTTGTTCCCTTTTAATCTCAAATACCTTCGCTAAATGCTCATATACCTTCGCTGCTGTGTGCCTTGAGCAGGCAAGGGCATTCAAATCCTGCAACCCCTGTGGGACATTCATGTCTGTCAAATCACTCCATATATCTACTAAATAAGTTCCTATATGTTCTATCAAATTATTCTGTTCAGGAATACTCCCTTGCTCAGAAATTGCAACCAAAGTAGCTGATTCATCACATTCTTCTATGTACTTTTCAGCCCACGTATACAATTCTTTCTTCCCCTCTTTAGTTATCGTACTACAAGTCACTAACCTTGAATCAGCACCCGCCCCTTCAACCACTACAGGTGGAGTTGAACCACCTGGAAAGAGAGTTCATACAAATCTTGTTCAGTAGGCGGTGGAAGAAATACTGCTGCCGGTACAGCAGAACTATGGGAATGGCAACTGTTGGTGCAGGGGCAGGAAGAGGAAAGAACGTGAGGAAGAAGAACAAGAACAGGAGGAGGCACATAAGGAGGCGGTGCGGTTGAATCAGTTCTAGATCATTCAATAATATATTAATTAACCGATCTGATGCATGCACATCTTGAGAGAGATATATCTTTTGTATTTCAAGTTGGAAAGCCCTGTCCATACTTCTAATGGCTTCTGACTGTTTCTGCTGATCATGCAACAAAGCTTTCTCAGCATTTGTCATGTGTCTATGCACATGCTTTTCTCTACTTTTGAGTCCACCTGGAAAAGTGATGAGATGTAAAAAATGCTCAGACAGATGTTTTCATCTCTAAGTAGCAGAGCGGCAAATACTTTGCTTACCGAATCTATCAAGGCAATTGGTCTATATTTGCCTGAATTATACGGGTCTCCCTTTTTATCCCTTTTTATGGATAGGAATGATAATAGATTGAGACCAGTACCCAGGGACTTTTTTTATTATTTATTTATTTATTACATTTGTTACTCGCCCAGACCTGAGGGTATCACAGTGATTATACAGGAGAATTATCACATTTTTATACATTGTTGCAGTTACAGTCATATAAACACATTTTGTGCTATGTTACAGTTACAGTCATATAATCAACTTTTTTGTACTATCTTCCAATCGGTCAAGTAGTGAGTTACAGTTTGTATAAAACACTAGATACAGGTCTAAAGGAGACCACTGGACAGAGATGTGGGCCATAGGAACTACATTAGTATTTTGGTTTAGCGAAAAAAGCCGAGAAGGTTTTGAAGGTTTAAGTTTATGAATGGCCCATACTTCGTCCACAATTCCGCATGGGCAATCACCTGCGATAGACATACTTCCAAGCAGGGTGGGAAGATTAGTGAATTTTTCTGGGATAGAGCATTTACTAGAAGAAAAACTCACTGAGGTGTGTTGCTGAATGGTATCTACCGCAGAAGAAGTAATAATTCCCAGTTTATTTTTGATACAGGCCCAGAATTGTCTGGTATTGGAATTTAATGAAGTCCTCAGTATTGACTGCTTGTCTCTAAAGTGTAAATTAAATTTTAAGGATTTGACAAAATGGCTGTGCCGTTGACAGACTATTTTTTAACACCTTATATATTCTTCCATAGTAAGATCCTTAGCTCTCAAAGACTTCATATCGACCAATTTTTGAGCTTTGGAGAATTTTATCCTAGGGTCAAAGTGATAGAAGCGGATTGTTTTATTATTTTGCAAAATGGATCTCCAGTTATACATTAGAAATACTTTGTATAATGCACACATCGAACGGTTTAAGAGCAGTAGATACGTTACCCCTCTGTAGCAGAGACATCTCATCATGTTCCCACATGATAGCCCTAAATAGAAGCCTGGAAAATGTGTTGTAAATAGTGCCATCCCAAAGGCATGTTAGACCATTCCTATCTGGCAAGAGTGGTAGCAACAAAGGCCGTATCTGATGCTTAAGGGTAGACATTTTCAGAGTAAACATGATCATCGAATGGTCTCCTACCCATGGGTTGACAAAGAACAGATGCCAACTGAATATAGGAGCCATCAATGACCCATTAGTGTCCAATAGATGCACGTCCCATTTATGCATATAAGCCTCCCTACTTAAGCCCCACGTAAGACTTTGATTACACACTTGGGGGGTACAAGAAAATTGCTTATTGTGGGGTAGTTGCCTTCCATCAGCCATGTTTCAAACAGTGTGGCCCAGGTCGAAAGGAAATCATAAATAGTGTGCTTCGCCAAATTCCAGTAGAAATTGACTGATAGGAATTCCACCTCTTAATCTGGCAGAGTAACCCGAACAGCTAATATAACTTCACAGACAATCCACAAAGTAGAATTCATGTTCAAATGAATATCAATGGAAATCATCAAACCCGGCTCGGTCGCCCTTTGACCGAGCAGGTCATTGGCAAACAAAAAGTCGAGAATCACTGCAAAGACACATTTTCCATGTACATAGTTTCTTAAAAAAAAATAATGTTGGAAAGAAGTGGGCACCATTCCACACCCGCCAAAAATGATTAAGAATGCATATGGGTCACAATGGTTTTGATAGCTTACTCCACCCATGGCCAATCCTGTACCTCTTTCATCTTTGCAAGGAGGGGCATTACAGGATTTTAATACTGTCACAAGTTTGAGGGGGCTCACACTAACTGAACTTGAAGTCAATTGGGAAGCAGCCTCTGGGGCGTTAGAAATAGCTTCACTGCATCGCTAGAATAGAGTACAAACAAGTCATACCCCAAACAATGGACAATTTCCCTTTTACCCCAAACCCAATGTACCACAATTTCAGAATCCAAGTAAGAAACTATGCAGTTGTTGTTCATCAGAGGGAGAGAGATGCACTCAATGTCCCCAAAATGAAATAATCTTAGTGGAGGAATCAGGAAGACTATGTCCAGCACCTCTGGTCGATTCAGCCTTGTGGAGCCATTCATCTGTGCGTTGACATCCAAGCATAAAAGTTTAGATGAACATGAGACCGTGAGGTCAACAACTGGTACCAATGTGTCCTGATAGGGTCTATCGCTTTTAAGTGTGAATATACTGAAGACACTCTGAGGATCTCATAAAAATGCAGCGCAAGGCTTGAGTCTCAGACGAATCAGAGGCCCTCGCAACATGTGGATCCATCATTGGAGAAAGAAGCCCTTCTCCTACCGACTGTGCCTCCCGGTCCGTGGTTAAAGTATTTCTTGGAAAGATTTCAGACCTGGAAGAAACAATGGTAATAGATTTTGTAAGCTGTGTTGGCCATAAAAAAGTTTATACTTGTTACTTGTTTTCCTCTGACCAGTCGCTCAATCGATTTAGAACTGAGTAGGGGTGGTGGTTCAATCAAGTTATTAGAGTTGCTCAATGGCAGGAGATAACTTTCAAGTAAGTTATGGGTAGCATGATCAGTACCCATTGTGCTCAACCAGACCATAGGACTAGTAGGTCGATCAATTAGTCTCACACGACTTTGTCACCCTCCAATGGTTTAGTTAAATGAGGTTTACCTGAAGTGGACACCAGAAATGAAATGAAAAGGATTGAGAATTATGATCTACATTTTCCATTTTATTTCCCGATTCACATGATTTGTAAAGGGGAGTAAGTTCCTCTGTCTCAACTGGTGCAAGATCCACTTCAAGAACACAACCTTTGCCCACTAGATCCATCACAATTGCAGATTCTATTTGTGTCCCTTTTGTGGATGCCCTCACAATGCAACCACCAATGGAGACAGAGCATTAGGGGGTGTGTTGCTACCCATGTGAGAGGCTCCCGTTTAACCACCTGCATGAACTGGAGACTTAGTTGTTCTGTCAACTGGTACATTATGAAACCCCTCCACCCGCTTTAGTGACAAGTGAATGAGCCACTGAAAACAAATCTCCTTGCATGCAAACCCCCTCAGAAACACCTACACAAGCACCTCTTTTCATTCAACACATTGAGAATGGCAGTGCTAGATTACACTGCAAATGACACCAGTTCTTGTTGTTCATTATCTGGCAAATATTTCCCCCCGGTTGAGCATTCGGAACACCTGTCTGGCTCCCCCTGAGGAAACTTGTTCCAGAAGCCCCCGTCAGGAGATGTTACAGCTGGCATGGGGTGTACTCTTTGGACATTATTTCGATATGAGAGAAGTCAATTGGGTGCTGTCCTTGTTGCTCAAAGTGCCAGCCACATCTGTACCAACATGTGTGTCACTTTCAGGGTCCCCACTGTACACCCTGACATTCACAGGAGGACAGGGAGGAGACGACGGCAGGCCCAACCATGTAGAGCATTTATCAGAGGTCCCGCACTTACCCTTCATCCCCATCCCTTTACAGGAATCTATATGAATTTGTGCCATAATTTTGACAACTTCACAGCCAGATAACAGTTCCAGATGTGTAATTTAATCTGGAATGGCCCTGTCTCCAGTTGCCCAATTGTAGTCCTTGTTCAAATTTGATTGTCACAATCCTGCCATAGTATCTTCATAGTCGGCTCTCTCCAAGGAATTGGCCAACCCATTGCTAATGTCTTCTTCGCCAGACAGTTCTTTGAAGATAAAGGAGTGGATCTTTTGGAACCCTAACACGAAAGCGTCCAACCCTGGCATTTGAGATGGAACTTTAGGGGTAGCAGATTTAGGATATTTTGCTAAACCAAGCATTATTTTTAGTTTAGATATCGGTAATGCAGCATGAAAGCAGACCTGTTAACAAAAAGGGAAGATGTCTGGTGCTGTCAACATAGCCCGCAGTGTGGCAGGAGGAATGTTACAAGCTTGAAAATCACTCTCCCATGGTTAATGTTTTTCTTGAAGCAATTTTAGTAAAACTTTAATCATGCCCCGCACTTCAGATGTCAGTGTCAACCTTATAGAAGCAACTTCAGATTCAGGTAACCCAGGATACAAAGTCGACATCCTCAAGTCCCAACAGACTGATTTAGGCTGCCTTCGTTAGATGTATGTGTTTCAAGAGGCTGTAAGGTTTGATTTGGCAGTGAATTGGTTGACATTTGTGCAGAAGTATTCTCCGGTAAAGTATGCTGCTGGGAAGAGTGCATGCAAAGCACCGTACCCCACTGCAGCATATGCAGAGACATGCAAGGATAGCCCTTTGCTTTATTACAGTCCAGCTCTTAATTAATGGGTGACTCAAAGGCCACTAGCACACCATCGTCGCCCATCGCAAGGATATGCTGATTAAGCCTGGACAGTTCCAAGGTCCAGAAGACTTTGACAGTGTCAGTATCATCAAGTCACTCAAATTACCACAGGGGAATATGCCTTCAAAGAAGAAGGGGGAAAAAAACTCCTAAAAGTCAAATAGATTAGAACACAAGCTGTTTAACATTGCAGATCTGCGTCTGCTCCCAAAAAAAACGCAATCACGTGGCAATATGGGGTAGTGCAAGAGAGGACCCCATGATGTAAAGTGAGGCTGTGGCCGCAGAGCCGGCACAGTCGACACTGACTGCACCGACTGCCACTCTCACTCCACTCCACACAGCTCCGCAGAGTTCCTAGTATTTTTCTAAGAAAGGCACATCATCCCATAAATCAATACCACAGTTGAAAGACTTCAACTTAGTCTCACAAGAGAGTTCTGCACCAATTACCACACTCACGCCACTCTGCACCGCTCTGCAGTGTTCCTGGTATTTTTGTAAGTAACGCACCTCCTACAGTAAAGCAATGCCAGAGTAGAAATACTTCAACTTAGTCTCACAAGAGAGTCCTGCACCGACTGCCACCCTCAGGCCACTCTGCATTGTTTCTGCCAAGTCTGTCCCATATTTCATTATCTTGAGCAAATGGGTGTCTTTTGGCCTTTGTGCTAACTTTGATGATGTGAAAGAAATGGACCAATGGTGTCAGTTAGAAAGACAGATACCTTTGAGAGACATTGAAATAAGATTTGAACCAACAATGAATGTAGAGTGTGCATTGTTGAAAAAAAAGCCTTAAAAACCCGATCAAGTATTTAATTTCAGAGACACTGGGCCTCATTAGGAGTGTGGCGGCTACGGAATGAATGGTGCCGGTAACGGAATGGCACCGTTCATTCCGGCCTGCCACATTACGAGGTCTGCAGCGGTGTGGAAATCGAAATAATATTGTACCTCCTATCGCATTGTTTGAATGTATGTTGGCCTACGCCAAGTTGTCTAAAAACATTGTGTACATAGATTCCGCGGCAAGGTCTTGACCTTAATGTATTGTGTAAATCGCCATCTTGGATTTAGTCGCCATTTTAGGTTCTCTCGTAGTGTGGAAGTCACCCTGAACAACAAAATGGAGGCCGAATGCCATTTCGAGTGGGATTCTGGCCGTTGTGACCTCCGCACACATGAATAAGTAATATGCCTGCAGGCCACTTGTTGGGGACGCGAACTGAGACCTTGTCCTATCCCTGACCTATGTGTAAATGAACAACTATATCAGCGGAACCGATCAAATGCATACATTATGGGATTGACCTGGCAACGAATCCTAGGCCTGGTTCTGAGAATGGTTAACCCGCGAGGGGGTTAGCCAGAGCTGGATAAAAAAGTATAAAAACCCGAGTATCCCAATGTTCGCTCTCTCACACTAACACGGCGAACTTACGTTGATAGTTCGTTCTGTTACTCTGAGGGCCGAATAGCTATCCGTATGTCAATTGACTTTTGGTAATTATTGTACCTTTGAATAAAGCACTTTGTATGTCCTTTGTAACCTGTGTTGGTGTGTTTCCTTTTGGGCTTCCCAGCCTCATATCAATTTTTCTGTTTCCACAGCGGGTCCCGCTCTGGACGCCTGGCCAGACCGGATGTGCAGAGCGGACCCGCTAGCAGTCCAGGATCCTAACAACGGGCCCATCATTAACAGGCCCATTGTCAGCTTCCTCCCCATTCCCATTGAGCCCTATGGGGGCTCAAATGGGAATGGGGATGTACCGGGTCCCGGGAATGGGAATTACTGGGCCTGCCAAAGACGGCATGGCCTGGTAATTCCCGATTTTTGGACACGGTACCTGGTTTGGGGGTAGCCATGCCACTAAAAATGGCATGGGTGGCCTCCAAACTCGTAATGAGTTCCACTGTTGCCAAATCTGCATATTGTGACAACCCTTTGCATAGTAAAACATGCATAGAATAATAGACAGATGCCACTGCTTTGTCTCTTATGAGGGGAACACATCCACTCCTGAACTTCCCAAAAAATGTTAATTTGATGAATGTGAGCTTTGTCTGTGTAATTAATGTGAATACCTACCAGTATCCTTTATTGAGGAGTTACAAAGCTGAGATGGATCAATAAAAGCAGGACACAGAAGTTAAGGATTCAATGAAACAGTCTTATCATCGAAAGGAATTTTAAGTTAATAAAGAAATGGCTTCCCTTGTGAGTCACTCTTATGGGTTTGAGTGTCCTCACACTTTTTTCGGCTCCTTGATCGGATTATTGAGCTTCTCTGCTTTTCGTCCTTGATTTATTTTTATTTTTATTTTATAAAACCGTGGGCTTTGAGGTGCTGTTGCAAGCAAATTACTTAGTTACAGCTTCATGGAGGTTCGCTCATAAGTTACAGAGAGCAGAACCTGGGCAAAGAGACAGGTATATCTGTACAAGATAACACAATGAGAATCATAAATCGAAAGGTTATTCTTCATATGTGCTGGATCAGCAGGAAGGTGGCCATACAAAAACTTGCAGCCTATTATATAAAATGCCAGGTTTTGACGGCCTTCCTGAAAGTTGTGTGTAACTCAATGCTCCTTATATGTGTAAATAGGGCGTTCAATTGAGAAGCAGCAATGAAGGGGAAACTCGAGCCTCCAGTGCGGGACGTTGCGATTTTCGGAACAGTGACCCTGTTGGAATAGGCCATTCTAGTAGGCCCACAGAGCTGGTTTTGACACGCCTCTGAGAAAGATAGAGGGGTGCAGAGTTGTTTTGGCATTTGTGTGAGATCCTGAGAATGTTTAAAGTGATACGTTCCTTGATGGGAATCCAATGTTCTTCTGTCCTGGGGGCAGACATATGTTCCCTTTTTGAGATGCCCGTGGCCGCACGGAGGGCATTGTTCTGTATTGTCTGAAGTTTTCCGATTTTCTTTGGGAGGTGCTTGCCAAGAGGGCATTACAATAATCTAGCCTTGATCCAATTATAGTTATTGCTATTCTTTGGCAGTTCTCTTTGGACAAGATCGGTCTGGCTGCATTGATCAGTTTGGCAAGCTAGAAGGCAGTGTATGCAATCATATTGACTTGTCTGCTCATGGTGAGATTCGAGTCTAAGAAGACCCCCAGGGTTTTGACCGCATGCAGTACAGGGATAGGAGTGTTGTCAATGGTGAAGGAATGGTATCTTTCGTCCAGTTTCTTTAAGGTTGCCGGGGTTCCAATGAGAAGCAGTTCAGTTTTTTCCCCATTGAGGCATGGCCAGTTTTCTGACTTCCAGATTTGAATTTTGGAGTAGATGGATTTTAGCTGATCCCTGTCAGTATCATAGTCACTGTGGAGAGGAATGAGCACCTGTGTGTCATCCGCGTGGTTAGTATGTGATATACCTAGCTCATCTAAGAAATTAAATAGGGGCTAAATGAAAAGGTTTTGGGGACAAATCGTCCCTGCATCTAGAGGATCCAAGTGAGCTTCCATGCTAAGGAAGGATAGATACAGTCATTATGATTCTGTGCTACTAGAAATAGCTCCACAGCTACGGCCAAGAGTTTGCATGGGCTTTTCCACAGGTTTGAATGTAGTTGGGCCCAGATATCTTTCACTTAAATAATTACTATTCATATTCTTGTTTGTAGTGGATTACGTGTATTATCTTTGTGTGATTTTAGTGGTCAGCCAGACCACTTAAATCACACAAATTAAAAATATGTATGTAAAGAGTAATTCTTTAAGCGAAAGTATCCGAGCCTATCTACAATCAAATCCAAATACGAGGTGTGGGCAACACCTCCCCTTCTTGTGATCTTGGTACAAATTAACTCATTAACTCAACCAGAAATATCCAAGTGCTGCTGAAAATTTAGTCACAGTCTAGTGCCCAAATGTCTATGCTTATGCTTCCATGGGTTGGTTCAGGATACATTCTTTGTCATTCTGCTTGTACCTACACCCATTTACACTCACAGCTGTCAGTCTTAGGTTGTGTCAGATCTTGTTTCCATCTGGTCTCCTCCTCTGACCACCTCTCTGACATTATTCCTACCATCCTCCTCCAACCTCCTTTTTACATAATAATAATAATAATAATAATAATAATAATAATAATAATAATAATAATTAATATTATTATTATTGTATTCATTGACCGCTGACCTAGCTTTGAGAATAAACGGAGTGCCTTACAGAGGTATATAACAATACAGATACATAACATTGCGCTTTGCAGAGCTAACAACTGAACAGATATGCAGTGGGAGGTAGGATACAGAGGTGGGCTACAGTTGTACTGGGTGGCAGGGATGAGAGGGTCGGGCGAGGTCTAGCGAGTCAGGTGGCACAAGGGCCTTATGGATAATGCAGCAAGATTGAAGGTATTTCTGTACTTTTTTATTTTGTATAGCGCTCCGGGCCCAAAGGCATCTGGGCACTTTGTTTTTAGATTGCAGGCAGGAAATACAGTTTAAGGTACAGGATATATAATACATAATGAAAGTAATAATGACAAAATATACAGTGAGCTAAATGACAGGCATGTGTTACATTTTACGGTCCCTAATACATGAGGGTGATAATAATCAAAATGACAAGATCTACAGTGAAATAGATGAAAATGAACAATAAGCTTTGGTGATTGTACCCAAGGGCTCAGAATATATACAAGAACAAGTTGTGACATGTGTAGATACCAACGCAGGCGCAGACTGAGCAGTCAGAAAATTGACAGTGGCTGTTAACCACAGTTTGGTTTTCAGTTTAAAGGAGTGGAATGAGGGTTTAGATCTCAGCAGGTGGTCATGGTGTTCCATAGTTTGTAGGCTAGTGTAGGGAAGCTAGACCCACCCGCTTTCTCTAGTTTGAATTTAAGCAATGTAAAGCAATTTGTTTTAGCTGATCCAAGTAGTCGGAGTAAAGTGTGAGGTGTGAAGCAGCATGCCAGGTAGAAAGGTGCATGGCTATTGAGGCATTTATGTGTGAGGTCAATGCTTTCAGGGAAATTCTTTGACATACTGAGAGCCAGAGTAAGTTATGTCTGGTATCTGAAATTTGCTGACCCCTGGGGAAGTTTAAAGCTGCCCCAATGGCATTATTCTGCATGACCTGAAGTTTATTTAGGTTATGTTGACTTGTCCCTAAGTAGAGTACATTACAATAGTTGATCTTGGACATGATGAGCGTTCTCGCTAGGATGATGCAATTTTCTGTAGTGAGGAAGGGGCAACAGTCAGTGATGAGTTTACATATATAGGCAGAAGCGGAACTAATTGCATTGGTTTGCCTCACAAATGATAGAGTGGAATTGAGGTAGATACTGAATGTTTTAGTGTCATTGGTACCCTTAATGATGTTGCCCTCGATAGTGAAAGTTTTGAAAGTGGGTTCGAGTTTCTTAAGTCGATAATGAGTGCCCAGGATAAGGCGCTCGGTCTTATCATCATTAAGACACAACTTGCATTGAGCCATCCACACCTGAATGACCAAGTAGACCTTGTTCAGAGTTTTAGTGGCAGCCAGATAGTCTCCTGTGATGGGGATGAGTTTCTGGGTGTCATCTACATAATTTATGTAGGTGACACCCAGATAGTCCAGAATATCGAATAATGGTTTGGTAAACACATTGGGCCTCATTATAAGTATTGAGGTAAGGCAACAATGGCATTGGCAGTGCTACCGGCACCGTTGTTACCTCGCCACAACATTATGAGTTTGCTCGGGGGTGCCGCTCTGGACGCCTTGTCAGACCAGACGTGCAGAGCGGCACCTGCTAGCAGAACAGGATGGTAGCAACGGTCCTGTTATTAACGGTACCGTATTTACCATCCTCCCCATTCCCATTGAGCCTAATGGGGGCTCAAATGGGAATGGGGACGTACTGGGTGCGGGTCCCACGAATGGGAATTACCGGGCCTGCAAAAGGCCAGAATGGCCCGGTAATTCCCATTTTTCAGGACCCAGACCCGGACCCGAGTTTTGAGGTAGCCATTCCGGTAAAAATGGCTAGGCTACCTCCAAACTCGTAATGAGGCCCATTACACACAAGATCCTTGGGGGAAGCCACATAGTATTGGTGATGGTTCAGCAGATGATGTAGGGGAGAAGACCTTCATTTATCTGTTGTTAAGGAAGGACTTGATCCACAAGGTGGCAGAGTCTGAGAAATGGTTGGCTGATATCTGAGTTTTCTTAGCTAAGTGTGTGTTGAAGGAGAGATGTTTGTCGATGTGGAACCAGAGGGACTTGGCTCAGGAGGCGAGCCTGGGTGTGAAGCTCTCAGAGTTCACGTTCAATAGCCAAGTCTGTATGTATGGGTGTTCAGTGTTCTTGGTGAGGAGTAGGAATTTGGTCTTGGAGGGGTTGAGCTTAAATTATGCACTGGACATTCAAGACTGGATCAGCGAGAAGCAGGTTTTGCACCTATGGATAACCTTGATGGAGTCCATCTTGAGGTCTAGAGGTGTGTTATCAGTGTATTGGTGGATGTTCTGTGTGGCTAGGAGGGCTCCCAGCACCTCCATGTATTGATCAAAGATCACTGGGGAGAGGATGGAACCCTGCAGGACAGCACATGTGATGGGCATTATCGATCTCAAGGGGTGTCTACTCTTCTTTGGTGTTATCTACAGCCCCTTTCTGAATACAGTACTTCACTCCCTTAATGTCACCGTCAACCTCCCCTGAATGGACTCATCCTCTTATCCTACACATGTCTCCTCCAAAGGCCTCCTGAAAAACCCTCCTCTGCCTTCCCCTTGATGTAACCTCCCAAATCCTCTGCATGTCTTCCTTTTTCCTCTTCTTTGGCTCTCATGCATCCCCCTCACCACTTAAGATTGTTTCTCCACAAATGCTCAAGAATATGCTGAACCTTCACTCATGGTATCTTCAAATCTGGAAAGGCCTCTCCATTTCCCACCTATTGCAGCACATTCTTCTTATGCTGTCCTCACCACAAACTCTCTTACAAGCTTCATCATCTCCAACCTCCAACATCATTAACCAAACTCCTGCTGCTTATGTAGCTGCTTGACCCTGCCCCTGGGGATCACCTTTTCACAACCGCACCCAAGTGTTTATCTTAGGAAGCATTTTATTCAAA
Source organism: Ambystoma mexicanum (assembly GCF_040938575.1). Lineage (NCBI taxonomy): Eukaryota > Metazoa > Chordata > Amphibia > Caudata > Ambystomatidae > Ambystoma > Ambystoma mexicanum. Next base: position 515,610,585 of record NC_090926.1, on the reverse strand, counting down.
TTTGTTAAGCAGTGATTAAGAGGGGGTATACTGCCTCATTTATTTCTCCTCCCCTCGCTATTTGTAGATGCTTGTCGGGCTTTGATTTCAGCCAGTCACAATCTTGGTGTTCCAATTTGTGAATATAATACTCAGGACTGCTGCAGTGTGTGATGGATATTCAGGGTTGCTGCAGTGAAGTTGTGTGATGGAATCTTCAGACAAGACAGACATTCCTCAGCCATGTATGTACATTAGTCAATTGTTTCCCAGTGTGCAGTTACCTATGGGTACGTTTTTATCCAGTGTCTAATGGTCTGGATAACATTTTCTCTTTATGGGTAATACTTGTTCATCCCTAACCTTATCGCGATTGCTGTATTCCCAGTCAGGACCAAAGAACACCATGATTGAGTTGGAGGTCAGAAAGTACCACTGCAGCAACTTTTCGGAACGCCTGTTCAACAGTGGTGTTGTTTTTTAAGTGTACTGTCAATGCTTGGGGTCTCTCTTGAGGGGACACAGGCATGTCCTTGCTCAATACAATGAGCCCCTAAGGAATGGTGGTCTAGGAGAGCCTTGAATCCTCCCTCCCCAGACCAGTATCACATTGCCGGTGGAATCAACTGGTCCAGTGACACACCTATCCCCTATTCCAAGAGACAGGCAGTGGATGTTTTCACTGAGTGCAGTTGCCAGTCAATGGGTGTAGATTTCTTTTGCTGTATCACACATTTGTGTTGAACTGCTTTACTTGTTACAACCTAAACAAATGAATAATGCATTCCAATTCAATGTACATTTTAAAAAAAACGAAAAAAACGTCCTGACCTATTTGGCACTGCAAACACTTTTAACAGACCCATTTGCATTTTTAAAAACATTAAGAATATCAATGGGCAGCCATGTGTATATATGAACACTTTCTAAAAGTGAAGACATATTCATGCTTCTGACGGCCCCAGTACATGGAGAGGACTGCTTTTCACAATTTACATATTTATCTTTTGCATTTTAACATTGCAAATGCTTAGCCACATTAATTTTATTTGCTTAGCTTCATTATGCTGAATAAGTATTACCGTTGCCATAGTGTTTATCTGATCGTGGGCCATGCATGGAAGAGAAGCCCAGTATTCAGGTTCGCCAAATCTGGAACATCCTTGTGACTCTGGTACTCTCAGTAGTGAAGTTCTATCCCTTGGCTTGCATACATTCATAAAAGGGTGCTGCCAGCTCAGTGGGCAGTGAAGTAAATTATATTGGGCCTCATTACGAGGCTGGACATAGCCGTGCCTGTAGTACAGGCACGGCTGCCACCGGTATCCATTTTTTCCGGTACTCGCGAAGGGGCAATTACCGGGTCATGCCAAGCTTGGCGGACTCAGTAATTGCCCATTCGTGGGTGCCAGTAATAAGGGACTCCCCATCCCCATTTGGCCCCATAGGGCTGAATGGGAATGGGGAGGGTGGTAGCACTGGTACCATTAATAACGGTCCCGGTGCTAACATCCTCTTCTGCTGGCGGTTGCCGGTATGGCCACCAGGTCAGACCAGGTGGCTGCAAGGCCACCCTCAAGCATCACTCCTAGCATGTCAGTATGGTAGCAACAGTGCCTTTGTTACAGTACCGCCAGGGTTATAATGAGTAAAATACTCCTGGCAGTTACCTCACTCTGAACGATCCCATGTCAGCTGCATTTAGTCAATCATTTAGTCAATTATTTGTAGTCTTTCATTCTGTATGTTATCTCCCTCTGCCCTTATGTCCGCCTGTAAATACGATACCTGTGTTAGAGCTGTCGGCATTTTTGTACCATTTATTTTGAACTCTCTTTTACAAATGTCTTGGACTAACGCTATGGTGCAAGAAGTTTTCCTACTTTGTGTTTAGTGGTTATTAAATTGTCAGTGTAATTGGATGTCTCAATTGCATAGCATCTGCGATAAAGCAGCCTAAGAAAGCAATCTTCCTGTACCTTACAATTATGGAAACATCTGTTTTTCTGGGAGAATAGTAACCCTATAACCAATTAACTATGTCACATGTTTAAGGATTGCTAGTAGTGGGTGTAATTTAGGCAACTCATTCTGTACATGTGGCCAGAGCTTGAGATATTAGAGCCAGTGCTTTATTGTATTTGTAGTAATCAATAATGAAACAATTTTCCCAAACACCATTCTTTTGTCCCACACTTGTGAAAACAATGTAGTGGTGTAGTTAGGGGGCATATCTATCCATTTATTTAACAAATCCCTCATTATTTCTTTAATCGGTAGCAGACCATTTTCAGATATTCGGTACTGAGTATATTTCATTATAGTTGACTCTTGTGTGCAATCTACTCATGTAAACTTTCTTTGGCAAACATATTTATAAAGTGTTGTATTCATGTGTTAGGGAGAATTCTCCAGAATGGCTAATTCCCCTTACCTACTGAGTCCCTCAGCAGCTTTGCTGGATTTCTGGGGTTTATATCTTTCAGCTGGTAAGAGTGTGAGCCTTTTCTCCCAATCTTTCATGTGTTTTGCTGTCTGTGTTGAACATTTTTCTTGTGTTCATAGACTGTGGAGCCTCACCTACTCCATAGGCATCATCTTTTACTGTGCATTACACAGCACCTTCAGTGCAGTGACACAGGGTTGTCTTTTTGACTTCCCAACTCTGACATTTTCTGGGACTGACTACTATCTCCATTGACTTTATTAGTCTCCTTTAAAAAACTCAGACCCAGTACAAACTATCTTAAATAGAGTTCTGGAAATACTTATCCTGTTTTGTCTGTTTTTCTTGTAGCATTGTTTCGCTCCCTTTTCATTAAGACTTGGGTGGCGGCAGTGCTAACAACCCTATTTTTCCTACCACAGTTATCTCAAATAGCCTTATATTGTTTTAGGCTATCTTGGTAGCCTAGAACTTAAACACGCTAGACCATATATGTTTTTATATAGTTCCGGCTGGGTTTAGTCGCCATTTCTTTTTGAAAAAGTATTTCTCGTGTTTTACTCTGCAGGCCAAAATAGTTTTGGTTTCTTTGTTTGCCGTCCTTTTGCGGGCTTCTGCACAGAAGCCCTCCTTAGGCACCTGTATGTCTGGGGGGACAGGATGTCAGGATGTGAGGGAGAAGTTTAGGACTCCCTGCACAGGGTCTCCTTGGAGACCCATGTCAAACTCTGATATGATTGACTGTGGTGACTGTCCCGGTGGGACAGCCACCCTGCTGTGTGATTGACAGACATGCTGTGTGAATGGGGGAAAACTGCATAAAAAGCAGGTCTCTGGGGCTGGAAAGGCAGAGTCGCCACTGGAACGAGAGAACCGAAGAGGATCTGACAGAAGAGGACCCCTACCATGACTGAACATCCCAGTGAAGCCATGCTGCACGTCCGAATCTTCAAACTCCAATGACAGGGAAGGTCTGCAAGGAATCTTCTCCCCTTGAGCTGGTGGGAACAAACAGTTTACCAAACTGCTTGCCAGGCCTCCATTCTCTGGTCGAATTTGCTGTACAGAGCTACAGTGAACCGGATAGCCAGCAGGAACGGACCCTGCTTGCATTTTAAGGAGCACACCTTTTATTTATTGCTTTGCTCTGCTGCTGGTTTCTTCCCCGGGCAGTGCAGAACCCTCCAGTCTTCTTACTTTGTGTCAGTGTGAAGTCCCTTCAGGAACCGTGAGCCTGCAGGACATGCCAGGAACGTCAACCTCAGCTACAGCCTTCTTTTACATTTAAGGTACTGTGCAAATCCGGTTGTTCGTTTCATCCAGCTGCAGTGAAAGTGTGTGAAACCTTTCGCCAATCCGAGGGCTTGTCGTTCTCCATTCTTTAAGCTAACTTTTCTGCCGACCAACTTCGTCCTGTACTCTTTTCAAAGACTAAACCACAAACTACCTTGAACTGTGTGATCTTGAGACTTTGGTCCATTGACTTTGATTTTCTCACTGTAGTTCCTTTTTCTAGATTGCCCTGCTTAATTACTTGTTGATGCTGCTCATTTCTTGTCCAACGGTGTCTTTCCCTCCCCTTTAAACTGCTGGAGTGCCATTTTGCTCACACTTCATTTTGAGCCTAACTTGTCCAGAATCTATTGGGCGTGGTGAAGTGTATTAAGAATGTGATTGTTCAACTGCTTTACTTTAGTGAAATGTTTTACAACTGGTGTGTAAATAAATGTATATTCTTTTACTCAGGAACCATGAGTCAGTGTTTGTTTGAATCATAGTGATTGCTGTCCTTTGTGTAACTATTGATACTGTAACTCGCTCTTGAGATAAGTCTTGCTGCTCAGCCATCGCTACCACTTTACTGTGTAGTATAGGCTTGTACCAAAGGTGAATTTGTACTTGTAGTCCTAATTGTGTGTGGTGTGCCCAAAGGGTACTGCATATAATTCTGCCTAACATCATACAATTAGTATTCCACTGTCCAGCCTTCCTTTGATTATTCTTGCTATATTTATCATTATTTTGAAAGTGCAAATTGTTAGTCCTCTCTTTTAACTGACACAATGTGAAATGTGCAGTGCCAATTTGCAGATGCCACTCATTAAGTGGCTTCAACATCATGATATTATTAATTTCTTGTGGAAAAGGGATGCCCACCATATCTACACAATCTTCCCATGTTTGAAAGCCTAATTGCTCTCTTAAATTGTAATTTCTGGGAATGGCACCCTCTCCTATCGGATCCATGTGTGTGCTGTTGCTTCCTGGGGATTGTGTAGAATAATGGAGAGTAAAGTGTCCCTGGTTCCAATGCCACTGATCAACTAGTATATAAACGAATCCACATCTTGTGCAAATGTCCAGCATGTGTCACTTTTAAGGGTGAACTGTATTGCACGTGTCCTAATTGTGTTTTCTGGTATACCCATTAGATTTGCCCTTTGAAGGGATACTGTGGCAATTCGTTGCCTTCTCGGCCATTCTCTTCATGTATGAGCTAGCACCTTCTCATACATTATCTACTCTACTGCTTGCATCCCATTCCTAGCAACCTCCCTTACTTGTCCATTTCATCTCCTGGACAACGTTTCTGCAGTTGACTCGGACATGTACTCATCCTCCCAATCTCCCATCAGGTCTCCTTCTAATAACTCAATTGTGTGCTTGCTGACTGTTAGATATGAAGGTGAGACAAGACACACACGAGACATCAATAAAGTTCAACACTTATTATATTGAAATGGGTATTAATTATTCCATTGTCTGTAATCTACTCTTACAGCCTCAATTAGAATGATGCTAGCATACATTTTACTATAGGAATCTAGAAGCAAAATTGGGTGGTAATTGGCTGGGTCATCATGCTTTCCCTTCTTGTATAACGGGACAATCTCTGCTTTAGTCCAGGAAGCTGGAATCGTAGACACTCAGTACAACATTAAACAGTATAACATAGGTGCCCAGATTGCTTGCTCTCATTAAAATTAATAATTTAGAACATTGTCTGGGCCTAGGGTCTTGCCACTCAGTTGCCAAACAAGTGCATGTCTAACTTTCTCCACAGTGAGTTATTTTATTTCTTGGAAATGATCTAAGTTTCAGGAGGCCAAATTATTTCAGATCATATTGAAATATCTACTTTAGGTATATACGTTGAGAAGACAAGTATTTCTCAACACACTGGGCCTCATTACGACCCAGGCAGTAAGTTAGCGCCTGGGTCGTACCCTTACCACCATGGTGTAAACTACGTTTACACCATGGTGGATGGCGGATTTACCGCCCCATTCCAAGGTGAGTGGGGCGGTAAATTCCCATTTCCCATTTTACCCTTCCCCATTCCCATTTTTGCCCCATAGGGCATAATGGGAGTGGGGAAGGCGCTAATTACGCCACCGTAAATTACGGTGGCGTAATTAGCACCATGGTCCCTTAGCGCCATGGATTTTAACGCCTGCAAAAAGCAGGCGTTAATATCACCATGGCGCTAATGGACCTTGTAATCAGGCGTTAAGGGTCGGCGCCGTTTACGGCGCCGTTAACCCCTTAATGCCTGATTCGTAATGAGGCCCACTCTCTGTAATGTTACCTTGTATAGTGCTTCTGCTTTAAGCATCTCCTGAGAGGACCTCTTTCCCAAAGTCAGAAGTGTGTGTGTTGTTCTCTTGATTGCATACCCACCAACAGGTTCTTGGCACTACCTATGAAGTCCCATTTAGTACATGACATTCTTTATCACACCACATTTAATGCTTGATAGATGCTTGTTTTATTGCCCCGCATTTTGAGTCACAAGTGGTGTAATATCTCATCATGTAAGCATACTAACTCGGTTCCAGATTAATCTGTTTTCACAAAGGAATAACTCAAGGTGACCCAAGGTGCTTGCATGAACGTCTGGGAATATATTGAGGTCCTCAATGACAGTCCACATTATCTTTGCCTTGAGTAACCTTCAATGTCAATGTTTACATTCCATCCCTGTACTCACGTCTTATGTGCAATAATTGATAGCTTAATTCCAGGCTCAATGGACTATGTGTTATGACTTTAACATATAACTTAGAGAATAGTTGTTCACGGGACCCTTACCTGCCATGTAGGAGATGATTGCAAAAGGAGAGCATTTCCAATTTCACCTCTGCATATCCTTTCCAGTATATTAAATATTGGAGTCTACCCTTGTACTAGCGAGTCTCACATATCACGGCCACTTCATATTCTGGGCCAGATGAGTGTCAGTCGGTGGGGTGTAGTAGTGATTTTCCTCTGAAAGTGGTCTGGGATGACTGGTTTTAATTGAGGTATATGAAAGACCGGGTGAATACGAGAATAAGATTTGGGGAGCTGTACATGATAGGCTACGGGACCTACTGCTGCCATTACAGAGAATGGACAGAAGTATCGTGGAGACAATTTGGAAGGTACTAGGTGGCGAGGGAGAAATTTGGAGACTAGCCAGACTTTATCTCCGACTAGTTAATTCAGGGCTGCTAATCGTTTCTTATCTACTTGTTTCTTTTGCATTTCTCCAAATGTGCTAAAGCAGGCAAGGCTTCAGCATGTCCTTCTTGAATGGAATCTATTAGTGAATCTACGGTTGGACTTGGAGAAATAATGGGAGCAATGCTGGGTAATTTCACTAGTTTTTTACACATGGGAACACCCTTTTGTTTTCGCTCTAGTTTACCACTCCATTTAGTTCCCGTGGTGTATGGAGTTCCTCTTTGTTTCAGTATATTGACAGCCAGGGCTGTCTGTAGGGGAAAAGAATGACATTGTTTTTTTCAGACTCAATCCGTGTGATGGGTCGCATTTTATTGTGGCTGGAGCTTGTTTCCTTCTCCCTGAGATGGTTGCCCCGGATGATCCTCTTTGATTAAACCTCTTATCTCTACTGAACTGTGTTTTCCATAAATTGAGCACTTCACACTATTATGGCTGAAAGTTTCACACTTAGTTATGATGATGACCAGATCTGAGCCATACTACGTGGTCCCTTGCTCTTTGACCCTATAGGTATAAACCAAGGTTCAGCAACTCTAACACTGGCAATGACTTACTCAAATTAAAAAAGAAAAGTGTGCACTACATGCACACTTCCTTAAAGAGTACCTCAAAAATAACATCATTCCTACTGGTCTCATTGCTACATTGCTACAAAATGTAGCCGTGATCTGATGGTGCTAACCATATCCATGGCTCAACGGCTTGGAGATATAGAGCAAAAAGAACTAGATAGTGCAGAACAACTATTTGCCCACAACACCAATATAGCAAACACTAAAGAAAAGCTCATAGAAATCAATAAACAGTTTCAAGAATTCAAAGACGCTATTCTAGCAACAAAAAAAAACACAAGAAGTTGATGAAAGATATACAAGACTTTAAGATGGAATCTATTTACCCTTATCTAGACCCTAATTATTTGCAAAACATTGCCAGTAAGAGGAAGCAGTCAGGTAACACTCAACAACAACATTGGGTTACTTTTTCAGGGAGTAGTAGTAACTCCTCTGGTTCGGACGGGGACTACTTCTGCCCCCCCCTACAACCGCATTCCATGGGTTTCCATCTTTTCTAGGCAAAGGTCCATCTCGAGGCCAGGCCCTGGCTGGTTCCCTCCACAGTACCAACAATGGGGGTCCTAGGTCCTACCAGAGATGACCACGCACTCGCAGGCGGAACACCAGACAACAGTGGCGCCGCTAGACCTCCCCATTTTGAATCTCTCACAGACTCCACTTTCCCAGATGGAAATGGCAGTCTTAGCGAAAGGTCTGATGTTCATTCCAACTCATCGCACAGACTGGTTTATTGTGCAGACTGAGATCCGCAGATTCTTTACAACCATCTGGCTTAAAATTTTCTTTCAAGATAGGGAGAATCCGATAGATGAGGGTGACACAGGGCTGGACCCACAATCTACCTTTACACCAGAGGATAGTACCAACCCTAAGGAACTACTCACGTTTGAAAATGTGTTTTGAATTACCTCAAACCAATACAAGTCAAACACATTCCAATGCGATACAATCTTAAGGAACAAGAATGACAGGCGCTAACTTCTCTTGCCAATAACTCTCAAATTGTCATTAAACCAGCTGCCAAGGACGGTGGCAATCTCGTGATAAATTGTGACCAATACCACACTATGATGATGGATTTACTGAATACACCTGGTAGCTATTGCCGGCTGCTTAGAGACCCAACTAAAGAAATTCAGAGTTCAATCCAAGAGATTTCCAAATATGCATGTGAATGTGCCTGGATTGCACAGAAAGAATTTGAGTTCCTTAATAAAACCCAAGGATCCATCCCTACATTTTATGCCATCCCAAAAATACACAAGGATGTTGCCAAACCACCTGGTAGACCAATTTTAGCAGGATCTGGCACAATCCTTGAGCCTGTCTGTCAATTCATTGACAATTATCTGCAACCAATTAGCCAACAAACGGCTACGTACCTTAGGGACAGCACCTCGGTTATATCACTATTTGAAGGTAAATAATTTGACCCCACCACCAGTTTTCTGGTTCTATTCGATATTGTAGCATTATACACAAATATCCCTCATGATGAGGCTATCAACTGTATTCCCTCCAGTTTGACATCCTTCACACCATCTGCCCAGGCACTAGTGGAACTAATAATGGAACTACTCACATTATCACTCACCAAAAACCTCTTTAAATAGCAAGAACAGTTTTTTTAACAAACTCAAGGCACGGCTATGGGGGCTATGGGGGCAGCATTTGCCCCAAGCCTGGCTATCATATTTATGGCAGAATTTGAAGACACATTTATTTTCTCAGATCTCAATCCATACCACCAACACATCGATAGCTGGCAAGGGTACATTGATGATATTATTTTCATCTGGCATAATACCTCTGACAACCTAAATGCCTTCTTGACATGGCTTAATAAATGCCACAATACCATTAAATTCACAATGACAATGAGTAATACTCAGATATCCTTTTTGGACCTTCTCATTCAACAACAGGCCTATAAACTAATTTGTTCACTATACACTAAAACAACTGACCGGAATACTTTGTTGCATTTTGACAAATGAAAAAATGTGAGGGACCAAAACAAATCCTTTTTCATCTTTCTAAGAAGAGCCACACCAATCTCTCTTACCAGGTCATTTTCCCCTGCATGAATAATCACCCCATATGGCGACCCATAGCGTTCCCTCAACCCCGCAGTAATTGATCCCAGCAAAGCCTCCCTAAACCGGTACATCTTAACAATACCTCCTTATAGCTGCAACCCAATTGCCTACCAAAACCCCTTTTCTCTGCCTCCTTCACCGCCCACTTAACAATTGAATGGCCGACAATCCCCCAACCTCCAAGCAACATCTGAAAAAGAAATTACAAAATCACTTACAAATCAAACCAACCTACCACATACCACTCTCCTTAGGTCCTCTGAAAGCTTCTTTCAAACATCCCCATTACCCAACTCCCTGACATACCCTTTGTATCTCCCGGACCCCCACTGCCCCAAACTTTTCACTTTATCCTCCGAAAAGCCCAGCCTACTACCTTCAGATGCTGCACCCATCCTAAAGGAATGTGTTCCAAAATCCTCTTTCCGCTACTGCTACCAGAACCTTTTGTAATACCCCCAGAACTTGCGTTGCTGATACCGGCACCCCATCCTCATGCTGTAAAACCAAACCTGTCCTCCCCCCACAACAATCCTTCCACAGCAAACCTGTCTGAACCGGTAATACATCGTTGCTCCCCCACCCCAGCAAAACCCAAGAGCCCTTTCCTTCTTGCTCTGTCTTAGACCTCTTGATCTTGATGTCCAAACCTTGCTCGGTAAAATGCACATCTTCCCATCGCAGTCCCCCTTCCTCCTCCCCCCTAGCAGCACAGACACCCTAAAGGCCCCGAAGAATATCCAAGTAAAGCAAGTCACAAACAACTCTCCTTCCCAGGCCGACCAGCAAACCCCTCCCACAGCCTGACACAGCCTTGTTACCAATTCCGCCAAGAGGGCTCTGCATTCCACGGCCTCATAGAATCCATTACAGGCAACTAGCCTTCAGCCAGCGGCACCTTAGACCCATCAAGCGGCTGCAACAAATAAGTAAGCATTTCTCCATTCACAATGTTTCATGTACGAATACTGACAGCTTCCCGTGCATTAGAACCTCACAGGTTTATGCATGTTCGTATGATTTGTTTTCTCCCCTGCAGGCGTCTCAAGCACGCATCTGCCCTAATTGACAGCCCTGCACTACACTGGGCCACAAGATTCTGTAAATAACAGTGAGTACCAACCCACTAATTGGAATTACCACAGTTGGCTCCACTTTTCAGTTTTTTTCATTCTATAGGACATCGAATACGACGTGAAGTGCCATTTTTGGAAGCACTCACGATGGGATTCATTCCACTCCACCGGTTCACCATTCCCTCAGTCTCAGAGGAGGTGAGCGGTCGGTATACAGTCAAATGAGACAGCTGTATGTCTTACTCAGTGAAGGGTTTTTGAATTAACACAGAGATGACATTTCTATATTTTTTTTACTATTTTCTAGATCAAAGGCTCCATTGCCACACACCCCCCACTTTTGTTTCCACCAAGAGGCAATGCAGATTCAGCGATTGCTCTCCTGTCCTGAAGGAGGTTGAATATTAAGTCATTATATGAGGGGGTTGTGTTTCCTCACCAAGAGAACTCAGCTAAAACATGTTGACAACAGTTTTCCAACCCCCTGAATACAGACAGAAGGGTCCACTGTAAAATAGCTGAGTGTCTAATTTACAATTGTTTGATCTACCACTGTGATATGAATAAGATATCACTCTTGTTTTCTATCCTGTGTGAATATGATGAATGCATGAAGAAGTTGTGAATGAGCTGTGTATGGAGGGATGTGCTGTGTTTGGTATCTAGAGCTAAAAATCACTGTGTATAATTTGTTATAATCTGGTATGTATTTGTACAAAAAAACAGAAAGCTACTATGATTTAAATAATAGGTAGCTGTCATCTTTGGTCTAGTATAAATTGTGACTACATGCTGGGTTAAACCAACCTGTAAAAGTCAGGTGAAGTTTGCAAATTGCTCACATTAGACGCAGCAGCTCCACTAGTTGCAAGGCTTCTGTTTACACGGCAACAGGTGAGGAACAGCCCGGGTTAGCGGGAGTGGTTGAGAATAAGGAAGTGAATCAAAGCACAAGGACAGCGAAAGAGGACTAGGCACTTTATTTCCACATTTGCTTGCTTTTCAGATACAATTAAATAGTCAAACATGGTAATCTCTTATTTGGTGAATATGCAAATTCTTTGGACTGATGGCAAATGCATGGCATGATTTTAATATATAAACTGCACAATCACACAAACAGACATTGGCAGTTCATATCAATCAGCCAAAACTTTTATTCAATGACATTTGTGATGTCATCTTTGATGTCCTGGGTGTTAGTCTTAGCAGTGCACGGTGGCGCGAGTTATGGTTGCTTATCTTACCATAACGGCCGAATTTTAGGGGTTTTTCAGTTTTACTTTGAACCATAACGTCCCGTTAACTAAGTTTTTTCACTGAATTTCATAGGTTTTTAGTAGCGCAACTTAACCATAACGTCCCTTTAACAAAGTTTTTTCACTGAATTTCATAGGTTTTTAGTAGCACAACTTATATATAATATCCCTGACTTCATATACATGTAACATAGAACATGCTAACCCCCTCGTAGTGATTTTCATGTCCGCGGACTACCGCCATGTCCGCGGACATATCGAAAATCTGAGCGTGGTGAATGTAAATTTAAATAGTGTGCCCCATTTCCCCTTTGAAGTTGGCTCTGAAAAGAGACGGTTTTTTTTGGTTTTTTTACATATGCTTGACAGACACCTGTTATTTTGTATTTTTTTTCTTGTTTTTTTTTCTTACTTTACTCCTAAAATCGTCACATAACCTTCTCCAAAGCAACCCTTACATTCCAAAATAGAAAGGCATTTCCCATAAAAGATAAAGAGATGCCATCTTCTTTAAAATTAACAGCATTACTGGCATCAATATTCTCATTATTACAGACGAACATACCAGCTCTAAGCATGAAGGCACACATGCCTCGGTTGATGACACACCTAGCAATGTTTTGCTGAGGACAAAAAACGGAACTAATGTCCCATATTGCCCTTGGTAGTAATCCAGAAAAAATTACTTTCGCATTTGGAAGGATCATCATTACGGCTTGAACCAAGCGTTCCAAATCAGCCAACAAAGTAGGGGCACTGACGTTGCCCAAATGGAAAGCACCATAGTGCAAAACTACCACATGCGGACTGTTCATCGTGGCCATATCCTCACAAACTTGTACAATTCCCTGTACATTGCAATCAGGCACAGTGCTCCACACCACCTCCACTCCTTTCACATCAAAGTTCTTTGCAACATGCCTGCATTGAGCGTACTGTTGTAAACCATGCACAAACATATCTCCAAGCACCAACACCCTGACTTTCTCTACTTCTGCCATCTTCACCACACACAGTCTCGTTCAACACAAATCCACAACCTCGACATCTGATTGGCTGATCCGTACAGTCTTCTTTCCATGTTGGATTTCCTGGAAAAACCTGGATGTACCATGCCATGTCCACGAACAGCCGAGGTTCCGCGGACGGCGTCCACTTTACTCTCTGTGCCATTCCCTCATTGCATACAGCTAAGCAATCACACAATACGAATAACGTCCTCAGAACACCCCCATTTTGTGAATTTTCAATCATTTCAGGACAATTATCATTTCATTATTCAACATATTAACATTACAGATATTATACTTTCATCTTGTACTCTGCACACAATGCTATGTTTCTCCATTAGTAGCTCAGTATACTAGGTAGAATCCCATAATACAATGCTATTTATATCAATGCATCGTTCAAAGCACTAATAACGGTATGATATTTATTGCAATATCCTTGACACTTTTTTCGCAACATTATAATAAAAATGCCTAGTACACAAATTCCATGAAAAGTACATACACATGTGATGTCATCAGTGATTTCATCAATGACATTTGCGATGTCATCTTTGATGTCCTGGGTGTTAGTCTTAGCAGTGCACGGTGGTGGCGCGAGTTATTTTTCATAGCTTACCATAACTCGCGATTTTCAGGGGTATTTCGGCTGTACTTAGAACCATAACGTCCCTTAAACAAACTTTTTTTAATATCACGCAAACTATGTACAAACATGGCGTGCAAAAACCAACTTCTCACAGATGGCTTTACACAGAATGTTGCAAAGTAAGAATTTATGCTCGTTCACAGTGAAGGTCAGCTGCTTTATTATTCTAAAAAAATAAAGAATAATTCTTCCAAAAGAAGTAATTTGTTCGCTGCTTCCATTTTTTTCTCGGGCCCCGGAGAGGCTCACGAAACGGGCTGTAAGGTTGTATTGTGTTTTGACCTTGACAGACAGAGATTGTGATGAAAGACTTCTCTTGAAGGAGTGTTGCTAAAACGTAAGAGAAGATAAAGATGAAATTTCTGAAACGAAACCACTTTTATATATTATATCACTATGCGAAAGATCATTCGCACACACGGAGTCATATTTTGGGACTGCACTTCTCGTAGACAATGGAAATTGCAATTGTACTGTAAGTAACCCTTTAGATTATTTTATACCAAATATAATTACAATAGCGTAGCATTAAAGACCGCTCAAGTCGAACTTGTTCGTTCAAAGTGGCATAATGTTTTCTACCGCGCACTATCACCGCCGAATTGATCCCCTGTCGTTTAGAAGGCTCTGAAAAAGGAAGACGACACAGGGTGGGTTAATAGAAATAATTTAACCGGTCTATAGGCGGTCAAGCGCTCGACTCGCTGTGCCACTTCATTGTAGCCTGTCAAGTGGCACAGCGAGTACAATGCTCGCTTTGACATCCGTGCACAGCTTGCTAACGCAAGTTCGAATCCCGGCAAGGCTAAACTCAGCCTTTCATCCTTCCGTGGTCGATAAATGAGCACCACATACCGTGGGTAATAATAAGAACTGCTTGGATACCTCACGGTTCTTAGCGCTATATGAATGGGAAAATATGATTATTTTATTATTAACATACTCCGTTACACTATCTTCGATAGCAAATAGTTTCTAGCCCTAATAAATAAAATGATGATTTTTAATGAAGATCGGCTGGTGAGACTAATTTATGTTTTTTAAAACAGGTATGTCGCCCCATTTTGCCTATGTCACGATTTACAGACTCCAGCGGATGGGGTCTTCAACTGCCAGGTGCAGGTCCAAATATGCAACTTCATGACCCTCACCATTTTATGGGACAATCGCCAAGGACCAATATGCCCTTACGCAGTACTAGCAGCTACAAACAACATACCAACCAATAGGGTGGTCTAATGGCTCATTGTTGGAGCAACCTTCCGGTTATCAGAACGACCATTTACTGCTTTTATCATAAACCAACAGCCTATCTACCGCAAAGGAACAACACGTGGCTCAAAATAAACTTTTGCTGATCGACAGCAGAGACGATAGCAAATCGCTGAATATTCACTAAACGTTTCATGTGAAATAAATGTACTTTACCAAATGTACAATCCTGCTGTTTACTTTTAAACCACAGTTTCATATTCCGAATTGTGGCGCACTGAGTTGTAAGCTGATCTAACACCCTCTGTACCGCAAAGGAACATCGCGTGCCTCAACATGAACTTTTGCGGATCGACAACAAAGACAAATGCAAATTGCTGAATATTCTCTAAACATTTGATGTCAAATAAATGTACTTTACAAAATTTACAATCTTGCTGTTTGCTTTTAAATCACTGTTTCATATTCCGAATTGTGGCGCGCTGTGTTGCGACATAATATGTGTTGTCTTCCGGGTTCTGTGTAAAGTCACTTAGGACTGGAGAGGACTGGGCGCGTTTGATGACGCACCCTGTAACGTCACGGAGAGAGGCGGGGAATATGAATGCTTTGATAATATCAGGCTTAGGGGCGGGAGATATGATTTAGTGTCGCAAAAGCAATTCAGCCAGGTCAATAGCTCCAGTCATAGGATTATCACATAATGTCGGAGCACACCAGCCGGATTTATCGTTTCTTTAGTGGACAAAAAGTCGGTTGACGCCCATAGGAAATTGTACTATTAGCGGACAAAAGGAGTGGTCTTAAAACACTTTCACCCTGACAACGAACAATACAAACAACGTTCTGAGAACACCCCCATTTTGTGTAATTGCAACCATTTCGGGACACCGCGAGTGTTCTTAGAACACATTCAACTAGACAGATTACAATACGGACAGCGTCCTGAGGACACCCCCGGTTTGTGTATTTACGAACAATTAAGTACACCGCGAGTGTTCATAGCTCATTTTTACCTTCCTTGCGAACAAAAATGACACATACTCCGTCCTCTAAACACCCCACCATTTAGTTTATTTACAAAATGTCAGAACAGCCGTGTTCTCCGCGGACAAATCGAACACAACAAAAACGTCTAGCACATAAAAAAAAAAACATTGAACCTATCTCATACTCTCCCACCCTCCCCAAACACTCTTACACACCAACACACGGCACTAAATACAATGTTTTATCCACGTTTCACCGCGCTGTACGCGGTCGACGGCGAATACATGATGGCAGGTGCCACAGAAAATCTGACGCGCTCCACGCCCCTCGCCGTCCAATCAGCGAACACGTCGCATGTCCGCGGACATGACGCAAGGCCATGGGCCAATCGGGGTGCTGTCCGCGGAGCGAACAGGGAAGTCCGTCCGCGAAGCGAACACAGATATCACTAATTTTTTTGCCTTACGTTTTGGTCATTTTATAAAAAACTACTGGACGGATTTACACCAAATTTGCAAAAGCACGCTTTCGGGACCAAGCCCCCGCTCCTGCCGCAAATTTGGTGTAAATCCGTCCAGCGATTTGGCCTGTGGCCGTGCGCAAAATTTTTCCCATTATGTCTATAGGAAAAAACACAAGTTTTGGGAACCCCCCTATAACTTTTCCCCCCCTGGACGAATCCTCACCAAACTTTCGTCCAGAGGTAGCGAAGTTATAAGCCACCCAAAAAATGCTTTTCCTATGGAAACACCAACTTAGCCATAACTACATGGACGCTACCGCGTCCATGTAATATATATATGTATATATATATTCAGTGAAAAAAACTTTGTTAAAGGGACGTTATGGTTAAGTTGCGCTACTAAAAACCTATGAAATTCAGTGAAAAAACCTTGTTAAAGGGACGTTATGGTTCCAAGTAAAACCGAAAAACCCTTGATATTCGCCAGTTATGGTAAGCTAAGCAACCATAACTCGCGCCACCACCGTGCACTGCTAAGACTAACACCCAGGACATCAAAGATGACATCACAAATGTCATTGATGACATCACTGATGACATCACATGTCTGGCTCACTATTTTCTGTCTTGCTGACATATCTAGGCCGAATGGTTTTCTTCAGTAACAGTCAGAAACTAAGAATTTTATTTTATTTGTAGACATATCCTTCTAGTAGGTTCTTACAGTAATTCCCTTAGAGTACAGTCACATCATATGAAACATATACATATGGGAAAACACAAGCTTGAAAGACAGCAATCCTTTTGGTGCATAAAGATAATCACTAGACTTATGAGCACTTTCTGATAGTTCTGTTTTTATGGCTGTACTTTCCCTGTATATGGTCATATTTGTATACATTGTACTCACACTACTTTCCTTAGGGTCCAATCACATCAAGTGATAAATATACATAGGGTAAATAGCAGCTTTGAAACAGAGCAATCATTTATTTGCATGAATCTAATCAGTTAAGTTATGAATTGTTTCTGCTACTACTTGTGCTTTTTTGCTAACTTCACTTTCCCTGTATATACCCATATTGGTATGTGTTCTTGTGTCTTTGTGTTTTGTCTATAGTAATGCAATTATGTAATACATGGGTTTTATTAGCTACTTATTACATATTTCACAGTACACAAAAATCTATTAAGAAAACAATTATCATTTCATTATTCAACATATTAACATTACGAATATCATACCTTCATCTTGTACGCTGCACACAATGTTATGTTTCTGTATGAGTATTTTAGTATACTAGATAGAACCCCATAATAGGATGCTATTTATATCAATGCATCGTTCAATGCACTTATTAGGGTATATTTCTTGTAATGATTCTTGACACTTTTTTCGCAACATAATAAGAATCCCTTCTACACATATTTCATGAGAAGTACATACACATGTGATGTCATCAGTGATGTCATCAATGACATTTGTGATGTCATCTTTGATGTCCTGGGTGTTAGTCTTAGCAGTGCACGGTGGTGGCGCGAGTTATGGTTGCTTAGCTTACCATAACTGGCGAATTTCAAGGGTTTTTCGGTTTTACTTGGAACCATAACGTCCCTTTAACAAAGTTTTTCACTGAATTTCATAGGTTTTTAGTAGCGCAACTTAACCATAACGTCCCTTTAACAAAGTTTTTTTCACTGAATTTCATAGGTTTTTAGTAGCGCAAATTAACCATAACGTCCCTTTAACAAAGTTTTTTCACTGAATTTCATAGTTTTTTAGTAGCACAATTTAACAAGAATGACTTTGACTTTATATACATGTCATATGGAACTGACCAGATCTCTTCTTATGAACTTGATGTCCACAAACTTATTTAATGTTCGCGGACATGTTCGGAGAACAGTACCAATACCTAAAAACTGTGGGGGGGGGGGTGGTGGGGTATGTTTGATTGTTATATCATAATATAGGAACATTTAACAAATTCAAAAAGCAGCACACAAACACATTATATATAGTAATACATAAGAAATGTAACCCATATATGTAACACACTAACCATTCATTTAAATACAATATGTTCTGAAATGGAATATACCACAAGAAGATAAATTGGCTTCCAACATAATTACCTCACAGACACAACAGAACTGAGAACAAGACCAGACTCACTGAATACATAGGACTTATCTTACCAGAAATAGTAAGTGTACTTCATTTTACTCATATATTTATAAACTTTCTGTATTAGATTAAAAAATATATTATATTTTTTTTTTTCTCACAGAAATGTCTAGTACTCTGGAATGGCTAGAGGACAATTTCCCACATGAAGAAATGTCACAAGATAGTGAAACTAATGGTAAACACTTTATAATATGAACCATTTATTAATTATTTTTTTATATACATTTAACATATATATTATTTTTTTGTACAGAGCATACCAGAATAGAAAAAACTTCAGAAAACCCTGTTATGGATAACAGTCTTCACAATATAGAAGAAAAAATTGATGTATTGTTGGCTAATTTTAATAATTTAAAAACTTTTGTAGAAAATCATTTCAAACCAAAAACCTCGTACCATTGCCCCACATGTACTTGTCCCTCCTCACCATACCCCAGTCAATTATCCCCAAGCCCTCTCCATAATCCAAAACGTTTTGATGAGATTTCCATCCCTTCTTCACCTAATACCAATCATGTTGAAACCCCAAATTCTCCTGTTTTTGTTTCTGTTTCTGCCTCACCTTCTCTGTCATAAATTATTAATATATGTTAAATAAAGTTTAATTTTTATATTGTATTGTGAATAGTTTCCGTTTTTTTTTTTTTAAAACAATAAAAGTGTCCGCGGACAGTGCGAGTATTCTGAAATGTTCGTAAAGAAACAAAAATTAAAGTGTTCTAAAGAACACTATATCTGTCCGTAATGTTCGCTATCAATTTAAAAGTGTCCTAAGAACACAATTGGTGTCCTGAAATGTTCGTAAAAAAACGAAAATGATGTGTCCTGAACAACAGTACAACTGTTCGTAGTGTTCGCTAGCAACATGAAACTGTACTAAGAACACACGCGGTGTCCTGAATTGTTCGTAAACAAACAAAAATTAAAGTGTCCTAAAGAACACTATACCTGTCCGGTACTGTTCGCTAGCAACTTCAAACTGTTCTAAGAACGCTGTTGGTGTCCTGAAATGTTTGTACGTAAACGAAAATGGAGGTGTCCTGAAGAACACTATACCTGTTCGTAGTGTTCGCTACCCAATTGAAACTGTTCTAAGAACACAATTGGTGTCCTGAAATGTTCGTATATAAACTAAAATACACGTGTCCTGAAGAACACTTTATCTGTCCTTACTGTTCGCTACCAAGTTTAAACTGTTCTAAGAACACACGCGGTGTCCTGAAATGTTCGTTTCACGTGTGACGCACTTTTAATTACTTCAGAACCCGAACAGTGTCCGTAGGACATCAATGCGCATGCGCTAACCAATCTCTGTGCAGTTGGTGTCCTGTGGACAGGCGCTTCCTTCGCGGACTAGTTCGCAAACGGATCATATGACCGCGCCCACGCTCATCGTGTGTCCTGAAATGCGGACACTGTTCGTGTCCCCGAACAATTTAAAAGTACATTTTCAGTTAATCCATAATATTTTTCAATAAAATCTCACCATGGCACAAGTCCCACATAGCAATCTTGAGTTTCTATATACCTTTTGAAGCTTTCCGATCCTTTTTTTGTGTTCGATCTGTCTGCGGACAGTGCGCATGTCCGCGGACCCGCACAAGCACCCCTATAAAAGACCACGCCCAAGAGCTTATTCCTATTGTGTTTCTGGCTATTCTTCAGAACACAGTGATTTTTGCTGCCACCTGCAGACTACACCATCATCAAGATGGCATCCTTGGCTGCTGAACTGCCACTTGGTGCTGCACCTGCTTCAGCACCACCCCCACCCCCTCCACCACCACCACCTCCCCAAGGGCCTGAAGAGGGGAACAGGAGTGAGGATGCGGAGGAGGAAGAAGAGGATGATGAGAATGAGGTAGAGGAAATCCCTACTAGCCGCACTAGGCGTGAGTCTTGGGTGTGGTGGTTATTTACCATTCATGGGAATGGTCCTAAGGCTCGTGCGAACCGTGTTACCTGCAATGAGTGCAAAATGATACTCAGTCGCAGGAAGCACGGTAAGTACAGCTTTGGGACCACTACTATGAAGCAACACCTGAGGTCATTTCACTCTGGGGCTATTCGCAGGGTTGTACCTTGCGAAGAACGTAGCAGGTTGATTTCCTCTACTTCATCCTCTGTTTCTGATCCTGTCACCACAAGGACCACCTCTGTGGGACAGCGTCTTTCTCAAGCTGCCTCACAGGCCATACAGAATGCTGATGACCCTTACCTTTCGAGGGTCACAGTTGTATGTATGTACTGTGACACAGTACTCTGCAGGGGGGAGCGACTTCGGAGTGCTTTTGAGACTATCGTCTCAGAGCACGAGAAGACCTGCTCACTACTCAAATAAAACCCACTCTACATCTTCCTCTCTCAGCTCGCCCTTTCTTATCCCTGTGGTTGGTGTCCCCCCTTCACCCTCCTTTACCCTCCTCTCCTAGTGTGTCGTGTCTGAAAAACCAAAAAAAATACAAAATTACAAAAATCAAAAAAAATAAGGCTCTTTTCAGAGCCGCCTTTCCCAGTTGAAAAAATAGAAGTGAAAATAAATGAAGCAGGGCTCTTTGTATTTTTTAGAAGTCCGCGGACAGTTCGCGAACATTAAAAAAATTGGGTTGCTACTCCATCACAAACATTGTAATTTTCTCTGGAAAGAAGTGGTGGCTCTGAAAAGAGCCTTTGGGTGGTGTTTGTAAGTCAAAAATTGTAAATGCTTAACATCTACTTCAAAATCGTTGTTGTAATTCCAAAAAAGGTCGCAATGCATTTTGTACATTTCTCAGAAAAATCAGATTGCCAGCATAAGTAAGATGGACTCCATCTCTGCGAAAAATGTATGTACTACAAAACATAATATTTTCATTGTAAAAAGAAGACATGCCAAAATCTCTTAGAAAGGCACAAACAGCCTTATTAACATTGCGCCTTGCTTTTTCCATTTGTGGACCAAATGAAGAAGAACGGAGCCACATTTGACTCTGCGCAATCCGTGAAAATATCACTTGAGAATTAGGAAACATGTCCATAACCTTCCTAAGTCCTTCTTTCATAGCAAATTGCAAAAAAATTCCAGTCATATGTCCTAAACTGTTCCCTCCACAATGAATTACAATTATGTCTGGATGTTGCTCAGTCTCCAAAGTAGCACAGAGAGGTAGCAAGTCCAACCACTTCATTCCACGTACTCCATGCCAGTGTACTTCCACATGTGGGAATCCAAGATCTACAGCTACTCCACAGCTTTCTGCATGCTCCTTCAACCAATGTATCCACGAGTCTCCTAAAATCCAAACAATCTGATTTCTGAAACACACAGCCATAGCTATCTTTTGTTCTCTCAGCAAAAAGAGTATCTGAGAAAATCTCTCCTGGCACAACACACCCACCAAACTTTCCTGACCAATCCCTTTCAGTGATTATTCTCATTTGCATGACTTCTGAACCCAAAAATCCCCGGATGTAACTCCCGATGTCCGCGAACTACCGCCATGTCCGCGGACATATCGTAACATGAACAGCCCTTCTACCATTTCCACTACACTCTCTCTGCCATTCCCTCATTGGATGTACCTCAAAAATCACATGACCATGCACCAATCACATTCAAGACCTCTACATCTAACTGCATCATCATAGATCAGCACTGCAAATGTACTCTGAATCTCTCTGAGTACAAGTGTCATATCATTGGCAAGCAGCATCTCCCAGAAATACTGTACAAGTCTTCAAGATTTCTACTTGCAGCTCCATGCATATCCATATGCATGAACACAAACTTCAGGTATGCATATTTTCTGCATAGTAGATGAACACATTTTCAAACAGACTTTTACCTTGTAAAATCTGTAAAATGAATTTACTGTACTTTTTTCAATTTCCTAAAATCAACTTTCACTTATAAACCTTTATACTTTTTACTTTCTTTATACACACACACTCAAATCATGTTAAACTAACATTTTTTAAATGAAATATATAGACTACATATATTCAAACAAAATTGCATGCAAACACAATCTATGTTTAAACCTTTATAAAAATACTTATACAATTTCATATTTTTTGTTTTTATTTATTTATTTACTTAATTACTTTAAATTAGACATGACATTGAGGCGCTATTACCTAGAACAGTTTACTTACAGAAATAGTGTTATTCAGTAATATATTATAAATTTCACAAGACATAGTAAAGATATTTTTTTTGCTACAGTTAGTCATTCAATACCATACCATATCATATGTACTGAACTGATGCAATGTATCTTATGTAAATAAATTAGTTTAATGGTTTTACAGAAGGCACTGAGGATTTCAATTAAAAAAATCAATATCTAAATTAAAAACAGTGCTATATACAAACAAAGTTACTAATTTGAAGCTTTTACAATTGCAGTGAAGACCAGTTACCTGAAAAGAAGCAGCCGAATTCGAAGAAGAAAGAAAAACTAAGAAGTTACCTGTTAATTTTAAAAAAAGTAAGTTAAATATCACCATAATATTTGTATTATTAATCAAATATACTATAACATTAATACGAGCTATTTCGGTTTCTAAAAATAGAGATTTTGTACCATTTTGTCCAAAAATTTCCATGTCTTAAACAGCGATTTACAGCCAGAATGGCCCACAAATTTCTATTTTTGGACACACAAATTACCCAACTGAACCATTACAATTTTCATATTATAGAACAAACAACTGTTTTAATTGTATACATTAGATTAACTATTTGTACTTTTCCACACCACTAGCTTACTTTTTTTTTGTCATCTGAACCCCAGTTTAGTAACACACATTAAAAACGCTCCCAGAGCACGGAGCGCAGCGCGGAGTCCGGAGCAGAGTTCAGTCTGCCTCCAGTCCCCTGTGTTTTCCATTGAGAGGAGCTGCACGACGCGAGTCTGAGCTGCTGAGCTTCAGTCCTCTTTCTACTGGTACTGTTTGTTTCCTTAAAAACGCTCCCAGAGCGCGGAGCGCGGCGCGGAGTCCGGAGCAGAGTCCAGTCTGCCTCCAGTCCCCTGTGTTTTCCATTGAGAGGAGCTGCACGACGCGAGTCTGAGCTGCTGAGCTTCAGTCCTCTTTCTACTGGTACTGTTTGTTTCCTTAAAAACGATCCTAGAGTCTGCCTCCAGTCCCTTGTGTTTTCCATTGAGAGGAGCTGCACGATGGGAGTCTGAGCTGCTGAGCTTCAGTCCTCTTTCTACTGGTACTGTTTGTTTCGGTCCGGAGCAGAGTCCAGTCTGCCTCCAGTCCGCCTTCATCGTCTTCAGCGTCGAGAAAGCCATCGAATACTTGAAAAAGCAAGAGAAGTTTCGAGACCTGCACCCGTGGCTGGTGGCGGCTAGTACTGGTAAGACCTAATAATGGTGATTGACATTCGACCGCAGACGCGGCAAACAACCCAAAATGCCCGAAATCGTGGCGAGTCTTCCGCTCATATGGAAGTCGCTCTCCCTGTGCAGAGCGAGACTGTAATCCCTCCCTCTCCCTCCCCTTCCCTGATCATCGCCTGCCAGGACCCCCTACCTACCTGTCCGCCGCTGTCCCCCCGCTCGATGATGTTTGTGGCGTGGGATGTCCCCCTTCCTCATCGTGCAGTAGCCCCGCGGTCCAGCTGGATACAGAGAGTCCGCCTCATAGCCCCTCGCAGTCTCTGGCAGTAGGTGCGAGTGTGGTTTTTTCGGCTGCACCTAACAGAGCGGTGGTACAAATGGGGAAACATTTGGCTGAGGAGTCTGGAGCTATAGAGTCAAACAATGAGACTCCACAAAGCCTCGGTACGGCAATTAGTACGAGAAAAAATGCATTTATTGCGGCAGCACAAAAGATGAGCTTGCCTAAAAATTCAAACATAAATGCGACTATGACAGCTGAAACGACAGGTCTTCTCCCACAGCATCCACTGGAATGTCGTAATTACAGCGAAATAAGCGAAGCAGAGGCGAATGCAGCAATCCAAAATGCAGCTCAGACGGCAGTTGTACAAAGTTTGGGGACCCACACGGCAAACAGGCCATCTTCTCATGATAAAATCATGACAGTTGAAATCAACACTGCTTCCTTTTTGTCCCCGTTCAATGTAACGGACACTGAACTCATGGCCCTAAAGTTACCTAATGGGTCGGATTCTCAGACGAACTTCTTTGTGCCACCGTTAGATGGCGACTTGCCAAGTAATCTGTCAAGAATCAGGGTTGATATTGGGACAGAAGCTCTTGATAAAGATGCTCATTCACAACAAAGATCGATGGCAAGTTCATCTATAAATGCCGTGCTCTTGCCGCCCTTGAAAGTGCCATCCTTCTCCAACCATAAAAAATGCTTAGAAAGTGATTTAACAGGATGTGAAGCACGGCTTACGGAGAGACTAACTGCAGACTACCAAGCCGTAAAAAACAAACTGATACATAGCTTCTCCACTGGTTCCCAGAGTGTTTCTTTTTTAACACATAAGCCGCTGGTAAACGGTGAAAATGGAACGAAAGGTGCTTCAAAATCAAATGAGATGCTGAAATCTTGGACCAGTACACCGCAGCAAAAAGAAACATTGAACAGCAAATATACAAACACGCCGTAATTAACAAAACACAAGCGTGTTTCTCTAAAGATCCGATTGAACACAGGCGTTTTCATTGTAACACAAAAGCGTTACTCCAAGCATCAAGAAACGATGGTGGTCCTGGCAAACTTGATGATACATCGATTCCAGAGCTGGAGTCAACGACTCATTGTAAAGAAATTCTTTCAGTGGCAGCGGGAATCCAGATCCATAGTAACGTTCTGGCTGCAACATCATTAGCTTTGATCCCTTTCATCAAACCCCTTAGCCGCCCTGTTATTCAAATTTGTCATATCTGACGTATCTGAAGCCTTCTCTCAGACTCAATGCTTCCCCCCTAAGATTGATAACAATAATATCAGTTGGACTATATATGCAGACGATATTGTCCTAATTGATGAAACACCAATCGGGCTGCAGAGATCCTTATCTGCACTGGAGAGGTACCTGAGTGACAATTCACTGCAAATAAATGTGGAGAAAACAAAGATAATGATAATTGGGCACTCATCTAAAAGACTGATGAAGAATTTTAGATGGAATCTTGAGGCTGTGCGGATCGAACCGAGACCCTGTATACGATATCTAGGTATCGTGCTTAACACTTCAATCAGAGAACACGACTGGATTTGTGACCTCAAACAACGCATGCTGACTTTTGCGCTGCAAGGAGCCAAACTCCACGCTGAATATGGCAAATTCTCACTTAAACCGGTTGTAACCTTTTATTCACAAAAGGTAGTGCCCTCAATTACGTTTGGAGCAGAGGCGGGTTGGAATCTAGATTAACAGCTTTGGCCCACCCTTGAAGGCATTTTCTTGAGACATATCCTTAAGTTAGCAAAGATGTATCAATGATTGCCATAAAATATGAACTTGGGATTGAATCGATGCACAATATAGTCATATGGAAATCGCTAGCCATGCTACGAAAGATGTCATTGAAGGTCCAGGCACCAGCATATCATATTTTTACGAATATGGTTCAACAACAGCACTGTAGTATAATGCTAAACTGGTCCAGTGGTTTAATAAAAGTTCTTGAGTCAGCAGATATAAAGTGGGAGACACTTATAGAAGCACCACAGATCGCTAAAAAGAAACTAAGGCAGTGGAATTGGATCCAGAACTTAGAACAAAGAAACTGCCTAACCTCGTCAATTGATTTGGGCCCGGTAACAAACTGTTTAGATTGTCTGCCCAGATATTTACAAACATTTCCATCAAGGAAACATCAAAACCAATTCATGAGACTACGTCTGAATACACATAAAACCAAGGAGATTCTTTGGAGAAGGAGAGCGAGCAATATTGTGAACAATCTTTGCAGGTTCTGTGGAAGTTCGGTGGAATCAATCAAACATCTGATCACTGAGTGCCTCAAAATCACACAACAACGAACATGGTATCTTGAAGCCTATGCCCCAGCTGATGAAGATATGAGCAACTGGTGGTTTGGGATACTCTCAGGAACAAACGTGTCTCTCACATGTGCAGTTTGTGATTTTGTAGACAACATGCTAAGTGAGGACACACCTCAATAAATTAAGGATTCAACCGTTTATTTGACAACTAATCGACTAATCATAAAAGCATAATTGTGGACAGTCGTGTTTGTGATACACATACTTGATGTGATGAATGTTTTAAAGAGTAACATGGCTAAGGGAAAAAAGCTGAATAGATGAGATGTAAAAAAAAAAAACTGGATGGGACACTGTTTATTGTAATTGAAGTTTACTTGTAAACTAATTGTTACAATTAAAATAAAAAATAAAAAAATAAAAATGTTTGTGTTTTATAATTTGTTTTGCTTTTTTTCACAAGACACACAAAGGAGGGAAGGGAAGGGAGGCTAGGGAAGGGGCACCAACCACAGGGACGAAGCAGCATTTGGAGAGAAGAAGATGTTGGGTGGGCCTTACTTAAGTAGAGGACAGTGATTCTCGTGCTTCCGGACCGCAGCCTTGAAAGCACTTTGAAACTGGTCCCCGAATGCAGAGTGATGTGCCACAGTATATACAGAGCACTGTGACCCTCGATAGGTAAGGGTTGACTGCATCATGTATTGCCTGCAAGGCATCCGCAGGTATCCTCCGCCCCACAGGAGTGTCTCTTCTCGTGGCAGGAGCGGATGATAAGTACGTGACAGTTGATATCAGCCTACTCAACCTTTCAAAAGGTACGACCCTCTGAACTGCTGCCTTGTGATTTTACCGTAGTTGTCACTGCATGGAGGTGGTCCTGTAGCTGGGTTTTCCATGACTGAGTAGAACTTTGCACTCAGTCCATCTAACCTTGTCTGCAGGTGCCTTTGGGTACCCCCACCATGGTGCTAAAAAGCCTACACACCCAAGATTCACACTGTCAGCTGGTGAGAGGGATTTCCACTACCTCATCCTCTTCCCCCTCTTCATCCGCCTTTGCATATCCATACATGTTCCCGTCTCCAGGCCCTCCGGATGGTGTTGGTGGTGGGGTACTTTCATAGGCATGGATGCCATCTTCTCACAGAAGAACAAAGTAGAGATCAAAATCCCAAAATCTGCAGCAGGTGCTCAATCCTGGAGAGCCAGAAACACAATGAGGAGCAGCAGTGGGTGTGTCCCTTTATAGGGGTGCTGTCCCCATAGGGGGTAAAAAAGTTACAAAAAGTCACTATATCAACCAGAAAATGGTCTAGGAACACTCACCATGAGAAAGAGAAGCAGGGGAGGGCCAGCATGAGATTTGCGGGGATGAGGCACCAAGACTCAATGGGGCTCAAGGTAGGAGTTAGCCATGCCGCTATTGGCGGGATGGCTACCCCTTTACCGTGTATAGGGTCCAGGTTCCTCGAATGAGGAATTACCAGGCCATTCTGACCTTGGAGGGCCCGGTAATTCCTCATTTGAGGCGACCATTCCCCCTTCCCATTGAGCCCTATAGGGCTCAATGGGAACGGGGAGGGGCTAACAACGGGCCCGTTAATAACAGGCCCATTGTTAGCACCCTGGTCTGCTCGCAGGACCCGCTAAGGGCACCTGGTAAAACCAGGCGCCCTTAGCTGGTTCCCGTGAGCAGACTCATAATGAGGCGGTAAGGGGTTGACAGCTCCGGCACCATTACTGGCGCTGTTAACCCCTTACCGCCTCACTCGGAATGACGCCCAATGTGTCCATAAGTCAAATCCAATCATTGGCAACAGGTCGGCGATGTTGAAAACCATACTGAATCAAGACAGCTCCTGCAGTGAATAGGTGTAAGGGGCGGGATGTGGAAGGGAGTGCTGAGGGAAGGGGATGCAAAGATAATGATAGTTATTGCACAAAAGGCAACCCTGTGTCACAGACCTTTGGGTGTGTGTTTTCTCCAGCCATTCACCAGACTCGAAGAAAAAAAAAGTGTAGACTTTAGATTCTTGCAGGTTGGAATGAAAACTTTAAAAAAATCCCAAAAAAAAAAAAATGTTTTAAACTTGTTCATTAAAAACACAAATCTACAGTATTCCACTTCAAAACAAACTTAGTGAGCACCAAACCCGTGAATCTAAGATCAGGTGACTTTGCAAAACACAAGAGGTGTGTCTGCACTACCCAGTTAAAGCCCCCCAGCCCCTCTTCTGGTTTTGTGGCAGTTTGTTACGAAATAAGGTACTTAATTACGCTGCATACCGATGCCCACTAGTCTTTACTGAAATTGCAAGCAAGTCACTTTACCGAAAGTGTGCAGCTTATTGGAATCATATTCCATGGTGCCACAGGACATCTAATTCTCTCCCTGCTGCTTCATACATCGTGCAGCATCGATTATGGGACTGATGTCTTTTTAAACATCTTTGTGAGGGGGGGCGTAACATAAGAACACACAGGAGTTATGTGAAGTAGGCACATATCCACGTCTGACTGCCAGCCAGAGAACGTCCTTCCACAAAATAATTCATAGAGATAGAAAGGGTCCTCACACTGGCCAGATCAATGCAATGAAAAAGGTAATTATGATGTAGGCTGCACTCCATAACTCAGACAGTAACTGAGGCTATGTAAGACTATGCAAAAAAACACATGTGTGTCCAAGGAAGAGACAAAACATACATCCTTTTTAAACTAAGGGATTAGCCGACATTTGTTATGTTGTGCATCTGCACATATATCGAATGAACACACAAATTGCAAATAAAAAATTATTTACCAAGCACAGAATCAACACATTGCATTATGTCCCAAAGTCCCATTCTTCCATGGAGACCAAACCTCGTACAAATGTTTTGAGATTTAAAATCCAGATTTGCTCTTCATAGACCAGTGTTTGGGCTTCCTTTTCAGCATTGGCTTTCTAGATTACATTAACACAAAACCAGACTAACTCTTCCAATGTATGTCCTATTTCCACAAAATGTGTTACCAAATGTCTTTTTCAGCATTTTCTAATAGTGTTTGTTTATTCTTAAATGGACTTCTCTTGATGTCTTCCTGATGTAAACCTTTTTACATGGGCAAAAGACAGCGTAAATAACATTCTTACTTTTGCAAGTGGTGAATGAGCAAAGTTGCAACATTTTACATTTGTGTTCAAAGGTTTTCTTTTTGGATGAAAACTTGCAATACACACATCAAGTGCAAGGGTGGGGGCCGTCCACCAGAACATGATAAATGTTTCAGATGGTAGCTCGACATGCTGGCCTTTGTAAGTTTCTGTTTTAAATGTGTACCTTTTTTAAAGCAAAAAAAGGTTCTCTGGTTTCACTCCCGTCAATGTAAGGTTGGCTCAAAAACCTGAGTCGTACAAAAACAATCCAATGAGCCAATAAAAGGGCACGAGGAGCATGGAAAACAAAAATTCACAGCCTCAGACAAGAATAATTAAAAAAACATTCAACATTCCATCATTAAATGGCTGCTTTTTTAGGAGGGAACTTTGGTTTGAGATACATGTAAATTTGCATATACTGATTGGCTGCGCTCCCATACATGATTCTATACAATACTTAGCTCTATTGGCCTATCCTTTTCCTCGTGACTATTCTAATGACTTCCTCTTGACAATGGCCTAACTATGTGGTTGTCCATCTTCTCCATTTCTATTTGGACAATAAACATTTTAACTTTTTTAAAATACAACTCAGTTTCCCCATTTGTCCAAACTCGAGTGTTCCACGGTGTTTTTCTTAAACCTTAATTGACCAATCATTTTGTTAGGTGTAGGGAGTGTGGCAACTGAGAAGAATATGCCATAATTTTCCCATGGGACCAGACAGTTTAAACCAGCTGACCATTCTCAGGCTTGTGACTATTGAACTGACAGTTAATATTGTGACTTCTCTTTGGAAACATGTTTCACCTTTTGGTACATTTCCTTCCTGGGACTACATGACTTCATGGGGCATACTTCTTGGACCTTTGCTCCGGGACCACGTGCAAAGCTGAACTGCGCATGTATGTGCGGGTGGGTGTGAGTGGTCATAGCTCTTGTGAATATATTTACATTAAAGAGGTATCAGAACATTTGATGTATCCCCAACCCTTCCATTATCCCTTATTGTATTGCCAGCATTGATCAAGCATCTCCTTTCTTCTATGGTCATGGAAACATATTTATTTCTATTCATAGTCGAAGTACCCTTGTTGCTTGGTACTTGTAACTCCAATACTAAGTGGATGATTTGGGCCAGGGGGCAGTGTTTGTCTTCTGCCCAGTCAACTTCACCTTGTGCCCAACTCTACACATTACTTCGCTCTCACCAAACTGTGGTCTTCATCTTGCTAGTTTTAAGTGATCTGTAAAATCATTATTTGTATAATTTTCACTTGTTTGAGGCTTGGTAACCTGCTGGAACCTTGACTCCTAGCCAATCCCTGTGCAGCTTTTCGCATCTTCCCTTATGGAGTCTGATCTTGTTTTTCCAGCATCTGAGACAAGCAGGAATGAGCTTTATGTGCCCACTGTACATGTGCATGTTTCTCTGTGGCCTAGCTAACTACTGTTGAGGGCTGCTTCTCAACATGCATTTTTATTTTAGAATGGCACAAACTCCAGTTGTTTAAAGTTACCTGACCAATATGAATTTCTGTGTTCCCTACTATTTCTGTGACTGTGGTTTAGTATATTTTTTTACATAGTATTTCCACTATAGTAAGTTCCATGTGTCACCTTGTGTTACTTGTAAGTTTACCCTTTTTCTACTGTGCTGCTATATGGTAGTCATCTCCTACTTTACTGTACACTCTCAATGTTCATTGCTTTTAGGTGTCTAACCTGTATTTCATCATTGACTGCTCTCAGAAATGTGTCTATCCCTTTGTTAGATTCACATAAGGTATATGTATAAATGTGAAATAGCAAGGCGACTGGCATTCCATGTCGTTCATGTCTCATGTTAGAGAGATTTCTTTAACGTGTACTATCTCTCACGGTTGGGGTTTTGGACTTGCATCTCAGCACTGACATACTCAGAATCCTCCAATTGTTCATAAATTGCACCTGTACATACCTGTCTATGTTGGCAAAAAGTAGAGGAGCAGACCAGCCGATTCATGGGGTGGCATTTTGCCTGGGAAGAAGTAACATTTGGTGATTACTAAGTCTCACCCATTTTCTACAGTGGTGTATTAGCCTTCTTGGATATCCACATTCCATGAACCTAGTTTGTAAAATGTCTGCATGAGCACTGAATTTAGATGTATCCCTGCAATTAGGTTGTAATCACAGGGACATACCATAGGGTACATTTTGTAATAAGCTTTTTGGATGTTGACTAAAATGCACTGTTGAATTCCTTTCAGTAGACATTTGAAACAACAAAACTTCAAGACAACCTTCTTTGTGAAAAATGTATCAATCCAAAAAACATATTCTATGAGATGAAGATTCACATGCAAAGTGTACGTCAGCATCTATATCGTTCATCCACCCAACAAATTGTGCCAGTATATCTGCATCACCATTCCAAATAATAAGAAAGTTGTCAATGTTAACAATGAAGAAATTGGATAGACCGGAGCAATTAGTGCCATGTAGATAATGGCTAAATTTGGTGCAAAGGTACAGCCCATGGCAGTACCCATGCACTCATCAGCTTGAAAGAGCTGTAATGTTCTCTGTTTAGGGGCTGTGTGGATGAGGACTGACCAATACAGTGTATACAAAATTCTACAATAACAGCTTCCTCCCTTGACACTCTGCGTCAGTGCTAAGTACCGCCCTGACATGATCACATCCACCTATTTAACATACATTTAGGTAGGAACACATGGAGTTTCAAAAAAATATACATAACATATTAATGTTCATAAAATACAAAACATACAAATACTTAAAACATATATTTTAATGATTCACTTGCATGAATCCTTTTTCTAAAATCCAAGCAAAACTACCCATACTAATCTGTTTGTATAACAGCATAGGAATAACAATTTATCATATTCTCCTTTGGTCATTTTTGAAAACAAAGCACAACATGTATTTTCAAACGGTGCCTTCATCAATATCTCTTTTTAGGGAGAAGCAGTGAGCCTTGCACTGCAAATAAATTTTCATTTTTGAACATGAAAAAGCTTTTTTTCAACAGCACAGATGCACAGTCTGTGGGTACTTTATGAGGTGCAATATGCCTCTTCAGCATGATCTCTAAACTCCAAACCACTGTATCCTGATGGGTAAATAGTGCTTCTATTTTCATTGTAACCACAAGTTGTTCAGATGAGTTAAACAGTACACCTCAAGCCCAGGGACCAATACTCTCCATCCCTGAAATCTTTCCACTGGCTCCTGGTGGCTGCAAGGATCAAGTTCAAGACTTTATGCATCGTCCACAAGGCATTCTGGGACCAGAGCCCATACTACATCCAACTCTCACTTCCAAAATACCTTCATTCTAGAGCATTTCACTCATCTACCTCCAACTCGCTCTGGGTCAGACTCTTTTCCAAGCAGAACATGGGGGCCATATCTCTCTCCTCTACAGGTGCCTCCTCTGGAACAGCCTCCCTGCCCCTCTCAGGCTTGAGCCGGACCACTCAAAGTTCTGGAAGCAACTCAACACCCTCCTTTTCTCCTCTGCCTTCTCTTTCTCACTCCCTTGCTAACTAACCTATCTGCTGCACCGATTAGTTGCTTGGTTCCCTCAGAGTCTCACTGGGTACCAGGCTCCTCCACAACCAGACTTCCTTTGCACGGCCTCTTGGCCTACCATGCACTTAGGTGCTGTAAATGTAACCCCTACAGCCCCTGCCTTCTTGTACTTACCTAGAGCCATGCTGCCCTGGCTGCACTTACTCGAAGCCATGCTGCCCTGATCAAACATCCCCCTTCCTCTCCCTTGCTCTTCCCCCTCTACTTCCCCTTACACTTCTATTGTTGCACTTGCACGAACCGAATGATACATGGCCTAGTAAGATCATTTGTCTTGCCCTCCCTATTCATTCCCTCCCTTGTCTTGTGGCACCTACAAACACCTGTGAACAGGCACCTTATAAATACAATATCATATCAAAATGAGAGATACTGATTAAAAAACATCCTTCTGATTCAATGACAAGCTAGTCTCGCTAAGGCAAACCAAACGTTTGCTTGAACACGCCCATTAAAAAATCTCTACCTATAGAGTCTGCAAATGCCTTCAATACTGCAAATAAAATGTATAAAACGACAATTGTCACTCATAAAGCAAATGCATATAACACCCGTATTAGCAATGCCGCTTTGAACGCAAAATAATTGTTCTCCATTCTCAGAGAACTCGAAAACCCTATCCCAGCCACCATCCCAGCTAACACTAGCAAAGAATGGTGCACAACCATTCAAGATGCATTAGCCTCCAAAATTGCTTTACTCCTGTTAGGCAGAATCCTGTGCAGTTCCCTTAGGGAACACTGCAAAAAGATTAAGACTACAGGAGTAAGCAGTAAACCCAATTGGTAGCAGTCTGCACCACCCAGATTTACCTGGTAGCTGTGCCTGAGCAGTCAGACTTCTCTCAAGAAGAGTAAGGCAGAATGTAGAGTATACACAATAGGGCTAAAAACACAGTAGAGCAAACAAACACTGACCAGAGCTTTGTATCAAAAGTATAGAGTTATTATTTAAAACACACTTTAGGCAATACACTAGCACTCTAAATCAAAAGCAAGTTAAAACACAGACAGATAAAGTATACACACCTCCCTTAATAACTATTAGACAAGTCAGAGTTAAAACACCACTATTTGTTAAGACAGATGTGAGCGCTTAACTAAGATGCCACTCCAATAGTTTGGTTAGAGGGAGAGAAAAAGGCAGAGCATAAGAATAATACAGTCCCAACCCTTTTTAAGAGTCAGAGCAAGGGAGTAAAGGCAGAATATACTGTAGAGCCAAAGTTCATAGGCCAGGCCCACTTTAAATAGAGCAAAGTGAAATGTGCCCAGGATTACACAGTTTAAGTTGCACTAAAAGTCTTTGCAGAGTGTTCAAAAGAGGTTAGTTTTGTTCAAGAAACAAAGTTAGAAGGTCTGGGGCCAACCCAGTATATAAAGCCAAGGATTTAAGGGTCACCTTTAGCAATCTGTAGAAAGGGGGGTCAGGTAGGTCACAGTACCTTAAGAGAGAGGAAGCACCAGCGGTGGCAGTTGTTCCTGGCAGTGGCTGAAGTTTTTTGGTCCTGCCAGGGGAAGAGAGGATCTCTTCGAGGAGGAAACTTGGAGTTGTTGCACTGCCCAAGGATGAAACCAGCCGCGGAGTTTCCGATTAAAAGGTGCAGTCCTTTTATTTGTGGTGAAAGTGATGAAGCTTGGCTATCCAGCTGCCGGGGTGCTTGGCACGGGTGATTCGACCAAAAGACATCTTTGGAAGGTGAAAGAGGCGAACTGGTTGGTCCCACCAGCTCAGGGGGAGAAGACTTGTCCAGCAGAAGATCTTCTCTTGTCGTTGGGAAAGTGGTGAGTTTGTGGCTGCAGGGCTTCACCGGTGGTGTCGTCGTTGCAGATGGCTCAGCTTCTTCCCTCTTCGGATTCTTAGGTCCTGTGGCGACTTCTGAAGTTCCAATCCCAAAGGCCCTGCTTTTATGCAGAAAAACTCCATTCATCAGCATAGCTGTCAATCACACATGTTAAGTGGTGAGCCGGGCGGTTCACCACTGGGCCAATCAGAGAAGAGTGCGACTTGAGTTGCTACGGCAACTCAGTACAGGGTGCCAAATCCCCCTCCACCCCTCCTATGGAACCCAGACAGAGTGGCACCATTTGGAGGGCTTCTGTGGAGAAGCCCGCCAAAATAGTGGAACAAAGGGCTCGACCTTGGTCAGAGTTACAGAGACGGACACAAACGCCATTTTGGAACCGAGTTCTGGCAAAAAGAACCAACCGTGGATTTAATATTAAATAAATAAAGTGGCGGTATCTTTAACATTTCACCAAAAAGTGGTGTATTTAAAATCAATGGGAAAATCCCATAGAGAATATTCAGAAGGAATATTTTGCATGGTAACCACTGCCACCAGCCAGAAACTCGACAAGGGGGGACTGCACAGTGCCCCCTTTGAAACAGACCCAGGGGCAATCAAATTACCCCTACCAGTACTTCCACAATATGATGGTGTGTACTGGTTCTGTTCACAATTTAGGACTAGTAAAGTCAATGGTGACTTTACATGCTCTGGGAGACAGTAGTCAGTCCCAGGGTATGGAGTCTATGTTGGGGAGTCATTATGACACCCCTGTGTTACTGAACTGAGGGTGCTGTGTAACACACATACAAAAATAGATGATGCACTATGGAGTAGAAAGAGGTTACCCCATAGCCCATGAACACATACTAAGTCAAAAAGCACCTCAAATCATGTCTAAGAGTGGGAGGAAAAGACTCACACTCTTAGCAGAAGAAAAAACAAACCCCAAAAATCCAGCAAAGCTGCTGGGGGACTTACTAGGTTTGGGAAATTAGCCTTATAAGAGAATTCTCATTAACAACTGCAAAAGAAAATGGAATCTAAAAGAAAAATACTAGCTGATAAAAAACACCTCAATCAACACTCCCACAAACTATAATGATCTTAATACGCCATTATTCCACTTCATCCCAGTGACCCAAGAACTAGTTAATAATACTATCGCCAAATTGAAACCGACTAATTGCAAAGGGGATAACTTCCCAGATCAACTAGTTAAATTGTGTGCATCTACCCTTACCCCTATAATCACCAAGTTTACTAATGCTTCCTTCAAAACAAACATAGTCCCAGCCAGCAGAAAAGAAGCTTGGGTCACCCCACTTCTAAAAAAAAAAACACCCTCGATCCTACTGTGCCCACTAATTACCGACCAATAACCACTGTCCCATTTCTACTCATAATGAAAGATAACATAGCAAACTCACAAATTCAAACCCACCTCGAACAAAACCAGCTCTTAGGAGCTACACAATCTGGATTCAGGTCTAACCATAGTACGGAAACGGCACTCATCGACTTGCAAATCCAGATGGATACCATTAGAGACTCAGGAAAGCTCTGCATGCTACTGCTGTTAGACCTGTCTGCAGCCTTTAACCTTGTAGTTCATGATAAACTATGTGCTACGGCTACGCTAACTAATGATTTTAGCTTTTTCAAAAACACCACTCCTTGGGTTAAATCCTTTCTCTCCAAACGCAAGTCGAGTCTCCATTTGCAAAGATGCTGCTGACCCTATAGAAGTCCCCATCGGTGTACCTCAAGGCTCATGCCTTTCACCAACTCTATAAAATGCATATACAAAGCTTCTACTCTCGCCATTAGATGATATGGGTGTCATTTACACTAACTTTGCAGATGACACCCAGATCATTATACCAATCTCAGGGATCTATGAACAGGACACCCTCACCATCAATAAAGTCCACGCTATTATCCAAAATTGGATGGCCCTGAAAATCCTCTCCCTTAATGATGAGAAGATAGAGATTCTCATTGTGGGTTCCAAAACCAAACCAGGTACACTTCACTCAACCTACTCCTCAATCAACATCGATGGCACAATGATTCCAGTACTTAAACAAGTCAAAACATTAGGCGTGTACCTAGATGCCAACCTTACTATGGCTAAACACATCTTGGCACTCTCTTCCTCTACCTTATACACATCTAAACTAATTGCATTAAGCCGGCAGTTCCTCACACCCACTAACTGTGTTACTCTGGCCAGAGCCCTTATATTATCAAAACTGGATAATTGTTTACTAGAAACGTCCAATAAAAAAAAAAAACGATCACATCTCCAATATCAGGAGAAAGACACATTGTCTTGCCATTAAGGCCAGAATTATATTTAAAACATTATGTGTCACACACAAATGCCTACATGAACAATGCCATCAAGAAAAAAACATTGAGCAGTACATTCAGATGCAACAACAACTCGCTCCTCGAGGTCCCTAGTTACAAATGCTCTAGAGCAGGAGGTAGCAGCTTCCAAGTCCTGGCTACCAAACATTGGAACTCCCTCCCGCTAAACATCAAAAATGAGGAATCCCTCCTGAGATTCAAAAAGTCCCTAAAAACTTGGTTATTCAACCAATACTAGTAAATAAACATTACTTTTGCACTGCGTCATCCTATGTATATTTAATAATTGTAATATGTCTATATGTAACTCCTTCATACTGTAATTATGTAAGTGAACATGCCTAATTTTGATGCCAAAGATGTCTGTAACTACACTGTGATACCCTAGGGTTTGGGCGTGTAATAAATGTAATAAATAAATACATAAATAAATACATATCATAACCTTCTACATTATTGATGATGTCTCTGGAGTTATGCAGAAAGGTGGGAGTGAACATGGCAAGAGCTTTAATAAAAATAAAATCAATATATTTGGACAATGGCTCAAGAATCGGTCCACACCCGGGAATCAACTCTCATCAGATCTTCACCTTCAAGCTCCCATGAAACCACGTCGGAGCCTTTGAGCAATCCTTCACATCAGTGCTCCTATTAAAGTAATGGACACTATCCCTGTGTGGTTGTGGATACAGTTCTATAACTGTAGGTTACCAGATATTTGGTCGAAAAAAATTGGTCGACTGGACAAATGGTCGAACCAATTTGGTCGAAAACCAAATGGTCGAATTTTTTATTTTTTTTATTTTCACCCCTTTTTTTGGGGGGGGGTCCCCCCAACCCCCTTTTTTTCTAAAAAACCCTTTTTTTTTAAAAACGAAAACCCGAAAAATATATATATAATAAAAAAAAAAATTCGACCATTTGGTTTTCGACCAAATTGCGTCGACCAAATGTCTTTCGACCAGTTTTCAGTCGACCAAATGTCTGGACACCTTCTATAATATCTATAATATCCTTGCTAACAAGTTTACCAGCATTTGTGGCAGGAAAAGCTACATTCTGCCTCCCTCTATTTCCCCCGCTTCTTCTCAACCTCAATGGGCAGCAAAGGGTGTTTGAGCAATTTGGATTAACCAGCACAGGTGATCATTTTAACACTATCACAATCGACAGTTGCTGAACCCTTTGTATTACACAATTGAACCCTGAACCAGATGTGGGATTACAAGCTATTACAAATAGGCTGTTAGAAAAATGTTTGTGCAAAAGCATAACATCCAAGCTAAATAATAAACATTTACCATAAAATCAACTTAGTAGCAGAATGTAACGAGAGCAAGGCACGCCCTACTGGCTCGAGGGGCTATCAAAGTCTGCCCCTCCCCTTGCTTCAAGTTTAGTTGACCAAAAATAGATGCCAATGAAGATTGAAACGTACAAAACTAAACTCAATAGAAAAAAAAGGGAAGAACAACACCTTATCTGTGCTCATAGGCTGGGCTAAGTGAATCTATTGTTACCGGTGTTATTGTCAATTTAGATGAGTAAATAGGGAGGTACTCCTGCAGCAGTCTCTACGTAGTCTTTGACCAGTTAGTCTACATTTAAGTTTTGTCAGGCCACTGTGCTGTGCTGTGCTGTGCAACTTCCTCAATTCTATCCTGCCAGTGCTATGGAAATTGAACATTTGTGCAGGGAAAACATTTGGGGGTCACCAGGGGTCACCCCTAAAAGAAAAATTAAAAAATAGTGTTTTGTTAACAAATTGAAGCTCCTGGGTTGTTGCTTGTGCCATTTGGCTCTTTGTTTCTAGAGTGGTTGGCTTTCTTGTTCAGGCTTCTTAAATGAACACAAAAAATGAAAAAAACCAGAGGTGTCCACAAGTGTAACACTTTGAACAGTGACACGAAATAAGAAAGAATAGCAATAAAAAATAATTTGTCTTTCTTGAATTCTAGACTTATTAAATGTTTATTTCAGGCACACTTCAGGGGGTGAGTCACTGATTTAGTCTCTCTTAGACACCTCAAATTCACAATGCAGACAGAAACCTACAAAAAGCATCCAGAGTCGAATAGGCATTCATTTGGGACTATGCATTTTGCTTTTCGCAAGTTGCAGTTATAGCATGTTTTTTTCTGCCCAATCATCACAAGACATTCCCTCTCAGCGTCCTCGGTCAC
The DNA here is from genome assembly GCF_040938575.1 of Ambystoma mexicanum. Taxonomy (NCBI): domain Eukaryota; kingdom Metazoa; phylum Chordata; class Amphibia; order Caudata; family Ambystomatidae; genus Ambystoma; species Ambystoma mexicanum. Next base: position 515,571,105 of record NC_090926.1, on the reverse strand, counting down.
TTGACAAAATCCTTGTGCCTAACAGCTTGTGTCCATCTGTACATGTTTGACAATAGCACATACAGTGGCCCTTGATTTGATGGTGCCACAATTAATGCTCTATTGTAATGTATCTATCTTTCATATCCCCATGGTATGCTGCTCAGAATGTTTGTTTTATGTAGGAGGCAACGAGTGACCAGATTAGGGATGCTGAGTGAGAGCACTGCGATTCCTGCCCTACTCTAAATTCTTTAATACACCGTTATAAACCGTCCCAATAGTATGGATTTTGCCAACCTCTGAAGCCTGAAAAGTAGATCAACGCAGGATTGACATGTGGCCAATGTTGCACCAGAGCTGCAGATGAACTGGCCTGCTCTTAAATGTCAGTTACCAGTTTAATGGTATCCACTACAGAGTGTAATTTGCTTTCTGATTTGGAGAACATTTAGACATGTAATTGCTCATTTACTATAGCGGGTAAGCTAGCTATAGGTGGTCAGATAGCTCAGGGGGTTGAGTGCTTGCTGCCGTACTGTGTATGTGATCTGCACGTTGCAGGTTTGGATCCCAGCGAGGCCAACTCAGTCTTTCATCCTTATGAGGTTGAAAAATGCATACCAACAGGTTTGGTGATATTATATGTATATTTGTTTTATATAAAGCACTTAAGAGTAAGTGCTATATACACATTATTATCATTTGTCCTTGTGCATCTGCTTGCATTCACAGTAATTTCATAATATAGGCCTATGAACACTGATATTAAGGATACATAGGCTGATCCATTCTTATACCACTGGGGTTGGGTCAAATTATATCACTTCCTGTGATGTCATCAAAGGTAGGTAGCGTGTTGATTGAGTGATGTTACTTCTGCTACCCCTGGCATTTTGGCAAAATTACATCTCTGCACTGGTGTCCGCAATCACCTTAAAGAGAAATAATGGCGGAAGGGCTGCATTGAACATTGACTCCACAGTTTCTTTCACCAATCTTCTGAAATACAGCCTTTTATCAGTTTCAACTGAGTTTTTCTCACCGCAGCGCAAATGCTATAGAAGCCATCCACTAACACTTCAAGCACATTTCCTTTCACTATTTTTTTCTTCTACCAACACGAAGATGCAGAGTGAGAGGATACAAAAAACAAATGCAGGTTATTCACTTCCAGCCTTCTGCTCCCAACAGCCTGCTGTTTCAAACAGCAGCAGCCCTTTGCTTCGGCAGGGCTTTACCACGCTGGCTGCAGGAAACACTTTTTAAAGTAGAGAAAGGCGTGGCCAGGCTGCACACCGGAGCTCACTGACTGCTGCTTCAAAGGGCATCAGCCCTTTTCTTCAGCAGGGCTTTGCCGCACTGGTTCAAAGTGGAGAAGGCACAGTCATGCAGGAGGCCTAAGCTCACAGCCTGCTGCTTTAAACAGCAGCAGCCCTTTGCCTTGGAAGGTCTTCGCCGTGCTGGGTCCAGGAAATACTTTTTGAAGTGGAGAAAGGTGTTGTCAGGCAGCCCACCTGAGCTCACAGCCTGCTGTTTCAAAAGGCAGCAGCCCTTTGCCTCGGCAGTTCATATCACCATGTGCTGTCCTCATTAAACCAAAACAAAGCAAGAACAAGCCAGTGCTGGTTTTGTTGATTATCTCTGTTCACATATGCTAGAACATTTCTTCTGTGACGACACTGAGAGAAGACATGAGTAAGTGTAAGTTGAAGGACATGAGTTGGCCCCTTACATAGAATGAAAGAGCTTTGACATTTCTAAGAGTGCAAGGTGTACTGAGTGCTGCTCGCACTTTATGTACACTCAAGCCTTTTCTTAAGTCTCACCAACTTAAGTAGTCAATCCATCACTGCACAGTGAATGCATCCTTCCTCTGGATGCAAATAATCATCATGTTATTCTGGCTCTAGACTTAGTACATGCCAGCTTGACCTCCGCAAAACAAATATGGTGATGGTGGGAAGGTTTAGAATTAATCTTAACCTCTGGAATTGCTATAGACAACCATCCAGACCATTGTTCTTTGCCTGCCAAGCCGTTAGAAAGGGGAAAGCTAATATGCAAATCAGGCTTGGCCCCACCCCAAAGGGGCAGTCGAGCTCAAACGGATTGGTAACATCCATTCTGCTCAAGCCACAAGCATCCCCAGACATGTTTCAGCCTTATTGGGGCTCACCATTGAGGAACAGCTTAGGTCTCTAGGCAGGCAAAGGATCCACGTCTGGGCATAGCCGTTCCACTCTGGGTGACTACAGCAAATCAAAAGAGGTGATTGCTGGAAGGTTTAGAATGTATCAAAACATCTGTCGATGTTGTGGGCAACCTTCCAAACCATCATGATTTGCCTAGCAAGCAATTGCTAAAAGGGAAATACCACATGCAAGTCAGGCTTGGTCCCCCACAAAAGGGGCAGTCCAGCCTGAACTGCTTGGTCACATCCCTTCTGCGCATGTCCAAAAGCATCCCTAGACATGTTTCGCCTTATTGGGCCTCATCAGTGAGGAGTAGCTTGAGTCTCTAGGCAAAGCAGGCACAGGACCTATGTGTGGGCAGACCCATCCCAATCGGGGTGACTACAGCAAAATAGGTGATGGCTGTAAGGTTTAGAATTGACCAGTGTGACCACCACCAAGTTGCTATTATTCAATTATTGAACCTGAGCAGCAGAGTCCTCTTGCACAACTCTATACCCAAGATCTCCACATGCCACACATGTATGTCTGTACCCCAGAAGGATGCAAATCAGAGGTGCAGACATGTGTATGTATTAGTACAGCATTAGCTTCATCACTGTGGTGAACTTGCACATGCTTTCCCCTTTTGGTATTTCTCTTGATCCAGCAATGAATTTCTTTTTTTTGTTTTTTTAAACCTTTATTTACAGTTGCACACAAGTAGGATTTATACACTTCTTGCATTTATTACGAGACATTCACAATACAACCATTTACTTTTCCTATCATTCTGGGTTATCAGTTACAGCTTTGTCAGACAGGTATTGTCTATACCTGGCCCATATGTTTCTGGGTCTCGAACTGGGCTGTACTGAGTCTATGTATAGTTCTTCGGTGTCACTTGTCCATATCATATCTTTCTCCCACTCTCGCTTCATTGGCAGGGTATATCTGGGAACCTACCCCCAGACATTCCAGCTTAATATTTTAATATCTTTGTGTCTTGGTTCAGCCATTCTCCCAGATATCTGTGTACTTATGTTCAGTGTGTTTCATTGTTAGTGTGAACATGTCCGTGCGGGTGCTCGTTACCTGTGTGCTTTTTATTATAACATCCTCTTGCCCCAAACTGTACCCCAACAAATTTTCCCGGCTGCCCTCCCCCACCCACATAGTTCCCCCAAACTTTAACTATGCCCATTAACTCGTAGTGCACCTGCTACAGGGGGACTGTAGTGGCATCCTAGGCTGTCAGTTCTTATATTCTCTTGTGTCATGGCCAGTTCCGCATGTTGTTGCTCTAACTCAGAAAGGGTGCTCATTTCTCTACCGTAGGTGGACTGAATTGGCCTTGCCCTTTTTCTTTATGAGGCTCCCTGGGGAAGGGGGGGGGGGCTCAGTTTTCACGTCATTGATCCTTCCTCTTGTGTGTTCCTCGTTGTCCTCTACAGTTCTCTACAGTTCTCGGCTAGTGAGTTGGTATGGGGGTATGAGTCTCCACAAAGTTTGCCGCCTCCTCAGGAAATTTGAAGAAGTAGGTTTTGTTCTGGTGTTGTATTTTTAGGCTAGCTGGGTATAGCATGGCATAGGGAACGTGTCGTTCACATAGTAGTTTCTTGACCCCAGTAAATAGACATCTTTCTTGTTGCACCACTAATGTGTAATCTGGGAAGATGCGGACAGCACCAAGTCTTTGGGCCTCATTACACGGTAGGCGGTATTAGCACATGGACCAAGGTGCTATTATGAAATACCGGCACCGCCTTGGTGGAAAGGCGAATTACCGCCCCATCCAAGGTTGACGGGGGAGGTAATTCCCTCTTCCACCACTGCCCTTCCCGATTCCCATTTTTGCCCCATAGGGCATAATGGGAATGGGGAAGGTACTAATTACGGCACCGCAATTTTGCGGTGCCGTAATTAGCACCAAGGTCCCATAGCGGGTTGGTTTTTAACGCCTGCAAAAAGCAGGCGTTAAAGCACCAACCCGCTAAGGGACCTCGTAGTAAGGCGGTAATGGTTAACGGTCACCGTTACCATTAAAGATGACCATTAACCATTACCGCCATCCGTGTAATGAGGCCCTTTATCTCTGTAATTCATCAAGCGCACTATGATGGGCCTCGGGTATGCTCCAGGCTTGGGTCGTGGTGCCAAGGATCTGTGTGCACACTCCACAATGAACATGGGTGACCATCCAGGATCCCCCAGTAGATTGCGTAAGAGTCTTTCCACTGCTTGTTCCATGGGTCCTTTCAGGGCTTCCTCTGGCATGCCAATTATACGAATGTTGTTCCATCGGGACCTGGCGTCTAAATCTTCACATTTGATTTTAACTGTTCCCAACTCTTTTGCCATAGTTGTCACTGTGTTCTTTAACGCTTCCAGTCCATCTTCCATGTTGGAGATTCGTGTCTCAGCCTCTGTGATTCTGGTTGTGGTTTTATCTAATTGTGTTTTGATGGTGAGGACATTGGCAGTTATCCTGTCTAATTTCTCATTTAGTGAGGTGAATCCTTGCTGCATGACCAGGAAGACTGCCTGTGGGTCCATCACAGGGAAAGTTGTAGCCGGTTGTGTCTGCGGTGCTTTGTCTGTGGACATCGTGGCGTCTTTTATCGTCGTCGTCGTGGATTGCTCTATGGCTCCCTTCCCTTTCTTGGGGCCGAAGCCCTTGGGCATCGTACTTTGCTCCCTTTACTGTTGTCCATGGCGCTGTTAGTTCTTGTGGTTCTTTGCGGCCAGAGGGTGGGGGGGCAATGGTCACATGCTAATCTGGGACTTTTCGTGTATCCTAGATGCCCCCCCGTTGGGTTCTGTGGGGTTATTTCTGGTAGTCTAGATGATGGTGTGGGTAGGTTAGACTCTGCAGTTTAGGCAGAGATAGGTTGTGCTCTGTGCGCTCCCTTTCTCCCCACTGTGATCTGACTTGAAAATGTAACTATTTGCACCAGGGTGCGAGCGCTCAGGTTAGGGGACCTTTATGTTTGTTTTTCTGTAGTCACTGCCCTGTGTACACCTGGTTAGCGTGTCTCCGAAGTGGCTGTGTGTGAGCCCTCTCTCATAATGCGTAGAGACCTCGTCACCATAGACTGAGATGCGCTATGCCTTGGCCTGCTCACTTTCTCTTCAGCTGTGATTTATCATGGGCTTATGATTACCCGGGCATGGGCGCGGGTACGTTATTTTGAGCCAACCTGGGGGAGCCTTCACGTTGGTTTAGCTGTAGTTTGTGCTCGGTAGGAACTCAGTGGGCTTATTACCATGGTGTGCACCTTTGGTTCTGTGTACAGTATGGTATACACGTGAGTAGCTGTGGTGAGACACTGTGAAGAGGTGGATATAGTTTCTCTTTATCCTTGTGGCGTTGCTCGCTGTGACTGCCACCAGTGAGTGTAGGGTCGCAAGCTAGGGATTAAAGTGGCTGTCAGTGCCTGTGGGCCACTATCACAATTGGTTATTTCACTGGTGCAGGCTGAAAATTGTCATTGATTGTGGTAGTCCTGCATTGCTGCCTGGGTTTTGGTGATGCGTAGTCCCCCAGTGCAATGGGGGATGTGTGTAAGAGCGGCCGTGCCTTTGGTGCCCGTAACTGTCACTATTGTTCCCAATTCTGCCGCGCCTTTCATGCTTCGTTTTCTGGTGTGGGCCGAGTGGAGCAGTGTGCTTATGTTGGTGGGGGATTCCTGATGGGTCCCCCTTCCCATTTTGTGGCCCCTTATTCTGATGAGGAGGAAGAAGGGGGCAGCCGCCAGGCGGGGAACAGCCCACAGGGGCCCGGGTTGGTATGTGGTGGGCCAGGTATTACTCTGCTTCCACCCGCTCCCCCCTCCTACCAGTCGTTAGAGGGCTCCTGGGCTCCTCTACCCTGCTGCGGCCCCTGATAGTGTGATGAAAGTATTTGGTCAGCAGGCACTCCACGAGATTTGTAGAGCCCGTGACCCTCTTCAGTGTGTAGGCGAGCCGCCCTGTTGTGCCTCCAGTCCTCAAGTCCTCTCACCATTGGGCTCCTCCCCCTGCGCAGTGGCTTGTGTTGGCTGGATTCTCTCGCTGGCAGTGTGGTACCTATGGCATGGTGTATCCCAGGAACCGTGATACCAATTTAGTTCAAACTTTGAGGAAGTGTTCCGTTGTCCTAGCGGAGCTTTCTTGGTGATTTTTAGGTGGGACCAAACTTTATTAGCAATGTTGGTCGATTAACGGCCCAGGATGCCTGCAGAGCTCACATGGGAACGTCTATCTCTCCTCGTGCGCAACAGCGCCCCCAGCAATGGATTTCTTACAAGATATCAACACATGGTGTTACTTAAAAATAATGTATTTATTCTGATTTTGCTATTTTAAATTGTTTTGATATGCTATAAGTGTAGTTTCAGCAATTGACCTCTTAATGCTTTTGTGGAAGATTGCACAACAATCAAAGGAGGTTAAGCTGGCAAAAGGGCACAGAACAATTAAATATGATGGACAGTAGGAAACATCAAACTGGATCAGGTAGTATTCAAATACAAAATGGGGTTCAGAGAGGTCCAGAGTGTAAACATGTTTATAATATGTATGAATGAACACTCAATTTGTCAAAATGGCTCCTCTTACACCACACATATTGCATTAATGGAAGTGTACCTTGTAGCTATCTGAAGAATACAACAACAATGTTTTCAATGAATCCTTTGAATAATTCCTTTGTGAGGTACCATGTAATTCAACCAGTTGTTCAGTTATTTGGTTATCAAAATGGTAAATCATTTAACAGTATCTTTGCTTCTGGAAGTTGAAATTTTAAACCAGTATCAGTTTTTAGTGCACTCTTTAATTTGCCTTGAGAAGTTTTTCAAAAAGCTATTTTGTTGCCAGTTAGCAGTTTCTCAATGCATTGGCACAATCTGATTATCTATATATATATTCAGTGGAAAAAAACTTTGTTAAAGGGACGTTATGGTTAAGTTGTGTTACTAAAAACCTATGAAAATCAGTAACAAAACTTAGTTAAAAGGACTCTATGGTTTGAAGTAAAACCGAAAACCCCCTGAAATTTGCAAGTTATGGTAATCTAAGCAACCTGTAGAGGGGAACAGGCGTGAGGATGCAGAGGAGATGTATGAAGAAGATGAAGAGGATGAGGTAGTGGAAGTCTCTACTACTAGCACTCATTGTGAGTCTTGGGTGTGGCAGTTATTTACTACTCTTGTTGGAAAGTCAAATGCTCAAGCAAACAAGGTGATCTATACTCAGTGCCACATGGTGCTGAGTCATGGCAAGCCTGGTTCGTATAGCTTTGGTACTACATCAGTGAAGCGACACCTAAAGTCATTCCACGGTGGGGCTATTTATAAGGTTGTACCTTACGATAAACGTAGTGGGTTGAGTTCCTCTGCTGCATCGTCCGTTTCCACTCCAGTCATCATAAAAGACACTCCTGTGGGACAGTGCATTCCTCCAGCTGCCTCACAGGCCATTCATGATGCTGTTGACCCTTACCTTTCGAGGGTCACAATATTGTGCATGTACTGCGACGCAGAACTCTACAGAGGGGAGAACCTTCGGACTGCTTTCGAGCCTGCGGTCATGAATCATGTGAAGGTCTGCAACCTACCTGAATAAGGCCCACCCTACATTTTCCTCTCTGCAACTGACATTTCTTATCCCCATTGTTGGTATCTCTTCCTTACCCTCCTTTCCCCTCCTTTCCTTGTGTGTCATGTTTAAAAAAACAAAAAAAATATAAAACAACAAAAACAAAAAACAAAAACAAAGGCTCTTTTCAGAGTCGCCTTTCACAGTTTAAAATCAGAAGTGACAAAAAATAGTGCTGGGGACTGTGCATTTTTTAGAAGTCACAACCATTGCACTTTTCTCTGGGAGGAAGTGGTGGCTCTGAAAAGAACATTTTTGTTGTGTTTTTTGTGTTACGAAATCTTCAAATGGTCAACACCTACTGCAAAATGGATTGCTCTAATTCCATAAAAGGTCTCAATGCATTTTGTATATTTCGCAGAAAAATGTAATTGCCAGCATAAGTAAGATGTACTCCATCTCTGCGAAAAATGTGTGTGCTACAAAACATAATGTTTTCATTCTGAAAAGAGGACATACCAACATCTCTCAAAAATGCACGAACAGCCTTTTTAACATTGCGCCTTGTTTTCTCCATTTGTGTACCAAATGAAAAAGAACACAGCCATATTTGTATTTGTCTCTGCGCAATACGGAAAATAATTGCTCTAGAGTTTGGATAGATATCCATGACTTTACCGAGTCCTTCTTTCATTGCAAAATTCAAAGAAGCACAGAGACGTATCAAGTCCACCAACTTCATTCCACACACTCCATGCCAGTGCACTTCCACATGAGAGAATCCAAGATGTGCAGCCACTCCACAGCAATCTGCATTCACCTCGAACCAATTTATCCATGAATCTCCCAAAATCGAAACAATCTGCGTTCTGAAACCGACAGACATAGCTATATGCTCTTCTATCAGGAAAATACCTACTGACAAACTTTCTCCTTACACAACACACCCAGTAAACCTTATTGACCAATCCCTTGCTCTGCTCTGTTTCATTTGCATGCAACTCAACCCCAAAATCCTCATATGTAATACGCGCTGTCCACGGACAACCGCGCTGTCCGCAGGCAAATCGAAAAATCTAAGCGTGGGGGATGAAATATTAAATAGTGTGCCCCATTTCCCCTTTGAGGTTGGCTCTGAAAACAGCCTTTTTTGGGGATTCTTTGCAGATGCTTCAGAAACACCTTATACTTTCTATTTTTTTTTCTTATTTACCTCCAAAAATCTTCACATTAGCTTCTCCAAAGCAACCTTTATGTTCCAAAACAGCACGACATTTCCCATAAAAGATAAAGAAATGCCATCTTCCTTAAAGTAATCCACATTACCACACTCAGTGTTGTCATTGTTGCAAAACAACATGCCCGATCTAGTCATAAAACCAAACATTCCTCGGTTCACTAAGCACCTAGCAACATTTTGCTGAGGACAAAAAACAGAACTATTGTCCCATATTGCCTTAGGTGTAACCCAGAAAAAATAACCTTGGCATTTGGAAGGACTTTCATGATTGCCTGATGCAAATTTCGTAGATCTTGCAATAAAGTAGGGCCACTAACATAGCCCAAATGCACAGCACCATAGTGTAGGACAACTACATGTGGAATATGAAACCTAGCCACATCCTGACAAACTACTAGAATTGCCAGTAAATTCTGATCAGGCACAGTGCTCCACACCACATCCACTCCTTTTGTGTCAAAATTGTTAGCCACATTCCTGTATTTTGCATAATGCTCCAATCCATTCACAGACATACCTGCAACCACCAACACCCTGACGTTCTGCACCTCCACCATCTTCATTACCCACAGCCTCTCTCAATACAAAGCAAAACCTCAACACCTGATTGGCTAATCCTCAAAATACACTCCCACTTCATGCTCGGAAACCCTAGATGTAGCATGTCCTATCTGTGAACAGCTGCGCTGTCCATGGAACGCGTAAGTAAACCTAAGGGCAGCCCTTCTACCCTTTCCATTGCACTCTCTTCACCATTTCCTCATTGGTTACTGTTAAGCAGTCACACAATCATCGACCAATCACATCCAAGAACTCTACATCTAACTCTGTCACCACAGATCAGCACTTTAGATGTACTCTGTGTGTTTAAGCGCATTATAAATACGCAACTAAATAACAAACAATTCCTGCGGACTGTGTAAGCGCTTTAATAATGTAAAACAAAATAAATAAAAATATTAACAGAGTAAATGGCACTGACCCTGAATAAACTGTAAAATGAACGTACTGTCATTTCTCCCATCTGCTATGATGAAGTGTCACTTCCAAACCTTTCAGCTCTCCAAAAAAATGTTTACACACATAAATATCGATACAAATATTCACAATATACTCTCAGGATGAGTAAGGCAATATGTAGAGTATGCACAATAGGGCTAAAAACAGTAGAGCAAACAAACACTGACTAGAGTTTTGTATCAAAAGTATAGAGTTATTATTTAAAACACACTTTAGGCAATACACTAGCACTCTAAATCAAAAGCAAGTTAAAACACAGTCAGATAAAGTATACACACCTCCCACCTAACTATTAGACAAGTCATAGTTAAAAAAAACACTATTTGTTAAGTCAGATGTGAGCGCTTAACTAAGATGGCACTCCAATAGTTTGGTTAGAGGAAGAGAAAAAGGCAGAGCCTAAGAATAATACAGCCCCAACACTTTTTAAGAGTCAGAGCTAGGGAATAAAGGCAGAATATACTGTAGAGCCATAGTTCATAGGCCCGCCCACTTTAAATGAAGCAAAGAGAAATGTGCCCAGGATCACACAGTTTAAGTTGCACTAAAAGTCTTTGCAGAGTGTTCAAAAGAGGTTGGTTTTGTTCAAGAAACAAAGTTGGAAGGTCTGGGGCCAACCCAGTATAGAAAGCCAAGGATTTAAGGGTCACCTTTAGCAATCTGTAGAAAGGGGGGCCAGGTAGGACACAGTACCTTAAGAGAGAGGAAGCTCCAGCGGTGGTAGTTGTTCCTGGCAGTGGTTGCAGTTTGTAGTTCCGGCCAGGGGAAGAGAGGATCTCGTCGAGGAGGAAACTTGGAGTCGTTGCACTGCCCAGGGATTAAACCAGCAGCGGAGTTCTAGATTAAATGGTGCAGTCCTTTTATTTGCGGTCAAAGTGGTGAAGCTTGGCTATCCGGCTGCCGGGGTGCTTGGCACGGGCGATTCGACCAAGAGACATCTTTGGAAGGCGAAAGAGGTGAACTGGTTAGTCCCACCAGCTCAGGGGGAGAAGACTCGTCCAGCAGAAGATGTTCTCTTGTCATTGGGAAAGTGGTGAGTTTGTTGCAGCAGGGCTTCACCGGTGGTGTCGTCGTTGCAGATGGCTCAGCTTCTTCCCTCTTCGGATTCCTAGGTCCTGTGGCGACTTCTGAAGTTCCAGTCCCAAAGGCCCTACTTTTATGCGGAAAAACCCCATTCATCAGCCTAGCTGTCAATCACACATGTTAAGTGGTGAGCCGGGCGACTCACCACTGGGCCAATCAGAGAAGAGTGTGACTTGAGTTGGTACGGCAACTCAGTACAGGGTGCCAAATCCCCCCTCCACCCCTCCTATGGAACCCAGAGTGGCACCATTTGGAGGGCTTCTGTGGAGAAGCCCACCAAAATAGTGGAACTAAGGGCTCGACCTTGGTCAGAGTTACAGAGACGGACACAAACACCATTTTGGAACCGAGTTCTGGCAAAAAGACCCAACCGTGGATTTCATATTAAATAAATAAAGCACCGGTATCTTTAACATTGCACCAAAAAGTGGTGTGTTTAAAATCAATGGGAAAATCCCATAGAGAATATTCCGAAGGAATATTTTGCATGGTAACCACTGCCACCCGCCAGAAACTCGACAAGGGGGGACTGCACAGTGCCCCCTTGGAAACAGACCCAGGGACAATCGAATTACCCCTACCAGTACTTCCACAATATGATGGTGTGTACTGGTTCTGTTCACAGTTTAGGACTAGTAAAGTCAATGGTGACTTTACATGCTCTGGGAGACAGTAGTCAATCCCAGGGTATGGAGTCTATGTTGGGGAGTCACCATGACACCCCTGTGTTACTGCACTGAGGGTGCTGTGTAACACACATACAAAAACAGATGATGCACTATGGAGTAGAAAGAGGTTACCCCATAGCCCATGAACACATACTAAGTCAAAAAGCACCTCAAATCATGTCTAAGAGTGGGAGGAAAAGAGTCAAATTCTTAGCAGGAGAAAAAAACAAACCCCAAAAATCCAGCAAAGCTGCTGGGGGACTCACTAGGTTTGGGAAATTAGCCTTATAAGAGAATTCTCCCGAACAACTGCAAAAGAAAATGGAATTTAAAAGAAAAATACTAGCTGAAAAAAAAACACCTTAATCATCACTCCCACAAACTATAATGATCTTAATACGCCATTATTCCACTTCATCCCAGTGACCCAAGAACTAGTGAATAATACTATCGCCAAATTGAAACCGACTAATTGCAAAGGGGATAACTTCCCAGATCAACTAGTTAAATTGTGTGCATCTACCCTTACCCCTATAATCACCAAGTTTACTAATGCTTACTTCAATACAAACGTAGTCCCAGCCAGCAGAAAAGAAGCTTGGGTCACCCCATTTCTAAAAAAAACACCCTCGATCCTACTGTGCACACTAATTACCGACCAATAACCACTGTCCCATTTCTACTCAAAATGATAGATAACATAGCATACTCACAAATTCAAACCCACCTCGAACAAAACCAGCTATTAGGAGCTAGACAATCTGGATTCAGGCCTAACCATAGTACGGAAACGGCACTCATCGACTTGAAAATCCAGATGGATACCATTAGAGACTCAGGGAAGCTCTGCATGCTACTGCTGTTAGACCTGTCTGCAGCCTTTGACCTTGCAGTTCATGATAAACTTTGTGCTACGCTAACTAATGATTTTAGCTTTTCCAAAAACGCCACTCTTTGGGTTAAATCCTTTCTCTCCAAACGCAAATCGAGGGTCTCCATTGGCAAAGATGCTGCTGACCCTATAGAAGTCCCCATCAGTGTACCTCAAGGCTCATCCCTTTCACCAACTCTATATAATGCATATACAAAGCTTTTGCTCTCGCCATTAGATGATATGGGTGTCATTTACACTAACTTTGCAGATGACACCCAGATCATTATACCAATCTCAGGGATCTATGAACAGGACACCCTCACCATCAATAAAGCCCATGCTATTATCCAAAATTGGATGGCCCTGAACAGCCTCTGCCTTGATGAGAAGATAGAGATTCTCATTGTGGGTTCCAAAACCAAACCAGGTCCACTTCACTCAACCTACTCCTCAATCAACATCGATGGCACAATGATTCCAGTACTTAAACAAGTCAAAACATTAGGCGTGTACCTAGATGCCAACCTTACTATGGCTAAACACATCTTGGCACTCTCTTCCTCTACCTTATACACATCTAAACTAATTGCATTAAGCCGGCAGTTCCTCACACCCACTAACTGTGTTACTCTGGCCAGAGCCTTTATATTATCAAAACTGGATAATTGTAACGCCCGATTACTAGAAACGTCCAATACCAACATTAGCATACCACAACTAATGCATAACAAAGCTTTAAGGGCAGCCCTAGGAATAAAAAAAAAAAAACTATCACATCTCCAATATCAGGAGAGAAACACATTGGGCCGCATTACACGGTTGGCGGTAAGGGTTTAATGGTACCGGTATTTTACCGGTACCGGTAAATCCTTACCGCCTTACTACGAGGTCCCTTTGCTAGTTGGGGTATTTAACGCCTGCTTTTTGCAGGCGTTAAAAACCAACCCGCAAAGGGACCCAGGAAGCTAATTACGGTACCGCAATTTGCGGTACTGTAATTAGCGCCTTCCCCATTCCCATTATGCCCTATGGGGCAAAAATGGGAATGGGAAAGGGCAATGGTGGAAGGGGGAATTACCGCCCCGCCAACCTTGGAATGGGGCGGTAATTCCCCTTTCCACCAAGGCGGTGCCGGTATTTTACCGGCATGAACCATGGCGCTAATAGCGTCATGGTTCTCCGCCTACCGTGTAATGAGGCCCATTGTCTTACAATTAAGGCCAGAATTATATTTAAAACATTATGTGTCACACACAAATGCCTCACCAATAAAGCCATTGTCTACATGAACAATGCCATCAAGAAAAAAACATCGAGCAGTACATTCAGATGCAACAACAACTCGCTCCTCGAGGTCACTAGTTACAAATGCTCTAGAGCAGGAGGTAGCAGCTTCCAAGTCCTGGCTCCCAAATATTGGAACTCCCTCCTGCTAAACATCAAAAATGTGGAATCCCTCCCTTACTTTTGCACTGTGTCATCCTATGTATATTTAACAATTGTAATGTGTCTATATGTAACTCCTTCAAACTGTAATTATGTAAGTGAACATGCCTAATTTTGATGCCAAAGATGTCTGTAACTAAGCTGTGATCCCTAGGGGTTTAGGCGTGTAATAAATGTAATAAATAAATACTTAAATAAATAAATATCATAACCTTCTACATTATTGATGGTATCTCTGGAGTTATGCAGAAAGGTGGGAGTGAACATGGCAAGAGCTTTAATAAAAAATAAAATCAATATATTTGGACAATGGCTCAAGAATCGGTCCACACCCGGGAATCAACTCTCATCAGATCTTCACCTTCAAGCTCCCATGACACCACATCAGAGCCTTTGAGCAATCCTTCACATCAGTGCTCCTATTAAACTAATGGACACTATCCATGTGTGGTTGTGGATACAGTTCTATAATATCTATAATATCCTTGCTAACAAGTTTACCAGCATTTGTGGCAGGAAAAGCTAAATTCTGCCTCCCTCTATTTCCCCTGCTTCTTCTCAACCTCAATGGCAGCAAAGGGTGTTTGAGCAATTTGGATTAACCAGCACAGGTGATCATTTTAACACTATCACAATCGACAGTTGCTGAACTCTTTGTATTACACAATTGAACCCTGCACCAGATGTGGGATTACAAACTATTACAAAAAGGCTGTTAGAAAAATGTTTGTGCAAAAGCATAACATCCAAGCTAAATAATAAACATTTACCATAAAATCAACTTAGTAGCAGAATGTAACGAGAGCAAGGCACACCCTAGTGGCTCGAGTGGCTATCAAAGTCTGCCCCCCACCCCTTGCTTCAAGTTTAGTTGACCAAAAATAGATGGCAATGAAGATTGAAACGTACAAAACTAAACTCAATAGAAAAAAAAGTGAAGAACAACACCTTATCTGTGCTCATAGGCTGGGCTAAGTGAATCTATTGTTACCAGTGTTATTGTCAATTTAGATGAGCAAATAGGGAGGTACTCCTGCAGCAGTCTCTACGTAGTCCTTGACCAGTTAGTCTACATTTAAGTTTTGTCAGGCCACTGTGCTGTGCTGTGCTGTGCTGTGCAACTTCCTCAATTCTATCCTGCCAGTGCTATGGAAACTGAACATTTGTGCAGGGAAAACATTTGGGGGTCACCAGGGGTCACCCCTAAAAGAAAAATTAAAAAATAGTGTTTTGATAACAACTGGAATCTCCAGGGTTGTTGCTTGTGCCATTTGGCTCTTTGTTTCTAGAGTGTTTGGCTTTCTTGTTCAGGCTTCTTAAATGGAAAAAAAATGAAAAAAAAACAGGGGTGTCCACAAGTGTAACACTTTGAACAGTGACACTACATAAGAAAGAATAGCAATAAAAAATAATTTGTCTTTCTTGAATTCTAGACTTATTAAATGTTTATTTCAGGCACACTTCAGGGGGTGAGTCACTGAATTAGTCTCTCTTAGACACCTCAAATTCACAATGCAGACAGAAACCTACAAAAAGCATCCAGAGTCGAATAGGCATCCATTTGGGACTATGCCTTTTGCTTTTCGCAAGTTGCAGTTATAGCATGTTTTTTTCTGCCCAATCATCACAAGACAATCCCTCTCATGGTCCTCGTTCACTTGACAAAATCCTTGTGCCTAACAGCTTGTGTCCATCTGTACATGTTTGACAATAGCACATACAGTGGCCCTTGATGTGATGGTGCCACAATTAATGCTCTATTGTAATGTATCTATCTTTCATATCCCCATGGTATGCTGCTCAGAATGTTTGTTTGTATGTAGGAGGCAACGAGTGACCAGAGTACGGGATGCTGAGTGAGAGCACTGCGATCCCTGCCCCACTCTAAATTCTTTAATACACCGTTATAAACCCTCCCAATAGTATGCATTTTGCCAACCTCTGAAGCCTGAAAAGTAGATCAACGCAGGCTTGACAGGTGGCCAATGTTGCACCAGAGCTGCAGATGAACTGGCCTGCTCTTAAATGTCAGTTACCAGTTTAATGGTATCCACTACAGAGTGTAATTTGCTTTCTGATTTGGAGAACATTTAGACATGTAATTGCTCATTTACTATAGCGGGTAAGCTAGCTATAGGTGGTCAGATAGCTCAGGGCGTTGAGTGCTTGCTGCCGTACTGTGTATGTGATCTGCAGGTTGCAGGTTTGGATCCCGGCGAGGCCAACACAGTCTTTCATCCTTCTGAGTTTGAAAAATGCATACCAACAGGTTTGGTGATGTTATATGTATATTTGTTTTATATAAAGCACTTAAGAGTAAGTGCTATATACATATTATTATCATTTGTCTTTGTACATCTGCTTGCATTCACAGTAATTTGATAATATAGGCCTATGAACACTGATATTAAGGATACATAGGCTGATCCATTCTTATACCACTGGAGTTGGGTCAAATTACATCACTTCCTGTGATGTCATCAAAGGTAGGTCAAGTGTTGATTGAGTGATGCTAATTCTGCTACCCCTGGCATTTTGGCAAAATTACATCCCTGCACTGGTGTCCGCAATCACCTTAAAGAGAAATAATGGCGGAAGGGCTGCATTGAACATTGACTCCACAGTTTCTTTCACCAATCTTCTGAAATACAGCCCTTTATCAATTTCAACTGAGGTTTTCTCACCGCAGCGCAAATGCTATAGAAGCCATCCACTATTACGAAATGCAAACACTGTAAGCACATTTCCTTTCACTATTTTTTCTTCTGCCAACACGAAGATGCAGAGTGAGAGGATACAAAAACAAATGCAGGTTATTCATCTCCAGCCTTCTGCTCCCAACAGCCTGCTGTTTCAAACAGCAGCAGCCCTTTGCTTCGGCAGGGCTTTACCACGCTGGCTGCAGAAAAACACTTTTTAAAGTGGAGAAAGGCGTGGCCAGGCTGCACACCGGAGCTCACTGACTGCTGCTTCAAAGGGCATCAGCCCTTTTCTTCAGCAGGGTTTTGCCGCACTGGTTCAAAGTGGAGAAGGCACAGTCATGCAGGAGGCCTGAGCTCACAGCCTGCTGCTTTAAACAGCAGCAGCCCTTTGCCTTGGAAGGTCTTCGCCGTGCTGGGTCCAGGAAATACTTTTTGAAGTGGAGAAAGGTGTTGTCAGGCAGCCCACCTGAGCTCACAGCCAGCTGTTTCAAAAGGCAGCAACCCTTTGCCTCGGCAATTCATATCACCATGTGCTGTCCTCATTAAACCAAAACAAAGCAAGAAAAAGCCAGTGCTGGTTTTGTTGATTATCTCTGTTCACATTTGCTAGAACATTTCTTCTGTGACGACACTGAGAGAAGACATAAGTAAGTGTAAGTTGAAGGGCATGAGTTGGCCCCTTACATAGAATGAAAGAGCTTTGACATTTCTAAGAGTTCAAGGTGTACTGAGTGCTGCTCGCACTTTATGTACACTCCAGCCTTTTCTTAAGTGTCACCAACTTAAGTAGTCAATCCATCACTGCACAGTGAATGCATCCTTCCTCTGGATGCAAATAATCATCATGTTATTCTGGCTCTAGACTTAGTATATGACTTACTGTGCCAGCTTGACCTCCGCAAAACAAATATGGTGATGGTGGGAAGGTTTAGAATTAATCTTAACCTCTGGAATTACTATGGACAACCATCCAGACCATTGTTCTTTGCCTGCCAAGCCGTTAGAACGGGGAAAGCTAATATGCAAATCAGGCTTGGCCCCACCCCAAAGGGGCAGTTCAGCTCAAACGGATTGGTAACATCCATTCTGTTCAAGACCACAAGCATCCCCAGACATGTTTCAGCCTTATTGGTGCCCACCAGTGAGGAACAGCTTAGGTCTCTAGGCTTAGCAGGCAAAGGATCCACGTCTGGGCATAGCCGTTCCACTCTGGGTGACTACAGCAAATCAAAAGAGGTGACTGCTGGAAGGTTTAGAATGTATCAAAACCTCTGTCAATGTTGTGGGCAACCCTCCAGACCATCATGATTTGCCTAGCAAGCAATGGCTAAAAGGGAAATACCACATGCAAGTCAGGCTTGGTCCCCCACAAAAGGGGCAGTCCAGCCTGAACTGCTTGGTCACATCCCTTCTGCGCATGACCACAAGCATCCCTAGACATGTTTTGGCCTTATTGGGCCTCATCAGTGAGGAGTAGCTTGAGTCTTTAGGCAAAGCAGGCACAGGACCTATGTCTGGGCAGACCCATCCCAATCGGGGTGACTACAGCAAAATAGGTGATGGCTGTAAGGTTTAGAATTGACCAGTGTGACCACGACCAAGTTGCTACTATTCAATTATTGAACCTGAGCAGCAGAGTCCTCTTGCACAACTCTATACCCAAGATATCCACATGCCACACATGTAAGTCTGTACCCCAGAAAGATGCAAATCAGAAGTGCAGACATGTGTATGTATTAGTACAGCATTAGCTTCATCACTGAGGTGAACTTGCACATGCTTTCCCCTTTTGGTATTTCTCTTGATCCAGCAATGAATTTCTTTTTTTTTGTTTTTTTAAACCTTTATTTACAGTTGCACACAGGTAGGACTTATACACATCTTGCATTAATTACGAGACATTCACAATACAACCATTTACTTTTCCTATCATTCTGGGTTGTCAGTTACAGCTTTGTCAGACAGGTATTTTCTATACCTGGCCCATATGTTTCTAGGTCTCGAAGTGGGCTGTACTGAGTCTATGTATAATTCTTCGGTGTCACTTGTCCATATCATATCTTTCTCCCACTCTCACTTCATTGGTAGGGTATATCTGGGAACCTAGCCCCCGGACATTCCAGCTTAACATTTTAATATCTTTGTGTCTTGGTTCAGCCATTCTCCCGGATATCTGTGTACTTATGTTTAGTGTGTTTCATTGTTTTTGTGAACATGTCCGTGCGAGTGCTCGTTACCTGTGTGCTTTTTATTATAACATCCTCTTGCCCCAAACTGTACCCCAACAAACTCGCCCGGCTGCCCTCCTCCACCCACATAGTTCCCCGAACTTTAACTATGCCCATTAACTCGTAGTGCACCTGTTACAGGGGGACTGTAGTGACATCCCAGGCTGTCAGTTCTTATGTTCTCTTGCGTCATGGCCAGTTCCGCATGTTGTTGCTCTAACTCAGAAAGGGTGCTCATTTCTCTACCGTAGGTGGACTGAATTGGCCTTGCCCTATTTCTTTATGAGGCTCCCCCAGGAAGGGGGGGGGCTCAGTTTTCACATCATTGATCCTTCCTCTTGTGTGTTCCTCGTTGTAGGGTCTCACAACTTTAAGAGTCCTCTACAGTTCTCGGCTAGTGAGTTGGTATGGGGATATGAGTCTCCACAAATTTTGCCGCCTCCTCGGGAAATTTGAAGAAGTAGGTTTTGTTCTGGTGTTGTATTTTTAGCCTAGCTGGGTATAGCATGGCATAGGGAACGTGTCGTTCACGTAGTAGTTTCTTGACCCCAGTAAATAGATATCTTTCTTGTTGCACCACTAATGTGTAGTCTGGGAAGATGCGGATAGTATTGGCCTCCCACCTCAGTTCGTGGTTTTCTCTGGCAGTTTTGCAACACCAAGTCTTTATCTCTGTAATTCATCAAGCACACTATGATAGGCCTCGGGTATGCTCCAGGCTTGGGTCGTGGTGCCAAGGATCTGTGTGCACACTCCACAATGAACAAGGGTGACCATCCAGGATCCCCCAGTAGATCGCGTAAGAGTTTTTCCACTGCTTGTTCCATGGGTCCTTTCAGGGCTTCCTCTGGCATGCCAATTATACAAATGTTGTTCCGTCGGGACCTAGCTTCTACATTTTCGCATTTGATTTGAACTGTTCCCAACTCTTTTGCCATAGTTGTCACTGTGTTCTTTAACGCTTCCAGTCCATCTTCCGTGTTGCAGATTCGTGTCTCAGCCTCTGTGATTCTGGTTGTGGTCTTATCTAATTTTTGATGGTGACAACATTGGAAGTTATCCTGTCTAATTTCTCATTTAGTGAGGTGAATCCTTGCTGCATGGCCAGGAAGACTGCCTGTGGGTCCATCACAGGGAAAGTTGAAGCTGGTTTTGTCTGCGCTGCTTTTTCTATGGACATCGTGGCATCTTTTCTCGTCGTCGTCGTGGATTGCTCTATGGCTCCCTTCCCTTTCTTGGGGCCGAAGCCCTTGGGCATCGTACTTTTCTCCCTTTACTGTTGTCCATGGCGCTGTTAGTTCTTGTGGTTCTTTGCGGCCAGAGGGTGTGGGGATGTTGGTCACAATCTAATCTGGGACTTTTCGTGTATCCTAGATGCCCCCCCGTTGGGTTCTGTGGGGTAATTTCTGGTAGTCTAGATGATGGTGTGGGTCTGTTAGACTCTGCAGCTTTAGGCAGAGATAGGTTATGCTCTGTGCGCTCCCTTTCTCCCCACTGTGATCTGACTTGAAAATGTAACTATTCGCACCAGGGTGCGAGCGCTCAGGTTAGGGGACCTTTATGTTTGTTTTTCTGTAGTCACCGCCCTGTGTACACCTGGTTAGCGTGTCTCCGAAGTGGCTGTGGGTTAGCCCTCTCTCATAATGCTTAGAGACCTCGTCACCATAGACTGAGGTACGCTATGCCTTGGCTTGCTCACTTTTTCTTCAGCTGTGATTTATCATGGGCATGGGCGCGGGTACGTTATTTTGAGCCAGCCTGGGGGAGCCTTCACGTTGGTTTAGCTGTAGTTGCTGCTCGGTAGGAACTCAGTGGGCTTGTTCCCATGGTGATAAAGGGTGAGTACCTTTGGTTCTGTGTACAGTATGCTATACACGTGAGTAGCTGTGGTGAGTCACTGTGAGGAGGTGGATATAGTTTCTCTTTATCCTTTTGGCGTTGCTCGCTGTGAGTGCCACCACTGAGCGTAGGGTTGTAGGCTAGGGTTTAAACTGGCTGTCAGTGCCTGTGGGCCACTATCACAATTGGTTATTTCACTGGTGCAGACTGAAAATTGTCATTGCTTGCGGTAGTCCTGCATTGCTGCCTGGGTTTAGGTGATGCGTAGTCCCCCAGTGCAATGGGGGATGCGTGTAAGAGCGGCCGTGCCTTTGGTGCCCGTAATTGTCACTAGTGTTCCCAATTCTGCCGCGCCTTTCATGATTTGTTTTCTGGTGCGGGCTGAGTGGAGCAGTGCGCTTATGTTGGCGGGGGAATTCCTGATGGGTCCCCCTTCCCCTCTTGTGGCGCCTTATTCTGATGAGGGGTAAGGCGGGGGGGCAGCCGCCGGGCAAGGAACAGCCCACAGGGGCCCGGGTTGGTAAGTGGTGGGCCAGGTATTACTCTGCTTCCACCCGCTCCCCCCTCCTACCAGTCATTAGACTGCTCCTGGGCTCCTCTGTCCCGCTGCGGCCCCTGATCGGGTGCTAAAAGTATTTGGTCAGCGGGCACTCAACGAGATTCAGAGAGCCTGTGAGCCTCTTCAGTGTGTAGGCGAGCCGCCCTGTTGGGCCTCCAGTCCTCAAGTCCTTTCACTGTTGGGCTCCTCCCCCTGCGCAGTGGCTTGTGTTGGCTGGATTCTCCCCCTGGCAGTGTGGTACCTATGGCATGGTGTATCTCAGGAACTGTGATACCAATTTAGTTCAAGCTTTGTGGAAGTGTTCCGTTGTCCTAGCGGAGCATTCTTGGTGATTTTTAGATGGGACCAACCTTTATTAGCAATGTTGGTCGATTAACGGCCCAGGATGCCTGCAGAGCTCACAGGGGAACGTCTATCTCTCCTTGTGCGCAACAGCGCCCCCAGCAATGGATTTCTTACAAGATATCAACACATGGTGTTACTTAAAAATAATGTATTTCTTCTGATTTTGCTATTGATATGATATAAGTGTAGTTTCAGCAATTGACCTCTTAATGCTTTTGTGAAAGATTACACTACAATCAAAGGAGGTTAAGCTGGCAAAAGGGCACAGAACAATTAAATATGATGGACAGTAGGAAACATCAAACTGGATCAGGTAGCATTCAAATACAAAATGGGGTTCAGAGAGGTCCAGAGTGTAAACATGTTTATAAATATGTATGAATGAACACTCAATTTGTCAAAATGGCTCCTCTTACACCACACATATTGCATTAATTGAAGTGTACCTTGTAGCTATCTAAAGAATACAACAAAAATGTTTTCAATGAATCCTTTGAATAATTCCTTTGTGAGGTACCATGTAATTCAATCAGTTGTTCAGTTATTCGGTTATCAAAATGGTAAATCATTTAACAGTATCTTTGCTTCTGGAGGTTGACATTTTAAACCGGTATCAGTTTGTAGTGCACTCTTTAATTTGCCTTGAGATGTTTTTCAAAAAGCTATTTTGTTGCCAGTTAGCATTTTCTCAATGCATTGGCACAATCTGATTATCTAAATATATGTATTCAGTGAAAAAAACGTTGTTAAAGGGACGTTATGGTTAAGTTGTGCTACTAAAAACCTATGAAAAACAGTTAAAAAAAAAACTTTGTTAAAAGGACTTTATGGTTTGAAGTAAAACTGAAAAACTCCTGAAATCCGCAAGTTATGGTAATCTAAGAAACCTGTAGAGGGGAACAGGCGTGAGGATGAAGAGGATGAGGTAGTGGAAGTCTCTATTACTAGCACTCATTGTGAGTCTTGGGTGTGGCGGTTATGGATGGAAAGTCAAATGCTCAAGCAAACAAGGTGATCTGTACTCAGTGCCACATGGTGCTGAGTCATGGCAAGCCTGGTTCGTATAGCTTTGGTACTACATCAGTGAAGCGACACCTAAAGTCATTCCACGGTGGGGCTATTCATAAGGTTGTACCTTACGATAAACGTAGTGGGTTGAGTTCCTCTGCAGCATCCTCCGTTTCCACTCCAGTCATCATAAAAGACACTCCTGTGGGACAGTGCATCCCTCCAGCTGCCTTACAGGCCATTCATGATGTTGTTGACCCTTACCTTTCGAGGGTCACAATATTGTGCATGTACTGAGACGCAGTACTCTACAGAGGGGAGAACCTTCGGACTGCTTTCAAGACTGCAGTCTATTGTGCTTTGGAATTGTAGCAGTTGGGATTTAACCCTGGTAATTTTTTAACATTGTTGGGACTATTTGCATCTGGGATTCAGCCCTGTTATTATTTTTTGAACTGTGTTGGGATTCAACCCTGTTGTTACTTACATCAGGATTAAATGACTTGGAACCAGAGTGCGCGCCTGACCTTCTTTTTCTACTTAATGTTACAGGAGACCCGGGCTCCAGAGGCAGCAGCACCGGGGCTATTATGCCCCCACTTTGGAGAGCCATATTCATGGTTTTCCACCCTCCCCCAATTGTGGGTAAGATTTGTGTTTGGAGGGGAGTTGGTTCCTGGTCTCCTGAATGAAACACTTGTGCCATCACTACAATAACCAGAATTCTTTGAGACTGAAATTGAAAAAAGTAATTTGCAACACCTGAAAAGGAACACAGCTAACACAGACTCCCTGATGAGAGTTTGAGACTTGAAAGTACTTGGAGGAGTAGAACTAACTATTGTGCTTTGGAACTGTAGCAGTTGGGATTTAACCCTGGTCATTTTTGAACATTGTTGGGACTATTTGCATCTGGGATTCAGCCCTGTTATTATTTTTTGAACTGTGTTGGGATTCAACCCTGTTATTACTTACATCAGGATTAAATTACTTGGAACCAGAGTGCGCGCCTGACCTTCTTTTTCTACTTAATGTTACAGGAGACCCGGGCTCCAGAGGCAGCAGCACCGGGGCTATTATGCCCCCACTTTGGAGAGCCATATTCATGGTTTTCCTCCATCCCCCAATTGTGGGTAAGATTTGTGTTTGGAGGGGAGTTGGTTCCTGGTCTCCTGAATGAAACACTTGTGCCATCGCTACAATAACCAGAATCCTTTGAGACTGAAATTGAAAAAAGTAATTAGCAACACCTGAAAAGGAACACAGCTAACACAGCCTCCCTGATGAGAGTTTGAGACTTAAAAGTACTTGGAGGAGTAGAACTAACTATTGTGCTTTGGAACTGTAGCAGTTGGGATTTAACCCTGGTAATTTTTGAACATTGTTGGGACTATTTGCACCTGGGATTCAGCCCTGTTATTATTTTTTTAACTGTGTTGGGATTCAACCCTGTTATTACTTACATCAGGATTAAATGACTTGGAACCAGAGTGCGCGCCTGACCTTCTTTTTCTACTTAATGTTACAGGAGACCCAGGCTCCAGAGGCAGTAGCACGGGGCTATTATGCCCCCACTTTGGAGAGCCATATTCATGGTTTTCTCCCCTCCCCCAATTGTGGGTAAGATTTGTGTTTGGAGGGGAGTTGGTTCCTGGTCTCCTGAATGAAACACTTTTGCCATCACTACAATAACCAGAATCATTTGAGACTGAAATAGAAAAAAGTAATTCGTTTTTTATTTTATTTTATTTTTTTATTGATTTAGCTGTTAAAAACAACTTTTCAATACACAAACACATTTTTTATTTTTTTTGATATCATAAAAATAGCAGCAGAATTTAAGAAAAATTCATATTCGAATGTACAGACTCAAGCAGCATAGATGTTATTTCCCTTCATCTAGTAAATACACAGACATTTAGCTGATACATTATAGAAATAAAACAGATACACTTCACAAACAATTCACTAACATTATGAAAAATTAAAATAAAAAAAACAGAGGGGTTTCCTCTTATTTCGTTTTCGTGCTGCTTGAGACTTCGACTTCTTCTCAATTAACTTTATCCAAATTTAAAGATAGTAAAAAGTTGGTTAATGCAATCTGCAAAAAATAAGTATTGGAGCACAATAAAAAGGTCCATTGCATTTCTTGGTCAACAGTTTCTATGATGGGTAGCACTTTTAAAAAATGCATTAACCTTTGAGCACTCAATTGGGTACAATAACAGACTAGATGTTCCAATGATTCTGTGGTATTATCTTGCATACAGAATCGACATGCTTGTAGTGCTCGTGATCGCAGATTTCGCCTTGCCTGAACCTGATAAGTGGGCCATAAATCAAATCATGCCCTCAGGAAGCCTGCTCTTAATTTAGCAGAAGGAAATTTTAAAAGATAAGATTCAGGGCATTTCATTGGTTTGGGCCAGAAGCGAAACTTAACTGGTTGACAATACTTTTGGCATTTATCGATGGTATTGGACCAAACTAAGTTATAGAATGTTTTTTTGGAACCCACAGGATTGGCTATTAACTTATGAATTGAAATATTTACAGATGCTAAGGCTTCCAAACAAAGATTAATCCATAGTTTTACAAAGTTCTTGTCAGTTGTTAACATGTAGTCACCTATTACAGATAGCATATTCTTTTTTTGCACTTGGGATTTAACCCTGGTAATTTTTGAACATTGTTGGGACTATTTGCATCTGGGATTCAGCCCTGTTATTATTTTTTGAACTGTGTTGGGATTCAACCCTGTTATTACTTACATCAGGATTAAATGACTTGGAACCAGAGTGCGTGCCAGACCTTCTTTTTCTACTACCTGAATAAGGCCCACCCTACATTTTCCTCTCTGCAACTGGCCTTTCTTATCCCCATGGTTGGTATCCCTTCCTTATCCTTCTTTCCTTGTGTGTCATGTTTAAAAAAACAAAAAAATATAAAACAACAAAAACAAAAAACAAAAACAAAGGCTCTTTTCAGAGTCGCCTTTCACAGTTTAAAATCAGAAGTGACAAAAAAATAGTGCTGGGGCCTGTGCATTTTTTAGAAGTCCGCGGACATCTAAAATCTGTGAAACACTGTCCTGCCACAACCATTGCACTTTTCTCTGGGAGGAAGTGGTGGCTCTGAAAATAACATTTTTGAGGTGTTTTTTGTGTTATGAAAACTTCAAATGGTCAACACCTACTGCAAAATGGATTGCTCTAATTCCATAAAAGGTCTCAATGCATTTTGTATATTTTGCAGAAAAATCTAATTGCCAGCATAAGTAAGATGTACTCAATCTCTGCGAAAAATATGTGTGCTACAAAACATAATGTTTTCATTCTGAAAAGAGGACATACCAACATCTCTCAAAAATGCACAAACAGCCTTTTTAACATTGCGCCTTGTTTTCTCCATTTGTGTACCAAAGGAAAAAGAACGCAGCCATATTTGTATTTGTCTCTGCGCAATACGGAAAATAATCGCTCTGGAGTTTGGATACATGTCCATGACTTTACCAAGTCCTTCTTTCATTGCAAATTGCAAAGAGATTCCAGACACATGTCCTAAACTGTTCCCCCCACAATGAATAATAATAATGTCTGGATGAAGCTGTGTCACCAAAGAAGCACAGAGACGTACCAAATCCACCAACTTCATTCCACACACTCCATGCCAGTGCACTTCCACATAAGAGAATCCAAGATGTGCAGCCACTCCACAGCGATCTGCATTCACCTCTAACCAATGTATCCATGAATCTCCCAAAATCAAAACAATCTACTTTC
Organism: Ambystoma mexicanum; assembly: GCF_040938575.1. NCBI lineage: Eukaryota > Metazoa > Chordata > Amphibia > Caudata > Ambystomatidae > Ambystoma > Ambystoma mexicanum. The sequence goes on along the minus strand of NC_090926.1, from coordinate 515,544,575 downwards.
TGAAACCCACAGCCATAGCTATCTGCTCTTCTATCAGGAAAAGACCTACTGACAAACTCTGTCCTTACACAACACACCCAGTAATCCTTATTGACCAAACCCTTGCTCTGCTCTGTTTCATTTGCATGCCACTCAACCCCAAAATCCTCATATGTAATACGCACTGTCTGCGGACAACCGTGCTGTCCGCAGGCAAATCGAAAAATCTGAGCGTGGGGGGATGAAAAATTGAATTGTGTGCCCCATCCCCCCTTTGAGGTTGGCTCTGAAAACAGCCTTTTTGGGGTTTCTTAGCAGATGCTTCAGAAACACCTTATATTTTCAATTCTTTTTGTTTTTTTTCTTATTTTCCTCCAAAAATCTTCACATTAGCTTCTCCAAAGCAACCTTTATGTTCCATAACAGCACAATATTTCCCATAAAAGATAAAGAAATGCCATCTTCCTTAAAGTAATCCACATTACCACACTCAATGTTGTCATTGTTGCAAAACAACATGCCCGATCTAGTCATAAAACCAAACATTCCTCGATTCACTAAGCACCTAGCAACGTGTTGCTGAGGACAAAAAACAGGACTATTGTCCCATATTGCCTTAGGTGCAACACAGAAAAAAATAACCTTGGCATTTGGAAGGACTTTCATGATTGCCTGATCCAAATTTTGCAGATCTTGCAACAAAGTAGGGCCACTACCATAGCCCAAATGCACAGCACCATAGTGTAGGACAACTACATGTGGAATATGAAACCTAGCCACATTTTGACAAACTACTAGAATTGCCTGCAAATTCTGATCAGGCACAGTGCTCCACACCACATCCACTCCTTTTGTGTCAAAATGGTTAGCCACATTCCTAGATTTTACATACTGCTCCAAACCATTCACAAACATACCTCCAACCACTAACACCCTGACTTTCTGCACCTCCACCATCTTCATTACCCACAGCCTCTCTCAATACGAAGCAAAACCTCAACACCTGATTGGCTAATCCTCAAAATACACTCCCACTTCATGCTCGGAAACCCCAGATGTAGCATGTCCTATCTGCAAACAGCTGCGCTGTCCATGGAACGCGTAAGTAAAACTAAGGGCAGACCTTCTGCCCTTTCCATTGCACTCTCTGCACCATTTCCTCATTGGTTACTGTTAAGCAGTCACACAATCATCCACCAATCACATCCAAGAACTCTACATCTAACTCTGTCACCACAGATCAGATGTACTATTGATCACTATCAGTGCAATTTGGCTGTCACTGCAAAGGACCTACAGCAACAACTACTATAACACTTCCCAAGATTTCCACTTGCAGATTCAAGCACATCCACATGCAAGAACACCGACTGCAGGTATGAATATTTTCTACACAGTACATGTACACTTCTTATAGAAATACAATACATCCCGGGAGCATAGCTCAGAGGCAACGTGCGCGCCTTGAAAGCAAACTGACACAAAGCAACACAGACTCGATCGCCGGATCTGTGCTTAGAAACCTCTGTGTCTTTAAGCGCGTTATAAATCCGCAACTAAAATAAAATATTTACGCAACTAAATAACAAACAATTCCTGTATCAGCATCTCGATTCCTGCGGGCTGTGTAAGCGCTTTAATAATGTAAAACAAAATAAATAAAAATATTAACAGAGTAAATGCCACTGACCCTGAATAAACTGTAAAATGAACGTACTGTCATTTCTCCCATCTGCTATGATGAAGTGTCACTTGCAAACCTTTCAGCTCTCCAAAACATTTTTTACACACATACATATCTATAAAAATATTGTTTCATATTATAAGATGTGAAAAATAACAGTATAATTATGAAAAAAGAATCTCCACTGTGTTATAAAATTACACGCAGACAAGATGAGTACATACATCTTCATTCAAGCACACACAGACAATATCATTAGAAAGGCTCCCAGATCAAAATTCAACTACTACAAAATATGGATGCCTATCCAGTGTGCAAATACACAGGACTACAAGGACATTCATTAGCCTGCATTTCAGGGCCTGTTTGAAAAAGCACCTTCCATCATATCAAAATGATATCAACACATCATTCAACTATAAGAAATCTAGTCCAAAAACTATAATATGCTAAAAGTCCTGCTTTAGCACTAGCCAACTTAAATAACAATCTTCTACATGGTACAGCCAAACAACTACTCGAGGAAATATACCATTTCCAGAGAAAATATTTTGGAATTGAAAGCCACTTACAAAATGAAATAGATGTACAACAAACTAGTAACTACTGTACAAATAGCAATCTTCTACTAAACACATACAAAAAGGAAATACTAAAGTTTAGAAGTACCTCCGCTGAAGTCCCAAACCATGTCTGCGGGTGTTGCCGCAGGACTTCTTATAAAAGTACCACAAAAACTATAGACATAACGTACAAAATAGAAGACAATGAAGATTCAAAATAGTTCCAATAACTCTCTACCTTATAGTAGAAAACAAATATGACATTACTGACCCCTTAATACTTTGCAGTTACTGCACTGCAAAACTTGCCAACAACCAAAAACCTTCACGTGCTATCACAAATAACTTGGAATTATTCCCACTATCAAAACCCCTGCAACAACTAAATTTATATGAGAGCATCATATTTCAAACAGTGCACCCATTTCAAGCAATTATACTCCTCCAACCAACAACAGCAAAATTACCTCCCTCTGAATTAGTCAAAGGCATTTGTAGCAAAGTAGTTTATTGACCATTAGATCTCACAGAAAATGTACACACTCTAGAAGTGCAGTGGCCAATAGATCGATCTTTAATTGTCTAGTAAATGGCGTACCTACAAAAGACAAAAGAATTTGGCAACAACTCGTGAATTTACATAAAGTTAGGCAAGCCCTGCAATATCTAAAAAACAACAATGAATACTACAAAGAAATTAATATTGAATAAAAGAGAAACCATTGACATAATTCAAGTCAAAGCCAAAGGATCTCCAATCAGCATATGGGAAAAAAGGATAGAAGCACTTTCTGCTACTCTTTCCTACTGGAAAAGGAGGAAGGTATGATGATAGACCCACACAGATAACAGCATCAGAATATCGCTCTCTACGAATGTATTCTGATGACCCCAAAAATATGTCACTTGTGAAGTCCCTTCACAAACAACACATAGTGACCTCCATGCACACATTTAACAATTTCAAAGACACAAATGAGGGAAATATTGCTGTTGCAAATATAAAAAAAAGGAAATACTACACCAAATGCCACTTTGTTTTTCCTAGACCAGTTTCAGCAACAGGTCAAGTAAACAACTTCATGTCTTCAGTCAGACATACGGGGTAATTCATAGATTTCAGCGCAGAGGCAGCGCACGCAAGCAGCGCAGAGAGGGAGTTGCGCCAGCGTGCGCCAGCCGTGTGCGCTAAACAGCATTCTGGCGCACCGCGTATTCATTGAATTGCCAAGGCATTTTGAGCGCTGGCACAGAGAACATCCTGCTGTGCCAGTTACGCCCCCAAGAACGCCCCTTGCGCAAGGAAAAACCATTGAAATCCTCAGTGCAGCGCAAAGGGCTGCGCTAACCCTGGACCAGCTGTCTGAGCGAAGTACATGTATTCTGAGGGGAGCCCGGGTACTTTCACATGCAATTCCGGTGTCTGAGCGGGGTCCGTGTATTCTGAGGGGTGCGCGGGTACTTCCACATGCGATTCCGCTTGCAGAGCAGGGTACATGTATCCAGTGGGGTGCGCAGGGAGTCTCACACGCGATAGGCCTTGGGTGAGCGGGGTACATGTATTTCTGGGGTGCGCGGGAACTTTCACACGTGATTTCGCTGTCTGAGCGGGGTACGTGTATTCTGAGGGGTGTGTGGGTACTTCCACACGCGATTCCGCTTGCAGAGCGGGGTACGTGTATCCAGTGGAGTGCGTGGGGACTCTCACACGCGATAGGCCTTGGGCGAGTGGGGTATGTGTATTTTTGGGGTGCACGGGGAGTATCACACGTGACTTCGCTTGCAGGGGTACGTGTATTTCTGGGGTGCCTGGGAACCTTCACATGCGATTTTGCTGTCTGAGCGCGGTATGTGCATTCTGAGGGGTGCGTTGGTACTTTCACACGCGATTTCACTGTCTGAGCAGGTACGTGTATTCTGAGGGGTGTGCAGGTACTTCCACACGTGATTCCGCTAGCAGAACAGGGTGTGTGTATCCAGTGGGGTGCGCGGGGAGTCTCACACGCGATAGGCCTTGGGCGAGTGGGGTACGTGTATTTTTGGGGTGCGCGGGGAGTGTCACACACGACTTTGCTTGCAGAGCGGGGTACGTGTATCCAGTGGGGTGCGCAGGGAGTCTCACACGCGATTTCGCTGTCTGAGCGGGGTATGTGTATTCTGAGGGGTGCGTGGGTACTTTCACACGTGATGTCGCTGTCTGAGCGGGGTACGTGTATTCTGAGAGGTTCACGGGTACTTCCACACGCGATTCCACTTGCCGAGCGGGGTACGTGTATCCCGTGTGGTGCGCGGGGAGTCTCACACGCGATAGGCCTTGGGCGAGCAGGGTACATGTATATTTGGGGTGCGCAGGAACTTTCACACGCGATTTCGCTGTCTGAGCGGGGTATGTGTATTCTGAGGGGTGCGCAGGTACTTTCACATGCGATTTTGCCTTTCTGAGCAGGATACGTGTATTCTGAGGGGTGCGCGGGTACTTCCAAATGCAATTCTGCTTGCAGAGCGGGGTACGTGTATCCAGTGGGGCGCGCGGGGGTTCTCACACGCGATAGGCCTTGGGCGAGCGGGGTACATGTATTTTTGGGGTGCGCAGGAACTTTCACACGCGATTTCGCTGTCTGAGCGGGGTACGTGTATTCCGAGGGGTGTGCAGATACTTTCACAGGCGATTTTGCCTTTCTGAGCGGGGTACGTATATTCTGAGGGGTGCGCGGATACTTCCAAATGCAATTCCACTTGCAGAGTGGGGTATGTGTATCCAGTGGGGCGCGCGGGGAGTCTCACACATGATAGGCCTTGGGCGAGCGGGGTACATGTATTTCTGGGGTGCGCGGGAACTTTCACATGCGATTTTGTTGTCTGAGCGGGGTACGTGTATTCTGAGGGGTGCGCGGGTACTTCCAAATGGAATTCTGCTTGCAGAGAGTGGTACGTGTATCCAGTGGGGCGCACGGGGAGTCTTGCACGCGATAGGCCTTGGGCGAGCGGGGTATGTGTATTTCTGGGGTGCGTGGGGAGTATGACACGCAACTTCGCTTGCAGAGTGGGGTACATGTATCCAGTGGGATGCGCGGGGAGTCTCACATGTGCTAGGCCTTGTGCGAGTGGGGTACTTGTATTTCTGGGGTGCGCAGGAATGTTCACACGCGATTTCGCTTGCAGAGCGGGGTACGTGTATCCAGTGGGGTATGCAGGGAGTTTCACACACGATAGGCCTTGTGCAAGTGGGGTACATGTATTTCTGGGGTGTGCGGGAACTTTCACATGCGATTTCGCTGTCTGAGCGGGGTACGTGTATTCTGAGGGGCGCGCAGGTACTTTCACAGGCGATTTCGCCTTTCTGAGCGGGGTACGTGTATTCTGAGGGGTGCGCGGGTACTTCCAAATGCAATTCTGCTTGCATAGCGGGGTACGTGTATCCAGTGGGGCGCGCGGGGAGTCTCACACGCGATAGGCCTTGGGCGAGCGGGGTACATGTATTTCTGGGGTGCGCACAAACTTTCACACACGATTTCGCTGTCTGAGCGGGGTACGTGTATTCTGAGGGGTGCGCAGGTACTTTCACAGGCGAATTCGCTGTCTGAGCGGGGTACCTGTATTCGGAGGGGTGTGTGGGTACTTCCAAACGCGATTCCGCTTGCAGAGCGGGGTACGTATATCCAGTGGGGCGCGTGGGGAGTCTCACACGTGATAGGCCTTGGGCGAGCGGGGTACGTGTATTTCTGGGGTGCGCGGGGAGTATGACACGCGACTTCGCTTGCAGAGTGGGGTACGTGTATCCAGTGGGGTGCATGGGGAGTCTCACACGCAATAGGACTTGTGCGAGCGGGGTATGTGTATTTCTGGTGTGCGCAGGAACTTTCACATGCGATTTCGTTGTCTGAGCGGGGTACGTGTATTCTGAGGGGTGCGTGGGTACTTCCACAAGCGATTCCGCTTGCAGAGCGGGGTACGTGTATCCAGTGGGGTGCGCGGGGAGTCTCACACGCGTTAGGCCTTGGGTGAGAGGGGTACATGTATTTCTGGGGTGCACGGGAACTTTCACACACAAATTCGCTGTCTGAGCGGGGTACGTGTATTCTGAGGGGTGCGCGGGTACTTCCAAACGGAATTCCGCTTGCAGAGCGGGGTACGTGTATCCAGTGGGGCACACAGGGAGTCTCGCATGCGATAGGCCTTGGGCGAGCGGGGTACATGTATTTCTGGTGTGCGCGGGGAGTATGACACGCGACTTCGCTTGCAGAGTGAGGTATGTGTATCCAGTGGGGTGCGCAGGGAGTCTCACACGTGATAGGCCTTGTGCGAGTGGGTACCTGTATTTCTGGGGTGCGCAGGAACTTTCACACCCGATTTTGCTTGCAGAGCGGGGTACGTGTATCCAGTGGAGTATGCAGGGAGTTTCACACACGATAGGCCTTGTGCAAGTGGGGTACATGTATTTCTGGGGTGCGCGGGAACGTTCACGCGCGATTTCGCTTGCAGAATTCAGTGGGGTGTGCGGGGTGTTACACACATGAATTGGCAGTGTGGGTCCTCCCAGGTGTGCCCTCTACCCCCTCCCCAGCCCCTGCAGGCAGCCCACACCACAGGGGACTACCCTGCACCTCTGGTCATGTCCCACAGGCAGCCCATCCACCATGGGCATGCCCCCCAGCCAGCCCACATGTCACCTTGCACTAGTGATCACCAACTCATGTCCCTCTGTACCCCCACCCACCCTGCATTGACGGTCACCTGCCAGCAGGCCCTGACTCATGTCCCACTGCACCCCCACCCACCCAGCATTGATGGGTACTTGCCAGCAGGCCCCGACTCATGTCCCCCTGCACCCCCACCCACCCAGCATTGATGGTCACCTGCCAGCAGACCCCACACATTTACCCCTGCACCCCCACCAACCCAGCATTGACGGTCACCTGCCAGCAAGCCCCGACTCATGTCCCCCTGCACCCCCACCCACCCATCATTGACGGTCACCTTCCAGCAGGCCCCGACTCATGTCCCCCTGCACCCCCACCCACCCAGCATTGACGGGCACCTGCCAGCTGGCCCCGACTCATGTCCCCCTGCACCCCCACCCACCCAGAATTGACGGTCAAGGTTGGTGGGGCGGTAATTCCCCATTTACCATTGGCCCTTCCCCATTCCCATTTTTGCCCCATAGGGCTCAATGGGAAAGGGGAAGGAGGTAATTAAGGTACCACAAATTGCGGTACCGTAATTACCTTTAAGGTCCCTTTGCGGGTCCCTACCTTAACGGCTGGTCCAGACCAGCCGTTAAGGTCAGGAGCCGCAAAAGGACCTCGTAGTAAGGCGTTAAGGGGTTAACGGCGCTGCATCCTTTTACGGCACCATTAACCCCTTAACTCCTGGGTCGTAATGGCCCTCAATGAATGAAATGAAATGAAAGCATAAAAAATATTTCAAACATGAAATGAAATGTATGTCCAACATAGAATAAAAAAAACATATGAAGAACCAATACAAAGTGATCAAAAACAAAATTTGTCCAAACTCTCGGTCCACCAAATGAAATCTAAAGGAAACGTAAATTGTAAAATCCATTGATCCATGGTGATTAAAAAAATAAAATCCTCTCATAAATCCACTGTTCAACTATGTACACCGATTTCATCCAGGGTCCATGAGCCCAACGAAAGAAATGAAACCTATCCAAAAAAACTACCTAAGAAAAGAACTATATTCAAATGTATGGGGCATAGTCCAATCACCCCAAAATGAAGGAAAGTGAAAATGAAACCTAACACTACAAACTATACACAATGGGGGCAGGCTAGTCCGACGGCTCACTTTCCAATTTCCCGGGCCAGGGCATCATCAAACTCCTGGTCTATGTCCTGGAGGCGGGCCTCTTCCATGTCCCAGAGGTTTCGCAGGGACGATGCCATGTTCAACTCCAACTCCCTTCGAATTGCCTCGAGGCACTCGGCCCACCTCGGCGCCCTGCGCATGGAGTTCTCCGCCCTGATCATTGTGAGCCGTGCCTCTTCCGCCTGCCCCCGCTCCACAACTATGGCCTGGCCGAACCGCTGCCACAAAGACACCTGCAATTCAGGGTCCTCCTGCCCTTCGGCCGATGCCTGCCCCTCTGATGTTGTTGGCCCTGAGACATCATCTCTCCCAACATGAGCCTGCTGCTGCCGTGCATGTGCCCTGCCCGTTGTTGCCTGCATGTCATCCACCTGCTGGGGTCCAGTTGTTGGGGTGGCCATCCCTGCTGGACCTCCGACTCCCGACTGTGGCAGGGATGTGTCCTCGACCAGCCTGGCCGCTGGGTCAGGGACAGCTCCACAGGGTGCCCGGGTGACACTTGGGAAGGAAGATGGCACGGAGGATGGCCGGCGCATAGGGAGTTCATTTGAGGAGGGGGTCGGCAGAAGCTCCAGCACACAGAGGAACCCAGCACTGGTGACCCCGCCCAGTAGGTTGACGCAGTCTTCAAGACATTCGAAATGACGGGCGCTGTCCTTACGAGAACCCCACACGTCATTCTGAATGTCACGAACACACAACGCCACCCGACCCAGGACACGCTCAAGCCGGTCCCGGATTGCCACATCTGCAGGGAGAGGAAGGCCAGTTGTTGTGCGGCTATCCCCTCCCTGAAAACGGGTCTGGACGAAGGCATCCGTGCTGGTGCCGGATGATGCACTCACATGATCGGGAACAGGATTACACACAGGCACCTCTGCGGTGGCCTGTGCTGCTTCCTGTCCCTGCCCCTGGACTGCACCACTGGCACCAGTGGAATCCCCCCTCCAGGCCCCATGTGTGTGACTTCCATGGCCTCCTCCTCAACCAAACCCCCCACCAGCCTGGATGACTCTGTGCCATCTTCCTCCATAGGCCCCTGTGGGGTCTCAGCTGCCCTTTCTGCTGCTGAGGAGTCCACCTCCAACCTCTTGGACATACCCCCGGCAGCTGCGGCCGCAGAGGCGGCACCAGACTCCTCTCTCCCCGACGAGATGGCAACCTGGGAGGGGAGCTGGGCCTTGCCTCTCCGGCTGGCGGTGGGATCCCTGCCTGTGTGCTCCACAGCACCGTCTCTGCCCTCTACATCAGTTGACGCTGCAGACGGGGAGAGACAGAACACAGGCATCAGGGCACTATGGTCTGATATACACATGACAGTTGCAGATGAGTGGCAGTCTCAAACTTCACACATGGCATCACACTCCCCAACACACATATAATTTCTAGCGACACACACGCGCAAATGAACAGGAATGTTGCAGCAGCCAGCACCATCCATACACATACAACACCATGACCATCCGTAGGTTAGCCTGACTTCACATGCAACACGGGGATTGGCAAACTCATGCACACACGCCACCAGACGTACATGCATCTGTACATCTACACCACCTGTTGCAGTAAAATCCTCGGCATCCATGTCACATCTGCCAATCAGCCTCCTAAATGTCAGTGTCACATGCATCCACGGTATAACACAGTGGTACACACGTCAAATACCCTCACACACACATGTACACCATGCACGTACATGAAGGTGGAACTTGCATCCATGTGTCACACCCCAACCATTATTATAGAGTGAGACAAAGCTAGATGCCAGAAAAACACAAAACTCCCAGAATTGGAGTACCACGAGGGGACCAGTCACAGTTAAAAGATAAATATTAAGTTTATTAGGTCACAAAGGTAAAAACTAATTAAATAATGCGGTCCACAGGACAAACAAATGAATGAACAAAAAAAACCTTGAACAGAAGTTACGTGACAAGCTTGGCTAGCTAGTTACCAGTGTATCAAAAATAAACACACAGAACACAAAACGGTACATATCAAATCAAGGGTATAGTACCCTACACCAGTTAGAGTCAATGTGTCATCAATTATAATCTCTGGTTAAAATACAGAGAGCTATCTCAACACCCCAACCATGCCATGGTACATACACAGATATGTAAACATGTGTGCACCCCAACCTGCATTTGGCCATAATGCTTTTGTACACATACACCGTTGATGTGCCTCACACATGACTGTACTCTCATGCGGCAGGCTCATGTCCCTGTACATACACATCCATACATGGGCCTTCCAAGACATATGTGCAACCTGCACACACCTGCCACACCTCAACATGCACAGCATACAATCAGTACCCCGATCAGTACACATGCACAATTACCTCTCGACTCCGGACGGGTCTGCCTCCCAAGGACCTGGAGGTGGAGCGCTGGGTCTATACGTTCCAGGACCCTCATCTGCATATTGGTAAGGCAACCCGGCGTCCCTCTGATTCTTGTACTTCTTGTCGGTTCACACGCGATTACTTCACAATGGTTCCAATTCGTACTCCCTGTTTCCTCAGACTGCATTCATTTCTTCTTTTGGCGGGGGTGTTGCCAACGCGTCTTATTCATGTTCTTTTTCCAGGCAGACGGTGAGTCGCGGACGTATTTACCAACTGTGATTGACCCTGTGTGTCGCGTACCTTGTAGGCTGCATGTAACACGCGTAAACTTATTTTTGTGCTTCTAGGTGCCATAGCGTAATGCGGGTTAATTTTGCCACGCATGTGGTCTACCAGGGGTTCCGTGCATGTTTACTTTTGTTTTTGGGGTGCCTATGCATTGTGTGACCCGTCATCTTCCCCCAGGGGTCACAGACAGTCTTGCTAGAGCACTAGGGTACGAATTCCATCTAGTACCTTACCCCTTCCACCCCAATTGCCCAGGACAATTGTTTACTGCAACTCCCATACGCGCAACAACATCATTGCCATGGTTGGGAGATGACCAATCACTAAGGCAGGAAAAGGTGGCCGACCTCCAAAAGGGGGGCGTGGTAGGGGACATGGCCAGGATGTGCAGGGTGCCCCAAGAGGCCAGTGTGTAGAGGACCAATCGGGCCACCTATGCCCCCCCCCATGGTTGTCGGAAATGTAGCTGACACCATCCCAGCTCAGCCCTTCTTAAACCTGCCCATATTATCAGCTGAACCGGCACAGGATGATTCCCAGACTGACTTCCAGGTCACCAAGTCTAAGCCACATGTGGCGGTGAAAGTTGCTGTCACCAGGCCACATGGATTTGGGGCAGCAATGTCATCTGCTGCCCCAAGTAGCCAGGGTGAAGAGGCTGCAGGGGCAGCTGCAGCTCTATCCACCACAGCTTCGAGTCTCCCAGCCGGGACAGTGTCGGTCCAAGTCCATCACACCGACGTTGGTCCTGCCAACATCACCCTGCAGCCAATGCCTGCACAGAGACCTTTGGTCATTGTGCCTTCGCAAACTTACAGTACCCAGTCCACCTGAGCTTCTGCCCCTACCAACCAGAGCAGCATAAGCCACATATGTGACATGCTTCTGTCATAGATTACACCCCACAATTGCCTTGTTATGAGAATGATTTTACCATTCAGGCTGATTGGGTAATGGCTTGCACACAATCATGTTTGGGCCCTGTTTGAATGCGGAATATTACTGTTGTTTTCTGTCATGTTGAAGTGACCAACCATTGATGTATCCATCTCCCTGCCATCATAGTGTAATTGAACACTGGATGTGTTGCAGCGTGTGGCACATGCACATTTAGTCACACTGTTTTGCATGTTTCATCTCATCATCTCCATCTCACATGGATGGGTGACAGTATTCATTCACTACCATATGGCTGTACTTGTCAAATGCACCATGGCCATGCTACGTGACATCTGTGTGATGGCATGTGTCATGTATGTGTATTGGACATGCCACTCACAGGCTAATGTGTGCTGCCACTGTGATCCAGCATGCTGCACATGTGTTGCTTTTCCATCTTGGAGTTCTCAGTGTGTGCTTTTTGCCTCCCCTTCCAACTCATTGACAGTGCATGCATGACAGAGTAATATTCATGTGGGACATGTTCAATTTATGTACTGGATCTCTGTCTCGTCAGGCCTATGTGTGTGCTATGGTGCTCATGCCTGTTTCCATTTGTTGTCTTTCATGTTTTTGCAGGTGATGAGGCACTTGATGCTGTTGAGTAGGAGGGGATGGTGCACACCCAGGAAGGTTCTCAGCCACAACCGGGCACCAGTTGAGGATGTTGGGTGCTGGTGGGTGAAAACCCAATCCTCCTGCAGAACATACTGTCCACGGGTGTCTCTGGGTACACCTCCGGAGACCTCTATGAATCAGGTCCTGAATCGGACAGTGAGACATATGTGCCATCGCAGGTGAGTGTTTCTGGCAGGGATGCTGTTCTGTCCAACCCACATGCACCGGGGGTAGACCCCTCTATGGGGATGTCAGTGTTGGAAAGTCCGCCTGTGGCGGTTACGGATGCAGGGTCACACTCCACAATATTTGCTCATGTTCCTGGGCCAGCAGATCAAAGGAGGAATGCAGTCCTGCAGCCTCAGGCAGTGCCAGCACAGCAAGGAGCAGATCGCCTTGCCCAAACAGGTGTGGTGCCCGTCAACACGGTGTCCGTGCGCCAACAGGCAATACGGTGTGGGAGAACTCCATCTACAGTATTGCAGCACAACAGGGAGCATCGTGTGAAATGATGGCTCAGGCAATGGATAGGGTGGCCACTTTCATTCTGTGGAGCTCCAGCAGCAGGCAACAGGCTCCATTTGCCACTCACACAGGGAGGACATGTTGGCGTCCAACAGGGACCGACAGGCTGGACGGGAGGCTCTGCGCGAAGCCATATCTGTAGAGTCACAGGCCCACAGGGAATCCCTGAGGTTATAACACGGGTCCCTCAGAGATACTCTGGGTGAACTTGAGGCTTCCCGGAATTTTAGGTCAGAACAGCAGCTGGAGCAGCTCACACGTTCACTCTCAACTGAGCTCCAGGCAACCCGTGCGGAGATCTGGGCATCACGCCAGGCCATGCAGGCAGAAATGCAGGCAACCCGTGAGGTGCTGCATGGGGATCTCTGTACCATCATCCTGCAGAACTAAACCTTCCAGACCCGCATGCTTGCTGACATGGAGGACCATACCAGGGCTTTGCGTGGGCTGCCTCCCATATCACGGCCACCTCCTGATGTAGCAGCAGAGGGTGATGAGAGTGACGGCAGTTCTCCCTCTGTAGCGTAGCCGTACAGGCCATGAGCTCATGGAGGTATTTGTTTTTCCAACATCCAAGCATGTGGGTGTTGGGATGCACCCTGTACCTCGTGCCTACCTGGGTGCTCCCCCCCCAGGTCCACACATGGCCATTTTTGATTTTTTTTTAAACTTTTTTTTTTACAGTGTGTTGCTTTGTGTGGCTCCCGTGGGCATCCACTGTGTATTCCAGCTGGGCACTTGCAGGCTTGGCCTGTCTTTGCGTTAGATGCTTAGTTTCCTGACACACACACCCCTCCTGCTTCCCCTTTCCATGGGCTTGCAAAGGGTGTGACCAAGTGACAGTAATTTACACAGTGACATTGGGCTCCCATGAGTTGTGTGGGCAGTCTGTAGTCAAAACTGTGTGTACATCCCTAGTGGGGATTGTTGTTGGATTCTACAATGCATGGTGTATTGATATGTGTTTGTGCATCCATGTCTTTCTCCTTATATATTTGTAGGTTCTTCATATCTTCACAAGGCCGTCTCCTTTGCAGATGCAGTTCATGTTGTATGCAGTACACTGACACATTTGCCTGCCAGCATCACTCTGCAGTTGGAAGGGGTCAATGTGCTGCCTTGGTCAGGTTGTGAGACTTGCACTACTTTGATGTTTTCCTGTTTTATATTGCCACGCTTTCTTCCTGTATTGATGATTTGTGTTCCTGGTAAGTATTTGTTCATGTGTGGTGTTTCCTATTGATTACTGAGAGCATATTGTCTGTGGACTGTTTACATTTGGAACATTGCACTTTGTGACACTTGTGTCATGTGTTGTGCATTCATTTAGTTGCTTTCACAGTGCATGCCGTGCCATGGTGTGTTGGGTAGCTGATCGGGAGGGGTTGGGTGACATGCCACAATTTTGGTATTTTCCAAGGGGGTAATCTTTCCTGTTGCATGAATGTGTGTCTTTTTGTGACACAAAATTGGGTGTCTTTGAATAGGTAGGGATGCACACAATGTAACACTTCCAGGTGAACAATCTCAGGCTGGTATGGTTGTGACAGTTGACTGTCCCTTTTGCCATCATCATTGATTGTCAGCTGGAATGTGCCAGGGCTGTGTGCACTCTGCAGGGGTGTGATTTTAGGTGAAGTAATTTGCCACAAGCTGGGTACGGGCTGTCTCACCATGTGCCCTTTCACCTCCCATGCGCAGCGGCCGTGCATGTGTTTGGAGATGTGGGGGCACCACCATGTCCACCGGCATGCCCCGGCGTGTTGCAATGTTGTGCAGGACACATGCTGCCACTATGATCCTGCACATTACTGGGGGCGCGTATAGCAGCTGCCCAACAGCGCGGTCAAGGGAGCAAAAGCGTGACTAGAGCACTCCGAATGTGCGCTCCACTATGCCCCGGGTTGCAATATGGGCTGTGTTGTATCTTACCTTGGGTGGTGTGGTGGGGTTCCGAATTGGCGTCATCATGTAGGCGCTCAGAGCGTAGGCACTGTCCCCTGGGGAGGTGATAATGGTTCTCATTAGTGGGGTTTTCCCATTTCTCAGTTTCTGATATGCATGCATGTGCAGAGGCATTTATACTCACCAATTAGCCATGTGTCGCCATGCCGCCCAGCTTCTAGGTCCCGGTTTAGGGGTGACATTCTAAAAATGAAACTATCATGGCTTGACCCTGGATAGCTGGCATATACTGAAGTGATTATTTCCTTGGCATCACATACAACCTGCACGTTAATTGAATGCCAGTGCTTGCGGTTTTGATATATGTGCTCAGTGGCCCTGGGAGGACGTAGAGCCACATGGGTGCAATCAATGGCACCTAGCACTTTGGGGAAGTGTGCCATCCCGTAAAAGTCCTGGACCACGGCCTGCCTTTCTGCAGGTGTTCTGGGCATGTATATGTGCCTGCACACAGAGAGGCATTTACTCATGATGGCCAACACCTGGTGTAGGCAGCGTGACTGCGTGGCCTGTGACACACCCCCAACCATGGCACTTGTCCGCTGAAATGACCCAGTAGCCAAGAAGTGCAGTACATTGAGCACCTTTTCCAAGGGGATCAGTGCTTGGGAGCACAGGGTCGGAGATGTGAGGTCATCCTCCCACTCCCTGACCAGTTCTAGGATTATATGTGGTGGAAACCTGTACCTCCCATACACCTGGTCTTCAGTCATCCCAAAAAGGCTGGTCCTGGGTAAAGTCCACTGCTGCGAGGAATGGTATATTCATCGTAGTGTCTGAGCTTGTTTGTTGTTTGCACGTACTTTTATGCTCCGAGGGGCTGCTTACGCTTTTTTTGGCGCACGCCTTTCCACTGTTCGATTCCATGAATACGTGTTGTTGGCGCGCGAGTGGGCGTTGCAAGCATTTACCTCCTGTACTTCCCCCGTAACGCCCACATTTTCGCGTGTTGTTC
Organism: Ambystoma mexicanum; assembly: GCF_040938575.1. Classification (NCBI taxonomy): domain Eukaryota; kingdom Metazoa; phylum Chordata; class Amphibia; order Caudata; family Ambystomatidae; genus Ambystoma; species Ambystoma mexicanum. The sequence continues at coordinate 515,528,874 of NC_090926.1, read as the reverse complement.
ACCATTCCGCCTGTTACGCCCCGTGTTCTGCCCACTTTTGTTGTGTGCGCTGCGCTATGTGCGCTTTCCCTGTGCGTATAGCGCACGCCGTTTAATGACATGTGCACCCGAGTGTGGCACCCACGATATTAGCACACATTCCAGGATTTACACGCGCACTGAATTCCATGAATCGATGTGTGTGGCTTTGGCATGCGTGCCCTGCGATTCTCACATTTGCGCTGCGATTTTCCCGCTTGCGCTCCCCTTTTCGGCGCACATTTATTCCATGAATCAGCCCGATAGTGTCAAAGGTAAATCACGTAAGAACACATATTTCTTAAAAAAACAGAAGAATCAATATACATCAATGATTACAATGCAGTCATTGCCCTCCTATAGAATGCAAACATAGATGTGCAGTACTTTGCAGACAATTCCACTGCAGTTGCATGATATGTCACAGCCTACTTAACAAAAGCAGAGAAAACAGAGCTTCAGGACCTCTGGGATGACATATCATCTGACAAAACACTATCACATAAATTGTACATCTTAGGCATAAAAATGCTCTCCCATAGAGAATGGGGCTGCTATGAAGCTGCAGACCGGTATTGCCTTGTATGGAAAATCTGTCAACATAGTATGGCTAAGTCTTGGTCCTGCTAAATCTAGAAAAAGAGTTCTCAAATCATATGAGGACATAGAAACAATAGCCAAAAATGTTCCCAAAAGCCAAGACATTTTGAAAAACAATTTACTAGACACATATACCCAAACAGGTGTAACACTTTGGAAACTATGTGTCCCTACCACGTAGCCCAAAACTTCACATACAAAAATAATGTTAAACCAGATGAAAAGAAAGATGGACACAGAGTGGTAAATTGTGAAGGCAGCTTAGTGAAACTTACCAAACACAGCTTAAATAATCATATCAAATTGTCATTAACAACTCCTCAACATAAAGAACTGTCTTACATGTCCCTGCTACAACTTTTTACACCATGGAGAAAAGAAGAAGAGTTCCTGGATAAATACAACTCCTATGAAGACACTTTCAAAGCAAATGAAAGCACTATACCAGATGTAAACTTTACACAGTACCAAACAATGTTGCACAGAAGACTGTGCTGTACTGAAATCACAACTGAACAATGAGCAGCGTAGCTTTTGTCAAGAAATAACAAAACAAATTGAACATGGTGTGGAACATGAAAATAAAAACTGTACCTGCCAAGACTACAAACCTGTACTTCGATACGTGAATGGTGAAGCTGGTTCAGGCAAAACATTCTTAATCAAAATCATCAACAAGTTCCATGAACAATTGACAAACAACAAACTGTCATCTGTTGTAACTGCCCCCACAGGTTTAGCTGCCTACAACATAGGCGGGGTCACTTTGCACCGATTACTACTCCTTCCAGTAGAATACCAAAACAAATTAGACTATTACAAACTTTCCACAGGCGCTGCGATGGAACTACGCAGAGTTTTCAAACAAAGGAAAATGCTGCTAATAGATGAGGTGAGCATGGTCTTCAACATAATGTTGGCTTAGATTCACCTCAGATTACAAGAGGTCCTCAAAACAGACTACGACCAGCTCTTTGGAGGACAACACATTATTGTTTTCGGAGATCTTCTTCAATTGACACCAGTGAAAGCTGAACCTATTTTTAAAACCTTAGGGCACAAACTGTGTCGCAAAACTCTTGGCAGCATAGGAAATGTCAACCTTTGGCAACATTTCCAATACAGAGAATTAACTGAAAACATGCACGAGTCTGCAGACCTCACATACACCAACATTTTAAAAAGTATTAGAGTTGGTGTACTATCTAAAGAATCACAATCAATATTAAAAACCAGGCGCATCCATACACTCTATGGCCATAACTCATGCGCTACTGATGTCATCTAATAATAGGCACACAAACATGTCAATTGTATGTCCTTGATGCCAACTCTTGCAAGCTGTTCCAAATTCAATGAAACAATGTCGAAAAAAGAAATGCAACCAATAATTGAAATTTGCTCCACAGACAAACTGGACGTACATGGTATGACACTACCTATGTGTCAACAAGCCACAACAAGACTAAATACCCTAGAAAACTCTATGTCCAATACAGCTGGTTTGGAGAAAATATTAAAATGATCTTTAAACTGTAAATGTAATGCTTAAACGTAATATTGACGTGGAGCAAGGACTAGTTAATGGAGCACTTGTTACAGTTGTTGGCTTGCAAACATACCCACGTGACAACAACATTCAATTTGTCAAACTTCTCTTTGATAAAAATATCAGAAGTTAAAAGGATGGGATGCTCAACAGCCCGCTTCCTTCTTTTCAAAGCCATGATTGTACGCAGAGAACAATTTTCACTTACTCTAGCATACGCAGTGACCATTCACAAATCACCAGGTCTAACCCTAGATGAAGCATTAATAGATATTGGTAGCACAGTCTTTAAAGAAGGCATGAGCTATGTAGCACTATCACGCTTACGTACACTTGACAGGCTATTTCTAATCAACTTTGATGCAAATAATGTAAGTTTTGATGCTCCTTGCATTGTAAAATACAATAGGATGTGTTCAGTCCATACCCCCATCTGAAAACCTATCCTGTTCCACAACAAACAAAACGTTGTAAAAGAAAAATACTTCAAACTGAAACGATACAGGATATCACTACAATTCCTCCAAAGAAAAAAAAAACGAATACTTCATCAACTACCACAATCAAACAAGAATCTAGTGGTCAAAGTAACTCAACTACTTCTTCAAAGAAGCAACACACACTCCAAACAAATGACTTCCACACAGAGCTATCAGGTCCATTCAAATTTTCAGATGTAACTGCTGTAAATTGCTACGCAACTGTAGCAATAAATATTCTTTTCCAATTGCCACCAATTATTGAGAACATTTACTTACACAGTACAGACCAATTGTGTTTGCTTAAATGTTAGTCCTTCATAGAAATGCAACCAACAATCCTGACAACACTTACAGTGTTCATGGAATAAGACAGGAATTGCACTATTGTGCTGGAATGGTCAAATTCACTATAAACTCACAAGAAGATCCACAATAATGTCTTAATGTACTTACTACAAGTACTGGAAAACAAAAACATACCTATAAATGAAATCTTTCAGATGTCATACATGTGGAAACATACATGCACTCTCTCCAACCATGTGGCACAGGAAGAAGTCCCTAATGAATGCTTTGTGTATGTATCCATACCTAATTGTGAATCCATTCCATTTCAGCAACTTGTACAAAATGCAAACCATGGGAGATTATGTACTACCTGCAATTCAGATAATCACTCCACCTTACAAATACAGAAACATAGTAAATACGTAATAGTAATGATTTTACGTTACAATGCAAACGGTACCAAAAACAACTGTAAGATGACTGGATTCACACATGGTCAAGTATCACTTGGTAAGTAAACATTCACAACAATAGGTATAATCTACCATGCAGGAGCCACAACCAATGCATGTCACTACATTGCATATATAAAAGCGAATTGTGGATGGTTTGAATGCAATGATATTACCATTACTTTAAAGCAGAGATTGCCAGCAAACATTGTAAATGCTTACTTAATATTCTTAAAACCAACATTTAATACATAATCTGTGTATGAACACAAGCAACATGTATCTAACTGCCCCAACATTCTGCAACAAACAAACACATAAATAAATACTACTAAAATCAAACAAGGAATATACAGTTAGAATACGCCAACAGGTATCTAACTGCCAAAAAAATATGCAACAAGCAAATAGATAAACAAATACTACTAAAGTCAAACATGAAATAAACAGTTAGAATATCCCAACAGGTACCTAACTGCCCCAAAAAATCTGCAACAACCCAACAGATAGATTAATAGCATAAAAGTAAAAATAAACAATTAGAATATGCCAACCACACCAACAGATCTCAAGATTAGCAAGAGACAAGAAATAAACAGTAAAACAATGTAAGAAATATATTGTACCACAACATAGAAACTTTTTTTTTTTGTCCAGCATGGATTTTCTTGTTCCCACAGACCCAATGATTTATAAAACAAACACAGAAAATGAGCAAATTGCGCAGTACACTGGTTTGAACTACAGTACTTGTAAAGTACTAAATATAAAGATAAAAAATGCAATAACTCATTATGAACTACCTGCTCTAATATATGATCTTTTCTTTTATCACAGATCAAAAAAGTGTGTCTGGTCCAGTCACACATGTCATGAAAAAACTGCATACAACCACAAAAAACTCTACCAGTAAGTATCATATAAATAAACTCAGAAACACTGCACTCCTTGTTACAAACTCTACAATATTAACTACATAACCTAGCCACAACTTCACATAAAAACTCTTAAAATGAAACAGTACACAAACTTTTGGGTTGTGCATATTTGATGGGTGTTTGATTCTATGGGTGTGTTATGCTGCAGTGGTTGTGGCCAGGGCCTTCGGCCATGCACCCAAGACTCTAGGTCTTGGCCACAACCACTGCAGCATAACACATCTATACTAACAAACATTTTGACTGTGGTATGTAGGCTACTTATAGATCATATTAATAAAAATCAATGCTGTACTGGTCCAGTCACACATGTCATGAAAAAACTGCATACAACCACACAAAACTCTACCAGTAAGTATCAAATAAATAAACTCAGAAACATTGCACTCCTTGTTACAAACTCTACAATATTAACTACATAACCTAGCCACAACCTCACATAAAAACTCTTAAAATGAAACAGTACACAAACTTTTGGGTTGTGCATATTTGATGGGTGTTTGATTCTATGGGTGTGTTATGCTGCAGTGGTTGTGGCCAGGGCCTTCGGCCATGCACCCAAGACTCTAGGCCTTGGCCACAACCACTGCAGCATAACACATCTATACTAACAAACATTTTGACTGTGGTATGTAGGCTACTTATAGATCATATTAATAAAAATCAATGCTGTACTAACAACTCAAAACCAATATCATACTAAAGTAAATTAGCTAGTAGTGCAATCATTATGTCTGCAGACACCCGCTACGACTGTGGGCATGGTGAACACATCAAAGGCACCTGCCACCGAAACATATACAGTATTTGACCCATCTCTTTCTCCTCAACCCTCCCCAATCACTCCTGCACACCAACACACTCCCCAAAATTGCATTTTGCCTCTGTTCACCACAGCGCTGTCGGCGGATCCAAGATGATGGGCACATTGAAACAATGTGACGTGCCTCACACCTCGCACCAGCCAACCATCGAACACGTCGCATGTCCGCGGATATGACCTAAGCCGATTATCCAATCGGTGTCATGTCCGCGGAGCGAACAGGGAAGTGTGTCCACAGAGCGGACATAGATATCACAATTTTTTATGCCTTATGTTTCGGCCATTTAAAAAAAAAATACTGGACAGATTTACACCAAATTAACAAAAACACGCTTTCGGGACTAAGCCGCCACTCCTCCCGCAATCTTGGTGGAAATACGTCCAGCGCTTTGAGCTGTAGGTATGCGCAATGTTTTTTCCCATTATGTCTATGGGAAAAAATACATTTTGGGACCCCGCCTATAAGTTTGTTCCCCCTGAATCAAACCTCACTAAAATTTGCTAATTCAGTGTGGGTCATATACTTTTTTTGCAAAGTTTGGTGAGGATTTTTCCAGGGGGGAGCAAAATTATAAGCCGCCCAAAAAGTGCTCTTCTGATGGGATTAGCAACTTAACCATAACTACACATCCACTACTGTGATTGTGTAATAAAATGCACAGTGCACAGGTATGTTTTTGGACTCAGCTGATGCAATTCATCAGTGTTAGGTTGCCCTCTGCTGTCCACATTGTTTTCCATTTGCACCTCTGTGTGCACATCCACGTCAACAACCGCTTTCAAGTTTACAAACATTTTAACAAACAGAATAAGCACAGCCCTACACGGTCACCTTCACAACATTTGGATTAATTTCCACACAGGGCACAGCGGTTCCAGAGTGAATGACCATTCAATGACTGGCTCAACGTTTCAGTCTCCAAGAGCCAAACGCTGTAGGACAAATTCCTCTTCACGAGCTAAAACCGAAAGTAGATTCTGTAAGTATGCTACTACGCAATCCTATGACATCACAGGGACTCTGCAATGGAACAAGGTTGACAGTTATGCATCCACAAAGAAACATCATAGAGGCCTGTGTAATGGATGGATTAAACATAGATACTGTTCTCAAACCGCGCATGCCTCTCATTCCATCTGATACAAATATGCCTTTCAAATTTGAAAGTAGACAGTTTCCTATATGTTTATACTTTTCAATGACAGACATGACCCTATACATTACCGACCAATATTGCCCTTTAAGATATACTGGAACTGCATATGTTACACCAGGAAATAGATAGTTAGATATATTTGTCTTCCTGTTGTGAATTATTTTGTGGCCAAGTTTGGAATATGAGTAACATATTACTGGAATAAAAAGTATTTAACTGTGCCAGTACCTTTTGTCAACAATCTATACGTCTCATGTCAGAATTCTAATAATATTTAATAAACGTGAAAATGATGCCGTGTTTGACTATTATATTGTGCCAGTTAATAACAAGTATCATGCCTTATATCAAATATGCAGAGTAACAAATGTCATGCCACAGTAAGGAATGCCCAGACTGACTGAACTAAAATGCCACTCCAGCCACGCAAATATACATCATGCTTGCCTTATCACAGATGCTTACCTAAAAGAAAAAGATACACGGTCCCTACCAAAATGTCTTTTGTAGACAGGTAGTTACACTTATTGTTCTTGCATAACACAAATGCTCAGCAACAAATGCCAATTCAAACAAATACCTAGACTTGCAGTACCAAAATGCCAGTGTGGCCCTGTAATACCACATATCATGCCAGCCTTATTAAAGATGCCCAGCAAAAAATATCGTGGTTCAGTACACATGACTAGACTGAGTTCATACACATGCCAATCTAGTGACTTAATAGCACTTATAATGCTTGCTTTTTCAAAATATGGGCAATTAAAAATGTCATACCACAGTAAAGAATTGCTAGGCATGCTTCACTTTAATGTCAGTCTAGCCACATAGTTAAAATGTGTCATGCCTTCTTTATCAGAGAAGCTCAGTAAAAAAGGAAAGACATTCTGCCACAGTAATAAATAGCTACAATGGATGCACAAAAATTAATGTCCAGCCACATAATACAACTTGTCATGCTAGCTATATCAAAGATGCCCATAAAAATGGCATGCCACAGTAACGGAAGGTTAGACTGACCAACTATGTAATTCTAGCCACTTAGTGACACCTATAATGCCTGCTTTGTTAAAATATGGGCATTAAAAAATGGCATGCCACAGTTAAAAAAAAAGCTAGACTGGCTGAACCAAAATGCTGCTCTACCCAAGTAGTGACACTTGTCATGCCACTTTATAAGAGGTGCCCAAATAAAAAAAAACACCCTGCCACAGTAAGAACTAGCCATACTGTCTATCTACAGTATACTATTTATCATGCTTGCTTTGTCAAAGATGCACAGTAACAAATGATTCTTTCACAGCATATCTTTCACTGGGCATCTTTCATTTTGCACATTCCCACCAAAATCAATGTCCGGCTATAGCACAAACACCAGCACACCCATCCACGCAGCATTCACTCTCTTGTTCACTCAATCATTCACATAGCATTCACTCAAACACTCATATACTGTACACTCAATCATTCATATGTGCACATAGCACATACCCATGCATCACACACTCACACATTTTTCTATTTCATTCATTCCTTCACAAATGCACACATACATAATGCATAATACACAATGCATATATAACACATACATGATACATAACCTTAAGTTAAGCCCATGTCCTGATTCCACTCCTCTCCGTGTGCCATGTGCCATAAGAGACTTAATGCGGCCATGGCACACAAAAAGGAACCAGTAATCAAGAAGCACTTCCTGGTTCCTGCACATTGATGCATAAGCACAAGCACAGCCACTCACCATATGTCTCCCCCTTTCGTGGTTCCCCCACACCCCAAAATTGCTTTTTCCCTCGCTTGACCCCCTATCATAGCCTCCTATCACTCTTCAGTTCAAGTGATACAGTTTTGTTGCTGTGGTAATCTCAAGTAATCCCCATTATATGATGAACATGTTCTACCCGTAACTGTCTTCCCAGCCCAAACCCAAGCCCAACTTCACAAACTCACTTGGTGTCATCTTCCTCACTTCCCACCACTAGCCTCATGCAATTGAATAATTTTTCCTCCTCCAAATAGAATTTTGAACACTTTTCATGTTCTTCTTCCCCAAGTATTATCACAGTAATCTCTCACACCGAGCAAGAAAAAGAAAACGGGTCTCATTACGACCATGGAGGTAGCCATGCCGCTATTTGCGGCATGGCAACACCCATACCGGGTACCGGGTCCGGGTTCCCTGAATGGGGAAATACTGGGCCATTCCGACCTTGGAGGGCCCGGTATTTCCCCATTCAGGGAACCCGGACCCAGTACATCCCCATTCCCATTTGAGTCCCCATAGGGCTCAATGGGAATGGGGAGGATGCCAACAATGGGCCCGTTAATGACGGGCCGTTGTTTGCACCCTGGTCTACTCACGGGTCCTGCTAAGGAGACCTCGTAATGAGGCGGTTGGGGGTTAACAGGGCTAGCAGCTCTACCGGTTCCATTAACCCCCAACCGCCAGGGTCGTAATGAGGCCCAATGGTATTTTTTCAGTTTTAAAAAGACTATCTGCTGAAAAGCAACATTGGAGAAAGATACAGGTTTTTGAGTGCCGGGTACACAGTCTTCTCCTGCGAATATTTTAAAAACTACTGGACAGATTTACCCCAAAAAAGTCAAAACAGGTCAACACTTTATGCCCAAGATGTTTCTTATTTGGCCAAATATGCCCAATGGGTTTTGAGCTATGGCTGTTCAAAAAGTTCACTTTTTCTCTAAGGGAAAATGAAGAGGAGTATGCTGAAAACTGCTTTTATTTGTTTTCTTAATAACGCTTTCTATTTTGAACAAATGATCTCCAATGATTTGCTGTGACAAACTGTTCTTTTGGAAAGTGTCATCCAAATCCATCCAGCGAGTCAAAAGTTATATGCAATAGAATTTTGGTAAAAGTCTGTGTAAACAGACTTCACCTTAACTATAGGGGAGCAATTTTGTAGGGCAGGATTGCCGCACTATAGTTAAGTTGAGTTTCAAGTTCCATGGGAAACCCAAACATGGAATTGCTAATAAGTTTTGACTTGCATTGTGGATTTGGCAGATATTTCGCAAACATAAAGTTTGTCACGGGCCCTCAAACCGTACATTTTGGGAAAGATGTGTTATGAAATGAAAAAGCTATTAAGAAAGCAAATAAAATGTTGTGTTTGACCTACTCCTATTAATTTCCCCTGAAAAATGATACATTTCTGCACAGTGCACAGCAAAAAACGCTGTACGGAATTGGATCAGATATGAAAGAACTTGGGCACAAAGTAGTGACTTGATTTCCAGTAGGGGTCTTGGATTATTCCGTTTAGTAGTTGTTAAAATATTTAACCTAGACAGTGTGCCCTCTTTTTCCAAAATTGTATCTATATATGTGTCCCACTGAGGCTTTTCAGAAATGGAAGTGTCGCCTTTTTTGCGAGAGATAACCACTGTTACAGTGGATACAACCGAGGATAGCCAAAAATGAAAAGTAAAAAATAATATACAATTTGGCGGAGGAAAACGGATTAAATGGCTTTAAACTGAAGTGGTGCAGAATGGAAAAAGGACACAATGTAAAATTGAATAGTTCGGGGGGTGGCTGGTGACCAAATTCAGAGCTCCAACGTTTTTGCATAACCACAGTTATCCCATAGGATAACTTTGATTATAAGAAAAAACGTGATCAGGAATGAAAGTGCATCACATGGATGATGAGCATGGGAGCGGGCTAGAGAGGGAAAAAAACTCGAGGGGATTGGCGGGAGCATGATGAGTACCTGGGGGTCAAGGAATAGTTTTGAATTCTGCGCTCTTTTTACAAATAACCATTGTTATTTGTCTGCGTTTACGGATAACCACAGTTATCTTTACTACATTGCTATTATCAGTGATATACTAACCACGGTTATGGGAAAATGTTATTTGTTTTAAAAGAGAGAGTTAATAAAATGAGATGAATTCAAATGGCTACTTGCTACTGGGTAACATTAAGGAACCGAATGGTGCAATATGGAAAGTGCCCATGGCTGAAGGCCAGGGCTAGTGAGCGTAGTGAAACTTGATGATGCTATTTGTGATGTCATCATTGATTTCTGTTAGTCTTTGCAGTGTATTGTGGTGTTGCTAGTTTTGGTTGCATAGTTTACCATAGCTGGCACATTTCTTTGTTTTTTTTATTTCTGCCTGCAAACATAACAGCCCTTTGACTAAAGTTTTTTAATGGAATTACCTAGGTTTTTATTAGGTTTTATTAGTACAACGTAACCATAATGCAACCTAATTTCCATCAACTGCATAATATTTCTTCACAAAGTTTTCACTGACAAATCATTCTCCCCTGCCACATAATAACTATGATGTCTGTGAACAGTATAGTTAGTCCGCAGAATTACCTGGAGACAGGTGTCATCAACATTACTGAAAATCACACGGGACACAATATTATTTGTTTGTTTTAGTAGAAAAATGATACTTACAGCAACAATGCAAACAATCAACAACCATATTTGACATCTATATAAACTTATAACTTGGGAACACTGAATACTGTTTTTAAAAAGATTAGACAATATTTTAGATTGTACCAAATAATGAAGAAAATTGCACACCCTGGGTAAACGAATCACTTCAAAAGGCACTGAAGCAAAACATTCTTTACAGTGAGAAAGATAATTTCAAGACTTTAGTAAGTAAACAGTAGCTTTACATTTTATGTATAATCTTGTATTATGTAATTGTAATAAGTGTGTGAAAATATTGTATAACTAAATATAAACCCTATATTTAATAATAGAAATGAAGCACTCTGAAGTGGGTTGAGCTATATTTTCCAAAAGAAAATACAACTGAGGAACAACATATTAAAGGTAAATAATTTCATATATTTTACAAAACAATACAATTCTGTTATGTATACATAATAAAATAAGCTCTCGCAATTGCCTATCTCTTATATTTCGCAATGTACAACATGAAGAATAACAACAAAGTAATCATGAGGACAAAAAGAGAAAAACACCAAAGAAAATTAGATAACATTGAAAATCAGAGACAAAGAATGTGTTCAGATGAGTCAAGTCACAAATCAAATGACAGAACTACATACATATGTTAAAAATCATGTTGTACAGAATATTTTCATTGTCCTACCTGTACCTTTGACCCTTTTCACGATGAATAAACTGGATAATTCCCAGATGATATTAGTAATCAACATTTTTTAATGAGATTTATACAAGCATATACCACCCCAATATTAATCTATTTTGTTTCCCACTGTGATTTCACCTCCCTACCATGATGTAAATAAATACAAATATCATGTAAATAAGTGTTCCTTTTTTTTTTAAACACCAATTTGAGTTTGACAACTATTGCGTCAACATTTACGATCAACGGACATGTCCGCAACTGTTTGATGCACTTTTAGTTAGTTTGCAAATGTCAATCTTGGCAATGGTCTCTGCAAGACCTACACTCAAGATAAACATTTTCCCTTACACTAATTCTCCTAGCATTCTTATTTGTTCTCTCAACTTTTTACAACTTTGAACTGCCTTTTATGGATTCCAAAGCTGCGTAAAGAGGAAAGACCACAAACCTTTCCTCCAAGGAAACCCACCCATTTATTTTAGTCATTCACAATCTGGCAGACCAGAAGAGAGGAGTCAGTCATGGCCATCACTCCCCCATTGTTGCCATCACCACCATCACCTGGAGGACCTGGGCAAGGGAAGAGGGGCACTGCAGTTGATGAGCTACAGGAGGAAGAGGAGGATGAGGACACAGTGGAGGAGGTACTTACTATGTCAGGTGGTTGGAGAGAGTCTTTTGTGTGGTGGTGTTTCACCCCCATTGGGGGAGTGCTGAAGCTTCAGGTTGCCCGAGTCCACTCCACTGACCGTGGAGCCACACTCTGTTCTGGTCAGAAGGGGCAATATACTTTCGGTACACACGAGTGTATATGAATACTTTCCTATACACCAATGTAAGCAGCTTCAACATCCTGCAATGGTAAAGCTGCTCACTTTGGTGTATAAGACTGTGTTCTCAGTAGCATTTTTGTAAAATAACGAATATATTGCTATTTTACAAAAATGCTGCTGAGATCGGATTGCGCCCGTAATCCCTCCAAATAGGCGCAATCCACATAAATCACTGCCGTGCTCTCCGAGGACGCCCAGGCCCACTTGAGAATAGCACTGGACCCTGGGCATCCTCTTTTGGCGCAGTGAATCGTGCTGTTTAGCACCTTCACTGCGCCAAGATGAGAATATGGGCCTGAAGGTTGCGCATTTTTTCCGAAGTCGGAAGGAATGCGCCACTTTCGGAATACATGCTGCGGTCTGTAGGATGGGTTGGAAACCAAGCTAGCAACTGCCACATTCGTAAACTAGCTTTTTGGAAGCCTATTCTTGTGGCACTCCTCCAGTTTAATATGTGCGCTAAACTAGCACACATTTACAGTACCCCTTTGGTGCCGTTAAACTGGAGGAGTGCCACAAGAAGCCTTGTTTGGTGTAAATGGAAGTGTCCATGCACCCGTGTTGATATGGACACTTTCATGTACACCAAAGCAAGCAGCTTCAACATTGCTGCAACGTTGAAGCCGCATGCTTTGGTGTACATGAGAGTGTTCATATACAACACACGGGTGTATATGAACACTTTCATTTACACCAAACCGAGCAGCTTCAATGTTGCATCCTGCAACGTTAAAGCTGCTCACTTTGGTTTAAATGAAAGCGTTCATATACACAGCACAAGTGTATATGAACACTTTCATATACACCAAAGCGAGTAGCTTCAACGTTGCAGGATGCAACGTTGAAGCTGCTCGCTTTAAATGAAAGTGTTCATATTCACCACATGGGTTTATATGAACACTTTCATTTACACCAAAGCCAGCAGTTTCAACGTTGCAGTATGCAACGTTGAAACTGCTCGCTTTAAATGAAAGTGGTCATATCCACCACACGGGTGTATATGAACACTTTCCTATACACCAAAGTAAGCAGCTTCAACATCCTGCAACGTTAAAGCTGCTCACTTTGGTGTAAAAGAAAGTGTTCATATACACAGCACGAGTGTATATGAACACTTTCCTATACACCAAAGCAATTAGCTTCAACGTTGCAGGATGCAACGTTGAAGCTGCTCGCTTTAAATGAAAGTGGTCATATCCACCACATGGGTGAATATGAACACTTTCCTTTACACCAAAGTAAGCAGCTTCAACATCCTGCAATGTTGAAGCTGCTCACTTTGGTGTATACGAACTGTGTTCTTGGCAGCATTTTTGCAAAATAACAAATATATTATTATTTTCCAAAAATGCTGCCGAGATTGGATTGCGCCCGTAAACCATTCAAACAGGCGCAATCCACATAAATCACTGTTGTGCTCTCTGAGGACGGACAGGCCCACTTGCGAATAGCAGTGGAGCCTGGGCGTCCTCTTTTGGTGCAGTGAATCGTGCTGTTTAGCACCTTCACTGCACCAAGATGAGAATATGGGCCTCTAGGTTGCCTATTCACCCGAAGTCGGAAGGAATGCGCCACTTTCGGAATACATGTGGCGGTTGCTAGGATGGGTTGGAAACCAACCTAGCAAGTGCCGCATTCATAAACTAGCTTTTTGGAAGCTTATTCTTGTGGCACTCCTCCAGTTTAATATGTGCGCTAAACTAGCGCACATTTATGGTACCCTTTTGTTGCCGTTAAACTGGAGGAGTGTCACAAGAAGCCTTGTTTGGTGTAAATGGAAGTGTCCATACACCCGTGTTGATATGGACACTTTCATGTACGCCAAAGTAAGCAGCTTCAACATTGCTGCAACATTGAAGCTGCTTTCTTTGGTGTACAAGAGAGTGTTCATATACAACACACAGGTGTATATGAACACTTTCATTTACACCAAACCGAGCAGCTTCAACGTTTCATCCTGCAACGTTAAAGCCGCTGGCTTTTGTGTAAATGAAAGTGTTCATATACAATGCACAAGTGTATATGAACACTTTCATTCACACCAAAGTGAGTAGCTTCAACGTTGCAGGGTGCAATGCTGAAGCTGCTTACTTTAAATTAAAGTGTTCATATACACCGCACGGGTGTATAGGAACACTTTTATTTAAACCAAAAATAGTGCACACTTACGGTACCCTTTTGTTTCCGTTAAACTGGAGGAGTGCCACAAGAAGCCTTGTTTGGTGTAAATGGAAGTGTCCATACATCTGTGTTGTGTATGGACACTTTCATGTACACCAAAGCAATCAGCTTCAACGTTGTTGCAACTTTGAAGCTGCTTGCTTTGGTGTACATGAAAGTTTTCATATACAACACATGGGTCTATATGAACACATTCATTTACACCAAACCGAGCAGTTACAACCTTGCATCCTGCAACGTTGATGCTGCTTGCTTTGGTGTACATGAGAGTGTTCATATACAACACACAGGTGTATGTGAACACTTTCATTTGCAACGTTGGATGCAACGTTGAAGCTGCTTGCTTTAAATAAAAGTGGTCATATCCACCACATTGGTGTATATGAACACTTTCCTATACACCAAAGTAAGCAGCTTCAACATCCTACAATGTTGAAGCTGCTCACTTTGGTGTATACGAACTGTGTTCTGGGTAGCATTTTTGTAAAATAACGAACATATTGTTATTTTGCAAAAATGCTACAGAGATTGGATTGTGCCCGTAAACCATTCAAACAGGAGCAATGCACATAAATCACTTTTGTGCTCTCCGAGGACGCACAGGCCCTCTTGAGAATAGCAGTGGAGCTTGGGCGTCCTCTTTTGGCGCAGTGAATCGTGCTGTTTAGCACCTTCACTGCGCCAAGATGAGAATATAGGCCTGAGTAAGAGTGAAATAAATGTTGATTTGAAAAGAATACCCTAGGTCAATTTATAGTGAAAGTACATTGTTACAATTAGAGAGATATACATGCTATATTAATGTACTTACTTTGTAGGATGTGAAGAGTGTTCTTTTTTGGTAGCTGCATTTGGCAATCTTCTTCTTTGCTGTATCTTTAAAAGAAAGTTAGTGGGTATGTGGTAATGGTGAAGTACTCTTATTAAGAGATTTTTTTATGAAGGTAGGAGGAGTTGTTGGCAAAAAGAGTTAAAACAGTAGCGTCATGGGTGGTGTGCTAAAGTATGTTAACTATGTTGTTAGAACAAAAAAAGGTGCATGTCAAGGTTATTTTTTTGCTGCTGATTGTAATAAAAAAGTGCTGTGTGTGTGGTGCAATCAATGTGTAGTGTGTTGCAGTGTTTTTTAAAGAATAGGGACATGAGTGCCTAGTGGTAATGCAATGGCAGATTGTTGTTGCAGCAGTGTTTGATGTCTTATAGTAGAGGTTGGGAAAGAAGAGTTCTTTATATGTAAGGTGAATTTTATATATAGATATGTTGGTTCGAGATACATATGTGTGAGCAGGGGTTTAATATAATGGCAGTACATGCATGCTTTCCAACATGATGGATTTCAATATGTAGGTGCTAATGAAGTATTGTTTTTTTTCTTTGCATTCTGGATGTTATAGTTGCATGTTGTTCCATTAGAAATCTTGAAATACAAGTCCCAGAATGTAGAGAAGAAAGAGGACTAGATAAGCACCTACAGATTGGAACCGGTTATATTAATTATGCATTTACCACCAAGATCTTAATCTTACAAACACAAAGTGGCACTTAATAATGTTGTACAAATAGTTTTGCATCTGCTTTTTCCTTTCTTTTACAAACAAGTTGCAGACAGTGCTGTAATAAATGCATATATGCATTTTGTAACTTTCATGAAAATGCTCCTAAAAAGATACATTTTTAAACACACATCATTTATAAATTTCACACTTTCACATTTTCCAGTCCAGTCCTGTTTTTTCTTTTTTTTTTGTTGCATCAGTTAGATAATTCAAAGACAACAACAACGACTTGATAAGCACCTATGGATTGGAATGGGTCATGTTGGCAAGTAAGCATGTGCTGCCAGCATATTAAACTTCCACACACCAAGTGCCACTTCAAAATGTTCTAAATATCTTTCCCATTTACTTTTCTTTTACAGCAATGTTACATACAGTGCTGCTATAAATGCACATATGCATTTTTTTTACTTTCATAAACATTCTCCAAAAAAGAAATAGTTTTAAATGCACAGCATTGTAAGTAATTGCACTTTGATGTTTTCTGAATGCTTTGCTAGAGCGATTAAAAAAGAGAATGTGATTATTGAGAGGCTTATTAGAGGATACGTGGCAAGAACCCTGTGTATATACATTTCTATAAGAGTTGGAAAAATACTTAAAAACAATATGAGCATAAATGTACTATGTCTTGTTGGCTGCAGATGTTGTTGAATTTGCCAATAGAAATCTTGGAAAACAGTCGTTTTTTAAACAGGTGGCTTTGAGTAACAGGAGACATGAACTCTGAAAGTTCAAGAGTACATATGAAGTGTTGAACTGAAATGACAAGATGACATTTAGAGGTTTTGGATTTGATTGGTGGATGGATGTGTGACTGTTTGAAAGCAGACAAAGAGGGTGTGTTACAAAAATAAAAGTGAAATGGTTAGAAGGACTGCCATGTGCTATGGTGTCTGCGGACACCGCACATACTAATATGATCTTTTACGGATCTCTGGCTTGAAAAGGGGACTGATGAGACTGCAGACAGTCCTGGATGTCCGCAGACATCAGTGGATCAACCAATCAGGTTTCCTGGGTGTGGTGTGAGGTGTGTAGGAAGACTGGGTAGCAAGATGTATCTTTGTTGTGTGCAGTGAAGATGATTATGACTTTGAGAAAGCAGAGTGTCTGAAAAAAAAATTTCTTTTAAGAGCCAACATTTTTGTATGAAACACAATTAAAATGATTTTAATTCCTGCACCCCACACGTGGAATTTTCCAGATGTTCGCAGATTACTGCACTGTCCACCGACTATGCAGGCTGCAAAGGGCACTGTGATTTTTTCTTTTTTTTAAGTTCCATTTTTTAAACTGTGAAAGGTGGCTCCTAAAGAAACCATTTTTTGTATTCTGTGATGTTGTATCTTTTGTTGGCTCTTTTAAAGTTTTTTACAGGAAAGGAAATGGGGGAGGGAAAGAAGGTAAGGGTGGGAAGGGGTACCAACCATAGAGCGGGTGGGGCAGGCGGGCAGGGGAAGATGTTGGGTGGGCATTACATTTAAGGTAAGGGGCAGTTTTTCTCGTGCTCCTTGACCGCTGCCTCAAAAGCACTTTAAAATTGTTCCCACCTTCGGATTGGTTCCTCGCATTATAAACATAGTACCCAAAAGGTAAGGGTCAACAGCATTCTGTATGCCGCAATACTCTGCCCCACAGGAGTAGCCTTTGTGGAGACAGGAGCGGTTGAGGAAAAGACAGTAGAGCCCATCAACTGTCTTCTCCATGAGAAAGGTTCAGGCTTTCTCAGAGCACCTGGGTGGTTGTATCTGTTGCAGCTGTGCATGGAGGTGGTCTCGTAGGAGTACAACATAGGTTTTCCATGGCTGAGTACAACATTGCACTCAGTGGCCCTCATTACAAGTCAGGCGTTAAGGGTTTAACGGCGCCGTCGGCGCTGTTAACCCTTAACGCCTGATTCACACTTTAACGCCTGCTTTTTGCAGGCGTTAAAGTCCAAGGCGCTAAGCGACCTTGGTGCTAATTACAGCACCGTAATTTACGGTGCCGTAATTAGCGCCTTTCCCATCCCCATTATGCCCTATGGGGCAAAAATGTGAATGGGGAAGGGCAAATAGTGAATGGGGAATTACCGCCCCACTCAATTTGGAATGGGGCGGTAATTCCGCCATCCACCATGGCGGAATCTGGCATGGACCATGGTGCTAACAGCACCATGGTCCACCGCCTGACTTGCAATGAGGGCCAGTGCATTTGACCTTCTCTGCCAAAGCCGTCTGTACATCCCCAACGGTGGTGAAAAACTACCACACCCATTTCTCACTCCAGCCGCTGAAGGTAGGTACTTCCTCTACCTCATCTTGCTCTTCCTCTTCATCCTCATCTGTATCTCCAGGCCTCTTCCTCTCGTCAGGCCCTCCAGGTTGATATTGTGGTAGTGGTGGTGGTGCCTGGGGAGGAGAGATGTCCATGAGTGATGCCATTTTCCAGGTCAGTCCAAGCAGTAAGGGGAAGAGGTACAAGAAGAACAGTGATAATCAACATTTCTAATAACATGATTTTTAACATAATTTAAAAGGTCCTTAATGTCATTACTAAGTTGATCCAATTTTGCAGATAACATCATGATTTCATTATGTACAGTTGGGGATAGAGATTGCGTTTGTGATTCTTGGGATTCCCCATAATTAAATTGGGTGTTATTTCTTCATGTTAAATATAAGAAAAGAAGATATTATTATTTCAATGAACTCTGTTTATATTGAAAGATGTATTGTTTGCCATTAGGGATGTTATCATGACTCATTTCTTCATTCAGGAAGTTTTCTTCCAACCACTCATGTGTTTTTGCCATTTCTGTTAAAATAAATACAAATGTTTTTGTTTATAACAAATGCTTATATAAAATGAATGGTAACATTAGAGAAATAAATTCAGTGTTCTTACTATTTGGTAAGAGGCTGTTTTGGAATGAGCGCATGTATGGCGAGTTGTACTGAAGTGATAATATGGGGTGTACAGTTATGGTTTGTGCTTGGTGCATTACATTACATTGGGCCTCATTACGACCCAGGCGGTAAGTTACCGCCTGGGTCGTACCTTTACCACCATGGCGTAAACTACGTTTACGCCATGGTGGTTGGCGGACTTACCACCCCATTCCGAGGTTGGCGGGGCGGTAAGTCCCCAATCCCCATTTACCCTTCCCCATTCCCATTTTTGCCCCATACGGTGGCGTTATTAACATCAAGGTCCCTTAGCGTCATGGATTTTAACACCTGCTAAAAGCAGGTGTTAAAACCTCCATGGCGCTAAGGGACCTCGGAATCAGGCGGTAAGGGTCGGCGCTGTTTACGCCGGCGCAAACCCCTTACCGCCTGAGTCGTAATGAGGCCCATTGTGTGCTACATGAAAAAATAATGTTTACATCTTCAAGTGTACAAAAATATATATTTGGGGTTAGTAAATATAGGTAATGTTGTTTTATGTATATGTGTTTCTAGTTTAAGGGTACAACAAGTTCTGTTGTCCCCTGTGCTTCTGGGGTTTGGGAATGCTACCTGATGTCCGCTGACTTTCGTACTGTCCGTGGACTTTATAGCTGCTACATTGAGGTGAGTATAATATATGGAACTTGTAGTAAATTAAGGGTGCACTGGTAGATTCAGTGAAACAACTTTGTTAAAGGGGCTTTATGGTTAAGTTGCACTAATAAAAACCTATGAAATTCAGTGAAAAAACATTTTTAATGGGACGTTATGGTCACAAGTAAAACTGAAAACCCCCAGAAATGTGCCAGTTATGGTAAGCTAAGCAATCATAACTTGTGCCACCAATGTGCACTGCTAAGACTGAGGGCCTCATTACACGGTAGGCAGTGGACCAAGGTGCTCTTAGCACCTTGATCCATGCCGGTAAAATACCGGCACCGCCTTGGAGGAAAGGGGAATTACCGCCCTATTCCAAGGTTGGCAGGGCGGTAATTCCCCCTTCCCCCATTGCCCTTCCCCATTCCCATTTTTGCCCCATAGGGCATAATGGGAATGGGGAAGGTGCTAATTACGGTACCGCAAATTAGCACCCTGGTCCCTTTGCGGGTTGGTTTTTAACCGCTAACCCTTACCGCCTTCCGTGTAATGAGGCCCTAACACTCAGGAAATCAAATATGACTTCACGAGTGATGTCACTGATGACATTACATATCCGGGCCACTTATTTTTTTTCACTGAACTATCTAGACTTGTTGTTTTTCTTCACTGACATTAAACATTTCAAAAATTGAAAAGGTGCTGTATATCCAGACATTAACCTTCTCATATGTACTTAAAGTACGTTCCTCACAGTTTGATCTCAGCTCATTATGCACATACATGGGCCAATAAGCAGGCTTCAAAAACACAATTCATTTGTGTGCATGATGATCAACTCTAATGTTACTGTCTTTTGCTGGTGACGTTGTTTCTTTCCTCCTTACTGAGGTTTTCCTGTTTGTCCCTCAGATTTATATGCATTGTGACTCTGCATGTGTATTATTTGTACTAACACAAGTGCGTAGTGAGTTATTATCCCTGTCCAAATTGATCACTAGAGCATCATATAGATTTAATGTTATTCCATCCCCTCCATGTTACACCATCTGATTCTTTGTAATCAGTATGCTATATCACAATTGTTCAAAGGGATAAGCTTCCCTCAAAATGAAATGCCTTATCACTTCTGATGTAAAATCTAGACATACTATATCCACTCTTGTATGATGAAAAAACTCTACCCATGTTAAATCTGTAGATCTAATCAGATCCAACTTAGGAATTAATTTACAAGGGCAAAATGTATCTTCTGTTTGGAGGAAAGTTGCCATTAACTTTACATTTTCATTACACACACACAAAATGTAACTGATCTCGCAGGGGGTCACCATTCCTATTTATATTTTCAATTGGATTTTTGTATATAATTGTTCTAACTTCTTGGTGATCTAAATTGTTACTTCCTCCCTCCTCGATTGATCTTGTTCTCTTGTATTTGAGCTCTTACATATTGTTTCTCAACTCCAAGACTGATCTTTTCCTTGTCTTTGTTT
The DNA here is from genome assembly GCF_040938575.1 of Ambystoma mexicanum. NCBI lineage: Eukaryota > Metazoa > Chordata > Amphibia > Caudata > Ambystomatidae > Ambystoma > Ambystoma mexicanum. The sequence continues at coordinate 515,507,844 of NC_090926.1, read as the reverse complement.
TGTTTCGTTATTGTCTGTCCTACAACCTTATTTATTTATTTATTTATTCATTTATTTGAATTGTTCTAATGCGCCACTCACCAGGATGTCTGAAGGGGCACATAAAAGACAGACAAAGAAAGAGCAATGCAAAGTCACATAAAAGACAGACCAAGAAAGAGCAATGGATAGTCTTGTATTAAGTCATCTTAAAGAGGCAAGTCTTGATTTTTTTCTTGGAATCTTTGAGGGAAGTCAAAAGAGGTAACCCCAAAACCTTTTAGTTTGTATTTAAGTTGCTGGAGGCTAGCCTTGTCACCATAGTGGAGTGATCGACCGGGCTAGTATACCGTTGTGCATTTGCAAAGGTATGCAGGGGCTTTAAATTCAGGCATTTATGGCTGAATATCAGGACCTTTAGGGTAACCCGATGTTTCACCAGAAGCCAGTCAAACTCCCACCTTTCTTGAGTGATATGCTCACATCTGGCTAGGTGTGTAATAGCCCGGACAGCCCCATTTCGGGTCACCTGAAGTGCTATTAGGTTTGCATGTGAGGTGCACAGGAGAAGACTGTTACATTAGTCCAGGCGTGAGTTTACAAGTGCTGAAGCAAGGAAGGCCATGTTGTTGGGTAACAGGAAAGGCTGAATGTGACTGAAACGTTTTTTAATGTATCCACAGGATGCTCATAAGAAGGCTACGTGGGGCTTCATGTGGACAGTTCAGCGAGCAATGTGATCCCTAGGGTCCTGTTGCTCTTAGCAACTGGAATGATGGATCCATCTATGTCAACATTTTCAAATTCAACAGATAGTTTTCTTAGCCGCTGCCCTGTAGCAATAATCAAGAGCTCTGTCTTGTCTTTCTTCAAGACTAATGCGTTGGTTGCCATCCAGAACTGGATGGCCCCATACACCTTATTGACAGTTGTCATGTCTTGTGCGTAATCTCCTGAAAGCTTCAAGACCACCTGGGTGTCATCAGCGTAGTATGCATATTGTACACCCATGTCCTCAAGAAGTCTTATGAAGGAAAGAATGTAAATATTAAAAAGAGTTTGCTAGAAACACGACCCCTGTGGTATGCCACAGGTGATGGTCTCAGGAATGGATGTGACATTGCCTATGGCCACTCTGGCATTGCAGGGTTCCAGAAAGGAGGAAATCCACTGAGTAGCCACCTTCGAGCAGCCTGCCAACTCCCGCAGCCGTTTGAGCAAAAGGGAATGCTTGAGTTTTTGTGCAGCTTGTTTATATGAAGGCTAGCTTAAGTGGCTAGGGTTTTTTCACCACATTCCTTCAGCTGCTCTTTTGGAGTGTTTCCACTCCAGTATGTCATTGTTAAACCAGGTGTTCTTGGAGGAAGCTGGTTTAACCACTTTATCCGGAAGGGGGCAAGAAGATTGATTGTGGTGTTCAAAGTATCCACCAGTAAGGATGCCAATTTGGAGGCATTGTCGAAACTCTCAAGCCTAAAGTGTTTAGTCTTAAGAATAGGAAAGATATTCTAAGCTATGATCTTTTTTTAAATTTTTAAATTTGTTAAAATCATGGTGTGAATAGGCCTGGTGGGATGGGCAGGGGGATGGATGAGAGATGTTATCAGAAGATGGTCCAACCAAGGACATGGTCGCGAACAGAGGTCCGACAACGGTAGGCAGTGCGTGAGAATCCAATTGTTAGGGAGAATTCTCAAGAATGTGCTAATTTCCCTTTCCTTTTGAGACACCGAGCAACTTTTTTGGATTTCTAGGATTTTTATTTTTTTTTTTACCTGGGAAGACTGTGAGCCTCTTTTCCCACTCTTCCATGTATTTTATGTGTGTTTTACTTTTATGTTCTTTGGTTATGGAGTTTTAAAACAACTCCATAGGCATCATCTTTTTCTGTGTGACACACAGCACCTTCAGTGCAGTGGTACAGGGATGTCTTTCAGACATCCCAAGCTTTAAATAGCTTCTGTGGGACTGACTTCTGTCTCCCAGTGCATGTAAAGTTAAATTGACTTTACTAGTCTCTTTAAATGTACTGACCCAGCACACATTATCTTCCTATAGAGTGCTGGAGGGGTTGCATAGCATCCCCTGAGTCAAAACACTCATGTAAGAGTAAAATGTTACCATTTCCTACTTTACATGGCTGGTGGCAGTGGTTTAGATCAAACTACCATGATTTTTCGCAAACGCAAACAACGGTAGATAAAAATCGGGTCAGCCATGTTTTTCAATATGGCGCCCAAGACCTATCAGTACAAACAGATTCCAGTCATCTTTTTTCGCCATTTCTCTTAGGAAAGGTCCTTCTTGTGTTTGTCTCTGCACAACAAACCAGGTTTGGTTGCGTTGTTCGTCGGCCTTTGACAGGCTTCAGTGCTGAAGCCCTCCTCTGGTGCCTGAGTGTCTGAGGTGGACAGGATGTGAGGGAGGTGCCTGAAACTCTCTGTGCTTAGTCTCCTAAGAGACCTCAATGCACTCTGGCATGATTGGCCGGCTGGCTGTCCAGGAAGGACAGCCACCCTGCTGTGTGAGTGACAGCCAGGCTGAAATGAATGGGGGAAATATGTTTAAAAGCAGGTCTCTGGGACTTGGAAAGCAGAGTCGACCATTGGAACGAAAGAACTGAAGACGAGCTGAAGGAAGAGGACTGCTGCAACTCTTGGACGACCGGTGAAGCCCTGCTGCAGGTCTGACTTGCCTGAAACTCCATCGACAGAGAAGCCCTTCAAGGTTAACTTCGTCCCTTGAGTTTGATGTGAACAACCAACTCGTAAACTGCCTTGACACTGTACCCTCCTGGTCGAATTTTCTCCAGAGTGCTGTGGAAAACTAGATAGCCAGAGGGAAGAATACCAGTTTCTGGACTTTAAGGCACTCACACCTTAAACCAACGTTTTGCTAAGCTTGTGGCATCATCCCTGGGCAATGCAGGAACCGCCCGACGACCTCCTACTTGTCCCCACGACTGAAGCTCAGGAACAGCGAAATCTGCTCGAACTGCCAGGAACAACTACTTCAGCTACAGCTTTCTTCAATACAAAGGTACTATGCAAACGCGGTCCAGAAATCTTTCCGGCCATCGCAAACGTTTGTGGAACTTTCTCAACTTCGAAGGCTTGTCCTTCCCTAAACATTTGTCAAACTTTTCGCCTAGCCAAAGTTTGACAAAAGTTGGACTCCATGGGATTGGGGATTAACAGAATTCCGCCTCTGGAATAACCAGGTCACTGGGGTTGTAATGCCCCGATGATTCCAGCTATCACAGAGGTCGAATGGTAATACGAGTCTGGAGGTAACCTGCCAGAATTTCCAGCACGGTTACCGCCAGACTCGTAATGAGGCAGCATCTGAACTGCCATATTGCTCCCACTCAGGGGAGATTAACTTGTTCAGTAACTTAGTGGTTGTGTATTTGTAGTATATTAGTGTCTGACATTGAGCTGCTCTTGCTATTGTAATGTTTTCAAACTGACTGTGTTAATAAATGTATATTCTTTTACCAAGAAACCTTGAGTTAGTGTATATTTGAATCACTGTATTTGTTGGTCCTATGTGTAACTTGTTCTACTGCTCACTCAACTCTTGAGATAAATCTGGCTGCTCAGCCACTGCTACCACATAACTGTGTAGTACAGGCGTGTACCAAAGGTGAAATTGTACGGACACTTGTAGTCTTAATTGCTTGTAGTGTTCCCAAAGGGTACTGCATGTGATTCTGCCTAACACCAATCAATAATGTGGCCTGCAGTGTGTGTGGGTTCATTCACAAACTGTGAGTACCCTATGACTCCTAGGGCTGATGATAAAGAGGTAGCCACTTTGTCCAGCAGGTTGTTGGTCCAAAGATTGAAGTTGCCACAAATGATGGCAGGTGTATTAGCTTGTGTGCCTGTGTTAAGAAGCCCAATTAATTGTTCCTCAAAAGAGGGCATAGTTCTCAGTAGCCGATATAAGGCCAGGATGGTTACGGACACTAAATGATTTATTTTGACTCTAAGTGTCAGACACACGCAATTGTCCAGTGCCTCAAATGGAAGTAAATGACAGTCCAGATGTTTGTTAAAGAAAATCGCAACCCCCTACCTCAGTTTTTTGCCCTGCCTATCATATCGGTGAATCATACCGAAGTGAATATGCTAGTGTGGCTTCAGAGGGTATAGAGCCATGTTTCAGTCACTCTGAGGAAATCAGGGACTTTTTGGGATAGGAGGTCCTCAATCTCAGTCCATTAAGACATGAGGGATCTAGTGTTGAGGAGGAAAAAGCTAAGTGGCCCATCTTGCGGATACTGATCAGGCTTGGCCACTGCAGACTACACCTGAGTGGTAGCAAGAGCCTGATGGTCATCTTCCAATGACATAATATATTGCATATGTATTTAGCTCCTCTGGCAGAAGCAGATTCCTTGGAATAAATAGTGCAAACAAAGGTGCAAAAGGAGCCATATCAGAAACCTGCTTGTCTGCTCATCTGTCTTTGTACTATTGTCGCCAAATGCATCTTCTCTCTTGGTATAAAGCACATTTGCACCCAATACTAATAGCATTATACAGTTGTCCCTTAATAATTTACTGTGTTCATTTTCCCTAGTTTTATTTCTCTCATAATATGAAGTTTCAGTCTTTGTCAAATAAACAATATCAGATTCGTCGGAATGGGTAGTGAAAATACTAAGATTATCTTCAGCTGCTTGACATTTTAAGTATTTAGTTATTTCTTCCTGTCATTTCTCAGGCATATGTCTAATCCTATTTGGTTTTGGTTTAGTTTTTTGTTAATTAGGTTCAAACTTCTCATCAACCATACGCCTGCTACCATGACACATTACTGCACCGTCATTTTCTTGTAACCCATCCACTAATAATTCATTTGTTCTATTCAAATTATGCAAAAATTTGTGTGAGCCTTTAGGCCCATTCTTATGCAAATGTTTTTGTTTTTTGTTGTTGTTTATTTCACCTTGCCCTATTTCTTACATTAGGAACATTTTTATAATGTAGAGCTGTTGCGATTTATTTTCTGTTGTTTAAGGGCCCGAGTATAATCTTTTCTTCTTGCTGTAGTGTCTTTTGGGGATGATTCCAATGCAGTCCAATGCAAACATATGCTCTCTCTTCTATCCCAATTATATGAGTGTGCATCACAGGATCCTATGAGAGAGACACTTGCTTTGCTAATTCTCGGGATACAGTTGGCGCTAGTCGGGACACATCCAATATAGAGTCTTTATGTGGGCAATTCTCCAATTCTTCTGGACCTAAGTGGTCCAAGGAACACATGCATTCTGTTACATTAGGCATTAGGCATTCCCATCAACTGGGATATAGTGATTAGGAAGTGAAACTTTTAACTTGTATCAGTGTTTGCTGCACAGTGGTTGGTAGATTTTTTATAGTCAAACCTATGTCTTGATCCAAACCCTTAATGGCCATTGTATTTACACCACATTACTCAGGATATCTTTTTGCTGGACATATGTCTCTGTTGTTTACCTCCTACTACCACCTGGGCAAAGGAGCATGTTGGGATTTGATTACACCACACTTTAATTGTCAATAGTGTTTCATCCAAATGAATAATTTCATTGACTTCCCCCCGTTGGTCCGTAGTGTCTCTTACTGCACCTAACACAGTGTCTTTATTTATGTTACCAATCAGCTCCTTAGCCATAGGCATCACTCTTCTACTAGGCATATGAGTACATAAGGTGTGTGCCATACAGTAGGTTACTCCACCACAGTATCTAAGTATCAGTGCTCATCACTGTCTTGTGCGGCAGAGGGGAGATCAGAATTGTGTGGGATCATTCTATTGTGTACACAGAGATAATCTACTCACCCAATGTCTTCGTAAATTTCCAACATGTATTTTCTGGTTGTCGAGCCAGCCGCCAGTACACCTCACGCCAAACACCAAACACACTGCCCGCATACTGCAGGCACTCCGCGCCAGGTCAGTGTTTTTAAATGTGCATGCCTACTCAGTGGTCAGCAGAGAAAACAGACTTCTCGAGTGGGCTGAATAAAAAAATTGAAGGAAAGACTCTGAGTCCAGCAGTCGATACATTATTTTGAAGCATAATTGTATAAACGTTGCAATTGTTCTCGTCCAACACCGCCAGTACCAAACACACTGACCGCACACGACTGAGAGGCATTTCAGAAAAAAAGCTGCCATTTTCTCCTAACATTCTATTGCAAATAACTTTGTTCGACTTGCTGAATGGATGTGACTGATTTTTTTTTTAAAAGTTTGGCAAGACCCTCCACCCCAAACTGCACATTTTTGTAAACAAAACATTATCAAATGTAAAAGCTATTACTAAAACAAAACACCATAGTTTCACAGTTTTCACCCCATTCATTTTCATAGAGAAAATGTTTAACAGAGAAAGGGGAGCCTTCTGCTCCTTAAAACCTTTAAGTCAACCTTGTGCTTTTTGCAGCAAAGAGGCTGAGCGAGCCTAATCACGTTTGAATTGCTGGATAAATTTGGATGACATTTTTGAAAGAAAGGGTTTGTGAAGAGCCCCAGTAAACTCTTTGTAACAATACGTTAGAAAATGAAAAAAAAAGTTATTGAGAAAACACACTTTACAGTCTATTCACATTCATTTTCCCATAGAGAAAAAGAGCAGTTTGTGAACAGCTGTAGTGCAAAATGGACCAAATAAGAAACAATTTGGGGACAAAGCATTGACTTGATTTCCTTGACTGATTTGGGGTAAATCCATTCTGTTGTTGTTAAAATATCAGATAGAGAACAGGGTGCCCATGCGCTTTAAAACCTTTATATCGGTATAGGTGCTTTGCAGTAGAGGGGCGGAGAGAGACTAATAGCTTTTAACTTGCTTAATGGATTTGAATGACATTTTCAAAAACAAGGGCTTGTCAAGCCCATCTGCCCTTTTACCCCAATGGGACATTTTGGGAAGAATTTGTCAAAAAATAAAAAAAGTAATTAAGAATAATCTGAATACTGTATAGTGGCACGGTAGTTTTTTTAAATATTCAATGGGCACAGTGAAATTGACCAGATTTTATGCAACAAAACCCTTGAAAGTCAATGGATGTGGGAAGTCATGTCCAACTTGACTCAGAGTGTTCCCATTGCAAAGCGCATGAGAACAAACATACTATAAGAGGATGGATTCACAATGACATACAAATTGCATTATGAGGACATGGCATTATGGGGGACATGAACAGGAGCTTGTCGAGTTAAGCTGTTCATGACTTCCCACATCCGTTGAATTTTCAGTGTTTTATTGTGTTCAATCTGGTCAACTTTAAGGCACTTTAACTAAAGTTTTTTCAGTGAATATACATATATAGACATGTTAATCATGACTGTTTTATCATATCACTGTATAGTACAATCTTTTAAGTTGGGCACTTAATGCATGTGGCTTTTTGCTACCTGTGTGCACCTGGTACTGAGGACTCATCTTTTAGGTAATCCCAAGATGACACTTCAGGTTTGTCTTCCCCATGGGATATTCCTGACCAATGCTCTTCTGGGTTATTTTCTTCCAGCGTTAGTCTGCAGGCCACTCTTACAGATTATCTTCTATGTGGGTTAGCGGCCATGCCACTTTTCGAGGTTTCACTTTGACTGATCCTTCCTCTGTTGTTGGATTTTTCTCTTTCAAACAGTCTTCACTTCAGCATTCTGTGGGCTTTAAATTGAGGTTCCAACCAACAATCCTGACAACACTTACAGTGTTCATGGAATAAGACAGGAATTACACTATTGTGCTGGAATGGTCAAATTCACTATAAACTCACAAGTAGATCCACAATAATTTCTTAATGTACTTACTACAAGTACTGGAAAACTAAAACATACCTATAAATGAAACCTTTCAGATGTCATACATGTGGAAACATACATGCACTCTCTCCAACCATGTGGCACAGGAAGAAGTCCCTAATGAATGCTTTGTGTATGTATCCATACCTAATTGTGAATCCATTCCATTTCAGCAACTTGTACAAAATGCAAACCATGGGAGATTATGTACTACCTGCAATTCAGATAATCACTCCACCTTACAAATACAGACACATAGTAAATACGAAATAGTAATGATTTTACGTTACAATGCAGACGGTACCAAAAACAACTGTAAACTGACTGGATTCACACATGGTCAAGTATCACTTGGTAAGTAAACATTCACAACAATAGGTATAATCTACCATGCAGGAGCCACAACCAATGCATGTCACTACATTGCATATATAAAAACGAATTGTGGATGGTTTGAATGTAATGATATTACCATTACTTTAAAGCAGAGATTGCCAGCAAAGATTGTAAATGCTTACTTAATATTCTTAAAACCAACATTTAATACATAATCTGTGTATGAACACAAGCAACATGTATCTAACTGCCCCAAGATTCTGCAACAAACAAACACATAAATAAATACTACTAAAATCAAACAAGGAATATACAGTTAGAATACGCCACAGGTATCTAACTGCCCCAAAAATATGCAACAAGCAAATAGATAAACAAATACTACTAAAGTCAAACATGAAATAAACAGTTAGAATACCCCAACAGGTACCTAACTGCCCCAAAAAATCTGCAACAACCCAACAGATAGATTAATAGCATAAAAGTAAAAATAAACAATTAAAATACGCCAACCACACCAACAGATCTCAAGATTAGCAAGAAACAAGAAATAAACAGTAAAACAATGTAAGAAATATATTGTACCACAACATAGAATTTTTTTTTTATTTTTGTCCAGCATGGATTTTCTTGTTCCCACAGACCCAATGATTTATAAAACAAACACAGAAACTGTGCAAATTGCGCAGTACACTGGTTTGAACTACAGTACTTGTAAAGTACTAAATATAAGGGTAAAAAATGCAATAACTCATTATGAACTACCTGCTCTAATATATGATCTTTTCTTTTATCACAGATCAAAAAAGTGTGTCTGGTCCAGTCACACATGTCATGAAAAAACTGCATACAACCACAAAAAACTCTACCAGTAAGTATCAAATAAAAAAACTCAGAAACACTGCACTCCTTGTTACAAACTCTACAATATTAACTGCATAACCTAGCCACAACTTCACATAAAAACTCTTCAAATGAAACAGTACACACAATTTTGGGTTCTGCATATTTGATGGGTGTTTGATTCTATGGGTGTGTTATGCTGCAGTGGTTGTGGCCAGGGCCTTCGGCTATGCACCCTACACTCTAGGCCCTGGCCACAACCACTGCAGCATGACACACCTATACTAACAAACATTTTGACTGTGGTATGTAGGCTACTTATAGATCATATTAATAAAAATCAATGCTGTACTAACAACTCAAAACCAATATCATACTAAAGTAAATTAGCTAGTAGTGCAATCATTATGTCTGCAGACACCCGCTACGACTGTGGGCATGGTGAACACATCAAAGGCACCTGCCACCGAAACATATACAGTATTTGACCCATCTCTTTCTCCTCAACCCTCCACAATCACTCCAGCACACCAACACACTCCCCAAAATTGCATTTTGCCTCTGTTCACCACAGCGCTGTCGTCGGATCCAAGATGATGGGCACATTGAAACAATGTGACGTGCCTCACACCTCGCACCAGCCAACCATCGAACACGTTGCATGTCCGCGGACATGACCTAAACCAATTATCCAATCGGTGTCATGTCTGCGGAGCGAACAGGGAAGTGTGTCCACAGAGCGGACATAGATATCACAATTTTTTATGCCTTATGTTTCGGCCATTTAAAAAAAAAATACTGGACAGATTTACACCAAATTAACAAAAACACGCTTTCGGGACTAAGCCGCCACTCCTCCCGCAAACTTGGCGGAAATCCATCCAGCGGTTTGAGCTTTAAGCATGCGCAAAGTTTTTTTCCATTATGTCTATGGGAAAAAAATACATTTTGGGACCCCCCCTATAAGTTTGTTCCCCCTGATTCAAACCTCACTAAAATTTGCTAATTCAGAGTGGGTCATATACTTTTTTTGCAAAGTTTGGTGAGGATTTTTCCAGGGGGGGCAAAGTTGTAAGCTGCCCAAAAAGTGCTCTTCCGATGGGATTAGCAACTTAACCATAACTACACATCCACTACTGTGACTGTGTAATAAAATGCACAGGTATGTTTTTGGACTCAGCTGATGCAATTCATCAGTGTTAGGTTGCCCTCTGCTGTCCACATTGTTTTCCATTTGCACCTCTGTGTGCACATCCACATCAACAACCGCTTTCAAGTTTACAAACATTTTAACAAACAGAATAAGCACAGCCCTACACGGTCACCTTCACAACATTTGGATTAATTTCCACACAGGGCACAGCGGTTCCAGAGTGAATGACCATTCAATGACTGGCTCAACGTTTCAGTCTCCAAGAGCCAAACGCTGTAGGACAAATTCCTCCTCACGAGCTAAAACCGAAAGTAGATTCTGTAAGTATGCTACTACGCAATCCTATGACATCACAGGGACTCTGCAATGGAACAAGGTTGACAGTTATGCATCCACAAAGAAACATCATAGAGGCCTGTGTAATGGATATATTAAACATAGATTCTGTTATCATACCGCGCATGCCTCTCATTCCATCTGATACAAATATGCCTTTCAAATTTAAACGTAGACAGTTTCCTATATGTTTATCATTTTCAATGACAGACATGACCCTATACATTACCGACCAATATTGCCCTTTAAGATATACTGGAACTGCATATGTTACACCAGGAAATAGATAGTTAGATATATTTGTCTTCTTGTTGTGAATTATTTTGTGGCCAAGTTTGGAATATGAGTAACATATTACTGGAATAAAAAGTATTTAACTGTGCCAGTACCTTTTGTCAACAATCTATACGTCTCATGTCAGAATTCTAATATTTAATAAACGTGAAAATGATGCCGTGTTTGACTATTATATTGTTCCAGTTAATAACAAGTATCATGCCTTATATCAAATATGCAGAGTAACAAATGTCATGCCACAGTAAGGAATGCCCAGACTGACTGAACTAAAATGCCACTCCAGCCACGCAAATATACATCATGCTTGCCTTATCACAGATGCTTACCTAAAAGAAAAAGATACACAGTCCCTACCAAAATGTCTTTTGTAGACAGGTAGTTACACTAATTGTGCTTGCATAACACAAATGCTCAGAAACAATTGCCAATTCAAACAAATACCTAGACTTGCAGTACCAAAATGCCAGTGTGGCCCTGTAATACCACATATCATGCCAGCCTTATTAAAGATGCCCAGCAAAAAATATCGTGGTTCAGTACACATGACTAGACTGAGTTCATACACATGCCAATCTAGTGACTTAATAGCACTTATAATGCTTGCTTTTTCAAAATATGGGCAATTAAAAACCACAGTAAATAATTGCTAGGCATGCTTCACTTTAATGGCAGCCTAGCCACATAGTTAAAATGTGTCATGCCTTCTTTATCAGAGAAGCTCAGTAAAAAAGGAAAGACATTCTGCCACAGTAATAAATAGCTACAATGGATGCACAAAAATTAATGTCCAGCCACATAATACTACTTGTCATGCTAGCTATATCAAAGATGCCCATAAAAATGGCATGCCACAGTAACGGAAGGTTAGACTGACCAACTATGTAATTCTAGCCACTTAGTGACACCTATAATGCCTGCTTTGTTAAAATATGGGCATTAAAAAATGGCATGCCACAGTTAAAAAAAAAAGCTAGACTGGCTGAACCAAAATGCTGCTCTACCCAAGTAGTGATACTTGTCATGCCAGCTTTATAAGAGGTGCCCAATAAAAAAAAACACCCTGCCACAGTAACAACTAGCCATACTGTCTATCTACAGTATACTATTTATCATGCTTGTTTTGTCAAAGATGCACAGTAACAAATGATTCTTTCACAGCATATGTTTCACTGGGCATCTTTCATTTTGCACACTGCCACCAAAATCAATGTCCGGCTATAGCACAAACACCAGCACACCCATCCACACAGCATTCACTCTCTTGTTCACTCAATCATTCACATAGCATTCACTAAAACACTCATATACTGTACACTCAATCATTCATATGTGCACATAGCACATACCCATGCATCACACACTCACACATTTTTCTATTTCATTCATTCCTTCACAAATGCACACATACATAATGCATAATACACAATGCATATATAACACATACATGATACATAACCTTAAGTTAAGCCCATGTCCTGATTCCACTCCTCTCCGTGTGCCATGTGCCATAAGAGACTTAATGCGGCCATGGCACACAAAAAGGAACCAGTAATCAAGAAGCACTTCCTGGTTCCTGCACATTGATGCATAAGCACATGCACAGCCACTCACCATATGTCTCCCCCTTTCGTGGTTTCCCCACACCCCAAAATTGCATTTTCCCTCGCTTGACCCCCTATCATAACCTCCTATCACTCTTCAGTTCAAGTGATACAGTTTTGTTGCTGTGGTAATCTCAAGTAATCCCCCATTATATGATGAACATGTTCTACCCGTAACTGTCTTCCCAGCCCAAACCCAAGCCCAACTTCACAAACTCACTTGGTGTCATCTTCCTCACTTCCCACCACTAGCCTCATAATTTTTCCTCCTCCAAATCGAATTTTGAACACTTTTCATGTTCTTCTTCTTCCCCAAGTATTATCACAGTAATCTCTCACACCGAGCAAGAAAAAGAAAACGGGTCTCATTACGACCATGGAGGTAGCCATGCCGCTATTTGCGGCATGGCTACCCCCATACCGGGTACCGGGTCCGGGTTCCCTGAATGGGGATATACTGGGCCATTCCGACCTTGGAGGGCCCGGTATTTCCCCATTCAGGGAACCCCGACCCGGTACATCCCCATTTCCATTTGAGTCCCCATAGGGCTCAATGGGAATGGGGAGGATGCCAACAATGTGCACGTTAATGACGGGCCGTTGTTTGCACCCTGGTCTGCTCACGGGTCCCGCTAAGGAGACCTCGTAATGAGGCGGTTGGGGGTTAACAGGGCTAGCAGCTCTACCGGTTCCATTAACCCCCTACCTCCAGGGTCGTAATGAGGCCCAATGGTATTTTTTCAGTTTTAAAAAGACTATCTGCTGAAAAGCAACATTGCAGAAAGATACAGGTTTTTGAGTGCTGGGGACACACTGTTCTCCTGCAGATATTTTAAAAACTAATGGACAGATTTACCCCAAAAAAGTCAAAACAGGTCAACACTTTATGCCCAAGATGTTTCTTATTTGGCCAAATATGCCCAATGGGTTTTGAGCTATGGCTGTTCAAAATGTTCACTTTTTCTCTAAGGGAAAATGAAGAGGAGTATGCTGAAAACTGCTTTCATTTGTTTTCTTAATAACGCTTTCTATTTTGAACAAATGATCTCCAATGATTTGCTGTGACAAACTGTTCTTTGGGAAAGTGTCATCCAAATCCATCCAGCGAGTCAAAAGTTATATGCAATAGAATTTTGGTAAAAGTCTGTGTAAACAGAATTCACCTTAACTATAGGGGAGCAATTTTGTAGGGCAGGATTGCCGCACTATAGTTAAGTTGAGTTTCAAGTTCCATGGGAAACCCAAACATGGAATTGCTAATAAGTTTTGACTTGCATTATGGATTTGGCAGATATTTCGCAAACATAAAGTTTGTCACGGGCCCTCAAACCGTACATTTTGGGAAAGATGTGTTATGAAATGAAAAAGCTATTAAGAAAGCAAATAAAATGTTGTGTTTGGCCTACACCTATTAATTTCCCCTGAAAAATGCAACATTTCTGCACAGTGCACAGCAAAAAACGCTGTACGGAATTGGATCAGATATGAAAGAACTTGGCCACAAAGTAGTGACTTGATTTCCTGTAGGGGTCTGGGGTTATTCCGTCTAGTAGTTGTTAAAATATTTAACCTAGACAGTGTGCCCTCTTTTTCCAAAATTGTATCTATATATGTGTCCCACTGAGGCTTTTAAGAAATGGAAGTGTCACCTTTTTTGCGTGAGATAACCACTGTTACAGTGGATATAACCGAGGATAGCCAAAAATGAAAAGTAATAAAAAATGTACAATTTGGCGGAGGAAAACGGATTAAATGACTTTAAACTCAAGTGGTGCAGAGGGGAAAAAGGACACAATGTAAAACTGAAGAGTTGGGGGGTGGCTGGTGACCAATTTCAGAGCTCCAACGTTTTTGCATAACCACAGATATCCCATAGGATAACTTTGATTATAAGAAAAAACGTGATCAGGAATGAAAGTGCGTCACATGGATGATGAGCATGGGAGCGGGCCAGAGAGGGAAAAAAACTCGAGGGGATTGGCGGGAGCATGATGAGTACCTGGGGGTCAAGGAATAGTTTTGAATTCTGCGCTCTTTTTACAAATAACCATTGTTATTTGTCTGCGTTTACGGATAACCACAGTTATCTTTACTACATTGCTATTATCAGTGATATACTAACCACGGTTATGGGAACATGTTATTTTTTTTAAAAGAGAGAGTTAATAAAATGAGATGAATTCAAATGGCTACTTGCTACTGGGTAACATTAAGGAACCGAATGGTGCAATATGGAAAGTGCCAATGGCTGAAGGCCAGGGCTAGTGAGCATAATGAAACTTGATGATGCTATTTGTGATGTCATCATTGATGTCTGTTAGTCTTTGCTGTGCATTGTGGTGTTACTAGTTTTGGTTGCATAGTTTACCATAGCTGGCACATTTCTTTGTTTTTTTATTTCTGCTTGCAAACATAACATCCCTTTGACTAAAGTTTTTTAATGGAATTACCTAGGTTTTTATTAGGTTTTATTAGCGCAACGTAACCATAATGCAACCTAATTTCCATCAACTGCATAATATTTCTTCACAAAGTTTTCACTGACAAATCATTCTCCCCTGCCACATAATAACTATGATGTCTGTGAACAGTATAGTTAGTCCGCAGAATTACCTGGAGACAGGTGTCATCAACATTACTGAAAATCACACGGGACACAATATTATTTGTTAGTTTTAGTAGAAAAATGATACTTACAGCAACAATGCAAACAATCAACAACCATATTTGACATCTATATAACCTTATAACTTGGGAACACTGAATACTGTTTTTAAAAAGATTAGACAATATTATAGATTGTACCAAATAATGAAGAAAATTGCACACCCTGTGTAAACAAATCACTTCAACAGGCACTGAAGCACAGCATTCTTTACAGTGAGAAAGATCATTAAAAGACTTTAGTAAGTAAACAGTACCTTTACATTTTATGTATAATCTTGTATTATGTAATTGTAATAAGTGTGTGAAAATATTGTATAACTAAATATAAACCTTATATTTAATAATAGAAATGGCAAGCACTCTGAAGTGGGTTGAGCTATATTTTCCAAAAGAAAATACAACTGAGGAACAACATATTAATGGTAAATAATTTCATATATTTTACAAAAGAATACAATTCTGTTATGTATACATAATAAAATAAGCTCTCTCAATTGCCTATATCTTATATTTCGCAATGTAGAACATGAATAATAACATCAAAGTAATCATGAGGACAAAAAGAGGAAAACACCAAAGAAAATTAGATAACATTGAAAATCAGAGACAAAGAATGTGTTCAGATGAGTCAAGTCACAAATCATATGACAGAACTACATACATATGTTAAAAATCATGTTGTACAGAATATTTTCATTGTCTTACCTGTACCTTTGACCCTTTTCACGATGAATAAACTGGATAATTCCCAGATGATATTAGTAATCAACATTTTGATGAGATTTATACAAGAATATACCACCCCAATGTTAATCTATTTTGTTTCCCACTGTGATTTCACCTCCCTACCATGATGTAAATAAATACAAATATCATGTAAATAAGTGTTCTTTTTTTTTTAAACACTAATTTGAGTTTGACAACTATTGCATCAACATTTACGATCAACAGACATGTCCGCAACTGTTTGATGCACTTTTAGTTAGTTTGCAAATGTCAATCTTGGCAATGGTCTCTTCAAGACCTACACTCAAGATAAACATTTTCCCTTACACTAATTGTCCTAGCATTCTTACTTGTTCTCTCAACTTTTTACAACTTTGAACACCTTTTTTGGATTCCAAAGCTGCGCAAAGAGGAAAGACCACAAACCTTTCCTCCAAGGAAACCCACCCATTTATTTTAGTCATTCACAATCTGGCAGACCAGAAGAGAGGAGTCAGTCATGGCCATCACTCCCCCATAGTGGCCACCACCACCATCACCTGCAGGACCTGGGCAAGGGAAGAGGGGCACTGCAGTTGATGAGCTGCAGGAGGAAGAGGAGGATGAGGACACAGTGGAGGAGGTACTTACTATGTCAGGTGGTTGGAGAGAGTCTTTTGTGTGGTGGTGTTTCACCCCCATTTGGGGAGTGCTGAAGCTTTAGGCTGCCCGAGTGCACTCCACTGAGCGTGGAGCCACACTCTGTTCTGGTCAGAAGGGGCAATATACTTTCGGTATACACGGGTGTATATGAACACATTAATTTACACCAAACCAAGCAGCTTCAACGTTGCATCCTGCAACGTTGAAGCTGCCCGCTTTGGAGTAAATGAAAGTGTTCATATACACAGCACGAGTGTATATGAATACTTTCCTATACACCAATGTAAGCAGCTTCAACATCCTGCAATGTTAAAGCTGCTCACTTTGGTGTATAAGAACTGTGTTTCCAGTAGCATTTTTGTAAAATAACAAATATATTGCTATTTTACAAAAATGCTGCTGAGATCGGATTGCGCCCGTAAACCCTCCAAATAGGCGCAATCCACATAAATCACTGTCGTGCTCTCCGAGGACGCCCAGGCCCACTTGAGAATAGCACTGGACCCTGGGCATCCTCTTTTGGCGCAGTGAATCGTGCTGTTTAGCACCTTCACTGCGCCAAGATGAGAATATGGGCCTGAAGGTTGCGCATTTTTTCTGAAGTCGGAAGGAATGCGCCACTTTCCGAATACATGTGGCGGTCGGTAGGATGGGTTGGAAACCAAGCTAGCAACTGCCACATTCGTAAACTAGCTTTTTGGAAGCCTATTCTTGTGGCACTCCTCCAGTTTAATATGTGGGCTAAACTAGCACACATTTACAGTACCCTTTTGGTGCCGTTAAACTGGAGGAGTGCCACAAGAAGCCTTGTTTGGTGTAAATGGAAGTGTCCATGCACCCGTGTTGATATGGACACTTTCATGTACACCAAAGCAAGCAGCTTCAACATTGCTGCAACGTTGAAGCCGCATGCTTTGGTGTACATGAGAGTGTTCATATACAACACACGGGTGTATATGAACACTTTCATTTACACCAAACCGAGCAGCTTCAATGTTGCATCCTGCAACGTTAAAGCTGCTCACTTTGGTGTAAATGAAAGCGTTCATATACACAGCACGAGTGTATATGAACACTTTCATATACACCAAAGCGAGTAGCTTCAACGTTGCAGGATGCAACGTTGAAGCTGCTCGCTTTAAATGAAAGTGTTCATATACACCACATGGGTGTATTTGAACACTTTCATTTACACCAAAGCCAGCAGCTTCAAAGTTGCAGGATGCAACGTTGAAGCTGCTCGCTTTAAATGAAAGTGGTCATATCCACCACACGGGTGTATATGAACACTTTCCTATACACCAAAGTAAGCAGCTTCAACATCCTGCAACGATAAAGCTGCTCACTTTGGTGTAAAGGAAAGTGTTCATATACACAGCACGAGTGTATATGAACACTTTCATATACACCAAAGCAATTAGCTTCAACGTTGCAGGATGTACCGTTGAAGCTGCTCGCTTTAAATGAAAGTGTTCATATACACTGCATGGGTGTATATGAACACTTTCATTTACACCAAAGCCAGCAGCTTCAACGTTGCAGGATGCAACGTTGAAGCTGCTCGCTTTAAATGAAAGTGGTCATATCCACCACACGGGTGTATATGAACACTTTCCTATACACCAAAGAAAGCAGCTTCAACATCCTGCAATGTTGAAGCTGCTCACTTTGGTGTATACGAACTGTGTTCTTGGCAGCATTTTTGTAAAATAACGAATATATTATTATTTTCCAAAAATGCTGCCGAGATTGGATTGCGCCCGTAAACCATTCAAACAGGCGCAATCCACATAAATCACTGTTGTGGTCTCCGAGGACGGACAGGCCCACTTGCGAATAGCAGTGGAGCCTGGGCGTCCTCTTTTGGTGCAGTGAATCGTGCTGTTTAGCACCTTCACTGCACCAAGATGAGAATATGGGCCTGTAAATTGCCTATTCACCCGAAGTCGGAAGGAATGCGCCACTTTCGGAATACATGTGGCGGTTGCTAGGATGGGTTGGAAACCAACCTAGCAAGTGCCACATTCATAAACTAGCTTTTTAGAAGCCTATTCTTGTGGCACTCCTCCAGTTTAATATGTGCGCTAAACTAGCGCACATTTATGGTACCCTTTTGTTGCCGTTAAACTGGAGGAGTGTTACAAGAAGCCTTGTTTGGTGTAAATGGAAGTGTCCATACACCCGTGTTGATATGGACACTTTCATGTACGCCAAAGTAAGCAGCTTCAATGTTGCTGCAACGTTGAAGCTGCTTTCTTTGGTGTACAATAGAGTGTTCATATACAACACACAGGTGAATATGAACACTTTCATTTACACCAAACCGAGCAGCTTCAACGTTTCATCCTGCAACGTTAAAGCCGCTCGCTTTGGTGTAAATGAAAGTGTTCATATACACTGCACAAGTGTATATGAACACTTTCATTCACACCAAAGTGAGTAGCTTCAACGTTGCAGGGTGCAATGCTGAAGCTGCTCAC
This sequence comes from Ambystoma mexicanum, assembly GCF_040938575.1. NCBI lineage: Eukaryota > Metazoa > Chordata > Amphibia > Caudata > Ambystomatidae > Ambystoma > Ambystoma mexicanum. Next base: position 515,488,975 of record NC_090926.1, on the reverse strand, counting down.
TTTAAATTAAAGTGTTCATATACACTGCACGGGTGTATAGGAACACTTTTATTTAAACCAAAAATAGTGCACATTTACGGTACCCTTTTGGTTCTGTTAAACTGGAGGAGTGCCACAAGAAGCCTTGTTTGGTGTAAATGGAAGTGTCCATACATCTGTGTTGTGTATGGACACTTTCATGTACACCAAAGCAATCAGCTTCAACGTTGTTGCAACGTTGAAGCTGCTTGCTTTGGTGTACATGAAAGTTTTCATATACAACACATGGGTCTATATGAACACATTCATTTACACCAACCGAGCAGTTACAACCTTGCATCCTGCAACGTTGATGCTGCTCGCTTTGGTGTACATGAGAGTGTTCATATACAACACACAGGTGTATGTGAACACTTTCATTTGCAACGTTGAAGCTGCTCGCTTTAAATGAAAGTGGTCATATCCACCACACGGGTGTATATGAACACTTTCCTATACACCAAAGTAAGCAGCTTCAACATCCTACAATGTTGAAGCTGCTCACTTTGGTGTATACGAACTGTGTTCTGGGTAGCATTTTTGTAAAATGACGAACATATTGTTATTTTGCAAAAATGCTGCAGAGATTGGATTGTGCCCGTAAACCATTCAAACAGGAGCAATGCACATAAATCACTTTCGTGCTCTCCGAGGACGCACAGGCCCTCTTGAGAATAGCAGTGGAGCTTGGGCGTCCTCTTTTGGCGCAGTGAATCGTGCTGTTTAGCACCTTCACTGCGCCAAGATGAAAATATAGGCCTGAGTAAGAGTGAAATAAATGTTGATTTGAAAAGAATACCCTAGGTCAATTTATAGTGAAAGTACATTGTTACAATTAGAGAGATATACATGCTATATTAATGTACTTACTTAGTAGGATGTGAAGAGTGTTCTTTTTTGGTAGCTGCATTTGGCAATCTTCTTCTTTGCTGTATCTTTAAAAGAAAGTTAGTGGGTATGTGGTAATGGTGAAGTACTCTTACTAAGAGATTTTTTTTTTATGAAGGTAGGAGGAGTTGTTGGCAAAAAGAGTTAATACAGTAGCGTCATGGGTGGTGTGCTAAAGTATGTTAACTATGTTGTTAGAACAAAAAAAGGTGCATGTCAAGGTTATTTTTTTGCTGCTGATTGTAATAAAAAAGTGCTGTGTTTGTGGTGCAATCAATGTGTAGTGTGTTGCAGTGTTTTTAAAGAATAGGGACATGAGTGCCTAGTAGTAATGCAATGGCAGATTGTTGTTGCAGCAGTGTTTGATATTTTATAGTAGAGGTTGGGAAAGAAGAGTCCTTTATATGTAAGGTGAATTGTTATATATAGATATGTTGGTTCGAGATACATATGTGTGTGCAGGGGTTTAATATAATGGCAGTACATGCATGCTTTCCAACATGATGGATTCCAATATGTAGGTGCTAATGAAGTATTGTTTTTTTTCTTTGCATTCTGGATGTTATAGTTGTTCCATTAGAAATCTTGAAATACAAGTCCCAGAATGTAGAGAAGAAAGAGGACTGTATAAGCGCCTACAGATTGGAACTGGTTATATTAAGTATGCATGTACCGCCAAGATCTTAATCTTACAAACACCAAGTGGCACTTAATAATGTTGTACAAATAGTTTTGCATCTGCTTTTTCCTTTCTTTTACAAACAAGTTGCACACAGTGCTGTAATAAATGCATATATGCATTTTGTAACTTTCATGAAAATGCTCCTAAAAAGATACATTTTTAAACACACATCATTTATAAATTTCACACTTTCACATGTTCCAGTCCAGTCCTGTTTTTTCTTTTTTTTGTTGCATCAGTCAGATAATTCAAAGACAACAACAAAGACTTGATAAGTACCTATGGATTGGAATGGGTCATGTTGGCAAGTAAGCATGTCCTGCCAACATATTAAACTTCCACACACCAAGTGCCACTTCAAAATGTTTTAAATATCTTTCCCATTTACTTTTCTTTTACAGCAATGTTACATACAGTGCTGCTATAAATGCACATATGCATTTTTTTTACTTTCATAAACATTCTCCAAAAAAGAAATAGTTTTAAATGCACAGCATTTGATGTATTTGATGTTTTCTGAATGCTTTGCTAGAGTGATTAAAAAAGAGAATGTGATTATTGAGAGGCTTATTAGAGGATACGTGGCAAGAACCCTGTGTATATACATTTCTATAAGAGTTGGAAAAAATACTTCAAAACAATATGAGCATAAATGTACTGTGTCTTGTTAGATGCAGATGTTGTTGAATCTGCCAATAGAAATATTGGAGAGTTTTACAGTCGTTTTTTATACAGGTGGCTTTGAGTAACAGGAGACATGAGCTCTGAAAGTTCAAGAGTACATATGAAGTGTTGAACTGAAATGACAAGATGACATTTAGAGGTTTTGGACTTGATTGGTGTATGGATGTGTGACTGTTTGAAAGCAGCCAAAGAGGGTGTGTTACAAGATCAATCGAGGAGGGAGGAAGTAACAATTTAGATCACCAAGAAGTTAGAACAATTATATACAAAAATCCAATTGAAAATATAAATAGGAATGGTCACCCCCTGCAAGATCAGTTACATTTTGTGTGTGTGTAATGAAAATGTAAAGTTAATGGCAACTTTCCTCCAAACAGAAGATACATTTTGCCCTTGTAAATGAAATTCCTAAGTTGGATCTGATTAGATCTACAGATTTAACATGGGTAGAGTCCCTAATGGGAATGGGGAAGGTGCTAATTACGGTACCGCAAATTAGCACCCTGGTCCCTTCCATGAAAAGAGTTTGACCATTCCTATTTATATTTTCAATTGGATTTTTGTATATAATTGTTCTAACTTCTTGGTGATCTAAATTGTTACTTCCTCCCTCCTCGATTGATCTTGTCCTCTTGTATTTGAGCTCTTACATATTGTTTCTCCACTCCAAGACTGATCTTGTCCTTGTCTTTGTTTTGTTTCGTTGTTGTCTGTCCTAAAACCTTATTTATTTATTTATTCATTTATTTTAATTGTTCTAATGCCCCACTCACCAGGAGGTCTGAAGGGGCACATAAAATACAGACAAAGAAAGAGCAATGGAAAGTCACATAAAAGACAGACCAAGAAAGAGCAATGGATAGTCTTGTATTAAGTCATCTTAAAGAGGTAAGTCTTGATTTTTTTCTTGAAATCTTTGAGGAAAGTCAAAAGAGGTAACCCCAAAACCTTTTAGTTTGTATTTAAGTTGCTGGAGGCTAGCCTTGTCACCATAGTGGAGTGATCAACCGTGCTAGTATACCGTTGTGCATTTGCAGAGGTATGCAGGGGCTTTAAATTCAGGCATTTATGGCCGAATGTCAGGACCTTTAGGGTGACCCGATGTTTCACCAGAAGCCAGTGAAACTCCCACCTTTCTTGAGTGATATGCTCACATCTGGCTAGGTGTTTAATAGCCCGGACAGCCCCGTTTTGGGTAACCTGAAGTGCTACTAGGTTTGCATGTGAGGTGCACAGGAGAAGACTGTTACATTAGTCCAGGCGTGAGTTTACAAGTGCTGAAGCAAGGAAGGCCATGTTGTTGGGTAACAGGAAAGGCTGAATGTGACTGAAACGTTTTTTAATGTATCCCCAGGATGCTCATAAGAAGGCTACGTGGGGCTTCATGTGGACGGTTCAGCGTGCAGCGTGATCCCTAGGGTCCTGTTGCTCTTAGCAACTGGAATCATGGATCCATCTATGTCAACATTTTCAAACTCAACAGATAGTTTTCTTAGCCGCTGCCCTGTGGCAATAATCAAGAGCTCTGTCTTGTCTTTATCCAAGACTAATGTGTTGGTTGCCATCCAGAACTGGATGGCCCCATAAACCTTATTGACAGTTGTCATGTCTTGTGCGTAGACTCCTGAAAGCTTCAAGACCACCTGGGTGTCATCAGCGTAGTTTGCATATTGTACACCCAGGTCCTCAAGAAGTCTTATGAAGGAAAGAATGTTAATATTAAAAAGAGTTTGTTAGAAACACGACCCCTGTGGTATGCCACAGGTGATGGCCTCAGGAATGGATGCGACATTGCCTATGGCAACTCTGGCATTGCAGGGTTCCAGAAAGGAGGCAATCCACTGAGTAGCCACCTTCGAGCAGCCTGCCAACTCCCGCAGCCGCTTAAGCAAAAGGGAATTCTTGAGTTTTTGTGCAGCTTGTTTATATGAAGGCTAGCTTAAGTGGCTAGGGTTTTTTTCGCCACATTCCTTCAGCTGCTCTTTTGGAGTGTTTCCACTTCAGTATGTCATTGTTAAACCAGGTGTTCTTGGAGGAAGCTGGTTTAACCACTTTATCCGGAAGGGGGGCAAGAAGATTGATTGTGGTGTTCAAAGTATCCACCAGTAAATATGCCAATTTGGAGGCATTGTCGAAACTCTCAAGCCTAATGAGTTTAGTCTTAAGAATAGGAAAGATATTCTCAGCTGTGATCTTTTTTAAAATTTTTAAATTTCTTGAAATCATGGTGTGAATTGGCCTGGTGGGATGGGCAGGGGGGATGGATGAGAGATGTTATCAGAAGATGGTCCAACCAAGGACATGGTCGCACACAGAGGTCCGACAATGGTAGGCAGTGCGTGAGAATCCAATTGTTAGGCAGAATTCTCAAGAATGTGCTAATTTCTCTTTCCTTTTGAGACACCGAGCAACTTTGTTGGATTTCTAGGATTTTTTTTTTTTTTTTACCTGGGAAGACTGTGAGCCTTTTTTTCCACTCTTCCATGTATTTTGATGTGTGTTTTACTTTTATGTTCTTTGGTTATGGAGCTTTAAAACAACTCCATAGGCATCATCTTTTTCTGTGTGACACACAGCACCTTCAGTGCAGTGGCACAGGGATGTCTTTCAGACTTCCCAAGCTTTAAATAGCTTCTTTGGGACTGACTTCTGTCTCCCAGTGCATGTAAAGTTAAATTGACTTTACTAGTCTCTTTAAATGTACTGACCCAGCACACATTATCTTCCTATAGAGTGCTGGAGGGGTTGCATAGCATCCCCTGAGTCAAAACACTCATGTAACAGTAAGATGTTACCATTTCCTACTTTACATGGCTGGTGGCAGTGGTTTAGATCAAACTACCATGATTTTTCACAAACGCAAACAACGGTAGATAAAAATCGGGTCAGCCATGTTTTTCAATATGGCGCCCAAGACCTATCTGTACAAACAGATTCCAGTCATCTTTTTTCGCCATTTCTCTTAGGAAAGGTCCTTCTTGTGTTTGTCTCTGCACAACAAACCAGGTTTGGTTGCGTTGTTCGTCGGCCTTTGACAGGCTTCAGTGCTGAAGCCCGCCTCTGGTGCCTGAGTGTCTGGGGTGGAAAGGATGTGAGGGAGGTGCCCGAAACTCTCTGTGCTTAGTCTTCTAAGAGACCTTAATGGACTCTGGCATGATTGGCCGGCTGGCTGTCCAGGAAGGACAGCCACCCTGCTGTGTGAGTGACAGCCAGGCAGAAATTAATGGGGGAAATATATTTAAAAGCAGGTCTCTGGGACTTGGAAAGCAGAGTCGACCATTGGAACAAAAGAACTGAAGACGAGCTGAAGGAAGAGGACTGCTGCAACTCTTGGATGACCGGCGAAGCCCTGCTGCAGGTCTTACTTGCCTGAAACTCCATCGACAGAGAAGCCCTTCAAGGTTAACTTCGTCCCTTGAGTTTGGTGTGAACAACCAACTCATAAACTGCCTGGACACTGTCCCCTCCTGGTCGAATTTTCTGCAGAGTGCTGTGGAAAACTGGATAGCCAGAGGGAAGGATACCAGTTTCTGGACTTTAAGGCATTCACACCTTAAACCGATATTTTGCTAAGCTTGTGGCCTCATCCCTGGGCAATGCAGGAACCGCCCGACGACCTCCTACTTGTCCCCACGACTGAAGTTCAGGAACAGCGAAATCTGCTCGAACTTTCAGGGACAACTACTTCAGCTACAGCTTTCTTCAATACAAAGGTACTGTGCGAACGCGGTCCAGAAATCTTTCCGGCCATCGCAAAAGTTTGTGGAACTTTCTCAACTTCGAAGGCTTGTCCTTCCCTAAACATTTGTCAAACTTTTCGCCTAGCCAAAGTTTGACAAAAGTTGGACTCCATGGGATTGGGGATTAACATAATTCCGCCTCTGGAATTACCAGGTCACCGGGGTTGTAATGCCCCGATGATTCCAGCTATCACAGAGGTAGAATGGAATACGAGTCTGGCGGTAACCTGCCAGAATTTCCAGCACGGTTACCGCCGGACTCGTAATGAGGCAGCATCTGAACTGCCATATTGCTCCCACTCAGGGGAGATTAACTTGTTCAGTAACTTAGTGGTTGTGTATTTGTAGTATATCAGTGTCTGATATTGAGCTGCTCTTGCTATTGTAATGTTTTCAAACTGACTGTGTTAATAAATGTATATTCTTTTACCAAGAAACCTTGAGTTAGTGTATATTTGAATCACTGTATTTGTTGGTCCTATGTGTAACTTGTTCTACTGCTCACTCAACTCTTGAGATAAATCTGGCTGCTCAGCCACTGCTACCACATAACTGTGTAGTACAGGCATGTACCAAAGGTGAAATTGTACAGACACTTCTAGTCTTAATTGCTTGTAGTGTTCCCAAAGGGTACTGCATGTGATTCTGCCTAACACCAATCAATAATGTGGCCTGCAGTGTGTGTGGGTTCATTCACAAACTGTGAGTACCCTATGACTCCTAGGGCTGATGATAAAGAGGTAGCCACTCTGTCCAGCAGGTTGTTGGTCCAAAGATTGAAGTTGCCACAAATGATGGCAGGTGTATTAGCTTGTGTGCCTGTGTTAAGAAGCCCAATTAATTGTTCCTCAAAAGAGGGCATAGTTCTCAGTAGCCGATATAAGGCCAGGATGGTTACGGACACTAAATGATTTATTTTGACTCTAAGTGTCAGACACACGCAATTGTCCAGTGCCTCAAATGGAAGTAAATGACAGTCCAGATGTTTGTTGAAGAAAATCGCAACCCCCTACCTCAGTTCTTTGCCCTGCCTATCATATCCGTGAATCATACCGAAGTGAATATGCTAGTGTGGCTTGTTTCAGCCATGTTTCAGTCACTCTGAGGAAATCAGGGACTTTTTGGGATAGGAGGTCCTCAATCTCAGTCCCATAAGACATGAGGGATCTAGTGTTGAGGAGGAAAAAGCTAAGTGGCCCATCTTGCGGATACTGATCAGGCTTGGCCACTGCAGACTACACCTGAGTGGTAGCAAGAGCCTGATGGTCATCTTCCAATGACATAATATATTGCATATGTATTTAGCTCCTCTGGCAGAAGCAGATTCCTTGGAATAAATAGTGCAAACAAAAGTGCAAAAGGAGCCATATCAGAAACCTGCTTGTCTGCTCATCTGTCTTTGTACTATTGTCGCCAACTGCATCTTCTCTCTTGGTGTAAAGCACATTTGCGCCCGATACTAATAGCATTATACAGTTGTCCCTTAATAATTTACTGTGTTCATTTTCCCTAGTTTTATTTCTCTCATAATTTGAAGTTTCAGTCTTTGTCAAATAAACAATATCAGATTCGTCGGAATGGGTAGTGAAAATACTAAGATTATCTTCAGCTGCTTGACGTTTTAAGTATTTAGTTATTTCTTCCTGTCCTTTCTCAGGCATATGTCTAATACTATTTGGTTTTGGTTTAGTTTTTTGTTAATTAGGTTCAAACTTCTCATCAACCATACGCCTGCTACCTTGACACATTACTGCACCTTCATTTTCTTGTAACCCATCCACTAATAATTCATTTGTTCTATTCAAATTATACTAACATTTGTGTGAGCCTTTAGGCCCATTCTTATGCAAATGTTTTTGTTTTTTGTTGTTGTTTATTTCACCTTGCCCTATTTCTTACATTAGGAACATTTTTATAATTAGGATCTCAGGCACATATACAAAGCCATTTTCAGTTTCCATATTATTTTCTCTCTCAAATTGAACCTGGTTGTTAGTAACAAAGTCATCTTCAATGACCCCAGTTGCCAAAGTTTTACAAGCAATATCGTCCACATGACCCTCTGTTGGCACTACAACATTGGCCAGTCTAGCAGAGGCCATGACAAAACCCTCTAAGAATGACATTTTTGAGGTGTGGTCTTTCAGATTCCACCTTATTTCCCGTAATTCATATTGTAGGGTATCATGGCCTTTATCCATTGCGAGCAAGTTCGGTGTCAATATAGGGAAGGAAAATACATGGACCACTTCTTCATTATTTATTGCATAAATAAATGTGTTCTGATGGTTCAATTCAGACCCCAGTGGAGCATTGCCCTGTTGACCCATAGTTTGTGTAGAGCTGTTGCGATTTATTTTCTGTTGTTTAAGGGCCCGAGTATAATCTTTTCTTCTTGCTGTAGTGTCTTTTGGGGATGATTCCAATGCAGTTCAATGCAAACATATGCTCTCTCTTCTATCCCAATTATATGAGTATACATCACAGGATCCTATGAGAGGGACACTTGCTTTGCTAATTCTCGGGATACAGTTGGCGCTAGTCGGGACACATCCAATCTAGACTCTTTATGTGGGCAATTCTCCAATTCTTCTGGACCTAAGTGGTCCAAGGAACACAAGTATTCTGTTTCATTAGGCATTAGGCATTCCCATCAACTGGGATATAGAGATTAGGAAGTGAAACTTTGACATGTATCAGTGTTTGCTGCACAGTGGTTGGTAGATTTTTTATAGTCAAACCTATGTCTTGATCCAAACCCTTAATGGCCATTGTATTTACACCACATTACTCAGGATATCTTTTTGCTGGACATATGTCTCTGTTGTTTACCTCCTACTACCACCTGGGCAAAGGAGCATGTTGGGATTTGATTACTCCACACTTTAATTGTCAATAGTGTTTCATCCAAATGAATAATTTCATTGACTTCCCCCAGTTGGTCCGTAGTGTATCTTACTGCACCTAACACAGTGTCTTTATTTATGTTACCAATCAGCTCCTTAGCCATATGCATCACTCTTCTACTAGGCATATGAGTACATAAGGTTTGTGCCATACAGTAGGTTACTCCACCACAGTATCTAAGTATCAGTGCTCATCACTGTCTTGTGGGGCAGAGGGGAGATCAGAATTGTGTGGGATCATTCTATTGTGTACACAGAGATAATCTACTCACCCAATGTCTTCGTAAATTTCCAACATGTATTTTCTGGTTGTCGAGCCAGCCGCCAGTACACCTCACGCCAAACACCAACCACACTGCCCGCATACTGCACGCACTCCGCGCCAGGTCAGTTTTTTTAAATGTGCATGCCTACTCAGTGGTCAGCAGAGAAAACAGACTTCTCGAGTGGGCTGATTAAAAAAATTGAAGGAAAGACTCTGAGTCCAGCAGTCGACACATTATTTTGAAGCATAATTGTATAAACGTTGCAATTGTTCTCGACCAACACCGCCAGTACCAAACACACTGCCCGCACACGACTGAGAGGCATTTCAGAAAAAAAGCTGCCATTTTCTCCTAACATTCTATTGCAAATAACTTTGTTCGACTTGCTGAATGGATGTGACTGAAATTTTTAAAAAAGTTTGGCAAGACCCTCCTCCCCAAACTGCACATTTTTGTAAACAAAACATTATAAAATGTAAAAGCTATTACTAAAACAAAACACCATAGTTTCACAGTTTTCAGCCCATTCATTTTCGTAGAGAAAATGTTTAACAGAGAAAGGGGAGCCTTCTGCTCCTTAAAACCTTTAAGTCAACCTTGTGCTTTTTTGCAGCAAAGAGGCTGAGCGAGCCTAATCACGTTTGAATTGCTGGATAAATTTGGATGACTTTTTTGAAAGAAAGGGTTTGTGAAGAGCCCCAGTAAACTCTTTTCTAACAATACGTTAGAAAATGAAAAAAAAGTTATTGAGAAAACACACTTTTCAGTCTATTCACATTCATTTTCCCATAGAGAAAAAGAGCAGTTTGTGAACAGCTGTAGCGCAAAATGGACCAAATAAGAAACAATTTGGGGACAAAGCATTGATTTGATTTCCTTGACTGATTTGGGGTAAATCCATTCTGTTGTTGTTAAACTATCAGATAGAGAACAGGGTGCCCATGCGCTTTAAAACCTTTATATCGGTATAGGTGCTTTGCAGCAGAGGGGCGGAGAGAGACTAATAGCTTTTAATTTGCTTAATGGATTTGAATGTCAAGCCCCTCTGCCCCTTAACTCCAATGGAACATTTTGGGAAGAATTTGTCAAAAAATAAAAAAAAGTAATTAAGAATAATCTGAATACTGTATAGTGGCTCGATAGTTTTTTTTAAATATTCAATGGGCACGGTGAAATTGACCAGATTTTATGCAACAAAACCCTTGAAATTCAATGGATGTGGGAAGTCATGTCCAACTTGACTCAGAGTGTTCCCATTGCAAAGCGCATGAGAACAAACATACTATAAGAGAATGGATTCACAATGACATACAAATTGCATTATGAGGACATGGCATTATGGGGGACATGAACAGGAGCTTGCCGAGTTAAGCTGGTCATGACTTCCCACATCCGTTGAATTTTCAGTGTTTTATTGTGTTCAATCTGGTCAACTTAAAGGCACTTTAACTAAAGTTTTTTCAGTGAATATACATATATAGACATGTTAATCATGACTGTTTTGACATATCACTGTATAGTACAATCTTTTAAGTTGGGCACTTAATGCATGTGGCTTTTTGCTACCTGTGTGCACCTGCTACTAAGGACTCATCTTTTAGGTATCCCAAAATGACACTTCAGCTTTGTCTTCCCCATGGGATATTCCTGACCAATGCTCTTCTGGGTTATTTTCTTCCAGCGTTAGTCTGCAGGCCACTCTTACAGATTATCTTCGATGTGGGTAAGCGGCCATGCCACTTTTCAAGGTTTCACTTTGACTGATCCTTCCTCTGTTGTTGGATTTTTCTCTTTCAAACGGTCTTCCACCAGTATCTGGGTTTTCTCTTTCACTTCAGCATTCTGTGGGCTTTAAATTGAAGTTCAATCTGGTCAACTTTAAGGCACTTTAACTAAAGTTTTTTCAGTGAATATACATGTATAGACATGTTAATCATGACTGTTTTGACATATCACTGTATAGTACAATCTTTTAAGTTGGGCACTTAATGCATGTGGCTTTTTGCTACCTGTGTGCACCTCGTACTGATGACTCATCTTTTAGGTAATCCCAAGATGACACTTCAGGTTTGTCTTCCCCATGGGATATTCCTGACCAATGCTCTTCTGGGTTATTTTCTTCCAGCGTTAGTCTGCAGGCCACTCTTACAGATTATCTTCTATGTGGGTTAGCGGCCATGCCACTTTTTGAGGTTTCACTTTGACTGATCCTTCCTCTGTTGTTGGATTTTTCTCTTTCAAACGGTCTTCCACCAGTATCTGGGTTTTCTCTTCACTTCAGCATTCTGAGGGCTTTAAATTGAGGTTCATCTGGAGCCTGGGGGTTTCTATTTCACTATGTCTTACTCAGGGCTCTGGGTGTTATCTGTCACTTGATCTTCCTCAGGGCTCTGGGCCTTTCCTTTTGCTAAAGCTTCTTTCACTTTGTAGCTCCTTTCGTGATGCTTCCTTTTACTCATCTGGTGGTCTCTCCTCAACCCCTGAGTCCTTGTCTTAATATCCAGTAGTACTTTTTCTCTTCAGGTATCCGACTCGCATGCTCTGTACTCCAAAACTCCATTTCACATCTGTTCTGGGAACTGGTTTTTATATAGCTCTTGGACTGAATGGTTTCCCTTTAAATGGCTGGTCAAGTCAGTTGTTTTGTTTGAGCATGCTCTGCTACAGGTTTGGTGTGTAGATCTGAGTTTGGTTTGGTGTCCTTTAAATAACTCAGGCCCACTTTGGAATGTTTTCTTTGTGGGGTTCTGAGCTGTTTCATTGGTTCTTCTGTTTTGCAGCTCCCCTACTGGTTGGAAAACTGTCCTTCATGGAGAGGACTCTGTTTTTCCTGTTTTCATCAGGTTTTCTGATGTGATATATAGTTCTTTTGTAGGACTGAGACTTAGAAAAAGAGTGTTCTGTTGTATGCTGTGTTGTGTTGCGTGCATGGTGCATGCATTGATTTGAACTGAGGGTTGTCTGCAGAGAACTAATTTGGCAATGATTGCAGATTTGCAGAAAACATGAGTTGTCCTTAGCCCGAGGTTTCCACTAGTGTGGGGATGGCATGGGGTCCCCCTAAGTATGTCTGACTGTTACGCAGATGTAAAGAAAGACATGACCCAAAATCTGTACGATAAAACATAATCCAAACAGCCAAATAACCACTGCACAACTTTGCAATGGAAAGCACAGTTTTATTATATGCAAAGGTCTCAGAAAGTCCCTTAGAACCAAACTGACACAGAGCTTGTCACTCCCCAAGATGTTACAGGTTATATAGCGGAAAACTACATATTAACATACATAGGTTACAATGTCATCCCACCACCCTCATTGGCTACCACCTATAGAACATGCTAATACCCCCTATATTCCATAAAGCAATTTGCTAGATGTTATCTAAAACCACTTCCCTATCCATGTGGCCCACTGCATTATCAGTTTTGTATCCAGGTACATGATTGGCTAACAGGTATATTAATACACTAATACATCATGACCATCACATGATGTACACCCAGCCAAACCCAGACACGTTCAAAGTAAAACTGGCGAGGTCAACTCTGCTTAAATAAGACAATGGGCCTTCTCATTATACCAGAGGCCGTGGCGCACAAAAGCTGTTCCTTGACCGTGTACTAAATTTACTGGCATCACCTCTGCTGCTGCTTGCCCAAAACACAAAACAATCCAGACACAGTTCCTCCCTTATCTAATTCAAACCGCAGGTTACCAGTAATGATGTGACCAGGGCACCACTCTTGATTCTGAATTTCAGGGATGTATTTGCTTTGGTAATGCGCCTACTTGTAATTCAAATGGGTAGACTATTCCGTCGGTAAGGGCAGATGTGCTCTAAATCTTCGCCTGGCCTCCTGGCATCACAAAACTGTGTGCCCTGTTCTCATGAATCTGACCTTCAAAAGGTGCATGCCTAGCTGCCCTCCCAACCGCTAATATTCCTTTCCCATCGCCTTCAGGCTCTGCAGCTGGACACAATTAGAGTTTATCTGCGCAACAAGGGTGCCTGTGACCTTGGTTACTCTCTTGGAAAATGGAAAATTGATTTGTCTTGGGACTGAGCTAAACAGAAGCACAGCTCAACATCAGGGCCTTCCTTCTGTCCATTGTGTACACAGCCTTAAAAGCCAACATGGCTGCACTTCTGCCATGTCGAACCCCTGACCTTGCTCTTACAACTTTACCTTTCAAACTCCATCTTTCACCTACTTCAAATCTCTGCTCGCACCTCACTGAAAATGCAACTCTGTGTACTACTACTAAACACATGGCCGATAACACACTGACCTATCTATAACCTCTGCAACTGCGACATTAATATATGTGTTGCTCAATCAGTGTTGCTATATGTGGGTAGATATTGGGAGTCAAAACTAACTACTAGTGATACATGCGCCTTCTGCAGCGCAAAAGTGAACCTGCTCCCATTGTGGCACCTACTACTAGGTTTTTCTCAGCCTGAATCATTTTGCCGGGCTGGGATGCTGTACGTGCATAACAACACAGAGAAGAGTTGTGCTTCGTTCTGTCAACATGAATTTTAAATGGGAAAGAGGAGTGGGTTGCCTTTATTTGGTATGATTAAGGGTACCCATATGATTCCTTCCCTGTGAGAGAGGGAGTTTCTGGGACGTGCCCTTGGTTGTTTTCGCCTTGCCAGCCTTTCTTTCGAAATGTTTAATATGTGTCTTCATGGCCTCGTGTATCTGGTGATAACACCTCCCGCTCCTTGTGAAGATGATCAGAAGGTCGATTCATCACTTCACAGATACGTGATGTATTGCACATGTTAAATTGGAAGATCTTATATACTAGAACGCTATGAGACCTCATATTAATGGGTATGATAATATGACAAAGTATATCGAATGAAATGCATGCCCCGTAAAATAAAACGGATACTGAAAGTAATATATGGGACCTTTAACGCTATTCTCTCTTCAATCTCATGTGTCTTTATGGCCCAAACCTGCCAACACCGGTTTGCAGTCTCCATATAGTGTATGTTGGGGTACTTTAACAGATACAAATAATAAAAATAATAATAATAATAATAATAATAATAATAATAATAATAATAATAATAATAATAATAATAATAATAATAATAGAGCATTATTATTATTGGTATTATTATTATTATTATTATTATTATTATTACGACCAATCCTAAACGTTTTAATCCATGAGTGCTGGCTGGGAAACTATTCTGACAATGACCCATGTCCAACAAGATATGAATTCTCCTCTGACCTTTTCGTGAGGTCATGTGGTACTGTTAGCATATGAACTCTTCACCACAAATGGCAAGATTGATTTCATAAACGTTCTCTTATGGCATTTGTGTCAAGCTTGAATCTAATAAAAATGTGACCAGAGCACGTTTCGCTTTGGGTAGGCTGTCAATCTCCTTTTGGTTATGTGCCGTCTGACCTTTTAGTCATTTATCTTAAGATTTCCTCAGACATAAAACAGTTACCTTTTGACTGATGCACCTAAAATTACAGCCATATTTTTCTTAAACTAGCACCATGAAGACAGTGACAGCTAGATATATTACTTTTCACAAAGGCCCCTTCAGTTACACGAGAGAGAATGACTGTCAGATCTTCCTGGTCGTGCAGATAATTGCTTAGTAATTAAAGGGATATTGCAAGGATTTTCAAAGTCTTCTCTGGTATGCACGGGTTCATTTTCAAAATGCAGTTTGAAGATCATTTTCTCTGCCTCAGGTCCTTACTGTCCTGAATGTACATTGGGTGTTTATGTATGTATTTATTTCACAGTGGGCAGTGATATGCGTGATCATTAACATTAAATGGTTCCTCAACGTCCCTGCGAGCTTACTTTATAGTGTGGTGAAGGGTCAGACACCACTTGTAGAATATTTGTGCAGAAGCATAGACCACTAAAGAAAAAGAGTGAAAGAAAGTAGAAGAGCGAAGAGAAAAACGCAAAGAAAGACCATTGGACAGACATGTGAAGCTCACTGTCATAATGAAGTGTTGCACACGTAGCACAGAGGGCCCGATTTACAAAGCGTTTTTCAATGGGATTGCTCCATGGTAAAACGACTTTGAGAGTCAAGTCCAGAATGCATGTTTTATATAGCTAAGTGTTTTCCCCGAGTCCCTAGTGTGGAAACGTAGATTGCAATCATATGGGCGGATGTTGTCATTGTGAATCAGACTTTTAATTAAATATTGCATAGTTATTCAGACGTAGGGAACTAACCTTTAACAATTCAGAGGCATTACCTGAAAAGGGTAATATTTGGGAGTATTTTTATTTAGTATACTGCTACATTTTATTAGCAAAGATGAATTACTCAAATCACATCGCAGCTAATTTGTAGAAGTTATATTAAGTAACCCCGAGTTACTTCTGGAGAGGGTTGTTCGAATCATGATGTTGTTTTTTTCTGACGATTAGTTTAGTTTAGTTTAGTTCAGTTTATTATTTGATAATGTGCTCCAAACCCAGGGGTAGCCGGGCGCAGCAGTCACAAGAATACTTAAGCTTAGGTTTCATACATACAGAGGATACATACAGAAGATGCATTATATGTGTTATTAACATATATATACAATACAAATATACAAATATACAGGAGATGCAAGATGTGGGTTCCTCACATCGTAAGGGCAATGAGATGGTCTGTGGTCCGGTATCGGAACAATCACAGTAGTTATGTGCAATTATTAGTCCGGGCCTGGAACAAAGGATCAGTATGTTAGTTGTCATTAATCCAGAGCCAACTTTTCACATTACCTCTGAATCTGGAGTAGGGTAGATTAGCTCTCAATGCAGTAGGGAGTGCATTCCAGGCACGGGCAGCTCTAACAGGGAAGCTTGCTCCCCCCGCTTTAGTTAGTCTAAATCTGGGAGTTTCAAGTAGGGAGTGATTGGAGGCTCTAGTGTGGTGAGTAGAGGATTTTCTGGTCAGTCTAGCCGAGATGCATGGGCGCAGTGTCGTTCAGTACTTTATGTGTGAGAGATAGCGTTTTAAAGAGAACTCTGTCACTGATTTTTAACCAATGATGATCTTTCCTGATGTTGGATATGTGTGCTCTGCGGGGTATGTCCAAGGCTGCTCTAAGAGCATTATTCTGCAGTATTTGTAATTTGCTTATGACAGTTTTATTAGCGCCCGCATATAGGGCGTTACAGTAATGCAATTTAGACATTACTAGGGCATTGGCTAGTGTTATACAATTGGTTTTGGACAAGTAGGGTCTGCAGGCCCTGATTAATTTGCAGGTGTAGGCTCTGGAGGAAGCCAGGGAATTGACTTGTTTTTTGAGAGATAAAGTGGAATCGAGGTAGAAACCTAGTGTTTTTACCTCGATTGCCACTTTGATTATATTGCCATCTATATTGAGGGCAAGATAATTAAGGCTGAGTTTTTTGAGGTTAGAGTCAGAGCCCAGGATCAGTATCTCTGTTTTGTCATCATTCAGACAGAGGCCGTGAGAGGCCATCCATGCCTGAATGATGAGGTAAATCTTGTTTACTAGAGCTGTGTCTTCAACAAAGTTGCCAGATAGTGGTATGATGATCTGCTTATCATCCGCATAATTGGTATAGGTTACCCCCAATCTGTCAAATTTGTCGAAGAGTGGCTTAGTAAAGATGTTGTACATTGTGGGGAAGACACATGAACCTTGTGGGACGCCAAAGGTGATATGTATTGGGTCCACTGAAGCTAATGGGGAGAACACTCTCATCGTACGGTTGGCTAGGAAGGATTGTACCCAGGCTATAGCTTCACTTGAGAAATGGGTGGCAGACGCTAGATGGTTGCATAACACTGTGTGGTCCACTAGGTCGAAGGCTGCCGATAAGTCAAGGAGAATGAGCGTAGCTGTTTTACCTTTATCCTTCAACTCGTCGATTTGTGTCTTAAGTTCGATTAGGGCCGTTTCAGTACCATGTAGTGGTCTGAAGCCCGATTGGCGTGATCCTAATAGTTGGTTTGTCTCCAGATAATTTTGGATCTGGAGGTAGGCTACTCTGTCGATGATTTTAAGTAGGAATGGGACCGTGGTAATGGGCCTATAGTTGGTCGGGATGGCTGGATCAAGGGTCTGTTTTTTAAGGAGAGGCAGTACCCAGGATTCTTTGAGGTTGGTGGATACAGTGCTGGATCTAAAGGAGGCATTTATTAATTTAGAAATGAAGGGCGCTAGGTTTCTAGCTGCATCCTTAATAATTTGTGCTGGGCAGCTGTCACCTTGGCAGTTGGACGGTTTCAGGGATAATATCACCTTTTCAGTTTCCAATATGGATATGTTGGTAAATCTGAATGGCTTGCAGTTGCTTTGAGTGACTGTTCTAGGTGTATCTGTGATGTGGGAAGTATAGGTTCCAGTGGAGTTCAGGGAAGCTTTCTTCTTCCTTTGAAGAATCAAAAGTTCTCCTTTGAAAATCAAAAGTATAGAAATGTGTGTAATAGTGGGTCTGATTCACGAAGACGTTACTGGCAATAACAGGAACGAACATTTGACGCATTCCTTGAGAAAATGTTATTGGGATTAACGTCTACTTACTCCTGACTTACTCATTGAACGAGAAGAGTAAGTAAGGAGTTAGACAGAGCTACTACCAGCAAATTCGTAATGAACTAAATAGTCTGTTTCCATGAGTAACTCAGAATTACTCCTGTAGACATCTTTGTGAATCAGCAACAATGAGTTCAGAGTTACTTCTTGGAACTTTGTAATGGATCTGATACTGTCATGCCATGTACTGTAATGAGTATGTGACATATTACCTAAAATAAACATACGATTACAACTCACCTCTGAGATCTATGACAATCAATGGCACTAGGCTGTCATTCTCATGTCTCAAACATGGCCACAGAACTGCTCTTGGTGGCTTTAAATATCTATCCATGTGATAAGCGCTTTGGATTAAGGCGCTATATAAATAACACATCATTATCATTATCATTATGTATGGTGGTTGGTTTATTCCTGTGATATACCATAAAACATTACATAATCAAAACATAATATGTTCTTCACCAAAAGATATAAAATGTCACAAAAATAAAATATGCCTATGAACTTAACACAACTGTTTCCACAATATAATATTGTAAAATCAGCAGCACATTAAAAATGGGGAAGAGGTAAAGAACAGTAAACCTGCTCATATATTCATGAAAACAAACTTAGAAGTTCCTTTTACTCAAGAGTGTCATTTGGCAGCGGGGAACCAGTATGTGTTAACGTAGTTGGCTCCCTTTTAGGGAGAATGTTCAGTTTCGTGCCAAATTCCTCCCACCTTAGGGACCCCCAGCTCTTTTGCTGAACCCTGGGACTTTATACTTTTAATGCTATGTGTTTTCTGTGTTTCTGTTTGACCTTGGAGCCTAACAAACCCCATAGGCATCATCTTTACATTGTGAAAATGATGCCTATGCACCTTCAGTGCAGTGACACAGGAAAGTCTTTCAGATTTCCCAAAGGTTTAAATACCTTCTCTGGGATAAACTACTGTTTCCAAGAGCAGTGAAGTGAAACTGACTTTACTTACATTTTGTAACTTTCTAGACCCAGCACACACTATCTTACAATAAAGAGCTGGAGGGGTTACTTCATCTCCCCTTTGTCTAGCTTCTCGTGTAAAATGTTTATGTTACCCTTTCTACAATTAATGGCTGGTGGCAGTGGTTTCCTTTTTCCTTCCATTTTGTGTTTCTACCACTGGCCGGAATTACAGCTGCAGTAAAGCACCCATGGGTGCCCATTTTGTCAAAATGGACCTGGTCTTCTTTTTTCGCCATTTCTTGTTGGAAAGATCCTTCTTGAGATGTACTCTGCGCACCAAACCAGGTTTGGTCCCTTTGTTCATTTTGTCATTGGCATGATTCATTGGTGAAGCCCGCCTCTGGCTCTAGGTTGTCTGGCAGGGGCAGGAAGTGAGGGAGGATCCCGAAACACCCTGTGCACAATCCCCTTGATTACAGGAATGCACCCAAAGGGATCAGGAACACCAGATCGAGTGCATCATTTTTAAGTCAGAGCTGAGCTACAGGAAGATCCTCCAGACTCCCATGAAGCAGGACTGACCAAGCCTGAACCACCTCAAGAGAGTGCTGGACCCCAGATGCGAGGAAAGTCCATAAAGTCCTTCCACTGATAGCAATACACACTAGTCCACCATGACAAACTGTGCTTCTCCACCCTATTGGTAACACATCAAACTAGCCCACTATGCCATTCAGTGCCACTCTAGCCAATTGGTTATACTTGAACTACTCTACTAAATCCACACTGTTACCACAACTCATTGTTAGCAACATGAAACAGCCTGCGCTGCATCACCATTTATGTGATGGGTATATATACAGTCCTACTAAGGGCCATTTTGTATCTAATTTATACGACCAGCACCTTAAGTCCATACCCCCTATATGTACCTTACACAACTATGTTAGGTCATCGACCAACATTCATGGACATCCCATTGACACCACTGCTACCCAATAATTCAAGTCCTGCACAACCACTAACCCCTATCGCTAACATCCAGGACACGCCCATAATTTATAGACCCTGCAGCTCCTCTACCAGAAACCACCGACTCCACTCTAGGTTACCTAACCTATTTGAACCTCTCGCCAGGTCATCAATCAATACAAATATCAAAAAGTTGCTCCCGCTATTTAAGCCTACCAAATCTGTCTTAAACACTACCCATTCTACTAATCCGCTACCTAATAACTCCCAGCAGAACAAACCACTTATCGTACCTCGCGCGGACACAGCAAATAACCAAAGCTCCCTAAAACTACCAACAGGAAATAACGCCCCAAACCTCAAAGGTGCCCTAATACATGCCTGCTCCTTAGTGGCACACGCCACAGAGATAGCCGACCTCTTACAGGCAGAAAAATTGAATTTCCTTGCCATCACTGAGTTCTTGGCTTTATGCTGCAGCGGGCCAAGGCACGCGGTGGAGGCATAGCTATAATAGCCAAAAGCAACCTAGCCATGAGACTAGCCCCTGCTCCAGATGTCAAATCTTGTGAATCCTTGGTCGCTAAACTACCAATCTCATACTCCCAAACTCTTACTATGAACTTACTATACAGACCCCTGGACCTATCGGGTCATTGGAAGAGGACCTAACTACCATCCTTTCCAACAACCTAAAGAATAACTCACAAATCCTTCTGCTCGGTGACTTTACCCTAGGGTTTAAAGGCCCTAAAGACCTGCAAGCAGCACTAATTGCCAGCATTATAGATGAACTAGGCTTTAGTCAAAGAGCAACTCTTCCTACCCATAACAAAGGACAAACTCTTGATTGGGTGGCAGACTACAGCTGTAATGCATCCATCACATCCATCACCCCACTGTCATGGACAGACCACCACCTGTTAGCATTCTTTCTTTAAGCCACAACACTGACCACTAAAAACAGCCAACCGGCCCCATCCATTCCCACTAGGAACAAGAAAAGCATTAACACTGATAAACTTGTACCTGTAATACTGACAACCCTGAATTCCCTACCAGTGTCCACCCCCTCCACACTAGTAGACAAATACAACTAAATTATGTCTGAAGCCATAGATTCCATTGCTCCACTAAAATTAAGAAAGAGCAAACCCAAAATGCATCAGAATATCATTGAGACGGGAAAATAGATAAAGCGAAGCAATATGGAGACATCAACCGTCAGATGTAAACAGGTCCAACCTTAACAATATATCCTCCCACTATAAAAAAGAAATACTCCTAGCCAAACAAGACTCACATAACAAAAGAATTTCACAAGCCAACTCAAGTGTAAAATAACTTTCTTAATCCTCAAAGAACTTGAAACTCCAGTGTGAAGGACAAAAACTGGCGCACTAGCATTCAAAAAGCCCTAACCAACAAAGTAGCATCACTCCAGGACAAGATTGCCAATACAAAAGAAAACCTTCACATCTCAACACCACAATAGAGCATGCCCACGCCCTCACACAAACCCATACATCGCTTCAGCTTCTCTAGTGTATCTATCCTAGAGGTTGAAAAAGTAATCCTCACCCTCAAACCATCTAATTGCCAAGGACCCCATGCCCAGCCCAAATTATTAAAGATGCTGCTGGAGATCTATCACCCTTCATCTCGAAAATAATTAACACATGCTTTTCTACCGGTACCATCCCAGCAACCTTAAGGAGTCCTGGGTACTCCTACTCCTCAAAGAACTGTCCCTAGAACCATCCATACCTACGAACTATAGACCCATCACCACAGTCCCTTTCCTGCTCAAAATCATAGATAGGATAGCATTCCTCTGTAACCACCTGGATTTGTCTGCTCACTTCTCACAAGAAGCAATAGGCTGGATACAATCCTTCATGAATAATAGGACCATGCATGTCTTTTCACCTTCAGCATCTGCCGACCCCATCCCCATTACCTGTGGGGTGCCACAGGGCTCATGTGTCTCCTACACCTTTTACAATATATTCAATAAGCAACTTTTTGATGATCTCAATGGTCTTGGTATCACCTACACTAACTATGCAGATGATACCCAGATCCTCATTCCGTTGACAGGAGATTATGATACAGGTTTGGCCTTGGTGAACAGAGTGTACCTTATAATCCAGGCATGGATGGCCACCCATGGTCTATGCCTGAATGATTACAAAACCAAGCTCATAATCCTCTGTACAACCTCCAACCTTAATAAACACTGCCATAAATACACCAGCTTTAATATAAATGGCAACACTATCCAAGTGGCCAAAGAAGTTAAAACATTAGGCTTCTACCTAGACGCCTCCCTATCCTTCACCAAACAGGTAAAATCTATGGCCTCCGCCACTGCTTACACATGTAAGCTAATTAGAGCTGCCAAGCCCTTCCTGTCCATGCACAGCTGCATCACCTTGGCCAGAGCCCTAATTCTATTGAAACTGGACTACTGCAACACCCTGTATCTGGGTGCCAACAAGTATACCACAAATTAAATCCAGATACTCCAAAATAATGCCCTTAGAGCAGCGCTGGGTATAGCTAAAAAATATCATTTCTCAGAGATAAGGAGAAGGAATTACTGGCTCACCACCAAGGACAAAATCCTACTAAAAACAGCCTCACTTACACACAAGTGTTAAAACAATGCCACCCCACGCTATCTGATAGATAGATATAAGAGACAATCTTCCAACTGTATATCAAGAATGTCCACCTCTAACACCCTGGGATACCGAGTTTTAAACTTACTAAAACTGGAGGATGTAGCTTCCCAGTTAATGCTGCTTAGCTGTCGAGTTCCCTACCCCCACCATAATGGCAGACCAAACATACCCACACTTCAGACACAACATCATTAACTGGATCAAAGAAAACAATCGCTAAAACACTGGCACCACCATTGGCTCCACTCTACCTCCTTCACTGTATATAATGCTGCGTCTTCGTAACTTACTGCCTGATAGCTCATCCCTACCTCCCTTGTACTTATTTCCGAAGGTCTGCGGCAATATTCTGCTACTCCTGTTGGCCTCTGTCTGTATATATTATCTACTGTTCTCCTCTCTTTGACCTCCTAACCTTTCTGGAATTGTTGACTCTACCCTTTTTGTATTGTATATACCTGTACAGCATTTTAACCTAAACTCAACATATTCTTTCTGTTTTTGTGCCCTGATACCCTCGGGTTTTGTGCGCACTCTAAATAATAAAACAAGCAAACAAACAAAAGATATCCGAGAACTGCAGTGGTGCTGTTTGTGAGATCTGTGAGAAGCTGGAACCGCGCAGTGCCGCTGATCTGAAGTTTGCTCAATGCTGCAAACAACTTTCCATTTGTAGTCCAGGAGTGCCCAGATGTCCTCCCTCGTGTCCCCACAACTGAGGACCAGGAACAACAGGATCTGCAGACTGTTGGAGAGTTTGTCTTTGGGCTATTACCTAACTTGGCTGTATTTTAGTATTGTGGTATAGTGGCAGTAAATTGGCACAATCTTATTTTGTTGGTAAGTCAGTGGTGAACATATTCATAACTCTGCCCTATATGATAAGACAAACCTTCCCCGTTTTATAACTCTGCCCTATACTAGGTTTGACTGTAGGCATCCACCCAGGCTTAGCATATTTAGAGGGAACTCGGTAAGATCATAAATGATTTCATAGATTGTGTATAAATTGTGTTAATGACTTATCTATGCCATTAGCTCACACTCTTGAAGGGCCCCATTCAGACCCGGCATGCATGGCTGAATGCACTCATACTACACACCAGCTTTCTAGCTTATATATATATATCAGTGAAAAAAACTTTGTTAAAGGGATGTTATGGTTAAGTTGCACTACTAAAAACCTATGAAATTCAGTAAAAGAACATTGTTAATGGGACGTTATGGTTCCAAGTAAAACCGAAAAATCCTTGAAATTCGCCAGTTATGGTAAACTAAGCAACCATAACTCGCACCACCAAAGTGCACTGCTAAGACTAACACCCAGGACATCAAAGATGACATCACAAATGTCATTGATGACATCACTGATGACATCCCATGTCTGGCTCCATCTTTTTTTCTTGAACTGACATATCTAGGCCAGTAACAGTCAGGAACTAAAAATTAATCTACTCTTAATTCATATTCAAGTACTACATGTGTAGACTTATACTTCAAATATGTTCTTACAGTAATTCACTTGGGTTTCACTCACAGCATATGAAACATATACATAGGGGAAAACAGAGATTTGGAAAACAGCAATGCTTTGTGTGTATAATGATAATCTGTAAGGACATCAACACTTTCTTATAGTTAGATAATATAAATGTGATAAATGTTTACTAAGACTCCCTAAGCTTACATTTATATAACATAGAATATACTAAACCCCCTGTCCTTCTAGTGTTTTTGATGTCCGCAGACCGTGCGCATGTCCGCGGACGGACGCGGTCACCATCAGCAATATCCAAAAACTCAGGCAGTATCTTACATTATTGTATCATACAATAAAACACCAAACATATTCAAAAAGCACCACATAAATACACTACATTTAATAATAAATAAGAAGTGGAAACTATATATGTAAGGCAGCAACCATCCACTGAAGTAGCATTTCCAATATAATGGAATATACCAAAACAAAATAAATATGCCTCCAACTGAATTACGTCACAGAAACTGCACAGCACGAAGCAAGAGCATATTGACACAGCAGTAATAGCAAACGTTTGTAAAAAAGTAGTAAGTACACTACATTTATTTCATATATATATATATATATTAATTTTCTTTAACAGAGAAATTTCCAGTACTTTGGAATGGCTGGAAGAAAATGTCCCACACGAGGAAATGAGTGAAGACAGTGATAATAATGGTAGACACAACATTTCTCTATATAAGCCAATTAATAACAATTACTTAATGTGTACTTATCACATTTTCTTTTAACAGACCAGACAACCAATAAATATGATGTACCAAAAGAGATATTAGAAGATCCTCTGAAACGAATGGAACTAAACATGGATTTGTTAATGCAAAACTTCAATCAACTAAAAGAGTATATTGTGGACCACATTAAAGAAAACATTAAATACCACTGTACCACATGTTCCTGTTCCCACTCTCCATGTCCCAGCCAACTATCCCCAAAACGTCCCCACTAAGGAAAACAGTCCAATGAGACTTCAATCCCTTCCTCCCCTCCCATACATAATATCCAAACCCATAATTCCCCTGTATTTGTTTCAGTTTCTACTTCCCCCTCTCTTTCCTAATTTTTCTACTGTTAAACAATAATAAAATGTTAAGTGTGTTCTTAGTATATGTCCGTGTCTTCTTTTTTTTTTTAAAGGCAGTCAGGGTGTCCACGGACAGCGCGGCTGTCCGGGGTGTCCTCAATTAACCAACATGGGAGTGTCCTAAGGACACTATACCTGCTCCTACTGTCCATAATTAAAATAGAGGTGTCCTTAGAACACACAGGATGTCTGCCTGTCCGTAATGAAACAAAATGAGTGTGTCCTAAGGACCCTATACCTGTTCGTACTGTCCGTAATTAAAATGGAGGTGTCCTTAGAACACACAAGATGTCTGCCTCTCACAATCACCCAAAATGGGGTGTTCTAATAACACCCCCGCTGTTTGTAATGTCCGCAACCAGAATGAATGTATCGGTAGAACACATATCCCGCCCACCTGTTCGCAAAGTTTTGACGCACATTTATTTTATTCAGGAACTTCAACATTGTTCGCAGAACACCCGCACACATGCGCATCACACACTTGGGTCCTACGAACATCGTGCCTCTCCACAACTGTCCGCCGCATGTGTGTCGCACTTTTAATTAGTTTGGGGCCGCAAACACTGTCCGTAGAACACCTGCGCACATGCGCAGAACCGTCACTGCACATTTGGTGTCCTGTGGACAGCCGTCCAATTTACGAATGTGTCTGCGATGTCATCATGTGAGCGCACCCACGCTGAGCGTATGTCTTCATTTGTGGACACACTCCGGGCCCCCGAACATTTAAAAACTACTTTTTTGAGCAATCCAATGTATTTTGCAGTACAATTTCACCATTGCACATGTCCCAGACAATGTCCCTGCCTATCTACATACTATTTGGAACATTTAGAGCCCGTTCTTGCTGTTCAAAGTGTTTGGGGACGGTGCAGGTGTCCACGAAGCATGCCCCTGCACCCCTATAAAAGCCCACACCCCAGAGTTGACCTTCATTCTGCTTTTGGATTTCCAAGATTTACAACAGGACAATTGTGCAGGTTGCTGTTCTTGGTTCGCCGTTCCTATCTCCTGGTTATTAACCTTCCAGATGGCATCCCGAATTGCTTCTGCTGCTACTGCCTTGGCATCAGCACCCCCACCCCCTCCACCACCAGGGGAACAAGTGTGAGGATGAAGAGGAGACGGATGAAGAGGATGAAGAGGATGAGCAAGTGGAAGTCACTACTACTAGCACTCATTGTGAGTCTTGAGTGTGGCGGTTATTTACCACCATTTATGAAAAGTCAAAAGTTCAAGTGAACAACGTGATCTGCATTCATTGCCACATGGTGCTGAGTCGTGGCAAGGCTGGTTCGTATAGCTTTGGTACTACATCAATGAAGCAACAGCTAAAGTCATTCCACGGTGGGGCTATTTGTAAGGTTGTACCTTGCGATAAACATAGTAGGTTGAGTTCCTCTGCGGCATCCTCTGTTCCCACTCCTGTAACCACAAAATACACTCCTGTGGGACAGTGCATCCCTCTAGCTGCCTCACAGGCCATTCATGATGCTGTTGACCCTTACCTTGCGAGGGTCACAATATTCTGCCTGTACTGCGACACAGTACTCTGCAGGGGGGAGAATCTTCGGACTGCTTTCGACACTGCGGTCAAGGAGCATCAGAAGGTCTGCACCCTACCCGAATAAGGCCCAACTTACATCTTCCACTCTCCACCTGCTCATTCTTATCCCTGTGGTTGGTGTCCCTTCCTTACCCCCTTTTCCCTCCTTTCCTTGTGTGGCGTGTTTAAAAAAAAACCCAAAATATAAAACAACAAAAACAAAAAAAAAAGAAAGTCTCTTTTCAGAGCCACCTTTCGCATTTCAAAAACAGAAGAGACAAATAAATAGTGCAGGGCCCTGTGCATTTTTTTGTCATGATGCATACCCCCGGGCACCCAGACGACGTCCATCAGCCCCGGGAGCAGGCATCATGTTGCCTTGAGAAAACCCAGAAACCCCTGCTAGGGACTGTCTGGGTTCATTCCTGGCACCTATGGCGCCAGGCTCATATGGGACATCAGTCCTGGCACCATAGGCGCCAGGCTCATAGGTGCACACTTACCTGATGCAGACCATGCTGCAAGAAGATCCAAGCCCATGTGAGGCCTCGAATGGACTACTTTGCCATAGGGACGATTTTGTTACTTGGGTGTGGTCGGGGAGGAATACCTACCTGGGACTACTTTGGAGGCTATTTAAACCACGCCCGAAGAGCAGTACATGCTTTGCGTTATTCTGCATCCAGCAGGGTAACGTTCACCGTGCCAGCAGTAGCATCCATCCTTCTGCCACGCCCGCCTCGAACCTGGAGCACCTAGAAAGAAGGAAAGAAGCAAAGGTTAGAACAAGAGTATTACCTGATTTCTTAGCTGATTCCGGATTCATCGCATCTTCAAACCAGAGGAAAGACTTTGTTTTAAACGCGTCGCATCACCAGCAGCAGCGCCGCGCCATACTCAACATTCCATGCAGCATCTCTTCGATCCGGCGCTGTCTCCATCTTTACATCGCCGAATCCAGGCACCTAAGAGGGACAACAAACAACAAGGTGAGCAGAGAGAACAGACAGAGACAGTCTCTTTAGCCGCAATATGCTTACCTGATTTTACCACCGGAGGCATTATACATCAGCACGCCACATCTTCTTATGCCGCACCTGTAAGAAAAGGAGAAAGCAGCAAATTTAACCCTTGGCATTATTTACCGGACAGTGTTGGGTAACACAGACTTTTACTGGAGCGCTTTGAGCTGTCAATCTTCTTATTGGGTCAAAGCTGCAAGATAAAAAGAGGAATTGGACAGGAGTGAATTCCAGACATTTTGAACTCTTACGAACTATATACTTACGGCTCTTCGCCAGCACCTTTTGGAGTCAGGATTCATCTTCAACTCTTCAGGCCAGTGAAGTAACTGGTCATCAACGCGCCCCTGCGTGCTTCGAAGGATGGAGGGCTCATCCTTCAAGAATATAAGGTGAGATTGCTGAGAGGGAACTTCAGAGGTGATTAGTGGGGAGTGGGGGTGCTATCACTTGAATCTACAAGTGGCTAAATCCATCTCTCAGCTTGTAGGAGAATATTTCTACGGGTCAAATAGACAAGAGTAGGAGGGCAGATCCAGTCAGTCATCGCTGCACTACGCATCACGTGGATGGAGGCCGCAGCAGTCCGGGTCCGACTGACGCCCCTGTGGGAGCCAGGTGAGCGTAACATTTTTAGAAGTTCGCGGACACCTAAAAACTATGCAGTGCTTCCCTGTCACAACCATTGCATTTTTCTAAAAATAGCCTTTTTGTGTTTTTTTTTGTATTTCAAAAAATTTCAAATGTTATGTTATGTTATGTTAGTTTGCATTTATATAGCGCCTTATATACCATTGGTATGGTCTGAAGGCGCTGGTAGGTGGAACGCCCTTGGAAACTGAAGTTCAGATCAGTTGAGGAGTAGAGAGAGTCAAAGGTGCGTGTGAGCACCAAGTATGTGTGCAGCTTGTGCGGTATTCATGTAATAGCTGCTTCTTAGCGGTAGGTGTGGTGGTTGAGGGATCAGGAGTATGTGTTAGTTCTGGCAGAATTCATCCAGACCGGATGTGGCTGCGTTAGGCCTGAGTAGAACGCCTGGCTGCGGGTGTGTAAACCAGCAGTGTTTACATAGAGTGATGTGGAGTATGTGGCGGATGTTGGTATGAGAACAGTTATACCGAATGGTGTCATAGTATCTCTGTGTTCTAGTTGAGTGGTGGTGTAAGGAGAGAGTAAGCATATGATGGGTTATATGGTCATTCAAACGTTTTCTGCATTCCAAACCATACTATGTACTTCACGCAATTCAGTGCGCTCCAGTCTGTTCCCTGCACTCCTACATTCAGGCATTTGTCCATACTTTAACCCCTCGCGTGCACTACACCTTCATCTGCTCTATGCATTCACGCACCCTACACAATCATCTGTTCACCCGCTCCCTGAACTCATCAGCTCCACACCCTCAACCACCCTCATCCACTCCCCACCCTCATCCACTCTCCACCCTCATCCACTCTCCACCCTCATCCGCTCTCCACCCTCATCCGCTCTCCACCCTCATCCGCTCCCCACTCTCATCCGCTCCCCGGACTCACCTGCTCTCTGCACTCACCTGCACTCACCCGCTCCCCGCACTCACCCGCACTCATCAGCTCTATGCATCTGCTCCCCATGCTCTTTCACTCCCCCCGCTCGTCCGCTCTCCGCGCCCATCTGCTCTATGCATCTCTGCATCCGCTTCCAGTGCTCATCCACTCCGCGCGCTCATCTGGTCCTAGTGCTCATCTGCTCCCCGTGCTCATACCCACCCCACGCTCATCCCTGTCCCGCGCTCAACACCTACTGTAAAATGGATCGCTGTAATTCCAAAAAAGGTCACAATGCATTTGTATATTTTGCAGAAAAATCTGATTGCCGGCATAAGTAAGATGTACTCCATCTCTATGAAAAATGTGTGTGCTACAAAACATAATATTTTCATTCTGAAAAGAGGACATACCAACATCTCACAAAAAGGCATTGTGCCTTGCTTTCTCCATTTGTGGACCAAATGAAAAAGAACGCAGCCACATGTGTCTCTGCGCATTACGGGAAAACAGTACCCTGGAGTTTGGATACATGTCCATGACTTTCCCAAGTCCTTCTTTAATTGCAAATTGCAAAGAGATTTCAGACACATGTCCTAAACTGTTCCCTCCACAATGAATAATAATAATGTCTGGATGATGCTGTGTCACCAAAGAAGCACAGAGAGGTACCAAATCCACCCACTTCATTCCACACAATCCATGCCACTGCACTTCCACATGAGAGAATCCAAGATGTGCAGCCGCTCCACAGCGATCTGCATGCACCTCCAACCAATTTCTCCACGAATCTCCCAAAATTTAAACAATCTGCTTTCTGAAATACAGAGGCATAGCTATCTG
This sequence comes from Ambystoma mexicanum, assembly GCF_040938575.1. Taxonomy (NCBI): domain Eukaryota; kingdom Metazoa; phylum Chordata; class Amphibia; order Caudata; family Ambystomatidae; genus Ambystoma; species Ambystoma mexicanum. Next base: position 515,459,059 of record NC_090926.1, on the reverse strand, counting down.
CTCTTCTCTCAGGAAAAAAAAACTACTGACAAACTCTCTCCTTACACAATACACCCAGTAAACCTTATTGACCAATCCCTTCTCTGCTCAGTCTCATTTGCATGCCTCGCAACCCCAAACCCTTGCCTCTATATGAAATCCTTCTGCGTTAATTCTCACACCTTCACAAAGCCATACATTGAATGCTTTAATGTACAATCTCTGCCATTTACCCTGTAAACATAGAAAAATAAAGCATATGATCATTTCTTCTATCTCTTAACATCCATTAACATAACATTAAAAAAAACAAATTTGCTCTATACGTTTACTATTATACTCATTTCAAAAACATATTCAACTAACAGATTCTAAATAAAATATACAGGATGCACATAGGCCAAGGAAAGTGTAAAACAATATCTACATTAACAAAAGTGCTATAAACACACATATTCAATAACTTCTTTCTTTTACAATTTCAGTGAAGACCACTCTCCTGAAAAGCAGCAGCGTCTGAAGCACGAACATGGACTTAGAAGAAACCTACGCTTTCCATATAAAAAAGTAAGTACAAAACTAACATAGTGTTCTAACTGTTGCTCACGCACACTAGCATTTTAGTATTGTAGAAGAAACAAATATATTAACCCTTTACCATTAGATGTAGTAATAGTGCTTCCTCTTACCAGTTGCATACTTTATATTGTCAACTGAAACCCAGTATAGTAACACACAAATACAAGAATAGCCTTTCCAACTTGATGTAGCTGCCCATTGCACAATCACACACCTCCACAATCATACTTACCATCATAATCAGACGCTCATGCACAAAGCACGCATACACTGCACAGCAGCCCAACCTACACGTTCTTTTTTTTTCCAACAGACCCCAAATAATGCCTACCAAAAAGCAACTCTGTAGAAAGCAATGCAGAAGTAGAGCAAATCAAAATAAAAGTGTCCAAATTAGCATCCATCTCTAGCAGATTTTGTACAAAAAGTTCAGACAAAACAGCTGATACAGTCATTTAGTGAAACAAAACAAGCTTCCAGTACAGAAACGTTCCCTCCTCTATCAAAATGTAAAACCAAACAAAAAGTGATTAACAAGACTTCAGCTACCACTAATGCTAACGCTGCACCTATAAATCTTAATGTAGTGGCAAGTTAGAATATTTTAAAAACATGTTTTACAAAAAATGAACTGCCACAGAGTCCTTCCGAACCTTTTAAAAACAGGAGAGAAATCATGCACAACCCTTAAAACCTGCCGTAGAAAATGAATCCTATAAGCTCTCGTAGACAGTGCAATCCTTCTCAAAAGGAAGTTATTTATTTTAGTTTTAAACAGGATGAAACCACTAACAAAACTAACTACTAAACTACAGAAAAGACTACTCAATAAATGGAATATCAACAAAATAGCTTCTTAAACATCTGTGGAGGTGAATGGAGTCAGACCACAACCACAGAACCATATTTTGATGAAGAAGCATATAAACAAAAGCAAACAAACCCAATTGCCATACATAGCACTGGACGAGGGTATGAAGAACTTAATAAGACCATTATGGAACAAGAGACTCTGCTCACAAAAATATCCCCAGTATCACCTCCACATTCTACTCAACCAAAATGTCCAGTCTACAAATGGCTGTGCACATCAATGTGTAACATTGCCAAAAAAAGCTTTCAAAGCTTTACGCCAGTTCCTCAATCAGTATGTAAAAAGCAAAGACAAAATTAAAATTAATGTCCTACAAATTATGGATGCCTGTCCAGTCCGCAAAAACAAAGGAATACAAGGATATTCATTAGCCTGTATTTCAGGACCTATTTGCAAAAACCCCTTCCATCATATCAAAATGAAATCAACACATCATTAGACTATAAGAAATCTAGTCCAAAAACTCCACCGTGCTAAAGGTCCTGCTTTAGCATTAGCCAATTTAAACTACTTGAAGAAATAGAGCATATCCAGAGAAAATATTTTGGAATTAAAAGCCATTTACAAAATGAAATAGATGTACAACAAACTAGCAAATACAAAAAGCAACCTTCTATTAAACACATACAAAAAAGAAATACTAAATTTTAAAAGTACCTCCGCTGACGTACCAAACCATGTGTGGTGTGTTGCTGCAGGACTTCTTATAAAAGTACCACAAAACTATAGATGTAACATACAAAATAGAAGACAATGAAGATTTGAAATGGTTCCAATTAGCTCTCTATCTTATAGCAGAATCCAAATACAACATTACTAACCGCTTCATACTTTGCAATTACTGCACTACAAAACTAGACAACAACCAAACACCTTCACGCGCTATCACAAATAACTTAGAATTATTCCCACTACCAAACCCCTGCAACAACTAAATTTATATGAGAGCATCATAATTCAAACAGTGCACCCATTTCAACAATAATACAACTCCAACCAAAAACAGCAAACTTACCTCCCTCTGAATTAGTCAAAGGCATTCATGGCAAAGTAGTTTATTTACCATTAGATATCAAAGAAAATGTGCACACTCTAGGAGTGCAACAGCCAATAGATCAATCTTTAATTGTCTTAGTAAATGGCGTACCTACACAAGACAAACCAATTTGGCAACAACTTGTGGATTTACATAAAGTTCGACAAGCCCTGCAATATCTAAAAAACAACAATGAATACTACAAAGAAGTTAATATTGAAGAAAACCTGAGAGAAACCATTGAAATAATTCAGGTGTCACTAGAAACTGGTCAATTTGAACTTCTAAATCCTGCTACAGAATCCGATATTTTAGACCATTATACAATTCATCCTTTACACTCTAAAGACTATATATGATGCACTGGAAATGTACCAAATGCGACAAGCCAAAGGATCTCCAATCAGCATATGGGGAGAAAGTATAGAAGCACAGGTATTTCCTCTACTCTTTCCTACTGGAAAAGGAGGAAGCTACGATGATAGACCTACACAGATAACAGCATCAGAATATCGCTCAATACGAATGCATTCTGACAATCCTAGATTCATAATACATATTCCACCTTCTCTTTAAAAGTGAACTAGCAACTCTATGCTACGGAGTTGCACACACATTAAAATCAGGTACCCATTTTCAAAATATGTCAGCTATGCAATTATTACAAAATGTACAAGAAAAAGATGAGCTTTTACAGTCATTTATTACAAATCTTTTAGCAAACATGCATGGTACAAAAGAATACTGGTTCCAACGTCACGGAGATGTACGCTGTGTGATAAGAAACCTTGGCCTACCCACTTGGTTTGTTACATTAAAGGATAGTTCCGGGACTTTTTTTTTATTGTCCCTACGGTTCGGCCATGTGTTTTTAAGCATAAATCGGTAGATCGTAGAAAACTTTCCTATGGACCTTACCCGACTTTTCATCCATTAACGCACTCAAAATCAGCCGCCATTTTCTGATAATCCTATCATTTCCCCCAATCGACCTGGCTCACCTGCTTTTGCGGCACTAAATCAAATCCCCCGCCCCTGAAACAGACATCAGCAGACGCATACCGCCCATTTCCCAACGCCAAAGCACATTTCGTGTCAACAATCGCTGCGCCTCAGCTAATGACGTGTCGCCATGGAAATGGCAGGACGCCTCTTTCCTCAATAAGTATAAACACACCGTTTCACAACACACAGCAGCAGATTTTCGATTCCATTACTCTATCTGTGTTACTTTGAGTATTCTGTGACTCGTTTCTGTGCTCTGGTCAGCTACCTTCGCCGCTTCTAGGCCTTGTGAACACCTGTACCATCTCTGTAAATTATTTTACTTTCTTTACCACACAATGGCTACAATAATGCCATATATGTACGAGCCCGAGTACACCGAGCAAGAACTACTGGAAAGGCAAGCATGCGAAAACGATGGGGATTCGGACGGCAGTTGGGAGGACCAGTCAACGGATGAAGAGCCTGGACCATGTCGCATGGACGGCGTCTCCACCGGGTGCACGTGCAATCGGTGCGAGCTAATGCCAACTGAGGAGGAGAACTGCTGCTGCCGTGAAAATTCCGGGTGCTTGGCCTACATTTCGGAAGGCGAGCCAAGTCCGCAATGCATCACCGAGCTGCCAGAGTTCAGGGAAGCCTGCCTCTCACGGACCGTGTTGAGGATGATGATGGTGCTTATGCACGAACTTCGCGGCACTGTTCGTCCGCGTAATCCGAGTAACGAGTAAGTATACTCTGGTTGTGATGTCAGTGATGCCACTTGGTTCCATATTGTGCATTTTCTAGATAGAATTTTTTTCAAAGCAGAATGACATTTTTTACCTGAATCGACATTGATAAGAAAGTTTTGTCATTTTAATACAGTTTGCATCTTTCTTTTTCACAGGTGGTACAGGCTGGAGGCCTATCGTTGCTTCACTTGGTGGCTTCACGGGAGGCTCGGACACCGCGTTCGGAGAGTAATACCTGCCTGTGCGGTACTTGCCATTAGACAACATTTCCCCAGCGACAGTGGACAATACCGCGGATTTTCCCTGGATGTGCTGCAACCGAAACTTTACAATGTGTAATGTTTATTATTTATGTTCAATTGAAATTAAGATCTAAAATAAAACCCAACATATATTTTAACAATGGTTGTTTTGATTTTTTAAATGAATCTAGTGTGTCTCCATTGAATAGAATAGTCTTCCTGTGCCTTGTCTTGTCACACCACATGTCTCCGGCCAGCATCCTCCCTCACGCTGGCCGCCCACCTTCAATCCACATAACCGTTGAACCCATATGCAGCAGACATACATATGTTATTTTGCAGGTTGGCATCAAGCCTCCCGGCCTTGCCTCCTCCCCCAAAAATACTTACCACACCACTTTGTTCAAGCGTTGGCAATAAAAGGCCGTTGGATTTTATTGATACAAAACATGGTTATAGGTAAATAATCAATATGGTTGATCATAATAAATCATCCTTTTGGGCACCGGGTACAGAGATGACCCCCTCTGGCCCGAGCCGCCTTGCCACCACAGGCCAGCCTGCTGCTGACTAACTGCCTAGGCATCCAGGGTCTCCAGGGTGAACTGCACCCATATATTCTCCTGGGAGGCTGAGGTATTTATAAACTCACCCCCCTGCCTTCCATGTACTAGATCCTGCAGCCTGCCTCTTACATGCAGTTAGATGGCCTCTCCTTGGTGAGGCCCTGCGGCAAACGAGTCTTGTCTGCACGACCACCGCCCTAATCCACCCCCCCCGCCCTATCAAAGGCAGTTCGCACTGGGGTACTTGCGCTGGCAAGTGGAGCTGTCAGGGAGCGATAAAGGCCAAGAGGTGCCAAATAGCATGTACACTTCAAAGTGGTCTATAGAGCATGGGTTGTTGTTCCCATGTCTACCTCCAGACCCTGTGTCTCCTGCCAAGCATCCCCCCTCACGCTGAACGCCCCCCTGCAATCCACATAAGTGTGTCTCCATTCACGAGTCTTCCTGTGTCTTGTCTGCACGACCACCGCCCCAATCCACCCCCGCCCTATCAAAGGCACTTCGCACCGGGGTACTTGTGCTGGCAAGTGGAGCTGTCAGGGAGCGATAAAGGCCAAGAGGTGCCAAATAGCATGTACACTTCAAAGTGGTCTATAGAGCATGGGTTGTTGTTCCCATGTCTACCTCCAGACCCCGTGTCTCCTGCCAAGCATCCCCCCTCACGCTGGACGCCCCCCTGCAAACCGCATAATGCCACGACATATACACGTCATTCATTCACAAACACACCCCTGTTTCGAATTCTTTATAACCCACTTCATATTTCTAATGAGAACTTCTTTGCGCTTTGCTAGTTAACCCGTGAAGGTGCTGGTTATCTGCTCTTCGTCTCTGTGAACTTCCGTGACCACTTCGAGGAAACTCGTCAGTTTGCAAACTGTGAACTGCTCCCTGTTCTACGACAAGAAACTACTCTGATCCCTGCATCTAACTGTTTGTTCGTCAAGGTAAGGCCATGTACCATAATCATTTTGCGTCCAATTTCTTTTCATTCAAGACAGTACATGCAAGGAACTAGTCACATGTTCTGAGTTTAGTCAAATTATTTTTCTATTTTTTTAAAGTTATTCAAATACGTATCCGCATGTGAATAACGTGTATAGTTCCAAGAACCAAAACGAACCTTGCATTGGACCTTTTATGTGTCATTTAATTTTTTAACACATTGGTATACATAGAGAATTGTTGATCTTTACTTTTCAGAACTTTCCACAATGCCTGCTTGTTCCATTGGCGGTTGCCCTTCGAAGACTCATAGTAAATCTGAAGGTACTATAATGCATGTTTTCCCTAAGACAATAGATCAGATAAGAAAATGGGTCTGATATTGCGGATATCCACCGTCTGAGCTTGAAAGTAGAGTCCTAGAAGTCTTTGCGGACAAGAGGGGTGATCGATACCGCATCTGCAGCAGGCACTTTACCTCTGACATGTACTCCACATCATTGCTAATAAAGAAGAACACACCGCGAGCGAAGCGAAAATTGCTCTCAACCGCTATTCCCACTCTATTCGTCCACATCCCTCCACTGGTGAGTCAAGTTTACGTATTTATCTCTCGGCCTTGCGGTATTGTGTAGCATTAGCTAACAATAATTTCCCCATTTATGTATCCACTCAATATGAAGGCGGAAGATTCTCCATCCGTGTCGTTATTGCAGTCATCAGCCACTTCAAGCGCCTATCGGGTAATCTTACTTAGCTATTCTGCCACTGACTTGTTTTAGGCATGTAAATCAATAGTTTTAATTTATCGTGTGATTATTTTACCCAATGGTACACCCTTGTACTTGTCCTCTAGTCTTTGTTTTCAGTTATAATTATTGTTATCCAAAATAATGCAAGTACTGTCTTTCAGGGAGATGCTGAGGAGTCCAACGCATTGACGACAACCGTTGATGTCACTCAGATGCTCGAGGTACGTTTCCGAACAGTTCCATCGATGGCGATCATCAGATCTTGCATTCTTGTAGCGTGATTGTTACACACAATGTTTCTTTCGTTTTTAGCCATTGATATGTCCTTCTGTCGTCGCCCTCCTATGTGTCTTCTTTTTTCAATATTGTGTTCATTACTAATGAAAGTCCTATGTTTCAGGGAGTCGATGGAGCATTAGTCCAAGAAGAAGGGGGAGCATGCAGTTACGGGTCGGCGCAACAGCTTGCAGAAGTGTGCACCGCAGTTACATCGTCTCTTGATGTTCTTATGCATTTCGAGGTATGGATACTGACAGTTCGATCAAGCGAAATCATATGACGTGATTACATCCGCTATACTTCCTTCTTTATTAACGCAAGTACTATGTTTCAGGGAGATGACGGAGCTTCTTCTACAAGAACATCACCCCTAGTAGCGGATTCAGATCTCTGGGTGGTGACACTTCCAACGATGGAGCAAATCGAATCATATTTAGATATCCATTATTTATTTTAGACAACTGATCATTTGTGCAGGTCTATTTAGATGAGCCGTTGACGCCTGCACAAAGTGTATGTTCTTTTTAACAAAACAGAAAACCATACTAATGCAATTACTGTGTTTCAGGGAGTTACTGAAGCATCATCTTCAATAATATCATCAATGGAAGTCTATGAGGAGCCCGAGGTATGGATCTTCACAGTTCCATCTAACTAGATCAACAATGCGTGAATAATTGTCGTTTGAATGTTCTACACAAAGCGTTCATTCGTGTTTTGCTATTGAGATGTACGTGGGTATTGGTCCCCAAGTACATTTTGTGTTTTCAATATTATTATACATACTAATGAAAGTTCTATGTTTCAGGGAGTCGATGGAGCGTCAGTGCGTGATGGATGTGCTTATCATGAAAATATAGTCGTTGCAGCGCAAGAGGAAGTGGAGGCATGCACACACGAGTCGGAGCAACAGCGTCCCGATGTTGAAGTTCGAGGCAAGAAAGTTTCAAAGAAAAGAAAGCAAAAGAAGGTTAGTGTCCTGGTCACTATATTATGTTGTTTTTCACTGTTAATAGTTCAATACTGTAAGTTGTGTTTAAACTGAACATCCCTTTTCCAATCTGTCCTCTAGTTGCGAGTGGGTGTACGAACTAGATCTACACAGACAGTGAAGCGAACGAGAGATGTTGCTTGTCAGACCTTTTGGCAGGGACTTGAGACTGGAGATGCATCGTGCCAATGGGAAGAATATGAAGTGATTGACAACAGAGCTATACCACCACCAGCCATTGATAGTGAATGTCCTCCTGGTAGTTCGGATGCAGTCGGAGATCAATTCACAGAATCCACACCCGCAAAAACTAAGACCGCGAGAAAGTTGAAGAAATTGTTTTATTCACCCATCGCCGGAGAAGGAACAGATGTTGCAATGGAAGAGAATGAAGTGGACGACAATGAAACACCATCAATATCACTGAACATAGCGGAAGACGATATCAGAGATTCTACTTTTCATGTGAGTGACATGTCCTCAACTTTACAGGCCGAACCAGCTGGGATGCAGAGTGACAGTATAAGGAAAGAGGCCAAATTCATTGTATTCGATAGTTGTTTGATTGATATTATTATTCGGATGAAATGTGGGCATTCGGTTGGTGGGGAAGTATGTGAGGAGCCATTGATTAATGTGACTCATGCAATTCGAGGCACTAACCTTAAAATACATGCCACCTGTACAAAATATCATCCTTTCTCATGGTCTGCACAACCCATGCTGGGGCAACTACCAGCAGGCAATCTACTTTGTGCAGCGGCTGCACTTTTTAGTGGTTCAAGTTTTAAAAAGTTAGAGTCTTTCTTTCACTTTGTGGGAATCCATTTCATTGCGAAAACTCAGTTCTACAAATACCAAACCGATTATCTATTTCCAGCCATTAGCGAAGCTTGGAGAATGGAAAAAATGTCTATTGATAGTACATTCGCGGGCAAACGGTTCAGGCTAGCCGGTGATGGACAGTGCGACAGCCCAGGATTTTCAGCCAAGTACTGCACCTACCACTTTCAGGACATGGAAAGTAAGAAAATTGTGAGTTCGGTGGTCGTGCAGGTGTCACAAAGTACATCCTCAGTGGCCATGGAGAAAGTTGGCTTTGTAGCATCATTGCAAGAACTACAATCGCGGGGAATGGTGATTGACCTGATAGCCACGGACAGACACGTTTCAATTGCCAAGACAATGAGAGAAGAGTACAAAAATATAAATCACCAATTTGACGTTTGGCATCTTGCAAAAACAATCAATAAAAAAATGTCGGCTGCAGGTAAAAAAAAAGATATGCAAGGTATTTCACAGTGGTCCAAGTCAATCAGCAACCATCTTTGGTGGAGCTCAAAAACATGTGGAGGGTCGTTGGAAATTCTACTGGAAAAATGGCGGTCAGTAATGTTACACTGTAGCAACGTTCACCGCTGAACCACAAACCAACATTTCCACAATTGTGAACATGGCCATTTGTCCACAGAGGAGGCACGGAAGAAGAAGTGGTTGATTCCTTCATCACCCACTCACAAAGCCATTGAAAAGATTGTATTTGATAAAACTATAACAAGAGATTTGAGGGGACTCACGGAATTCTGCCACACAGGAGATTTGGAGGTGTTTCACAATATGTGCCTAAAGTACAGGCCAAAACGATTGCATTTCGGCATGGAGGGCATGATAAATCAGACTCTTCTAGCGGTCTTGGCACATAACCATAATGTTGGCCGTCAACCAAGATAGGACGACCGGAACTTTAGGGACGCTTGGCTACAATAAGGCCTTCACTAAAAGAAGTAAACAATGGGTGATCAAACCAGTGTTTGAGGATATGCAATATGAGTTTATTGAGAGACTTATTGTTGACGTACTAGATAGGCACATAAATGGAGTTGTGAACGAACCTGTGCAGGGGACAACTGCATTGCCACCCAACATTGCCTCTGTTCCATGTCCACCTAAAGAAGAGCTCATTGAGAAATACACATCACGGTTTAAATGATTGTAATTTGATTGTCTGTTCTCTCGAGTCTCCTCATGTCGCAGGCCCATTGAATATGTGTAGCTATGTATTGTGTAAATAAAAGTGATTGCTCAGTGTACATGCAATGTGTCTCTCCACCCTTGCCCCTCCCTTCACCGTGCAGTAGTGCGAACCACCCGGGTGTCACCTGTGACTTTGCTCTCGAGTCTCCTCATGTCGCAGGCCCATTGAATATGTGTAGCTATGTATTGTGTAAATAAAAGTGATTGCTCAGTGTACATGCAATGTGTCTATCCAACCTTGTTCATTTGCGCATTAAATTAAACCAAACAGTAATATAAATCATTTTTCCAAAAATATAGAATGTCTCCGTATTTATGGTTCTCTGGGGCTGCAAAGCACACAGACAAAATGCAAAGAAGGAGTGTAAATTTCAAGTCCTGTGAGATGGCCTTACACTTAATGTAGCTAACTTGGAATGTGTGCTCGTTCAAAGTGAAGGTCAGCTGCTTTGATTTTTTGCTCGGGTGCCGGAATGGCCCACGACTCAGTATAAGGTTCTATTGTTATTTGACCTTGACAGGCCGGGACCATCCCGAAAGACTTCTTTTTGGGGGTGTGGTGCAATAACGTAAGAAACGATAATGAATAAAATTTCAGAAACGATAGCCATTTAATGTTCGTTCATTAGAAGAAATAACGTCGGCATAGAAGGAGTGGTATTTCGGGGCTGCCCTACGCACAGACACAATGGAAAATGCAAATATAATGTAAGCAACTCTTTAGATGAGTTTATACCGCAATTTAATTACTATACAGTAGCTTTAAAGACGGGTTAAGTTGTACTTGTTCGTTCTATGTGGCATATTGTTTTGTACCGCGCACTATCTTGAGGAGAACCATCTCCTTTTACGGAAGCACCTCAAAACCTTCCTCTTTGCTTCTGCTTTCTCTCTCCCTCTCCCCTGCTACAACTGGTCCACTGTCTGCGACCTCGGTCCTGGGCCCTTCCACTCTCCACCTGCACTGCCTCCCTGTCAACCCCTGCACTGGGGGACTGTCTCAGTATCCTACAGCCCCCCCTTGACGTATAGTACCCAGTTGCACTGTCCTAGCTATGAAATAATTTCCCGACCTAATATATAAAATGAATAATTTTAATAAAGATGGTGAGACTAATTTCATTTTTTATGTTTTTAAAACAGGTACATCCTTCATTATTGTCCGTGTCACGAGTACCAGACACCGGCGGATGGGTTTTATAACCGCCAGTTGCTTCTCCGCGTGAACAACGTTAGCACCCTGACCATTTTATGGGACGATCGCCAAGTACAAGTATGCCCTTACGCGGTACTAACAGCTAGATGCAACATACAGACCGTTGTGGTGGCCTAGTGCCTCGTTGTTGGAACAGCCATGCGATTATCAGTGCGACCGAAGAGCTTATTTTATCGTAAACCAACACCCTGTGTACTGCACACGAACATCGCTTGCCTCAAGACGAACTATTTTGGATCGAGAGCAAAGAAAAATGCAAATCGCAGAATATTCTCTAAACATTTGATGTCCAATAAATGTACTTTGCCAAATGGACAATCTTGCCGTTTGCTTTTAAACCACAGTTTCATATTCCGAATTGTGGCGCTGTATTGTGAGATGATCTAAGACCCTGTGTACAGCAAAGGAACATCCCGTGCCTCAAAACGAACTTTTTGGAACGTGAGCAAATAAAAATGCAAATCGCTGAATATTCTCTAAACATTTGATGTCAAATAAATGTACTTTACCAAATTTACAATCTTGCGGTTTGATTTAAAAGTACACTTTCATATTCCGAATTGTGGCGCGCTGTGTTGTGAGCTGATCTGTGTTGGTTTCCGGGTTCTGTGTGGAGTCGCGTAGAAGACGCCTGGGCACGTTTGCCTACGCAGCACAGTCACGTCACGGATAGAGGCGGGGAATATGAATGTTTTGATAAAGTCTGTTTCAGGGGCGGGGGATTTGATTTAGTGCCGCAAAAGCAGGTGAGCCAGGTCGATGGGGGGAAATGATAGGATTATCAGAAAATGGCGGCTGATTTCGAGTGCGTTAATGGACGAAAAGTCGGGTAAGGTCCATAGGAAAGTTTTCTACGATCTACCGATTTATGCTTAAAAACACATGGCCGTACCGTAGGGACAATAAAAAAAAGTCCCGGAACTATCCTTTAAGTTGTGCAGAATATGCATGGGAAGATTTACACGATTTCCTATGCATAGCAAACAAAAATAAAACCTACATAGATATAAAAAGACCAGGAGAACACTGCTCTCTAGATCCTGTAAATGTATCAAGATATGTCCATCATTGCTTCATCGCTATGCTACACTTTTACACTTTATTTGTAATAAGACTGTTCCTCCCCTCAGAGAAGTTCAACACGTCTTTTGGAGAAAAGAATACCAAGCCAGAGGAACACCACACATCCCCATGCTATTATGGATTAAAGATGCTCCTAAATTTGGTCAGGACAGTGATGCCAGTGTTTTGCAGTTAAACCAAAAAATATGCCACTTGTGAAATCCCTTCACAAACAACACATAGTGGCCTTGATGCACACATTTTACAATTTCAAAGACACAAATGTGGGAAATATTGCCATTGCAAAGATAAAAAAAGGTAAATACTACACCAAATGCCGCTTTGGTTTCCCTTGACCAGTTTTATCAACAGGTTAAGTAAACAACTTCATGTCTTCAGTCAGACATAGTCTCAAAAGTAAATCACCTAAGAACACATATTACATAAAAAGAACAGAATAATCAAAATAAATCAATGGTTACAATGCAATCATTGCCCTCCTATGGAATGCAAACATAGATGTGCAGTACATTGCAGACAATTCCACTGCACGTGCACGATATGTCACAGCCTACTTAACCAAAGCAGAGAAAACAGAGCTTCAGGAACTCTTGGATGACATATCATCTGACAAAAGACTATCACAGAAATTGTACAGTTTAGGAATACAAATGCCCTCTCGTAGAGAATGTGGCTGCTATGAAGCTGCAGACTGTTTAACCGGTACTGCCTTGCATGGAAAATCTGACAATATAGTATGGCTAAGTCTTGGTCCTGCTAAATCTAGAAAGAACGTTCTCAAATCATATGAGGACATAGAAACAATAGCCAAAAATGATCACAACAGCCATTTTTTTTAAAAAACTATTTACTAGATACATACTACCAAACAGGAGTACCACTTTGGAAACCATGTGTCTATACCATGTAGCCCAAAACTTCACATCCGAAAATAATGTTAAACCAGATGAAAAGAAAGGTAGATACAGAGTGGTAAATTGTGAAGGCAGCTTAGTGAAACTTAACAAACACAGCTTAATTAATAGTATCAAATTTTCATTAAAAACTCCTCAACATAAAGAACTGTATTACATGTCCCTGCTACAACTTTTTAAACCATGGAGAAAAGAAGAAGAGTTTCTGCATACATATGGCTCGTATGAAAACGCTTTCGAAGCAAATGAAAGCACTATAAAAGATGTAAACTTCACATAGTGCCAAACAATGTTGCACAATGAACAGCAACACGAAGAAGAACTCCAGGCCCAACTACAAGTGGACACGCCCGGCAGTAGTCAACCTTCTGTAACAGGAAGCCAAGAACCACTTGGACAGCCACTAATAGCAAATGAGGCAGAATTAGCCATGATAGAAGTAGAAAACACAGTGTGTCATTATGAACAAGCTACAGAAGACTTTGCTGTACTAAAACCACAACTGAACAATGAGCAGTGCAGCATTTTCCAAGAAATAGCAAAACTAATTGAACAAAGTGTGGAACATGAAAATAAAAACTGTACCTGTCAAAACTAAAAACCTATACTGCTATACGTGAGTGGTGAAGCAGGTTGAAGCAAAACATTCTTCATTAAAATCATCAGCAAGTTTGTTCAACAATTGACAAACAACGGACTGTCATCTGTTATAACTGCTCCCACATGTTTAGCTGCCTACAACATAGGCATTGTTACTTTACACCGATTACCAGTCCTTCCAGTAGAACACCAAACCACATTAGACTATTACAAACTTTCCACATAAGCTGCAATGGAACTATGCAGAGTGTTCAAACACATGAAAATGCTGCTAATAGATGAGGTGAGCATGGTCTGCAACCAAATGTTGGCTTTGATTCACCTCAGATTACAAGAGGTCCTCAAAAAAGACTACCAAAAGCTCTTTGGAGAAAAACACATAATTGTTTTCGGAGATCTTCTTCAATTGACACCAGTGAAAACTGAACCTATTTTTTAAGGCCTAGGGCACAAACTGTGCCGTAAAATTCTTGGCAGCATAGGAAATGTCAACCTTTGACAACATTTCCAATACAAAGAATTAACAGAAATCATGCACCAGTCTCCAGATACTCACATACACAAACATGTTAAAAAGTATTACAGTTGGTGTACTATCTCAAGAAGCACACACAATATAAAAAAACAGACACATCCATACACTCTATGGCCATTATTCATGTGCTACTGATGTCATGCAACAATTAGCACACAAAAATGTCAATTGTATGTCCTTGATGCCAACTCTTACAAGCTGTTCCAAATTCAATGAAACAATGTTGAAAAAAGAAATGCAGCCAATAATTGAAATTTGCTCCACAGATAAACTGGACATACATGGTATGACACTACCCATGTGTCCACAAGCCACAACAAGACTAAATACCCCAGAAAACTCTATCTCCAACACAGCTGGTTTGGATAAAAAATGTAAATTAACTTTAAACTGTAGAGTAATGTTTAAACGTAACCTTGACGTGGAACAAGGACTAGTTAATGGAGCACTTGGTACAGTTGTTGGCTTTCAAACATACCCACGTCGCAACAGCATTCCATTTGTCAATATTCTCTTTGACAAACTATCAGAAGTTAAAAGGATAGGATGCTCAAAAGCCAGCTTCCTTCTTTTCAAAGACATGTTAGTACGCAGAGAACAATTTTCACTAAATCTAGCATATGCAGTGACCATTCACAAATCACGAGGTCTTACCCTAGATAAAGCATTAATAGATATTGGTATCACCGTCTTTAAAGAAGGCATGAGCTATGTAACACTATCACGCTTACATACACTTGACAGGCTATTTCTAATCAACTTTGATGCAAGTAAAGTAAATGCAGGTATTCCTTGCATTCTAGAGTACAATAGGCTGTGTTCTCTCAACACACCCAATCTAAAAACCTATCCTGTTCCACAAAAAGCAAAATGTTGTAAAAGAAAACTACTTCCAACTGAAACGATACAGGATATCACTACAATTCCTCCAAAGAAAAAAAAAAGAAACTAATAATTCATCAAGTACCACAATGAAAGAAGAATTTACTGGTCCAAGTAATGGAACTACTTCTTCAAAGACGCAACACACACTCCGAACAAATGACTTTAACACAGAACTGTCAGGTCCATTCACATTTTTAAATATAACTGCTTTAAATTGCTATGCAAATGTAGCAATACATATTGTATTCAAATTGCCACTAATTATTGAGAACATTTACTTACACAGTATAGACCAATTGTGTTTGCAAATGTTAGTCATTCATAGAAATTCAACCAAAAATCCTGACAACACTTGCAGTGTTCATGGAATAAGACAAGAATTGGACTACTGTGCTGGAATTGTAAAATTCACTATAAACTCACAAGAAGATCCACAAGAATTTCTAATGTACTTACTACAAGTACTGGAAAACAAAAACATAGCTATGGCAGATTATGTACTACCTGCAATTGGTACCAAAAACAACTGTGAGCTGACTGGATTCACACATGGTCATGTATAACTGGGTAAGAAAACCTTCACAACAATAGGTATAACTTACCATGCAGGAGCCACAACCAATGCAGGTCACTACACTGCATATATAAAAAAGAATTGTGGATGTTTTGAATGTAATGATAGTACGATTACTCTAAAGCAGAGATTGCCACAAATCTTGTAAACGCTTACTTAATATTCTTAAAACCAAAATTTAATATGTAATCTGTGAATGAACGTAAGCAAAACTAAACTTCAAAATGGTGCACAGTTAGAGTACGCCAACAGGTATCTAACTGCCCCAAGATTCTGCAACAAGCAAACACATACATAAATATCACTAAAATCAAACAAGGAATAAACAGTTAGAATACGCCAACAAGTATCTAACTGCCCCAACAATCTACAACAAGCAAACAGATAAACAAATAGTACTAAAATCAAACAAGAAATATACAGTTAGAATCCGCCAACAGGTACCTAACTGCCCCACAAAATCTGCAAAAACCCAACAGATAGATGAATAGCATAACAGTAGAAATAAACAATTAGAATAAGCCAACAGGTATCTAATTGCCCCAAAAATCTGCAACAAGCCAAAGATAGAAAATTAGCAAGAAACACGAAACAGACAGTAAAACAATGAAATGAATATATTGTACAACAAGATATAAGTTTTTTTTAAAAATCCAGAATGGATTGTTTTTTTTCCCACAGACCCAATGATTTAGAAAACAAACACAGAAACTGAGCAAATTGCACAGTACACTGGTTTGAACTATAGTACTTATAAAGTACTAAATATGAGGGTAAAAAAATACAGAAATGTCTATTATGCAATGCAATAACTCATTATGAACTACCTTTTCTAACATATGATCTTTTCTTTTATCACAGAGATCGAACTCACCAACACTGCATTCCTTGTTACAAACTCCCCAAGCTTACTGCGTAGCCGAGCCAAAACTTGACACACAAACTCTACAAATGAAACAGTATACAAACTTTGGGTTCTGGATATTTGATGGGTGTTTGATTCTATGGGTGTGTTGTACTGTGGTGGTTGTGGCCAGGGCCTAGACTCTTGGGTGCATGACCTACAACCTATGGCCTTTGGCCATGCACCCAAGACTCTAGGCCGTGGCCACAACCATTGCAGCATAACACACTTATGATACCAAACATGTTGACTGTGCTATGTAAGCTGCTTAGAGGGGTTATTAATTACAATCTATCCTCCAGTAACAACCCAAAACCATCATCATACTAAAGTAAAATAGGCAGTAGTGCATTTATTATGTCCGCGGACAACCGCGACAACTGCGGACATGGTGAACACATCAGGGGCACCTGCCACCTAAACAAATACAGTATTTGATCCATCTCTTACTCCCCAACCCTACCCAAGCACTTCTGCACACCAACACACTCCCCAAAATTGCATTTTGCCACTTTTCGCTGCTGCGCTGTCGGAGGATCCAAGATGGCGGGTGCATCAAAACAATGTGATGCACCTCACGCCTCATCCCAGCCAATGAGAGAACACGTTGTGTGTCTACGGACATGATTCAACCTGGTTAGCCAATCACTGTCCTGTCCGCAGAGCAAACAGGGAGGTGTGTGCGCGAAGCAGACATAGATATCACTAATTTGTTTACCTTACATTTTGGCCATAAAAAAAAAATACTGGACAGATTTACACCAAATTAACAAAAGCACATGTTCGGGACTAAGCCGCCACTCCTACATCGTCCAGCGGTTTGAGCTGTAGGCCTGCACAACGTTTTTTTCCATTATGTCTATGGGGAAAAAAAATTGGGACCCCCCACTATAACTTTGCCCCCCCGGACCAAACCTCACAAAAAATTGTGTGCCAGAGTGGGCTATTTACTTTTTTTCCAAAGTTTGGTGAGGATTTGTCCAGGGGGAGCAAAGTTATAAGCCGCCAAAAAAGTGGTCTTCCTATGGGATTAGCAATCTAACCATAACTCCACAGCCACTACAGTGGGCTGTGTAATTCGCTTTTGCTTCTTATTTTACCTCTAGCGGTAAGTGCTTTTCTTTACCACCATGGTGTAGACACTAGAAAATGTACTAATTACCTCCACTCAGCCCAAGAAAAGTTAACAGAGACATAAAAGAAACATTACACCAAAACAATGTTCACCCACTTTTATGTGTGTGTGTATCTTTTAAGGACACGCTATTATTGCAATAAAATTGGAATTCATTTCACAACAAACCATTTGTTACATCTTACCAATAAATTGCAATCCCATGAGAATAGAGCTGCCTCTTTTCTAATGTGCCTCAGCAACTCCTAGGCTCCTGATTTCACTGTCCAATCACTCACGAGAGCATTTATGTGTATCAACCTATGTCCTGCGCAGACAAAGAGATCTCAGAACACAGTAAGACAGCCATTTGTTTTTTCTACAGTGCATATTACTCCTCTATGAAGCGAACGGAGAGAAAAAAGGAATCAATACAGAATTTCCATCCGTGTTCACTGACATTGCATTGCAATGCTAATAATGAGAACTAATTAGTTACTCAGATGTCATTTAATGGGGAAGTTCGTTAATATGTGTTATTTTTCTCAATGCAACTTTACAAAGATGGGAATTCTCATAATTTCATATGTGTATAATGCACTTTGAATCTACTGTCTTTTTGCAAACATTCTGCTTTGCCATTGAAGGCCTTATTCACTGTTATAATGACTCCATGTGGCATTTCACTTGCTCTACATAATTTACCATCTCTTTTCTGAATTTACACTAGCCCCACTGAAAGTGCTGTCCTGTGATCCCACTTACCCATTTAACTGGCTGTTCTTATTGAAATCACTCTCATCTGCACTCATTGTGCTAGCTGCTTTTAAAATTACTGCCATGTATCCCTACAAAACCTACATAGGAACAGAAGCCCGCTGTAAGAGGTTTTCTTCAAACCAAAGGTACTGTAAAACAAAGGGTTGCGTACCTCTTGTTGTGTAGCCTTGCTAAATCTCATTTGAGACTTGTCTTGATTGATTGGCAGAGTTGCTTGCAGCTTTGCCCCTCACAAGCCTCCCAGCTTGTGGCCCTTCAGTGATTTAATTTTCTTCAACGACTTCTCAAACTTTGTGCAAGACTTTTACATACCAACCAGAAGTGCTTCAGTTCATCTAGACTTTTGCTCAATTAACATTGCCTGTCCTGGCTCTCTGAAAGACTCTTTTCACCTCTGACTTTGTGCTTTAACTATTCCGCAGAAAAGGGATAACTTACTTTGCATTGGAGGGTATAAAAAATACTTACATGTTTAAGAATATGTGTTAACCATTGTTGCATTCCCTCCTCTTTTCCTTTTTGACACTAACCTCAGTATAGCACTAAATGTACCAGTGGTATATCAATGTCCACAGTGTCCTAGTTGTTTAAGTCACCTCAGGGTGTAGGAAGTGTCTGTGTGCCATCCCCAATGAGTATCTACTGATTTACTGACAATGAGTGTGTTTAGTTTTGAAGTATATTTGTATGTTACATATATTTGCTCCCTTCTAAAGAAGGCTTATTCAACTGACTCTAAAATTAATAAATACGTATTTAATCAAGAAAACTTGAGTGTAAGTGTTTATTTGGATACTTGTCTCTGTGAATCTCTGCAGCTCACATCAACCCCTCTTGAGATAAGCCTGACTACTCAGTCACACTACCAAGTTGTGTAGTACATGCTTATACCAAAGGTTTACTATTGTCAAGAGGACAGGGCTGGTGCAGTCTCCCACAGGGTGCTGCATACAATCTTGCCTAACACTCCCTCCCACCAATGGTTTGTCATTTGCACGGTGGAGTGCAGAATTGCAGGGTAAAAAAAGGCCACAATTTGTATGCAGCCTTTAACACTGCATGTTTGCACACAGCGTGCAAAGTGAGTAAATGCTGCCTGTCATACTCTCTTGGCAAGCAAGGCTCACAATTACAATTCAATGTTTCCCAAAATGCTCGCATGTCGCCAGCTTTTAATTTTCATTGTGAACATTGCTTATCTAACGTGTATGGCAAGAGGTATTCACAATTGCAAATAAACACTGCCAGAGATGCGAGGCAGCATGTACAATGGATCCCTATGGATGCACCTGCTTCATGCTGGTGCACAATGCAGGTGGACTACTTAGGTATATATAGCATTTTCTTTAGCATGTAAATCCATGCCGGCGCAAATACTTGAGCATGTGTTTGGCAGAGAGGAAAGAAGTAGGCGGAAATTCAAGTTCTGTTCTGCTCCTCCAGTTTACTGTACAAATGATTGAATATGTGGCGTGGTATGAATGGAAGGCGTCAAAGCCTTACTCATTTCTTCTACCCCTTCCATTCCTGTTACACCAAAATCCAAAATGCGATTCTAAGCCTACAAGCCAAGCTTTTACAAAGATTAAGAGCACCCTTCAAAGTAGTAATATTATTGCACCTAAGTAATGGGATCAACCATTTGTGTCATGGATTCTTCAAGTTGGGGAAGAGAATCAAACATGAGCCACGTCCTCTTTTTTTGTACTTAAAAATTGGGGCATATTTTCGTACTTTGTGGCATCCAAGAATAGGCATATAATCTCAGGGGTAGAATGCCCAACTTTAATTTCAGAAACATATTCCTTGATAGTGCAGAATATAACATTCCAGATAGCCTTCATAGCCAAAAAGACTTATTACGAGTTGGGTGGTGCAGTAAAAAAACAGCATTGAGACTATGAGCTGCAGGGAAGTTTTCTGACTTTCAATCCATTTCTTCTGGAATTCTGCCGAAAATAAACCATTAAGTCCTATGTACTCAAAATAAATAGGGATTTACATCGCCAATGCCACTTATAATATACAATAATATTGCTGAACCAAGTGGTGGGAGCGGTAATTGCACTGGGCAGTATTCCAACGGATTTAATGCCAGAATACCACCCAACTCATAATGAGAACCTTAAAGTCAAAGTAGTTAGCTATACTTGGTCTATTGTTTGCACTTGTGAGGTCATGCACTTGAGACCAATCCAAAATATAATTTTTAACTGCAACTAAGGAGATCTGGAAGATTATGTCAGGGTGCTCTCACAATTGTCCCAGCGAAATGTTATTTAAAATAAAATTCATATGGGAAGTACAGGGCCATTTTTCAGAACTATTGGCTCTGAGTATGTCAGGCACTATTGGTTACCCCAGGGATTTATTCATAATGAAACTGTTTTAAGCTGAATGACATACTTTATCCCTCAGTAAGCTCCATTATTAATGATAATTTGGAGCAACCTGGGCTAAGCGAAGCAAACATTTGAACATGTTTGTTCAATAATTGACAATGGCTTGGTTTGCGTATGCCACCAGATTCCATTACCCTAGAGAGCGATACTTTGGGACTTTGCTTTACAGATATCTAGTGTTGAGTCAATTATGCTTCTGCCAGGGCCTTTTGAAAATCTTAAACTAATAGCAATGTGTCTTCTCATAGTCAGCTCACTTTTGGCGAGCTGTGAAGAACAGCTATCCTTGTTATTGAGGCGGATGCCCAAATAATCAAAGTAAATACATGTTCTATTGCATCTCCATTGAGTTGCAGGTGTACTTACGGTAATGTTCTTTAGCTGCATATGTTTATGTTAGCTTGGGATGTTCTAATAACATGTTGTTTTTTCCAAGTTAGAGAGAAGAACACATATATTTAAAACTTTTTTGAGACCCACGGTCATGGTAGATAATAAAACAGTGTCATTGGCGAACAAGAGTGTGCTTTGTGTTTACCCATTTAAAATGGGTGCATCTACATACTGCAAGAGCAGGTGTCTGCTGTAGAAATCATAAGCAGTAAAAGTTACAGGGTGGGCAGGACACATCCCTGCCATACCCCCTTATTTACAGATAAATCAATTGGTCCTATTGACTGCCTGTCCCCATCTTCCTGCATCTGCATTGTTTGTGAGAAGTGATCATTTCTATCCCCCGAGACATTATATCAGTGATTCTCATAATACTGCTATGTTTACATTATCATGGGCCGTCTTGAAGTCTACAATGATAAGATATAGTGGCATACCATTCTACTCCATATATTTGCACGTGAGTAAGACTAGGCTTCAAATCTGGTCAATTGTGCGAGTGCCACTGAAGGAGCCAGCCTGAGCATGACTCAATATATTGTTTTGAACAACCCAATGTCTTAAGCGTATCTCTAATATCTTTATGTGGACCTTCCCTAACCCACATAAAGAAGAGATGGGATGGACATTTGAAGGGTCATTAGAGTTACCCTTTTTAATGTATCAGCACAATCACTGATGTGCACTACAAGCTGGTTCGGAAAATGAACTTCGTTGATAAAATTCAACAATTTGACCCAAATTGGCAACCGTTTTTGGGGTCAGTTCAAAAAGTTCAATTGAAAAATGGTTGGAGCCAAGACTTTTGCAAGGATAATGCAAGCTCTATTTCAATTGGAAAAACAACTAAGTAGTTATTTTTAACAGATGATGCCGATTGGAGAATGTTACAGGTTTGCACATGGTTGGATCAGTATATAGCCCTACAAAATACTCAAGCCATCTGCGACCAGGAACATATGTATTTATTTATATTTGTACAGTGCATAAAACAGACCCGTGGGCTCAGAGCGCTAGACAGGACTACCTAAAACATAAAACACAATGAAAATCAGCAGAAATGCAGTAAGTCCGTATTCATGGTAATCAATTAATTAAACTTCTGCGT
Source organism: Ambystoma mexicanum (assembly GCF_040938575.1). Lineage (NCBI taxonomy): Eukaryota > Metazoa > Chordata > Amphibia > Caudata > Ambystomatidae > Ambystoma > Ambystoma mexicanum. The sequence continues at coordinate 515,436,535 of NC_090926.1, read as the reverse complement.
TTTTTGATGGTTTCAATTAAACTGATTTTGATGGTCTGGAAGAGTAGGAAAAGCTTGTGGTGGAGGATTGGATAGTCGAAATGGAATTACTGTCTAGCTATGAGAAGGTGTCATTGAAGAATATTAATTGTTTGGATGTTTATCTTTCCTTGTGGAGTCCATTTAATGATTTGTATGGGTAGGGGATTTGTGAATGTATTTATTTATTTATTTATTTATTTGTTTAGTTTTTCTTTCTCTGTTTTCTTCTCTTTTCCTTCTTTCTTATTGTCTTGTGTTAGTGTATTGTGTTGTGTTATTGTGCTTTATTATGCCTGAATTGGGGACATTGAGAGTGCTACTAGGTTGTGGGTTTGCTGTATAATAATTTGTTAGTTATATGATTTCATATGGATTGTGTAATATGCTAATATTTGTAAAATATGACCGGATATGTCTCTGTATTCCATGTGTATTACACAGCCACGCTAGTGGCTGTCTAGTTATGGTTAAGTTGCTATTCTCATAGGAAGAACACGTTTCGGGTGCCTAATAACTTTGCTCCCCCTGGACAAATCTGCACCAAACTTTGCAAAAGAAAGTATATGGCCCACTCTTTGTTTGCAGAGTTTGGTGAGCTTTGGTCCAAGGGGGGGCAAAGTTATTGGAGGGGTCCCAAAACTAATTTTTTTCCCATAGAGTGAATGGGGAAAAAACTTTGCTCACCCCTACAGCCCAAACTGCTGGACGGATTTTCACCAACTTTGTAGCAGGAGCAGCGGCTTGGTCCCGAAAGTGTGCTTTTGTAAATTGAAAATCCGTCCAGTAGTTTTTTTTAAAATGACCAAAAAGTAGGTCACAAAAAATTAGTGATTTCTATGTCCACTCCGCGGACACACTTCCCTGTTTGCTCCGCGGACAGTGTCCTGATTGGCTAATCGGCTTGCGTCATGTCCGCGGACATGCGACGTGTTCAGTGATTGGGTGGTGAAGAGCGTGAAGTGCATCTGATTTTTGAAAACGCCCGCCATCTCGGATCCGTGGACATCCGCAGACAGCGTAGTGACAAATGGTGGAGTAATACAACTTTGGCAAGTGTGTTGGTGTGTAAGAGTGTTTGGGGAGGGTAGGGGAGTAAGAGATGGGTCAAATGCTGTATTTATTTGAGTGGCAGGTACCCCTGTTGTGTACATCATGTCTGCGGACAGCTGTGCTGTCCGGGATGTCCCTAATTGGGCAAACGGGGGTGTCCTAAGGACACCATTCTTGTTTGTACTGTCCGAAGGCAAGTTGAAACTGTTCTAAGAATGGGCCTGGTGTCCGGGATGTCCACACATACCAAAAATGGGGGTGTCCTAAGGACAGTATTCCTGTCTGTAGTGTCCGCATGCAAGTTGAAACTGTTCTAAGAACATGCACAGTGTCCGGGATGTCCGTAATTGGGCAAACAGGGTGTCCTAAGAACACTATTCTTGTTGGTACTGTCCGCAGGCAAGTTGAAAGTGTTCTAAGAATGGGCCTGGTGTCCGGGATGTCCGCACATACCAAAATGGCGGTGTCCTAAGGACAGTATTCCTGTCTGTAGTGTCCGCATGCAAGTTGAAACTGTTCTAAGAACATGCATGGTGTCCGGGATGTCCGTAATTGGGCAAACGGGGGTGTCCTAAGGACACTATTCCTGTCCGTACTGTCCGCATGCAAGTTGAAACTGTTCTAAGAACATTTGTGGTGTCCGGGATGTCCATAATTGGGCAAACAGGGGTGTCCTTGGGACACTATTCCTGTCCGTACTGTAGGCTAGCAAATTAAAACTGTTCTTAGAACACTTTAGGTGTCCAAGGACATATAAAAAGGCCCATGCTGCATGGTTAAAAAGTTTTATTCTATGGGTGTGAGCTATGGGTGTGATATGCTGCGGAGGTTGTGGCCAGGGTCTAGAGTCTTGGATGCATGGCCGAAGGTCTACGGCCTTGCACCCAAGACTCTAGGCCCTGGCCACAATCACTGCAGCATATCACACCCATAGATCACACCCATAGAATCAAATATGTATGAAATATTTGCAAATCTACAGTTTATGCACTGTTTGATTTGTATAGTTTTGAAGTGGGAGAATGGAAGAACAGACTCCCGCCCTTCCCCTCTCGCGCTTGGCCTAGAGGATCACGGCCTAGACACCCGCCACGAGAGTAGTTTTCCTATCTACCAGACGACCAAATACCCTGGTACAGGAACATACGGATGTGCCCACCTACCTGCCCAGCAGCCCGCCCTGCCCATGCCGACACCTGCGGCATGGATCAACTCGACTAAACCTACACGTCGTTAGAGATGCCATGACGACCTAGCCAACGGTCAGCACACTTGTGCACACATGCACACCGGACACTCCCACACCAATCCACACGAAGAACATACTCAGTGCTATGACATAGGCGACAGACATACCCACGGACGTGCATCTTTATTATTTTCCACATAGGCTCTCAAAATGCAGAAACGCAAGACGCATAATGAACTTATCTAAAAAGGCTTGCTCTCGCTTCTTCTAAGAACCATGTACCATAATGAAGAATATAACGGAGACACGATACTGAGGATAGAGCAATATGATACCGTAACCTAAAGAGCTCTGCATCAAACGGTTCCACCTATGCACCAGGCCCAAGTAGGCCGCAAGCAAAAATTTCCATGAACATTGAATGAGCGAGAGCTCGGTTGCTGACCCTGCAGAATGAGCCCGGCGAAAGCACACCGCCAAGGGCCCGATGTTGCAATCTCGCACGCTGCAAGCCAACGCCATGGTCGCACCTGCAAGATAAACCAGGCACACAGTGGGAAAAACAATATTAATTGTGCTGAATTCTGCCACAAACACGGTCCCACCTCACGTAACAAAGCCAAACCTGACAGGATGCCAAGCCCAGGAGGAAGGAGACGCCTGAATCCCACGTTTCAAGACACAGGCAGATACAATTAAAAGACTCATTGGACATCTGCAGCAGTGGGAGTAGTCGACCTCCCAACATATGAATAAATCCTCACATTGTTTACACCTACCCATAGTAAAAACATTGTTGCAAATGACAGGTGCACCGCGAGCTGGGAACAGCGATAGTCCCAGACTGGGAGGCTCGCGAGCGGACCAATCAGAACATGGGGCTCTTATCACTGACGCCATTAACATCGACCAATCCTCAGAGGTCTTCATGTAACAATTTTCATGTATCAAATTGAAGGGACAGCCCAAGTATATCACCTGACTAACCCTCAACCACTAATACCGTTCTCTATATGTATGCTATACTAACCCTACCACTCGAGTAACCAATCCAGAGTGGAAATAGGTTTTTTGCTAAACTTTGTAAGATGACGCAAGTAGCGCGTCATACTAAGAAAAAAAGGGCCTGCGAGCCCCACAATTGTGTGTGTGTCAGGACGGACGCGTACGATCCTTGACCCATCCCTGCCGTTTTGTCTAATAAACAGCAGAGTCACCTTGCTTCTTGCGTGTGTCTCATACTCTATCTCTTTTGGGATATACGGGAGGAGTTGGGGCCTCCCTGCCCGGAGGTCTACGGACGGCCCGGCCGACCCCGGCAGAATTTCCCCCCGACAAGTTGGAGGCACTGCTGAGATCTGTTTAAGATCTGCTTTTTATTTTATTTTTCCAGGTACTCCCGTTGCGGGGAGGCCCGACGGCACGGCCCCCTCTGCCGTTGCACCCTTCTGAGGACTACAGGACCATCGCGGAACTGCGAGAAGACCGGACAGCGCAATCCGGATATTGGCCTTCGGGAGCCGGTTGAGAAGTATCCCGCCCGCGGTTGGCGAGTGTCCAGACGTGGTCCAGACGAGGGGAGGTGGCGAGCCGCTTGGAGGGGTGCACGCAGTGGAGCGGCCCTGCATCAAGAGAACTTGGTGAGCATGCCACGCACAACAAGCAATGTGAAATTGTGAGGGAGGGGGGAGGAATTAAATACGGGAGGTGGGAGGTGTTGCACAGGTGCGCGGCGAAGGTTTGACAATTTAGTGTTGGAAATGAAATGAATGGTAGCCGAACGAGTGCGAGAGCAGTCGGCTACGTTACGCGAGAGAGGGGGGTGGAGCACGAAAACATCACGTGCGGCCGCTCGTAGACACTGATTGGCCTAGGTCGGGACTACGTGTAAGGGTGTGTGTGTGGTTTCCTACGATTTGGCATTTATTGATCAATGAGTAGATGAGGATCCCTATTGTTCGAGCAAGAAACTCGATAGGTAGATGACGTTTCCCTGTAGGCGGTAGCTAGTTAGTTGCCCAATACGGAAGATAATTGGCTGGTTAAGCCCTCCTGTCGAGGGGCGTATCACACGCGAGGCGACGCAGTGTGCGCAGTCCGATTATATTATTGATTACCTTGTTCCAGGAGTGACAGGAAGACAGCTGTGAGGTTAACGGGGGTAGATTGCAAGTGTATTTTGGACTTAAAGAATATATGAAGAACTTACCAGTAGCTCGAAGAGATTGGTGACGTCACCAGTAGGGCTTTCATAGGATATCCCGAGCACAAGGCATCTTTCTTTCTGAGAGTGGTGGGGAAGAGAACTGTGGTAAGGGAGTGGAAACGGAGTTAAACGGTAATGAGTTGATCGGGGAAAGGTAAAACGGGGGACGTGGCTGCGCACGGAGAACGCCGGCCACGGCGAGTGTAGAAGAAGGAGGAGGAGCAAATGAAAATAGGGCGACTGTATAAGAACGTCACAAGGGGTACGCAGCCGCAGGGGGCTACGTGCGCCTCGGCCGCAGGGGGCCGTAAGGGTGTTGTGTAAAGGAAGAAAGAAAGAAGAAAATATACAAATGTAAATACTATATTTTAATAATTTTCCTTAGCGGACTATCGCAAGTCCCCAAATTTACGGGGCCAGGTAAAGGTATAAGGCTGTGTATTGTAAGTGTTAGCAAGATAATAGCTACCAAATAGGGGAAGGATAACAAGTGGAGCGCTACTATGTCACACGGGACAGGATCGGGAGGGTGGGGGAACACCCTCACTACCCCACTACAACACATATGTACCACACTGTCACCCCATAGGGAGAAACTGATCAAGTATAGCATAGAATGGACACAGGGGACGGACAACAAAATGATAACACCATGGCCGCCTAATGGTAGCTTCGATCCATATACCCAACATTCACTATTAAACCATCTGCATAATACATACGAAGGGAAGAAGTTGACAAACCACGTGGAGGTGTTTAACTTATGGAGGATGTTCCAAGGGACCCGACCAGGACCAAATGGAATGTTCACTGTGGGGGAAATACCGGAAGAAAAAGAGATTAAGGAGGAAGGAGAGAATGGGAAAAAGGGGAGTGAAGACCCAAAGAACACGGGGAACGGACAAGAGGGAGGAGAAAAGAATAATAACTCAAAAGAAAATGAAATAAAAAGGAACAGAGCAACGATATACCTCTAGCAAAGGTGTGAAAACAGAGGGAGGGGGGTTGTACCCTTTAAGAGAATTAGGAGAAATAGAAAGAGGACAGTTAAGGGCGGCTGAGGGGTACTCGAACCCGGCATACAGCCCACCACCATATGTGGCGCATAGGAAGATGCCAGCAGGGGAGACGAGGACTGGACAAGAGCAAACTGTGGAAATAGGACATGATGAGTGGGTAGCTGCGCAGATACTATTAAAATTACGAGGTTCATTAACAGGAGAAGAGAAGGAGGTAGTAAGGAAAATAGACGAGGATAATACCAGGGAGAGTGGAATGAGAGGGGAAGAGCTGTTACGACAAAAGGAAGAGATTTTGGAGGAACGACTAGCAGAGTTAAGGGATGAGCAGAATGAACTGATCAAACAGCTCGAGAGGGAGGAAAGAGAGAGAGCGAGGGGAAGGAAAGAAGGTAAGAACGAATTGGAAAAAATAAGGGAACGAACTGAGGAGCAAAGGAGAGAAGCTGAAAGGGTAAAAGCAGCAGCAGAAAGGGTATCAAGAGCAGTGCTACGAGAGAGGAAAAGGGAAGAAGAAGAGAAAGAAAAGGAAATGGCAATGTGGAAGAAGAGATTACTATCAGAAACGACTAAGAAATACAAAGAAGGGAGGGTGATAGAGAGCATATTAGAAAGGGAGAGGGTGAGATGGGAAAGGAAGAAAGAGGATGAAAGGATATTGGAAAAGGTGAGTAGTGAAGTAATGGAGGAATTAAAAAGGAAGAGGGAGGAAATTGGTAGAGAGATGGAGGAGAGAAATGAAGGGGAAAGAGAAGGTAGGAAAAGGGAGAGTGAAGTAAGGGGGTATGTGTATAGAGACGCAGAAGTAGCAACAACATCAGCGCAAAGGGGAACGGTTGGTAAAGGAGAAAAGGGAGAACCGGACCTAATAGACTTAAAAACAGTAACAATCAAGGGGAAAAAGACAGAGTGGGGGCTGCCGTTTGTGAATGACTTTTGTAGTGAGGAAGAAGAAGGAATGGAGAAGGAAGGAAGAAACAGTGAAAGGGAAAGTCTAGATAAACTATACACCACCCGGACCAATACAGACTCACCATGGATCTGTAGGAGAAAGGATGAATTGGAGAGAAGTGAGGAGGAAGAGCAAGGGATAGCGGAAAGACAGATGCATGAAGCCACACCGTCACCATCACACCCTCTCCCATCCCACCCCACATGCTTAACCACCTCACGCTCATTACGTACAATCAAACTTGCGCCCTTCACAAACGAATTGACACCCTATGCAGGTCGGCTTAGAGACCTCCCTAAACGCCGGCAGGAAGGACGAATACACACGCCCACATTAAATACAGTAAATGATGGAAGAAGGGGAAAAGATGGAGAAGAAAGAGTTATGAGTAGGGGAAATACGGATGAAATTGACGATGTAGGAGAGAGGGAAGAAGAGGAGGGGTGTGAGGACTCGATTTTATGGAACCCAAGGGATAAAACGAGACACAACTTAATGCCACTTCTGGAGAGGGGAGGGGTTAGACCACAGTACTCCCTTGGAAGCATACAGACAAAGAAAATATAAAATGCAGGCTCCCATCATTAAGTGGAGGTGCGGGTAAATGGATATATGAAATGGAAAAACACACCACAGGACAGAAACTGGCAGTGGGAGATGTAAAGGGCCTTCTAATATCGATATTAGGGGATGCAGCGGGTGATATTTGGAAGAGAGCGGGATTCCCTGGGGTAACAATAGCAAACACATCGCACGATGGGGCACCATTCGCAAACTGCAGACATGCACTATAACAGGCACTGAGGGTACAGTACCCAGACACATCAGACATGGGAGCAATTACCTCACGCGTGAGAACGAAGATCCTGTTGATTATATCCAGGAAATCCAAGAGAAGTGGCGCATGGAAACTAGAGAACAATGGGACAAAACACCAGCGATATTTTATCATATACTAGTACAAGGGCTCCCAGAAGGAGTTCAGAAACAACTGAAGAAAGTAGTGGGAATGGAAGCAAAAGCATGGCCAGAAATACAACTGACAATAGTGCATCATTGCAGGACATGGCAAGGAAAAATGAAACAAAAGGAAGAGGACAGGAAAACGGAAGAGGCTAAACTAGTACAGAAAAAACGTACTAAATACACAATGGAAGGGGCACTAATAACTACACCTACAACAATGACCCAAAGCCCCACACAAGTAGTGGCTGCACAAGATCCCTCCCAAATACCACCTTCACAGACTATAACACAACAGGTGCCGCCACTCCAACCATACACAACCAACATGGGAGGAGGATACTCAATGCCAGGAGCTGGGTATTATAATTACAACAGGGGAAGAGGAGGAATTATGAGAGGAAGAGGATACGGATATAACACACAACAGCAGGTGGGAGGACTTAGAAATTCCTACCCCACCGGACAACCAGTATACCAGGACAACACAGGAAGCTTTCCATGGCAGAGTAGGGAACCACCGGTGTGTTGGAGTTGTGGATTAGTAGGGCACATGTCACGCACGTGTAGAGTAAGACCAGGAACACCATCATGGAGCGAACAGGGACAACCAAGGCCCACACAGGAACAGCAGGGCATACAGCAACAGCAGACGTTGCAACAGGGAAATGAACAGCAACAACTAATAACACAACAACAGCCACAGACATATTCACTGCCACAACAACAGGTAGCGATAACACAACAACCCCAAGCACAACAAACACAACTGGGTAGGGTGACGGTCCTGGGACACAACCCTTACACAGGAAATGGTCAATCGTTGTACCCTCAATAGGACAGCCCACAGACGTCCTTGGTGTGTCCCATCCTGTCAGTAACACCTAATAGTGCGGAGGAACCACGCATAGAGGTAACGATAGGTGACAAAAAATTATCATTCCTTGTTGACACCGGGGCGACCCGGTCTTGCATAAGGGAAGGTAAATTTAAGATGTCGGGCGAAGCCATGAACACCCAAGGATTCTCTGGGGCTAGAGGGTTGGTTCCCTTTACTGATAACATTCCCTTATCTATAGGAGATTATGACAGTCCCACTTTTATATTATAGTGCCTCACCAGTAAATATACTGGGGAGAGACATCATGAACAGGTTGAATATGACGATCTCCTTTACGGAGGACGGCATAATTTGCTCCACTCCAGGAATTAACATGCTCACAGCACGACAGATTATGCAAGCATACTGCGGACAGACAGCGATTAGGGCTGAGCCAGTAGATGGTGAACTATTCCAGTACGGGACAGACATGGCATTTGCATGGATGCCAGGGATAGAGGGAAAGATCTGGAGGAGGCCAGCCGCCTATTTGTTCAGACCAGAAACACCAGTCAATGAACCAGAAGGAAAGGTGGTTCCAGTGGACATTGAGAGCATTATAGCAACAGCTGATTACATTGCGGTACATGCCCAAGACACAGAAGGAAGAGCATGGAGGGCAGTGATAGCACTAGCAGAAGGATGTAGACTCACCCAGGTGTCAGATGAGGAGCTGTTCTCAGAAGAAAAGGAGGAAGGTGAAATGGTGTTTATGATGAGTGTGGAAATATGGCTAAAAGTGGCGTACAAACAAGTGGCACAGAAAATTGCAATGGCACTTGAGGCACCCACATCCACCCCAGTTCCCTTCTTTGAGGAGGATATGACAAAAGTACCCACATCATTATGGACTATCGGCCCCTATGACGTGGGGTGTATAAAAAGTATAGGGGGAGTAAGGATAAAATTGAAGAAAGGTGCAATACTCCCCAGAGTGAAACAGTACCCACTATCAAAAGAGGCAGATGAGGGCATATATGAAACCATAACGGCCCTTATAAATAATGGCATATTGGTCCCCTCAGAATCACCATGTAACACGGCTGTATACCCAGTGCGCAAGGCTAGAGGGGGGTCTTGGCGCTTCATACAGGATCTCAGGCCCTTGAACAACATAGTAGAAGCAGAATACCCTATAGCCGCAAACCCGGCCACAATATTGTGTGGCATTCCAGCAGGAGCATCGCGATTTACAGTGATCGACCTTAAAAATGCTTTCTTCTCAATACCATTGCACCCAGACTCACAAGATTTGACAAGCTTTACTTACAGAAACACAAAGTGGAAACACACCAGATTGCCACACGGGTACTGCGAATCACCCTCAATATTCAACAGAGTAATACAGATGGATTTGGGTAACATTGAAGTGGAAAGCACAGTGTTGCAGTATGTCGACGACATAATAATTTGCAGTACAAACGAAAGAACATGCAGAGAGGACTCATTAAAGATGCTGACAATACTGGTTGAAAAAGGTTACAAGGTAGACATGGAAACGTTACAGTACTGTCAAGAACAGGTACTTTACATTGGTCAGCTCATATCCCAACATGGAAGAAAGATTGCACCACAAAGAGCACAGGCCATTTCAAAAATGCCAGTACCACAAACAGTGAGGGAACTGCAGCAGTTCCTGGGTCTGTGCAACTACTGTAGAGCATGGGTATTTGATTACAGCTCATACATAGGACCCCTGCTTGAGGCGTTAAAGGAATCTAATAAAGGGGAGAAAAAGTTGGGGTGGACAATGGAAATGAAAGAGGCTTTTGATGAACTGAAAGATGCGATATCAACTGCTCCGGTACTGGCAACCCCAGACTATGAGCGACAATGCTTTATATTTTCACATTGCGACTCAGCAGTAATGAAAGCAGTGTTGGCTCAAAAAACAAGCATGGGCTACAAACCAGTAGCATTTTACAGCGACCACTTAGACCCTGTGATGTTAGGTCATTTCCCTTGCGAACAAGGTCTTGCCGCAGCTGCTTTTGCGGTAGAGAAAGCATCAGCAATCACCATGGGGTGCCCGACTACACTGCTTGTGGAACATGCACTATTTGCAATATTGAATAAACCTAAGTCCACCCTAACCACGCAAAGGGCGTCAGGTTATGAGATCATCTTATCCAGAGCTGAACTATCAATTGTTAGATGTAGCAGGGTCAACCATGCAAGGTTCCTAGCAGAAGTACTTGAGGAAGGAGATTATGCACACGATTGTACGCAAATCACTGAAATGTACTCATGTACTAGAAAGATTGAAGAGAACGCACTAGAGGGAGGTGAGCTCCTGTTTATTGATGGGTCATCAACTATCGACCAAAGGGTTGGTATAAGGAGGACTGGGGCAGCAGTGGTAAAAATGATGGAGGTACCGGTGTGTGTGGCAATGAAATGTGTACAACTACCACAGCATTATTCCGCTCAAGCAGCAGAATTAATTGCACTAATCTTGGCGTTGAAGGAAAGATTTGACAAACGAGTGACCATATTTTCCGACAGCGCATATGTTACGTCCACTGTCCACTCAGGGCTGTCGAAATGGAGAAGAAGAGGGTTTAGGAGAGCTGATGGCACTCCAGTGCAACATGCCCTCCTATTGGCTTAACTAATTGAAGCAATAAATGACCCCCAAGAATTAGCTTTGGTCAAATGCACCGCACACACCAATGGTGACGACTGCATTTCAAAAGGGAATGCAGCAGCAGACGCACATGCGAAGTATGCTGCATATTTTGGTGAGATATGGAACCTCCCAGAGTCAGAGAGAGGGAGAGGGAGGGGAATGGCTAAGGAGATGTTGATAAGGGAAGGGTACACCCATCTCCCAGCCACACAGATAATGGAGCTACAAGCGGCTGCACCAATGGCAGAAAAAGAATTATGGGTAAAAAGAGGATGCACAATGTCACCAACTGACGCACTATGGCGCCAGGGTAACACTGGAAAGATTGTAATACCACTGGCACTATTGAACACCGCCCTGAGCCAACTACGCCACCCAGCCCACACAGGTAAGGAAGTAATTGCAGCACGAATTAGGGAAGACTGGTTCTGCCCTGAGTTAAATTCTCATGTGTCAAATTTTATCAGCAATTGTCTCACATGTCAACAGTTTATGGCCGGTCACACTCTGAAGGTGATAAGAGGTACTATACCCCGGCCAGAGGGACCCTTCCGACATCTCCATATTGACTATGTTGATATGATCAACGTATGTCAAGGAAATAGGTATATTATTGTAGTAGTATGCCCATTCTCGAGGTGGATTGAAGCAGGGCCATGTTCACACCCAGATGCATTCAGAGCAGCTAAATTCCTAGTGAGGGAGGTCTTCCCCAGGTGGGGAGTGTGCGAGGTACTGCGGTCAGATAATGGCCCACATTTTGCAAACGAAATGTCCCAGCACATCACATCCTTACTGAACATCAAGCATAAATTTGCATGTGCATACCACCCACAGGCCAACGGTGTATGTGAACGCCTGAATGGTCTATTAAAGGAGGCAATTGCAAAAATACAGCAAACAACAAAGAAGAGTTGGTTGTATTGCCTTCCACTAGCCCTATTTGAACCAAGGAATAGACCAAATTCCGACCACCACCTCACCCCTCACGAGGTGGTTACTGGACGTCAAATGCGCCTTCCCCTAACGCCAACATCAAGAGCATTTACCGATCACGAGAGTACTGCAAATGTCTTTGGTGATGAAATGTAGCAATATGTGTCTTCTTTGATTACTAGTGTAGTGTTTGTGTCTCAACAGCTCGAGCGCACACGGGGCGGGTCTAACAGAGACCAACAAAAAGACGCAGATAAAGAATTGGAAAAGGAAAGACTGTGCAAAGTTGCTAAAGGTGCCCATGTACTACTTCGCAATTTCAACAGAAAGTGGAACAGCCTACGCTTCACTGGCCCCCATCTGGTAAAGGAGGTATCAACGAGAGCAGTAAAGCTACAGGACAAACGTGCCTGTAACCACCTACACGACGTAAAGATCTACAAACTCCAGACCCGCCCCAGCGCCACCGACAGGGCCACTGGAAGAACAACAACAGCGTCACCAACGGAGGAAGGGACTTCTACTATACCCTGCCACCCCTCAGATTCCTCAGAGACAACTACTAGAAAAGAAAGGGGTGATCCCCATATCGCCCACCCCATGGTTACACGATTAAAGAGTAAAGAGACTTCCGCCAGTTGAGCCCCAAACCGTCTGCCCATTGACCCCCTACCCATTGTAGTAATAACTGAACTGAAGGACATTGTCTTGCACATATACACATGTAAACACCTGAATGTTCTCTTTCATTTCTCTCGCACATGCAGGTACATTATTATTGTACTATTAAGAAAGTAGATAACTAACCAATTCACTGCCCAGGAGTAGATGGTACCCTCAGACGATAATTACCTGGAAGAATTGTCACACCAATTTGTATATGAAATAAAAAGGCCAACGTACCTGAAAAGAAGGAGAGTATGTGTCTACTACACAGCATTCCTCTTGGCCATAGAACATTCAATGCCCCACCTCCAACCATAATTCCGGCCCTAAGAGATAGATCGCTTAGATTGGCGTGGGAACAGCTCTTCACCTGGGCACTGAATGACTACTTGATAGGGAGAGCTTAAAAACAACAACTAACATTAATAACAAGCATATTAAGAATTTTCAGGCGGGCAACTGTGACGTCTCAAGAATAAGCTGCCGGACTGCAGCAAGGTAAGAGCAAAATGCCGGTGAAATTAGCATTTGTAATAAAATTGATAGGGATTTTACTGAACACCGGATTCTTGGCTGCCTCTGTAGGGCACTACAGCTATGCTATCAATATTATTGCTGTACCCAAACCTAATACACCCCCACCCCCAGCTGCAACAGGCGTTACGTCAGGTGGTACTAGTAAAATCCCACACAAGGAAAATAGAGTTAAACGCAGCACATACTCAGATAATAAAGGTATTGATGATTACATACAAGATTCAGCACACATCTCAAACAACATATGGTACCAACACATGACCCACATAGGTAAGCAGACAACAGAAGACAGCTGCTAGGTTTGCTCATAAATCCCATACGCCATGAGCGCTTCTCGAACATTTGTTGCCACGGAGATAGATGAAAAAATAGCATGATGTATAATATACCTGGCACTGTTCCAGACGAAAGGAAGATTTCAAGGGACAGTGGTGCAACTGCTGTGGAAAACACCAGATACATATCCATATGAAAACAACTTCCTCAAGACTTATTTGAGTTACCACAAGAGCAGTTTACATGCTGAAGGATTCAGATACATAACAAGTGGTCCTGAAAAAGGAGAAACAAAGAAAGTAACACTACAGTACCTACCATGTGATTGGTAGGCCACTGAAGTCCCTGGTATGAATGGATGTTGGGAAAGACCACTGGGGATAATAACACGGAAGGTGTACATGAACAACAAATGGGACATAGGAGTGGTTGGTAGCAACATGGTAACAAGAGAAAATATTTCAACTATTGATGGACACAACCATAGATGTTGGATGACTTGGGTCAAGTACGTACCCATGCTCACGTGGATGGAGAAGGATGAAGACCCAATAACAATACTGCCGCTAACTGCGCCTAAGGTATGCTACCAACATAAAGGGGAGGTGGACGTAGGATACAACACCAACTGTGAAAGCGTGGTGGAGTTACCTGAGGGGGGAGCAGGAACAGCAGTAGTAATGGACCATTACTGGGCCTGTGGAGAAAAAGCATACCACACACTGCCCCCTCTGTGGAATGGTATATGCACAATAGTGCACGTTAATGTACCATCACTAGTGGTACCCCAGAAACATGTCAATATGGCGAACTTCCCCAAAATGGATGAAGGGAACAAAAGGAAGAAGAGATCTGTACAACCTCAGAAGGAGCCAGAGAGCAAAACCAATGGCAATAATACTGTCCTGAATAGAAAGAAAAGACAAGGAGAACCTCTGACAGGAAATTACCTATGGGGAAGGTCGGAAACAGCACTCACTTCAATTCCACCAGAGCACAGACTATTCAGCAGAGCAGCAATGTTCTTCTCCTCAAAAATACATCCAGGACTACAGGCTTACGCAAACGCAAAATGGCTCCAGATAACTCGATGGGAACTAATGATGACTATTAATTCTACGGTAAATGGATTCAACGCAATAAAAGAGGAACTGCGAGCTGTGAGGATGGTAGCACTTCAGAACAGATATGTACTGGACCTCCTCACAGCAATGGAAGGAGGAGTTTGCGCTAAGATAGGACAATCATGCTGCACATTCATCCCTGCCAACGATGCTGACAATGGTACACTGACAGAAGCAGTTTTACAATTGGCCCAGATGCACTCAAAAATGATGGATGAAAGTAAAGGTGTGAAAAAGGATGAGAGCTGGTTTTCAATATTATGGTCCTGGATGCCATCTTGGCTGTCAGATGGACTGAAGATTATAGTTGGATGTACTATTTTGGCTGGAGCTACACTGATCATAATAAGATTTTGGAAGGCCCGGAAGGCACACACCACAGACGAGATGATCGAAATGGTTGGTATGCACCCCTCTTGATGCCAACAGACGACGGCCAACACACAGGCACAATCATAAAAGAGAGAGAGAAGTTGAGCAACCAGATCGTCACAAACCACCTGGACCCACCATCTGTGAAGCTCGAAAACCCAAGAACCCCAAGGAGCTACATAGGGAAATGGGTATACTGCACTCCTGGAGGAACCTGTGGATATATGTATTGGTCATTTGAAGACCATGTTAACCACTATGGACATTTGGGAGGAATAACTAAAATATGGAGAGTGAGAGGAGATAAAAAAAAAGGATATGTTTGTGGTCGACAAGTCGACCAGAGGGGGGACTGAAGTGGGAGAATGGAAGAACAGACTCCCGCCCTTCCCCTCTCGCACTTGGCCTAGAGGATCACGGCCTAGACACCCGCCACGAGAGGAGTTTGCCTATCTACCAGACGACCAAATACCCTGGAACAGGAACATACGGATGTGCCCACCTACCTGCCCAGCAGCCCGCCCTGCCCATGCCGACACCTGCGGCATGGATCAACTCGACTAAACCTACACGTCGTTAGAGATGCCATGACGACCTAGCCAACGGTCAGCACACTTGTGCACACATGCACACCGGACACTCCCACACCAATCCACACGAAGAACATACTCAGTGCTATGACATAGGCGACAGACATACCCACGGACGTGCATCTTTATTATTTTCCACATAGGCTCTCAAAATGCAGAAACGCAAGACGCATAATGAATTTATCTAAAAAGGCTTGCTCACGCTTCTTCTAAGAACCATGTACCATAATGAAGAATATAACGGAGACACGATACTGAGGATAGAGCAATATGATATCGTAACCTAAAGAGCTCTGCATCAAACGGTTCCACCTATGCACCAGGCCCAAGTAGGCCGCAAGCAAAAGTTTCCATGAACATTGAATGAGCGAGGGCTCGGTTGCTGACCCTGCAGAATGAGCCCGGCGAAAGCACACCGCCAAGGGCACGATGTTGCAATCTCGCACGCTGCAAGCCAACGCCAAGGTCGCACCTGCAAGATAAACCAGGCACACAGTGGGAAAAGCAATATTAATTGTGCTGAATTCTGCCACAAACACGGTCCCACCTCACGTAACAAAGCCAAACCTGACAGGATGCCAAGCCCAGGAGGAAGGAGACGCCTGAATCCCACGTTTCAAGACACAGGCAGATACAATTAAAAGACTCATTGGACATCTGCAGCAGTGGGAGTAGTCGACCTCCCAACATATGAATAAATCCTCACATTGTTTACACCTACCCATAGTAAAAACATTGTTGCAAATGACAGGTGCACCGCGAGCAGGGAACAGCGATAGTCCCAGACTGGGAGGCTCGCGAGCGGACCAATCAGAACATGGGGCTTTATCACTGACGCCATTAACATCGACCAATCCTCAGAGGTCTTCATGTAACAATTTTCATGTATCAAATTGAAGGGACAGCCCAAGTATATCACCTGACTAACCCTCAACCACTAATACCGTTCTCTATATGTATGCTATACTAACCCTACCACTCGAGTAACCAATCCAGAGTGGAAATAGGTTTTTTGCTAAACTTTGTAAGATGACGCAAGTAGCGTGTCATACTAAGGTAAAAAGGGCCTGCGAGCCCCACGATTGTGTGTGTGTCAGGACGGACGCGTACGATCCTTGACCCATCCCTGCCGTTTTGTCTAATAAACAGCAGAGTCACCTTGCTTCTTGCGTGTGTCTCATACTCTATCTCTTTTGGGATATACGGGAGGAGTTGGGGCCTCCCTGCCCGGAGGTCTACGGACGGCCCGGCCGACCCCGGCAGAATTTCCCCCCGACAGTTTGTATGTGAAGTGTTGGCTACATCATGCCATTAAGATTGTAGAATTTGGTAACAAGCACTGCAGTATAACATATCCATGGAAGTACACATTTTGCATTTTGGTGTACGGTTACATGTTTGCTTCAATGGTTGTGTTATGGAGCAGTATTTATGATTGTACTCATTATAACATACTTACTGTTTGGTTTGGTAACTGGGGTACATATATTCTTTGTCAATTTCTGTGAAAAAAGAAAATATAATGTTAGTATTGGTAGTTTGTAAGGACTTATAACATTGAATAATAAACATTTTTTATTCATTTCGACCCTCATATTTAGTAGATTACAAACTAGTGTACTGTGCAATTTTCTCAGTTTCTATGTTTGCTGTTAAATCATTGGGTCTGTGGAAAAAAAATCCATGTTGGATTAAAAAAAAACCTTTTTTTTTCTTTTGGTAAGGTACATTTATTTTTGTGTTTTCAGTGTTTACTTGTTTCTGGCTAATGTTGGCTTGTTGCAGTTTGTTAGATACTTTTTGATGTGTAACTGATTATAATTTGTATTTATATTCTCAAGTTGTTAATCTATCTGTTTGGTTGTTACAGAATCTTGGGGCAGTTAGATAGCTGTTGGCATATTCTAACTGTTTATTTCTTTTTATAGTTTAGTGGTATTGATTTATCTGTTTGCTTTTTATAGAATATTAGGGCAGTTAGATACCTGTTGGTGTATTCTAACTGTTTATAGTTGTTTAATTGAAGTTTTATTAATGTTTATGCACAGATTAGTTATTAGTGGTATTGATTTATTTGTTTGGTTGTTGAAAAATCTTGGAACAGTTAGATACATGTTGGCGTATTCTAACTGTTTATAGTTTTCTAATTGAAGTTTTGTTAATGTTTAAGTACAGATTAGTTATTAAATGTTGGTTTTAAGAAGATTAAATAAGTGTTTATAAAATTTGCTGGTAATCTCTTCTTTAGGGTAATGGTACTATCATTACATTCGAACCATCCACAATTCTTTTTTATATATGCAGTGTAGTGACCTGCATTGGTTGTGGCTCCTGCGTGGTAGATTATACCTATTGTTATGAATGTTTTCTTACCAAACGATACTTGACCATGTCTGAATCCAGTCAGCTTGCAGTTGTTTTTGGTACCATCTGCATTGTAACGTAGAAGCATTAATATCACATATTTACTGTGTGTTTGTATTAGTAAGGTGGATCGATTATCTGAATTGCAGCTAGTACATAATCTGCCATGGTTTGCATTTTGTACAAGATGCTGAAATGGAATGGATTCACAGTTAGGTATGAATAGATACACAAAATGTTAATTAGGGATTTGTTCATATTGCATATAGTTGCACAGAGTGCATGTATTTTTCCACATGCATGAAATTTGGAAGATTTAATTTATAGGTATGTTTTTGTTTTCCAGTACTTGTAGCAAGTACATTTGAAATTCTTGTGGATCTTCTTGTGAATTTATAGTGAATTTCACCATTCCAGCACAGTAGTCCAATTCTTGTCTTATTCCATGAACACTGTATGTGTTGTCAGGATTGTTGGTTGCATTTCTATGAAGGAATAACATTTGCACACAATTGCTCTGTACTGTGTAAGTAAATGTCGTCAATAATTGGTGGCAATTGAAATAGAATATTGATTGCTACATTTGTGCAGCAACTTACACCAGTTATATTCGAAAATTTGAATGGACCAGATAGTTCTGTGTCCAAGTCATTTTTTGGAGTGCGTGTTGCTTCTTTGAAGAAGTACCTGAGTTACCTTGAGTAATAGATTCTTCTTTGGTTGTACTAATTAATGAAGTATTAGTTTCTTTTACTCTCTTTGGAGGATTTGTAGTGACATCCTGTTGCATTTCTGTTTGAACTAGTTTTCTTTTACAACGTTTTGCTTTTTGTGGAACAGAATATGTTTTTAGATTGGGGGTGTATCGTGAATGTAATCTATTGTATTCTAAAATGCAAGGAATATCAGCGTTTACTTTACTTGCATCACAGTTGATTAGAAATAGGCTGTCAAGTGTACGTAAGCGTGATAGTGCTATGTAGCTCATGCCTTCTTTGAAGACTGTGTTCCCAATATCTATCAATGCTTTATCTAAGGTAAGACCTTGTGATTTGTGAATGGTGACTGTGTATGCTAGATTTAGAGAACATTGTTCTCTGCGTAAATACATGTCTTTTAAAAGAAGGAATCGAGCGGTTGCACGCCCAATCATTTTTACTTCTGAAAGTTTGTCAAAGAGAATATTGACAAAATGAATGTTGTTGTCACGTGGGTATGTTTGAAAGCCAACAACTATACCCAGTGCTCCATTAACTAGTCCTTGTTCCACATCAAGGTTAAGTTTAAGCATTACTCTACAGTTTAAAGATCATTTTAATACTTTTTTTCCAAACCAGCTGTGTTGGAGATTGAATTTTCTAAGATATTTGTTCTTGTTGTGGCTTGTTGACACATGGGTACTGTCATACCATGTACGTCCAGTTTGTCTGCTGCGGAAATTTCAATTATTGGTTGCATTTCTTTTTTCAACATTGTTTCATTTGGAACAGCTTGCAAGAGTTGGCATCAAGGACATACAATTGACATTTTTGTGTGCTAATTGTTCCATGACATTAGTAGCACATGAGTTATGGCCATAAAGTGCATGGATTTGCTGGGTTTTTAATATTGCTTGTGCTTCTTGAGATAGTACACCAACTCTAATACTTTTTAAAATGTTGGCGTAGGTGAGGACTGCAGACTGTTGCATGTTTTCTGGTAATTCTCTGTATTGGAAATGTTGCCAAAGGTTGACATTTCCTATGCTACCAACGGTTTTACGGCAGAGTTTGTGTCCTAATGTTTTAAACATAGGTTCACCTTTCACTGGTGTCAATTGAAGAAGATCTCCGAAAACAATAATGTGTTTTCCTCCAAAGAGCTCTTCGTAGTTTGTTTTAAGTACTTCTTGTAATCTGAGGTGAATCAAAGCAAACATTAGGTTGAGAACATGCTCATTTCATCTATTAGTAGCATTTTCATTTGTTTTAACACTCTGCGTAGTTCCATTGCAGCGTCTGTAGAAAGTTTGTAATATTCTAATTTGTTTTGGTGTTCTACTGGCAGGAGTAATCAGTGTAAAGTGACACCGCCTATGTTGTAGGCAACACAACCTGTGGGGGCAGTTACAACAGCTGACAGTTTGTTGTTTGTCAATTGTTAAAGGAACTTGCTGATGATTTTGATTAAGAATGTTTTGCCTGAACCAGCTTCACCACTGACGTATAGTAGTATAGGTTTGTAATTTTGGCAGGTACATTCTTAATTTTCATGTTGTACACCATGTGCAATTTCTTTTGTTACTTCTTCAAAAATGCTACGCTGCTCATTGTTTAGTTTTGATTGTAGCACAGTTAAGTCGTCTGTATCTTCATACTGACACATGGTGTTTTCTACTACTGTCATAGCTAATTCTGCCTCATTTGCTCTTAGTGGCTGCCCAGTGGTTCTTGGCTTCCTGTTACAGAAGGTTGACTACTGTCGGGAGTGTCCTTATCTAGTTGGACCTGGAGTTCTTCTTCGTGTTGCAGTTCATTGTGCAACATTGTTTTGTACTGTGTAAAGTTTATATTGGTTATAGTGCTTTCATTTGCTTTGAAAGCATCTACATAGGAGTCATAGTTTTCTAGTATCTCTTCTTCTTTTCTCCATGGTTTAAAGAGTTGTAGCAGGGACATGTAATATAGTTCTTTATGTTGAGGAGTTTTTAATGACAATTTGATATGATTAATTAAACTTGGTTTGGTAAGTAAGCTGCCTTCACAATTTGTCACTCTGTATATACCTTTTTTTCATCAGGTTTTATATTATTTTTGTATGTGAAGCTTTGGGCTATGTGGTATAGACACATGGTTTCCAAAGTGGTACTTCTCTTTGGGTAGTAGGTGTCCAGTAAATTGTTTTTCAAAATGTCTCGGCTGTTGGGTTCATTTTTGGCTATTGTTTCTATGTCGTCGTATGATTTGCGAACTCTTTTTCTATATTTAGCAGGACCAAGATTTAGCCATACTATATTTTTTGATTGTCCATACAAAGCAGTACCGGTTAAACGATCTGCAGCTTCATAGCTGCCACATTCTCTATGGGAGATCATTTTTATGCCGAAGCTGTACAATTTCTAAGGCAGTGTTTTGTCTGATGACAGGTCATTCCAGAGGTCTTGAAGCTCTGTTTTTTTCTGCTTTGGTTAAGTAGGCTGTAACATATCGTGCAACTGCAGTGGAATTGTCTGTAATGTACTGCACATCTATCTTTGCATTCCATAATAGGGCAATGATTGCATTGTAATCATTGACATATTGTGCTTCTTCTGTTCGTTTTATGCAATATGTATTTTTAGGTGATTTAACTTTAACACTATGGGCCTCATTACGAGTTTGGAGGCAGCCATGGAGCTATTAGCTATTAGCTCCATGGCTGCCTCCAAACTGGGCTCCTTTACCGGGTTCCTGCAATGAGGAATAACTAGGTCATTCCGACATAGGAGGACCTGGTAATTCCTCCTTCCTGAACCATCCCCATTCCCACTGGAGTCCCCATAGGGCTCAATGGGAATGGAGAGGGAGGTAATAACGGGCATATTACATCTGGCCCCTTATTACCTCCCTCTCCCCCTCGCGGGAACCGGAAAGAACGCCTGGTTTTACCAAGTGTCTGATCCGGGTCCCGCAAAGGGAAGCTCGTAATCGGTGCTCCCGTAATGAAGGGGGACGGTCGCGTACCGGACCCCTTCATTAAGGGAGCACCACCCTTATAATGAGGCCCTATGTCTAACTGAAGACATGAAGTTTTTCACTTCACCTGTTTCTGTAACCAGTCTAGGGAAACCAAAGCGGCATTTGGTTTAGTATGTCCCTTTGTTTTTGTATTTTCAATGACAATATTTGCCACATGTGTGTCTTTAAAATTTTATAATTTGTGCATGAAGATCACTATTTGTTGCTTCTGATGCAATATCACAAGTGACATATTTTTCGATAAACTGTAACACAGTGGCATCACTGTCTTGACCAAATTTAGGAGCATCTTTAATCCATAAAAACATGTGGATATGTGTTGCTCCTCTGGCGTGGTATTCTTTTCTCCAAAAGAAGTGCTGCACTTCTCCGAGAGGAGGAACAGTTTTATTACAAATAAAGTGTAGCATAGCAATGAAGCAAATGTGGAAATATCTTGAAACATTAACAGGATCTAGAGAGCAAAATTCTCCAGGTGTTAGTATATCTATGTTTGTTTTGTTTTTGTTTGATATGCGTAGGAAACAATGTAAATCTTCCCATGCATATTCTGCACAACTTAATTTAACAAACCAAGTGGGTGGACCAAGGTTTCTTATCATACAACGTACATCTCTGTGATGGTGGAACCAGTACTCTTTAGTACCACGCATGTTTGCTAATAGATTTGTAATGCTTGATTGTAAAACCTCATCTCAGTACTGTTAGGCGTTGTGTGTGGAATAATACAGGGAACAGGCTTGTAACAGCCCATACAAGTTGGGGGAGGGTTACATTGACTGTCACTAGGGAAAGGGGGATACCATGTCTTGCCTAAGGGCATCCCACTCCCAATCCTCCCTCCTCCAGGGTCAGGATCCAAAAGTGATGGCCTTTCCCTGGCCACCTGCATAGAGGATCCAAGGGGAGTATGAGTGAGAATACCCTCCAGTTTCTCACATACACTTCCCCAATGTTGTTTGGACTGAGGCACTTCACAGGGAGGTCGAGAGGGGAGTTTTACCTTACCTTACTCACAATCCTCTATGGATTCTACAGTGGAGCAACTAGATTGACGGTCAATGAAACTCTGCATGTCCCTTAGGTTAGATCCTTTTTGTGGAAACATTGGATCCATTTCCGATAACTTAACACTTTCCTCCTCACTACCTTTTTGTTTCAATTGAGGAGGTTTTGACTTCATGAGGTGAGGAGGTCTAACTGCTGGATGTTTAGAATTTATTTGGGCTATTTGTAAAACCCATTGATCAAATTAGGGTATATCTCTCCCCAGGACTAGTTGAGATGACATCACTCCAACAACCAGTTCTAGTTTCTTTCCCAAAATGGTGATGCAGATTTGTGTCAATGGGTCTCTCTTGGTTTGTCCATGTACACAAGTCACTTTCTCTTCTTTTCCTCCTTTCCACATGTGGGGGAGTAGTTCTGGACTAATGGCATTCCATTTTCTTCCTCTATCCAACTCTCCCCAAACAATGTTTCCCTCTAGGTCTACAGGGACTTCATAAGTGGGTTTCTTGCCAGTATACAAAAAAACAGAAGAAACTCTTTGATTTTTATAACCTTTCTTCTTTACTTCTGTTTGATCAGATGCTTTAGACAAGCAAAAAAAGTCATCTTTGTTCA
The DNA here is from genome assembly GCF_040938575.1 of Ambystoma mexicanum. Lineage (NCBI taxonomy): Eukaryota > Metazoa > Chordata > Amphibia > Caudata > Ambystomatidae > Ambystoma > Ambystoma mexicanum. The sequence continues at coordinate 515,413,419 of NC_090926.1, read as the reverse complement.
ATGGACAACACCTGGCAATGTGCCCAAACCCTTTATATGCGTAACATTTTTGGTAGGGTTCAATAGATGGATTTATCACTGAAGCATTACCCCCTGTCTCTACTGGGGTCATGGTTCATATTGTCCCTTTTTCCTAAGGTTGCTGTTATCTGGGGAAGATGAATATTGAAACTCTGGTGTGGAAGATAGAGTATCAGATCATACCATATCGGAGTTCTCTAGTGTTTCTTCAGAAGTACTCTCAAAATGTAAATGTGTTCCTTTGTTCCACTGAATTTCTGAAATTGACAAATTTTCTGGGGAAAAAGCTGATGAAAATAACATATTTTTCCCTTGGGGCTCAGATTTCAAATTTAGGGTACAGGGAGGATCCCATAGGACTTGATATCCTAAAATACCTATTAAATGTGCCGCTTGGACCTTAATAGGGTTATCAGAAAAAATCAAAAGGACAAACTTTAATTCCCCTTACCCCAAAAATATAGGCTGGGTTCTCAATCCTACTCCTAGGGTAAAAGTCTCATATAAATCGGTATTCAACACATCAGTGTTTGTTGCAATGTAAAGTTTTCATGTGGCTTGGTATTCAGCATACCTTGGTTTCTTGCAATGTTAAGTTTTCATATAGTTTGGTATTCAATATATGGACGGGCACTTGCATGTGGTCCAGTTTGGAGGTCCCCGGTACTTGCATGTCCTCAGACACTCACCAGCGGGAGTGCCTGCAGTACGTTCTGAAACTCCCCGGTATCTGTGTGTCCTTCTGACACTCACCAGTGGCCTGCTCCTGCTGGCCTCTGCGACTGTCTCCACTCCACTTCAGGGGCAGGGAACACCACCAATGCAAGCCCTGCTGCTTCCTCACTAATGCTGACAACATCCTCTGTACTTCAGGTCTGCCGGAGTCCTGGCTTGGCATCATGAAGAGCGAGTCCCCTGATTCTCCTTCACGGTTCTCCTTGCAGGTTCCCTTTGGGCTGTTTTCTGGGTGCTCTGAGGGATTATCCCTTCTGCCTCTTGACTATCATTTTATTTACCTGCAGCCTTCGAACAGGCTGCAGGTGTGCCTGGTCAATGCAATCTGTCTGACCATAGTTAGGCAGACATGACTGACCTTCCCAGTGTTCGGGATGCATCTTCCTCCCAGTACGTAAGTATGGAAACAGGTAATCTTCATCACTCCCAGTTGCCTCTTATATGTCTCAGTACTGTTAGGTGTTGTGTGTGGAATAATGAGGGGAACAGGCTTGTAACAACCCAGAACACTTAGGTGATGATTTCATTGACTCTCACTAGGAAAAGGGGGATACCATGTCTCGCCTAAGTGTATCCCACTTCCAATCCTCAAGGACCTCCCCCACCACGCAGGTGATCCACCCTAGCCTCTCCAGCCCCAGGGTCAGGATCCAAAAGCAATGGCCTTTCCCTAGATGCCTGCACATAGGATCCAAGCGGAGTATGAGTGAGAATACCCTCAGGTTTCTCACACTCCTCAATTGTTTAAAAATAAAGACCCAGTTTGGGGGCTGAGTTTAGTTGCCTGGGTTTTGTAGCAACAAATGGCATCATCTTAACTCTGACTTAGCCAGAGTTCATTAACAGAATAGTAAGGGTTTTATAAGTGCTTGGCCACTTTCCATGTTACACCAAATAGTAAAACAGACTGAGGCCAACTGGCCATGTCCTTCCGCCATGGCACATATACCACTGCCTAGTAACTACCCAGAATCCCACTGTCACGTCTTTTCTCCATGTTCACTGTCCACATTTGAAAGAACTCGAGAAAACAATAGTGGGCTACTTCATTTGTTTTCCCTTGGTAATTCCTATGATAACATACAATGTAAACTAGAAGCAGCCTTGCATAGCTATATGAATCATTACTGATAATCCGTCCTCAAAACTACAAATTCCCACAAACCAGCTTCCTATCCTCTTTGCTAAGAGTGAGTATTCACAGATTCAAACGCATAATGTCATGTTCACCCCCTACTCAAAAAAGGAGCAATTAACCATGTGATTTATCAAAAATATACATATTTTAATTTTTCAAAAAACATTACACTTAACAATCATATTCTAAAAAATGTTTAACAAAGACACCATACAGAATTCATTCCTATGCTTGTATGTGTATTATCTACCTGGAACACCAGTTCTTATACCAGACCCCTTCTATACCACACTGTGGGGTATATATCTTAACCCTCAGTGATGTGATTGATGCCCCTCCTGATTTCTACGGGCAACGAGGCTGTGCCAACACTCTAAACATGTGTTTCTAGAACCAGCATTAATCCCAATTTCAACACAAACATATACATGAATTCATCCCTATTATATATTCTGCTGGTTCTGTCTTCAGGGCACTTAAATCTTTCTTGTATTCTTCCAGTTGTCACGCATAACGTTACGTGCTACCAGCCATAGTTCCAATATCTCTAAAAAAATATAAAACATAGACAGTCTAAAACACATGGTTGTGTAATTTATAACATAACATTTCATACATTTATAACATAACATTTCATGCATTGAACCTGTACCAACTTCATCTCTATTCTCTAATGTCAGCAGAGGGATATATTGCATCGTGATTTCTTTGTACACCACTAGATTTTCATTTCTTAACATACAATTTTACAATACTTAGCACCTCCCAGTCTTCCTCTGGGTGCCATTGTCTATATTTGTTATCCAGTATTTTTATCACAACAACATTTCACCAACAAATTTTTCACGGAAATGTACTCTCTTCCCTCACCCCCCTGTCACCAGATACTTTGTGTAGGGGGTGTATACAGCCCGAAATGGTTTATGGCCTGAAATAAGTCCAGGTACTTGAACAAAGTTTACCTAAATTTGTCTTGTTCTACCAAAACGATAGGTGGCTTGTGTGTTGGGTCCGACATCAGCGGAAAAGCGTTTTCTCCCACTCGATCCAACACGACTGTTCCTACTGCCTATTTATTGTCTCCAGCCGTGTGATTTCTAAAAGGAGAAAAAACAAAAACAAAAATATGTTTCCCTGAGTTTTGTTACTACCTCATGGTAAAACTTCAAAGTTACACCCTGTCTTATTGCCGGCTTACCGGTTCAGGAGATTCCAAAGTGTGTCTTATTGGGAGGGTCATGCACAGGGAACTTCACTTCCCGGCTTAATTTTAAGCCTTCACTGTTTCGATCTACCGGTGGTCACAATGACCTACTGGAGCGAAGGAGATAGGACAAATCAGGTATGTGGATCGCGGGAGATTTACGCATTCACAGACCACTCTATCGCTATTCTTACCTTTTGCCGGCTCGGCGTGCTCGCGGTGTGTAATCCGTATTCGAGCTGTCGTTGGACGTCTTAGTGCAACCTGGCTCCCGAGTGCTGATGTCGGGTGGGTTTAAATGCGCCAGCTTGCACTTGACGTATGCGTACGTGTACGTGCAGTCTCACGTGATCTACAACCCTCTTTCTGACCTGCGCCTCCGCCATCTTGGAACGAGAGGTTGTACCTTAGGTGTATTCGTCTCGCTTCACAGATACCAAATCCTCCCTTGGTCTACACGGGCTTTCATATTGTCAAATATGGGACCAGGCCCAATTCTAAGGTTCGTATGTGGTAACAAACACAAAGGCTCAGAAAGGATACAAGTGGCGCAGAGAAACCCTATCTCAGCGCAGTTCGTCCAATTGGCCGCTATGATCACCCAAAATGGATAACTGTTCTCCCCTTGTGTATACCACGTTAAATGCGGGCCTCTTGTTTATTTCTTGATATCTTATTTTTTATGATGGATAAATAGAGCCCATTCGATAGAGACATTCAAACCATTTTTGACAGTGTCCAATGAATAAATCCATTTCTGTTCGGATTGTCTGAGTCTACGGTCTCTGTCACCTCCTCTCGGTTGTGGAAGTATCATTTCGATGATAAACCAAAACATATCATCCGCATTGTGGTGGGCACCTTTAAAAAGTGCCACCAGAGGTTTTTCAGGGACCTGATTCTTAACACAGGACCTGTATTCACAGATCCTTTGTCTGATCGGCCTCTTGGTTTTACCGATGTATAACAAACCACAAGGGCACTTTATTCCATATACCACCCACTTGGAACTGCAGTTGGTAAAGTTTCTTAACTCCCATTTCCTCCCTTTAAGGTCTACCTCCTTCATGTTAGATGTAAGTTTGCATACTGAGCATCTTCCACAGGCATAATGTCCCACTACTGGTGGAAGTTGCCACAATGTAGACTGGGTCACTAGCCCAGTTTCTTTAGATGTCTTGTAAGTGTGAACCAGCTTATCTCGCAGGTTGGGCATTTTACGGAACGCAAATCGAGGTTTGTTAATAGAGAAATCGTCAGTGTTGATAATACTCCAATGCTTGAGTATACACCGTCGTAGATCATTGCTAATAGGGGGGTATGTTGAGACACATGCTATCTTATTTTCAGCCACACACACCTGTGGGACCAGACAATCCTGTCTTTGGGTATTTTTAGCTCTCTTCATCGACCTACGTACAATGAAAGGTGGATAACCTCTTGCATGTAATCTGGCTGATAGATCTTTGCTATTGGTATCAAAATCTTCCCTATGGGTACAGTTTCTTCGAATCCGAAGGAACTGTCCGAATGGTAGGTTCTGTCGTAAAGACTGGGGATGGAAACTCTCAAATAACAGAAGTGTGTTCTTATCTGTAATTTTTCTGAACAGGGTCATACCAAATTTATTGTTTATATCTTTAAAGATCTCAAGATCTAGAAACAGGATCTTACTTGTATCTGAGTTCATGGTGAATTTAATGCACTGGTCCTGTTGATTGACCCAAATGAGAAAGGATTCAAGCTCTAGTGCAGTGCCTCCCCATAACATAAACACATCATCGATGTACCGGACCCATAACTTCATGAGATGTTTAAACTGATTATTTGCTGAATAGACTGAAAGCATTTCCAGATTGTCCATGAAGAGATTCGCCAGATCTGGTGCAAAGGTCGAACCCATAATCGTACCATGTTGTTGTAAATAAAAAGTGTTCTGTTCAAGGAAAAAGTTATTAGTGAGGGCCAACCTAAAGCATTCTAGAATAAATGCCAATGGAACTGTTTTGTCCTCTCTTTGTTCTAAATATTTACCCATGATATTCACACACTTCATTAAAGGGATACTTGTGTATAACGCTTCAACATCAAGGGTAACTAGGATGTCGTTGTTTCCCACATTTATGGTATCTAGTACCCTGATCATTTGTGTGGTGTCCTGAATGTACAAGCGCATGGTTTTCACGAACGGTCTTAAGAAAAAATCAGAATATACTGAAAGTGGTTCTAAAATTGAACCAATTCCTGCCACAATGGGACGGCCCGGGGGATTTTTGATATGCTTGTGAATTTTAGGGAGACAATAAAATGCGGGTATGATAGGATGTTGTTGTATCAAAAAAACTTTCTCGTCTGCATCTATCCACCCTTCACCTTCAGCATGGGTCATTAAACTCTTGATCTCCTCCTGGATTCTAGGAGTGGGATCATTAGGTAGTGGTTTGTAGAAAAGCCCTCTGTTTAGTTGTTCCTTAACTTCTGCGCGGTATTTCTCTATACCCCACAGGACTACACCTCCACCCTTATCTGCTGGTTTTATCACAAAGTTGTTGTTATCAGCTAGACTTTTCATCGCTAATCTCTCTTCTTTCGATAAGTTATCTTTGTGTGTGTTCTTAGTCTTCACCAGTGTTTTCATTTCTCTAATTATCTTGTTTTCAAAACTTATGATCTCAGGGGAGACCATAGAAGATAAGGGGGTGAATGTAGACGGAGGTTTTAGTCCTGTAGTACTGCTCTCTCGTGGACTTTGATTGTCAGAGTCTTTGAAAAAATACTTTAGACGAATGGTTCGAAAAAAGTTCCGCATTTTGATTTCGGTGGTGAATAGATCTGCTTTGTTCACTGGAACAAATGAGAGGCCTTTACTCAGGACCCGAATCTCTGCTGGTGTGAAAATGTGGTTGCTCAAATTGAAGATAGGGATCACCATGTTGGTGGTCCCGGCTGCCACTGGCGCGTTCGCATCCCGTGGTTGCCTGGTTGGCGATTCTTCCCTCGTCTGCCCCGGTTCTGAAAAGGGCCTCTCTGTGGATTACCTGTATTAACCGGGCCTGTACTTGACCCTCCGTCACTGCTATTTGACGAATTCAAAAAGGTAACGAATTTCCTATATGGGCGCCTGTTGTTAAAGCCCTGGTTTTGACCTTGGTTTGTGTTGCTTTGTGTAAAGAACCCAGGGACCAGGTACGGGTATGTGACCTCTTCTTTATAATTTTGAACATCTCTCTTAAATTTCCATAGTTTTGTGTCCATCGTAAAGGTCTTAAATTTCCCCATGTTTTCTTCAATTTTTTCTAGCAATGTTTTCACATCAGGAATTACAGACTCATCTTGGATTTTTTTCTCTAGGTCCGCTAGATCTGACTTCTGTTTTTTAGCTTCTTCCTCTGCCGTGGATATCACCAGGATAATCCAGTCCCGGGAACATTTATTCCCTACACAGCTAAAGTTTGCCATAAATTTAGGATTGTCTAAAAAGACCCTGGGTATATTTCTTACTTAGAGACCCTCCGGGATCACCCCTGCCTTCAGATATTCCACCATTAACTGGCCGTGAGACTCTGTTCGAATTTGTTTTTTCACTTTTTGGGCCAAGAGATCTAAATCATTTGGGTTAGACGGTGTGGGACTAGCTGTTGCCGGAGTGGGTTGTCCTAGGATCGACGGCAAATCAAAAAAATGTTTAAATTGTTCATCCGTGAAGGATATTATGTTCACATTTTCCATAATGAGAAATTAATTAGCTCTACCAACCAAAGGGTTGTCCTATATCATCCGTACTTGTGAGCTACACAAAGTCCTCTTTTTAGGGACTGGGTGGGTGAGGACGGTTAGACACCAAAACTACAAATTCCCACAAACTAGCTTCCTATCCTCTTTGCTAAGAGTGAGTATTCACAGATTCAAATGCATAATGTCATGTTCACCCCCTACTCAAAAAAGGAGCAATTAACCATGTGATTTATCAAAAATATACATATTTTAATTTTTCAAAAAACATTACACTTAACAATCATATTCTAAAAAATGTTTAACAAAGACACCATACAGAATTCATTCCTATGCTTGTATGTGTATTATCTACCTGGAACACCAGTTCCTATACCAGACCCCTTCTATACCACACTGTGGGGTATATATCTTAACCCTCAGTGATGTGATTGATGCCCCTCCTGATTTCTACGGGCAACGAGGCTGTGCCAACACTCTAAACATGTGTTTCTAGAACCAGCATTAATCTCAATTTCAACACAAACATATACATGAATTCATCCCTAGTATATATTCTGCTGGTTCTGTCTTCAGGGCACTTAAATCTTTCTTGTATTCTTCCAGTTGTCACGCATAACGTTACGTGCTACCAGCCATAGTTCCAATATCTCTAAAAAAATATACAACATAGACAGTCTAAAACACATGGTTGTGTAATTTATAACATAACATTTCATACATTTATAACATAACATTTCATGCATTGAACCTGTACCAACTTCATCTCTATTCTCTAATGTCAGCAGAGGGATATATTGCATCGTGATTTCTTTGTACACCACTAGATTTTCATTTCTTAACATACAATTTTACAATACTTAGCACCTCCCAGTCTTCCTCTGGGTGCCATTGTCTATATTTGTTATCCAGTATTTTTATCACAACAACATTTCACCAACAAATTTTTCACGGAAATGTACTCTCTTCCCTCACCCCCCTGTCACCAGATACTTTGTGTAGGGGGTGTATACAGCCCGAAATGGTTTATGGCCTGAAATAAGTCCAGGTACTTCAACGAAGTTTACCTAAATTTGTCTTGTTCTACCAAAACGATAGGTGGCTTGTGTGTTGGGTCCGCCATCAGCGGAAAAGCGTTTTCTCCCACTCTATCCAACACGACTGTTCCTACTGCCTATTTATTGTCTCCAGCCGTGTGATTTCTAAAAGGAGAAAAAACAAAAACAAAAATATGTTTCCCTGAGTTTTGTTACTACCTCATGGTAAAACTTCAAAGTTACACCCTGTCTTATTGCCGGCTTACCGGTTCAGGAGATTCCAAAGTGTGTCTTATTGGGAGGGTCATGCACAGGGAACTTCACTTCCCGGCTTAATTTTAAGAATTCACTGTCTCGATCTACCGGTGGTCACGATGACCTACTGGAGCGAAGGAGATAGGACAAATCAGGTATGTGGATCGTGGGAGATTTACTCATTCACAGACCTCTCTATCGCTATTCTTACCTTTTGCCTGCTCTTCGTGCTTGCGGTGTGTAATCCGTATTCGAGCTGTCGTTGGTCGTCTTAGTGCAACCTGGCTCCCGAGTGCTGATGTCGGGTGGGTTTAAATGCGCCAGCTTGCACTTGACGTATGCGTACATGTACGTGCAGTCTCACGTGATCTACAACCCTCTTTCTGACCTGCGCCTCCGCCATCTTGGAATGGGAGGTTGTACCTTAGGTGTATTCGTCTCGCTTCACAGATACCAAATCCTCCCTTGGTCTACACAGGCTTTCATATTGTCAAATATGGGACCAGGCCCAATTCTAAGGTTCGTATGTGGTAACAAACACAAAGGCTCAGAAAGGATACAAGCGGCGCAGAGAAACCCTATCTCAGCGCAGTTCGTCCAATTGGCCGCTATGATCACCCAAAATGGATAACTGTTCTCCCCTTGTGTATACCACGATAAATGCGGGCCTCTTGTTTATTTCTTGATTTCTTATTTTTTATGATGGATAAATAAAGCCCATTCGATAGAGACATTCAAACCATTTTTGACAGTGTCTAATGAATAAATCCATTTCTGTTCGGATTGTCTGAGTCTAAGGTCTCAGTCACCTCCTCTCGGTTGTGGAAGTATCATTTCGATGATAAACCAAAACATATCGTCCGCATTGTGGTGGGCACCTTTAAAATGTGCCACCAGAGGTTTTTCAGGGACCTGATTCTTAACACAGGACCTGTGTTCACAGATCCTTTGTCTGATCGGCCTCTTGGTTTTACCGATGTATAACAACCCACAAGGGCACTTTATTCCGTATACCACCCACTTGGAATTGCAGTTGGTAAAGTTTCTTAACTCCCATTTCCTCCCTTTAAGGTCTACCTCCTTCATGTTAGATGTAAGTTTGCATACTGAGCATCTTCCACAGGCATAATGGCCCACTACTGGTGGAAGTTGCCACAATGTAGACTGGGTCACTAGCCCAGTTTCTTTAGATGTCTTGTAAGTGTGAACCAGCTTATCTCGCAGGTTGGGCATTCTACGGAACGCGAATCGAGGTTTGTTAATAGAGAAATCGTCAGTGTTGATAATACTCCAATGCTTGAGTATACACCGTCGTAGATCATTGCTAATAGGGGAGTATGTTGAGACACATGTTATCTTATTTTCAGCCACATGCACCTGTGGGACTAGACAATCCTGTCTTTGGGTATTTTTAGCTCTCTTCATCGACCTACGTACAATGAAATGTGGATAACCTCTTGCATGTAATCTGGCTGATAGATCTTTGCTATTGGTATCAAAATCTTCCCTATGGGTACAGTTTCTTCGATTCCGAAGGAACTGTCCGAATGGTAGGTTCTGTCGTAAAGACTGGGGATGGAAACTCTCAAATAACAGAAGTGTGTTCTTATCTATAATTTTTCTGAACAGGGTCGTACCGAATTTATTGTTTATATCTTTAAAGATCTCAAGATCTAGAAACGGGATCTTACTTGTATCTGAGTTCATGGTGAATTTAATGCACTGGTCCTGTTGATTGACCCAAATGAGAAAGGATTCAAGCTCTAGTGCAGTGCCTCCCCATAACATAAACACATCATTGATGTAACGGACCCATAACTTCATGAGATGTTTAAACGGATTATTTACTGAATAGACTGAAAGCATTTCCAGATTGTCCATGAAGAGATTCGCCAGATCTGGTGCAAAGGTCGAACCCATACTCGTACCATGTTGTTGTAAATAAAAAGTGTTCTGTTCACTGGGTGAGACGGTAGGATTTCAATGTATTTCTATGCACTTTGTAATGTGATTGAGCTAATCGTGGAGGAATGGACTGTCATGAGAGGTATACATCATTGTGGTGCACAGAGATCAACATTTATATAAGCTGTACCAATGTGCCTATTTTATCTGAATGTAAAAAGTTTGTTATTAAATGGCCTGCAGTAGCAAACGTGTAGTTATGCGTAATGGCTCAACTCATAGAAAGAGCAACCCATTACTTTGGCACTTTTCGACGAATCCTCACCAAACATATAGCCACCTCAGAATGATTTTACGAATTTTGGTGTGGTTTCATCAAGGGTGGGGGGGGTCAAAGGCATAGAGGTGATCCACAAAGTTTTTCGAAATCCTCATAGATATGATGAAAAGAAGATTGCTAGCGCCAACAGGCCAAACCACTCAATGGATTTGCACCATAAGTGCACAAGGAGCGACGTCTTGGTCCTAAAATCGTGCTTTTGCAAATTTGGTGTGCATCCATCCAGTATTTTTTAAATGCCCAAAAAGTTGCTCTAATAAAATGTGTGGTATCTGCGTTCAGTCCACAGCGTAATTTCCTTGTTTGGTGTCTGTGGACACCTCTGGACCAATCAGAAAGCTTTGTGACATTCGCCTTGTTGATTCGCTGACTGTGCCTGTAATCTGCGAACGTTGCGCACAAAACATATTAAAAAACACAACATTACATTTGTCAAACTTATGAAACAATCTCTGGGGAGATGAGCAGTGATGAGGTTGGGATGGGATATGGCCATAAAAAGCCTAACATTAGGTGTTTTTCCTTCTGTGAACTCCTCAAACATCTCAGATGTTCAGAGACATTGCTATTCATATTTTTCATGCATATTTCTGCATTATAGGGTTGGTGAAAAGCATTTTTTAGTTGGCTTTTAACTTTGGCGCCATTCGATGACACTGTATGAAATTTTGCAATATCACTTTAGACCAAACTTTGAATGCTTCTACACACTTTTCTGCTCTTTCGTCAAGAAGGGCAATTAGGGGGTGGGGGTTCTCAACATTTGTATATGGCTTATAACTTTGGTGTTGTTTGACGAGTCCGCACATGCATTTGCAAAGAGTTTATATACCCCACCTTGAATGCTTTTGCAAAGTTTCAATGGATTTTTTCATGTGGGGGCTAAGTTATATCACTAGTTTTTGTATGCATAATTTGACGTTTTTCAAAAAATAAAACATGGACGGATTTGCAGCAAACCTGTGCAAGGAGCATTGTAAAGGACCGGAAAGCATGGTTTTGCATATGTGTTCATGTTTTATTTTTTTAATTGTCATTATGCAGGTGCACATAATAGTGATATACCTTTGGTGACTGAGGTATAGCTTGTCCGGCTGAAGGCAATGTCATGGCTGAAGGCAATGAGTCGGACAATCTGGTCACTGACCAATTTCATGATGGACTGGTAATGGGCTTAAGGTAGGCATGCCCACAAGGGACTGGCTATATGGTAACGTGTTTTCTAAATCTGGCTAGGTTTTAAGGGGAAAAACAAATCTGCTTGTGTCATCAGCCTAAAGTGCAGGACGGGATTGCAGCTAACCTGTGCGAGGAGCATTAGCATGGACCTGAAAGCATGGTTTTGCTAATCTGTCCTTTGTTTATTTTTTTCTATAGTATCAAAATGTAAGTACAAAAAATAGTGATAACACTTTGGTGCCTGGGCAATGGGCCTGGCCTCCGGCAAGGATACATGTCTACTCTAATTTGCTTGTTGGGTCATGTGGCATGGCCGGAGACATAGGTTTTAAGGGAAACGATAATCTACTTAAGGCTACAGCGAAAGTGCTGTAAGGGATTGCAGCAAACTTGTACAAGGAGCATCAGCAATGACCAGAATGCATGCTTTTGCAAATCTTTCCTGTGTTTTATTGTTTCCAAAGTGACAAAATGTAAGTACAAATACAAGTCATATAACTTTGGTGTATGGGCAGTGGGCCTGGCCCTTGGCAAGGAGAAATGTCCACTTTGATTTGCTTATCGGGGAATGTGCATGGCTGAAGCCCTAAATTTGAATGGGTAAAACAATTTTGCTTTCAGCTACAGCCTGAAGTGCTGAATGGAATTTCAGCAAACATGCATCAGGAGTATCAGCAAGTACTTGAAAGCATGCTTTTACAAATGTGTCTTGTACTTTATTTTTACCAAAGCGTCATAATGCAAGTACAAAAGTATGTGATATAACTTCTGTGCCCGGACCCTGGGACTGGCCCTTGGCAAGGACAAATGTCTATTTGCTTATTGGGGCATGCAGCATGGCCAAAGCCTAGGCCTTATGAATTTTAGAGACTGGCCATGGTTGCAAGCCATGAACCTTGGCCATTGTTCACATTATGACTATATAGTGGACACTGAACTAGGATGCACAGTAGGTGTGGTGGATAACAGGGCTGGTTTGGTGGGGCTGGGGTCATGGATGAGATGACACAAATCAGTATAAGTTGCACAAAATATGTTTGTTAAAGGAGGTTTATAGTTCTTTCCTGTATGTTAAAAGAGGAATTATTAATAACGTATATGCAGTGATGGCTCGGAAGGATAGCTCAGGGACAACGTTCTCGCCTTGGAAGCAAGATGACACAGAGCACCACAGGTTCGATCCCTGGGTCCGCGCTGAGAAACCTCTGGGTATTAAGTTCATTATAAATAACCTATCATATCATGCAACTTCATTAAACATGATTACTAATTAAAACCTATGAAATCAGGGAAACTATTTTGTTAAAGGGACGTTATGGTTAAGTTGCACTAATAAAAATCTTTGAAATTTAGTGAAAAGGCATTGGGCCTCATTACACGGACGGCGGTAAGGGTTAACGGTCACCGTTAATGGCAACGGTGACCGTTAACCCTTACCGCCGTACTACGAGGTCCCTTTGCGGGTTGGAGGATTTAACGCCTGCTTCTTGCAGGCGTTAAAATCCAACCCGCTAAGGGACCTCAGAGCTAATTACGTAATTACCGCCTTCCCCATTCCCATAGAGCCCTATGGGGCAGAAATGGGAATGGGGAAGGGCAATGGCGGAAAGGGGATTTACCGCCCCTCCAACCTTGGAATGGGGCGGTAATTCCCCTTTCCGCCAAGGCGGTGCCGGTATTTTACCGGCATGAGCCATGGCGCTAATAGCGCCATGGCTCACCGCCTACCGTGTAATGAGGCCCATTGTTAAAAGAATGTTACGGTTAAATGCAGTAACAAAAACCTATGAAATTCAGAGAACAGACTTTGTTAAAGGGACATTATGGATAAGTTGTACTGACAAAAACGTATCAAATTCAGTGAAAAAAAACATTATTAAAAGGTGGTTTTTATTTTATTTATTTATTGGACATTTGTATGTTTGTTTGTTTATTTATTTATAGTGTGCACCACACCCTGAGGTATCTGGCGCATTACATGACTATGCATTTACTTAGTTACATAGTTTATCATTACATACAAATAATACAGTGGAATTCAGGCAATGTTGTTAGTGACAGAAGAATGGCATTTGGGTAATTTACAACAGCATTATTCTATTTACATAATTACAGTTTCTGCGTGTACATGATATCGCTAGGCTAGGTCTGGTAACATGTGGCACAAGGCCTAGTAGGGAGCATCATTTCAGATGATCCAGGTCTTCATGTCTCTTTTAAACGTGTGGATGGGTTGGTCAGATCTTAGGGTCATGGGTAGTGAGTTCCAGAGCTGGGCGGTCATAACTGGGAAACTACTGACTTCTGCTTTTTTACATTTATATCTTGGTATTTGGAGGCGACCTGAGGTGGAGGATCTCGTCGGACGTGCTGTGTGGGATTTGGAGAATTTGTCAGTAAGGTACCGGGGAGACATTTGTGCCTGAACGATGCTGTTTTAAGTTGGATCCTTTCCTTGATGGACAGCCATTGGTTGTCATGTCTTATTGAAGAGGTATGGTGTCTTCGAGGAATGCTCAAAGCTGATCTTAGTGCATTGTTCTGCAGGATCTGTAGTTTTTTGATGACATGTTTGTTACCACCTAAGTATAGGGCATTACAGGAGTCAATTTTAGTAATATTAAACCTCTGGCCAGTGTCAAGCAACTTTTTGAGGATAGGAAGCGTTTACAGGCATGGATAAACCAACAGGTGTAGGCTGTAGATGATGCTGTAACACTCACTTGTTTGCCCAGATTCAGTGATGAGTGGAGGTAGAAACCTAAGGTTTTTACTTCATTAGCAACCTTAATATTATTTCCATCAATGCTGAAGGAATGGTATTTGTCATCTAGTTTAGCAGAGTTGATAGGAGTGGCTAGAATGAGCAACTCGGTTTTCTCATCATTCAGCTAGTGTAAGTACCCAGACCATCCATATCGTTAAACAGTGGTTTGGTAAGAGCGTTGTACATGGTAGGCAAAACACGTGAACCTTGGGGGACTCCACATGTTATAGCGATCGGGTCGGCAGCAGCTGAGGCAGTAAGAAGACTTGCATGGTTCTGTTGTTTAGGAATTAATTAATCCATGCTGTTGCTTCAGTTGAAAAGTGTGAGATAGTGACGAGGTTCTTACACAATACCTTATGGTCGACTAAATCAAAGGCAGCCAACAGATCTAACAGGAGCAAGAGGGCAGAAGTTCCTTTGTCCTTAAGGTCATCAATTTGGGTTTTTAGGTCAATCAGGGCAGTTTCAGTACCATGCGGAGGTCTAAACCCTGATTGACGGAGGCCTAGTAAATTGTTGGTCTCTAGGTAGTTTTGAATTTTATTATAGGCAGCTTTGTCTATGATCTTTAGCAATAATGGTACTGTTGTAATCAGCCTGAAGTTAGTTGGTATTGTGGGGTCAAACAAAGGCTTTTTTAAAAGAGGGAGCCCCCACGAGGTCTTCAGGTTCGAAGGAACAGTGCATGTACGGACGGAGGCCTTGATTAACAATGTAATAAAAGGGGCAAGTATGTTAGCTGCTTCCTTAATCATAGTGGCTGTGCAAGCATCAGCCTGGCAATTAGAAGGTTTATGATTTTGTTTTACTTCGTGGATGGATACTGATATGAATCTGAATCTTTGTGTTGAATTATTAATGTTAAGGCTTTGTTTCTGGGTATTTTCTTGCAAGGGTAGTTGTGCTTTTTTATTAGCAATTTTATTTTGTAGCATTGTCATTTTGTAAGTTAGTGTCTCTTGAATGTTGGTACACCATGTTTCATCCTTAATGCAGTTGTCAGCTGCAGGGGCAGATGCCTCTTTCTCTGAGAATGGTAAACAATTCATTCTCTTGTACTAGATGCAGCATTGTTGATTTGTGTGTTATAAGTATCACGTTTGGTTGATAGGATTCCTTTTTTGTAAGTTGCTGGGTGTATGGCACCCATATACAGTTGTTTTGAGGTGCCACAAGACAAAAAGTGTGTGGGGGTCCATAGGAAATCAGAAGAATACAACAACATACATGGTTACATTGGTTTGTGATAATCCTACCGTGTAGTGCATGAATGAGGGGATACGTGCAAGGAGGAGGGAGGTAGAAGTTCAGAAGTGGGGTGCCCCATGGGTGGGGGCAGGCAAGTGCTGGTTGGGCCGTGGTGTCAAGTGCCAGGGGAAAGAGAGGGTGAGGGGTGAGGAGTGCAGTGGACAGGAGGACTAAATTGGGATAGTCTGGGAAAGGGAGCCCGAGGGCAAGTGCTGGCAGAGGAGGCTGGGGGGACTTGTGGCTGGTTGTCTGGCCCTTGTATGATTTTGAAGGGAACAGGCCCCAGTCCAGCGGCAGATGGAGAGTTTAGCACGGGAGGGGGAGAGGGAAGGAAGAGGAGAAAAGGAAGGTCTTGAGAGGTTTCCAGAACTTGAAAAGATCTGGTTCAAGTCTGAGGGGGGGTTGTTCCCGTGGGAGGTGCCAGCAGAGGAGAGGGATCTACCTCCCACTCTCTGCTCGGAGAACTATTTCACCTGCAGACAGCTGGCATCAGAAGACCAAAGGGTTCTGGCTGGGATGTATTTTGGGAGATAAAGCTGGATGTAGAGAGGTCTCAGGCCCCAGACATCCTAGTCGGTGATGCAGAGGGTCTTCAATTGTATCCTTGCAGTCACCATTAGCCAGTGGAGAGATTTTAGGGATGAAGAGATGTGTCCACTGGGCTTGAGGCCCTGGATAAGTCTTGCAGTCCTATTCTGGATTTGTTTTCGGGCACAAAGGGAAGAAAGACAAAGGTTGATGAAGAGTAGTCAAGCTTAGAAAGAACCAGAGCTCTGGAGACATTTAGCTTCTGGGGGAATGTGAGGAAAGGTAGAATGTCCCTATGGAGATGAAGCTGAAAATGTTACTTCTTGGCAAGGTCTGTGATCTGTGGAGAGATGGAGAGAGAGGAATCAAAGATGATCACAAGGTTTTTTGCCTCACAAGTGAGTGAGGGGAGGGATCACAAGCACTGGTGTAAAACAAGATTCGGGGCACCCATGTGAGCCATGCTGAGGGCCCCCCTCCCCAGCTCTGCAACAAATCATGGGTCATGCCACACTCTGGGCCAGCCTAGATTGCCTTGCTTGCTTGCGCAATACGCACAAACATTCTGCTGCAGTGGTTCACACTGCACTAGGAGAATGAAATAAATATGTGTTTTAATGCATTATAGAGCAGACCTTTTGAGACAAATTTTCTAAAAGGTCAGAGCATTTGCAATTGTTTTGTAGGGTAACAAAAATCCCAAAAAACCAATACATGCAAATCACCAACAGTGCACAGGAACATTAATTCTTTAATTTATATAACGCTTTGCAACTAAAAATGCCATGCCACAATGAAAACATATCTAACTGGCTGCCCAATGTAGACCAGTCTAGATGTGAAATAACATATTACAGGAAAGCATGCCAGGCAACATTTAGACATACCTAGACAGGTTGCCTAAAATGTAGCAATAACACTAAACATGGTTATTGTATCACAAAAGAAACTGTTTATTTTCGAAGTCACACAGTTCCCCCACCACATGACATGGAGGCCACCGTCTTGTAGGGACACCACAGGTAGAGAGTGAGGTGGAGGGAGAGAAAAGGACCCATTTGCACTTGGGACGGTCTCTTAGAGAGAAATGAGGTAATTAATGCCAGTGCCCTATCCGTGAGGCCTAGGGTATCAAGAAAGGGTTTATGCGGATAGAGTGGTTGACAGTGTCAAAAGCAGAGGAAAGATTGAAACAGATCAGAACAGAAGGAAGCTTACCAAATCTGGTGGCAGCAGCTTCCCTGTTAAAGCAGCTCAATATTGGACCTCCCTTCCCCCTGCTTTAAGAGAAGATCTCCGTTACTTTCAATTCAGAGCTAGTCTCATTCACTAGCTGTACCTATCACTGTCTAACCTGTAACCTAAGCTTAACAACCCTCATGGTGCTTTCGCACCCAAATACCCCCGGGTCTGGTACACAATATAAATAATAAAACAAACAAACAAACACACTTTTGGGAAACAACGCATGTAGGGTGGCACAGAGTTAAGTCTTAGTAGTGTCCCTTAGGACTTCTTCATGTTGGTGGCTCTGAGGAATGCCACAGTGAAGCAGAAGATGATGCCCCCGAAAGGAAATGTTGGCATTGTGAATTCTGTAGCACAATACAGCGGTACTGGAGAAAACATGTGCAAGACACATCAGTCATCTTTTGCCATGCTTTTAACACACACATACTTTCCCTACTCAGAAGAACACCCAGTCCATGTATTACACAAAGCTGTTCCTAGGTGTCGAGTGTTGTACCACCTATCTAACAGGGAAAGATGAGAAACTGTCCCTAGTTCTCCTTCATTCATACAAATTAACTGTTAAAACACAGATTAAGGGCAACAAATAAGCATCTAAGCTTACAAGAGATAACAATTCTAATAAATGTTGTGTCTCTAACCAAGTAGCAGTGGCCTAATCTCACTACTGGATTTGCAGTCTATGTTTTAATCACCAGGTAGTGAAAGTGCCAGTGACTTCTGTCCTTATTCTGATGGAGGCAAATAAAAATAGGCTCTTCTGACAGAGCACCACACACTAAAAAGAAGATCAACAATTGTGCTCTTAGGAAACAGTTTTTTGCTGTAATTGTCCTCATGTATTGTTGGTGGACATCTTCTTAGGCACAACAATCCTCATGCCCAGTGGGGTCGACCGGTGTCGATGATAGAAATACTGTGATTGTCTTCTTCAGGACCAGGTATATTGAAGATGAAGTTGATTCTGTCTGGAGACCAACTATTGGTAGGTCCCCGCTGAAGTAACCGCCTCCGCTCCCAAGGTGATTCCAAAGGAAAGGTTATTAGGCTGATGGTAAGTCTGAACTGATTGACAACTTCTTGGCAGTTTGTGCTCTGAACAGTCAGCACATTGACGGCAACTGTTGGCAGACCACAATCTAGGTTTCAATAAATAATTGCTGTAAGTATTGAAAGACGGGGTTCTCGAAAGCGAGGAGGGGCAGAGAAAGGAGGAGGCCAAGGCGTCTCTCATTTCGGAAACTTTGGAGGAAAGGTGAGGAGCAATATTATCAGTTTAGAATGAGGACGTGAAAAAGATGAGGGGTGTGGTAGAATGGACATAGTGGTTCTGCATTACATAAGGATGGAAGTCAAGATAAAAGATGTGGTTCTGAAAATAGAAGCTTTTGTCAGAGGAGTGATTTTGTGCTGCGAACAGGGAGAACTGTTAGGGTATATTTTCTCCATCAATGTAGAAGGAAATACATTGGACCCTAGGTTTTTGATATAGCTGGGGAAATGCAGGGCTGATATCAAGTGAAATGGGGAGTGAAAGAGAGAGCACAGTAGCAGTTTTAAAGGGAGATTCCGCAGCTGCTGTGAAATCTAGGAAGCCCTACTTGATGGAGGCAGCGAGTATGCTGAGAACAATTCCAACTTGGCTAAAGTAGGAGACCATAGAGTTAGCAAAGATAGTGTGTTTAGTGCGTGAATTGGAAGAAAGAAGAAGGGGGTAGAGTGATAGCAAAATGAAGTAGGTAGTGTAAGGATATTTGGCGTGTTACAGCACAGAGTAAAGCACTACTGCACAGGTAGTAATTTTTTTTGATGCAGCACCACCACATGGGTGTGGTGCATTGCTATATGGGTTGCCAGAGTGACATGGACATATAAGTAAAGACAGGCTATTCAGTCAAAAACAATTTTTACATATAAGATGCAAATCTGTTTTTACAGTTAAAAGCACACGTGCACATTCAAAAATGCACACTATTTTTCACCTGAAATGCCTATGGTGCAAGAGACACATTTGAAAATTAATAACTAACCTTATTAATAACTAACCTGACTAATAAAACTGCATTTAACATAACCCACTAATAAAAATGTGTCTCCACTGCAGAATTAGGCCTACTCTGAAAGTGAACTTTTAAACGCACATTCATTTTTTTTTCTTTTTCTCTGCTGCTCTGTCCACATAACTACAGGAAGCAAAGGGCTCGAAGGAACAGGAAATCAGTTGGTTACAAATGGTTACTGTAGAAATGAGCCATTGTGTAGTGAGGGAGGAGATGGCATGATTGATTCTGATTGGAGCAGCGTCATAGCAAGTATCATGCTAGAGGCAGTGATTAGAGTTTTGCTGGGGAAGCTTGAGGAAAGGGGGAGGACAATCGAGATTTGGCAGAGCTGGGAGAAGGACCTGTTTCCTGGCTAAAGCATTACTGCTGCAAAAGCTGAGAATTCCAGGCAATAACCCCGGTTTGAGAACGAAAGACCATTGTTTTCACTGGGGTTAATCTTCAAGGGAGCCAAATTCAGAAAGAGAACAGCCGGAGAAAACTCATGCTGAACAGATAAGGTAATTACAGAAGTGTGGGGGCTGAGTGTGTACGAGAATATTCAGTCAGTGTAGGAAAGGAGATTCCTGTGCTTTACTCACGTGTTTAATGTTGCAAATTGAGTTCTTGTCTCCGCCACTCTCTTTTCAGTGTATCACAGATAATGCTGTTACTGTGCTATTTTATTTATTTCTGTAAAGAGTGAGATCGTGTTTAAATGCAACTTTTATAATATACAAAAATATTTGAAAGCAGACGGGTGGTGTGTTTTATATTTACCAATACAGTGCTGATGATGTGGGGAGATGTTTAGACAGTGCAATTGTCATTTTCAAGGTAGCTAAACATCAAATTTGGCTGCAGCCGTGTGCACAATGTAATTCAGTATGAGCAATTATAACTAACTGTGTGTGTTGTAGTTTGTCGGAGGTCTATGAGTCGGCAAAAAGGGAGGCCCAGGACAAAGTTCACTACCGTATATAAGATAGTGAAAATACCACATGATAGCTCGCTGCCGTAGATAAGACAGAGAGAAATTGCCCATGGTGGCACACTAAAAATGAAAATGTGGTGTTCCTGAAATGCAAGCCTGAGGTCTCTCTAGTGATTACACGAAAAATCTAAACAAAAATAAGGGGTTCTGGATATTGGGGCCACAAATAAAACAAGGGAATTCTGCTCACCAAAATACCACCAACCACGCATACCAACCACGCATACCAAATATGCATGTCTGTGTGCTGAAATAATGCATGTCCACTGTATTATTGTTGTACATGGCCCAATCTGAATACAAGGAGTGATTGTTGGTAAGTTATTTTTCGGCGGTAAGAAAATACCGTCAGGCCCCAAATCTCCACAAAATACCCTACATATTATGGTGCGTTGCAGGCCGGGAAAGTGATCATAGAGTACCTACTGGGCGTGGCAAGCGTGTCTCACACTGCCATTTGCACATTAAAGGGAACCCATTTTATAATAGCAGTGTGCCACTAAAAACGAATTTTAGAATGTCACAAAGGGAAACCACATTTTCAGACCTAGTGCAATATTTAGAGGCAAAGTTGTTTGTACATGGGACGTGGTCGTCGAACAGCATGTTAGAATGGCGTGACCGCATTCAGGGTGAGGTGCAGAAAGAAAAACTAGACAATATTTTTGCAGAAGGCAGCATAATTCAGGTCTGCCTTACACGATTATTGAATGCAGCCTATAAAAGTGCAGAGAAAGACTGTTTAATACGGCTATGCGGCAAAATATGGTTTATTTTGAATAAGTCCCTGCTAATGCAGGAAAATGATTCTCAGCTAATTAACAGGTTAAAGACTGAATTAGATGGGGCAAGTAAAAATCAGGAAATGTTAAGAGCAGAATTGGATGTATGCCAAAAAGACATGCAATTAAAATGCAGAGACTTTGATGCTCAGTTATCCAAAAGCAAGAAACAATTTGAGGATAGTGAGCAAGAATTGGTACACTTAAAAGCCTTAGTGGACCATATTAGACAGGATAAAGATGAGGTTGTTTCAGAAATGCAGATTTTACAAAAAGAACATTGTGAAAAAGAATGTGATCTCCAGAGTGCAGAACAAGAAATGATTAAAATTATTCAAGAAAGAGACAAGAGAAATAAAGAGTTCAATGAATGCCAAATGCAAATGTGCGACATGCAGGAGGTGATTAATAAGATGAGTGATGAAAACAACTATTTGCAAAATGAAGCAAACAGACTCCTTAAAAAGTGTAAGGACTTAGAACAGCAAATGTGCATTCCCAGGTCCCAGGAGAGGCGGCAGGGTACCACATTCAATGGAGTGGAGGTGAATTCTAGCTCTGCCCAAAGAGCTAGTGCTCCAGTGACTGGGCCGGTGACTGAACTTGGTTGCAGCGCCCTTGGGGGATTTGATACTCCCATTGGGGGCAGCCACCAATCTCATACACCTGAAAACAGGATTGAATCACAAAATAGTGCAATTCCATGCATTGAAACAAGTAGCCCCATAAAAATAATGAAATCCATTAAAGCCCTGATCAAACCATTTAAAAAGGGAGGTGAATGCTGCATTGAGGATCACTTAGAAGCGGTGCATGACATTTTTAAAGCACTCCAGATACCTAAGGAACAGTACAGACAATATTTTCATTTAACTTTAGATGCCCCGACGGCCAGCATCATAAGGGGATTAAATGAACAGCAGAATATGACCTGGTTGGAGTTTGAAAAAGAAATTAGGCGTCATTTTTCTCCTTTTCAGTCATTGCAGGAGGCAAAGAAAGTCGCTTACACAATTACTGCTGGACCTAATACATCCCCTCGCCAATTATTACAAGACTTAAAAAGAGCATTTTCTTGCTTTGATGTATCTTTTGACTCAAATTCCAATGAGTTTAAAACTGCATACTTCTATGGGCTACAGAAAGACATCATATCCCAATTGGTCCATGAATTTGACCGTGACAAGTCCCTTGAATGGATTGTACATCAAAGCACAAAACTATATGAGGTACTCTATTGTCAGGGTAGAGAAAGTGATAAAATGAAAGATACTAGACCTAAATCTAAAGAACCCTCAGCCACAGTAATGGAAATCAGGTCAGCCAAAATGTCCCTTGAGTCTGCTCAAAGCCAAGGTAAAAATAATGTGACACCTGAACAAAGGGGTAATCAACAAAGATCGCCATTTCCTGTACCAATGTTCCAATCACATGATCCTAGTAATAGAGAGAGCTACATCAGCCCTAGGTATCAAGGGGACAGACCCCGGGTAGGATATCGGCCTGATATGGCAGGTATGAACAATAACCAGAGACAACATCAAGATCAAAGAAATGA
Organism: Ambystoma mexicanum; assembly: GCF_040938575.1. NCBI lineage: Eukaryota > Metazoa > Chordata > Amphibia > Caudata > Ambystomatidae > Ambystoma > Ambystoma mexicanum. The sequence goes on along the minus strand of NC_090926.1, from coordinate 515,390,700 downwards.
TGGTCCCTACCAGTCATTGGGGACACAGAGCAGATTTGATCCCAACACCATGATATATGGTAATCAGGATAGGCCCCGGTATGTGGATCGATTTACTGATAATGGAAATCAACCTAGGGGCCAGTACTCACAATCTGAGAGACAGGACATGAGGCAAAACGTGAACTACAATCCACGTCAGTACAATGATTCCCCACCAGGGGACTATAATCAAAGGATGGGTGCAACCCGCTCCCCTCCACAAATGAATCAAGAGTTCAGAAACCATCCCAACCGACATCAATCACCTGAGAGGTATCAGAATAGATCCAACCAGGGGGAAAACAACCAATATCGACCTAGGCCACAGAAAGAGGATCCTAGAGAGATGGAAAGGTTCCAGTGCCTTGCAGCCCAAGTGAAAATGTTAGCTGAGCAAATAGGAAAGCTCTGTACAGCGCAAAAACAACCTTCCAAGGAGGGGGCTGATGGCCATAGCAATGACCGGGGGGCTTCCGAAAAGTGACTAAGTACTCATCATAACTGCAGTGCCAAAATGACAGATTGCTCTGATATAATTTTGCATAACGACTCTGAGATGCCTAATGGATTAAAAGTGAAAGTGCCAGTAAATGAACTTGTGGCAGAAAGTGCAAATACTTCTAAAAAAGAGGTACGGTTTAACCTAGAGCTAAATAAAACAGTAAAGATTTGTACAAATGAAAAAGAAACATTAGGAATTCCAAAAGAACAAAGGGACAGATTTAAGAAAAATGACTCATGCATGGGGAATACCAGTGAACAGGGAGTAAGTGGGGATGCTATAGCTCCTTCCCTGGGCAAGCAAAACAATGACCAAACACAGACAGAAAAAGGAAATACTCAAAAGGAGGGTACAAGTCAATCACCTGAAGAATTCTTTGAGCCACATATTTTTGAAGAGGCTGAAAGGGCTGGTATCACACTAAATGATCACAAATGCACAGAATTAAAAAATGACAAATTGCTGAATGATGTTGTTACACATGTTCAGTTGGAAGGTTGTAATGTGGTCTCTGATGTTACCCAGATGGATGGGCGAACAGTGGCCACACTCCAAAAAACCTCTGATCATGGAGAAATGAATAAAGTCTCTCGCGCAGAAATGGGTAAAAAGGAGGGAAAAATGTCTTTCCATTTACCAATGTGTTTAGCCAAAAGTGAAAAAGACCTGAGAAAGGTGAGCCCTGAAATCAGTAAGAATTCACATTTCTTATGTGCATTAGAGGAAGTTGAGGACAGATATTATGCACCCATCACTGTAGAAGAAAAATGCCACACCTTTGCTATGATTGACACTGGCGCACAGGCCACAATTATGTCCAAGGAGCTGGTAAAGAGTATCAATGAAGGGAGACCCCCAAAGAGTAAGATCACAGTGAAGGAAAATCAAGGCCCAGTGCATAACTTTAATGGGGAGGAGGTGCCCATCATAGGTGTAACTGAGGTTGACATAAAAATAGGAAAGCACAGAATGAAACAAGAGGTATTGATCACATCTATTTGTGAAATTCCATTTCTTATGGGGACAGATTGCCTGAAAAGATTGTCTCCTCTCATAGACGGGGTGAATGGAGTGCTGTGGTCCTTAACCAAAAAACCATTGAGGCCTAAGAAACTAAAATCACAAAACAGCAATATAAATGAATGTCACACCGTTGCCAAAACAAATGATGCTGTGGAGGTATATCTCCAGAATAGCTGCATACCTAGTGTCACTGTTATATTAATGTGTCAAGACAAAATGCAGAGCGACAATGAAAAACTACCTGTACAAATATACTTGGACCCAAGGAAAAATTGGCAGACTGCCATAGATGAGCACACATTACGTTTTTATTTAAAAGAGAAAACATGCAAACAGAATATTGCTCCTAAAACAGATTCAGAAAAACACATTACCACTCTGGCAGAAATACACATGGAAGATGAGCAACAATGGGTTCATGTTGGTATAAATGACTATTTTAAAACAATAAAAGCCACTTTAGCGCTTGGACATGAAAAGAGTTTCATTAATGAAAAATAATGGAGAGGGAAGAAATCCCGAAATTTAGGATTAAAAACCAATATGTTTCTGGGTTGGACAGTCCAGACTTTGAAAACCGAATTGCAGGCAGATGCATGCTTAAAATTAGCATTGGGCAGAAAACAATTTACCATAATGTATGGACAGTGAGTGGAGCACAAAATGAATTTTACATGGGCAATGACATCATGCACAGAATGTGTATGGTGTTAGATTTCCTTAATCAAAAAATATGGTCACGCCTAGGTGGTCCGGCACCTGAATTTGAAGACAAAAGAAGGGCTTATCATTCTGCACAACTGGTTCCTTATGCAATCGAATTACAAATGAGGAAAGATACTATTATTCCTGCATTTACAAAACAGTTTGCAATAACACTGAAATGCAAAAATGGACAGCAGATGAAAGACTCTGATGCATTTGTATGCCTGAATGAATCCATAAAACAGCAAGGCCTGTATTATGAATACATTCCATTGGTAGACATTGGTGAAGGATCTGTAAAAATTATGGTAAATAATAAAGGTTGTCAGGATATTCATTTAGAGGAAAACTCCCCATTAGGAATGGCCATACAAAAATCACATTATACGGCAGATTTAAATAACATGGTGATTGGAAATAATCCTGAAAAGTATGTAGATGCCAAGGGTGAGTTGCCAGAACACCTGGACTCTCAGCCCAAAGGAATATTTAAAATTAATTCTGTGTATCCTTATGATTCAAATGAGACAGTGTGCTGCCATCAAGAGGATTGCATAATATTTAATTTAAATGAAAATGAAACAGAAAATCAGCCCATTGAAGTGGAAGCTGATATGCCAAAATATTTAAAAGTGGCAGCTTTACAAAAAGACACAGCCACACAGTTAGAGGAAAGCGCCGAGATTCCCTTACCAGAAGATTTTCCACAATTTTCCAAAATGGTAGAAGAGCAGATCTCCTTAGCGGATGCGTGTGAAAGCAATGAGGATAGGGACAATCTGAGGGAGATATTTATGGAGTTTAAGGATGTATTTGCAAAAGATGCTTATGATTGTGGTTTAACTGATTTACATGTGGCCACACTACCAGAAGGGTGTAGCAGAAATCCAGTGTTTGTACGCCAGTATAGACTACCGCTGGCATGTTTAGAATCATTGGCAGAGATTATTAAAAATTTGGAATCGCGGGGAATCATCAGGCCCATTCATAGCACATCCAATACACCTATTTTAGGTGTGTTAAAGCCAAATGGTCAATGGCGGCTATGTGCAGACTTGAGAGAGTTAAATAAAAGAGTACCAGTATCTAGATGGCCACTGCCATTCATTGATCAGGGCCTAGCTCAGGTACATGGTTCAAATGTATTTAGCACATTAGATCTCACCTCTGGATATTGGTGCGTGCCATTGGCAGAGGAGATACAACATTTATTTTCCTTTACATTTGACAGGACTCAATATGCCTGGCTTAGAGCTCCGTTCGGGTACATCAATAGTGGGAGTGAATTTGGCATATTTTTGAGAAAGGCCATGCATGATGCAGCAGACAGAGGAACAATAGTTTATGTGGACGATGTCCTGATAGAAAATGAAAGCCTGAAAAGCCATTTTGATGAAATAAGACATGTACTTGGCCAATTGCAGAAAGCAGGCACCAAAGTATCTTTGCAAAAAGCACAATGGTGCAAGAAAAAAGTGAACTTTCTAGGGCATGAAGTGACTGAACATGGGCTAAATCCACAAAAGAAGAACATAGAGGTCATACAAAGATTAAAAGATCCTAAAAATGTGAAAGGAGTAAAAAGTTTATTAGGGATGACAGGCTATAACAGAAAGTTCATTGAAAATTATGCAGAAATCACTCAACCATTGACTAAACTGCTTAAACTGAATACTCCCTGGAAATGGGAAAAAGAGCAGTCTGATGCAGTGGCTAAATTAAAGGAATGTCTTGTAAAGGCACCATGTTTAGCATACCCCATAAAGGACAGGGATTTCTTTATAGAAATAGGTTTTTCTGAACATTGTATGTCAGCAGTGTTATCACAAAAACACAATTTGAATCACAAAACCATTGCCTATGCAAGTAAAGCATTTTCCCAAGTTGAAATGAAATTTAATGAATGTGAAAAGGCCCTATTAACCACTGTGTGGGCGCAACAACATTTCCGCCCCATTGTTCAGGGAGAAAAGGTGATTATTGAAACAAATCATCAACCTTTGCAATTTTTAGAGAGTAAAAGAATTAGGTAATCTAGCGCAATCCAGAAATCCAGAATCACTTCCCAGAGAAATGGGCTAACTTCATAGAGCAGGTATTCAAAAACTGCAGCGCTACAAGATCGATTCCTAACTCTTGGCGCACTGCAGTGATCGCTCCAATCTACAAAAAAGGAGACAGAACTGACCCAAGAAATTATCGTCCTATAGCACTTCTGGACACAATTGGGAAACTTTACAGCTCATTTCTTCTAAGGAGCTTCCAATCATGGGCAAAAACAGCACCGTGCAGAGACCCACTCCAAACAGGCTTCTTGAAAAACTCAGGGACCACAGCGAACATCATGGCCCTAAGCATTATAAAAGCAAGATCAACGCAAAGTCTCGGAAAGGTATATGCAGCCTTTATTGATCTAACCCAAGCGTTCGACCAAATTGACAGAAATCTGCTCTGGTCAAAACTAGGCAAATGGAACTGTCCGCCTAACATCCTTGACCCAATAAAGGCTTTCCACGACAAAACATCGATCAGGGTCAAGCTGGACCAAGCAGGAAGGCTTTCTGATGAAATCTCGACCCTTAGAGGCGTGAAACAGGGCTGCCCACTGGCCCCGGCCCTATTCATCTCCTTTTTGGGCGACCTCAAAGCCCATTCGGATGAGATAAGATCTTTTCCTCCGAAAATCGGATCTACACCCGTGACTCGCCTATTATATGCCGACGACATTATCCTTTTAGACCAAACCGAAATTGGACTTCAAAGGCAACTCGACAACTTGGGCAGTTATATATCGAAGAACAACTTAGAAATAAACAAAGAAAAGACAAAAATTTTGACTTTAGGCAAACAAACAAAGAAGAATTCAAAGCCGTTTAAATGGTACATCGAAAAATCCCCCATTGAAGAGGTAAAACTCTTTAAATACTTGGGGGTGTGGCTGGACAACTCGAAAACAGAAGTCGCAATGCAACAACACCTTTGGGACAAGACCCGAAAACTAACAACACAGGCTAGAATAATCGATCGAAAATACGGGAGGTTTTCACTTCTCCCTGTCATTAAATTCTACAAGGGTAAAGTAATACCAAGTCTGACGTATGGCTGCGAAGCAATGCTAGTGATTCCTCTGACAATCTGGTCTAAACTTGAAGCCTATTTCTGGCGCAAAGTCCTTCAACTCCCAAATTCCACAGGAATTTCGATCATCAGAAGAGAATTGGGAACTCTCTCCCTAAAAGCAACAATCGAAGCGAGAGAAATGGCGCTTTTCAGAAAAATAATAATGCCAGATTCTCCGCCGCTATACAAAATAATAAACTCTGAAATCACTGAAGGTCGAAGCTTAGCCATTTCCCGATGGGCAGCTAGACAGCGAGTATCTCTGGCCAAAAATTGTTGCAGTGAAGCAGACCTAATTCATAATCCAACGAGAATAAAACGCAAGATGGACCAACTCGATTGGATAGAGACCTTAGCACTGGCGGAAAAAAACAAACTCCTCTGTCACGTGAACTTCGAACCAAAAAAATTACATACACCAAACGAAGTTCTGAGAAGATTCCCTGACAAGTCGTTAAGATCTGTCTTCTTGCGTTCCCGCCTCAACTTACTGCCGACAAATGAAATAAGGGCTATTAGAGGTCAATCTCAAACAAATCTCTGCCGATTATGTGGAACGACACGTGAGCCAGAAACTGTAAAACACCTTCTTTTGCATTGCTCCGAAACATTAAAGTGGAGAAGAGCCTACTTGAGACCCCTAATAGACAGTGACTCCTTATATGAAGAACAAGTCTGGTGGAATAGACTGATGAGTGGATCGAGAACAACCTGGGCGTTAGCAACTTCCAAAATATTAAAGAATGCTTTGGAGTCTTGTCTACGCAATTCAGAGAGGCTGGAAGGAGCAGATTCCAGTGTACCAAAAAGTACAAGATGAGTGTGGAATCCAATCAGACCTCAAGTCTAAAAGGGAAACTGCAAAGCCCAAAACTCTTGCTTCAAATTGAAATAAACTGACAAAGAAAGACTAGAAAAGACTAGAAAAGAAATTCTGACTGCCTGCTTATTCTGTTTTTGCAAAATCATTGAATTGATAGAAGCAAAATAAAAAAAAAAAAAAAAAAAAAAAAAAAAAAGAATCACTTCATGGACGCTGGCATTACAAGGTTTTCCCGTAGAAGTGAGATATGGACAAAATAAAAAGAACCCAATTGCTCAAGGGTTAGCTGACTTACATGACTGTGCAGCTGAACAAATACCAAATGAAATGGAAGTGGAAACTAGTTTGCAGGAATTTGAACAATCACCACACAAAGCTTTTGATGAAAAAACATGCAAGGATTTGCCAACTGTATATGTGGATGGTTGTGCTTTTCACATTGAAAATGACAGTAATAAACAGTTAGTGGCAGGAATAGGAAATGTCTGGTTGAAATGTGAAGGTGTCCCCAGTATAGGGATGAGGATTGGAGATAGGAGCAGTCACGTGGCGGAATTGGCAGCCATTTATAAAGCAATTGCTACTGCAGTTGATAAAAAGTTCAGTGAAATTGTCCTGGTGACTGATTCTGACTATGCACGGAATAGCTTTGTGGAGTATTTGCCTGGTTGGAAAGCAAGAGGCATGGTTACATACAACAAAAAGCCACTTAAACATGGAACAATTATACAAGCCATAGACAAATTGGTGTCAGAGAATAATTTAACAATATACTGGAGTAAAATTTGTGGGCATTTAAAAACACCAGGAGAGGATAAGGAGGGAAATGATAAGGCAGACCACCTGGCTAAGATTGGGGCTGTGATGGGAGAATTGCTACCTATTGATTATTTAATGGGTGAAATACAAATTGATGCAGTGACACGTTCTAAAGCACCAAAGGAGGTAGATCAACCGGTGGTGCAGTGGAGTCATGACACGCCAGACCAAGATTTGATTGAGGCACAAAAGAATGATCGAATTTTGGGAATCTATTATAATCATTATCATTATAATCATTTGATAGATCCTGAACAAAATTCTTTAACAGAAAATGATTGTATGGGAAAAGAAGAGTTGAGGGTGCTATTAAAGAACAAAACACAAATTAGATTACAGGATGGACTCATGATTAGAGAGTCCATAACAGGACAAATACAGTGGGTAGTACCCCTTTCATTCAGAGAACTAATGCTACACCATGCACATGATGCCATAACTGCAGGCCATAGAGGTTCACAAAAAACATTAGAAATACTAAAAGATTATGCTTACTGGCCACATATGCCCCAAGATGTGGAATTATATACTAGAGGATGTCTAGTATGCGCCCAATTTAAACCTGCTTCACCAATGCATAGAGCACCATTGATGAAAAGAGGCCTAACTCTCCCATGGTCAGATTTGCAAATAGACTATGTAGGTCCTTTAAAAAGGTCGAGCAGGGGAAACCGTTATATTTTAAGTGTGGTATGTTTGATGTCGAAGTGGATTGAATGCATTCCTGCACCAGATTGTAGTGCGCAAACAGCAGCCACATTGCTGGTGAACCATGTTTTCTCAAGGTTTGGGTTGCCACAAAAAATTGAGTCAGACTGAGGAAGTCATTTCACAAGTACTCTAATGAGTAAGTTATGGCAAATACTAGGTGTGAAAAGGAAACTACATATCGCATATCGGGCAGCGTCTTCAGGTACAGTTGAAAGAAGCAATAGGTCTGTTGTGGATATTTTAAAGAAATTTGTGGCAGAAGCAGGTTCCAGCTGGGATTTACGTTTACCGTTGGTTTTGATGGCAATCAGATCAACTCCTGCCAAAGCAACAGGTGTTAGCCCCCATGAGGTCTTGACAGGTAGGAAAATGGTGTTACCACAACACCTACTATACAAAACACATGAGCAGACACTTGTGAGTGCATCCACAGTTCATGAATATATTGATGAACTGAGGAGGCATTTGCAACATGCATTTGCTTTTGTGCAGAGAAATCTGGAAAGAGCTGTTGACAGTGCAAAGTCTTATTATGACAAAAATACATCAGTAAAGGAATACAGTGTAGGGGATCAGGTGTACAAGTTTCATTTTGGAAAAAGTAAACAGAAAAATTCTAAATTTCTAGCAGCCTGGCAGGGGCCATTTCGAATTATAGATAAGGTCTCTCCTGTAGTTTATAAAATTTTGAAAAATGAAGGTGAAACGGCAATAGAGCAGTTTTTCCATGTAAATCAAATCAAACCATGCCATCCCAGACATGAGATCAGGCAGCTTTAGCATGTAGAAACAGATAAAGTCCCTTGAACACAAAAAGAGAAAATAAATGGGTACAATCAGGAGGCAGTGACAAAGAAGTTAAAAAGTTGATTGTTATTATGGCACATAAACACTGTAATATATGTAAAAATGTAATATAAAATAAATAAATATATATAATGGAAGCTCATGGTTGGTGTGCAGAGAGAAAATGTATTAAATATTGAATGCTGTTTTATATGTGCTTGTTTTCTTTTTAACTTGTGTTTAATTTCAGAAAAAAAAAAAAACGAAATATTTTTACCAAGCATGTTTTATTTTTCGCAAAAGGGTGAAGTTAGTATTGTGCTATGTGCTTAATTTGTTTATTTTCTATTTGATTTAGAAAATTAACATTATTTGGTCGGAGGTTCCGGGATCAGAGCCCACGGGAGACGATGGAGTCCTGGCGCCCACGTGGACGGATTCCGGGAAAGCCCCAAAGAGGGGTGAAGACCAAGGCTGCAAAGCGATCAGCATTGAAGATGATACCGATGATATGGTTAATGATGATGATATTTGGAGGGATCTTCAAGAATTCAGAAGCACAGGTTGTCATTGAAGCTGGACCAGCATCTGGTATCGCGGTGGAAGAGGCACCAGGATTCATCATGAGTGATAGAAGGATGATTTTCCAAAATATATACATACCATTGAATCCTGTGATTTTGATTGAAAAACACTTGAACAATACCGGAATTAAGATTGAACAGACTAAGGAGTGGCTGGAAATAAGAAAAGAGGACACTAAGCAGTCAATAAGAGACATATTAATGCAATTGGAAAAAACATTAGTGAATTCAGCAGACAATATCAACAGCCAATTCTATTTCGGTAGGAACACTGAGTACTAAAGCGCAACAACTGAGTATTGACCTAGAAATAATACAAAAAACATTAGATGGAATTAGAGGGGGACTGGATGAACAAGTAAGATTCATAAATGAAACTGCAATCATTCTAAATGAACAAGCGGATGTAATGCAACGGGCGACTAAAATAATACTTAAGCATGACAGAACTTTAAATGAAATATTGAACATAATGAGTCCTGTTGATAGACTATTTACGAATTATATGAGAGAAGTTCAAACTGCAGTTTCACAATTGATTCAAGGACATATCCCCTTGTATTTTGTTTCGCAGGATATTATTCGTCAAATGATAGAAAGATTGACCAGGAGGGAAATTGATATAATACAGGAAAAAATTGCATTCGAAATGGGTAATGCAATGCTGTTATATGTGGACTTGGAAAGACTAGAGATCGGATTTTTGCTAGGCATCCCATATGTAGCCCCTGAACTTATTTATCAAATGAAGTGGGTACACAACGTGGGATTTTGGCAAGAGGACAAATTTATTAAGATTAAGACTCCAGAAGTGGTGGCATTTCAGTCATGGGAACCTGAAGTTTATTTAATACCAAACCTGGAAACATGTGTAAAATTTAAAGAACAAAATTATATGTGTCCAGGTAAACCGTTTGTTCCTGATGCCACAGATGCTATTTGTGGTTTGAAATCTGACCCAAGTATATCAGAAGGATGTGAAGTGATTATTAGCAATATGGGGAGTGAAGAAATGGCACAGGCTAAGATGGTCAGAGGTAAATGGTTGGTCAGCACCTGTTTAAAGAACATGACGGTAGTACATTTAAACCATGGAACATACGTGGTTAAACAGGTGAAATATAATGTTTTTTATTTATAGGTTCCAAAGGATACAATTGTGTCAATTGGGGGGTTAACATTGTTTCATGTAACAAATGATGTTTGGGAAAGCCAAGTGGAAAATATCGATTTTTTTCAAAGGGATACTTTTCCAATAGATCCGGATGTGGAATATTTATTGAATCACAAAGAAAGACATGTTATAAAAATGAATTTGAGAAAAAACAATATTACAATTAGTAATCTGGGGATAATAGAAGTGGAAAGATTTAATTGGGGAACCTGGGGGGAACGCTCAATAGTGGGTTTGGCTGTCCTGGTGCTAATCATGGGTGGATGGTTGATTGTGCTATCAGTAAAAATGAAAATGTTACTGATTTTACTAGCTACGTCAGGAAGAGAAAGATATCCCAATACACATGCATTTTAAAAGAAAAAAAAGAACAAGTTGTTTTTAGGAATTGGCTTGGATCGTAGCCAAGTTCTAAAAACAAAAGGAGGGTATGTAAGGATATTTGGCGTGTTACAGCACAGAGTACAGCACTACTGCACAGGTAGCAATTTCTTTGATGCAGCACCACCACATGGGTGTGGTGCATTGCTATATGGGTTGCCAGAGTGACATGGACATATAAGTAAAGACATGCTATTCAGTCAAAAACGATTTTCTCATATAAGATGCAAATCTGTTTTTACAGTTAAAAGCACACGTGCACATTCAAAAATGCACACTATTTAAAACCTGAAATGCCTATGGTGCAAGAGACACATTTGAAAATTAATAACTAACCTTATTAATAACTAACCTGACTAATAAAACTGCATTTAACATAACCCACTAATAAAAATGTGTCTCCACTGCAGAATTAGGCCTACTCTGAAAGTGAACTTTTAAACGCACATTCATTTTTTTTTCTTTTTTTCTGCTGCTCTGTCCACATAACTACAGGAAGCAAAGGGCTCGAAGGAACAGGAAATCAGTTGGTTACAAATGGTTACTGTAGAAATGAGCCATTGTGTAGTGAGGGAGGAGATGGCATGATTGATTCTGATTGGAGCAGCGTCATAGCAAGTATCATGCTAGAGGCAGTGATTAGAGTTTTGCTGGGGAAGCTTGAGGAGAGGGGGAGGACAATCGAGATTTGGCAGAGCTGGGAGAAGGACCTGTTTCCTGGCTGAAGCATTACTGCTGCAAAAGCTGAGAATTCCAGGCAATAATCCCGGTTTGAGAACGAAAGACGCTTGTTTTCACTGGGGTTAATCTTCAAGGGAGCCAAATTCAGAAAGAGAACAGCCGGAGAAAACTCATGCTGAACAGATAAGGTAATTACAGAAGTGTGGGGGCTGAGTGTGTACGAGAATATTCAGTCAGTGTAGGAAAGGAGATTCCTGTGCTTTACTCACGTGTTTAATGTTGCAAATTGAGTTCTTGTCTCCGCCACTCTCTTTTCAGTGTATCACAGATAATGCTGTTACTGTGCTATTTTATTTATTTCTGTAAAGAGTGAGATCGTGTTTAAATGCAACTTTTATAATACGCAAAAATATTTGAAAGCAGACGGGTGGTGTGTTTTATATTTACCAATACAGTGCTGATGATGTGGGGAGATGTTTAGACAGTGCAATTGTCATTTTCAAGGTAGCTAAACATCAAATTTGGCTGCAGCCGTGTGCACAATGTAATTCAGTATGAGCAATTATAACTAACTGTGTGTGTTGTAGTTTGTCGGAGGTCTATGAGTCGGCAAAAAGGGAGGCCCGGGACATAGTTCACTACCGTATATAAGATAGTGAAAATACCACATGATAGCTCGCTGCCGTAGATAAGACAGAGAGAAATTGCCATGGTGGCACACTAAAAATGAAAATGTGGTGTTCCTGAAATGGAAGTGTGAGGTCTCCCTAGTGATTACACGAAAAATCTAAACAAAAATAAGGGGTTCTGGATATTGGGGCCACAAATAAAACAAGGGAATTATGCTCACCAAAATACCACCAACCACGCATACCAACCACGCATACCAAATACGCATGTCTGTGTGCTGAAATAATGCATGTCCACTGTATTATTGTTGTACATGGCCCAATCTGAATACAAGGAGTGATTGTTGCTAAGTTATTTTTCAGCAGTAAGAAAATACCGTCAGGCCCCAAATCTCCACAAAATACCCTACAGTAGTGATCTACGGTAGGTGGACTGATGGAGAGTACAGAAGAGATGACTGGTGAGGACGTGTCTTATCACAGCTTTGTGTAAGCTGGCGGTTGGGAGCATTTAGAGAGTGGTCAGGAAGAGTGGGGTCTAGCTAACTCCACTGAGATTGGTCGTGTTTGAGAGGTTAAATCATTGTATGACAGAGTTAACATCCGTACGCAGCTAAAATGGTATGGTGAGGTCACTGAAGATGAAGTTGAAAGTGCCAGGGATAGGGTGCAAGAAGTTGAATAGTGACACAGTAAACTGAGGGGAGCAGAAAGGTGTAGAGGATGTGAATGTATGGGAAGACCTGCCAATATGTGATGCCATCTCTGCTGCTTCTCTTAGCTAAGTGATGGGAAAGGGATATGTTAGCAGAGTCAGCATGCAGGGTTGAAGGTGTAGCAGTAGTGCATCAGTATAATTTCGGTTGATATAGCTTTCAATGACAGCCATGACAGTGAGACAGAGATGGTTGGAATAGAAGTGGTCAGTAAGACATGTCACAGTGAAAGGTAAGTAGAGCCAGTGGGTGAGGTGTTTCAATGAAGGCAGATACGAGGGACTACAAGATGTTGCACTCAGTGAAGTTGGAATCACCAGCATATCATTTGGGGGAGTAGGGGTGGTTATGGTTAGGTATGAAAGAGGAGAAGTGGAGAAGGGATGCGTGCTGACCTTTTATATATACAGACGTAGTTTGCTTTGATGGATAAGCATTACAAGAAATAATACCACCCTATACAGAAAATCATCTGAAATGACCATGCACACTCAAATCAAGACAAGGTAAATGAGCCTGAAGCTGTCATGTTTAGTGTTTTGTAATACGATTGAATCATGATTTCAACTCAAATACCTCCAGCACATCCTTACTTTTTTCTGAAGAACATGTGGTACAATGTAGCATTTCGACAGAAAACAACTTGTATGGGTGACAGTGTTTCGGCAGTCAGAAATCCGCTCTCATTTCCATACAGCACCCTTCCGGTCCACCACTAGTGTCCAGGTACCGCTAAAGTATAACCTTGTCATCAATGCAACTGACCATAACAGGATTATCATATACATATCCCTAAAATATCAAGTTTCTCTCCTTTGCAATCCACAAGCGCTCCTTAATCTGTGTTTGATGAAATCAAACTGTCTACTGTAATATTGTCCGTCTAAAACATCAGTTTGCTGCTGTGCTACTTTTTCTGTTTTAGTAGATAGACAAGATATGGATCAATGGGCAAAGTTTGCTTCTGGAAAATGTCAACCATTTCCACCCTTTCTTTGATCATGTTCACATCCATTTAGTATAGCGAGACTATGTCCACCAATAGTGATTGTGGTTTCATAGGGAACTGTCATAAAGAATACACTGTTATGTAATTGGATTACCATGAATATACTATGGTTCGGACGTGTGATCATGTAATTCCCCATTCACGTCTTCTAATCAACCGTTTCTCCTTAACAAGCTGGGTGTGAGTCAAAACATCTGGTTTCATATTGCTCACTGATACCTCACGATGCTGTTCACTCTACTGATTGCACTGTACCCCACAAAAAACATGGGTTACACCAGGGATGAATTTCATTCACAGTTATAGATAACTTTTGCCTTTGAATTGTGTACAGGTGTCTTACATTCAAACACAGTACAATACTGTTACCCACAATTCAAAAGCTTCCATTTTAGGGGTCTTCATCTTCACATACTTCCCCGTTTGCTAAAACCAAACATTGTGAACTACTTTTGTCTGATATACCGATTTTGATTTAATGTATGAGATGTGTAACAGAAAATCAATGTGTATGTGCTGCACATTTACACATAAGGGAAACAGACCTCGTAAACCCCAAAGGGACCCCCTCTTAAATAATGTCCACTGCACGCCTTGAAACCACAACACATGTGTTTATTATCACTTCTGAAGAGGTGAAATATAACAGAACTTGTCTTTGTGTCACTTGGGACACTTCCTCACTGTGGTTGGTGCCCCTTCATTGTGCCGACCATACCACATTTTGACCTCAGGCATCTTCTCAGTAGTTATTATATTGTCTCTCCTCAGACAAACACAGATCCAAGGTAGTAAAGACATTTTGGTGCAACAGCTTCTTTTCCATGATGAGGAATCGTGTAACATCTTTCATCATGAAAACTTGACAGTACAACAGCTTCAGTAACTATCTGAGCATACACACACAGGAACCACGTGTTTATTCCTTTTAGAAGGAACCCCATAATCTATTGTTTTCTTGTCAATGTGGTCTGTCATGTAGGTCATTTTCTTCCCTTTTAATGCAAAACCTTGCCCCTAATTGGTGCGTCATGACGTCCCCCACTTTTCTCCCTGCATGTATGGGCCTTCACCTGTCTCCAGAACTTGAGTCCTCAACAGATTTAGCATGGGGAATTTTGTCATGACAAAATGCTTATGAATGGAAGTGAGTTATCATTTCTCAAGATAGAGGAGACAGACAAAAGGTTTCTGCATAACACTGACTTGTCACATTTGTTTGTCTTACCGACTTAAAAAAATAATTGGATACATCCTGAAAACAGTAAGATTACTTGCTAACATTCCTCCTTTTTTTCTTTTGACACTTTATCATACATACCTATATAAATGTTACTGTGAATCTGCAAATGCACTAATTCACCTATTCAAATGCACTAATTCACCTATTGTTACTGGTTCACCTGTCGTTTTTCGCAGTGATTATCTCTTCAGTTAATGCTGATGACTCATGACTCCTTAATTCTCTTGATGTCATGTCTAGGTTGGCAGGGCTTTATCTGATATACGTGGACAAATCCATTATCTGCTCACTCTCAGAACTTCTTTTGCACTACAGTCCTCATATGTGACAGGGTTTCTTTCCAAATCCATTATGTGATTATACAACATTCCTGCTATGGGATAGATCCTCCTTTTGACTGTGATCAGATAAAGCCCTACCTAACAGTGTGCCGATAACTTTCCTTTCATGGTTGCATGGTTTTATGAGCAATAATTCCAATATCTCTTTCCATATGTTGGCCAATTGTTCAAAACTCTCATTACCCTCCTTATTTTCAACTGGTATCTTGGAGTGCCCGCTGTCCTCCAATACAGGGCCATCTCATTCTCTACAACAATTTTATCAGTTGCATGGATCAGTTTTCTATGTATTATTGTTATTGTTCCACGGCCATGGTAGTGGCCATGTAGTTATGGTTAAGTTGCTGTTTCCATAGGAAGAGCACTTTTTGGGTGATTTATAACTCTGCTCCCCCTGGACTTTGCAAAAAAAGTATATGGGTCACATTGAATATTTTTGCAAAGTTTGGAGATGTTTGGGCCAGGGGGGGTCAAAGTTATAGGGGGGTCCCAAAACGTCTTTTTTTCCCATAGACTGAATGGGGGAAAAACTTTGTGCATGGCTACAGGTGAAACCGCTGGACGGATTTGCACCAAATTTATGCCAGGGGCAGGGGGTTGGACCCGAAAGCGTGCTTTAGTAAATTTGGTGACAATCCGCTTAGTACTTTTCTTTAAAACGACCAAAAAAATGTCTGAATACATTAGTGATATCTATGTCCGTTCCGTGGTCACATTTTCCTGTTCGCTCCGCGGACATCATACCGATTGGCCAGGGGGGTGGCGTCATCACCACAGACACGCGACGGCAGCACCGATTGGCTACAGTGAGATGTGATGTACGTCAGAATGTGTGGATGCGCCCGACATCTTGGATCTGAAGACAGCTCGCTACTTACCAGAGGCGAAATGCTAATTTCGAAACTTTTTGCTCTCCTACAATGCATGGGGAGGATTACAGACTAAGAGACGGATGAAATACTGTACTTGTTTGGCTGGCAATTGTCTATTATATATTCTGCATTGGCGCCTTCTTCAGGATGTTTGTACGTGGAGAAAATGAGGGATCTAATAAGGCTACTATTTGAGTCCGTGCTGTGTACAGGCACCTTGAAAATGTTCACAGGACACACGTGGCGTTAGTGACCATTAATTTTGAGTGTATTTCCTTATTATATTAGTTTTTCCTATGGGTGTGTTATTGCTTAGTACGCCACCATGGTCGTAACATGATTCAGTGGTTGTGGGCAGGGCCTAGATGACCTGCATTGGCGCCTTCTTCAAGATGTTTGTACGTGCAGAAAATGAAGGATCTAATAAGGCTACTATTTGAGTTCGTGCTATGTACAGACACCTTGAAAATGTTCGCAGGACACGTGTGTCGTTAGTGACCATTAATTTAGAGTGTATTTCCCGATTACATTACATTTTCCTATGGGTGTGTTATTCCTTAGTACGCCACCATGGTCGTGACATGCTACAGTGGTTGTGGACAGGGCCTAGAGTCTTGGATGCATGGCCGTAGGCCGTAGGCCGAAGGCCATCCTTCCAAGACTGGAGGCCCTGCCCACAACCACCGCTGCATGTCACGACCATGGGTACATGTGTAGTATTGATTAATGCTTACATGGTTGAGGGAAGAGTGTACAATGTTGGGTGCATGGCCAAAGGCCATGCACCCAACAAGAAAGTTATACGCACTGGAGTTATAAGCCAGTGCACATCAACGCATTGCAATAATATCTATGTACAAACAGGTAGGAGTGCAGTGTCTGGCCAGAATAAGTGACGCATGTCACAACCATGGCTACACGTGTAGTAGTGATTATCGCTTACATGGTTGAGGGGAGAGTGTACAGTGTTGGGTGCATGGCCAAAGCCAAAGGCCATGCACCCAACAACAAAGTTGTAAGCACCGGAGTTATAAGCCAGTGCACATCAACACATTGCAATAATATCTATGTACAAACAGGTAGGAGTGCAGTGTCTGGCCAGAATAAGTGAAGCATAGCACACCTATCAATACACCCGTACTACTGTACATCACTGAGGTGATTGTGGGCAGGATGTAGAGTTTTGCTTCCATGGCTGCAGCACGTAGCCCATACATCATGCTCGTAAAACCCTAGGCCCTGCCCAGAAACACCACTTCATATTACTGCAGTGCATACACTTGTCCTATAGGTTAGCATGTCAGATGGTTCTGGGGAGGGTGTACAGCCCAAATGTTTGTGTGCGCAAAAAAAACAGCCTCCTTATCTTCAACATTTGCAATGCCTCCCTAACCAGCATTGTAATCATTGCATTGATTATGTGATTATTCCGATGGTCTTTGCAAGTTTGTTATTAAGTAAATCTTGTAACCTGTAAAATGGTCATGTGTTCTTTACCATTCCTCTGTTTTATTTGCAAATGTAATTTATTAGCTTTTACGTCGCTGAATGTTTATTTACAGGTTCTGCGTCACGGCATGTCCTTGTGCTTTTTGCAACCTACAATGGAAAGGGAAGAGGGGCTATGTATGCAATAACCGCCTTCCCTTTCTATGGCGGCCATCTTGAAAGAGGATGTTCTTTTGTGATCCTTACTGCCAAAGTCGCCTCGGATTACAACAAGTACACGTCCTTTTTAGTAGCACACATTGCTGCATTCGTAATTTAGACTATTGCGGGCAAAGTTTATTGCGCCTATGTACTTTACAGAGAAATAAGAAGTGCGTGGAGTGTATTCAATTTTTTTTTTTTTTTCAGTTATACTGTGAAAGGTCTTTGTTAAACCATTATTAACTTTGTTTACGGGTGGCTTTATTTTTTGCCACGGCAGGCAATAAGGTAATATGCGACCGGCATTGAGCAAAAAGGCATCAAACAGTAATATGAGTGACAGTATGTGTGCAACACATTTTTTCCGTGTGTTATGTCCAAGATAGCAACTCCGTTTCTTATGCTTTTGCATTACCCCACTGCTGCTGTTTCTTTGGGAGGAAGGCTGCATTTAGCTGATGTCTTTTTCAGATAAGTACAACTTTCCCTACCAACATATAATGTGTAGTGCATTCGCAGTCGCTGCATACTAGTACATGTTGGCGTTGTTTAAGGCAAATGTTGAAGGTGGACGTTCCTACATGAATATAAAATCTGTTTCCACATTGCCCAACAGGCATACTTCGTTCAGGTAAGTGTGTACTAATTCTGGGACATGTCACGGTGCTGTATGACAGTATATTTTCATGTGGCATTCTTCGGAAGCTATATATTGTTTACCAAACGGCCCTTCCTAAAGGAACCTTTTGGTTATGTTGCACTACTGAAAATCTGTGCCATGCAGTACAACATTTTTTTCTTAGGTACACCTTATACGTAAATTGTAGTACTAAAAACCTGTACAATTCACTAAAAAAAACTTTGTTGAGGGGACGTTATGGTTAAGTTGCCCTAACAAAAACCTGTACACTTCACTACAAAAATACTTTCCACCTCCCCTTTATGCTTCAATCAGTGATGTCATCAATGATATTTGTGATGTCATCTTTGATGTTCTGGGTGTTAGTCTTAGCAATGCACATAGATGGTGCGAGTTATGGTTGCTTAGCTTATTATAATGGGGGAATGTGTAGTGGTGTTTGGTTGCACTGTGAAGTATAACATTCTTTTAGTGATTTTTTTTAATGAATGCACATATATATGTATGGCAGGGAATGAAAAGAAAGGGGCTAAACAAGTGATGTCATCATTGATGTCATCATTGACATTTGAGATGACATCTTTCAAGGCCTGGGTGTTAGTGTTAGCAGTGCACAGGGGCGGTGGCAGGGTTGGGGGCTTAGTTTACTATAACTGTCGAATTTCAAGGGTTTTTCTGTTTTAATTTGAAGCATAAAGGGGAGATTGAAAGTATTTTGTAGTGAAGTGTACAGGTTTTCGTTAGGGCAACTTAACCATAACGTTGCCTCAACAAAACTTTTTTTGTGAATTATTATTATTATTATTGTTACTATTATTATTATTACTAGTAGTATCATCAATATACAGCATGTCACCATACCCTGTATCCATCCTTGGAGAAATCCTACAAAACTGCATGGCATAATCTGTCAGTGGTATTCACCACAACCATTAGGAACCACACATAAAACAAAGGGTAAAAAAAAGGAACATTTATTTTTCTTTGCACTTTCATATTTCATACATTTCTTTATGGTGTTCCTTTTCTTAAAAATGGGGAACATTGCCACTTATAATAACGGATACATTCCTAGTGTTGGCATGTGGTCTGGTGTTCTGAAACAGCCTTTCCAAACCATCTAGAGTGGCATCTCTCACCTCGATCCAGTTGTGACATATTTTACACTTTTCCAAACAGTCCTGTAGATCGTGTGGAGGCAGGATGTGATTAGGTTGGGTGTTGGTTGGCGGAAAATAAGAATCAATATCATTTTAAGAATGTGGCACAGATCACAGATACCGGCGTGCTGATTGCACACCATGCACTTTCACTTTATGTTGAACATGAGCCTTCCTATAGGATTTGTCCACTTCTTTCCAATGGATTCGCACAAGGTGGTGAATCAAAGTCGAGGTTACCAAACATTGAGACAGTTTATCAGAAGGTCCCCTCCACAACACCTTTCCATAGAAACCAAATATTACTTCCTCAATCTCCTTATTACTGTCTTGCTCCTTGACACATAAAAACTGCCAACAATCAGCAACAGCATTCCTGATCACACTGCTTCTTGCATGGAGGTAATGCAGAAACCACCCACACCACCTCTTCATGAGACCATGGTGGAAAAAATCCAAACTTTAAAAAAAACACAACACAAAAAGTTCTCCGCCACTTAAAATCAGAAATCTTAAAAACAAAAAAACAAGCTAAAAAAGCTCATAAACTACAAAAGACGAGACAAATGACAACAATATATGAGAAAGAAAGGTAAAAAATGAATGGATACATGAAGATACTGCTCTTTAAAAGTTTGTGGAGGCTCACAATTAGGTTCACCAAAAAGAGACAAAAAGCAATGATAAAAAAATGAGAGGTGTCTTTGGGTGTGGGAAATAATCATGGCTACATGGGAAAACCAGACAGGTTGTGTTTTCTATATGCACGGGTACACCTAAGTGCAATGACGTGCTTACGCCTAAATAATCGTCACCAATACATTGCTGAATGAAGTGACGTGCCCACACATGACCGTTACTGTGTCAACTAAAGGCCCAATCACATACTGCAGTGTTTTAACGGGGCTATGCCCATGCCATATTACAAAACAGTGTATGTAAAATGAACCAATAGGATGCTGAGTTTCACTAATGTGGTTACGTGCCGTCTCACTTCATGCACCAGCTAATTAGATCACACACTGTGGTTACAGCCATACACAATACCTGTAACCGCATCAACGAGCAGCCAAATCGCATGCTGCGGTCTTTGTCACACCCATACTGTATGATGAAATCCATGAATGCGAAATGGAAAAATAGGATGCTGAGTTTCATTGATGCAATTACGCATCTTCTTGCCTCTTGCGCCAGCCAATTCGATTGCACGCTGTGGTTACGTGCATACACATGACCCGTAACCACATCAACAAATGACCCAATCACATGCTAGTTTGTTGACGTGGTTGCGCCGTCAATGTATGACGGGATTCGCCCATGTGAAAGTAACCAGTCAGAGCACACAAGCTTACTTAGCTGCAAATAATCACCACACCCACAAAAATAACTTTATATTGATCATTGCTATCAGTGCTGGTGGTGAACGGATTTCTTAGTAACTACAAACACTTTTGGCTACTTATCCCTAAATTCTCCACCCTTTTTACCCACTTTTGACCTAATCCACTCTTGACCTAACCCGTGTTTGTTATTTGTTCAGTTTCTCAATTTTCTGTTTTATTTTTTTATTTTTTTTAAACTTTTTTTTTATTTTTTGTGCCATTATTTTTTTAGATTTGTCATTTGTGTTGTTTTATATTTTCCTCCCCTGTTAAACATTTAACCATGTCTGATAATCTAAGCAGCAGTGATGAGGATGTGGTGTGGATACCCAAACCATCCCAACACTGCAAGAAAACAACCAGCATGAATACCACCACAGACAGTTGGAGATACTTCAAACTAAAAGAATAATGTTAAAAAAAGAAGCGGAGTACGCCCAATGTGCCTTCAAATGTTCCTTCTCAAAACCTGGGAGCATTGGTTCTAATAAACCATCTGGTGTGGGTCCACTTGAATGATGTAGATACTAACTAGCGAAAAGCACATCAGAACTACAAAATAAAAATGAATCAGCTGCATGCATTATGTTGCAGACAATCTGCCTCTCCTCCAGCAACTCCATCCACTTGTGGCACACCTCCGACAAACAGTCAGTGTCAAACAGTCAACCCTCAACTTATGCAGCTGCTGCTTCAATTCCACATGTTCGTATGCTACCAGCAGTCAAATTATCTGTTATGAAGGTAATGTTGTGCATTTGCCACAGGAGGTTCCACAACAGAGGATTGGCACCAGAAAATATCCGAACACTCGGTTCATTGCCACCCCTAGTTTTTTTTTTTTTTAAGTGCCAATGTTTCCCCTCTTTTTAGGAAAAACAAAATAACAACAACAAAACAAATACCAAAAAAAAATGTTTCCCGTTTATTTTAATTCCCTTTGTTACATGTTTCACCCTTATGTTTTTTCCTTTCCTGTTTTTTCCTTTCCTGTTTTTTCCTTTCCTGTTACACCCACTGCTTTATATGCCCCAAAACCAGAATGCAAAAATACATTACAATATTTTTTGGTAATAAATTGTATGCAGTTTGAGTGACTGAAATACATTTCTTGAAATGTCCCCTTGTAGCCATGGCTATAGTGCACATAAATGGTGCTTCCGTAGCCGCACATACAACTTCCAGTCTTTGCTGCCATTATATACATTTTCAAATACCCACGCCTCATTGGCTGGTGTGGTAGCTGCATCTATAGAGCTTATATAGTTAACAAAAGTACAAATCTGTGTGTATATGTGTGTGTCTATTTCATTTTGAGTTATACACAGAGTAAAAAATGGTGGAATAATGATTCAGAAACATGAATATAATGAAGAGGGTGGATTATGATTAGTGGTTGGTGTAGAGACCGTGGGAGTAGGTTGACTGGATTTAGAGAAGGTGAGATACAGTAGTATCCTATATGTAAAACATACATAAACATAATTAGTTAATGAACACACTATATGAAATACAATTAAATAGAGTTATTTTTTATCCTAACATGTAGTGCTTCATATACACTACATAAGATACAACATGTGTGCAAACTACACTGTTGTCTCTTTATACCTACGTATCATTTGGTCATTGGGAAAAAAGTCAAAGTTGGATTTAAACAGAAATACACTAACAAATCAATAAGGCAAATCAATGGTAGTAGACAGTGGGGATACATTTTATGGGTACCGGGACACAGAATGCAGTAGTGTGGGTGAGACAACGCAGGCTTACAATACAGTGCGTAAGGGATCTAAAACTACAGTAGGGTGGCTGAGGTTCAATCCGAGGGAAATTATGGTTTGCATATACAGAGTGAAAGTATAGTGCACAGTGCAACAGAGGGTAGGGATACAATGCATAGGTAAAGATACAGTGGCAGGTGGCATGTCTGACCCAAATAACAGCAGTAGTAACGAAGCAGTGTGTGTTCCAAATCCAACCCCACCATGTAGAAGGGCTACAAGACAACAACAGACAGCTGGAGGTACCTTGAATAAAATGAATATTGTTAAAAAAAAAGAAGAACCGAAGAGGTTTCAAATTGCCCAGTAGAACATCTTCCCTGGGAAAAGGGGTAGAGTGTCCCAATATGCAATATTTGTGTAGCAGTGTGTATGTTGTTCAAGGCTCTGGCAGTTACGTGGTGGTAAGCCCTTCTTATGAGAAGCAGGATGAGGCGCCCAGAGTAGTTGATTAAAATTCAACTGGTTGTCTCAAATGTTTCAATGAATTAACTTTGTGCTGTGGGAATTGAGGGTGAATTGTGATGACACATGTTGTACTTGAGTGCGTTGTGGAAAGGTTTGCGGAAACAATTGCAGAATGAAATGTATGTTTTTCTATAAGGGCCTGCTGTCCGAACACCAATCACCTTGGTGTGTGGAGATCTGTTCATGTTGTAATGTTACTAATGTCATTCAGCTTGACTATTATAAAAAGTCTTAGATGTAGGGGTGTTTCTTTGACAGCACCATTTCATGCAATTCTTTTCCAAAATCTGTTTCAATATAGCTGTGTGACTTCTTTTTGACAACTTTTGTATGTTTTTGGTGAGTTTTCAAGGCGACCCCCGATACAGATTGCAGTGAAAAAAGGACTGCCCTTTTAGTAGTTTTCTTACTATATAGTCCTCTTTCTGTGATATTGATTTTGCAGTACAAAAGCCACCGTTGTGTGCAGTGTTATCCTTTTGATTGCAGAACTCACTCTGCACACATGTTTAGATTGTGGCTGATGTGAAAGTAAGTGTTAGTAAATATATACATATTTAAAAGTTTATTTGCTTTCTTTTATGAGTGCATTATACTAACCACTGCTATCAGATGGTAATAATTGCCATGTTGTTCCATCTATTCAGATTTAGTGGCAGTTAATTATTGATGTATTATTTAACTTTCACTAACATGCAGCTTCAAAATTAGATTTTTCAATCAATGGCATTTATATGACGTATTTCCTTTTTTGTGTGCACGTTAGTGAGGGTGACGTTTTTTTATAAATTGTATTTCTTGTAAACGTTAATGCACTTTCACTGGGAAATACCTCCAGCTGTGCCCAGTTTTCTGTCAGATGGTACAATTGATGCTGTCTTGAAAGTTCATCATAGTAACTTTTATTTTTGTACTTTCTTGTGGCTGCTTTTTTAGTATCTGTTGGACAAAGGTTGGATTCATTCTTTGCATACGTTTGTGATAGGAAGTCAAGTACCTCATGGGCTCTTGGCTACTGAAGAAGTAATTCAGTTAACTCCAGTGAAAGGCCAACCCACATTCAAAATGTCGGTGTAGATGGAGTTGCTGGTGGATGAGGTGTTGTTTGTTGGCAATGTAATGAATGCATTTTGATTTTGTGGTGCTGATGTGCGTTTCTATATTTTTCATCCACTGTGTTTCATTGCACTTGCAGAGGTATTGCTTTAGGGTTTGGGGGGCTAAGGGGCCATAGCGCTATGTCTTTTGGTTGTAGCCCTCGATAGAAGCTCAGGTTCTACAACCAAAAGTCTAGCTAGCCCCAAGTCCTGGCTGCGCCAACTTTAGCATAGCCCCAGTTCTTTTCCAGATTAAGCAACACCCCTGTGTACCTGTACCAGATGATTCATCAGCACCGTTGTTTGTAAGCTTTGGGATGGAACATTGTAACGGCCACGTTTCATTGCACATCCTCTGCTTGATTTCTGGAAAGTACATTGTCTTCAATGTTGCTATTTGTATACATATTTTGTTAGAAGTCCGGCAGGGGAGGAAATTACAAAATAAAAATGATAAGAGTAAAAAGATGATGGTTTGCATATACAGAGTGAAAGTATAGTGCACAGTGCAACAGAGGGTAGGGATACAATGCATAGGTAAAGATACAGTGGCAGGTGGCATGTCTGACCCAAATAACAGCAGTAGTAACGAAGCAGTGTGTGTTCCAAATCCAACCCCACCATGTAGAAGGGCTACAAGACAACAACAGACAGCTGGAGGTACCTTGAATAAAATGAATATTGTTAAAAAAAAAAACTACACCAGGGCCTGTCGAATGTACCATCACAAGGCTTGACCACAACATTACTTATGAACCATATACTACGAGTCCACTGGGATTATGCACACATCTTATGATAACCATTTGGTTATTGGGAATAAAACAGGGTAGGGTTGAAAAAAAAAAACAATGAAATATATCCAAGAATAAAAACTCCTCCAAGTGGTAGCTCACATCCACCTGCTGCCAGCAATGTTCATATCCAAAAAAATGGTTTGAGGGTGATGTTGTTTGACTTCCAAATTCATCCCCACTGCAGAAGAGAAGAGGCTACAGGTTTTTAGTGAAAAACTAACTATAAAAATGGACCTAAATTTCAGTGATTTTACAATTAAATGGTTTGGATTGCAGGGAAAGTGTTGGTAGATTGTTCTGTCTGAGAATTAAACGACAGCCAGAAATCATGCTGATTCATTGTGGAGGCAATGATTTGGGAAATGTATGAGGTGCATCCCTCACTGTATTGATGAAACAACACTTGGAAATATTAATGCCACTTTTTCCTCACACCCTCTATAACGTTTCCAATCTGACTGAGTGGCAGAAATGGAGATTGAGATCAGATTTGATTGTGACATTGAAAAACCACAGAGAAATGTTACGAAGGTAGTTTAACTTTCATGTCAGACCACAGCCAATTATGGATTTCAAGCAACAACATACAGTTCTACATGACTAATGTGCATGGACATGACAGATTATACCTAACTGATAAAGAAAATGCAGAATTCCTTCATAACATCAAAGCAGCACTCCAAATGTGCTAAAATCCTACACTCACTGTGCCCCAAAATGGTCCACATGGATAGTGTCAACATCTTATGAGAACAATTCGATTATTGACAAGAAACATGGTGGATAGAAAAAAAAAACAATGAAATGTATCCAAGAATAAAAACTCCTAGTGGTAGCTCAAATCCTCCTGCTGCCATACCACCACCAATGTTTCATATTCAACATAAATGGTTTGTGGATGATGCAGTTTAGCTTCCATGTTCATCCCCACCGCCAAAGAGGCCTACGGAAATAAAAACCTTTACACATATGGAGAGACTAGATAAAGGTATAAAGGGTGCAGAAATTCTATAATCATAATAAAACATACAATAGGGTTTCAACAAAGTTATACAAACGGAGGCTATAACAAATGAACAATGATATTCAGGATTATATAAACTGGGTGAGGACAAGCAGGGGAGAATATGCAGGACAGTTGCAGTAAAGAGGATCGGGTAGGTTTAGTAAACTTGGAGAGCTTGGTATACAAAACAGTCACACAGTTAGAAACACTCTATATGACCAATCAGGACACAAGAGATTCCACAACCACATATTTTCACCACCACACCCAAAGGAAATAACTTTATATTGATCATTGCTATCAGGCCTTCTTAGTGAACAGATTTCCTAAGTAACTACAAAAACCTTTGGCTACTCATACCTAAATTCTCCATTCCTTTTCACCCACTTTTAACCTCATCCTCTTTTCCCTTGACAAGTTATGTTTTCAGTTCTTTAAAAAAAACAAAAAAATATTCATTTTTTGTAGGATTATCTTTTTACTCTTATCATTTTTATTTTGTAATTTCCTCCCCTGCCGGACTTCTAACAAAATATGTATACAAATAGCAACATTGAAGACAATGTACTTTCCAGAAATCAAGCAGAGGATGTGCAATGAAACGTGGCCGTTCCAATGTTCCATCCCAAAGCTTACAAACAACGGTGCTGATGAATCATCTGGTACAGGTACACAGGGGTGTTGCTTAATCTGGAAAAGAACTGGGGCTATGCTAAAGTTGGCGCAGCCAGGACTTGGGGCTAGCTAGACTTTTGGTTGTAGAACCTGAGCTTCTATCGAGGGCTACAACCAAAAGACATAGCACTATGGCCCCTTAGCCCCCAAACCCTAAAGCAATACCTCTGCAAGTGCAATGAAACACAGTGGATGAAAAATATAGAAACGCACATCAGCACCACAAAATCAAAATGCATTCATTACATTGCCAACAAACAACACCTCATCCACCAGCAACTCCATCTACACCGACATTTTGAATGTGGGTTGGCCTTTCACTGGAGTTAACTGAATTACTTCTTCAGTAGCCAAGAGCCCATGAGGTACTTGACTTCCTATCACAAACGTATGCAAAGAATGAATCCAACCTTCGTCCAACAGATACTAAAAAAGCAGCCACAAGAAAGTACAAAAATAAAAGTTACTATGATGAACTTTCAAGACAGCATCAATTGTACCATCTGACAGAAAACTGGGCACAGCTGGAGGTATTTCCCAGTGAAAGTGCATTAACGTTTACAAGAAATACAATTTATAAAAAAACGTCACCCTCACTAACGTGCACACAAAAAAGGAAATACGTCATATAAATGCCATTGATTGAAAAATCTAATTTTGAAGCTGCATGTTAGTGAAAGTTAAATAATACATCAATAATTAACTGCCACTAAATCTGAATAGATGGAACAACGTGGCAATTATTACCATCTGATAGCAGTGGTTAGTATAATGCACTCATACAAGAAAGCAAATAAACTTTTAAATATGTATATATTTACTAACACTTACTTTCACATCAGCCACAATCTAAACATGTGTGCAGAGTGAGTTCTGCAATCAAAAGGATAACACTGCACACAACGGTGGCTTTTGTACTGCAAAATCAATATCACAGAAAGAGGACTATATAGTAAGAAAACTACTAAAAGGGCAGTCCTTTTTTCACTGCAATCTGTATCGGGGGTCGCCTTGAAAACTCACCAAAAACATACAAAAGTTGTCAAAAAGAAGTCACACAGCTATATTGAAACAGATTTTGGAAAAGAATTGCATGAAATGGTGCTGTCAAAGAAACACCCCTACATCTAAGACTTTTTATAATAGTCAAGCTGAATGACATTAGTAACATTACAACATGAACAAATCTCCACTCACCAAGGTGATTGGTGTTCGGACAGCAGGCCCTTATAGAAAAACATACATTTCATTCTGTTATTGTTTCCGCAAACCTTTCCACAACGCACTCAAGTACAACATGTGTCATCACAATTCACCCTCAATTCCCACAGCACAAAGTTAATTCATTGAAACATTTGAGACAACCAGTTGAATTTTAATCAACTACTCTGGGCGCCTCATCCTGCTTCTCATAAGAAGGGCTTACCACCACGTAACTGCCAGAGCCTTGAACAACATACACACTGCTACACAAATATTGCATATTGGGACACTCTACCCCTTTTCCCAGGGAAGATGTTCTACTGGGCAATTTGAAACCTCTTCGGTTCTTCTCGGTTCCATTACAAAATCATATTTTACAAGGGATTTTGAATTATAACATAGTCATGCATTTATTATTCATTGGCAGAAACTGTGACCTCTAATCTGCGACCTCAAAAAATAGCAACCATTGTATACTTCTTGCAGCACTGGCCTGGGATCACATCCTCTGCACTAAATTACAAGCCACAGTGGCTTTTTCCATGCACAAAAAGCTAACACACGTTTTCTGCAAAAGCAAGCTTTTAAGGCCTATTTACCGTGTTACGTTCTAACACTAAGTTTTAATCATACTTACCTGTTTTCATTGATTTGTTTTATTATGGTTTTAAATACAGAAGCATCAGAAAGAGCTCCCTCCTCTTTTACAGTGCTAATCTTGCAGCTGGTATGTGTGTTCCTTCATACCGCGTTGAACTTGTATCTTTATTACATTATTGCCCCCTTTCATTCATTTTTTAATAGCTGAATATTTTTGGGTGTCCTGTCCCTTTTTAGCAATTACAATCTTGTCATGTCACCCCACTTCCTCCTAACCATTCAAATTTTCCCCCACCCATTCACACCCTGTTCCATCCTTTGGATATTGAATCCAGAACTCTAATTTTGATATGTCAGCAGGCTGTGTAAAAACCCATCAATCTGCATCCTTCTCTTCATTTTTTACCATTATTTTGCTCCTACTCTTCATTTCAAAACCTTTGTTGTCAACAATCAGGGGTAACATCAACTGTCATTTTTGCATGTAAAATATACTTTAAGAATGTTCTTAATAATGCAGATGGTGATGAGAATTAGAACCAACATGGGGACAGTCAGTCGAAACAATCCGTAAAGCCAGGTGGGTACCCATGTGAAGATGCTGTCCACTCAGTCTTTTGCTTGCACTCCATTAACCCCACTTGTCAGCTTTCCCTGTAGTTTCTTTATCGCTTGCATATCCGCATTTTTATGTTCCATTCGAGGCATAAACATTAGGTTTGGTCGTACAGCAACTTGTCCCAAGCTTGGCGTTAACACCTCCTTCGATGGCTGTTAGGAGTTCTAGTCTAACATGATTCTGAAGGGCCACCAAGCACAAAGACTTAATCTCCTCTTTAATTGCTTTCAAACCTTCTGCTGTAGAATTTGCCAGTTGCAGTAACTCATACCAAGGCAGCGATTTCGAATCTGCTGCAGCCTGAACTCCTGGATGCAAAAAATTAAGTAAAGAAGCTAGCAACTGTGGAGGATAAATGAAATTCATCCAGGCTAGCAGACAAGTTCTCTGCACTCTTTCTTGAGAAATAGTGACTTTTGTGTTTCCTTCTCCTCATTAATTTATGCTGTACATTTGCTCCTCATTTTGTTGTGCCATTTCCCCCTGCAGTGCAATATTCATGGCAGTGCTATTTCGAGGCACCACAAGTTCAAGACTGTGTAAGGTGACAAGAGCAATATAAACAAATGTTGAACAATGAATGCCAACTAGAAAAAGCAATCAAAACTCTACTCGATAAGGACAGTCCTGAAAGCAGTCAACCTTCTCTTATTGGAAGCCAAGCACTGCTAGGAGATCACTCATTCAAAATTAAGCAGAAATAGCCATGACTGATGTAGAAAACAGCATGTATCAATCTAAACTATCAGAAGAACATTTGTCAGTGCTCAAATAACTCACCATTTAGAAGTAACTGAAGAAATGTATGATGGACTAAAACATGAAATTAAAACTTTAGCTGTAAAAACTATTTACCTCTGCTTTTGTATATGAGTTGTGAAGCTGGTTCTGGCAAAATCCTTCTTAATAACAATAATTAGTACATGTCTACAAGAGTTAACAAATGACCTTTAAATAGTTGTAAGAGCCCCCACAGTTCCAACTTTCTACCACATGGGAGGTGTAACATTACACCAATTACTTTTCCTCCCAGTTGTACACCAAAATAAAATAGAAGATTACAAATTGAAAGCAAAAAATTACACTGAAGTGCACAGAATTCTACAACAAATGAAAGTCCTCGTGGTTGATGAAGTAAGCATGGTTTCAAACCTCATGCAGGATTGAATTGATCTCAGAATGCAGGAAGCCCTAAAAGACAACTATGAAGAACTGTTTGGAGGAAAACACATTATTGTTTTGAGAGACCCCCTCCAGTTAACACCAGCACAAGATCAACCTATATTCAAAACATTATGACTCAAAGAATGCCGTAATACACTCGGCAGCATTGGGAATGTACATCTCTGGCGGCTTTTTTGCTACAGAGAACTAACTCAAAACATGTGTCAATCTGCAGATCCAGCCTATGCTAACATATTAAAAAACATTTGAATTGGCCTGCTTACTGAAGACACAAAATTGATCTTAAAAAGTAGAGTAATGTAAGAGTTGTATGGACAAAAGACATCTGCCCCTGATGTCACGGAACAATTCACTCATCTAAATTTAAAATGTATGTGCTTAATGCCAACACTTGCAAGCTGTAATCAATTCAATGATACAATGCTGAAAAAACAAATTCAACCAATAGCGCCTATCAGCTCCACAGACAAACTAGAAGTGTATGGCCTGACACTCCCCATGTGTCAACAAGCAACACCTTGACTAAATCTCTTAGAAAAAACATATCTCCAACACAGCTGTAGTAGAAAAACTATTAACTCTGTGTCTAAACTGCAGAGTAATTCTAAAACGTAACCTGGAAATAGAACAAGGTTTAGTCAATGGAGCAATTGGGACAGTTGTTGGCTTCTGAACATATCCACACGACAACAACATTCAGTTTGTCAACATCCACTTTGACAAACTGAAGAAGTTAAAAGAATATGCTGCACAATAGCATGATTCCATCTTTTCAAAGACATGTACTCAGAGATCAATTCCCTCTGTCTCTTGCATATGCTGTCACTATTCACAAGTCGCAAGGTCTAGCTCCAGACCACACACTCATCAACATTGGCACACAGTCTTCAAACAAGTTATGCGTTGCATAGCACTTTCCCGTCTCTGTAAACTCAATGGTCTATTTCTAATTAACTTTGATGCAAACAAAGTCAATACTGGCATCTAGATATGTACCCTGTACTGCAAAAATCAAAAGCTTTTAAAAGAGAACAAATAAAAACAGAAGACATATCAGATCTCATAGCAATACCACTCAAAAAACAAATAACAAATGCAGGTCCTTCACATAATACAAACACAAATCCCACTCAACCAAAACCAACTGGAGCTCCATCAAAAGATACAGAGACACATCTTGTGTGTCCAAAAACAACTTCAGGACCATCTACAGACACAAATACAAAATGTGCTGGTCTGTTTAAATCCCACAAATGTAGCAATCAATCATCTCTTCCTATTGCCACCAATTGTTGACAACATTTGAGGGTCAGACCAGTTGTGTTTGCAAATGTTCCTCCATAAAAGAAATTGCCACAAATAATCTTGACACCACCAACAGTGTCTCAGGTATTAGGCAAGAATTGGACCACTGCATCAGAATGGACAAATTCACCATAGACACGAAGAAAAGGTCACAGGAATTCCTTATGAACCTACTAGTAGTACTAGAATCAAAAAACATCCCTATAAACTAAATCTTCCTGATTACATACACGTGGAAACATACATGCACTCTGTGAAACCATGTTTCACAAGAGCATATCCCTAATGAATGATTTGTGTATGTATTCATATGAAATTGTGGATCCATTCCATTTCATCAGCTTCTGCAAAATGCAAACCATTGCATACTATGCTCTTTTTGCAATTCAGGCCCACATTGACCCACATCACGTATCAGGTCCCCTGTAGCTTCCATCCACCTTTTTATGTCCATTCTGCATACAGTACCAAGATCCACCTAACCACGAGCCTACGCTATGAACTTATCTCGCTCTCTAAAATGCATGCTATCTAAAAGGATGCAGCCACCACCATATAAGCACACTATGATCACCATACTCACCATACTGCCTCTACTATTTGCGCTCACCATAATCAGTATCTGGCACACCCCCACTGAACTTCAGTCGCATCCCAACATGACCCCTACCAAAATCACAGATTCTAGGATCAAAGCAACACAGTAGTTCCTACCAGCACTGAATAGCAACTTCTTAGATGCCACAATTAAGCCCACCACATTCCTACCTAAACTACAAACAGACACCCTATGGAATAAAATGGTGTCTGCTCTCACTCACTTGATAGACTCATTGACCACCTGCCCTAGTTCTATGGACAGAAATCGTAGACTCTGATCAAGGCTACCCTCACATTATTAGCCTGCACACAATAGAAACCATAACAAATCTGACTCTAAAAATTCAAGTAACCACCCCAAGGGACATCTTTACACCAGTATCACACATCTCAGTTATGAGAACCAGAAACAAGTCACATCCGGTAATATCATAATTGACAATCCCACACAAACGATAAAAGGATCCTTAATTAATGCAAAGTCTCTAGTAGCTCATGCTATTGATATAGCCAACATCATATTATCCAACAACCTAGACTTCCTTGCAGTTACAGAATTGGCTGCACGCTGCAGTGGGCCCCTCACTTCTACTAGCAAACCCAGACAATTACTCTATCATGAGTTGACAGACCAAGCTCCAGAGGTGGAGGTATTGCCCTCATCTCTAAAAACTTGCTAGACATGAGAATAGCCTCTGCTCCTCTTCTCTCCTCATGTGAAATCATCTCAGCCAAACTTCAAACTTCACACAAAAGTACCATTACAATCCATCTGATCTACAGACCGCCTGAGCCCATAGGTTCATTTGAGGAGGACATAATGACATTACTTTCTGACAACATCAAATCTATATCTGTATGTAATATTACACCAATAGCGCCCAGATACCCCTGGGTCAGGCGTGCTATATACATAAAATAAACAAACAAACAAACAAACAGGCAACACATGGCCATTATGTGATTCTAATGCTTTTAAGGTACAAGGCATATGGTACCAAAAATACTGACAAGATCACTGGCTTTACACACAGACAAGTATCTCTCGCCAAGAAAACAATTACAAAAGCATGCATAATCTACCACACTAGTGCCACAACCACGTCAGGTCAATATAGTGAATATGTCAAAAAAGAAGTAGTTGATTTGAATGTAACAACACTTCCATTGCTCAAAAGAATAGATTACCAGCAAATCTAACACATGCCTACCTTGAATTCTTGCAACCCAAATGTACTCATTAAATTGTATTGCAATACAATGGGTATCCAACTACTTTAAACATCATACCCTTCATTACAATACATTTCAAATATGCCATCAGTGATATACTTACATAATACATCCATAGTACTGCAATCATACTTTTAGAATCCAATAGAGTTAGAATATGCCGATGGGTATCTAACTACTTTACATATATCCTTCATTACAAAACACTTCAAACATACCATCACACTTATTCTTACATAACACATCCTTAGTACTACAGTAGTACTTTTAAAATCCAATACAGTTAGAATACACCAATGGGTATCTAACTACTTCAAACATACCCGTTATCACAATACAGTTAACACATGCCATCACACTTCACACCCATACCACAAAAATAGTACTTTAAAATCCAATACAGTTAGAATAAGGGTATCTAACTACGTGAAACACACACATTCAGGCATAAAATAAGCAGTGTTGCCAAGCAATTTGCTCTGCAATTCTGTATGCTTGCTAATTAAATTGAAATTTGTGTAGCAAAGCTTGCTATTTAAGTTGCCCTGTTCAGTGAAAGGACAGCTCACCCTGCATTCCTCTCTTATCCTCGGGTCTCTCTCCATGTTCTTTTCTCTGTTGACTGCAAGTTCAAAGGGGCTAATGGAGAGAGAGTGCAGCAGTAACAATCTCCTCCATTGTTTAAGTGCTAGAGACCTGTGTGAGTGTGCTAAACAATATTTTATTTTCCCTTTTCAAATAATTTCAAACTAGAAGTTATTAAAATAATACTTGTATTAGGCTAACTATATCTTTCCAGGATGTGTTAAAATTATTTTTGTAAGACAGTCATGCAATCCCATTCCTTAAAATGTAAGTTCTTTCATAATTTATAATTACATTATTGCTGCTGTAAAACACTGCATTGTCTCCATGTTGTATAGTAAAGTTTAGATTATGATATCTAAATGCCATAGTGTCAACTATATTTCATTTTCTTTGGGAAGATGTATCATATTAACGTATGAACACTTTTAAAATGCACATGATCACACAGCCAAACACTTTCTGGACAAACCTAGTTCTGTTATCCACTGGTTGCATTCGTCTGTGAAACTGGTGATCAACACATTACCCTGTTGCTTTATATAAGTTCCCCTGAAAGTGAGATGGGCACAAATTACAATATTCCACCTAGTTTGCCTAGTTCTCTGTGCAATACACCATCAACTTTGCTTAGTCTCATACTTTCTTTCCTCTTACATTATGAATAGACAAAGCTATCTAGATGGTTACTCAAAGTAGTGATCAATAGTTCCATCCAGTTTGTACATCTACATATCTACTGCAATAACATACACTGCAGTTAGCAATCAGAGCTTGCTTAGTTCTATGATTATTATTGCATTATATATTAGCACCTGCTGAGAGAGCTGGACAAACTGTTTTGAGAGACTTGTATATCATATCTATGTATGGTTGTCCCCATTCATAGAGCTAACCATTTACATGTTATAGACACTCCTTCAGAGCTCGCAAATACTACTCACCCATAGCCATGTAGATGTAGATGTTATGTAGGGCATGTAGGTAAACTAAGTTATTCAACGAGGAGGTCTAGCAGAATTTTAAAAAAATTGCAAAATCTGACTCATCTCTCTAATGTCATACTTCAGTGGGACACAAAAATGATGCATTGATTGCAATGATGACATTAAAAACATTAGCACAACATTGATAATCAAGATGGTTTGTTTGTTAATGATGAGATTTTCTATTAGCAAACTGAAAACAAATGTATGCCTTCCACATATAGGGCCTCATCACGAGTTTGTCGGTAACCCTTAAATCCAGCGGTAGAACTATTACAGCCGGATTTAAGGGTCCGCCAAATCAGGGCTTCAGCGGATTTCTCCGCAGCTCTGAGCTGGGGGTAAATCTGCTGAAAATTCGCACTCATACCGCCGGCGGGAAATCCGCCGGCGGTATGAGCGCGACATGTCCCCATTGAGCCCAGTGGGGAATGGGGCATTCCCAAATGGACTCAATGGGGAATGGGGATTTCAAAATCCGCCAAACCCGTGATCCAGCGCTAATAGCGCCGGTGGGTTTGGTGGTAGGGCAGATAGCGCCAGCGCTATTAGCGCCGGCGTTACCCCCCAACTCCTGACGAGGCCCATAGTCTGCAACAAGTACACTTTAAAAGTATGCAATGCCACATACTGTATCTGTATTCAAGGGATTTTTTCCAATGACCCAATGATTACTACATTTTAATAAAACAACAGTGTACCATGCACAAATGTTGTGTGAAACATAGTAAATGCCATATTTATGCGGGTCAACCAATTAAATGTATATGTGTAACTATAAGAAATCCATAGTTTCAAAATATGTTGTTCATCAAATTATAATTTTTTTCTTTAAATACAAACAACCACCAATTGTAGACTTATTTCCATAATAAAGTAATTATCCACACCCCATTCCCAATTTCAATTACTCTTGATATATTACTGTAGCCAAAAATTGTTCAAGAGAAATTATTATTCTTTTCAACAGTGTCCACAATTCTACATTACAGCTGACCAACAATATTCAGCTAAGTATCCATTCCCACAATCAATTTCTATCAGCACATTACTGTACCCATAATCACTGATGGCAAGCAATTATAGACACTGCAGTGTGCGCAATTATACCAGGTTTACAAATAATATATACACTTCAATAATATCCTTCCACTATATTATACATAATGTGCAGTCCCCATAGAATATACATCATTACTATACACACATTACTGTGGCCATGGCCAGTGTCCTGAAGTCCCCCTAGAATAGCCAATATTAATATGCACACCCATTACTGTGGTCGTGGCCAGAGTCCAGATTCTTGGGGGCATGGGCATGGGCCCCCAAGAATCTGGACACTGGCCACAGCCACAACAATGGACTTCAACTATGTAATAAATACCCATATTGCAACTTCAAAAAATAGGACTCAACACTTTTCCTTTTACTATTAATATATGTTTATACAAAGACAAACCACCAGTCCTAATGATGATGTCAGCGGATACATGTCCGTGTCCACAGGTCATGGCCCCAATAATCTGTACACTGGCCACAGCCACAACAATATAATTTTACCATTTCATAAATACACATATTAAACCTTCAAAAAACAGAATTCAATGCATTTTCTTTTACTATTTAAATAAGTTTAAATTTAAGAAGAAAAAAAACACCCCACAGACTTAATGATGAAGTCCGCAGCCACCTGTTTGTGTCGACAGCTTGATATGACTGCAACACCCTGCTGTTATATTCAAACTAACCCCCAACCCCGTTCTGTACATGACAATTTACCATATGGTCAATTTTTCTGCATCCAACTTATTGCTCATTGGTGCATTGTTTGTGTCACCACCTTTTCTAAATATAACACGCCCATCAATAAATTGATCCGCAAATACTGGAACTCCAACCAATGCCCTCCTTTATTTGCTTCAGAAGAGGCAAAAACATCCGGGACAAACTGGTGCACTCACGCATGCTATCATCATCCATAGATTTGCTGCAGAACAGTTTACAGGCGGCATGGACTCAAAATCGGTGCACCATTATGGGACACTTCCTGTGCAGGATTATTGTGGTGTGACAATTCACCCACAAAACCTCTGTCTTTATGCATGAAGACTTTGTCTAATATCTCCAGTATTTTACTAATTGTCACTCCAAAAAGGTCATCTGTATTATTAAATGTCTGTGTGATTTACTTTACATAGTTATGATTAGCAGAAAGGTGGGACATGCATCACTTAAGATAGATCAAGGATAAGCAACAAGATGCAAACTGCGCCCTTAGTTTGGTGCAGTTCTCCAAGAAGGGTTAAAATCCTCAATTACACAATGGAAAAACATTGTTCATGCCTACAGCCAAAACCACTGGATGCATTTTCACCAAATGTCTGCCAGGAGTGGTGGCTTGGACCCAAAAGTGTGCTTTTGTAAATAAGGTTTAATTCTGTGGGCAATAAGAAGGTAAAAACAAATTAGTGATAACTTGGTGTGGTCCGTGGAATAATTTCCTGATTTTGAGTCCACGGACCCCCCTGGACCAGCCAGGGGGAGGATCGATTTCTGCAGACACCAAAAACACATGCTGATTGGATGCGCAAAAAGATGAGGTTCAGATATTTTTAAACGGGCGCCATGGTGGATCTGCAGCAATAGCCACTGACCGTGGAAAGTGCAGTCAGAACAAAGTCTGGAAATTGCATTTGGGGTTATTTTGTTGCCAAAAGAGGGCCTGGGAAGGGTGTGGGACTTACTGACCACAGACAGCTCAGTTAGAACAATGTCTGGAATTTGCATTTGGGGTTATTTTGTGGCTAGAAGAGAGCCTATAAAGTGTGGGGTAGTGGAAAAAAGTTGATAGGGAGCTGTTTTATTGGTGAAAAAAGCAGTGCAGATGCTGCCAAGTCTTCAGTCATGTTTACTGTCCACGGACGTCTTTGGGAGTGGGGAGGTTCAGGGTGAGTTTTGTTATTTGTAGGTTAAGTGTGGGTCATTTTGATATGGTCTAATTCTATTGTGGACATTGTGGCCAGTGGCCAGATTCTTGGGGGAATCATCATAGTAATTTTAGGTACTGTAGGGGGAGTATTTAGTATTTGTAATATGGTGGACTGATATAATTGAAGTATATATGGCATTTATGATCGTATCAGAATTGAGGATAATGGTTATGGAATCTGTATTTGTTTCTTTGTGACTATGGTTACTTAGTTGCATGCAGTAATACAGCTGGAATTTCTGGTTCTTATTCTGTATACAATAAATACAACAACAGCACAACTTGTTGAACAAGATAGGTTAAAACCTTTAATTACGTAGAATTGTACATATGGATTTACTTTGACCCTCATACGTAGTACAGTCTGTGTACTGTTTTTGGTATAGCATTAGTGTCTGGTACACTGTTGTTGTATTGACATGAAATAATCGTGGGGTAATTGAGAAAAAATACATATAGTGGATAAAAAATACTGTAAATATATACCATTGTTTGCATTTATATTTTTTTAAAGAATGGATATGTTACATAATACTTATGTGTGGTAGCATGGATATTTTATGTGAGTGTAAGTGTAATAGGATGTTTGTTTGAAGTGTGTTGTAACTAAGGGTGTGTTTAAAGTAATTAGATACCCATTGCTGTATTCCAACTATATTTGAGTGTACAAGATGTTTTGTATTAACACTAACTGTGATGGCATGTTTGAAGTGTATTACAACAAAAGGTATCAAGAATGTAATTAGATTCCTGTTGGCATATTCAAACTGTCTTGAATTTTAAAAATACTATTGAAGTGTTATGGATGTACTGAGATACCCATCGGCATATTCTAACTGTCTTGGATTTTAAAATTACTAATGTAGTACTATGGTTGTAGTAGGGTACCTGTAACTTTGTATTGTACTATATTTTAGTGAGTAAATGTAGGTTGAAGCAATATTAAGTAGGATTTGTTAGATTTGCTGTTAACCTATGTTTTGGAGCAACGGATGTGTTGTTACATTCAAACCAAATACTTATTTTCTTGACATATGCAGTATAGCGGCCTGAACTGGTTGTGGCACCAGTGTGGTAAATTATGCCTACTGTTGTAAAGGTTTTCTTGCCAAGAGATACTTGGCCATGTGTAGAGCTAGTGAGTTTACAGTTATTTTGGGTACCATCTGCATTTTACCTTAGAAGCATTAGTATCACATACTGGCTATGTGAGTTTATTTGTATGCTTGCACAAGTGTATGTATTGCAAAAAGGGCAAAATGTCCTATACTTTGCATTCTGCATCAGCTGGTGAAATAAAATTCATTCACAATTTGTTTTTGATACATACACAACTCATTCACTCGGGATGTGCTCTTTTGAAACATGGTTGCAGAGAGTGCATGTATGTTTCCACATGTATGAAATCTGGAGGTTTTCATTCATAGCATTGTTTTGGTGTCTAGTACTTGTAGTAAGTACAATAGGTATTCTGTTGGATCTTCCTGTGTGTTTATGGTGAATGTTACCATTCCTGTACAGTAGCCCAATTCTTGCCTCATATCTGAGACACTGTTAGTGCTGTCAGGATTATTTGTGCAATTTCTATGGAGGACAAGCATTTGCAAACACAACTGGTCTGAGCCGTTTAAGTAAATGTTGTGAACAATTTGTGGTAATTGGAAGAGAAGATTGATGGCTACATTTGCATAGCAATTTACTCCAGTTGTGTTGCTGAATTTGAATGGACCAGAGAGTTTTGCCTCTGTATGCTTTGATGTGCCTGCAGTTGTTTTTTGAGAAGAGACCTTTGTCTTTTTGTCTTCTGATGGACGTGCAGCTGCTTTTGGACTAGAGAGGTTTGTGGTTGTATTATTTGATGGAGTAGCAGTTGTTCTTTTTTTAGCAGTGTTTCTGAGAGATCTGTTATATGTTCTGTTTGTATTAGTTTTCATTTTAATGTTTTTTTAGGTACAGGGTGCATATCTAGATGGGGGTGTACAGTGCACATAGCCTGTTGTATTCTAGGATGCAAAGGAATATCAGCACTGACTTTGTTTGCATCAACGTTAACTAGGAATAGCCCATTGAGTGTACAGAGACGCAATAGTGCTAAGTAACTCATGCCTTCCTTGAAGACTGTGCTGCCAATTTCGATCAATGAGTGGTCTAGGATTAGACCTTGCGATTTGTGTAAATTGATAGCATATTTAAGCGATAGAGAGAATTGCTCTCTGCGTACGTACATCTCTTTAAAAAGAAGGAAACGTGGAACTGTGCGGCCTGTTCTTTTAACTTTGGCAACTTTGTCAAAGCAAATGTTGACAAACTGAATGCTATCATCACATGGATATGCTTGGAAGCCAACTATTGTTCCACTTGCTCCATTGACTAAACCTTGTTCTATGTCAAGGTTAGGTTTTAGGATGACTCTGCAGTTTAGAGACAGAGTAAATACCTATTTCAAATCCAGCTACATTAGACATTTTTCTACGCTATTTAGTCAAGCTGTTGCTTGTTGACACATAGAGATTATCATGCTATGCACTTCTAGCTTGTCTGTGGAGCTGATATGCAATATGGGTTGCATTTCCTTTTTCAACATTAATGAGGAAATACAGTGGCATGAACTACCGGTAATGAAATCATGGAATTCTACCCACCGTGTCCACACAGCCTCAGACTATTGTAGTCAATTCAGAAACACAAAGCCTGAAAAGCATGTGAAGCATGCAAAATCCATATGACTTTTAGAGGATGAAAGTGGATTCTAAAAACACCTCCATTTTCCGTTTTTCCTTTTTCACTCCTCCACCCTGGTGTGATGCATAACCTACATATGCATTGTATGAACAGCAGAGAGACTGACCATCAATAGAAGGAGTGCTCTTCCTGCCCACACCAACATGCACATACCACGGAGCTGGGGCTCTAGGTAATTACTGAGGTGAATCATGTCAAAAGTTTTTCATCAAATCGACTGTTGTCTACTGCTGAAATATATAGTGAACTGGCCTCCAGGGGACAAATGGGAGGCAACCACCCTGGCGGGACACGCCCGTGGTGGGTACCCAACATGGGGAACAGGTCCCTGTCACCAATTGATATGTTTTGTCTTTGAACATTAACTTAGGCATACATTGCTCAAGAAAATCTGTGCCCAGCACACTACACCTAGGTCAATATGTGTTTAATTCTTTCCTAGGTTGGCAATGGATGCACCATTCTGTCTGATGGATACTGTGACTGATAGCACATCTAAAAATGCAGGTCCTGAAGAAGATGACCGCACTGAATGTGTCATCAAAACCGGTCGACTCTGTTTTTGTATGATATCCCTAAAGGGATCTGGGGATACTGTATATGTAAATTAATTTCTAATGTTGATTGTTTTACTGACATATAATTGGTTATGCCCAACCGACTAAACTTGTCAGATTGGAAGAAGACTGGAGCTAAAGATAAGAGAAACCAGTGCAATAGCTCATCTGTTTCATTGAATTGAAAAAAAATATTTTTTTATGTTTTTCAATGTATTGGGGGTCATTACGACCCAGGCGCTAATTGCGCCAATTTTAATGGTGGATGGCGGATTTACCGCCCCATTCCAAGGTGAGTGGGGCAGTAAATCCCCATTTCCCATTTTCCCTTCCCCATTCCCATTTTTGCCCCATAGGGCATAATGGGAGTGGGGAAGGCGCTAATTAGGCCACCGTAAATTACGGTGGCGTAATTAGCACCAAGGCGGTTTAGCGCCATGGATTTTAACGGCTGCTAAGAGCAGCCGTTAAAATCAGAATAGGCATTAAGGGTTAACGACGGCGTTAACCTTTAACGCCTGGGTCGTAATGAGGCCCATTGAGTCCTACCGTATCTGTTGTCCTGCACTCTGTGAGCACACTTCATTGGGGGGAATAAAGAAACGGCATACAGCCAAAAGGAAATATTCCTCTGTGAAATGTCCAGACTGTGAATGGATCAGGCTCAATCCTTTTTAATGCCATATGATAGATATATTGTAGAGTCAAGAATAGACTCTCTGTTGCCTTTTCTATTAGTTTAGTTTAGTTGTGTTTATTTATTTCTATAGCACAGCCAAACCCTGGGGTATCTGGGCGCATTCAACTTGGAGCTATCTAACTTTAGATAGGCGTTGCACCTGTGTTGACCTAGGGACAGCATTACCCTACAGGGATAGGGTGCGTTTTCAACCAGGGATAGTGCGAGTGGACAAATCTATTTTCTTTCATTGAAATACTTATGCTAGAAATGATGCATGTTCTATATCTGTGTGTGTTTGATATTACATATTGAGTACTTAGCAGTATGGATTACACCCTCTGAAGGTGTATTCAATCAACATTGTTTTCCCTGATTGTTCTTGTATTGAAAATAGGTTGACCATTTACTAGTGTTAACTTTAGGAGGCTACTGAAAACAATATCAAGTTTTCCTCCAAGCAGTTCTTTGTAGTCTGTTTTTAGGACTTCTTCCATTCTCAGATTAATTAAAGCCAACATGAGGTTGGAAACCATGCTTACTTCATCTATTAGACACATTTTCATTTGTTTTAGAATTCTGCATACTTCAGTAGCCGCTTCTGCTGATAATGTGTAGTATTCTAATGTGTTTTCATGTTATACTGGGAGGAGAAGTTGTTGGTGTAAAGTTGCACCTCTTATGTTGTAGACAGCTAAACACGTGGGGGCTGTTATAACAGCTGAAAGATTGTTGTTTGTTAAGTGTTGTACAAATGTGCTGATTATTTAATTAAGAATGTTTCCCAGAACCAGCTACACCACTTGCATACTGGAACAGAGGTTTACAATGTTCCAGCAACAAGTTTTAGTTTCATGTTTAAAACCATGTTCAATTTATTCAGTGACATCTAGATAAATGGTGAGTTGCTAATTATTTAGCTGTGATTTGAGCACTGACAAGTCTGTTTCAGATAGTTTAGATTGATACGTCATATTTTCTACCTCAGTCATGGCTATTTCTGCTTCATTTAGAATTAGTGGTTCTCCAAGTGGTTCTTGGCTTACACTCATTTTATTTTATTTTAAAATGTGTTTATTGGCATTTTCGGTAATATCACTTACAAGATTTGCAAATGCGTCCTGTGCATGTTCTTTTACAACGCTTTTCGGTTTGGCTTTAACAATATAACAAACAACAAATAACGGATAACGAATAACAGTAACTGTCTCCTTGCCATGTCCATATGTTTCCGCTTCTCTCGTTCCGGGGTGGAGGGGATGTAGGGAA
Organism: Ambystoma mexicanum; assembly: GCF_040938575.1. NCBI lineage: Eukaryota > Metazoa > Chordata > Amphibia > Caudata > Ambystomatidae > Ambystoma > Ambystoma mexicanum. The sequence continues at coordinate 515,347,349 of NC_090926.1, read as the reverse complement.
GTTGGGGAGCATACTCAGGAAGGGTACAGGGGGGATGCCTTCCCAGGGCCCTCGTCGTTTCCAGTCATACGTCTGGGGTTGCCCTTTCTTGTCTTGCAGATTAGTTCGTTTCGGGTCATGGGCTCATGGGGGCTTATCGTCCGAGGGGAGGAACATATGCTTGGTAAGTTCTTTCCATGCCTCAAGAGCTCTGCTGGACTCATCCGTAGATCTAGTGACACTTTCTTCCCAGGCCTTGGTCTCAGCCGATACCCATCGCTCCGCTTCACTATGCCATGCTTTATATTGCGGTCCTGCAGGTCTTTTCCAGGACATGGCTATGGTTCTTTTGGCCAGGATGCACGCTATGTCCATGAGTCTGACTATGTGTTTCAGTCTGGCAAGCCTAGGGTAGGTTCCGAGTAGGCATTCCTCAGGTGCCCATTTGTAGTTAGTCATGCCTGTTTTCTCGCATGTCTGTTTTACCCTATCCCACAGTGTCCTGGACTTGGGGCATTCCCACATCATGTGGATTAGATCCGCTTCCTCCCTCGTGCACCAGATGCAGTGTGACTGTGATTGTTTGTTAAACTTAGCTATTCGTTTCGGGGTTAGGTAGGTTCTGTGCAACACGTTCATCTGTATTTGTCGAAATCTATGATTCCTGGATACCTCTTTGGGGAATGCAAGTGCCCTATTCCACTCCCCCTCTGTCATTTCTCTGCCTACATCTGTTTCCCATTTGCCCTTCATTTCCGCGCTCCAGGGGTTTGGTATGTCGCTCAGGTGTCTGTATATTTGAGATATTGGTCTACTGCCCTCCCCCATATTATATAACAGCGTGAGTAGTGGATCCGGGTCCGGTTCTGCAGGCCACGCTTCCCATTTACTTCGTGCTGTGGAGCGAACCTTCTGGTACCAGAGGAACTGGCCCGTGTGGATGCCCTCTCTGTCCTGTAGTATGGCAAATTCTTTAAAGGTACCCTCTTCATAAAGATCTCCCCAGGTGTAAACCCCTCCGCTTTCCCATAATCTGATTTGTTTTAGATCAGTGACCGTTGTGTACAGGTCTGCGAGCAAGGGTATTTCTGGTGCATAAGCGTTCTGCATGCGGGTGAGTGTCCTTGTTCTACGCCAGATCTCCCTCCCCAAGGTGACTATGAGGGGTGCCGCTTCTAGTAGTTTCGTAGGTACCCAGACCAGCTCCTTCAGGGTGAATGGGAGGCTCGTGGCCTGTAGCAGGGGTGTTTCATCTGTGGGCTCATCGGATAACCATTTAATTACAAAGCTAAGCTGAGCTGCTAAGTAGTACTTTTCTAGGTTTGGGAGTTGGATGCCGCCTTGCGTGTATGGCAGGGTCAGTGTCGACAGTGCTATCTTATGTCTGTTTTCCCCCCAAATAAACTCTCTTATTAGCATCTCGAGCAGCCGGAAGAAGGGTTTATTGATACAGTAATGTACATTCTGAAACCCATATAGGAACCGCGGTAAAACAATAATTTTGATTATGGATGCCCTTCCCATCATGGACAAGGGGAGTCTCGACCAGAAGTTCATGGATCTGCGCAGAGCCGGGAGCGCTGCTTTTGTGTTGTGTTCATGCATCAGTGCTGGGGTATGCATTATTTGGATTCCTAGGTATCGGAATGTGGTGGTCTGCCATCTTATCCCAGCCTCAAGGAGTGATTCTACGTCCTCCTTCTTTAGGGCCGCTAGTGGGAACAAGCAGGATTTTGCCTTGCTGAATTGGATCCCAGAGACTCTGGAATAGTTGTCCAGGACTTCTAATATGGTTGGCACTTTGATGTGTGGGTCCCTGACATATATAAGAACGTCGTCTGCATAGAGCGAAATGATGTGGTCCACCCCTCCTAGTCTTATGCCGGCATCAAAAAACTGTTTCCGGAAATAAATAGCTATGGGTTCCAGCCCCAATACGTACAGCATTGGGAATAGTGGGCAGCCTTGTCTAGTCCCTCTTTGTATGCTCCAGGCGTCTGACACATGCTTCCCCGACTTTACTCTTGCTCTTGGCATGGCGTATAATATCTCGACCCATCTGATGAATCCGGGTCCAAAGCCAAATTCCTTGAGCACCGCCACAAGCCACTCCCAGTAGATGGAGTCGAAAGCTTTTATGGCATCGAGGGATAGTAATGCACTGGGACTCTCATCTTCACTAGTTTGTGCCATAATGTGTTGCAGCCCGCGGAGGTTCATAGACGTGTTGCGCCCTGGTATGAAGCCGTTCTGATCGGGATGTATTATGTCGTCTATTATTTTAGACAGGCGGTTGGCCAGTATGGTGGTTAATATTTTCACGTCATAATTTAGCATCGCCAGTGGGCGGTATGAGTCGCACAGGTCTGCCGGTTTGTTTGGCTTCAGGATTGGGACCACTAGTGTTTCTCTCATGCTTTCCGGTAGTATCCCCCTCTCATATGCCTCTTGGTATACTTTATGTAGCAGGGGTGTGAGGGAGGATTCATAGGCTTTATAAAACTCTGGGGGCAACCCATCTGTGCCAGGTGCCTTGCACGTGGCTAGGGACCTAATTGCTTCAGCTATGTCCTCAAGTGTGATATCTGCGTCTAGTGCCATAGCCTGTTCAATAGGCATTTTATGTAGCCCAATCTCGTCCAGCGTGTCCGTGATCTGTTCTTGGGGGACCTCTTCTGCGTGTGAGTATAGGCGTATGTAGTATTCCCTGAAGACTTCATTAATACCTTGCTGCGTGTGGTGTATGTTCCCTGCCTCGTCTCGCAATGATGTGGTGGGGTGTCTGGGGTGCTCCCTGCGGCATAGCCAGGCTAGCAGCCTTCCCGGTCTGTCCGCTTCTGTATGTGTTCTGTTCGTTTTGACCGTGTGGTCAAACTTTTCTAGTCTGCGCCATGCTGTTTCATTCTTCCCCCTTAGCCTTTGAAGTTCTGATTCCCTTTCCCGGGTGTCTATGGGGGCCGCTTCCAGTTCTCCGATCTCCCTTTCCAGCTGGTCTAAGTCCTTCCTGAGCGATTTCCGGATTCCGCCGGCCTTTGCAATGGTCTCTCCCCTTATCACCGTTTTTAGGGCATCCCATGCCGTGCTACTATGTTCCACGCTTCCCACGTTGATTTCTATGTAGCTATCTATGGATTCTTGCAGCTCTTCTCTAAAGGCAGGGTCTTTAAGAGCCTCTGCCGGCATTTTCCACATGGGGATTGGGGGTCTGGGACCATTGTGGTTCCATGTTGCTAGGAGAGGGGAGTGGTCAGAGATAGTCCTTCCTAAGTACTGCGCTCCTTCCACCTGAGGTAAGTGTTCCCTGCCGATGAGGATGTGGTCTAACCTCGTATATAGGTTGTGCGGGGATGAATATCCTCTTACGGCTGGGTGGACTTCTCGCCATATGTCTGCCAGGTCCAGTCTGTCTATCATTGCAGTCAGAGCTGTTGTTGCTGCTGACGGACCTTTCGGGAGGGGAATGGATCTATCTAGGTTAGGGTCGCATATGCAATTGAAGTCGCCCCCCCAAATGAACAGACCATCTCTGTGTTGTGCAATTTTGGGGTATAACGAGTTCAGGTGGGCCGGTATATTGCTATTAGGAAAATAGGAGTTTAGGATGCACACTTCCGTCTGCTCTATGTGTCCCCGTAGCATTACGAATCTACCTTCCGGGTCTATTTCTGATTTGGTCAAGCGGAAGGGGAGCTGTGGGTGTATCCAAGTGTATACTCCCATAGCATATCTAGAGTAAGCAGTACCGAATCCCTGCCCTCCCTAGTGTGTTTGAAGTTTGGCCATTGAGTCCTCGGAGCAGTGGGTCCCCTGTAAGAGTGCTATCATCACCCCCTTCCTGTGCAGATAGGTCTTAATTCTGTTTCTGCGGATATATGTCCCCAGGCCTCTCACATTCCATGTCAGTATTTTAATTGCTGTAGTGGTCATGGTGGTTTAAGGTGGGTATGGTAATTATTCTGCTTCTCTCTCATGAATGCCAGTGGTTGTGGGCCTGATGCCGAAGGTCCCTTCCCTGTGTGGGTCAAGGCACCGGTTTCCCTTTCCCTTCGGTCGGCCCCTCCTCCCCATCTTTTCTTTCCCTTTGGAGACTTACCAACAGTAGTAACGTTCATTCTGGTGAATGAGAACAGTGAACAGTGTAACTTTGAACTGCCCCCAGCAGTTGCCTCCAACTTGCAGCGCTCAGGGGCTCCCGAGCCTTCTGGGCCTTTCCGGGCCTTCCAGTGCGGGTGTTGTGTCGGCGGTATGCCTACACGTGTCCTAAGGGGGTGCGTCGACGTCTTGTCGTGTAGGTTGGTGTGCTCCTGCCCATTATCGCTTTTTTAATGCTATAGTTTGCCATGCCGTGCTCTGGTTTGCTTATCAACCTGTTGCGCTGACCTCAGTCTTTCCCGCCCGGTTCTTCGGGCGTTCAATGTCCTGTAGTTCCTCTTGCCATTCCTTCCTTACCATCTGCAAGGTTATTGTGTTCGAGCCACATGTTTGCCGCCTCCGGGGTGTCCAGGAAGACCGCTTTACCTTTGTGTATCACTTTGAGGCGCGATGGGTACATCAGCATGTACTTCAAGTTGAGTTCACGTAGCCTTGCCTTCACCGGGGTAAAGGAATTTCTCGTGCGCTGTACAGTGGGGGTGTAGTCCGGGTACACCACTATTTTGGCATCCTGTCTCCTAATTTCCCCTCCTTCTCTGGAGAATCTTAGTATAGTCTCTCTGTCTCTGAAGTTTAGGACTTTGGCAATCATTGGGCGTGGGTGTGAGCCCGGCGGAGGTCTTTTTTGTAGGGACCTGTGGGCTCGCTCTATAGAGAATCCCTGGGACAGGTTACCGGCCCCGATTTCCTGCTGTAACATCGTCTCTATGAATTCCGTTGGGTCCGGGCCCTCCATTCCCTCCGGGACCCCAAGGATTCGGATGTTATTGCGGCGGGCCCTCCCCTCCGCGTCTTCTGACCTTGCCTCTAGCCTTGCCACTTTTAGTTCAAGGTCCTGGAGACTGGTTTTGAGTTCCGTCGTGCTTTCTACGTTGTCCTGCAGGGTAGTCTCCACCGTGGTCACTCTTTCAGTGAGATTGCGGGCATCTTGTCTGATTAGCTGTATGTCCGATTTCACTTCATCCATTTTGGTTTCAAGAGATGTGCGTAGTGCCGCTATGGCTTGTAGTACTTGCGTGTTCGTGGGGTCTCCTTCTTGTGTCGTTTGTTCTGCTGTTGCCCCAGCGTCTTGCTGCTGCTTGGGCCTGACTGTTGTGAAGGAATCCATCGTTGCGGCTTTCAGTTTGCCCTTGGGTGGTGACATCCCCTGTCTTTGGGTGTTCGGCTCTCCACTTTGCTTTGGGATTGCTTGCCCGTACTCAGGTTGTGGGTTCAGTGGCTTCCCTCGTTGGCGCTGGCCCCTCCTTGTAGCCTTGCTTTCTTGCCCCGGTGGTGTTTTGGGTCGTCGGCGGCCCCTTCTGCTTATGTGGCTGAGCAGTCGTGGTGGTGGCCCCGGCTGCAGCGGGCCTGGGGCACTGTGGTCGGTGTGCCTTCTCCCCTTCAGGGGCCGCAGCACCACATGGGTGTCCGGTTATCGCTGCGCCCTACCGTCCGTGGCGCTGCTTCCCCCCTGCTTCTGGCTGGTGGGTTTGTCGGGTGCCTTTTCCTGCCCTTGGGCCGTCCCGCTGCAGTGCTCCCTGTGGTCTCCTGCGACAGTCCAGACGGCGGTTTGGACCCGGTACGTCGGTCGTCTGTGCGTGTCCTCTGCCGTGTTATCTGGGAGGCAGGTATGTGCTGTGCCCAGGTATCGGCCTCCCACAGGGGCAACTGGTGTTGTGCCCCTATCCCGCCGCATCCGGAGCAGCCCCCGGTCTTTTCGGCCTCCTGATCTGTGAGTCCCTCTCCCCCTCCGGTGAGGCACAATGGGGGCTTCCCCCCTCTCTGGTGCCGAGGCTCCCTCCTCTGCGGCTGTGTCCCAGCTGCGACGCGTAGCTCGGAGTGCGGGACCCGCGCAGTTACCAGTTGGCTGTTTGTTGCCGGTGTCTGGGGCGCAGTTGCTCGCCCGTACGCCACTCAAGGGGTTCGATGAGTGCAGGGCGCGGGTCGCCCCCGTCTTCTCCGTATCTTTTTGGCGGGTTGGCGGGTTGCCTCGATTGTGTGCTGTGATCCGCAGCGGGCCGTTAGTTCTTCGCGGGCGCCGCCATCTTGTGGACCGTAGGGGGCCTCCCTTCGCACGCTCCGTTTTCGCACTGCGTGGGTCCGTTTATTCCTCAGAGGCCGCGTCGGGTGTCGGCAGATGGTTCCCCTTCCAGCTGCTGCAGCGTTTATTACGATTTATAGTTGTTTGCCAGAGTTAAACGGCGCGTAGCAGGATCGTGGGCAGGAGCGCTGGCGGATCCCGTCTTCACGCCATGCCCGTCGGCCACGCCCCCCCCTTGGCTTACACTAAGATACGTTTGACTACCTTCAGTGGTGTCTTTATCTAGTAGAGCTTCAATTTCTTCCACTTGTTGGTGTTCTTTGTCCAACATGTATTTGTTTTGTTTAAAATAGATATTTGCTATACTGCTTTCATTTGCATTGAATGCAGCTTCAAATGAGTCATGGTCACCTATCAATTCTTCTTTTTTTCTCCAAGGTTTAAAAAGTTGCAGTACGACAATCTAATGAAGTTCTCTGTTGTGGAGAGTTACATGATAACTCTACATGATTAATTAGACTGGGCTTGGTATGTTTTCCTTGGCTTCCTACATAAGTTGAGACTGAATATTTGCCAGTTGTCTCATCAGATGTGACATTGTTTTTGTAGGAGTAGTTTTGGGCTTTGTCGTACAGGCAAATATTTTTCAAAGCAGTACTTAATTTTGGGTAGTATGTGTCAATTAGATTGGTTTTCCAAATGTCCTGGCTGTCAGATCTTTTGTGGCTATTGTTATTTTAGTAATCTTTTTTATGATGAAGCTGGATCAAGGTTTAGTCAGACAATGTTTTCAGATTTCCAATATAAGGGTATATCTGCTAAACGGTCTGCAGCTTCATAACATCCATATTCTTTATGGGAGAGCATTTTGATACTGAAGCTGTACAATTTTTGCAACCATGTTTTGTCAGATGATATATCATCCCATTGGTCTTTTAGCTCTGTTTTCTCAGCTTTGATAAGCTGTGACATATCTTGCTAATGCAGTGGAATAGTCTACAATCTATCATATGTCTATATTTGCATTCCACAAGAGGGCAATTAGTGCATTGTCATCATTGATGTACTTGGTTGCTTCATCCCTTTTAATTTTGTATGTTTTTTTAGGGGATTTACCTTTTACATTGTGTCTAACAGAAGACATCAAGCTATTTACTTGTCTTTGTGGCAACTGGTCTAGGGAAGCCAAGGTGGCATTTGGTATAGTGTTTTCCTTTGTTTTTATATCAACATCAGCAGTATTTGCCACACTTATGTGTTTGGAAGTGTAAGATTTGTGTACATAGGTCACTATCTGTGGTTTCTGAAGAGATGTCACAGGTAATGTATTTTGAATAAATTGTAACACAGTGGCATGATATGATATGAAATGGCATTTATAACATGCCTGTACACCAGTGTTTCTAGGTGCGTGTCACTGTCATGGCCAAAGGAGAGAGCATCTTTAATCCACAAAAGCATGTGGATGTGAAGGGGTATTTATATTGCAGATGAAGTGCAGCATGACAATGAATCGATGGTGAACGTACCTTGATACATTTACAGAGTCAAGAGATTTTAAATCTATTCCCTCTTTTTTTGGTTTGCAGTGCATAAGAAGTCGTGCTAGTCAGCCCATGCATATTCTGCACAACTTAAAGTAACAAACCATGTGGGTTGGACTAGGTTCTTTACCATACAACGTACATCAGCGGGACATCAGAATAAGTAATCTTTTGTAACACACATGTTTGCCAAGAGATTTGTGAAACTTGACTGCAAAACTTCAGCTATGTTTTTTATCTTCAGAATACATTTGTAAAGAGTGATATTCTGATGCACTAATTTGTGTGGATCTTTCATCATATCTTCCTGCTTTTCCTGTAGGAAAGAGTAGAGGAAAAGAATGTGCTTCTAACTTCTACACTTTTCTCCCATGTGCTCCTTAGGGAACCATTGGCTTGATGGATTTGATATGTTTCTCATACATCTTCTATGGTGTTTTTGGAGTGTAGTGGGTGAATTGTACACTTAACTAAAATGTTGTCTGCGCTTTCAGGATCTACATATTCAATTTGACCAGTTTCTGGTAAACCTGGAATTATTTGGGTGTTTTTTAAAGTTTTCCTCTATGTTTATATCTTTGTAATATTCATTACAATGAGGGAGAGCACAAGTGACTTCTGTATCATGCTGGGAACCCTCTGCCTTCTATCAGGACGCTGAATCCATGTGTCAATGACTATGATTATATACCAAGAGTGAATACCTCCATTGGACTATATACTGGTAGGAGACCTTCTATGTTGAATATTGACTACTGTTCACATTTAAAACTGAAAAGCAACTTAATATTTATATCTTTCTTTATAGCGGCTTTAAAGCCACTCCCACTTTCCAACCAACCAGCCCACCAGCACTCCCTCGATATACAATCTCGAGCCATTACCCGAAAAACTGTAATGCCAAAACAGAAACTTGAACAAATAGCTTGCCCGTGTACACGCTGAAATCAGTGATGCGGTGGACACCGGCTTGTCAATTACGAAATTAAACGTGCAGAAAATAAGTATGAGGAAAAAAGTTGTGAGGCCAATACCAACTGAAGGAACAGAAACAAATGCAGCAAAAGGCAAAAGATCGAATTCGATCAGAATAGACATAAGAAACTTTTGTCAGCCCAAAAAAGGGAAACCTTTGTATTTAGGAACCCAGAAATGTTGACGCAGAGCCATCTACATGAAAATGTTGGAAATATAGCCCTAAACCACATTAATGATTCAGAATTATTGGTTTTTAGAACGCATAATGAATTGCCTTCACCGACAGAAACTATAACTCAAAAAACAATTGTGCCCCATATCCAAGGCAGGAAAAAATGCAGGTGTGCAAAGCACAAATAAACAATTGAGGGTCTGCAAATATGCCAATACTGTACTCAGCAGTCATACAAGAAACTTTGGGAAGAATGAATAAGGAGTCAACTATAGAAAACCAAAGTAATCAATTTAGAGATGCAAGAGGGGAACAAAATCAGAACAATAAAAATAATCCACCTCAAGACAGGTTTTGGTACCAGAAACACAAAATGAAGAATAATATTTGAATAGAATGGCTAACACAGAAAATGTATACAACCCCCCCCCATTTTATATAGGATTCACCAAATACTTCATCGATCTCTTTAGCAACATCAGCAATTTCATTCACAAGACCGGCTCCACAGCAATCTTATGGCTTCCTGCAGTGCACGTCAATGGCTTTAGAAATAACATTGTCTGTGATTAATAACGGCATCTTTGCATTGACGAAGATCTATGAAGTTCTAAATAAAAACAATTGAACAAAATGCTGATATAATCAATGCTCTTAATGAAAAGACGGATGTCATCATAAAATCACTCACAGCTACAACTAATAACCAGCAATGCAACAATAATAAGATGTCCAAGATACCACCTGCAGCTACTCCACTGCATGCAATCGTGCAAAGAATAAACACAATAGAAGACCACATTTTAAGATCCAACTCATGTGCTGTGATCATAACAGTGGCTATTACTCATGTCCTGCTTGGTTACAATAGGATCCTTGATAACAAAGCAAATATTAAAAAACAAGCAAATCATTGTCCTGGATTAAGGTTTCAGATCTATAAGCTGTCAACCAGTCCATCATCTACAATGTTGTGGGCAGCCTACGATCAATATGTGACTTTACAGGATCTGAATGGAATACAGTGATTCATCTGAAGATCCAGCCTCTGATGTTTGGATGAGAAACCACATTTTCATGTACTAGCCTCACAAGCACTGATACATAGTTTTCTATCATTCCAGCTACCCTTCTTTGTCTCCTGAACGGTATAATTGTGCCACTTTTCTAATAAAAAGTATAACATATGGTGCCAGTTGGCATCGACTTCCTAAAGCAAACACACATGCTAATTGTGGAGAGAGAGGGCAGTGCCAGTGGGCACTAAGTATATGGACATGACAAGTGACATACAATTTGACGTAACAGCAAATGGTCAAACAAAGGCACTAATTGTGGGTTTCCACAGTACATCCAATGACATTTCACGCAAGGTTAATCACATACTGAGTGTGTTCTCTTCAGTGTCTATGTCCCATTAACAGATGCCTGCTAGAATGTATATATACGGGGGTTTGCAGTAAATACATCATCATGGTTATTACCACATGAAATGTTTTAACTTGATGCACACTATAAGAGAAACAGGGAGGCTGCCATTTCAATGGAACATTAAATAAATTCAGCTCCAGCAAGCACTGGGGATAGTCATCCATACAATTATTCTGCTCTTGTTGGAAGAGAAACAGAGAATTAACAGTACATCTCCTGGCAGCCAGGAGTTGATGGATATTGCAGGAAGTGTACATGCCAAAACCACATCCAATATAATAGTGGCACTTTGAAAGGGAACTGCAACAAGATTCATGTAGTTTCCGTCCAAACCAGTAGCATTGATAAGGAGTAAAATCCTGATTTTACCTGAAAAAGAGGGTGATGAGTATCATGGATGCACATCGAAAGCAGATCATGCCCATACGTGTTGCCTGTGCACTGCCTCTCATCTTGTGGCCACTGCAGATATAGTTTACAACAATCCTCAACATGTGCAGTCGGACAGTCCTGGGAGCCATGATGTTAGGCCTGACCCATACCCAGCTGGATATGAGTACATGTAAAGCATGTGACCATATACAATAATCAACAGTTGTGCAGATGAACACTGCCATGTAGAGAACAGCACACCTGTCCTGGGGAGCAGACACACCTGGGCTAATATAGGTTTGCAGAATGTTATTGAGCACAATGCATACCATAACGACTAATCAAACTAATGGATTTAGCAACACGATGGAATGGACTCACTGATCTAACACTAACATTTCATACCATACTGCATCAAGAAGTCTGGGCTATCCATGTACTAGCATGTGAATCAATGGCCTTGAGAAACTGAGGGCTCTTTAAGGGCATGAAACGTATGTCACAATGTATGCATTTATTTAAAGTGACCTGCTGCATTCCCACTGTACAATGCACAGGCAATCAGAAAGCCATTCATTTCAAGGGTCAGGTGGATGAGGACACCAACACCTCTCTTTTATGTTAAAGATTGAGTACAAAACCAATGGCCTAAACCACTGCATCTGAATACATCCACTGCTATCCTTAACACAGAATGCCACTGGAGGTGCCACAATTACAGTGCAATAATTGGTAACACCACTGACATAGTGACACCACACCACCTGCTGTCAATGTTGCACCGACAACAGAAGGTACTCAACCAGTCACCCAATAAATAGATGTCTTAGAGTAGTGGTGCAGTGACAGAGCCTTCCACTTGGTGCCATAGCTTGTCACATAGCACTTACAATGCCAAATTAGATCATCATTCTATAACACCTGCAGCCAGGGGTTGTTATGGCTTTGAATGTGACAGGGCAAGGATCTTTATAAATAGTCAGCTGCCCCACCACAAGTACCCTTTTTCATCTGATGACATATACACAAAAGATGTTGATCCAGGCCTGAAAATGATGACAAGGTTTAAGAGGTCTGAGGTATTTCCACCAATGCACTATTGTGCAAATTCAGATAATGGAACCCTTTCAGGCGATCCAGGATAATTTTTCTAGAAAAAAAAGTGCAGGCCACGAAAAAGGGTCACTAAGGAGGAACCTCCGTTTATAGATTTTGGATAATACTATCTATCTTAAACTAAACTTAACCATTGTTCTTAAAGTGGATATAAGCTGGTGGTTAATTTTTGCTGCTTAGAAAGCTTCATTATGAATTCATATTGAATATACTTGAGGTAATCAATTTGCCAATGCTTTTAACTTGGTGTCTGCTGCAATTGTATATGGTGACTTTGCAATTGAATTCATTAATGTGTTCATTAATTGAATTCAGCAATTGTGCAATGCTCCTGCATTGCCCCCACCATGTACAACCTTTTTACCAGACCTCTCTTTAAAATCCTTGACACCCTGGGCATCTGATATACTAACTATGCTGATGACACACAGGTACTCATCCCCGTATCGGGTGACTACGCGTCAGACTCAAACACCCTCAATTCAATCTACTCAACAATCCAATCCTGGATGGCAGATAACTGGCTATGCCTCAATACTGAGAAAACAGAACTCCTGCTCATTGAATCCCCGTCCACCTTGGCAAACTGGACAAACAGTACAACTGCTTCGCTGTCGACCATACTCCCATAAATGTGTCGCAGACGATTAAGACCCTGGGTGTTTACCTCGAACCAAACCTAACCATGGATAGGCAGGTTAACGCCATTGCATCCTCCTCGGCCTACTACTCCAAACTCATCAACTCACTTAGACCCTACCTATCACAGCAAAACTGTTTCACCGTTGCCAGGGCATCAGTTGGCTTGAGACTAGACTATTGCAATGCCCTCCATGTGGGAACTTCTGGAAATAACTTAGCTAAACTTCAGATTGCCCCAAATAATGTCCTGAGGGCTGCCACCGGTCTCTCACACAGAGACCACAACTCAGGACTTAGGAGGCAGGTCCACTGGCTTCCAATTAAGCAAAGAATCCTGTTTAAGATTCTAGCCCTCACTTAAAAGTGCCTACACCAACTTGCACCCCCCAACCTGACCCAGAGGATCACCAAACCCCTCTCATCCAGGCCAGCTAGAACACCCTACACATATCTGATCACTGTCCCTAAAACTCTCAAAAAGCCTGCCGGTGGAAATAGCTTCCCCACCCAGGCCGCTCAAAACTGGAATGCCCTACCGCCACACATCAGGAGCATTGACTCTCATGCAGCCTTACGTAAGGCAATCAAAACTGTGCTCTTTGTTTGAATCTGTTGCACTAACCTTCTTCTCTTAACCGCTGCATCTGTAACCAAGCAGCCTTTTCAACACGCAGCTCTCTCTTATGTTTTGTACCAACCTTACCACGTATAAGAATCATCCTGGGCGGCTCTACAAATCTAAATAAATAAATAATGTGGCCACTAAAAGGATGAACAGGGTTGAGCAAGTCTTCCTTTATCACGGATTTATGTGGTTACAAGAAAAGATTGAGAATCCCGAAGCTCCAGCACACATCTCCCACCTTAATTATTACCCAAACCCAAACCCCTATCTATACTGAATATGGAATCAATTCTCTCTTGATTTGTGAATCAACAAAGGTGCTGCCTGTGTGACTGCATCTGTTTGCAATGTTATATTGTATAATGAAAAGACTGCATTGTATTACAAGGACTTTGATGAAACGGTATTACCCAAATTGTTTGTTGCAATTGTTCGAATGATACAATTGTTCGAATAACAGGGGTCCGAATTGACCTTCTGCATAATTGACTGTATGGTCATTTCTATATATATAATGGGTTGGGTTAGTAATAATAATATAAGGGGATTGAGTGGGGGGTTGGGGTGGGGGGCTGTGGGAGGTTCCCCCCCACATATATATCTTAATTGACCATTTAAATTCGGTCAATTGTCAGAAGGTCAATTGTTATTTGAACAATTGTCATTTGTACAATTCGTATACAACCGATGAAACAGTAATCCTAAGAATGCAGAGGAAATAAACAATGAAGTTTTATTTGTTTTAGGATACAGGCCAGACAAAATATTCAACAAAATATTCCTAGTGAATACATTTTATGACCAACTACCGTTGGACTGACTTATAAGTGGAATTTACTTTCTAAAATGTTTTGATAATGAAAATCTATAATTTTTTTCATAGATTGTTGCCAATGTTTGCCCCTTGCTGCAATCATTCTGAAATCATCCATGTAGTTTGCTGGCATTCTCGCTATCTTTCATTGATAAGACCAACCTACTGCCCATAGTTACCCAGTTACGATAAATTCACTTCATTCACCCATTAAGGAATAATGTATGAGCAAAGTGAGGGAAAGAGTGGAATTAGGGTATGTAGGAGATGTCAGTAAAACACAGTTATTTTCATTCTACCAACCAGAAGACCTCTCTGGGAAACCTACACAAGCAACATAATGGGGGAGAGACAGAAGCTGTATGGCAGAGGATCCTCGGAAGCTTAGCCATCAACTGAATCTCCCCAAGGAAAACATTGCACTCATTTCCAAGAAGAACTAGTTTAAGTCCTGACACAGACTGCCTCTGACAAGCTGTTACCAGGCCAGGCGAAGGTCCAGATTTCAGGCTGGAGTTTCCCAGATCCAGAAATAGAAATGGTGATGGGAGATACAGATATAGCAAAGATCATAGGTGATAAGGAGGCCTTAGAGTCCCCTCAGTGGTATAATGGGAAAATGTTGGCCAGAGATGTGAGCTACCGGTCATACTGCAGGGAATATCTACATGTTGCATTGGACCCAGGGAACAGGAAACAAGCCATCGACGCTTACCTGAAATCCCCACAGGATTTTCACCAAGGGCTGCTGCTTCAATGTCAGTGTTCCTGGAGACGCTAAACCTATACACCCAGGAAATTGTGCCCATTAAGGTTCTGGGACAATGTCTTATAGTTCCAAAGGAAGTTGTTAGGAGCAGCCGCTCTTTGTGATCTGTTTGGCAATGCTATATCAGAAAGGCTACTTATGTGTCAAAAAACCTTCCCAAGATGGCAGTGTTATGCTCCTAAATTGACAAGACTGACAATATTCTAGTTTTGTCACTAGAGGTCATTGTGCCTGCTGCTTATAAGCAGTCAGAAGATGGAAGTTGGTGCGTTGCTACATATTCATTTACATAGCAGGGCACTAGTTTTCTTTCTAGTTGGGTAAGCTGCTTTGCTTGTTCACTATTGCTATCCTTTGCTTTACTTTGCTAGCTGGGCGTTACACTCGCCCCTCCTTCCATTACTTCTGTTTTCCTTCTAATTGCCGTGCCTCCAGGCGACTGCAACATTCACCTGCGGTTCGCCTTGAATCCTTTTTGAAAATCGTCTCTGCAGGCTCGGCTCGGCGTGCAGAGTTTCTTCCCACGATGCGGTACCTTCCATCTACAGCTGTGCAGCCTCGGTGGGTGGAGGCTATCCCTGCGATGCATGCTTTCTACCTGCACCCGTGCATTCACAGCTATGGATTTGCTTACAGACACTGTCATTCCACATTCCTGGTTGTCACAACGGGGTGACACGCTGTAGCATGGATCTGCACATTTTGCCCTTTGTTACTGTGGATTCCACAAAGGAATTATTAAGATGCTAACTGGAATTATTGGACTCCTCCGGTGCCGGCATTCTGGTTCTGTTTTCACACTTCTGTTCATCTGGATACCTGCAAACTACATCCTTCTGGATCCTTTTCTTATGGCCAGCTGATCTCTCACATTACAAATATCCATTGGCTACATCTTCCCTTGCATTCCAATGAAAGAATACACCACAAGGTCTTTCCCTTGTGGGGTTTTCCTCATGACTCAGGGCTTAGGCCCAGAGAGCACCTCCTTGGTTTCTGTTATTCCCTTGGGGAACAGGAGTGGCCTTCTGGGCTGAGTCCACATACGACAGAGTACCAGGCACAGATGAACACCTGGGACAGACTTTCAAGGAACAGGCATTGTGTTATGATTCATTGCTGCTGCTCATAATGCATTAACTGTGGGAACGGGTGCAAGACCTAACAAGTTAGCAACGCCAGCCCCATTACAATGGATCAGATGCAGCAAGTTATGACCACACTACAGGAACTCACACAGGAGGTCCAACAATTAAAGACTGAGAACGCTCATCTACGGCAAATGGTCACATCCACACCTGGGTGAGCAGCACTTCCCACAGTTGCCTTTTTTTCAGGAGAGTTTGATGGTAATACCAAGAGTCTGAAGGAGTTCATAGGGACGTGTGTTATACACTTCACTTTGAAACATGCCTTTTTTCCCTACTGATCGGTCAAGAGTAAGCTACATGATATCCAATCTCACTGAGACAGCATTTGCATGGGCTACCCCCTTGGATGTCACCATTAACCAGATATTGGATTCTTATCCAGCTTTCCTCAACAGTCGCCAGTCGATGTTCAGTCATCAAGAACTAACCGTTTCCGCCCATGAGAGACTCCTGCAGATCAAACAGGGTAAGATGCCCATATTGGCCAATGTCACAGAACTTAAAATTTAGCAGCAGAGACAGCTTTGCCAGATGACACCTTACAAATGATATTCCGTTGGGGATTATCAGAGGATTTAAAGGATTATATGTCCAGAGTTCCGAGACCTCCAAACCTCAAGGAAATGATAACCCTGGTATTACAGATAGATTTCCGTCTACAAGAAAGATTAGCGAGAGACCCAAGGGGTGTTCTTTTCCGATCCACAGAATCTTTCAGGGCTACAAAACGTGATCAGTCCAGCGAAGAGCCTATGCAGATAGGAACGGCTAGGGGTCAGTTAACTCTGGAGGAAATAAACAGACGCAGAACACTGTGATTGTGCATCTATTGCGGTTCCGATCAATCAACATGTACTAAAGGACTGTCCCGCCACTCCATCAAGACTGTCGGGAAACGCAAAACCCTGTTCCTCAGAGCAACGGGGAGAGACCATTTGTTTCCAAACACAGTTACCAGAAGGAGTCGTTATGATGGTTCTCAGAGTTGATTTACAGATCAAGAACAATTTATTTCAGGGTGTTCCCACTCTGATGGACTGCGGTGAAGCCGGCAACTTCATTGATGACATGTGGGCTAAAGAAAATCATGTTTTGGAAATCCAACAGCCATTCCTATACAGGTAGAGGGTGTTGGTGGTATCCCATTGTCTTCTGGATCCATCATCGAAAGAACATCGAGAGCTGCAGGAACTATGTTCTTAGAATCTGAACATTGTCTTTCCCATTGTCATCAAGAAGGTGCCATAGAATGTTTCACTCAGGCTCAACAAGAAATCAAACAGACAGTATCTTTTCTTTCATGGTTACCCGAGGAATACCAAGAATTTTATAGGGTTTTTTCAGATGAAGAATACAAGGAATTACAACCTCACAGGCTGGAAGATAGTCACATCGACGTAGTGCCTGACAAACAGGTAACCTTTGGCCCCATGTATACATTATCGGGACCAGAAAAGGACACTCTCCAATCATATTTGCAGGCAAATATACAAAACAGATTGATCACAGAGTCCAAGTCATCTTTATTTTTTAAACCCCAAAAAAAGTCTCAATAGAACTCAGGTCTTGTATCGACAATGGGGGATTAAATCAAATCACAATAAAGGACAAGTATCCCCTACCATTGATTCCTGATATTTTAGGGGCTGTTCGAGTAGTGGCAATCTTTTCAAAGTTCGACTTAAAAGGTCCTTATCCCCCTCTCCACATTCACTCGGGTGACGAGTGGAAGACGGCTTTCTGGACGCCTTTCGGAAACTACGAATACCGAGTTATGCCATTTGGCTTAGCTAATGCACTGGCAATTTTCCAAAAATGTATGGATCATCTTTTTTCAGATGTGGTCGTATTCTTGGATGACATCTTAATTTTTTCACGAAACCTGGTGGAACCTGGGAAACATGATTCAGAAGTTCTAAACCGTTTACAAGCTGGTGAAATGTTGTTTTTGTCAACATTCGATCAGTTAATTGGGCTTCGTCTTGTCACAGAAAGGTGCCTTCATGGATCCAAGCAAATGTGAGGAGTGAAGGGCCGTTTGGGCCCCCCCTGTACATTCTATATGAAATGGACCACTTGTTCACACACTAGCGGGGGATGCCTCCATTGCCCTTATGCTAACATCAGCATAGGTGGGACTATTGTTAGATACACTTGGCTTCCATTTTGTGTGCCCTCGACTCCATCTTTGGACTAGGCCGCACTCTGATACCACGAAAAAGCTTCTCTCCTCTCTGTAGCACCGGGCACAGCGTGCTCATGGCCCCCACATTTTCTTCCACTGTCTGACGCTTCACAACTCCATTTCTCACGGATGCACTGTGGATAATTCAAACAAATAACACAATGTATCTTCTCACTCTTCCTCTGAGATCACTGTCCTGTTTGTGAACCGGCTCGAGCCTTGACTTGTAGCTCATCCATCTCCACAAACCTGCTCCTGCACTCTTAACCCCGCTGTTGGAAAATTACTGATAATGTAACCCTGTGCCCTGCTAAGGTATTCTCTTGATGTGCCTGAAGTGCGACCCTGCTGTGTATCCCACCCCAGAGTTCCCCCACTAAATCCAGACCTCTGTCGCAGTATATTGTGTCCTAAAACTAATATATGTCATTATACTCCCCACTTGCCTTGATGTGCTAAGAACCACTCAGTCTCCGAGGTTATCACAGAGAACAAGCCCCCTAAGCCCTGTACCTCCTAAAAGTCCCAATGAAAGATGATGTTATCATGTGTATTCAATTTATAGGTTTGCAAGATTCACTCAAAGGTATACCCATGATTGTTGAGTAGTATATGTCTAGTGGTAGTTTCTCATGCCAGTTTAGTTAGTATCAACTTTATCTCACCGCAACCTAGTCCTCACCCCATCCGGACACAGGCAGCTCGACCTCGTGACACACACACACACCCTCCCGCCAACTGGACAGCCTATCCTGAGGAAGCAGGGCCTACATAGCCATATGGGACCTCACTCTCCAGCCAGTCATGTGCCAGCATTGTAACCTATATTGTGATGACGATATTTTGCTTTATAATCCTTTGTAATCATAATGTTTGCCAGAGCACTCTCGAGGCAGCAGAGTTCTCTGGATGCCAATTTTATATAAAGACGTGTTAACCTTGCAACATGTTCTCTTAGTCTCATTCCCTACTGGGATGTGTCTTTTATTATAAGATTGTTTGGTGGAAGGGGGAGTGAGCATTTATCAAGGTATGAGCTATTCAACAGTGGAAGGAGCCGTCATCTCTCAAAGACATCCAGAGGTTTCTGGGATTCACAAATTTCTATCAGAAGTTTATACCCAATTTTTCAGCACATATTCTGCCATTTCCTGTAGACCAAATCCACAAGACAAGCATTTGAGAAACTCAAAGAACTCTTTATGCAGGCTCCCATATTATGCCTGCTAGATCAACAGCGGCCTTTCATCGTGGAAACAGATGCTTCCGATTCTGCCATCAGAGCCATTTTAAAGCAACAGTTTGAAGACCAATGCGAACACCCCATTGACTACATGTCAAAGCCTCTGAACATCTCAGAGCGCAATTATACAGTTCTTGAAAAGGAGCTGTTAGCCATTAAAAAGAGGGCGAGCACCAAATAGCGACACTTGTTAATCAGGGCTCAACACCAAGTCACCCTTAGAACGGATCATCGGAATCTAAGAGTCCTGCAACAAAAAGAGTGCCAAAATAGCCATCAAGCCTGCTGGGCTTATTTTTTTTATCAGTATATTTTTTCTCAGAACACCTGATAAAGACTTTTAAGGAACAGGCACCTGTGTTATGATTCATTGCTGCTACTCATATTGCATTAACTGTGGGAACGGATGCAAGACCTAACAGTGGTCATGACTGGCCTGCCCAAATGTGTTGTCATTTGAACAGATGTTTCCTTTCTCCATCGATATCTCAGGGAGCTACAGAAGCAGAAGGAAAACAGAATGTTAAACCACTTTAAGTTAGAATGGTCAGAGAAGAGGGGGTCCTGGGAGAAAGGGTGGAGGTATGTGACAGGGTCATGACCTTGTCAAGGGGAAGAGTGGGATTCTGTATAATCTGGGACAGCAGGCTCACTAAGACAAAGTCAGAATTAGCCCTGCCCCAGATATGTGATGTGGGATTTCGGGCCGGGGGGCTGTCTCCAAATATCCCTCAGGTGCATTGCCCTGTACAAAATATCAACATGTCATTGACAAGGTAGATGGGCACTGGCTACGATGGGCAGGGGAAATGCACTATGGCACACAATATTCACAGAGAATGGCTGCTTTCAATACTATGGGCCGCATTACGACCCCAGCGCTAAACCATGGTGCTATTAGCACCATGGTCCATGCCGGGGTCCACCATGGTGAATGGCGGAATTACCGCCCCATTCCAAGGTTGGCGGGGCGGTAATTTCCCATTCACCATGGGCCCTTCCCCATTCCCATTTTTGCCCCATAGGGCTCAATGGGAATGGGGAATGCGCTAAGTACGGTGCCGCAAATTGCGGCACCGTACTTAGCACCAAGGTCCCTTTGCGGCACCCTACTTTAACGGCTGATAAAACCAGCCGTTAAGGTCGGGTCCCGCAAAGGGACCTCGTAAACAGGCGTTAAGGGTTTAATGGCGCCGACACCTTTTACGGCGCTGTTAAACCCTTAACGCCAGGGTCGTAATGACCCCTATATGTCTTCTGTGAAGAGTTGTAATGGCTGCAAATGAGGGTGTGAAAGGCTCAGGATCACAACTCTGTCAAGGGGGGAGTACAGGGACCCGTGCAATCTGGGGCAGAATGATCACTAAGACAAACGCCAGAACCAGCCATGCCCCAGATACCTGAAGTGGGATTTGGGGGGCACAGTCACAAAATCCCCCATGTGCCAAAAATGTCATCCCTGGTAACACTCGTTGGCTCTCAATGCCTACAAACATAGTTGCTTCCTATGGTTATCCCTTTTCTAGTTCAGAACCCTAACTCCCAGAACTCCCTTAGGAGCAGTCAAGAAGTACCAGACCAGATTCAAACAATGGGGCGGGGCAGCAACACAGCAACCAAGATCTCCCATGCTCCCATGGGCCTTCACCTTGACCCAAAAGCGACCATCTCCCCATCAAAGCATAACACTAACCAACAAGCAGAACAGATAAACAATCTACAACCCCACAGCATGACAGAGAAACAACATCGGAACCACTGGAGACTGTCTGCAAAAATGTGCTTGAAAAGGGGGAGGGTCGTAGAGGGGTTTGGAAAGCCTCTGACCTGGGTACTGGGGAAGAGACGGACGCAGATTGGTGCAGAGTGTCAGGTGAGCATTGCAACCATTGGGATGGGGAGGGCAGACAGAACCACCAAACGCACACTATAAAAGCAGACAGAAAGAAAGGGAGAGTGTCGGTTGTTTGGGTGAGGTTGTAAGAAGAGGTGAAGGTGGACCAAGAGACCAGACAGGATAGACGAAGGATGGTTAATTGTAAGCCCCCCCCAAATAGAGTCAGTGGTAATGTGTGATTCTGATCACTTGAGACAATGGCTGACTGTCAGAGCAAGAGTCTATTCAACTGGAAGAGTTTTACTGTTTCATAACAGAATATATGCATACACAACAGAACAAGGCTGTTGTTGACACATCATTTGATAGAAGACAAACTACCGTATTTATTAGATTTTTGCATCCAATTACTTTTCATAGCACATCAATCTTCTTTAATTAATTTGTATCAATCCCATTGCCCAAGCCATACTATGAATGTTTTAATGAGTTTGGTGATAGCAGTTGATGTTAATAAATGTAAGGATATTGCAGTCCTCTTCAAAACGTAGTTTCAGAAATGCAAGTGTTTTTATGTCATTGCACTTCAAAAAGGCACCAAGTACAGGCTCACATACCTGTAAACAAAGCACCTCTAACACATGTTAATAACGTATTTATATGTGTTTTAAAGCATCAGATCAAAGTCCAGACACAGAATGGATGTAGGATCAGAGTAGTAGGTAGGTGAGAGAGAAAAATAGAGATAGTTTGGAGATATTTCTAGGGGAGTCTGGGTACATGTAGTATGGGAGTGAAGGAGTCTTAGGGGCTGATGAGGCCAGTCGAATGGGGTGCATGATTTGGAGGTGAGGAGGAGGGTGTAGGATAAAAGTGAGGAGGGTGTGATAATAGTGACACTGAGTGTAGTAGAAGGGTGAGCAGGGCACAACATCCCTGAATTTGTGGAAAGAAGAGAGCAATAGTAGGGTGGAGGGAATAGTAGTAGTAGTGTGGCCAGAGGCATGTGAGTACTGGAACTGTGGAAGTCAACGGAAGGAGGTGCATAGAGGGGAGAGTAGTAGCAGTGATCGGTAGTAGTAGTGTTAGTGAAGGGAGAGTAATACTACCGTGGAGATGGTAGAGTAGTAGTAGAGTGGAGAGGGGAGTGTGCTTGCAAAGGAGGTAGTAGCATCAGAGGGCCGTGAAAGGGGTTACCAGAGAGAGAAACATTGGAGAGAAAGAAGAGAGACACATGATGTGGGTGGAGTTGGATGGAGTTGGACAGAGGAGAGTGGGGTAAGGAAGAGAGTGTTAATAGATACTATGGGGCTTGAAGATTCAGTGGCACAGGCATACACATATTTTAGAACTAACCATGTGTAGGGCGAGGTAGGAAGTCTATAATGGAGTTAGATAACCTGCATTCAGAGAGCCATCTATAGCCAGACCAGTTATTCAGCAGTAGCGTTTACCAGTCTGTAGCACTAACCTGGGTTTATAGATGGCTAGGCCAGAGAGGGAATACAACAGGAGACAAGAGAGAGAGAGGGACGTCCGTGGAACCACCTCCAACCCTCTTTGGTGGCCAGTTCCATTGATTGGTAGTAAATTATCTACACCCCGAGACACCTTTTTGGAGACCTTCAATAAAATACTGAAACTTAGAGTGTGAC
Source organism: Ambystoma mexicanum (assembly GCF_040938575.1). Classification (NCBI taxonomy): domain Eukaryota; kingdom Metazoa; phylum Chordata; class Amphibia; order Caudata; family Ambystomatidae; genus Ambystoma; species Ambystoma mexicanum. The sequence continues at coordinate 515,324,664 of NC_090926.1, read as the reverse complement.
TCTTTGAATTAGTAAAACCGTTCGTGTAAGGGATTAGCCACAGTCACATCTCAATCTCCTTTCTCATGAGGTTATGGATGCAGATCAGTCCCTATGCAGACTGGGTCCATTGGCACCGTTCTCCTGGAATAGACACTTTTAAAGATCTCTGCTGTAGGCCAGGTCCTGTCGTACAAATTAGGCCTTGTAATCACAATGAACAGGAGCAAGGTCCATAGTTCAGTCACAGAGTACATTCAGTGTAGGTGCTAAATCAGAAATGTGGCAAGACATGGCCAGAGACTATTCCCAGCTTGCAATATGGACGCTTGAACTTCCTTTTCAATGATTGCAGTCTGTCTGTGTGCACAGAACATGTCATTAAGATAAGCCCTTTTCAGCCTGCATAGAGGCCAGGTCTGTGGATGTAAATAACAAGCCCAAGAATTTCACTCAATGTTGGTTAACATCCATAATCTCAAATGGACATTACGTTCACCACTTATGGTTTTCCAAGCAGTCATAATTTCCTTTGACATGCACTGCTAATAGTCAAATGCATGGTGTCACAGATAGTCACACAAAGGCCATCCGAGATGACAGTGATATCATGTACGACATGAGACAACCATCAAGAATGGCATGACAGAGGCAATCGTCTATGACTTCACCAATGCCATCATACAATGTGTGCCAGGCATGTGCATGTGTCATGTTTGTCCCACGTACTAGGATGACAGCAGTCAGGTGCAACATTTGACAGACACAGCTTGTCCCTACCACACGGCGCTCATGCTCATATCTGAGTGTTTGATGGGCAGGCCGAAAACCTCAAGTCGAAGATCTGCACAAGCTTCTGTATCTCATTCATAACCCGACGCCCAGATGCTTAATTGTACGTCCCCAAAATCGTTGTCCGCGGTATAGTGTGATTGAGATCACTTGAGACAAGCACTGACTATCGGAGCAAGATTATATTCAACTGGAAAGTTATAATGTTCCGTAACTGTTACTGTTGCATAATTAAACACCAGAACAAATCTGGTGTTAACATATAATTTAAGAGAAGACAGCCTACTGTAACTTTGTGATTTTTGGATCTAATTACTTTTCATAGCACAACCATCTTATTTAATTAATTTGTATCAATCCAATTACCCAAGCCATATTTTGAATGATTTAATAATGAGTTTGTTGATAGCAGTAGGTGTTCATTCATTTAAGAATATTGCAGTCCTCTTCAAACAGTTGTAACACTTCAACATCTTTTGAAGCACACATGAACACAGAAGAAACATGATATTGATCCCGCAAAGCTATACATGTTTCAATGCACATCTGAACTCATGTAGCAACCAGTGATGTCAACTTTGATAGCTGTGGGTTCTAAAAGAAATAACTCTGAATCTCATATTCTGTTCATCCTATCTAAAAACGAAGATACTTTTCATCTCAGAAGTGAAATTAGGAATTTGACCACTAGGTTATGATATCCTTCTTGAGGAATTACTCTGTGTGCATTTACTTTTTTTTTAAGATCGAATGGAATTAGAGAATGATTGAAGGATGGAAGCGTGCCTGTTTTTAAATAGACTAGAATTTTGTAAACAAAGAGCTACAGATGACAACATGTATGTCAATGTTCACAAACAGGCACATGTCAGTGAGATGCTTGATCAGGTGAGGATGTGCAAGGCACGATTGTGCTTCTCTTTACGAGGCATCGGGTAACATGAACATGGCCAAAATCTACAGGGTGTAACTGCGCAAAAGTAAGAACAAGCATTGGCAATGCCAACAGTTTGTTCTTTTGAGTAGGCATGGCAAAGGCACTTGCTAGACACATCATTAATAGTATTAACTGCCCATTTATGGTATCAGATGCAAAATGGTGCAAGTACCTGGGCATTGTAGTATAATTTATTGTGTTTTGGAGTACAGAATAGAAAAATAGAAACATGTTTAAATGAGGAAGTAAAGTTTGAAGTAATACAATAAATATTAAAGAGAGCATTAAGATAGAAAACCAATAATGGATAGATTTTAGGAATAAGTAAAGAAGGAATTCAATCAGAGGGAGATGCAATAGGGTAGGCATGGGAAAGTAAGGAAAGTAAGGAAGAAGTCTCTAGATTAGAGTTATGAGAAAAAAGTTTAGATAGTCGAGGTGGACAAGGAGATTGGGGAAGGGAAGCAAAGAGTAGAGGAAGAGATGATGGTTGCCCGAAGAGTGGCCACCTTTGAAGCAAAAAAGGAAGAAAAATCAGAGGCAGTTAGAATGGAGCTAGGTGAATAATCAAGAGAGATGGAGAAAGAAGATGAGTACGTTATTGAAACAGATGCCTACGATGAGTAGATTGAGATTGCAGAAGTTCAGAAAAGTATGAGTGTTTAGCTGAAAGAAGAACATCATCATATAGTTTGTGATAGCAACAGAAAGGCAGCTGATCTGCATAAGAAAAGGAGCCATGCCAGCTTCACTCGAGACTTGTTGCATAGAGCAAAGGTGGCTGATAAGCCAGAGTTAAGATGGTTTCTGAGATGGGCAAAAAGAAGTAGTGGAGTAAAGAGTATAAAGAGAAGAAGAAAAAAAGACAATGTAGTAGCCCATCATCAGCAGAGAGGACAGCAAATGAACGATGCATAGGAAGATTTGAAATGCAGGTGGAAACACATAAAGCTGTGTCTGTCAAATGTTGCACCTGACCTGCTGGAATCACCTGATATTCGGTTGTTTCAAGGCACATGCAGAAAACGTCCACCAAGCCTATCGTCTCACATTATGGACATATTCATAACATTAATTCGATGATGGCTGTTTAAAATTCTGCTTGATATAGTGGGTTGCGGCATCCTCGTTTACAAGCTCACTATATACAGATATACGCACTGCAGTCAACACATTTACATTGTTCTGATGAAGGCCACATGAAAAATCAAAGGGGACAAGGTGTTGGATCCCCACATTAGGCCAACAATTTCCTTTGTTTCTCGAATGTCTACACAATGCATTTGAGGATCTCAGTGGCTTTGCCTTCTCCTAAAACTACTAAATGCATGCATGGTCCTACTAAAGGCATGTGGTGTTCTCAGTGATTTGCACTTCTCCTACACTTATATGTACAAAATGCACATGGATTATATTTCTTTGGCAGCACAATTCACACTACCGACCAATAACCACACATAATGTGCCCACACTCTCCGAAAAGGATCAATCCTAATTCCCTAACCCTACCTAGTCCTTATTATCGATGTATGCCAAAATGTGAGCTGTAATACCTGAGCTACAGGCCTCTAGCCTAACAAGCCTGGGCCTCTCTTGCCTCTTCAAATGTTAACTATCGACTGTGCCAGGTTTGAACTCTCCAGTTTTTATATAGATGCACCTTTTTTATGATATTTGAACCTCATGAAAGCCTCCTTGAAATAATCATGAAGGTCAACTGAGTAAAACCCCTGCAAATTCTACAGGTTTGAGTTTTGCTCAAATCCTTCTGGCCATGCTTATTTTCTTAGAATAGGCTTTCTAGTGTATGCCCACACATATACAATAGTTCCCCTTTCATTTTCACAGTAGCTACATTTTCCGAGTTTCCAAAATGGCAGTTCTTAGTATGGTCCATAACTTGCACATTTACAAGCCTAAATATAATTTACATGGTTTTACACTTTTGAGGTTGCATACAATCTTACACTAAAAGAAAAAATTAAATCTGGCAGTGTAGGGTGTGTTTGCTTTTACCTAAGCTATGTATTTAACAAACGTGTATAAACTAACTGTCAATGAGAATGCTTTATGTATTATTTTTAGATCTGATTTAAAATTGGTTGTACACTAGGTGACTATAATATCATGCCTTTTTGGTATTTATGCCTATGGATGCCTTAATTGCCACTGAAGTCTTGGACATTCCAACAATGGCTATTTCTGAAAGCAGCAGAGGGAAATGTATCCTACAATTCTATGCACTTGTCTCAATGATCAGTTGATAGGTTTGCAGGGAGGAATGTTCTGATGGGTGTAAGAACTTCTGTGAGTTCTACCTTCATTATTTGTTAAGAATAGGGCATAAGCACACTTATCTCGTGCAATAGGCAAACGGACCCTTTTGAGACTTGATATGAGATCATCTGATGGTAATAGGGATTTGGTCTCACTACAGAAACCAAAATGATGTTATACTAAAGAAGAGTATAGGGAGCAAAACAAGAAGACCTGATGAGAAAATATGTCATTTTTTTAAAGCCTGTTTATGTTTTTTGAACACCCCTGACCCTTGCATCCTTTGTTTACCAAAGCAACACCCATCAACCAGCTTCATGTTCCTAAGATCAGACCTTCCTGAAACATGACAACCTGAACCAGCTTCACTGTAATTCATGAAAATACAGTTCATCTCGAATCAATCTCTCAATGTCTGATGAAAGCCTAGACACATGAGATCTCCTTACTGTTAGGCTTGTCAAATCAAATATTAACAGCAATACAATGCTACCTTTAAATGGCAGGCAGGAAGCTATGTCATTTTGAATGTGTGTTTTTGCAATTAATATGCACTTTAGTTGATGTTTTCATTAGTACCATATGCTGCCCAACCTACTGCATGGAGTAGCGATAATGGGAAAGAGTGACTGATATAACGCTAAGAAGTCATGGTGAGTTTTGTCACTTGTAAAATCCCCTTTAAACCGAAACTGAAATGTAAATGAATAATGGTGCCTGATGAAAAGGGAGATAGCAACACAAAGCCTGTGGCTGGGAATCACCCTGAAGTGTTAGATGCTGAACCTGACATATGGTGAATGAATCTGAATACTTTGTCTTCACTCAAAAGAGTTCCCCATTCAAAGTAATATATGGCAGAAAAAGAGCCAGGAAGCTTACTCTCATGCATGGGAGAGCTGAAAGACCCAGGCACTGATAGATCCGAAACTTAGGTTTAAAAACAAAGTGGGAGCAGGTGATAGTCAAGAAATTTACTTTTGTAACGTTGACTTCGATATTATTATTATTATTATTATTATTATTATTATTATTATTATTATTATTATTATTATTATTATTACTACTATTAGGGTATTTATTGAGCATTGACCTAGCTTTGGGAAGCAGTGGTGCACTTTACAGTCATAGTGGGATGAACACATTGACGGAAGCAGAGAAAAGGGGAGCAGGGAGCTAACAAGTGAGGACGAGGGTGGGCAATTGATGGCAAGGGGTGTAAAATCAATCATGGGGGAGACAGTGGGGAACAGATCATCAAGTTTTAGGTAGGGTGGGTTGTGCAGGGCATCTGGACCTAGCTGCTAAGGAGGAGGCATTCCTTGAAGGTATTGAGCTCTTTTCTGAACTGCAGAAGTGATGGGGCAAGTCTGATGTTGACGGGGAGAAGGTTGCAGAATCTTGGATCATAGACAGGGAATGCCTATCTTCTGTTTCTTTCCTTCCTGCACTGTTGTAATTCAAGTCAGAACATTTCATTATTTTTGGTGGATCACATGCCTCATGAGATGCTGAGTTTCTCAGTGAAGTACCATGGGAACTTCAGGATGACAGCCTTGTTGTTGATGCAACATGATTTAAAGATGATACAGGCTTGCAGTGGCTGCCAGTGCAGTTTAATGACAGTTCGGGTGATGAGGTCAAATTTGTGCGATCCTTTATTGAGTCTTGCTGCAGCATGCAGGACACATTTCATGGGTGCCAGAGTAGTCACAGAAGGCCTTCCATCAGGGAATTTGCACATTGTTCAAATGCCCTGATTGAATCTTTTACTATTGTATATTTTACTACCTGATACAAATTGGCACAGAAAAAAATACATGTTCCCATCATCATAAGTCACCAGTTGAATCTTATTTGACCACTCGCACGGGTCTGAAAGCGCTGCTCCTAGCATACTTGCTTTCTTCAAAAACGATCCTTTATGAAGCCTCCAGGTTAATATTTTCCACAAATACATTTTCAATTAATTTCTGTCTTTTTTCATGAATTAAAAAACGTAATTGCATTTTGTTTAAAAGCAAGCTGCTTAAACAGAATACTTTATGGTGCTCTTTTGTTTGTGTACGGGGAAGAGAATTCATAGCAGATTTCATTTTAGACCTTATGTTAATCCTGAACTAATTACAATTCACCTTCTGAGGAGGAAAAACCTCATGGAATGTGACTTTGTATTACTCATTTGTGTAATCCGATTCAATTACTCCAGTATTTGTTCCCAGAGGCCTTGCTCTCTGTGTTGCAGAGCGTGGCCACGTACTGAGGGGGAGAGAAGAGGGAGGGGGAACAAGAGAGAATGATTTTCTTCCAATTTGAATCAACACCACTTTTTCATTCAGCAAGCAAGGAAATCTAGGAATAGTACACATAAGTGTCCACTGGTTGCCCCTAAAGCTGTTGGCATATTAGTTGTATTATGGCTAAACTGGAAGGGCTTGAGAAATGATTGACATGATATGATATGTCATTTGTAATGCGCCTGTACACAAGTGTTTCTACGAGTGACAAGACAAGGGAGGGAAGACAGACGGATGACAAGACAAATCATCTTGCTAGGCCTTGTCTCATTCAGATCATGCAAGTGCAACAACGTAAAGTGTAGGGGAAAGGAAGAAGGGGGAGTGCCAGGGAGAAGGAGTGGGTGAAGTGCAATCAGGGCAGCATTGCTCCGAGTAAGTGCAGCCAGGGCAGAAAAGCTCTGGGTAAGTGCAAGGAGGCAGGGGACTGTGGGTAACACACCTTAAGTGCGTGGTAAGCCTGAAGCGAGTACAGGAGAGACTGATCATTGAGGAACCTGCTACCCGATAAACTCTAAGGGTAGCAAAGCCACCAGTCGGTGCAGGAGACAGGTAGGTCAGCAGTGGAGAGAGAGAGAGAAAGCAGAGGAGAAAATGAAGGTCTTTTGCTGCTTCCAGAACTTCATGTGGATCACCTGACGTTTGAGAGGGTTAGGGAGGCTATTCCAGAGGGCAGCACCTGCAGAGGAGAGATATCTACCCCCATTCTCTGCCTGGAGAAGCGCCTGACCCTCCGAGCATTTGAGGTAGCTGAGCGAAGGGCTCAAGAAGGAAAGCCTTTTAGAAGAGAACGTTGGATGTAGTGCAGGCCCTAGACCCAGAAAGACTTGTGGACGATGCCGAGGGCTTTGAGCATGATCCTTGCAGCCAATGGGAGCCAGGGGAGAGATTTTAGGGCTGCGGTTATATGGTGCCTGGTCTTGAGGCCAAGGGCAATTCTCACAGTCTTGTTCTGGGTTAGTTGACAGAGGTTAGAGGAAAGTAGATTGTGAAAGAGACTGTGGCAGTAGACCCGTCAAGAGAGAACCAGGGCTCTGGAGACAGTGAGCTTTGTGGGGGAAAGTGAGAAAAGGAAGAAAACATCTGAGGAGGTGCAGCTGGTAGTGGGCCTTCTTGGCAAGGTCCATGATGTGAGGAGAGAAAGAGAGAGTGGAGTCGAAGATGACACCAGGGTTGTTAGCATCACAAGAAGGCAAAGGAAGTGGCCCAAGGAGGGTGGACAGATTGAGGGGAAGTGGGAGCAGGGGTCCAAATGAGAAGCATCTCCATCTTACTGCCAGTAAGGCATAGATCATTGGAGGTGCACCAATCCTAAACAGTCAGGATTGAGGGAGAAAGAAGAGGAGGCTTAGGGGAGCCTGAAAGAGAGCTGAGAGACATCCGCATAACACTGAAAGTTAGAGCAGAAGGTAGAGATCAGGTGGGCCAAAGGGGCCAAGTAGACAATGAAGAGGCAGGGTGTGAGGAAAGCACCCTCGGGAACACCATATGTGGAGAGAGAGGTGGTGGAGAGAAAGGACCCATGTTGGACTTGGGAGGGTAGGTCCAGGAGGAAGAAAGTCAACCACTCCAGGGGCTGATCTGTGATGCCCAGGTTCTCACAGATTGGTTGGATCAGGATAGCGTGATTGACCATGTCAAATGCAAAGGAGAGGTCAAGGAGGATGAGGACAGAAGGAAGACTAGAGTAAAGATTTTTGTGCAGATCTTCACAGGTGTTCAGGAGAGCCGTTTCTGTGCCTCTGGCTGCTCTGAAGCCAGACTGATGGTCATGGAGATAACCAACAGGTTCAGTATGGAGTGTAAGCCAAATAGATGGCCAGATTTTCCAAGAATTTGCCAAGGAAGTTAGTGATAAAGATCGGGTGATAATTTGTCGGACAGGTGGTATTGGCAGAAGGCTTTTTAAGGATGGGGTACACAAGGGAGTGCTGACGATAGAGGGGAAGGATCCAGTGGCAAAAGAGTGATTGCAGAAATTGGCCCAGGCTGGAGCGTGGGTGTCAATGTGTCCCTTGATGGTTCTGGAGGAGCAGAGAAGCACCTGTCTGGACAACACTTTCAGACTTATCTAGAAACATCATCAGATGTTGTCGGAGAGAAATGGGAGAAAGTAGGAGGAGAGGTGGCCAAAGGGGGAATGAGAGATATAGAGGGAGAGGAAGAGGAGATAATACACACCGTACCAGTGTGAAAACTAGGCCTTTTTCCCCCATTCAGGATTCTCAAACTTAGGTGTGTCCTCTCACCTGTCTTAATAATGTGCATCTTGTGAGCTCCTTAACCTTGAGTGTCGTCTTCTTGTCCTATTGTTCAATTTGCTTGCCTCTTGCCTCTCGCTGCCTTGTCTGCCTACCCTAGTGTCCTTCGCTAGTGTCTCCCCCTTGCCCGTCCACCCCTTCCTCTCCCAACTACTCTATAGTGCTCTCTGTCTCTCCTATCTTTTCTAACTGCTTCTCTGTTGACTATCCTGCTATCTTCACTAAATCTGGTAGGAAGAAGTTTAAAAAGGACATCCTGATCTCCAACCCAGGCCTCCCTATCACTGACACCTACACCAGTGCCTCCTCCAAGGAAACTCTCATGGACATCCTCTTTATCGTGCCTTCGCCAGAACTATGGACTCTTAATATGGTCTTGGTGCTCTCTCATTTCTCCTCTTCTCCCATTAATGGTGGCACCTGTTGGGACGCCCTCCTGGCCTCCTCCCATTCCTCTAAGGTCATCATTAATGTTTACTCAAATAGGACCATCTTGGTCCAAAGCCCTCAGGCCAATCTTCATCTTTTTAATAGATGCTTCCCACGCCTCATCAACATCCTCTCTTCTCCTGCTATCCCCTCTCCCCTTTCCATGAACACCTTGCCTCCCCCTTCTACCTCCTCCTTGGCTACCTTGCCTTCCCTTTTCCTCTCTGCCCCCTCTTGGGCTCTTTCTCCACCTCCACAGGGTGTACCTCTGATCTGTAAAAGGAGGGCAACCTTCTCCATATTGCCACTCTTAACTCTCGCTCTGCTATCAAGCACTACTCTGATATCTGCGGCCTTCTGGAACTAACCTTCTCCATATTGCCACTCTTAACTCTCGCTCTGCTGTCAAGCACTACTCTGATATCTGCGGCCTTCTGGAAGAACTTGACCTCGATGTCCTGGGTCTCACCGAGACATGGTTCACGGCCAGCTCTATCACTAGCTTCAAAAGTTCCTACCTGGTGGCTACAAGATCCTCTCTGAGCCAGGTCCAACCACCCTGGTAGGGGTGTAGCCCTGATCTTCCCCGAGTGAATTCCTGCTTCTGTCACTCCTACATAGGCCTACTCCTCTTTTGAATGCCTCGTCTGCAGGCTCTCTCTCTCCTCTAGCCATTCCCTTACTGTGGCTACTATCTATCGGCCACGTGGTCATATCCTCCACCTTCCTCTCTGATTGGTCGAACCTCTCCTCCTCACTCCTGGCTTCAACCACTCAACTCCTTCCTTCTTGGAGACTTTAAAATCCACCTGGATGCCTCCTGTACTTCCTCTGTACTCTTTAGCAACCTCTGTGACTCTCCCTCACTCACTATTCTCCCCTCTGGCCAGAGTCACTCTTCAGAGCACACTCTGGATGTTCTGATCTCCTCAGACATTCCCCTCTCTGGTCCTCTCTCCACTCCTCTCTCCTGGAGTGATCACTGTCTCCTCTCTTCCCACCTCACCCTCCCTACCCCTCAAGCCAAGCCACTTCCATCACTGCCACCCACCTTCTCAGTCATCCAACCCATGAAGTGCGTGTGAGCTGAGGCCTTCGCTGCTACCTTCTCACCCCGCTCCCACTTTGGCTGTCTCTCACCCTGACACAGCCCTCTCCACACGCCACTCTGCTATATCCGATACTCTTGATATCCTTGCACCTGTCATGAGAATCTGACTAAAGCCAAGTGCAACTCCTGGTATGACTCAGACCTCCTCACCCTAAAACGCAAGTGCAGGGTGGCCGAGAAGAAATGGCGTGCTTCATGTACATCCTCTGGCAAACTGGCCTGTCGCGTGCTCCAAAGGCAATATCGGCTCTCTGTCTTAATCAAGAAGAGAGCTCATATCCAAGCCCGTGTCTTTGCGGCATCTAACAACTCGGCCAAACTCTTAAAATCTTCAAAGAACTGGCCAATCCTGCTGCAGTCTTTACCTCTCCTGTCCCTTCACAGGCCCTCTGCACGGCACTGGCTTCTCACTTTATCTCTAAAACACAGGACATCCTTTCCTCACTCTCCTCCTATCCCCTCCCTCACACTACTCCCTGCTCTTCCTCTGGCCAGCCTGCAGCCAAGTCTGATCTCTCCTTCTCTGCCTTTCCCCTGTTCTCCGCTGAAGAGGTTTCTAGACAAGTCTGATCTATGAAAGTCTTGTTGAAACAGGTTCAGCCCTGTTCCTCCAAAACTATCAAGGACCACATCGACTCCCCGGCTCCTGCCCTGGCTGATTTCTGCAATCACTCCTTTGCCACTGGAGTCTTCCCATCACCCCTGAAGCACTACCTTATACACCCTCTTCTTAAGAAACCCTCTGCGACCCCTCCTGTCTGGCTAACTATCAGCCAATCTCCATCACTCCATTACTGGGCAAGCTCCTAGAGGAACTGGCCATCTCCCAGCTTAATCTCCACACTGAATCTGTTGGTTGCCTGCAAGACCATCAGTCTGGCTTCAGAGCTACCAGAAGCACGGAAACTGCTCTCCTGAGCATCCGTGAAGACCTGCTCTCCAACCTTGACTCTAACACCCCTTGCGTCCGCAGCTTGCTTGATCTCTCTTCTGACTTTGACACTGTCAACCATGCCATCCTGCTCAATTGTCTTTGTGATAACCTGGATATCACTGGTCAGGCTCTGGCGTGGCTGACTTCTTACCTCTCCAACCAACCCTCCCAGGTCCAACTGGGGTACTTCATCTCTGCTTTCTTTTTCTCTACCTGTGGTGTCCCCCAGGGATCTAACCTCTCTCCCTGGCTGTTCAACCAATACCTGGCACTCCTTGCCCACTGTATCGCCACTCTCTGCCCCAATTTTCAGTGCTATGCGGATGACACCCAGCTCATTTTCAGGCTAACATCGGCCCCCTCCTCTCCTTTCCTCATCTCTGACTGCCTGTCTGCTATCCAGGAGTGGTGTGCCGCCAATGACATCTGCCTTAATGCCAGTAGGACTGAGATTCTACTCATTGGCACACCCACTCCCTCCTTCCCTGTAGCTCTCTGGCCCACCTCTCTTGGCCCTCTTCCTGCTCCCACCTGCAAGGCTAAAAACCTCGGGGTCATATTCGACTCCACACTCTCCTTCTCTCCTCACATCTCTGACGTCTCTAAGAAATCCCACTACCAGCTGCAACTCCTCAGAGGTATTCTTCCTTTCCTCTTCTTCCCCCAGAAGCACACTGTTCCCAGAGCCCTGGTTCTCTCTAGGCTGGATTATTGTAACAGCCTCTATCTAAATCTGCCTGCCTCTACTCTCCGCCTTCTGCAACTTATCCAGAACAGGACTGCAAGACTTGTCCTTGGCCTAAAGCCCAAGGATCTTATCTCTCCAGGACTGAAATCTCTGCACTGGCTCCCTGTGGATGCAAGGATTAATTTCAAAACTCTCTGCATCGTTCACAAGGCCTTCTGGGGCCTGGGGCCTCAATACCTTCAACTCTTTCTTCCTAAATATCTTACTACTCGAGCTCTTCACTCATCTGCCTCCAACTCCCTCAGGGTCAGTTGCTTCTCCAAGCAATTAGTTGGTGGTAGATCTCTTTCTTCAGCTGGTGCCTCCCTCTGGAACAGCCTCCCTGCCTCCCTTAAACTTCAGGAGAACCATCTTTGGTTCCGGAAGCACCTGAAAACCTTTCTCTTTGCTTCTGCTTTTTCTCCTCCACTCCTCTGCTGACCTCCCGGAGGTAACCAGAACTGCACCAGCTACCTGGACACCCTCTGATTCCCGGGCCCAGGACCATCCCCCGCAAGCTTCACACACCTGCACTGCCCACGTGGCAACACCAGAACTTGGTGACTGTTTCTGTATCCCTAGAGTCCCCCTACCAGCCCTTGACTCCTGATGCCCGCACTTACCCATGCACTTGCCACATGCTGGCCCTTTACTTATTTATTGTTATCATCTTTCCCATGTACTGCACTGTCCCTGCCCCGTTCCCATCCACTTGCGCGATCTGAATGACACCTGGCCTAGTATAATCGCTGTCTGTCCTCCCTGTTGTTCAACTCCCTTCCTCGTCGTGCCTTGACACACTTGTGTATAGGCGCATTATAAATGCCATATTATTTCATATCATATCATATCAGAGGACAAGTTGTTCTGAGATTTAGTGGTGAATTGAGAAGCCAGAGCCGTACAGAGGGACTGTGAGATAACAGGAGAGGTGGAAACTGCTGAAGGATTGGCCAGCTCCTTGCAGATTTTAAAGAGTTTGACCGTGTTGTTAGAGGGTGCAGAGATGCAGGCTTGGATGTGGATTCTCATGTTGGACAGGACAAAGTGTCTGAATATCCTTTGGAGCAGACAGCAGGCCAGTTTGTCAGAGGTTGCGCCCAATGCCCTTGACTTCCTCTCAGCCACCCTGCACTTGCGTTTTAGGGTGACAAGGTCATACAAAGAGTTACACTTTTAGTTAGGCTTCAGACGGATTGTCATGAAAGGGGCAAGGATGTCCGGAGTGTGGAGATGGAAAGTTACGTTTAGAGAGGGCTGTGTGAGAGTGTGAGTCAGCCACAGACATAGCAGGAGCAGAGAAAGTAGCAGCAAAGACATCCACCTACACATGCTTCATGGGACGAATGACCGAGAAGGTAGGTTGCATTGCTGGGTAGGCTTTGCCTGAGGGACAGAGTGTTTCAGGCGACAAGGGAGCAGATAGTGGTCAGTCCAAGAGAGATGATTGTGAGAGGGTTAGATAGGTGATGTCTCAAGAGAAGAAATGAGAACATCCAGGGTGTGACAGGAGTGTGTCGGACCAGAGGCGAGAATGGAAAGAGAGAGTTTCGCAGGGGTTGTGGAATAGTCTGCAGGAGGGAATAGAAGCACCCAGTTGGATGTTGAGGTTACAGATTAGGATTTGTTGAGAGGTAGAGGCAAGGAGAGAAGAGGAGAGGGTAGCCCACTCTGAGAGGAAGAGGGCAGCCAGGCAGCATTTAGATGGTGCCCACAGTCAGCAAGAGTCCAGGAAAGATAAAGTGCCTGCAAACGAGGCATTCAAAGGAGGAGTAGGCCTGCATAGGAATGACAGAAACAGGGACCCACTCCTTAAAGATCTGGGCTACTCCACCGCAAGGTCAGGTTGGTTCTGGGTTAGGAGAGGATCTTGTAGCCATCAGGGAAGAGAGTGTCAAATCTCATGACATAGCTGTCACTGAACCATGTCTTGTGAGAGTGAGGGCATCCAGGTCAAGTACTTCAAGGGGGTGATAGATGTCATAGGAGTGTTTGACAGCAGAGCAAGAGTTAAGAGTAGCATTGTGGATCAGCTTGCCACAATTGAAAGACTTCCGGGTGGGGTTCAGGCTTGAGGTACACCCAGCAGAGGAGGTGAGGGGCCTGAGAGTGGGAAGAGGTGGTAGCAGGAGTTTGCATAGTAGCCAGAGAGTAGTAGGAAGGTGCCAGATATGTGGTGGAAGAAGGCGGTAACAGAGGAGCCTGAGATCTTCTAAGGGAAGTAGCAGGAGAAGGAATGAAGTTGATAAGACACGGGAGACATATATTGAAAAGGAGGAGTTTGGGCAGAGGACCCTGGACCAAGTTGGTGACATTCAACTAGATATTAATAATGATCTTTGAGGAGTGAAAAGAGGCCAAAAGGGCCTCCCAGTGAGTGTCAGTATTAATGGGAGAGGAAAGGATAGGAGAGAGAGCCAAGACCATTTGAGGGGTTGATCGGTATGGTGAGGGAACGACAAAGAGCATGTTGGCGAGAGTCTGTCTGGAGGAAGCACTAATGTAGGTATTAGGGATAGGGAGGACAGGATTGGAGACCAGGATGTCCCTCTTGAACTTCCTGCTTCCAGACCTAGTGAGAGGGATAGGATTGGAGATAGAGTAGCAGTTAGAGAAGATGGGAGAAATATAGAGCACTAAAATGGGGTGGAAGGAGGGAACTAGGGGGAAGGAGGGAGTGAGAGAGAGAATGCAGAGATGCACAACCCAGCACCGCACAGTGCAGGATATGCAGAGGGGGGTGTGTCACGCAGAAGGGAGCACACAGGAGGAACAGATAGGTGATGCACAACAGTAGAAATCGCACCCGCAGCTAGGTGGGGAGCCTAATGGGACACAGTTCACAAGAACAATAGTAGCCACAGATGAATGGGACCTAGAGAGTGGGAGAGAGCCTAATGGGACACAGTCCAGATCACAACAGTAACCACAGATGAATGTGGACCTAGAGAGTGGGTGACAGCCTAATTGGACACAATTCACAGCACAACAGTAACCGCAGATGAATGGGGGAGTAGAGAGTAGGAAGGAGCATACTGGGACACAGTGCACAGCAGACACTATAGCCAGAGATAAAGGGGACCTAAAGAGAGGTAGAAAGCCTAATGGGACACAGTTCACAGTACAACAATAACCACAGATGAATGGGGACCTAGAGAGTGGGAGAGAGCCTAATGTGACACAGTTCACAGCACAACAGTACCCACAGATGAATGGGGACCTTGAGAGTGTGAGAGAGCCTAATGGGACACAGTAAACAGAGCAACGGTAACCGCAATAGAAGGGGACCTAGAGAAAAGACACAAAAACACAAAGGGCCTCATAACGAGTTAGGCGGTAGCCCTTAAATGCAGCTATTGTGTCACATTTAAGGGTCCTCGCAAACGGCCCAACAGCTAAGAGCTGAGGGTAAGTGCACTACAAAAATTCCCATTTTTGGGTGCAATTGCGCCGAAATTCCCCATTGGGTCCAATGGACCCAATGGGGAATGGTTATGGGGAATTATCGTTAGCGTCCAACCCATGATCCGGTGCTAGTAGCCCTGGACCTGTTGGTGGTAACGCTATTAACCCGGACGGTAACCCGCGCTAATACCACCGGGATAGCACCCAACTTGTGTTGAGGCCTGAAGAATGGCTAATCGCTAAGGGGAGATCCTAGGGTATTTTATAAATGCATGGTTTTTAAGACAGACACATGTGACCCCAGTTCAAGGGTGTTTATTGCACTTCAACAAGGGTGTGATAAACACCTATATAATCCTAAATCTACAGATGAGAGCAAGCTATGACCATCAAATGAAAATAATCCAGTCCTAGTGAATTCTCGTAAAAAAAAGGGCCTCTACTAAAATTTTCTTTCCTCTTATAAGTACTCAGTTTAGGTGATTCACTCTTTACCATGGATCCCCCTCAGCCAGGCTCAGATCCCTTTTTATACCACATTCGTTACTTGGGATCCTGCTCTTCCAGGCTCAGATCCCTTTTTCCAATGTACGTAGAATATTCTTTGTCGGGTGACTCACAGTTCACACCGTATCACCCTCAGCCGGACTCAGATCCTTCCTCTTACACAATTAGTCCCCCTCAGCCAGGCTCGGACCAATTTCAGTTCATATTCAAATGTCCACAGGTTTTAGCCTGACCCGTTGCAGAACCACTTTGATTTCACAATTCCTTTTTACATTTGCCACCTCTCAGTTAGATACCTAGGTAAGACAGGGAAACCAGAATCAGGAAACACAAGAATTTAAGATCTCCTGTGGATTTCGACAGGGTTGTGTCCTGGCCTCCTTAATTTTCAATCTCTATATAAACTCACTACCAAATATCCTAGCTGACTTGTTGAGCGATGTCCCAAGGATAGCTAAGCAAAGGGTGTGTGCATTTTTGTATGCAGGTGATGCAGTTCTAATGGCTAGAACAAAATACAGCCTTCAAAAATTGATAGATGGATTTGCTGATTATATGAGAGAGAGAGTCTTAGCAATTAATGCAGGGAAGTCAAATTGTATGTGTGTTGGCAATAGTAAACCACTGGGAAACAGAATACTGGTAGAAGAAAAAAGTCTCAAGTGGGTCAACTCATTTTGCAATCTTGGGATGACAATCTCTAGTGATTTGGGATGGTCACTACACATAAAGCAGCAAACTACAAAGACATCACAAATAAATCGCTCAATCCGGAGATTTGGGGCAAAATTGTGCGGATTGACCATACACTGCAAATGTACATGTCTAAATCAACACCGGTGTTAACATACGGTGTGGCAGCGCGGGTTTACTATCAAACAAAGAAAACTAATAACCAAAAACATACACCTAAGGAACATCAGGGTTTATCACAGGGCTTTTCAGAACACGTACTACACAAAGAACTTGAACTGGCATATATAGAAAACCTTGTAGCAATACAACTGTTGATTTGTTGGCTGGGTCGTGGAAGAGGCACCAATTATCAATAACTAGGGCCCTAGTGAAGGATCTGGGGGCCACACATTCTTGGGCTACCTCACCTTGGTTAAAGTATACAATATCTTTTCTACAAGAGGTTTGTCATGGCTATTTGTTTAGTCGCGGATAGGTAACACCACCAGAGACGAGCTAATAGAGGCCTTCTACCCTCAAAGAACAAGAATAAGGAACAAAAACGATTTGCAAAAATAAGGTGTCCAATGTTATTATCGTAATATTGCCTTTAAAATGACATTGCCAGCATATGTCCAATGGTTTGCCAACCCAAGGGAAAGAGCAGATATTATGGCCCTCAGAGCAAATCTCTTGTTCACTGGAGTAAGGATGCCCTCTGTACTAACACATCGCACTGTGTGTAGAAACTGTCCGAGCTGTGAAACTGACAAAAATGATTTGTTGCATTTTCATTTTTTTCTTCCCACCCTAACAAATTGAAGAACGATTTTTATAATCCCAGCACTAAGAACCTCCAACATCAGACATATGCAACTAGCACTTACATTTTTTATTGTCAGCCCCAGATTTATCGAAGACCCATAAAGAGTATTTGTATACTCAACGGGGACTTATGTTATTTAAGCATTTTTTATGTACTGATGAATGATATTAGCATAGTTTCATGGATTACATGATTTTGATTGTAGTTACATTTTTTTATTGTAACATTTTAATTTTCTGTTCTTGGATGGGAATTTATATTTCCGAATAAAGATTTTAGCATGCTATTACCTAACAGAGACATTTGCATGAGCACCCATGTGGCGCCGGACCACTCTGTTTAGAGTATCTGTCTTGGCTTCAAAAGTTCAGTCATTCCTTTAATGTTCAATTATATTTGTGTCGCTTGTCATATACGCTTCACACACTGTACTTTTCATATTTCTCCATGCAATGTTGACAGTTGCAAGCTTGGTTCTAACACAGAATGGTGCTGCTTTGTTGTAGGAGCTAAGGACAACAACCAGGTGGAAAACACTCCTCCCTGCCTTGACTATCGATGCGGGAGAGCCCCGGATACGTCTGACACACAAGGCAGGTTTCTTCTGCTTTAATTCCAGGTCTTATGTTTCTTATTCTCCGAGGATCATGAAAGCAAGAGTTTTCATCTGAAAAAGTCAAGGGAACTTCCCTCTTTGTAACCCTCTCTGGTTTTGCTGTCTTTCTCCTCGTATTAAACTGCCATCTTGGAACTGCTGCTTCCTCATATGCTTCACCTTGCTCAAAGTGTGTTTTCGTGCTCTGCCTTTTATCCGTGTGGCAAAGTGTGATGGAAGTCAGGTGTGTGTAATGATCAGTAATTGCCTGACTCTGCTTGACCATGGTGTTGGGACATGTCAGGTATATGGCTTGGGTGTTAGTCCTTTTTCTCTCACAGTGAGCTGTCCATGAGAAAATGTTTGTGTTGGCAAACACGAACATGTGTTGTGAAACACTAAAACTCCATGAAGAACTCTCATCCAGGTGATCCTCCTGCACTGGTCCATCCCCAGGAACTGGATCCTAAAGCGATGGCCGTGTCCCGGCCACATGGATGACAGATCCCCAGGGACTAGCAGGTGAGACACACTCACGTTTCTCACATACCCTTTCCCTATGCGAGGTGGACTTGACTGGTCTTTGTCCAGGTTCTTCGTTGTATGGACCTGGCAAAAGAACATGGATGAGATATATCCAAGGACTCTCACATTTTCCATGGATTTCATTTTGACTGGGTAGGTAGAGGCGATGTGGTTTAATTGGTCTCTCGAACTGGTGTCCTGACCACCTGGATGACAGATCCCAGGGGACTAGCAGGTGATACATCTTCAGGTTTCTCACAGGTTGCACAGAGACAGAGTACATTATGTCAGATGGTAAGTTGGAAGTACAGCAAAGGCCATGAAGTTTAATAGAGAGCAGTAGTGGCTGTTCCCACTTCCCGCACCTTTCTTACTTCTTTCAGTGACTGCTGGTCGATGACTGCGCCGCACGCTCACACTCCACCCAGCTACCCCTTTGTCACCTAAGTCCTACGCTGCACAACACTGTGGCCTTGTCCTGTGAGGGCTTTGTCGCAGAGGCTCCGATCCTCAGTTCTTAAAGATTTGGTTGCATGGACGTTGGCGCAATGTATTATCTATCGACAGGCAGAGTCTCCTGCAAACCTGCGTCGCACAACACCTTGGCCATTTGAAGGATGCTTCTAAATTATGGAGGGTAATTTTGACAGACACATCGTGCATTTCTTGCACTGAGAGAGCTCTGTGAAAATGCTGACAGATGTTATGGTACCTAGCAATGTTCAGCTGTGACTTATTTGGATTTCCCAGCATCCACCTGCATGCAAATACAATTCTTATTTATGTGATAGAAATGATTGCTTTTCACAACAGTTCGGCAAAGAAATAAACAGTTTATTGTAAGGGAAGTGGAAGATATTATACTACCTGTAACTGTATGTTGCATAAGAATCGCAAAATGTTAAAGAGATAGGGCAAGTAAGAAAAACATAATGGAGGACAAAGCAGGTTGGGTATTAGCCCTGCTCCCTGCCACCACTCTGTTGTTCACTTTTATTATTTGAAACATACAGTCATTTGACTTTGGAGAGACTTTTATGATGCCTTTTCCTAGCAACCAGAATAAAGTCCATACTGTTTTTAACAGTATTCTCTTTAAATTGTTTGTTTTAGGTTAGTGAACCAGTCCATTTGAAAGATATCTTCCAGCAGGAGTGTTTTTGTGGATTCTTCCTTGTCAGATCATGACATTTATGTACAACTGTGCATGTTTTGCCATTTCATTTGGTGTACATATACAGTACCAGCAAACTCTTAAGGCCTCTATGCGGTGCAGTACTTCTTTATAATTTTCCGTCCCCATGTTTATTTTTCTGTTCATGTTTTACCCTATTTAAACCTAATTATATTATCACCCATAATTTCAAAACCACTCCCAATCACACTCACGCAAATGGAAACTTCACTTTACTGGAGTCTTCAGAAGGGAGGGCATTCGGGTGCCAGAGTACCTGCTAAGGGGTCCTAAAAAGAATACATTATTTTAATTTTTTAAATTTTTTTATTTACTTGTTTAACCCACAAGGTTTTTCCAAGAGTTGATTCCATTGTTTGTCCGCTTTCTCTCAGTACTTAGTCTATTTTCCTTTACCAGACACTTTCATTAGAATTAGGTCCATATTTTGGCTGTGGCCGTCAGCCATGCCGTCTTCTGTCCTCTGACAAGTCTTGACCACCATACCTCTTCCTCGAAGATGTGAGCATTGGCCAGGATAGGGGTCAAGTATGCTTGTCTGATGTATTCCACTCCTGGGCACGACATGAGAAGATGTCTCGTCGTTTTGACTTGGTTGGGATTTTTACAGAATCTACATTTATTGGAGATTGCGAGTCCACGAAAAGCTAGAATTTCGTTGGTGTGAAGAAGATGAAGGCGAGCTCTCAAGAAGGTGTTCCTCAGTTTTCGGTTTGGGTATTTACCCACAAATGGTTGTAGTTCATGTAGCTTTCGGGGTACATATGGAATTTGTGAAGTTAGTTTGTACCTCGCTGCTTGTTCGTATGTCCTGATCCAGTCTAGATCGTCAATTTTTTTCTGAATCCTTGTTGGGTTTTCAATCAGATCTTGGTTAGAGCACTGGATGATCTCTAGTTTAGCTTCTTGATCGGCTGCCCAAAGATTTAGAACTGGCATTGCTTCTGCGCCATATGTGACAGATGGGACAACCTTGGCCTTATAAAATTTTATAACAGGAGTTAGAGAAAATTGGCCAAAACTTCTTGTCGATCGCTTTGACTTGGGATATTAGGCTCTTAGTTTTGTTTCGGAGGTGGTTTTGCATGCCATTTTCATGTTGGGAGTTATCAATCATAATGCCCAAGTACTTGATGTCTGTGACCTTCTCGATTCGTTCTCCTTCCAGCTGCCAGAAGAAGCTGTCCACTTTCCCGTTTCCTCTACCAAACGAGAGTATTTTTGTTTTTGATTTGTTTATTTCTAGATGGTTTTCTGCGATGTACTTCGCAAAATTTTTAAGCTGTCTCTGTAGACCTATCGCGGTTTGATCAAGAAGGATTATGTCGTCCGCGTATAGGATTCATGATATTTTCGTCTGGCCAAGCTGCGTGGGGAAGGACTCTCACCCTTTCCTCTGTTTCTTTGTAGTCTCCCACAAACAGAGCCGGGGCCAGTGGGCATCCTTGTTTCACCCCATGATTAGTTGTTATTTCTTCGGACAAGAGCCCTTGGTGGTTTAGGCGGACTTGTATCCTGGTGTTATTGTGGAGTGCCCTGATGGGTTGTAGTAATTCAGCCGGACATTTCAATTTTTTTAGTTTTTCCCACAGTCTTGCTCTGTCTACCTGATCGAACGCCTGACTCAGGTCGATAAAGGCCATGAAGATTCGATTTCCTCCTGCCAGGGTTTTGCTCTTTAGGATGCTTAAAGTTAGTATATTAGTATTAGTTCCTGCATTTTTCTTGAACCCAGACTGGAATGGGTCCTCACAGGGAGCTTTTCTTGACCATGATTGGAATTTACGTAACAGCAGTGACCCGTAGACTTTTCCGATGACGTCCAAAAGTGCTATTGGATGGAAGTTTTTTAGGATCGTCTCTTTTCCCCTTTTTGAAGATTGGAACTATTTCAGCAGTCGTCCAGGAGTTTGGTAGTGTCTTGGTTTTTGTTAGTCGTTGAAAAACTTGGCTGATTAACAGAGACCATTCTGCCAGATGCTGCTTCAGATGAAGATTTGACAACCCGTCTGGTCCTGGAGCACGTGAGTTTTTGAGTTTTTTCAGGATATCCAAGATGTCCTGTCTATCGTGAAGATCCACTCAGGGCGGTGCGTCTTGTTCCTGCTGGCTTGATGAAGTCCCAAGTGGGTCGTAGAAGAGGCTTTTATAGTGTTTTGACTAAGTGCCTTCGCCGATGCTATGTATTAGCGAGTCAGTGATAGTTTGTTCGGTAGCACTTAGCAGATCCCAAAATTTGTGGGTGTTTTTGCTGCAAACGGCCCTCAACATGTCCTCCGAGTCCTTTTGATATAAGTCCAGGCGATAGGATTTTAGCAAGGTCTTATAAAGCTTGAGTCTGTCCATTAGTGCTTTTTTGTTTTCCTCCGTGCTATTCTTGGCAAATGTTCTTTTTAGTTTTCGTAGGAGTCGTCTTTTTGCGACCAGTGTTTGGTCGTAATTGTGGATGGGTTTCTTTGTGGCCGTGCGCGTGTTGTGTTTAGGTTTTTTGAAAATGTTAAGCTGGCTGGGGATTTGGTACTCTCGATGTTTCTAACTGGACGCAGTTGTTGGTCAGAGAGATGATGTTGTTCTTACCCAGTGAGAGACGATTTCCCTTTTGATTTGCAACCAAATTTGAGTTGGGCATGACTTTTCCCGTCTGGAGAGACGGCCACGTTATCGTCAGTAGATTGTGATCACTTGCCGAAGTTTTAAGAATCTTAAAGGAGTCAATGATTTCCAACATCGGGGTGGAGGCAAAAATATGATCGATTGTGGCCAAGGAGTTCTGGCCTTCCCAAGATGATGTACTGTTCATTCTAGGGAAGGTGGAATCTAGGTCGAAAAGGTCTGTAGAATTCATTAGGGAGATCCAGGCTTTCCCACGCCACTCAGCTAAAGTCCTCGGAAAGGATTGAGTTTTTTTGTGCAGACTGTGTATAAAATCACCACAGATTAGCAGGTTGGTTTCTTCATGATCAATATACACTCAATCAATTTCTTCTGCTATCATCTCCAGGTAGTCGTTGTCCCGGATGGCCTCTGGATTCCAATAGGTGTTCATAATTGTGACAGAAACAGTCACTAGCTTCTCTTTTCCAGAGTTCCAGTGTGTCCACTGCACTTGGGCAGTTAGTAGGAATAGCGTAGACGTCAGGATTTTTATCATCATTTTCATTCCTCTCCACGAACGTAGAGCAGTTAGTAGGCCTGAGGATGGCCGCCCTTTGATTCCTTTTTTGGCTGGGGCGAGCGCTAGGTCGAAGCCATCCAAAATGGGCTTTTCAGTGAGCCACGTCTCCTGAAGACACAGAATTTCGAAGGAGTCCAAGTTCATGTCTCCCGGGACCATAAGGTGGGAGAACCCTTGCGTGTTCCATGAACCAAGTCTTTGTCGAGTTGATGGGTCAGCTGGTCGGACGATCTTGAGTTGCTATTTCCTTTGGGAGGCCAAGGATTTCGGGAGCCAGGCCCACAGGTTCTGCAGGGGGTTGGATTTTTCCCTTTCTATCAGTTGTGCAGAAGCTATGTCGACGTCCTGCGTAAGTGTTCTCTTTATTGCTGTCATAGGACCAGATGGTCTTCGTCCGCTTTCCTTGATAGCCTTTGAGTTTTTTTCTTTGTTTTGTTTCAAAGTGTATTCAGGTCATTTTTCCTGGTTTGATCAACATTTCGTTGCCTCTTACCTCTTCGGCTCTTCTCACCATGTGCTTTTGGATTTGTTCTTCCACGTTGGCCGATTGACAGTGCGTTTTTTGGCTGTTTTCCGATGGGGACCTGTTGCGGCTAGTATTTTCTTTTCTTGTTACAGAGCTTCAATAGATATTATCTTTCCTGTATGCTTCTTGATATGGTTGATATCTTGGCTCTTCAATTTCTCTCAGTTCGTAGCCAAGTTCCTGAAGATTTCTTGTGCATCTCGTAACCTCTGTTTTACTGTTTTAGAGATTATGTACAGGTAGGTGGTCGCTTTTCTTCCTTTCTGATTTGGTTCTACTAGTTTTAAATCACTTGGTTCCACTGACCTGAGGTTCGGTACCTTGTGGAACAGATCCATAACTGTTCTTCTGTTGAGAATGACATCATTTTTGGTTTTTTCGCGCATTTGGTCCAATTTGAAAGCCGGATTTGGAATCATCTCATTTTGAAGACTGAATTTTGGGGCACCTTTACTCCACTTTTCTGTGTCTCTAGATTCTACTCTCTACTTCCCTTTCCCACATTCTGTTGGAGACTGCCTTGTCTGTCGCCCTCGTGTGGATCTTGTTTCTTCGTGAGGCCTACTTGACAGTTTCCTGGGACTGTGATTTAGAGACCTCTGTGCTTTAGAGTAGTAGTGTTGTGGCGGTCTTTCTGTGGGGATCACCTGTTCGTTGCATATTCGTCAATCAGATCCCCATTTTTCGATTTTGGTCATCTTTTTGCAGCATTCCTCCAAGGTCAAAAAGGGGGATTCATCTTTTGCGTCCCCGGTGGTTCCAGTTGAATGTGGTACTTGGCTCAGTGTGTTAGACTTGGCCGAGGGCGGTGTCTCATCAGGTATCACCACCGGTGAGTCATCAGAATGTTGGCTCAGATTTGCCAGCGCTTCTTCCATCAAAAGGTCTTCTGTCGATCTTGATGTGTTCAGTGTGCTTGTGGGCTCCTCCAAATCAATACAGGCCTCTGGATATCTCCCCTTTGCAGGTTTGGACTGGTTGGTTTGCTCGATTGATTACTTGTCTCTGAGGTTGAGGTCGAAGTTGGTTTGTAGCCAGTCTCTTTTCCAATGTTGGTAGGCGGAAGACCAGTTGTTTCCCTCTTCCTGATGTTTCTGGTTGAGTGGATTTCTGTTCTGAAAAAATTGAGAATGCTTTGTTTAATTTTAGTTCTTTTCCCTTTGTGTTAGGTTTTACTGGGTCTGCTTCCCGTACTGACTCGTCTCCTTCCCATATGCAGTTTGATGGTCGCTTTGTTTCTTGTTGTCCAGATTTATTACTTCTGTCTTTCTCGATACTAGAGTGGCTGTTGATTTTTTCCGAACTTGTCGTTTTTTTTGTTTTGTTTTTGTAAAAGGCTGGCAAGCAGATGATCGTCTCTTCCATCGCATGTCGGAGAGCACAACGACACTTGGTTGGATTTGTTCCAGTCTCTCATTGTCTGACACCCTGTCTCTTGGGTGGTACTTGATGTTTTTTGCCTTTGATCTTCGGCGTCTCTTTGATCTTTAGCAGTTTGAGCCTTAAGTGCTTGTTTTTCCATAGCAGCAATGTAGCCCTCCAGGTATTGGAGTTGGAGTCCATCATTGCTGAGATGGTGCTGTGGTCTTTTAGAGTGTCGTTAATCGATTTGTAACGTTTTTTTAAAGGGGCAAGGGTCACAGTCACGGCTGACATGATTGTCAGAATGTCCAGTTTTTTCTTTGGCGAATCGGCTTGTGTGGAGTCTGGAAGTTTGCTGAGTCTGCATGCTCTCAAAGACATTTCCGGTAGTTTGCTGTGTCTTCTACCTCTCAAGGGAGTTGGAGTTATGTGTGTCGAAGAATCTTTTTAATGGTTTCTTGCCCGTGGGGGCACTTTGCTTGTGTTGGCCAAATCTACTGCTTCTTCTTGATCAGTAGAGTGGTCTCTGGGCTTAGGATTTGTTCCCTGGTCTTGGTCCAAAGTGGAGTCCGGGTGGTGCTGACTACTCAGCCTTGTTCCCTCTTCTCGGCTTGGGTCTGAGGTTGCTCTTGGTAGTTTTTCTCCCCCCAATTCTGGTAAAGATAGTTGGAGGTTTGCCGATGCGACTTATTTGTTCAGAGGTGGCTTTTGGTGCGATGGAGAAGCCAAAGTGCCACCAGGCATCTCTTTATCCAGAGATGCGGTGGCGCAATCAGTGTGCTGTTTTTCTTGCATTGCTTTGAGATCTCTTATCGATGGCTCTGGGTTTTTGAGTTTTTCTTTCGTCACTTTTGTATCAGTGGCGATATCCATCTGTCTTGGTTTGGTCTGTTGTGGCAGAGCGGGCAGGTTTGGAGTTGTTTCCGCCACGTTGTGATCCTCTGCATGTAGCTCCGATCTGAACACAACTTCCGGCATTTCACTGTCACTAATTTCACAGATCTTATCGTATTTTCTTTTTCATTGTTTCCCAAAGAAGTCTTTTAAAGTGTGGGTTAGAGCGGATTTAGTTCCCACAATTTTATCAGTATCCTTCGGTTTTAGTAATTTCTTAGTTAAGCGTTTGATTGGCTGTTTTTTTGTAGTTTGTAGAAGTAGCAGGTTCCTCACCCTTTTTAGGAGAACCAACTATGTGGATGGTTGCTCCACATGGCTGGGTGGCCCGTGAAGTTTTGATCTTTTGGGATCTTTTACTTCTCTTGGAACAGGGTCCTTCCCCCTTAGTTAAGGGTGGTATTTTTGTTGGTGAGCATATTGAAATGCTACAATTGCTGCTCTGGACTTCCGAGTCTTCCCATTCCTCATTCGGGTCTGCTGTGCTGGTCGCAGATAAGCTCCCCTGTGCAAAGCTTTGGATTGCTGGCAGCGCTTTCCAGTTGTTTGGAATTTGATGCATGTCTATGCTCACAGTAAGTGGCTTGGAATGCTGAAAGCACCCCTCTTGCGTGTTATTCGGGGCTTCAGCAAACTGACTGTTTTCAAGTATAGGGATATTTGTCCTTTCATTAGGATTGAAAGCATCGTCCTTAGTCGAAAGATCCCCTGCTGTACCAGGCTCTGCTTGCCCCTCCAGAGGCTCCCACCTTGTCTCCTCCTCCGTGTCCACAGGGGCGCTCTTTCCCATTGAGACTTGCTGTGCTGCTTTGGCCACTCCCCCCTCCTCAGCTCTGCACCGTCCCTTCTCCGAGAGACAGCGGGGAGAGTTGGCGACCGGAGGGAGAGAGAGTGTGCACAGGGCGCCAGCTGTTGGTGGACCAGACCTGGCCGCCGCGGACGGTGGTAAGTCTAAGGCGTTCGGGTGGGGGCAGGCTGGCACTCTGGGTGACAAGGGCTGTCTCTGTTGCCGGCATAAACCGGTGTGGTTTTGTCGGATTCCGTGCCTCGAGCCTCCGGGAGGGCTGCTGTAGCTAGATTTAGGTCGTGTGAAGGCTGTGTAGATGCTTTCATGGTGACTGGTGGACCCGATGTGCCGGGGGTCACGAAGCTGACACCTGTGGGTCTCTGAGCAGCCTGGTCCGGGTCAAAGAGATCTTCAGAGCCCTCCGAACTGGTGTTTGCACAGGCGTTGTTTTCCTTACCGCTAGATGGCTTCTTCTTTTCATCAGCGCGTAGGCACAGGGTCCTTAATCGCCATTCTCCTTCCTGTGCGGCGGGGCCAAGCAAAGGGCAGTCCATAGTATCCATAGACTGCCTAGACTGATACTCTGCCGCTGCTCCGCGGCCACTCTGCGGTGAAGTGGGGTATTAGTAGGCAAGCTCCACCTCCACTGTAAAGGCTGTAGAAAGACTGCAAACTGAAGAAAGCGTAGCTGCAGTCACTGCCTAGACTGCTACTCTGCCGCTACTCCGTGGTCGCTCCGCGGTGAAATGGGGTATTATTAGGCAAGCTCCACCTCTACTGTAAAGGCTGTAGAAAGACTGCAAACTGAAAAAAGAGTAGCTGCAGTCACTGCCTTAACTGATAGTCTGCTATACATTATATAACCCGTGAATCAATTTAAATTCAATATTATGAGACCAACATTTAAATGCTTCATAAAAAAAAAAAGTTTGTGTGTGCTCAAAAAAAGATGTTTCGCAAAGTATGGTAGAACATTTGATAAAAATACATTTTAACTCATCCAGACATCATATTTTCAAGCAATTTATAACCAGACCCTTACCTTTACTGATCACTTCTGTTTAACAGTTATTTGTTTTCTTCAAACCAACTCTGCATTTGATGCCACTACAGATCTAACCATAGGTACCCTTTGCGGCCATGAGTAAGCATATTTCTGTACCACCCTTCTCCCAACATTCCCACTGCAGTTTTAATAAGACATCGTACCTCTCAGTTGTTTCCAGAAGGGATCAGGGGAAAAATGGATGTGAGCTGGTGCACAAGAGATCTGATTCCTGACATCAACTTGACAGATAAACTAAGCAGCTCACCCAATGTTTCTTGGACAATAGTGAAGACAGAGACAGATTTTTTCTTATGTATGTTTACTCTACTGGAAGAATCCCACAACAACTTCACCCACCCACCAGACGGACACCTTCATAGGTCA
This sequence comes from Ambystoma mexicanum, assembly GCF_040938575.1. Lineage (NCBI taxonomy): Eukaryota > Metazoa > Chordata > Amphibia > Caudata > Ambystomatidae > Ambystoma > Ambystoma mexicanum. Next base: position 515,297,016 of record NC_090926.1, on the reverse strand, counting down.
TAAAGTTGTGACTGAAACTGTGACCATTTATGGAACCTGCAAGAGAACAACTGAGTATCCAGTCCCTATGAGGGAGTCTCTCTGTTCTGACCCATTCATGTTGAAAGTCTCTCTGTTCTGACCCATTCATGTTGAAAGATAAATGCATTGCTTGTTGACCCAGATATCTCTGCTGAACTGATCACATGGCATAGATTCTTCTGGAAGACTCACACCCGAGTGTCGATCAGGAATGCTATCTTCTTCAAAACACATTCTAGTAAGTTTATATTATTTTATACTGTAGTGCACAGTACAAATGGGGATCTGTTGCAAAAAATGTTACCCAATGGCTATCATGATCAGATTAACCAATGCAAGTAGGTATGGGGAAAACAAGTGAACTGACTCAGAGAAGCATAATACAGACCAAATAGGTACATGGTATGATTCACTAAATGCTTATTAGCTGAAAGGCAATTGTTATTAAAATAATTACACCTTTGTGGTAGCGCAATACATTGTTAAGTTTATGTCAAAGTCTCAATGGTGTTTCAGAAAATGACTTTTCGCAATTACTTTCAATCTGTGTATGCTGCATGCGTAGAATGAATGTGCCTTTTTCATACATATTGTACACAAATTTTATGGAATACATGTACACTTTCAATAAGAACTGTCCAGGGAGCATATGAGTTTTGCAATACATACATTACCCAATTAATATCTCCTAAAAACTCACATTAAAGGCAAGTCTCAGCTGACTTTAATGGAAGTTTTAAGATGATGGAATAAATATACACTTTCAATAGGAACTGTCCCAGAAAGTATGAGTGTCACAGTAGGTATATTTCATAAGTAACATCTGCTAAAAACTCACATTAAAGGCAAGTCACAGCTGACTTCAATGTGAGGTTGAAATAAATGCACACTTTTCATAAGACCTGTAAACAGAGCGTGGCATACGACACACGCTCCTAAGACACATGCTCCTATGACACATGCTCTGATGATACGTGCTGCTTTAACAAGTGCTCGTACAACACAGACTCTTATTGTACATGTTCCAATGGTATGTGCACCTACTACACATGAGCCTACTGCACAAAACATGTGGTAGTACTGCATGTTCCTTTTGATTTCACCTTTGTTATTGTATACAGAACAGTGTATGTATTTGATTTGTCTTAATTTCTTTCAGTTTAAACACAAACATCATTTTTCTAAGCACATGAAACAATATAGAATCTTATGAATTTCCATTGAGTTTTTTCAATTCCATTGATTAATGTCCCATATGCAAGAGTCAAGTGAGTTGATCCCTTTAGATGAACTGTCCATTAATTACAACAAATAAGGAGTTAGGACAAGGTAGGAAACAATCGGAAATCCAAAAGAAAGTGGATAGTTGCAACCCAGTTACTTTTCACTTTGAGATATAGATTGGGGCAAACATATTTTGATGAAATGACATGCACCTACGACAAATGCACCTATTTCACATGTTCCTACCACACATGCTCCTAACCCAAATGTTCCTAACATGCTATAATTACACCCCCCATATGACACACACTTTCAACACGCACTCTTATTACATATGCTCCGATGACATAAGCTCTCATGACATGTGTTACTAAAAGTGATTCCACAACACACACTCTTTTCATACATGTTCCTAGGACACATGCACCTACTGCATATGTGCCTACCACAAATAATACGGGTGGAATGTGCTCTGACATGCACCTATGATGCATTCACCTATGACACATTTACCTACAAAACACCCCCTAACACACGCTCCTACCAGGCATACCCTTATGACACAAACATCACACACTCTTACAAAACACACTCCTATAACCCATGTTCTTATGCACATGCACCTACCGCACATGCTGCTATAACCCCACATCACACACTCATATCATACATGTTCCTATGACCTACACATATACTACACATGAGCCTACTGCACATAAGATGTGGATGTAGGGCATATGCTCTCACATGCACCTATGACACATGCCTCTACAACAATTGCACCAATGACAAATGCTCCTACGATGCAGGCTCTCATCACACACACCATTATGACACACACTTCCAGCACACTCTTACATACAACACACACTCTAATGATACACTCCTATAACACATGCTTCTAAAACATGTGCTCTTATGGCACATGCTGCTATAACAAGCACACCTACAATACACACTCCTATCATACATTTTCCTATGACCTGCACACCTACTATACATGTGCCTACTGCATATACCATGCACCTTTGAGGCGCACACCTACCACACATGCTCCAACAACACACGCTCCTACAACACATGCTCTTACAATGCACACTCTTACGACACAAGCCTGCGACATGCGCTAGTACAAGACATGATCTGACAAAATACACACTCTTACAACACATACTCCTACTAAAGAGGCACCTACACCAGGTGCTGCAATCAAATACACAGAGCATATACGTTTTTACAGTTGGTACATTCAAAATTAACATCTCATAGAAATTCACATCAAAGGCAAGTCACAGCTGATATTGAAGTTAGTTTTAAGTTCATGGAATAAATGTTCACTTTCAATATAAACTGTTCTGAGCATGTATTCATTGTTATAAAATGTAAATTACACAAATAGCATTCCCTAAAAACTCACATTAAGGCAAATCTCAGCTGACTTTAATGTGAGTTTTAAGGTTGAAGAGTAAATGTACGCTTTAAATACTAACTGCCCGAAGAGCATACATGTTTTACAATATACAATTAACATCTCATAAAAAAGGCAAGTCTTAGGTGACTTCAATGCAAGTATTAAAGTGATGGAATAAATGTACACATTCAATACGAACAGTCCACCGAGAGTCTGAATTGAATTTCAGGTCAGTTTTAAGGTGCTGGAATAAATGTTCACTTTTCATGCAAACTGTACAGAGAGCACTCACCTACGACGTGTGCGCTTACAAACACATTCTCTGACCATACACATCCTTACAACACATACTCTGATGACACACACTCGTATAACATGTGATCATATGACACTGCTCTTATGAAAGTCTTGGACACATGACACATGCTCTCACATGCACCTACGACACATTAACCTATAACAAATGTTCCTACCACCGTTCCCAGTGAAACCATTTTTCTAAAGATCTCTTCACTGAAAGGTTGCTTTAGAAAGACCATTCCAGGACTGCACAGAGTGGTCTTTCTAAAGCAAACTGTCACACCCCTGCTGCACACGAGTGCGCACAGGGGCTGACTGGCTCTGCGGGACCCGGAAGCCCAGGACCAGGAGAATGGGTAAGTGTGCGAGTGCATATGTGTCGGTGTGTGTGTTGTGAGAATGTATGTGTTTTGATTTGGGAGACTGGGGGCTTGGGGTGGGGGTTTGTGGGCGCATTTGTGTGTTGTGTGAATGTGTTTTGGTTTAGGGGCGGGCATGGGCTCTGGGCTGGGATCTGAAATTGTGAGGGTTGGGGTGGGGGGAGGGAGCTGGGTCTGAAATCCCACGGGAGATATTGGGTTGGGGGTTTGGGAGGGAGGAGAACAATGGGGGCTCAGGTGTAAAATCCCCTGAATATTAAAAAATAATGGGGCAAACCACATTTTAAAGGACTCAGGAGAAAAAGAATGTTACAATGACAGTTTTCCGATCAAAAGAAAGACGGTCAAAGTAAATTGATCTTTTTCTCTTGGGACCTTTATAAAAAGCTAAACTCACATTGAACCCCTGCCACACATCCTCTTGCCACACATGCTCATTCCACACATGCTCTCACAACACACACACTTACAATACTATGAAATACACTGCTACAACACAATGTTCTATGACACCCAATCTAACAACAAAAATTCCTACCACAGAGGCAACCACAACATGCACTGCGATCACATATTGAGTGTATGAGTTTTACATTTGATACAATATGAAATAAGCATCTCCTAAAATCTCACATCAGATGTAAGTCACAGATGACATTGAAGTCAATCTTAAATTGATTGTATACATGTATGCTTTGAATATGAAGTTTCTGCACAGCATATGAGTTACACAATGCGTACATTACACAATTAACTATTCCTAAAATCTCACATTAAAGGCGAGTCCCAGCTAAGTTTCATGTCAGTTTTAAGGTGATGGAAAAATTGACACTTTTCATATGAACTGTACACAGAGTGTTCACCTCTGACTCATGTAGCTACAAAACATGCACCTATGGCACATGCTCATACGACACACGCTCATACAACACACACTGACACACATTTTCAGCATACTCTTACAGCACACACTCTAATAACACAACCTAATATGACATGTGCACCTATGATACATGGTTTTATGACACATGCTGCTATAACAAGCAATCTAACAACTCACACTCCTATCATACATTGTTGAGAAGGAGATGGTCCTATCCCACCCCCTTCGCCTCACCTGCAGTTAAAAGATCACGATTAGGCCAAGGGGGGAGCGACACCCACCCTCATGGCACATCCCCTTATGATATAACATAGAAACATATAATATCACAGTCCCATTTTGCATTGCAACAGATGCCATCTTTTTACTAGGCCCAAACATCATCCCTTTGCAAACTCAGCTCTCCCTTCCCCAGCACCTCGCACAGAGACCCCAAGACATCGCCATCCCCTGCCTGCTCTGTGCAAGCCTTGTTCTCATGGAAGTCCAGTCATTTATTGTTGCAATTGTTTGGTATCACTTACGCAGAATGTGCTCACTGCAGAGCGTGAGATCAAAGCAGGCCCCAGCACAAGTGCCCATCCATCTCTACTAAACTTCCCATGCCCTCTCAACCTCCACCCCTCCAGGCCAGGGCCCACTAGTCCCCGAACCCTCTCCTCTCTTTCATGTCGATACACATCTGACCCCCTCACACTGACCATTCCAGAACACCCACCATAGACTTAATCATGTGCAGCAGTATATTCTCCCCAAACTGACACACGTCTGTTTGTATCATGAGGCATCAGGGAACATAAATAGTAGATCAAACCCCCAGTGTGAGACACCTGGGACCGGGGCCCTGGTATCAATGAATCTCTGAATGTAGAGGTCAGAATGCCAATATATTAACCCATTTTCTCAAAGTACACACATTCATGCAAGGATTTTTAGGGTCACCATTATTCTCTTATTATCAGTTCCTTTTGTTTAACTTAGACAGTTAGCAATTTGTCACATTTGTCCTGACCTTCACTGTGGGGATGAGCCCAGCTGACCCACGCTCCACCAGATTGACTGAGAAGCTGTAGCCAATTGCAGCCTGGCATCCCCTATAGAACAGGCTGTGCCATACGACCCCTCCAATCTGCACTGTGATTTTGTACACTATATGATGATGTCAGTAATGACAAATTTGTTTCTTGTAATGTGCTGCCCGTATAATTTTTGGAAGAGCACTCTCGGGCAGCAGAGTTCTTTGCTTGCATACCTTATTTTATAAAAAAGTGTGTTATCCTTGCAACTTATCTCTTGGTCTCATTCCCTGACAGGCCGTGTTATCTTTAATTTTGCATTTTTGTGAGGACACGTGTCTGGGTGTCCACCTTCATTGTTTCTATGACAAAATCAGTTAATATATATGCTCCCATGGCACATTACATGTGGACGTACTACACATTCTCTCACATGCACTGATCACACATGCACCTACCACACACGCACCTGCAGCACGCGCTCTTATCACACACTCTTATGGTACACACTCTGACACACACTCCTACAACAAGTGCTCCTATGAAATGCACTGCTATAACACATGCTCCTACAACACATACTCCTATAATGCAATAATGCATGTTCTTATAATACTCTACAACACATGTATCTACAACAAATAACATGTGGGTTTACAACATGTGCTCCTAACACAATGCACCAACCACACCCACTTTTATGACACACACTCTTACGACACACACTCTTATGATGAACACTCTTACTATGCACACTTAACACAAACTCTGATGACACATTATTATGACACACACTCCTACAACACATGTTTCTACCACATTTGCTCCTATGACATGTGCTGCCAGTACATGTGCTGCTACTGCACACACACATGCCTATGACACATGCTACTATGACATCCAATCCTATAACACATGGTCCTTGCAACATGTGTTCTTACAACACATACTCCTAATATATATGCATCTACAACATGTAAAATGTAGATATATGGCACATGCTCTCATCTGCAGCTAAGGCACATGCCCATAAAACACATTCTCCTAATATACTCACTCTTCTGACACACACCCCTATGATATATGTTCCTGTAACACCCGCATCTACTACACATGTGCCTACTACACATAACATGTGGATATATGACACATGCTCTCACATGCACCTTGGACACATGCACCAAGGCATATACACTCTCGACACATGTACACTGGAAACATGCATCCTTGACACATACCCATGTGACACATGCTCCTATGACACAAGCTCCTATGAAACACACTCCTATGACACACACACATGCACTTGTGACATGCACTTTAAAGACACACTCCTACGACATATGTTCCTATCACACACAATGTTATAAATTGCTTTCTTACAACACATGTTGCTGCAACACATGCTCCTAAAACAAGCACAATACACAACACAGAAACATTACAGCACATACACTTGTGACACATATACATATGCCACACACTGTTATACACTTTGTCTTATGCCATACACACACTTAAACTGACAAGATTGTTGTTGGAAGCAGCTGCATTCTAGGGGGCAGTAACGGTTAGACAACGCTCCACGCAGCACATTGTAAGATGCCTTCTTCGAGCAATTTTGTGTGAGCGCTATTGCCAAAGCAGAGCCAAAGCACACAAGGAGCCTGCGGGTCATCGGCAAAGAGCTTCTGACTGGGCGCACCAATGGGAGCACCACTATTTACCGCGAGTGTTGTTGGCATGTAAGGAGAAGAAAAAGAGGTGCTATACAGGGCCCACAGCCCGTGCGTTCACAGTGCACGGTGCCCAACCGCCACAGCCAGTGCCTAGCAGTGAGTGCATGCCTCACCCTGTAGGACACTGTCCGCAGTAGAGAAAATTTGATTTGGCCCATTAGAGGTATGTGACTGGGCATGTGTGTTGTGGCTGTGAGAGAGGGTGATAAGCTAGTGTGACCCAACCCACACAGGCATATTGACCTCCCCTTTTTTTATCAATTTCTACCTATGATCAGAAATAGTTGTTAGTCTAAGCGCAGCACTCCATGTTAATGGCACCCCACACCTCATGCCCCACATGGAGAATACGGGTGTGAGTCAATACGTTGGGGGAGACAGTGGCTGCTTGGTGACACTGCTTGGCGCCATTTGGTAAACGCTTGTTATAACAGCAGAGAGCAGCAGAGAGCATGGGGGCGGTCTCAAGATGAAAATGGATTGCTGCTAGCAAAACTACCAATAGGTCCTGTAGAGGCATTGCAAATGGTAGACGGGTTAACTGATTCCCCCCCAGACGAACAAGGAGACACAGGCACTAATGAGTTGGGTGCTTGGGAGCCAAGCTAGACTGCCTTTACTGAGACTGGCTGATCCTGGGGAAACCAATGGTGCTCATGAAAATGCACTGGTCATGGAGCTGGATTGCCTAGTGCAAGGCTAAAGCCGAAAAGTTGACGCTGATCAAGGGCAATTGGAGGAACACTTAGAAGTGAGTATAGAAGGATACCTGGAGCCCTCAGGCCTATTCCAAACAGAGTTACACCAGGCTAGGGTACAAGGTCCTGGATCCTACCTATTACCAAGAATGCCATTGACTGCAGAGGTGGGTGAACAAACAAAAGGAGCAGACACCTATTCTGTAAAACAAATTAACTTAGATATCACTCTCTTGGAGAGAGTAGCGGGGCTGGAACGATATATAGATAGTTTGTACCAAGACAAATGCCTCTGACCCAAATATGGAGCTCCTGTAGCTGGTAATCTATCAGTGCTATCAGTGCTGGCACCAGAGACGATTCAATTACTGAACACTCACCCCTTTGAAAAAGCCCCAGATGTAGCTTCTACTTTCTCAACAAATACCCAATCTCACTCTCAACATCAGGAGAAGGAGCATGCCTAGGGCTCGGCACAGCAGAGGGCTGTCACAGCCATCCCATCCTCTTTTTAAGTGGGGTATTAGGGATTGTATGGACAATCTTATCTCTAGGTCAATTGAACCGACTGAACTAAGGAGGAGGTGAGGCCTGCTTCTGAGGGAAGTATAGCTGCATTAACCAAATAAGCTAGTGAGTCACAACCTCTCGATGAGGCTGATCGACTTCAGAGGACCGTAATGACAGAAGAACTTCAAGTGGTAGAATATCTGGGTAATCATTCATACTACGTGTTCCATCCGGATGAAGTGACTAGTGTGTTTAGCATTGATTCATACCTGATACAGCCAAGGTTAAGCAAAAATCACCTAGTCGAGTGGCTAGTGCGGTTGAACACTCTGCTCTCCTATATGAGCATTCAACTGCGACTGATACAAGAACAACGTTTATGTTAGACAGATGTCTGGACATTATCACCAAACTGGTGGATTCAAACACTGCTTAGAGCGCTAAAGGTGGAAAGAGGAGTCTGAACGCTCAAAACAGGTATGTGGCTTTCAACAGCTGCAGGTGTATATCGTGAGGCGGCTACAGTGGACAAAGTGGCTTTAGCCGCACTGGAAAATAGTGATCTAGTTCAACAGGTACGGGGGACTGTACTGCCACCCTACATGGGAAGTGGTGAACCTGTTGCAAGGACCAGTACACACCGTGACCCAAATACAACCGGAATACATCTAGAAATGATTGCAGGAAAGCCTGAGGATACTGGGCTGGACATAACTTGAGCTAATATGCACACAGTGCAGCAAATGAGAGGAGCGGTCAAAGATAGGAATTCAAATCTCTCTACCCCTGCCTCTAGAGTGGAACAAAAAATGTGTCATCTAAAAATACATATGATCTCCTGGAGGGATGCAGGAATCAGAATATTATATGTTGTTTTAAACTCTTTACACATGGAAATAAGAACTCCTATAAAATAGATTTAATTAAGGCCCTGGTTGATATCCTGCGTCCAAGATTTCTCTTTTAATATTTTTACTGCCACTCAAATTTTATCAGATTGTATGTTTTGTGGAAGTTGCAAATCAGGTTTGGGTTGAGAAATACACTTTTTAGGGCCTGTGTGATACATTGTAGTGAGGTATTGTCATGCAGAAGTATTGAGGTGTATAAAGATTCAAAGCATGAAGTATCTCACTTGCATGATACATGGTTTGTCCCTAGGTGGGTAATTCATATTGAAGGGAAGAGTTGAGCCAGCACAACCACAAGGTATTGGCCAGATTATTGGCCATGCTACATCTATCTATCTATCTATCTATCTATCTATCTATCTATCTATCTATCTATCTATCTATCTATCTATCTATCTATCTATCTATCTATCTATCTATCTATCTATATTTATTTGTATATAGCACTGTTCCCCCACAGGCCTCAGAGCGCTCAACAAGGACAAAACAAAAGGTACATAAAACATCAATATGGTAAAGGTTTGATATTCTAAAAGGTGGGTGAGGTATAGAATAACTAATCTGCCCCCTCGTCAAACACTCAAGTCTTAAATTCTTTCTTAAATATGCATTTATAACCCATAGTTGCACCTTTGAATGTAATCCTTTGTTCAACTGGAGGCCAATGTAGCTTCCTCCTTGCTGATGATATCTTGTAGCATCGACTTAGGCCAAAATGGTATTATTCACATTGTCATGATCACACCAGGCACATTCTGTGATTGAAGTAATTCGTGTTTCCACATTTTTTACCACTATCCAATCTAGGATGTTACCACCACTGTGAGTTGCATCTAAGACCAGCTGCTTAAAACCAATAGATTCAAGTGACAATTTCAAATCCTTGGCCTCCTCATCTAATAGATTATTTTGCCATAGATTGAAGTCTCCAAGGATAATAAGTGCTGCAGAATATTTAGAGTAGGCTGATAGAGAAAACTGGATTAACATTAAGTTTCACTAATATAGCTTCACAATTTTCCACATCTGAACACTAGAAGTATAACGTTTCAAAGGTTGTTTAAAAATAATAGCCACCCCCCCTCCTCTACCCTCTTCCCGATCAACGTGAAGGGCCGAGTAGCCCTCAGGAGTGGCAAGTAGCATAGCATTATGTGTCATTTTGGTATTCCAAGATTCCGTAATAAATAAAATATCCAGATTTTGCTCAGGAATTATGTCAGAAATGTCCAAGGCATGTTTTACAAGAAAACGAGTATTTAATAAACAACATTTAAGTTTGCCATTAGTGGATTGAGTGTTTTTTTTTTTATCTCATCATCCCGAATCATACAATCTGCCTTGTCTTGCGCCAAGAGTTTTCCAATCTTATGGACCTTAGAAGCTATCTCACAGGATACGAGATCACCAATGGTCTCAGGACTTACACGATCAGTAGTTATATAGGGAGGTATGTTATTAACTGAGGCAGAGAGATGTTTCCTTTTATAGAAGCCACCTCATTTCTTTTCAGAGCAGGTTTCCACTGGCTTGTTCATTAATTTAGCAGTCCCATGGGCCTTACTAGCAGCCTCATTGGCCAGAATAACAGCTGAGTAGGCAGACATTGTCCGAAGTGTGGGAACATGGATATTATTATAAATCGTTTCTTCAGAGTTCTGTGTAAGGATTATTGCCTTTGGTAATAACCGTCTCATCATGGATCAATCCAATGTTGAATTATAACTAAACCTGAGACAAACCCCTTCTTTACCCCATACAATGATTCAAAGTAGAATATCAGCTCAGGCATGCAAGTCATTGTATGGGTGCTTTACGCATGCACCTCCAATTCAGCCCTAATGATGCCTTATCTGTTAATCCCCAGAGCAGCCAGAGTTTTTAATAATCTCAGTGATCTAGAATGGCTGGCATGGCTAAAAGAGCATGATGTAATTTGCATGCAAGAAACTTGGTTGGTTGATGAGAACTGTTTATAGAAATATTTTGCTGATTTGTATGTATTATTGATTGCTGCAAGACATTTATGGCTAGGTTGGCTGAGTGAGGGTATTGAGACCCTGATTCATAAGAGTTTATGCTATAAAGTATAGAGACATGTAAAGACAATACAGAATGTATTATCATTTTCTTGGATACTAACCCAAATTTAGGTGAGAAACTTTATTTTGTTAACATCTATATTCAACCAAATGAGGCATTTGGGAATTTGTTTAAAATTGGTGGTATGCTTAGCAAGGTTTTATTTCAGGACCAAAACCTCAGCTGCCTGCTATTGGGTGATCTTAATGCCAAACCAGCGGTAAAGGAACAATTTGAAGAGGATCAGGCTGCTCTGGCAATAATGTGTTGTATTCCGGGGAGCAGCCCCTTCCTCTCAGAACAAGATGCCAGAGGACGCCTGATCAATGATTTTATGAAACACGCTTGGCTGGTGGAGTTAAATCGAAGATGTCCTGGAGATAGCTCACAGAGAAACAAGTTTAGATCAGGGGTGCGGTCTCCACTGATAGATTACAGGCTGATAAATTATTTTGCATATAAACATGTTCTTGATTTTAGGGTTGCTAATCACCTGGAGAGTGACCATATCCCATTTGTGCTTAAGTGGGAGACCTAATAGATGGGCCTGGTGAAATGGTTGGAGAGAATGGGCCTCATTCTGAGTACGGCGATAACCAATGGCGCTATTAACGCCTTGGTTGACGCCGTACCCTGACCGGCAGCGCCTTGGTGGATGGCGGAATTACCGCCCCATTCCAAGGTTGGCGGGGCGGTAATTCCCCATTCACCAAGGCTCTTCCCCATTCCCAAATGAGCCCCCATAGGGCTCAATGGGAATGGGGAAGATGCAAATAACGGTGACCGTTCATTACGGTCACCGTTATTGGCTTGGAGGCCCCTTTGCGCCCTCGACTTTAACACCTGCTCAAAGCAGGCGTTAAGGGTGTGGGCGCAAAGGGAACTTGGAGTATGGCGGTAAGGGATCACCGCCACCGGTCTCGTTACCGGTGCCCGCTATCCCTTACCGCCATACTCGGAATGAGGCCCAATCAGTTCAGACCAAAACCAACTTTAACCAAGAACTGGATAAAAACAGTCTTAAATAGCTCAAATAATGGCCTTTGAAAATCAGCTATTCTCAACCCCAATGTGGAAGACCTTAAAGTAATTGACAATTTTGATCTCATAATGCAAAAAAAAGCAAAACTTCTTGATCAAAGGCAAATCGAAACAGTGAATATCCAAGCCAGAAGGAGAGCGGATGCACCATGGTTTGAGTCAGAGTGCAGGATGGAAAAATTGAGATTTTGTGAAGAATCAAGTACTGGGGCTCTCCATGGGGGAGAACTCCATGTTCTAAAATTGGATTATAAATGCTTATGTAAAAATCAAAAAGTGGACCATATAGAAAAACAATGGGATCACCTGGACCAAATGGTGCTAGAAAATAACATACACAGTTTCTGGAGGCCGGTGGCTAAAGGGACAACATCGAGGAATAACAAAGAAGCTAATAAAATGAAGCCTGATGTATGGTGCAGGCTTTCTCAGGTATGTTATTTAGCTCATCAGAGGTTGATATAGGTAAAAAAGGGCTGGGAGCGCTTGTCACTGTTTGTGAAAAATTTGCAGAAGAAGAGAGTATTGCTTCACTGGTGGTTGATAATGGGAGAAAAGCAATGGGACCGGAGGGTATTAAGGTTGAGGTTATCAAGTGGTTCTCTGCATGGTGGGTCTGCACGTTGAGTAGAGTTTTTAATGTGATTGCACACTCTCAGCTACTTCCTGTGTCTTGGACAAAGTTCTTAATCGTGCCAATTTTCAAAAAAGGATTAAGTAGTGATCCCAACAGTTTCTCTGCTTGATAGTAAAAGCAAAATGTTTTCAAAATGTATACTGACAAGATTAGAAAAATGGGCAGAGGTTAATAACATGCTGCCGAAAGCCAGGCAGGGTTCAGAAAAGGATATACTAAATTGGATCACTGCTTCCTGTTGAATACAATAATAAGAAAGTTTAGGTTGGGATGTCTTTATGTTGCTTTCCTTGATTTATCAAAAGCTTTTGAATCTCTAGATAGGGCAATTATGTGGATACAATTAGATAGGATATTTGGGCAGGAGGCCTGCTGGAGCCCTGCATCAAACTCCCCTGAGGGCCGACATCGAACCCAGGCTGCAGGAGCAGCTGGGACGCGAGCGCAGAAGGCCGTCCAACATCAACTGATCCTGCCCAGCCTTGGGCCTGAAAACCTGCACTACACGAGTGCCGGCACCGGCCCAGAAGGGCGGCTTGCCATCCTGCACCATCCTGCACCTGATTACCTCCCATAGCAGTGCTGAATCGAAGGCAGCCTGAGTCCGGCGTGACTCGTAGGCACAAGATGTCCGCCATGGTGAACATAATGCTAACGTTTACCTCGGTTGCCTAGCAACGGCATCTACATATCTTTCCATCCCGAAAACCGGAGGCGGAAGCCGGCCCTATTTGCCTAAGGCCCGTGAGCCAAAGTCCCCTCCAGTCTGCACCTTAGCCCACTCTCCATTTGGGCAGGAGCGCTGCTGGAGCCCTGCATCAACCTCCCCTGAGGGCTGACCTCAAACTCAGGCTGCAGGAGCAGCTGGGACCCGAGCACAGAAGGACGTCCAACATCAACTGATCCCGCCCAAACTTGGGCCTGAAAACCTGCACTACACGAGTGCCGGCACCGGCCCAGAAGGGCACCGTGCCATCCTGCACCATCCTGCACCTGATTACCTCCCATAGCAGTGCTGAATCGAAGGCAGCCTGAGTCCGGCGTGACTCGTAGCCACAAGATGGCCGCCATGGTGAACGTAATGCTAACGTTTACCTCAGTTGCCTAGCATCCGCATCTACATATCTTTCCGTCCCGAAAACCGGAGGTGGAAGCCGGCCCTTTTTGCCTAAGGCCCGTGAGCCAAAGGCCCCTCCTCTCTGCCCCTTAGCCCACTCTCCATTTGCGCAAGAGCCCTGCTGGAGCCCTGCATCACCATCCCCTGAGGGCCGACATCGAACCCAGGCTGCAGGAGCAGCTGGGACCCGAGCGCAGAAGGCCGTCCAACATCAACTGATCCCGCCCACCTTGGGCCTGAAAAACTGCACTACACCAGTGCCGGCACCTGCCCAGAAGGGCACCGTTCCATCCTGCACCATCCTGCACCTGATTACCTCCCATAGGATTGCTGGAACCCAGGCTGCAGGAGCAGCTGGGACCCGAGCGCAGAAGGCCGTCCAACATCAACTGATCCCGCCCACCTTGGGCCTGAAAAACTGCACTACACCAGTGCCGGCACCTGCCCAGAAGGGCACCGTTCCATCCTGCACCATCCTGCACCTGATTACCTCCCATAGGATTGCTGGATCGAAGGCAGCCTGAGTCCGTCGTGACTCGTAGCCACAAGATGGCTGCCATGGTGAACGTAATGCTAACGTTTCTGGTGGTGCACCGGACTTCACTTTTCTTCGATGACGAGATCATCTCTACTCTTGGCAAAGACCCGACGTGCATCCACCACCAGGAACAACTGCCCCCGCCGGAGCTGTCTCCCCACAAACAAGGTACCGTGTCCGCCTGGCTTCCCTTTCTGCTGGATCGAGTGAGGTGTCTTAATCCTCGCCTTTCCCTTGGGTCGCCTCTAAGCTTTCTTTAGTGTGTTGTTCTGAACTGGTCTAATCTTTCCATAACAATTTGCGATAAAGACTCGAAGCGCATTTCCACTGAGACACTTTTTGGGACATATCGCCTTGCCTCTCTCCGAGTGGGCCTGCCCTCTGAACTTTGTGATCTGCAGTGGTTCCTGTCTTCTTGCCTTGCATTTGTGCTTAAAGGTATTGGTATCAAGTTGATTTCTTAACCCCCTTTTTCTCTCCCGTCCTAACGAATACTAGAGTGCCATCTAGGTTAAAGCATACACCTCTGTCTACAAATAAGTGATGCCGTTGAACCTATTGTTAGGGGGATTGATATTTTCCGTATAGTAATTGTGATTGAAATTGTTTGCCGTATTGAGTGCCAGAGTGTTTTCTATAGATGTGTTCTTATAAACAAATAACTATATATCTTTACACCGAAGCCTTGTTGCGTGTTTGCTTGTCTTACTGTGTAGATTGCCCAATTTTGTATACTCCACATACTGCCTAACTCTTCTTGAGGGAAGTCTGACTGCTCAGCCACAGCTACCAGGTGAATCTGTGTGGTACAGACTGCTACCAAGTGGGTTTACTGCCACACACCTGTAGTCCTAAATCTTTTGCAGTGGTCCCAGAGGGAACTGCACAGGTTTCCGCCTAACACTGGTGTACAGCGGTGGGATTTGTATCGAGTATACAGTTTAGAGTGCTTTTCCACACTTTAGGATAACTAACCACAAAGCTTAGCACTAAAAAGCAACTTTCAGAAACATGTCTACTATGAAAGCTTACAGTCAAGAGTCCTTGTCAGGTGAAAATACTGAGAGTTTACGAGCCCTCTGTAGGCAAGAGAATCGTTCTGTAAGAGGCAAGAAGTTAGAACTGCTAGCGAGATTGCTGGAAAACCAAAGTCTGGGTACTGGTTCAGAGGAACCAACTTCTCCAGCAGATGTAGATAACAGTGATGGTGTTGATCTAAATCGTAATTCTGACGATAGTGATGAAGAGGCTGAAGAGGAAGGAGAGGCTAACAAAACTGTCTCCCCTGCTCCTCTACCTGCCTTACCAGCTGTACCTACGGGGCCCAAACCAGATCCCACATGTAACCCTGCTTATTTTGAACTTTAAAATATGAAGCTCGAATTAGAATACAAACGGTTCTTGGCTCAATCTGAAAGAAACCAAGAGCTTGAGTTCAGACGGATAAATGCCCAGGCTGAGCAGAAGCAAGCTGAGTTAAGGCTCAGGGAAATAGAACTTAATCACGAGTTAGAGATGAAAATGTTGTCTGTGGAAAATGCTTCCCTCTCCTCTGGTTCTTCTAGAAGCTCCAGTCCCAAAAGACCCCGGATGCCAAAGGAATTAGTGGGTATGTATGAACCGAGATTGGATGTATTGGATTGGTTAAAACTGTTTGAGTACAATCATGGGCTCCAGGACATCACCGGGAATGATTTACTTCCCTGGTTGTTCTCTAGGCTCCCCCCTGTTGCGACTGATGTGGTAATGGAGTTGGGGGAGGCGGATAAGACGGATTACGAAAGTGTGAAACTAGCCTTGATAGCTAGATTCGGGAAGACCCCTTCCCAGTATCTTAAGAGGTTTAGAACCTTCAAAAAGCATGACGGTACCCCTTGGGCTACCTGGTTGAGTGAAGGGTTGAAAAACTTAGAGGGATGGATTAAGGGTTACAAAGTAAACACTTATGAGGGTATGAAGAATCTTTTTATGTTCGAGTCGATTTATGATGCCTGTTCTCCCGAGCTCAGACAGCACTTGGCTGATTCGAAGGAATTGGATTCCCGGAAGCTGGCTAAGGCTGCTGACTTATGGGTTGCCAACAGGGCTACTCATAAGGATTCTGGGGCAACTCAGAAAAAGGATGAGGGAAAACAGCCTAAAAAGGACCCAAAATAGAATTTGAATAACTCAAATTTCAAAGAGGGCCCCAAACAAAACCAGAAGGGTAAGCCACAAGGAAAACCGCAGCAGAATAGTGTGTCTTCTGGTGCCAAACCGGAAGGAGGCCAGAACAAGCCACCATTCCAAAAAGCATTCGGTAAATGCTTTGTTTGTCGCTCGACTGACCACGTGAAAGGAGATCCCAGATGTAAGGGTAAACCTTCAGGGGTCCAGCTTGTCCCCTTAGCCTTCGCTCCAGAGGAGGAAGTCCAAATGGCAAGTGGAAACTTTCTACTGCTAGCTGATGAACCTTTTGGAGTCTCAGCCAGCGTTTCTTTAGTATATCTGGGGTTGTGGGAACAACAGAATTTAGACGTCTATAATTCTATCCCCAATAATACTAAAGAGTATTATAAGGACAGTGTCCAGGTGAATGGTCAGGAGACTCCTGCCATTAGGGACACTGGGGCCAACATAACTGTGGTGGATAAATCGTTTTTTCAGGCTGAGGATGTTGCTAAGGCACCCAAACGCCTCACCAAGTTAGCTGGAGGGCCTGTGCAGATGCTTCCCCAATTACCAGTTCTCATCCAGTGTAACGACATGACTGTAAAGATACTTGTCAGCATACAGAGTGAGGTACCAGGACACGTACTTTTGGGTAATGATTTGAAAACTCTCGGAGTTGTATCGCATACTCCCAGACCTCCTAGTAAACGGTTACAGGAGCTAACCAGAGCTGCAAGAGAGAGGACCATGCGCGGTACTCTCCAGGAGATGATGAAGAAAGAAATCACTCCTGCTCCACTGGTTTTGTCGGCCGCTGTCTCGAAGAAATCAGAAGCGAAAGGGAAACCTAAGACTTCTACCCCGAAACCAGCAGCCAGCATTCCCGTGCAGACTACAAGGACTTCCCCGCGGTTGTCCAAAAATACACCCGTAACTCCACCTCCAGCTGAGGCTGAGAGGCAGGTACAACCCTGTGTGGTAGAATTAGACTCTGACAAAGAGCTAATGGAAGGCCAGGAACTCATTGGAGATCTGGATCCTGTTGACCATCCTGAGCTGCAGTCTTTACTGGCAGAAGGTGGACCCAGCAGGGCAGACTTCAATAAGGAACAGAGAGAATGTCCAACTCTGGAAGGTCTTCGCCACCAGACCGAAGCTCAGGCCGAAGGGCAAGAGCCTGGGAAATACAGGTTGCACTGGGAAGATGGCCTCTTCTACAGTGAACCGACCAAGTCTGCACCTGGAGACTACAAGCGGCTTGTAGTACCCCAAGAGAACAGACCACAGTTCTTGCAGTTAGCCCACGAGATTCCTTTGGCTGGTCACTTGAGTTTCAAAAAGACTAAGGAAAGGCTATCTCTCTACTTCTATTGGACAAAGATGGGGGCCGAAGTAGAAAAACACTGCAGGAGCTGCCACACTGGCCAGACCTCTGGTAAGGTTGGCTCCAAGAATGTGGCACCTGGAGTGCCTCTCCCAGTTGTGGGAGTCCAGTTTGAGAGAGTAGGGATTGACATTGTTGGTCCCCTTGATCCTCCAACCTCCTCAGACAACAGGTTTATACTTGTTGTAGTAGACCATGCTACTAGGTATCCTGAGGCAATTCCTATGAGGACTGTTACAGCTCCGGCTGTGGATAAGGCCCTCCTTGGTATTTTTACCAGGGTCGGGTTTCCTAAGGAAGTAATCTCTGACAGGGGGTCACACTTTATGTCCCACTACATGAAAGCCATGTGGAAAACCTGTGGAGTTACTTACAAGTTCTCAACAGCTTACCACCCACAAACCAATGGGTTGGTAGAACGGTTCAACCGAACCATGAAGCGCATGATAGGTGCTTTAGAGGAACCCCTTAAGCGTAAGTGGGACCTTCTACTGCCATGCATTCTCTTTGCTTATAGAGAAGTCCCTCAGGAGGGAGTAGGTTATTCTCCCTTCGAACTTCTCTATGGTCATCCCGTCAGAGATCCATTGGCCCTGATTAAGGAGGGGTTGGAGAGTGCTCCTTCCCCCAAGCCAGTCAGAGTGACTGACTATGTGATAGGTCTCCGGAGGAGAATGTCGCACATGATGACAGAAGCAAGCGATAACTTGAAAGCTTGACAAGCATTGGTCAAGCACTGGCACGATCAAAAGGCTAACATGGTTGAGTTCGCTCAAGACTAGCTCATTCTCGTTATGATCCCAACAAGGCAGAGGGCCTTGCAAGTCAAATGGATGGGACCCTTCAGTGTGGTGGGTAAACTCGGAGAGGTCAACTATCTGGTGGACTTGGGCAATCCCAAGAAGGCTCCGATAGTCTTCCACACCAACCGACTCAAAGCGTATGTCTCACGACCTGATGTAGGAGCGTTGCTTCTAGCATCATCCGAGGAAGAAGAAGAGAGTGAAGCTCTTCCAGATCTCCTCAGAGGCTTAACTTTGGATGAAAAAATGGAAGGAGTAAATCTCTGTTCCAATCTGACACCCGAGCAACAAGAAGAGTACAAATCCATATTGAATCAGTTTGCCTCTCTGTTCTCGCTTTCACCAGGCTTGACCCCTTGGGGCGAGCACGACATACTCACTGGTGACTGTCTGCCAGTCAAAAGCAGACGATACCGCATGTCAGAAAACGTACAAACCCACATCAAAGGTGAAGTCAGCAAGATGCTTGATCTCGGGGTAATACAGCCCTCTACTAGTCCCTGGTCTAGCCCAGTTGTGTTGGTACCAAAGGCCGGATCTAAAGAGCTTTAATTCTGCGTGGATTATAGAGCTCTGAATGCAGTCACCAAGACTGATGCCCACCCTTTGCTAATAACAGATGAGTTGGTGGATAAACTTGGCGCCGCCAAGTTCCACAGCACATTTGACTTGACGTCAGGCTATTGGCAAATAGCCCTGACAGACCATGCCAAGGAGAAAACTGCATTTTCTACCGCCGTTGGCTTATACCAGTTTAAGGTAATGCCTTTCGGATTGAAGAATGCACCTGCTACGTTTCAACGGATGGTAAATCAGGTTCTGAACGGGATGGAGGACTTCTACATGGCATACTTGGATGACATAGCAGTGTTCAGCAATTCCTGGGAAGAACATTTAACCCACCTGAGAGATGTTTTGCAGGCTCTTGGACGAGCCAATCTGACCATAAAGCGAGTAAATGCCAAATTGGACAGAGTAAGGTAGTCTATCTTGGACATGAGGTAGGAGGTGGAGAAATAAGGCCTTTGCTCAGTAAGATTGAAGCTGTGCAAAATTGGACAACACCTACTACTCAAACCCAAGTGAGAGCCTTCCTAGGCCTCACTGGGTATTACAGGAATTTCATCGAGAACTATGGGACCATAGCTTCTCCACTGAATGTCATCTCCTCGCCCAAATTTCCTAAAAAGGTTAGATGGAATGAGGAGTGCAATCAGGCTTTTGAAAACCTGAAAAAGGCTCTTTGCCAAGCCCCAGTACTCAGAGCTCCTGATTACCGCCAACACTTCATTGTGCAGACAGATGCTTCAAATGTAGGAATAGGTGCCCTACTCAGTCAACTGGATGGGAAAGGTAGGGAGCACCCTGTTTGCTTCATCAGCCGCAAGCTGAAGGATCCTGAAACAAGGTGGGCAACAATCGAAAGAGAGTGCTTTGCTATTGTGTGGGCTCTGAAGAAGTTTAGGCCGTACTTGTATGGTTCTACTTTTGTCAGTCAGACTGACCACCAACCCTTGAGATGGTTAATGCAAATGAAAGGGGAAAACCCGAAACTATTGAGATGGTCGATCTGCCTGCAAGGGTTTGATTTCACCATTGAGCACAGGTCAGGGTGTCACCACCAAAATGCTGATGGTCTCTCTAGGATGTATGTCATCGACTAGAGGTATGAGATTTATCCAGGAGTGGATTAAATCCTCCTGTCCCTTAGTCTGGGGGGGCGAGTGTCAGGGAGAATTCTCTGTTTAGGCTGAATTTCCTAACCTAGTGAGTCCCCCAGCAGCTTTTTCTTCGCTCCAGGACGCAGTGGTCGAATTGCCCGTGCAGAGCACCTCGGCAACCAGATAGCCACTACCCCTGTACTGCGACCAAAAGGTGGTGCCTTGTGATGGAGCACTCCGCAGCTGGTCTCTTCCATGGTGGTGCACCGGACTTCACTTTTCTTCGACGATGAGATCATCTCTACTCTTGGCAAAGACCCGACATGCATCCACCACCAGGAACAACTGCCCCCGCCGGAGCTGTCTCCCCACAAACAAGGTACCGTGACCGCCTGGCTTCCCTTTCTGCTGGATCGAGTGAGGTGTCTTAATCCTCGCCTTTCCCTTGGGTCGCCTCCAAGCTTTCTTTAGCGTGTTGTTCTGAACTGGTCCAATCTTTCCATAACAATTTGCGATAAAGACTCGATGCCGCATTTCCACTGAGTCACTTTTTGGGACATATCGCCTTGCCTCTCTCCGAGTGGGCCTGGCCTCTGAACTTTGTGATCTGCAGTGGTTCCTGTCTTCTTGCCTTGCATTTGTGCTTAAAAGTATTGGTATCAAGTTGATTTCTTAACCCCCTTTTTCTCTTCCGTCCTAACGAATACTAGAGTGCCATCTAGGTTAAAGCATACACCTCTGTCTGCAAATAAGTGATGCCGTTGAACCTAGACTTGTCAAACTATTGTTAGGGGGATTGATTGCTGTTGCGTGTTTTCTTGTCTTACTGTGTAGATTGCCCTATTTTGTATACTCCACATACTGCCTAACTCTTCTTGAGGGAAGTCTGACTGCTCAGCCACAGCTACCAAGTGAATCTGTGTGGTACAGACTGCTACCAAGTGGGTTTACTGCCAAACACCTGTAGTCCTAAATCTTTTGCAGTGGTCCCAGAGGGAACTGCACAGGTTTCCGCCTAACACCGGCAGCGTCCCAGAAGGGCACTGTGCCATCCTGCACCATCCTGCACCTGATTACCTCCCATAGCAGTGCTGAATCGAAGTCAGCCTCAGTCCGGCGTGACTCGTAGGTACAAGATGGCCGCCATGTTGAACGTCATGCTACCGTTTACCTCGGTTTCCTAGCAACCGCATCTACATATCTTTCCTTCCCGAAAACCAGAGGCGGAGGCTGGCCCTATTTGCCTAAGGCACGTGAGCCAAAGGCCCCACCTGTCTGCCCCTTAGCCCACTCTCCATTTGGGCAGGAGCCCTGCTGGAGCCCTGCATCACCCTCCCCTGTGTGCCGACATCGAACCCAGGCTGTAGGAGCAGCTGGGACCCGAGCGCAGAAGGCCGTCCAAAATCAACTGATCCCGCCCAGCCTTGGACCTGAAAACCTGCACTACACGAGTGCCGGCACTGGCCCAGAAGGGCACCGTGCCATACTGCACCATCCTGCACCTGATTACCTCCCATAGCAGTGCTGAATCGTAGGCAGCCAGAGTCCGGCGTGACTCGTAGCCACAAGATGGCCACCATGGTGAACGTAATGCTAACGTTTACCTCGGTTGACTAGCAACCGCATCTACATATCTTTCCGTCCCGAAAACCTGAGGCAGAATCCGGCCCTATGTGCCTAAGGCCCGTGAGCCAAAGGCCCCACCTGTCTGCCCCTTAGCCCACTCTCCATTTGGGCAGGAGCCCTGTTGGAGCCCTGCATCATCCTCTCCTGAGGGCCGACATCGAACACAGGCTGCAGGAGCAGCTGGGACCCAAACACAGAAGGCCGTCCAACATCAACTGATCCCGCCCAGCCTTGGGCCTGAAAACCTCCACTACACGAGCACCGGCACCAGCCCAGAAGGGCACCGCATCCTGCACCATCCTGCACCTGATTACCTCCCATAGCAGTGCTGAATCGAAGGCAGTCTGAGTCTGGCGTGACTCGTAACCACAAGAGGCCGCCATGGTGAACGTTTACCTCGGTTGCCTAGCAACCGCATCTACATATCTTTCTGTCCCGAAAACCAGAGGCGAAGCCGGCCCTTTTTGCCTAAGGCCCGTGAGCCAAAGGCCCCTCCTGTCTGCCCCTGTCCGCCACTGCGCTACGGCGTGGGACGCTATCCTGTCGCCTTCTCTCGCTACAAGCCTGGCAAGTCTCCTTCACTACCACCAATGGAATCCATGATCCCCATGCTTGTCCTGCTGACCATCAAAAGGAGACACTCACGAATGAACACCTGCACCCTATAAGTCCTATGGACTACGACACGCACAGTCCTACCTACACGGAAGGCACGATAACCGTAAATCACCCCCGCTTGTCCTCCAAGCTAACCACAAACCCGCACACTGCGTCATCGAACATTTGCATCTACTGCAGTCAGTGATATATGCCCCCATCCCGCGTTAATTGCATATGTCCCATTCTACTGAACACTGTGTTGATTGCTCTTAGCCTATTCTGCCTAATACTGTGTTGATTGCTCATTGCCCATTCTGCTGAACACTGTGTTGATTGCTCCTAGCCTATTCTGCCTAATACTGTGTTGATTGCTCCTTGCCCTTTCTGCTGAACACTGTGTTGACTGCTCCTAGCCTATTCTGCTGAACACTGTGTTGATTGCTCCTGGCCCATTCCACATAATACTGTATTGATTGCTCCTGGCCCATTCTGCCTAATACTGTATTGATTGCTCCTGGCCAATTCTGTGAAATATACTCACTGCCTATGAGCAACATAGAGCGCACATACTATCGGCTCAGTGAATTCACCTACAGCATGTACTCCCTGCCCTTCTACGCATGTTTATTATGCATGCTACTCACTGAAATAACCACACCTCTGTTCCCTGGCCTAGAGTTTAACCACCACTATCACAACACCTCCAGTTGTCCTCTCACTATGGAATTCCTGCCCAAGCCCTCACACACTCCTCAAAACATAACAGTCACACTGGTACCGAACCTCAGTCTGAGATTGGTCAGACTCAGATCCCGAACCCTCCCCATCCAGCACAATGCCACCCCTACTCTCACACCACACAGAAACTGCTGACTCATCTCACGCACCATCAAAGTGAACAAACACCACCACCATAACATTAGCTCTACATGCCACAGCACTAAGCCAACACACACCACACCTAGCGGCAACTCCTACTCTCAACGTACATCCGCACCCAAGTCAGACTCCCCTACCCATAAAGAACTTTGTTCCCCACGCTATATAAGTGCGCTTTAATCAATGCATGCTCTCTCAATGCCCACAACCTAGAAATAAATGACTTAATAACCACTCAAGACCTAGATATACTCGCTATCACAGAGACGTGGCTCAACGAAGCCTCCGGCCCAGCCATCACACTAGCCTTACCTCAAGGATACGCCATCCTTAGACAAGACAGGATTGCCAAATCAGGAGGGGGAGTAGCCCTTATCCACAAAGAAACACTATCTATCAAAACTATACCCAACCCAGAGGAAGGGAATGTTGACATTCTATCAGTCAAACTAGCACTATCACCAAACATCACAATAAATACTCATATCATATACCGACCACCTGGCCCCACTGCCAACTTCTTAGGTCAAGTCAATCACCTCCTAGGAAACAATATTAAGAAATCCACTAAATCATTACTTATAGGAGACCTTAATCTAAGATTCAATGACCCCACGGACAAAACGGCTACTTCGCTAGCCAAAGACTTCCACGACTTAGGCTTCTCACAAAAAAATCACTGCACCTACGCATGCAAAAGGACGCATCCTAGACTGGATCATAGACCATAATTGTAACACAGCCATCACATCCAACACCAGCCTCCCCTGGACAGACCACAACCTTCTCCAATTCGACATCCCAGTCTCTATATGCACTAAAGTCCCTACCACAGCACCGGCGACATTAGCCAGAAGTGCCAAAAAACTCACCGCGGACAACGTCAGTGCACAACTTAATCTGCCATGCCTAGTGCCCCCGTTCTCCTCTGACCCGAACATCCTCACGGAAATATTTAAAGACACCATTACCAAAGCGGCCAACGCCGTCGCTCCATTGGAAAACAAAAAAAATAATAATTCTTCCACTCCAACTCCTGGTTCACAGAGGAACTCCAGAACCTGCGCAAAGACAAATGACAAGTGCTCAAAAACTGGCAGTGTAATCCTAGTGACACCACAAAAAGCAACTTCAAATCCATAGCCAAAAAATACAAAGACGCCATCTTCATTGCCAAATCTGAAGCCTACAACCACTGTATCTCCGCTGCCAACTCCCACTCTAAAGAACTTTTCAGTATCTTTAAAGAATTAACTGTACCACCCACATGCCCGGATGGAATTGTCAAAGACGAAGCATGGTGCACTAGCATTGAATCAGCCATGCTTGCAAAGATTAACCTCCTCCAAAATAAGATATTTCACCACTACAATACCTTAACTAAGCAAAACCCTCATGTACAGCCTCATCCAAATGTAAAAACAAGCAACATGCCCAAATTCGCATTCACAGAAATCTCCAAAGCAGATGTCATTGACATCCTCAGACACCTCAAACCCTCACAATGTAAGGGTGATGTGTGCCACCCTAAAATAATCAAGGACTGCGCATTACCGCTCGCCCCTCTTCTCACAGCATTCATCAATGCTTCATTCAAAACGGGCATAGTCCCAGACAGCCTAGAGCCAGCTAACCCCAATAACTACCGACCCATAACAACAGTTCCATTCCTCCTGAAAATATTAGACAAGGCCGCCCACAAACAGATTCAACAATACCTTGAATCGAACACAATCCTAGGAAAAAGACAATCTGGGTTCCGCAAAGCGCACGGGACTGAAACCGCCGTTCTAGATCTAAAAAACTAAATCACTAACATCCTTGGCAAAGGCAAGCCTGCCCTCCTCCTCCTCCTGGACCTTTCTGCAGCATTTGATCTGGTAGATCACATCACACTCACCAGTCATCTGACGCAAGCTGCCCACTTCGCTAAGGACGCATCGTCCTGGCTTGCCTCCTTCTTAGAGGGCAGAGCCATGAAAGTGTTCTCTAGCACAGCTCATGCAGCACCCTCCATCATCCACTGCGGTGTCCCACAAGGTTCATGTACTGCCCCCACGCTCAATAATCTTTTTACCAAGCCTCTCTTCGACAAACTGGATGCACTTGGAATCACAATACAATAACTACGCTGACGACACACAGGTTCTCCTTCCCCTGACGGGGCATTATCATCAAGACGCCACTACCCTACAGCAAATCTAATCCACCATACAAGCATGGATGGCCACTAACGGCCTCTGCCTGAACGGGGACAAGACCGAAATTCTCATCTTAGGTCAGAAATCCTCTCTCTCCAACCTCAACCCGCTGTACCTCAACTTCAACATAGATAACTGTGTCATCCCAGTATTATCTTCAGTCAAAACACTCGGGTTTACATAGACGCTACTCTATCTATGGACAAACAAGTCAATGCCATAGTCCCAGCCTCCATGCTGAGCACTAAACTTATTAACACAATAAAACCATTCCTAACCAAAGATAATTGCCTCTCCATCGCTAGAGCTACCATAGGAGCCAAACTAGATTACTTTAATATCCTCCTAGCCGGCACCTCCAAAAAAAACCTATCTAGGCTCCAAACAACTCAAAATAACACTCTTAGAGCAGCCCTAAGCATACCGAAAAGAGAACACATCACTCAAGCAAGAAGGACAGCTCACTGGCTCCCAGTCAAGGACCGTATCTCCTTCAAAATTCTCACAACTACTCATAAATGCATCAACCTCTCAGCACCCTCATACCTATCTGACACATTATGTAGATCTCAATCCACCAGACGGACCAGATTACAATACACCAATCAGCTAACTATACCTCGCATCAACAGAACAAAGGCAGGAGGTATAGGCTTCCCCTTTCACGCACCTAAGCTCTGGAACTCCCTCCCCACCAAACTCAGAGCTGAAACTTCTCTATTCTCCTTCCGCAAAAAAACTCCAAATTGTCCTCTTCAACTAACCTTGTTCTCCTAGCTACCTGCTCCTCAATATATGCATGTAACAAAAGAAGACTATCGTCCAATGTAACACCTACAGACTTGAACTGTATGTAACTAAGTATAAGCAACACTGTGACAAGCGCCACAATGCCTTTGGTCTACTGTGCGGTCAAAAAATGTGAATAAATAAATAAATAAATAAATAAATAAATAAATAAATAGTGGTTCCTGTGGATGTATTTAAATTAATCCAGATCTATACACAGATACATGTGCGGTCGTAAGATGCCCAGGTTTGGCAACCTACTGTAGGGAGTTCACTACTATCAAAGGGGTCAGTCAAGGATGCCCCTTCGCCCCATTATTGTTTATATTGTTTCTATTGGACTTGGACCTATACAATTCATTTGCAAGGACTAACCCCATGGAAATAAATGGGACAAAATATGGGGTATTAATGTATGCCAATGATATGGCTTTGCTTGAACTAGCACATTGGGGTCTTCAAGATTCTTTAAATTATGCAGCTATGTTTTTTATGGATCATAATCTCAAATTCAACTTGGAATATGTCAATATTGCAGTGGTCAAGGCGTATGCATTTTGTTCTATCAGAGTGGCTCCTGGTCGAACAATATCAAAAGGGTGCTAAAACGAACTCAAACATGCCTTAGAGGGTTGATGCGCTTCTACTATAAGTATGGGGGCAAGAGATTGAATAAATGATTAAGGGTCATGGAAATCAACATAAACGCATCTGTTATTTTATGTTGCCTTGAGTCAGGGAATCTATGAGAGAGGTGCTGTAAACTCCCTGAAATCCCCAGAGCATAGAAAAATAATGTTAATGGTCTGATTAAACATTCTAGCATGGACAGCTAGAATGCCGAGGCTGGGCAGCCGTGAAGCATGGGACGGCATAAAAGGAAAATATACTCGACATTTCATTAATATGTTTATTAATATGGCCCCTCCTGATTACCCTTAGAAGAGAATTTTTAAAAAATAATTTTGTTAAGTTTGCTATTCAAGATATTTTGAACGCGATGTCTGTATGTGTGGGCGGGACAAAGACTGATATGCAAATGGGAATTTCCCATCTGTGAAAGGTACAGTGAGCAAAAAGCAGGCTGCAAACTCTGAATGTGGTTAATAACCACTGAACAGGCTATCATGCCGTGTTCTTTCGAGAGAGGGTTGCCTGATAACTTTTTTGAATTTTTGGAAGGAACTTGGGGTTGGTCACCCTAAGTTACCTGGGGGCAACCAGATGTGTACTCCCTGCTCACTGTGCTCATAGAGGCACAGTTTCACCTCACTGATGAGGCCCAATAAGGTTGAAACATGTGTATGGGGTTGCTGTTGGTACTCTTGTTCAGAAAGGAATTGCCATAGCATTTCGGTGCTGGACTGCCCATGTGGGCGGGACAAAGACTGATATGCAAATGATATGATATGATATGATGATATGATATGATAGGTTATTTATAACGTGCTTAATACCCAGAGGTTTCTAAGCGCGGACCCAGGGATCGAACCTGTGTTGCTCCGTGACGTCTTGTTTCCAAGTCGAGCACGCTGCCGCTGAGCTATCCTCCTGGGACTGGATATGGATATTTCCCATCTGTGAAAGGTACAGTGAGCAAAAAGCAGGCTGCAAACTCTCAATGTGGTTAATAACCACTGAATAGGTTATAATGCCGTGTTGTTTAGAGAGAAGGGCGCCTGCTACCATTTTTCTATCATTACAACTCAGGAGGTAGCCATGCCGGTAAAACTGACATGTGTGCCGCCGAAGTTGCATTTTTTCCAGCACCCGCGAATGCGCAAGAATCTGGTCATGCCGAGTTCGTCATACCCGGTAATTGCCCATTTGTGGGTGCCAGCAACAAGGTCCTTCCTATCCCAGTTCGGCCCCATAGGGCAGAATGGGGATGGGGTTGTCAGATGCACTGGTGCATTCAGAGTGCTGCCGGTGCATCTGACGTGTTGAGCTCACGGGTGCCAGTCTGCCCGCCAGGTCAGACCTGGCGGGCAGACAGCCATCCACGACCACAACTGGTAGTATGGTTGGGCGCGAGCTGCGGTACCGGCATGCTTACCAGTACTATAGTTCCCGGACTGCCAGGGTCATAATGAGGCCCGAAAGGTTTACAAAAGAGTTAAATTTCAACTAACAAAAATTACAAACATTAGAATTAATTTTAAATGTATTTATAAAATGTATTATGGTCTTAACTTTAGAATTTCCGATGTTTGTAGACTTTAACGGTAACAGTTTGTAAACAAATATTTTCAAATTATATAAGAGCCTCCCTATAGTTCAGGTGAGGCGGGCTCCAATAGGTATTCCCTCAAAATTCTATTGTTAATAACTTTTGATTCGATTAATGAATTTGACTGACATTTCTATATTGATCGAGGACCCGTGGGCCCCCCAGACTTATATGTTTTGTAAAGATTTTTAAAAAATAAAAAAGTTATTAAGAAGACAGAAACATATTTTTTTCCAAAAGTGCAGCGCACTTCCCATTCATTTTCCCATGGACAAACAAGGTCAACTGTTGTGAAAGTGCACAAACCGCTAGACGTATTTGGACCAGGTCTGAAACAACTTGGAAATTAAGCATTGACTCGCGATCCATATGTGGTTTGGGGTTATTCCGTGCAGTAGTTATTTGAAAATTTGACACAGAAAGGGGTGCCCCCTTCTCCAAAAAATATATATCGTTATCTCAGGTATTTACCCACAACCGGGTATTTGTAGAAATCAGTCGATGCGAGAGAGAACCGTGTTTATAGCCGAGGATAACAGGAAAATAAAGCAGTTAAAAAGCTATTTGCAGGTTAACATAATTACAAATGAGCTCAGACTAGAGGTGGGAAGGTTGCTGGAGGACACAAAGTGAATTTCTGGAGTTAAAGGAGGTCCAGGGACTGAGTTTGCAACACAGAGCTTTCTGTAGCTGTGTATAAATCCTCAAATAAGTGACATCTCAAAGCTAACTGCATCACAGAAACATTGTGTGTTGTGGGGGAAAAGGAGAGGTCAGGGGAGGTGAGTAGGGCATGTGGGTCTGGGAGGAGCTGTCATAGACGACAGTGGCACTTGATGAGGGCCAAGAAAGCTTTTTTTTTGTCAAGTTTTTCAAAAATTCACAGTTATATCCGAGGCCATGCAGGACTTCAGATAACTGCGGGTACGAGTAGTTCCATGCCCGAGGCTAAACATTTTGGGGTGTTTGTGTTTTATTGCTTTTTTATAGTTATTTTTATAGTTATAGTGTTGTTGGGGTGAAAAATCACAGGCCATGGCCAAAGGACATGGTCAGTAAAGCGGTGGGTATTTGGGAGACTTATCTATTTTGGCTGTGTGGTTTCAGACTTTCTTACATATGAGACTGGAGAAAAACAGAAGACTTGTTTTTTTAAAATCAATACAAAATGACACATCGTTTTCATTTGTTCAATTTTCTGTATTATTAATGTCAATTATGTATGAAATAACAAAACCCTTGAAATTCAAGGAAAAAACATGAGTTGTAGGGGCATTAAGATGAGAACCTAACTCAACAAAACCTGTGAAATTCAGCTAAAACCACCTTAACGCCGCACCCCGTGTTGTGCAGGTTATGACCACAATGATGACATCACAGATTACATCACTGATGACATCACTAATTATATGTTGTGGTAGAACACTGATGACATCACAAATTACATCACTGATGACATCACTGACAACAACACTAATTACATTGGGCCTCATTACGACTCAGGCGGTAAGCGTTTTACGGCGGCGTAAACAGCGCTGACCCTTACCGCCTGAGTACGAGGTCCCTTAGCGCCATGGCAGATTTAACACCTGCTTTTAGCAGGTGTTAAAATCCATGGCGCTAAGGGACCATGGAGTTAATTACGCCACCGTAATTTACGGTGGCGTAATTAACGCCTTCCCCACTCCCATTATGCCCTATGGGGCAAAAATGGGAATGGGGAAGGGTAAATGGGGATTGGGGACTTACCGCCCCGCCAACCTCGGAATGGGGCGGTAAGTCCGCCAACCACCATGGCGTAAACGTAGTTTACGCCATGGTGGTAAAGTCACGGCCCAGGCGGTAACTTACCGCCTGGGTCGTAATGAGGCCCATTGTATATAGCAAAGTACAGCAGTAATGGCATTAGGCATGACATTTGCTCAAAACAACTTTGATTTTCTTAATAACAGTTTGGGCCATGGGCTTGGCCATGACAAAGGACGTGATCACTGGCCATCACCAACCACCATAGTGGTCAGTTAGTGTTGCAAAATACCAATGTCCATGGTTATGCCCAGTGGCAAGTCACTCTTTTCAAATATACAGTGTGCAATATTGAAAGCTGCAGTCAGTGGCCATAGCTAAAAGCCTGATATAGTGCCCAGTAATATGTTAGAATATACAGTTGTCATGGCCAAAGGCCATGGCCACTGGCTAGTATTGTGTTGAAGACCATGGCTAGTAGATGGTTAGTTATATAATATACACTGGGCACGGCAGAGGGCCCTATATAGGGGCTGGTGAGTGTTATATAATCCACAGTGGCACATCTGAAGTCCATCTCTCATGGCAGTATTTTAAAATATACAGAGGGCATGGCCAAAAGATGTACCAACTGCTCATGGTCGAAGGCTAGTAATGCCCATTTATATATTATAATATATAGGGGCACAGACAAAGATTGTGGCCACAGGCCAGTATTGTGCTAAAGGCCATGTCAATTGGCTGAATAGTGCACACAATACACAGTGGACACAACTGAAAAGCTGTAGCTACTAGTAAAGGTCAAAGTGTATGGTAGGTGAGCTATTAGTGTTTTATAATATACAGTGCTCATGGGTGAAGACAGTGGCAGTGCCCATGACTGAAGGCCATGATTAGTACCCATTAATTATCTCTCAATTTGGAAGAAAATGTAAAAGATCTAGAAGTGAAGTGTGGCATTTCAGATTCTTTGTTTGTTTTAGTAAATGGTGTTTCCTGAAAAGATAAGAACATTTGGCAACAGCTTATAGATATTGGAAAAGTGAAAAACGCATTGGCATTTCTATTGGAGCACACAGATTTATATGAAGGCAGCGTGACTGTACAAGAATTGTCTATGCTTTATGTTGAGTTAATAAACAAAAGCTATTTTTGTTGGTGGCTTTCATTCTGATGAAAAGGGATGAATGAGAGTGTTTGGGTCCAATTTACTTTTGATTTTAGTCAGTCTTTCCTTTCTTGAGAACTCTATTTATCTGAACTGGAAGATGTCAATGGTTTTGCCTCCTCTTCACTGGACTGTTACTGTCAGCTGTCGATTTCTTTGACTGAGATGGGGTTGGATATTTTCTGCCATCTGCTTTCTTTCAACCTCCCCCTCAGTGCTTTTCTCTCGTCACCTTGCTCCTTCTGCGCGGCATACTCAGAGGTGTGTGGCCATCATGTGCTCTCTTGGCTTTCTTTCTTCCCCCTTTTTCTATTCCAGGTTTGCTTCTACTTCTGATCTCACCCATCCCTTGGGAACATTTTAACAAATTCTGCATGAGGGATAGAAGCTATGAACAATGTTTCAAACTAGCACCTACTACCTTATAGGTGGTCTGCCCCATACTGGGCTACAGCCTCTTGTGGCTTACATGTGGTATTATCTCTTCAATGTAGCTGTGAGTGGTGGTTCTGAAGAATTAACCTTCACCCATTAAAGGTACTGCCAGCAACAGCCAGAGTCATGAAACACCTGCAGCACTGGAACACTCTATTTAATGAGTGATTAGAAATGCTAGATAGGTTGAAAGAGGAGGCATCATTTGTTGTGGCATTGTCTTTTTAAAGTTGTCAGTTTTGTTATTTTAGATTTTTCTCAGCAGTTTGATATTTCAACATGTCTAAACATGGGAACAGCAGCAGCAGAGATGCGTTTTACAGTAGATACCTGTGTGCAGAAACACCATGGGTTTGCACTTTTTTTTTATTTAAATAAGCCTTTGTATAGGGTTTCTCTATATTGTCATAATGGAAGTGGATGAGGTGTTTAATCAAATAAGAGGTTGTAAAAGTGTGGGTTGGTTTATTGGAAGCTTCCATATAGAGTACCTTACAATAGTAAACACAGTGAACATTTTAAATGTACTTCTTACGCAAATGCTACTTGACACAGAAATACTGGCAGTGGTCATGAAAGTTTTCTAGGCAAACTGATTCTTCCATGGATTTAAAGTGAATATTTAGCATACCAATGCACATCTATAACTTTCTTTAATTGCTTTTTCCACTCTGTGCAGAACAGGTTTTTTGTCAGGTTTCATCAAGTGATTCACAAATTCCTCAAGAAAATGACAATGTCCGATGCAACTTAGACATACACCTGGTCTTTATTTTATTTATATGTTGAAATATGTCAGCAGGATATGTAGTAAATATTTTTAAGCTAGTGATTTATATAAAAATCATACAAAACTGAACAAGTAACAAGTGTTTATTTTTCACCAAACACAAACAGGTGTTTCTTAAATAGGGGATGGACAAAGTCTGTAAGAATTGATAAAAATAAAAACAATATTGTTAAGGTTTTCTTTGATGAACGATTTGCTAAATAATTTGCCCTTGACTGCTGCTGCCTTCTATGTTGGTAGCGTGCTTGAAATAGGATCAATTTCTAGTATGATGGCCATTTCCTTTCTGTTGGGATTACGCAATAGGCATACGGCTTTCGGGGCCCATTTTGTCCGAACCGTCGTAGTCTATTCTCCTGTCTTTCTCTCGTTTACTTTATTCGCAAGGTAGATTATATTTGAAATTGGTCCAACACATCCAGACTGTTTCTTAATGTGTTTAGTATACTTTCCCATGCAGTTGAGATTTATTTAGTCTTTTTTAGGTTTTTAAGCAATTCCTTTTGGCAGATGTGGTCTTGGGCACTCATTCTGCTGTTTGTTTCTGTTTTCTTTTTGACCAGTAGTGTTATCAACCTCCTCATCAGGTACACTGGTACTTTTGTTTGAGGCTTCCATTCTGATGACCAGGGATGCACGTGAGCGTCTGGGTCAAAATTGTCTCCATTCTCCTTTTGATATTACTCCGTATTTCGTTTCTTTAGAGCTTTTTTTAAATAGCTTGACTGAAAGATGACAGTGTTTCTACCTTCTCATCACTGGACTGGACAGCTGTCTTTTTCCTTGAACAAGCTGGGTGAGGATATTTTGTAGCATGTGCTTTCTTTTATCCTCAATCTGAGTGCATTTCTTTTGCCTGTTTTCTTCTTCTGTGGTGTTCTCGGAGGTGTATGGTCATCATGTGCCCTCTGGGATTTCTTTCTTCCCTTTTTTCTTTTTCATGGCCGTCTGTATTTCTGATCTTGTCCATGCCTTGGAAGAACTTTAACTAATTCTGTTTGAGGGATAGATACTGTGAACTATGTCTCAAACTAGCAACTAACGCCATCTGGATGGTTAGGCACATACTAGACTTCAGCCTTTTTTTTCTTAAATGTGATCTTACCTACTCATTTTAGCTGTGAGTGGTGGTTGTGCAGAATCAACCTGCACCCATTAAAGGTGCTTTCAGCAACAGCCAGAGTGTTGAAACATCTGTAGCACCGGAGCACTCCATTCTAAGAGTCATCAGAAATTCTAGAGAGGTTCAGAGAGGAGGTGTCATTGTTTGTGGCATTGTCTTTTTAGAGTTGTCATTTTTGTTATTGTCCTTACTAGTTAGACATTTTAACATGTCTAATCATGAGATCAGCAGAAGCAGCGATGAAGATGCCATCTGGGTCCCTAATCCATCCCAGCCCAGGAAGAAAGCCACATGAATATAAACCCCTGTAGATGGTTGAAGAAACTTTAAGGCAGAATAAGTTCAATGAACATTATGCAAGAATATACAAAGACATGGCCCTTCGAATGCTCTATCACAAAGCCTGGGAATATCAATGGTGACAAATCATCTGATGTGAGTCCACTGGGTTGATGTGGATTACGTGCATGGCAATTGGCACCACATCCAGCACCTGTTTGCACACCTGCCATGCCACCGACACTAAATTAACCCTAAATGTTGGCAACAGTGTGAAGCCCACATGTTCCAGTTTTATCGGCTCCCAATGTTTAAGTTATGAGAGTCATCAGTGATCTTTGCCAACAATGGGTAGCTGTGGGAGGGGCTGCAACTAAGAACTGGGACAGGTTAAAAGCTGAATACCAGATCCATTTTCATCCTTAGCTTTTTTATTTAAGTGGCAATTTTTTCACACCTTCTTTAGAATAACAACAGAATTATGTGTACGGAGATGAAACACTTATGGCATTATGCCCATGTTATTTATAAGTTCACTTATAAACATTTTTAATTTCTTAATTATTATGTAGGCTATGATTGCAGAAGTCACGCTGTGCACATGCTTACTCTGTTGCTGATGTAAATAATATGTGGATCTTTTGGATAAGCAAATAGTAAGTGTCATTAAATATTTACAGCTTTATTTGAAGTGGAAACTCTGAGAGAGTGAAATTGTTGTTTTTTTTAGAGCTTGCGTTATGATAAACTATTGTTTACCCTCTTACAGATTTCTATTTGCAGATTCAAGAACATCTATATTTATAACACTTTTTTCTATGCATATTACTTTTCAATAAAAAAGAAAAACATGTAAAGAAATGAATGTACACACAGGTTTGGGGAATTAGTGTCTTTTCACTCTAAGTGTGTAATATAGTGCACATCTGCGTTGCAGAGAATTCTTATTTAACAATAAGGCCTGTGCCAGTGGTTGGGGGCACCTTAACTGCCCCCTGTTGCGTAGCATATGACTACAATGATGACATCACAGATCACATCACTGATGACATCACTAATTATATGTTGTAGGAGAACACAGATAACATCACAAATTGGATCACTGATGACATCACTGGTGCCAATTACATTGTTTATAAAAGATTACACAAATGATAGCATTAGACATTTCCAGATTCATAAATTAGCTCATAAAAATGTTTAGGCCATGGAATTTGCCATGACGAAGGCTGTGGTCTCTGGCCATCACAAACCACAATAGCTAGTGGTCAGTTAGTGTTGGAAAACATCAATGTGCATGGTTAAAAGCCATGCCTAGAGGGCCGTAATAGTTTAAAAAAACACAGTGGGCAATGTTGAAAGCTGTAGTCAGTGGCTATAGCTAAAAGCCATAGCTTGTGCCCATTAATATGTCCCACTGTGCAGTCGGCATGGCCATAGGCCATGGCGACTGGCTAGTATTGTGTTGAAGAACATGGTTAGTGTATGTAATATACAGTGTGCACCACTCAATGCCATAGATAGGGACTGGTTAGTGTTGTGTAATACACAGTGGGCACATCTGAAGTCCATCGGTTATGGCATGTTAGTATTTTAAAATATATGTTGGACATGGCCAAAAGATGTACAGTCTGCTCATGGTCAATGACCATGGCTACCGGCCCATTTATATATTACACTATATAGTGGGCACAACCAAAGATTGTGGACACTTGCCAGTATTGTGCAAAAGCCCATGGTTAGTTGGCGACTACTGTATATAATATACAGTGGATGTATGCAATATACAGTGGACACAACTGAAAGCTGTAGCCACTGGTGAAGGCCAAAGTCTATGGTTGGTGGCTTGTTAGTGTTTTCACAAAATACAGTGCACATGGGTGAAGCTTGTTGTCAGTGACATGACTGAAAACTGTGATTAGTAACCATAAATGTGTTAAAATATATTTGGCCATGCACACTGACCATGGCTGAAGGCCATCCTTAATGCTAATGTAATATAATTAGTGATGTCATCAGTGATGTGATCTGTGATGTCAATATTGTGGTCATAGGCTGTGCAACAGGGGGCATGAAGTTATGGTGGCTTTAGCTGAATTTTTCAGGGCTTTGTAATTATTTTCTTGAATTTCAAGATTGTATTTACAATATATTGCTCACCTTAACATCCCTGCAAATAAAGGTTTTTCCTTGAATTTCAAGGGTTTTGTTATTCCATACATAATTGACATAAATGATAAAGACAAGTGGGCTAATGAAAATGATGTATCATGTGTAGAGAGTAAAATAAAAAGAAATTGTACAACCACATTCCCCTCAATAAACCGGTTCTTAAAAAACATTGTTTGCAAATTTACGTAAATGTTTTATTTGTTCACATTTAAATGTACTGTTGATGAATAGAAAGTTATTAAAGTGTTACAGTAACTGTGTACAAAGACAACACTCAATGTGCCCTAAAATAAATCTTTACAGACTACTGCCCACAAATATATGTGGATAGTTTTTTTTAAAAAGAAAATGTTTTATAGCCTCTTCCACAGGGGTTAACCACAGTTATAATGAAATACATAAGGATATGTCACTTTTCTTTTTAATACACACTGTATTGAAATAATCAATTAATGGTCTTAGATACAGATGTTCAGTTTGTGATTTTATTGTCTAGTTTTATACCTGAAAAGTTGACCCTGACAAGGACTGTTTTGGGAGATAAGGAAAAAAGATGTAGGAACTGGGAAGAGAAAAACACTAGGATTCATGCATATAACACAAGGTTAAAAAATAACTTTTTCACATTTTATATTTTGTAAATTTTTTGTGTTTTTTCTAAAGAATAGGGTAAAAAAAATAGGCACTTTAAAAAATACCTAGCATTGGCAATTGTGATATGTTATCAAGACATGGAAACCACTCAGCATGTGCTCATCAACTGTAGCCTCTTGACCAATTTCTACTCTAAAAGTTATGATAAATTTGGATATTACGGATCGGACCAATTTTGAAGTGCCATCTATTGCTCCAAATCCATGGTAATCAGGGTGGCTGATTACCACATTTGGAACCGTATCCAGGACAAGCTTATCTGAATACCCACCTTTCACCAATTTGGCACACAACTGTCATCCTCAATGAATTTACATTGATATACCCACGTTGTTATTATACATCACTCCTTTTTACCACAGTTTTTAAACTTTGAAATTCTTCTTTTATAATGACCGGTTGTTATCATCATGTCATGGCTGTTTTTACTCAGTGGCTGTTTTTACTCAGTGAATGTTATGGCCTCATGGATAGGGTTAATTCCTTGATTCTATTAATTACATTACCCGTTTTTTCTTTTAGACTTAATTATGTGAAAAAGGTTGAATTACTAAATGCAAATAAAGAATAAAAAACAAAAAAATGGCCATATGTCCTAAAAGAGCCTTGCCCAAAGTATGTAGTGTTCCACCTCCCGTCTTGATCCAGCTGTGACAGATTGTGCAAATCACGATAATGTTAGAAATATCAGGTGCAGGTAGGAAAGACTGAGATTGGGTTTTAGTTAGTGGAAAATAGCTAGATATCGTATTTGAAGACTGTGGCACAGATGATAAATACTTCTGTGCTGATCTTCTTCCATGTGCTTTGATGTTATGTTTCACATGAGCCTTCCTATATGAATCTACCACTTCATTCCAATGAACGCAGACAAGGTGGTGAATTAACGTGGATGTTCTCAAGCTTTGAGATAGCTTGTGTGAAGTTTCCCTCTGCAAAACCATACCACAGAAATTGCACATGACCTCCTTGATATCTTTTTTGCTGTGTTGGACATTTATGCAGACATATTGCCAACTGTCAGATACGATATGTTGTGCACATTGCTTCTTCTGTGGGGATAAAGCTGAAGCCACCCACACTGGATGGCTTAGATGGGGGTGTATAGTGAACAAAGTCTATTGTATTCTAAAATGCAAGGAATATCAGCGTTTACTTTACTTGCATCAAAGTTGAGTAGAAATAGACCGTCAAGTGTACGTAAGCGTGATAGTGCTACATAGCTCATGCTTTCTTTAAAGACTGTGTTACCAATGTCTATCAATTCTTTGTCTAGGGTAAGACCTTGTGATTTATGAATGGTGACTGCGTATGCAAGAGTTAGAGAAAATTCTTCTCTGCGTACATACATGTCTTTGAAGAAAAGGAATCGAGCTGTTGAGCATCCTATCCTTTTCACTTCTGAAAGTTTGTCAAAGAGAATATTGACAAACTGAATGTTGTTGTCACGTGGGTATGTTTGAAAGCCAACAACTCTACCCAGTGCTCCATTAACTAGTCCTTGATCCACGTCAAGGTTACGTTTAAGCATTACTCTGCAATTTAAGGATAATTTTAATATTTTTTCCAATCCAGCTGTGTTGGAGATTGAATTTTCTAAACTATTCAGTCTTGTAGCTTGTTCACACATGGGTAGTGTCATACCATGTATGTCTAGTTTGTCTGTGGTGCTAATTTCAATTATTGGTTTCATTTATTTTTTTAACATTGTTTCATTGAATTTGAAACAACTTGCAAGAGTTGGCATTAAGGCCATATAATTGACATTTTTGTGGGCTATTTGTTCTATAACACCAATAGCACATGCATTATCGCCATAAAGTGCATGAATGTGCCGGGTTTTCAACATTGCTTGTGCTTCTTGAGATAGTATACCAAGTCTAATACTTTTTAAGACGTTGGCATAAGTGAGATCTGTAGATTGCTGCATGTTTTCTGTTAATTCTATGTATTGGAAATGTTGTCAAAGGTTGACATTTCCTATGCTGCCAACAGTATTACGGCAGAGTTTGTATCCTAAGGTTTTAAAAATAGGCTCACCTTTCACTGGTGTCAATTGAAGAAGATCTCCGAAAACAATAATGTGTTTTCCTGCAAAGAGCTCTTCGTAGTTTGTTTTGAGTACTTCTTGTAATCTGAGGTGAATCAATGCCAACATTAGGTTGGAGACCATGCTCACTTCATCTATTAGTAGCATTTTCATTTGTTTTAATACTCTGTGTAGTTCCATTGCAGCGTCTGTAGAAAGTGTGTAATAGTCTAATTTGTCTTGGTGTTTACTGGCAGGTTGTTGTTTGTCAATTGTTGAAGGAATTTACTGATGATTTTGATTACAAATGTTTTGCCAGAAGCAGCTTCACCACTGACGTACAGTAGTATAGGTTTGTTATTTTAA
This sequence comes from Ambystoma mexicanum, assembly GCF_040938575.1. Taxonomy (NCBI): domain Eukaryota; kingdom Metazoa; phylum Chordata; class Amphibia; order Caudata; family Ambystomatidae; genus Ambystoma; species Ambystoma mexicanum. Next base: position 515,257,422 of record NC_090926.1, on the reverse strand, counting down.
CAGGTGCATTCTTTGTTTTCATGTTGTACACCATATGCAATTTCTTTTGTTACTTCTTGAAAAATGCTATGTTGCTCATTGTTTAGTTTTGAATGTTGTATAATTAAGTCTTCTTTATCTTCATACTGACACATGGTGTTTTCTACTTCCGTAATAGCTAATTCTGTCTCATTTGTTATTAGTGGCTCTCTCAGTGGTTCTTGGCTTCCTGTTACAAAAGGTTTACTGCTGTCAGGAGTGTCCTTATCTAGTTGGGCCTGGAGTTCTTCTTCATGTTGCTGTTCATTGTGCCACATTGTTTTGTACTGTGCAAAGTTAACATTGGTTATAGTGCTTTCATTTGCATTGAAAGCGTCTTCGTAGGAGTCATAGTTATATAGTATTTCTTCTTTTTTTCTCCATGGTTTAAAGAGTTGTAGTAGGGACATGTAATATAGTTCTTTATGTTGAGGAGTCTTTAATGACAATTTGATATGATTAATTAAATTTGGTTTGGTGAGTTTTACTAAGCTGCCTTCACAATTTGATACTCTGTATCTACCCTTTTTTCATCTGGTTTTATATTATTTTTGTATGTGAAGTTTTGGGCTATGTGGTATATAAATATATTTTCTAAATTGGTACCTCTGTTTGGGTAGTATGTATCCACCAAATTGTTTTTTTAATATGTCTTGGCTGTTGGGATCATGTTTGGCTATTGTTTCTATATCGGTGTATGATTTCAGAACTCTTTTTCTAGATTTAGCAGGACCAAGACTTAGCCATACCATATTTTCAGATGTTCCATACAAAGCAGTACCGGTTAAACGATCTGCTGCTTCATAGGAGCCACATTCTCTATGGGAGAGCATTTTTATGCCCAAGCTCTATAATTTCTGAGACAGTGTTTTGTCTGATGACAGGTCATTGCAGAGGTCTTGAAGCTCGTTTTTTTCTGCTTTGATTAAGTATGCTGTAACATATCGTGCAACTGCAGTAGAATTGTCTGCAATGTACTGCATATCTATGCTTGCATTCCATAAGTGGGCAATGATTGCAGTATAATCATTGATATATTTTTCTTCTTCTGTTCTTTTTATGTAATATGTATTTTTAGGTGATTTACCTTTAACTCTATGTCTAACTGAAGACACAAAGGGGCCGATTCATGGAGCAAACGTGCGCCGAAAATCTAGGCGCAAGCAGGCCCAAGCATGCGCAAGCATGCGCAAGCGGAAAAAAACAGGCGCACACGCACGCGTGCGATTCATGGAAGTCCCTGCGCGTGTTCACCGCGGGATGTGCGCCAAACCCGTGCATGGCGCACAAGTCACTGCAACATCGCGAAAGGTGTGCGCGACGCGCACAGTGAAAGCGCACAACCTCAGCGCACACACCAGAAAGTGGGCGGGACATGGGGCGTAACGCACGGAATGGGGAACAACACGCGAAAATAAGGGCGTAACTGGGGATGTACTGCACGGAAGCAGAGGGAACGCCCACACGCACTCGAACCACACGTATTCATGGAATGGAATAGGGCAAAGCCACGCACAGCCAAAGCCACGCACAAGCTGAAACACGGCCGCCACACGAAGGCAGGCGGTAGAGTTCCAGCGCATAAAAAAAGTGGCGCCGCGGGAAGTTAAATACGCGATTGAGCGGGGTACGTGTATTCTGGGGGTGCGCGGGAAGTTACACACGCGATTGAGCGGGGTACGTGTATTCCGGGGGTGCGAGGGAAGTTACACACACGATTGAGCGAGGTACGTGTATTCCGGGGGTGTGCGGGAAGTTACACACGCGATTGAGCGGGGTACGTGTATTTCGGGGGTGCGCGAGAAGTCAAATATGCGATTGAGCGGGGTATGTGTATTTCGGGGGTGCGCGGGAAATTACACACGCGATTTGGCCGGGCACGTGGATTTCAGGGGTGTGCGGGAAGTTCCACATGCGATTTGGCCGGGTACGTGGATTTCAGGGGTGCGCGGGAAGTTCCACACGCGATTGAGCGGGGTACGTGTATTCCGGGAGTGCGTGGGAAGTTACACACACGATTGAGCGAGGTACGTGTATTCCGGGGGTGCGCGGGAAGTTACACACGCGATTGAGTGGGGTACGTGTATTTCGGGGGTGCGCGGGAAGTCAAATATGCGATTGAGCGGGGTACGTGTATTTCGGGGGTGCGCGGGAAGTTACACACGCGATTTGGCCGGGTACGTGGATTTCAGGGGTGCGCGGGAAGTTCCACACGCGATTTGGCCGGGTACGTGGATTTCAGGGGTGCGCGGGAAGTTCCACACGCGATTGAGCGGGGTACGTGTATTCCGGGAGTGCGCGGGAAGTTACACACGCGATTGAGCGAGGTACGTGTATTCCGGGGGTGCGCGGGAAGTTACACACGCGTTTGAGCGGGGTACGTGTATTTCGGGGGTGCGCGGGAAGTCAAATATGCGATTGAGCGAGGTACGTGTATTCCGGGGGTGCGCGGGAAGTTACACACGCGAATGAGCGGGGTACGTGTATTTCGGGGGTGCGCGGGAAGTTCCACACGCGATTTGGCCGGGTACGTGGATTTCAGGGGTGCGCGGGAAGTTCCACACGCGATTTGGCCGGGTACGTGGATTTCAGGGGTGCGCGGGAAGTTCCACACGCGATTGAGCAGGGTAAGTGTATTTCGGGGGTGCGCGGGAAGTCAAATATGCGATTGAGCGGGGTACGTGTATTTCGGGGGTGCGCGGGAAGTTACACACGCGATATTATCAGGGTATGTGTATTACAGGGGTGTGGGTCCTCCCAGGTGTACCCTCTACACCCTCCACGGCCCCTGCAGGTGGCTCACACCACAGGGGCCTACCCAGCACATGTCCTGCAGGCACCCCATCCACCTTGGCCATGCCCACCAGCCAACCCACATATCAACTAGCACTACTGCCCACCAACGCATGTCCCCTTGCACCCCCAGCCACCAGGGGCAGCCTCCACCAGGCCCCCACCCATGTCTCCCACCACCCCCACCCCCCAGCACTGTGGGGCACCTGCCAGCAGGCCCCCACCCATGTCCAACCCATGTCTCCCAGCACCCCCACCCCCCAGCAGTGCAGGGGCAGCCTCCACCAGGCCCCCACCCATGTCTCCCACCACCCCCACCCCCCAGTCACCAGGGGCAGCCTCCACCAGGCCCCCACCCATGTCTCCCACCACCCCCACCCCCCAGCAGTGCAGGGGCAGCCTCCACCAGGCCCCCACCCATGTCTCCCACCACCCCCACCCCCCAGCAGTGCAGGGGCAGCCTCCACCAGGCCCCCACCCATGTCTCCCACCACCCCCACCCCCCAGTCACCAGGGGCAGCCTCCAGCAGGCCCCCACCCATGTCTCCCACCACCCCCACCCCCCAGCAGTGCAGGGGCAGCCTCCACCAGGCCCCCACCCATGTCTCCCAGCACCCCCACCCCCCAGCAGTGCAGGGGCAGCCTCCACCAGGCCCCCACCCATGTCTCTCACCACCCCCACCCCCCAGCACTGTGGGGCACCTGCCAGCAGGCCCCCACCCATGTCCAACTCATGTCTCCCACCACCCCCACCCCGCAGCACTGTGGGGTACCTGCCAGCAGGCCCCCACCCATGTCCAACCCATGTCTCCCAGCACCCCCACCCCCCAGCAGTGCAGGGGCAGCCTCCACCAGGCCCCGACCCATGTCCAACTCATGTCTCCCACCACCCCCACCCCCCCAGCACTGTCCGGCACCCTCCACCAGGCCCCCACCCATGTCTCCCACCACCCCCACCCCCCCAGTCACCAGGGGCAGCCTCCACAAGGCCCCCACCCATGTCCAACTCATGTCTCCCACCACCCCCACCCCCCAGCACTGTGGGGCACCTGCCAGCAGGCCCCCACCCATGTCCAACTCATGTCTCCCAGCACCCCCACCCCCCAGCACTGTGGGACACCTGCCAGCAGGCCCCCACCCATGTCCAACTCATGTCTCCCAGCAGCCCCACCCCCCAGCACTGTGGGGCACCTGCCACCAGGCCCCCACCCATGTCTCCCACCACCCCCACCCCCCAGCACTGTGGGGCACCTGCCAGCAGGCCCCCACCCATGTCCAACCCATGTCTCCCAGCACCCCCACCCCCCAGCAGTGCAGGGGCAGCCTCCACCAGGCCCCCACCCATGTCTCCCACCACCCCCACCCCCCAGCACTGTGGGGCACCTGCCAGCAGGCCCCCATCCATGTCCAACCCATGTCTCCCAGCACCCCCACCCCCCAGCAGTGCGGGGCAGCCTCCACCAGGCCCCCACCCATGTCTCCCAGCACCCCCACCCCCAGCAGTGCAGGGGCAGCCTCCACCAGGCCCCCACCCATGTCTCCCACCACCCCCACCCCCCAGCACTGTGGGGCACCTGCCAGCAGGCCCCCACCCATGTCCAACCCATGTCTCCCAGCACCCCCACCCCCCAGCAGTGCAGGGGCAGCCTCCACCAGGCCCCCACCCATGTCTCCCACCACCCCCACCCCCCAGCACTGTGGGGCACCTGCCAGCAGGCCCCCACCCATGTCCAACCCATGTCTCCCAGCACCCCCACCCCCCAGCAGTGCAGGGGCAGCCTCCACCAGGCCCCCACCCATGTCTCCCAGCACCCCCACCCCCAGCAGTGCAGGGGCAGCCTCCACCAGGCCCCCATCCATGTCTCCCACCACCCCCACCCCCCAGCACTGTGGGGCACCTGCCAGCAGGCCCCCACCCATGTCCAACCCATGTCTCCCAGCACCCCCACCCCCCAGCAGTGCAGGGGCAGCCTCCACCAGGCCCCCACCCATGTCTCCCACCACCCCCACCCCCCAGCACTGTGGGGCAGCCTCCACCAGGCCCCCACCCATGTCTCCCACTACCCCCACCCCCCAGCAGTGCAGGGGCAGCCTCCACCAGGCCCCCACCCATGTCCAACTCATGTTCCCCACCCAACATGTCATCACAATCCAGAACCCTGGTCTCTATGGTCAGCCCCCAAATGCAAAACACCCACCCGAGTATTGCATCCACCCACTCATAATTTGCAATTACATCACAGAACACCAATTGCAAGTTCCGAAACAAACACATGTCCCTCACATACACCCAATGGGTGTCAGTGAATCTCAAAACACATAACATGAAATGCATGAAAACAATGAGATACCACACATTGAAGTTCAACAAAAAAATAATGTATTAAAGGAAACATGAATAGAATCAAAAATGAAGAAACAGAAATGTGAATGTAAAAAAATGAAAAGAAGCATGTCCGTTCAAAATTTAAAAAAAAATGAATATTGAAATCCAAAGTAATGTTGTACAAAGTCAATGTCCACAAAACAAAATCCAATGGGAAATAAAAATAAAAGCCATTGATCCATGGAGAATGTTAAAAAAGAAAGTATGTACAAGTCTACAACTATGTACAATGCAAGAAGCCAGGGTCCATTATCCCAACAAAATAAAGGAAACCTATCTAACTACACTAACTAATAAAAAAAATATATACAAAAATGTGGCCAATGTCCAAAAGGTCCAAATGAAATAAAAACAAAAATGAAACCTAACACTACCTACATAACTATGTACAAGGGCAGCGGGCTAGTTCCACGGCTCACTTCTGGATGTGCCGGGCCAGGGCATCATCGAACTCCTCCTCAATGTCCCGGAGGCGGTCCTCCTCCATGGCCCCGAGGGTCCGCAGGGCCGTCGATGTGTCCACCTCCAAACCCCTGCGGATTGCCTCGAGGCACTCGGCCCGCCTCAGGGCCCTCTGCATGGAGTTCTCCGCCCTGACCATTGAGAGCCGTGCCTCTTCCGCCCGCTGCCGCTCCGCATCTATGGCGTGGCCCAACTGCTGCCACACGGAAGACACTTTTTGTCCTGGGTCCTCCTGCCCTCCGGCCGATGCCTGCCCCTCCGATGTCGAAGGCCCCGAGCCTTCATGGCTCCCACCATGGTGCTGCTGCTGCTGTGCCTCTGCCCCTGCACTGCCTCCTGCTGCCTGCACATCCTCCGCCGGCTGGGGTGCAGTCGTTGACGTGGCCACCCCTGCTGGACGTCCGACTCCCGACTGTGGCAGGGATGCCTCCTCCACCAGCCTGGCCGCACTGTCAGAGGCAGCTCCACAGGGCACCCAGGTGACTGATGGGTGGGAAGATGGCACAGAGTACGACTGGCGCGTAGGGGGTCCAGCTGAGGAGGGAGTCGTGGCAAGCCCCATCAGACGGAGGAATCTGGCCTGGGTGACCTGTCCCAGCAGGCTGACGTGGTCAACGAGCCATTCGAGATGACGTGCAGTCTCTTCATGAAAAGACTGCAGGTCACCTCGCATGGCCCGTTGACGCAACGCCACACCAGCCAGGACAGGCTCAACCCGGGCCTGGATAGCCACGTCCGCAGGCAGAGGAAGGCCAGTTGACGTCAGCTCATCCCCTGCCTGAAAACTGGTCTGGACATAGGCATCCCTGCTGGTGCAAGATGATGCAGGGACAGGATCAGGGACAGGATTGCACACAGGCACCTCCGCGGCGGCCTGTGCTGCCTCCTGTCCCTGGTCTCGGACTGCACCACTAGCACCAGTGGGATCCCCACCCCCAGACCCCGTCTCTGGTGCTTGCACGGCCTCCTCCTCCACCAAACCCCCCACCAACCTGGATGACTCTGTGCCATCTTCCCCTGTTGGGCCCTGTGGGGTCCCAGCTGCCCCTTCTGCTGCCGAGGAGTCCAACTGCAACCTCCGCCTCTTGGACCTCCCCCCGGCAGCTGCGGCCTGGGACGCGGCACCGGACTCCTCACTCCCCGACTAGATGACAACATGGGAGGGGAGCCGGGCCTTGCGTCTCCGGCTGGCGGTGGGATCCCCGCTGCTGTGCTCCACAGCACCTTCTCCGCCCTCTTCATCAGTTGACGCTGCAGACAGGGAGAAACAAAACACACGCATCAGGGCAATGTACAATGGACACATACACACATGACAGTTGTACATGAGTGGCATTGGCAAACCTCAGACATGTCATCACAATCCCCAACACACATGTCATTACAACTCGCACACACGAGCCATACCACAGCCATATCGCAACTGCCAACACCATCCATACACATACAACAGCATGAGCAGCCAAAGGTGAGCCAGACATCACATGCAACACAGGAAGTGCACCACACATGTACACACACCACCACACTTGCATACATGTGTACACCTCTGGCAAGTGTCGCAGTGTTCAGACGGGCATCCATGTCACATCTGCCCATCAGGCTTCCACATACCGCTGTCACATGCATCCATGTTGCATCACTGTTGCACCCTTGTCAAATACACACACATGCACATGTACACAGCGCTGATACATGCAGCTGAAAACAACATACATGCGTGACATCACGGACATGTCTACTCACATACACATTCATACAAACTTGTGTGCCCACACAACTGCATTTGGCATGCAAGCCCACACACACAGGCACCATCCATGTCTCACACATTACAGCCCTCGCATGTGTCAGCCCCACGGCCCTGTACACCCGCACCCATACTCGACCCCATACAAACAGATGTGCAACCTGCACACTACTGAACAATCACCACACGCACTGCTCACAATCAGGATGCATGTACACTCACCGCTCGACTCCAGACGGGTCTGCCTCTCAAGGACCTGGACGTGGAGCGCTGGGGATATGTGTTCCAGGACCCTCATCTGTTCCTCCGACAAGTGGCCCCGGCGCCCCTTGGCATCCGCTGCCTTCAAGAGGCGCCGGGCCTTGTTCAGGGTCCTGGACCTGAAGTCCTCCCAGCGCTTCTTGACATGTTGGAAATCGCGGACTGCCACCCCCTCCGCGTTGATGGCAGTCACGATGTCAGTCCAGATCCGAGTCCGTCCTTCCTTGTCGGCGCGGGAACTTCCGAAGAGGGCATCATACTGCCCCAGGACTTGCTCCACCAGGACACCAACTTCGGTGGCACTGAAGCTGGTGCCCCTCTGCCTCTCTGGCCGGGGGTTGTCAGTGGTCACAGATGGAGTTTGCCCCGACATGACAACCCCAGAGGCAGGAGTGGGTGGGCAACTGGGTCCTGGGGCTGGGCTGTGGAGCGATGGAATCCCAGTCGGGAGTCTTTGGTTCCAGCAGGGGTGGTCACACCAACAGCACCCCTGGCTGATGTGCAGGCAGCAAATGGCAGGGCACGTGGGCAGCAGGCAGTCAGGCAGCAGCAGATGGCAGGTGGGAGCGTGCTCGGGGCTCTGGGGGGCAGTAGTTCGGCCTTCTGGGCAGGAGCGTGGTCTTCCGTGTGCTTACGCGTGGCCAGCTTGATACGGAGTGATTTGGCACGTGAAAATTCTGCACGTCAGTGTGTAATTCGAGGAAAGGCCCTTAGCACGTAAGCGCGTCTGCACGCATACGCATTTTCATTGGACCAAAGGCCCTCAGCGCGTGAGCGCGTCTGTGACGTGACGTGCGAGGGAGTATCCCTCATTGCACGTGATGACAGAACACACGTGGATTTCAACCAATCGCGTGTGAAAGTTCACGGCACCCCGGAACACACGTACCCAGGCCAATGGCGTGTGGAACTACCCGCGCACCCTGAAATCCACGTACCCAGGCCAATCGCGTGTAGATTTTCTCGCGCACCCCTGTACTACACGTACCCAGGCCAATCGCGTGTAGATTTTCTCGCGCACCCCTGAAATCAACGTACCCAGGCCAATCGCGTGTAGATTTTCTCGCGCACCCCTGTAATACACGTACCCAGGCCAATCGCGTGTAGAATTTCTCGCGCACCCCTGTAATCCACGTACCCAGGCCAATTGCGTGTAGAATTTCTCGCGCACCCCAGAAATCCACGTACCCAGCCCAATCGCGTGTAGATTTTCTCGCGCACCCCTGAAATCCACGTACCCAGCCCAATTGCGTGTAGATTTTCTCGCGCACCCCTGAAATCCACGTACCCAGGCCAATCGCGTGTAGAATTTCTCGCGCACCCCTGAAATCCACGTACCCAGCCCAATCGCGTGTAGAATTTCTCGCGCACCCCTGAAATCCACGTACCCAGCCCAATCGCGTGTAGATTTTCTCGCGCACCCCTGAAATCCACGTACCCAGGCCAATCGCGTGTAGAATTTCTCGCGCACCCCTGAAATCCACGTACCCAGCCCAATCGCGTGTAGATTTTCTCGCGCACCCCTGAAATCCACGTACCCAGCCCAATCGCGTGTAGATTTTCTCGCGCACCCCTGTAATACACGTACCCAGGCCAATCGCGTGTAGATTTTCTCGCGCACCCCTGAAATCCACGTACCCAGCCCAATCGCGTGTAGATTTTCTCGCGCACCCCTGTAATACACGTACCCAGGCCTATCGCGTGTGGGGACACCCGCACACCCCTGAAATACACGCTCCCCGCTCTGCGTTTGCTGCTGCCCTTTGCGCTGGATTGGGGATTTTGATGGCTTTTCCCTGCGCAAGGGGCGTTCTTGGGGGCATAACTGACGCTGCTGCAGGGTTGCTGCGCCACTCTGCGCCACGGCTGGTTGTGGATGTTGGAATCCATGAATACGCTGTGCGCCTGAATGTGTTTCAGCGCACGCGTCTGGCGCAGACTACCGCACGCGCACACTGTGCGCCAGCCGCGTGCGCCACTTGTGCGCCGAATTCTATGAATTGGCCCCACAGTTGTTTACTTGACCTGTTTTTGTAACTGGCCTAGGGAAACCAAAGCAGCATTTGGTGTAGTATTTCCCTTTGTTTTTGTATTTGCGACAACAATATTTGCCACATTTGTGTCTTTGAAAGTGTAAAATGTGTGCATGAAGATCACTATTTCTTGCTTCCGATGGAATTTCACAAGTGACATATTTTTCAAAAAACTGTAACACAGTGGCATCATTGTCTTCACCAAATTTAGAAGCATCTTTAATCCGTAAAAGCATGTGGATATGTGGTGCTTCACTTTCAAAGAGTAGGTGGAATATGTATTCCACATTTTGTCTAAATCTGGGATCTTCAGAATACATCCGTAACGAGCAGTATTCTGATGCTGTTATGTGAATAGGTCTATCATTGTACCTTCCTCCTTTGCTAGTAGGAAAGAGTAAAGGAAAAACACGTGCTTCTATACTTTTTTCCCATATGCTGATAGGTGATCGTTTTGTTTGTCGCATTTGGTACGTTTCTAGTGCATCTTCTACGGTGTCATTAGAGTGCAATGGATGAATTGTATAATGGTCTAAAGTATTGGATACTGTAGCAGGATCTAGAAGCTGAAATTGACCCGCTTCTGGTGACTCTTGAATTATTTCAGTGGTTTCTTTCAAGTTTTCTTCAATATTAATTTCTTTGTAGTATTCATTATTGTCTTTTAGATATTGAAAGGCTTGTCTAAATTTATGTAAATCTACCAGTTGTTGCCAATTTATTTTGTCTTTTGTATGTACACCATTTACAAAGATAATTAAAGATTGCTCCATTGGACGTTGCACTCCCAGAGTGTGCACATTTTGTTTTAGATCTAATAGTAAATACACTACTTTTCCACAAATGCCTTTCACTAATTCAGAGGGAGGTAATTTTGGTCGTTGTCAAGTTTTGTAGTGCAGTAACTGCAAAGTATTAAGAGGTCAGTTATTTCGTATTTGTTTTCTGCTATAAGGTAGAGAGGTAATTCAAACCATTTAGAATCTTCATTGTCTTCTATTTTGTATGTTAGGTCTACAGTTTGTGTGTTACTTTTAGAAAATGATCTGCGGCAACATACACACAAATGTTTTGGTACTTCAGCAGATGTACTTTTAAATTTCAGTATTTCTTTTTTGTATGTGTGTAGTAGAAGTTTGCCATGCATAAAATTGTTGCTAATTTGTTTTAAAGAATTCTGTAAGTGGCTTTCAATTCCAAAATATTTTTTCTGGATATAGTCAATTTCTTCAAGTAGGTCTTTTGCTGTACCATGTAGAAGAATGTTGTTTAAATTGGCTAGGGCTAAAGCAGGACTTTTAACATAGTACAGTTTATAGACTAGATTTCTTATTGTTGAATGATATGTTGATATCCTTTTGATATCATGGAAGGTGGTTCTGCAAGTAGGTTCTTTAATGCAGGCCAATGAATGTCCTTGTAGTCCTGTGTACTTGTGCACTGGACAGGTATTCATATTTTGCAGTAGTTTAATTTTGATTTTGTCTTTGCCTTTCACATATTGATTGAGGAATTGGCGTAAAGACTGGAACATTTTTTTGGGAATGTTACACATTGACGTGCATGGCCATTTGTACACTAGATGTTCTGATTCAGTTGAATGGAGGGGTAAATCTACGTTTTCAGGGCATATTTTTGTAAGGAGTACTTCTTGTTCCTTTATGGTATTGTGGTATTATTCACTTTTTCATAACCTCGACCACTGCTAGATTTATAGGAGCAGTTTTAGCAGTAGTGGTAGCTGAATTCTTGTTAATTGTTTTCTGTTTTGTTTTACATTTTGATAGAGAAGGCAACGTTTCTGTACTTGAAGCTTGTTTTGTTTCGCTAAATGACTGTATTAGCTGTTTTGTTTGAACTTCTTGTACAAATTCTGCTAGAGATGGGTGCTTATTTTGGACACTTCTATTTTAATTTGCTCTACTTCCGCGTTGATTTCTACGGACTTGATTTTTGGTAGGCATTATTTAGGGTCTGTTGAAAAAAATAAAGAAGGTATGGGTTGGGGTGTTCTTAATGTATGTGTGCTGTGTGCATGATTGTTTGAGTATGATGATAAAGTTGTATGTGATGGTGTGTGATTGTGCATTGGGCAACTACAACCAGTTGGGATGGGTATTCTTGAATTTATGTGCTACTAAACTGGGATTCAGATGACAGTAGAAAGTAAGCTAGTGGTGTGGAGAAGTACAAATAGTAAATCTAATGGTATACAATTAAAACAGTTGTTTGTTCTATAATATAAAAATTCTAGGGGCTGAGTTGTGTCATTGTGCGCCGAAAAATGGGACTTTGTGCGCCATTCTGCCTGTAAATCTATGTTTAACAAATGGGGATTTGCGGACAGAATGGTGCACAATCTCTGTTTTTAGGCACAGAAATAGCATGAATTAACCTTACAGTATGTTTGAGTAATAGTACAAATATTATGGTAGTATTTAATTTACTTTTTTGTGGAATGAGCAGGTTTCTTCTTAGTTGTTGTTTGTACTTCAAATTGTGCTGTTGCTTTTCAGGAGAGTGGTCTTCACTGCAATTGTAAATGAAACAAATTAGGAATTTTGTTTGTATATAGCACTGATGTTAATTTAGACATTGATTTTTATGTTTTTGTACTGGTGTTTGATATTTGAACATAGTGTGTGCATGCAATTTTGTTTGACTATGTGAACTCTTTATATTTTACTTTAAATATGTTAGTTCAACATGTTTGTTTTGCAAATGTGTGTGTAAAATGAAATTAAATAGCAGATAGGTTTGGAAGTGACAGTTGATTATAGGAGATGGGAAAAATGACAGTAAATTCATTTTATAGGTTATACAAGCTAAGAGTCAGTTAATCTGTTTATATGAATGTATAAGAATTGTACATGTACTATACAGAAAATATGCATACCTGTAGTTTGTGTTCATGCATATGGATATGCATGCAGCTGCAAGTAGAAATCTTGGAGACTTGTATAGTATTTCTTGTAGGTGATGCTTTCCAATGATATGACACTTGTAATCAAAGTGATTAACAGTACATTTGGAATTGCTGATCTATGATATGCAGTTAGATGTAGCGGTCTTGAATGTGATTGGTGGATGGTCGTGTGACTGCTTAACTATATCCAATGAGGGAATGGCACAGAAAGTGAAATGGAAATGGTAGAAGGACTGTCCATGTTACGATATGTCTGCGGACATGGTGGTAGTCCGCGGACTTTGCGTGTTACATCCGGGGATTTTGGGGTGGGGAGGCATGCAAATGAGAATTAGCAGAGCAAGGGATTGGTTAGTAAAGTTTAGTGGGTGTGTTGTGAGTTTGTCTGATACTCTTTTCCCTGAGAGAAGAACAGATAGCTATGGCTGTGTGTTTCAGAAAACAGATTGTTTGGATTTTGGGAGACTCGTGGATACATTGGTTGAAGGTGCATGCAGAAAGCTGTGGAGTAGCCGTAGATCTTGGATTCCCACATGTGGAAGTGCACTGGCATGGAGTACGTGGAATGAAGTGGTTGGACTTGCTACCTTTCTGTGCTACTTTGGAGACAGAGCATCATCCAGACATAATTGTTATTCATTGTGGAGGGAACAGTTTAGGATATGTATGTGGAATTTCTTTGCAATTTGCAAAGAAAGAAGGACTTGGGAAGGTCATGGTCATGTTTCCAAATTCTCAAGTAATTCTTTCACAGATTGCGCAGAGACAAATGTGGCTCCCTTCTTCTTCATTTGGTCCACAAATGGAGAAAGCAAGGCACAATGTCAATAAGGCTGTTTGGGCTTTTATAAGAAATGTTGGCATGTCCTCTTTTCACAATGAAAATATTATGTTTCTTAGCACATACATTTTTCGCAGAGATGGAGTCCATCTTACTTATGCTGGCAATCAGATTTTTCTGAGAAATGTACAAAATGCATTGCAACCTTTTTTGGAATTACAGCATCCATTTTGTAGTAGGTGTTGAGCATTTCAAGTTTTTCAAACACATGCAAATACCACCAAAAGGCTCTTTTCAGAGCCACCACTTCCTCACAGACGAAACTGCAATGGTTATGATAGGGCAGCACCCCAAAATTTTAAATGTCCGCGGACTGTCTGCGGACTTCTAAAAAATACACAAGGCCCTGCTTCATTTATTTTCACTTCCATTTTTAAACTGTGAAAGGCAGCTCTGAAAAAAGCCTTTTTTTATTTTTATTTTTCAATATTTTTTGGGGGTTTTTTACACACGACACACTAGGAGAGGAGCGAAAAGGAGGGTAAGGGGGGGGACACCATCCACGGGGATTTGAAAGGCATGGTGGAGAGAGGAAGATGTAGAGTGGGCCTTACTTAGGTAGTGAGCAGGTCTTCTCGTGCTCTGAGACCAGCGTCTCAAAAGCACTTGAAGTCTCTCCCCCCTGCAGAGTACTGCGTCACAGTACATACACACAACTGTGACCCTCAAAAGGAAAGGGTCATCAGCATTGTGAATGGCCTGTGAGGCAGCTGGAGGAATATGCTGTCCCACAGGAGTCTTCCTTGTGGTGACAGGATCGGAAACAGAGGATGTAGTAGAGGAAGTCAACCTACTACGCTCCTCGCAAGGTACAACCTTACGAAGGGCCCCCGCGTGGAGCGACTTTAGGTGTCGCTTCATAGTAGTCGTACCAAAGCTGTACGAATCAGGCCTCCCGTGACTCAGTACCATTTTGCACTGGTTGCAGGTGACTTGGTTTGCACGTGCCTTAGGTACATTACCATGAATGTTAAATAACCGCCACACCCAAGACTCACGGCGAGTGCTGGTAGTAGGGACTTCCACTACCTCATTCTCGTCATCCTCTTCATCCTCCTCTGCATCCTCACTCCTGTTCCCCTCTTCAGGCCCTTGGGGAGGTGGTGGTGGTGGAGAGGGCGGAGGTGGTGGTAGTGGAGGGGGCGGGGGTGGTGCTGAGGCAGATGTAGCAATAGGTGGCAGTACTGCAGCCATGGATGCCATCAGGTTTCAGATGAAAATCTGCAAAGTTGGCAGCAAAATGCACTGTGTTCTGTAAAATAGCCAGAAATACAATGAGGATGAGCTCTAAGATGTGGCCTTTTATAGGGGTGCTTGTGCGCAGTTCGTGGACACACACGCTGTCCGTGGACAGATCGAACACCAAAAAAAGGTTCAAAAAGTACCAAAAAGTATGTAGAAACTCTGGATTACTGTCTGGGGCTTGTGCTATGGTGATTCATTATTGAAAAATATTGTGGATTGCCTGAAAAGGTAGTTTTAAATTGTTCAGGGACGTGAACAGTGTCCGCAATCAGAACACACGCTCAGCGTGGGCGCGGTCACATGATAGCTTTGCGAACATGTCCGCGAAGGGAACCGGTGCCCGCAGGACACCAAATGCACGCAAACTGTTTTGAGCATGCGCGTTGGTGTTCTAAGGACACTGTTCGGGTCTTGAAACTAATTAAAAGTGTGACACAAGCCAAACAAACAGTTACAAACAGGCGTTTGTTCTTAGAACAGTTTCAATCCGGTTGCGAACAATACAGACAAGCATAGCGTCCTCCGGACACCCCCATTTTCTTTATTTATGAACATGTCAGGGCACCACGTGTGTTCTTAGAATAGTTTCAACTCGCTTGCGAACAATACGGACAGCATCCTCTGGACACCCCCATTTTGATTATTTATGAACATTTCAGGATATTGCCTGTGTTCTTAGAACAATTTCAACTCGCCTGCGAACAATACGGACAGCGTCCTCAGGACACCCCCATTTTGTTTATTTACGAACATTCCAGAACACTTTATGTGTTCTTAGAACAGTTTCAATCTGCCTACGAACAGCACGGACAGGTCTAGCGTCCTCAGGACACCCCATTGTGTTTATTTACGAACTTTTCAGGACACAGCGTGTGTTACTTTGATTACGGACATCTCGGACACCGAATGTGTTCTTATAACAGATTGGACTTGTTTGCAAACATTACAAACAGGCATAATGTTCTTAGAACATCTCAATTTTGGTTAATTGCGGATATCCCGGACATCCCGTGTGTTCTTAGAACAGTTTCAACTTGCTAGCGAACAGTGCGAACAGGTATAGTTTTCTTAGGACACCTCCAATTTCTTTTCTTCACAGACATTCCGGACATCCGCACTGTCCGCATGACATCTGAACTGCTTTTAAAAAATTAAAAAAACAAGAAATGAATTAGGACAAAATATAATAATTTTACTTTATTATATATGGATGTTCCATTTATGACAGAGAAGGTGAAGCAGAAACTGAGACAAACACAGGAGAATTGGGGGTTTCAATAGGGTTCATATGAGGTGAAGAAGGGATGGAAGTCTCATCAAAACGTTTTGGTTCATGGTGAGGGTTTGGGGATAATTGACTGGGATATGGTGACAGGGACAGGTACATGTGGGACAATGGTATCTAGTTTTTTGTTTCAAGTGATCCTCCACAAAGTTTTTTAAATTGTTGAAATTTGCCATGAGTAGGTCCACTTTTTCTTCCATGTGCTGGAGAGTCTTATCCAATATTTCTTTTTGTTTACTATTTTCAATGTTTGTATGGTCTGTCCAAAAAAAAAGGTATATCTTAAATGTTTATAAAATAATATTTATTAATTGGTTTATATAGTAAAGTATCTACCATTAGGTTCACTATCTTCAGACATTTCCTCACGTGGGAAATGCTCCTCTAGCCACTCCAAAGTACTAGACATTTCTGTGAGAAAAAAAAAATAATATCACTTTTTTTGCATCTAATACAGAAAGTTTAGAAATAATATGAGTAAAATGCAGTACACTTACTAGCTTTGGGTAAGGTGTGTTCTTACTGGTCTGTAGATCTGCTGTTGTTCTTAGTTGTGGAGTTTCTGTGAGGTAATCATGTTGGAAGCCTATCTTTTTTCTTTTGGTATATTCCATTTTAGAACATATCGTATTTAAATAAATGGTTTATGTGTTATATATATGGGTTACATTTCTTAATTGTTAATACATATAATGTGTATGTGTGCTGGTTTGCGAATTTGTACAATGTTCATATGTTATGATATAACAATTAAACATACCCCTCAGACTTTTTGGGTAGTGTTGCTGTTGTCCGCATATGTCCGCGGACTTTAGAAGAGTTCCCGTACATCAAATTCAGTAGAGGGGGTTCAGTATGTTCCATGTTACATGAACATAAAGTCAGAGATATTATTGTTAAGTTGTGCTACTAAAAAACTACGAAATTTAGTAAAAAAATCTTTGTTAAAGGGACATTATGGGTAAGTTGTGCTACTAAAAACCTATGAAATTCAGTAAAAAAACGTTGATAAAGGGACGTTATGGTTAAGTTGCGCTACTAAAAACCTATGAAATTCAGTAACAAAATCTTTGTTAAAGGGACGTTATGGTTCCAAGTAAAACCGAAAACCCCTGAAATTCGCCAGTTATGGTAAGCTAAACAACCATAACTCGCGCCTCCACGGTGCACTGCTAACACTAACACCCAGGACATCAAAGATGACATCACAAATGTCATTGATGACATCACTGATGACAGCACATGTGCATTTACATTTCATGAAAAGTCTGTACATAGGATTCTTATTGCAATGTTAAAAGTAGTGTCAAGGATCATTGGAATAAATATCATGAGGTACATAGTGCATTAAGCAATGCATTTATCCAAATAGCATTGTATTATGATTTTGTTTCCAATATACTAAGGTACACATGTCGTAACATAGGCATAGTTTGCAGGAGACATGATGGAGATACAATATTAATGATCTTGTGATGTTAAATACTAAAATTATAAATGCCCTGATGTCCTGGGTGTTAGTCTTAGCAGTGCACCGTGGTGGCGCTTGTTATGGTTGCTTAGCTTACCATAACTAGCGATTTTCAGGGGTTTTTCGGTTTTACTTGGAACCATAATGTCCCTTTAACAAAGTTTTGTTTACTGAATTACATGGCCACGTTAGCCTGCTTTTGCAAATTTCGTGAAAATCTGTCCAGTAGTTTTTTTTTAAATGACCAAAAAGTAGGTCAGAAAAAATTAGTGATATCTGTGTTGGCTTCGCGGTCACACTTCCCTGTTCGCTCCGCGGACAGGACATTGATTGGGCAAGCAGCTTGCGTGATGTCTGCGGACCTCTGACGTGCTTTTCTATTGGCTGCCGTGAAGCATGCAGTGCGTCTATTTTCAGAGACGCCCACCATCTTTGTTTATCGGAGCGGGATCTGCTGCCTGCACAGTGTAGATGTGGGCTGCGACAGCCCTGCATCGGTCTTGCATCGGCCACGAAAAGGTGGTGAGGCACAGGCCCTCATGTCTCTCTCTTGTTCACCACACATCCCGCTCATGGCCCGTGTCTCCCATGTCCACCCCTTGCTGATTCTCCGTGTGTTCCTCCCACCCCCGCTCATGCTCCGTTTCTCTTTCCCGTTCCCCCCTCATGTCCCGTGTCTCCCTCCTCCCCCCCAACCCGCCGCTCATACCGCGTGTGTCTCTCCCCGTACCCCCATCCCCCCGCTCATGCCCCATATGTCTCTCCCTTTCCCCCACCCCCTGCTCATGCCCCATGTCTCTCTCCCCTACCCCCCACCACCCGCTCATGCCCCGTGTGTCTCTCCCCTCCCCCCACCCCCCGCTCATGCCGCGTGTGTCTCTCCCCTTCCCCCCCACCCCCCGCTCATGCCCCGTATGTCTCTCCCTTTCCCCCCACCCCCTGCTCATGCCCCATGTCTCTCTCCTTTTCCCCCCACTGCCCGATCATGCCCCGTGTCTCCCTCGTGTTACCCCCCACCCCCCGCTCATGCCCTGTGTCTCCCTTGTGTTACCCCCCAACCCCTGCTCATGCCCTGTCTCCCCTGTTACCCCCACCTCTGCTCATGCCCTGTGTCTCCCCTGTTACCCCCACCCCCTGCTCATGCCCCGTGTCTCCCTTGTGTTACCCTCCACCCCCTGCTCATGCCCCGTGTCTCCCTACAGTTCCCACCACCCCCCACTCATGCCCTGTGTCTCTCTCCCCTTCCCCCCACCCCCCGCTCATGCCCTGCATGCCTCTTCCCTTCCCCCACCCCCCGCTCATGTCCCGTGTCTCTCCCCTTCCCCCCCACCCCCGCTCATGCCCCTTGTGTCTCACCTCTTCCCCCGTACCGCCCGCTCATGCCCCGTGTGTCTCTCCCCTCCCCTCCCCCCACCCCATGCTCATGCCCCGTGTGTCTCTCCCCTTCCCCCCACCTCCTACTCATGCCCTGTGTATTTCTCCCCTTCCCCCACTCCCGCTCATGCCCCGTGTATCTCTCCCCTTCCCCCCACCCCTCGCCCCGCTCATGTCCCGTGTGTCTCTCCATTTCTGCACCACCCCCCGCTCATGCCCCATGTCTCTCTCCCCTTCCCCCCACACCCTGCTCATGCCCCGTGGCTCTCTCCCCTTCCCCCCCACCCCCCGCTCATGCCCGTGTGTCTCTTCCCTTCCCCCTGACCCCCCACTAATGCCCGTGTGTCTCTACCCTCCCCCCCAACCCCCGCTCATGACCCATGTCTCCCTACTGTTCCCCCCACCACCCGCTCAGTCCCCGTGTGTCTCTCCCCTTCCCCCCCACCCCCGCTCATGTCCTGTGTCTCCCTACTGTTCCCTCCACCCTCCGCTCATGCCCCGTTTCTCTCTCCACTTCCCCCCCAACCCCCGCTCATGCCTCGTGTCTAACCTATTGCCCCCCACCCCCGCTCATGACCTGTCACCCCTGTTACCCCGCACCCCCCGCTCATGCTCCGTGTCTCCGTTGTGTTACTCTCCACCCCCAGCTTATGCCCTGTGTCTCACTTGAGTTACCCCCCCACACCTGGCTCATGCCCCCTGTCTCCCTTGTGTTACCCTCCCACCCCCCACTCATGCCCCGTGTCTCCCTCGTGTTACCCCCCACCCCCGCTCATGCCCCGTGTCTCCCTTGTGTTATCCCCCCACACCCCGCTCATGCCCCGTGTCTCTCCCCTTCCCCCCACCCCCCGCTCATGCCCCGGGTCTCCCTCATCTCCCCCCACACCCTGCTCATGCCCCGTGTGTCTCTCCCCTTCCCCCAACCCCCGCTCATGCCTGTGTCTCCCTACTGTTCCCCCACCCCTCACTCAGGCCCCGTGTCTCTCTCCCCTTCCCCCCCACCCCCCGCTCATGCCCCATGTGTCTCTCCCCTTCCCCTCCACCCCCCGCTCATGCCCCGTGAGTCTCTCCCCTTCCCCCCACCCCCTGCTCATGCCCCGTGTCTCTCTCCCCTTCCCCTAACCCCCCGCTCACATGCACTGTGTGTCTCCCTTCTTTCCCCCCACCCCCGCTCATTCCCTGTGTGTCTCTCCCCCTTCCCCTTTCCCCCGCTCATGCCCCGTGTCTCTCTCCCCTTCCCCCCACCCCCGCTCATGCCCCGTGTGTCCCTCCCCTTACCCCCCATCCCCGCTCATACCCCGTGTGTCTCTCCCGTACCCCCCCACCCCCGCTCATGCCCCGTGTCTCACTCCTTTCCCCGCACCCCCGCTCATGCCCTGTGTGTCTATTCTCTTCCCCCCATTCCCTGCTCATACCCTTGTCTCCCTCCTGTTCCCCCACCCCCCGCTCATGCCCCGTGTCTCTCTCCCCTTCCCCCCACCCCCAGCTCATGCCCCGTGTATCTCTCTCCTTCCCCCCACCCCCCACTCATGCCCCGTGTGTCTAACCCCTTCCCCCACCCCCCGCTCATGCCCTGTGTGTCTGTCCCCTTCCCCCATACCCCACTCATACCCTGTGTCTCCCTACTGTTCTCCCACCCCCCGCTCATGCCCCGTGTCTCTCTCCCATCCCCCCCACCCCCTGTTCATGCCCTGTGTGTCTCTCCCCTTCCCTTCACCCCCGCTCATGCCCTGTTTCTCTCTCCCCTTCCCCCCCGACCCCGCTTATGCCCTGTGTGTCTCTCACCTTCCCCCCCACCCCCAGCTCATGCCCCGTGTCTCCCTCTTTTCCACCCACCCCCCGCTCATGCCCTGTGTGTCTCTCCCCTTCCCCCCACCCCCCGCTAATGCCCCGTGCTCTCCCCTTCCACCCCACCCCCCGCTCATGCCCCGTGATTCCCTCCTTTCCCCCCACCCCCCGCTCATGCCCTGTGTGTCTCTCCCCACCCCCGCTCATGCCCCATGAGTTTCTCCCCTTCCCCCACCCCTGCTCATGCCCCATGTGTCTCACCCCTTACCCCCACCCCCGCTCATGCCCTGTGTGTCTCTCCCCTTCCCCCCACCCCCTGCTCATGCCCCATGTCTCCCTACTGTTCCCCCCACCCCCCGCTCATGCCCTGTGTCTCTCTCCCCTTCCCCCCCACTGCCCGCTCATGCCCCGCATGTCTCTCCCCTTCCCCCCACACCCCCTCATGTCCCGTGTGTCTCTCCCCTTCCCCCCACCCCCGCTCATGCCCCGTGTCTCTCTCCCCTTCCCCCCACCTCCCGCTCATGCCCTGTGTCTCTCTCCCCTTCCCCCCACCCACCGCTCATGCCCCGTGTCTCTCTCCCCTTCCCCCCACCCCCGCTCATGCCCTGTGTGTCTCTCCCCTTCCCCCGCACCCCCTGCTCATGCCCTGTGTGTCTCTCCCCTTCCCCGCCCACCCCCCGCTCATGCTCCGTGTCTTCCTATTGTTCCCCCATCCCCCGCTCATGCCCCGTGTGTCTCTCCCCTCCCCCCTCCCCCTGCTCACACCCTGTGTGTCTATCCCCTTCCCCCCACCCCCCGCTCATGCCCCGTTTGTCTCTCCCCTCCCCCCACCCCCCGCTCATGCCCCATGTGTCTCTCCCCTTCCCCCCACCACCCGCTCATGCCCCGTGTGTCTCTCCCCTTCCCCGCCCACCCCCCGCTCATGCCCCGTTTCTCCCTATTGTTCCCCCAAACCTGCTCATGTCCCCTTCCCCCCCACCCACGGCTCATGCCCCGTGTGTCTCTCCCCTTCCCCCGCTCACCCCCGTGTGTCTCTCCCCTTCCCCCCACCCCCTGCTCATGCCCCGTGTGTCTCTCCCCTTCCCCCCACCTCCGCTCATGTCCCCTCCCCCGCTCATGCCCTGTGTGTCTTTCCCCTTCCCCCACCCCCCGCTCATGCCCCGTGTGTCTCTCCCCTCCCCCACCCCCCGCTCATCCCCCATGTGTCTCTCCCCTTCCCCATCACCCGCTCAAGCACTGTGTGTCTCTCCCCTTCCCCGCCCACCCCCCGCTCATGCCCCGTGTCTTCCTATTGTACCCCCATCCCCCGCTCATGCCCCGTGTGTCTCTCCCCTTCCCCCCTCCCCCTGCTCACACCCTGTGTGTCTATCCCCTTCCCCCCACCCCCCGCTCATGCCCCGTTTGTCTCTCCCCTTTCCCCCCACTCCCCACTCATGCCCCGTGTCTCCCTCCTTTCCCCCACCCCCTGCTCATGCCCCGTGGGTCTCTCCCTCCCCCCCACCCCCTGCTCATGCCCTGTGTGTCTCTCCCCTTGCCCCCCACCCACCGCTCATGCCCCGTGTCTCTCTCCCCTTCCCCCCACCCCCCGCTCTTGCCCCGTGTCTCTCCCCCTCCCCTCACCCCTGCTCATGCCCCGTGTCTCTCTCCCCTTCCCCCACCCTTCGCTCATGCCCCGTGTGTCTCTCCCCTTCCCCCCCTTCCCCCGCTCATTTTTTGGGGGTTTTTTACACACGACATACTAGGAGAGGAGCGGAAAGGAGGGTAAGGGGGGGGACACCATCCACGGGGAATTGAAAGGCATGGTGGAGAGAGGAAGATGTAGAGTGGGCCTTACTTAGGTAGTGAGCAGGTCTTCTCATGCTCTGAGACCAGCGTCTCAAAAGCACTTGAAGTCTCTCCCCCCTGCAGAGTACTGCGTCACAGTACATACACACAACTGTGACCCTCAAAAGAAAAGGCTCATCAGCATTGTGAATGGCCTGTGAGGCAGCTGGAGGAATACGCTGTCCCACAGGAGTCGTCCTTGTGGTGACAGGATCGGAAACAGAGGATGTAGTAGAGGAAGTCAACCTACTACGCTCCTCGCAAGGTACAACCTTACCAACGGCCCCCGCGTGGAGCGACTTTAGGTGTCGCTTCATAGTAGTCGTACCAAAGCTGTACGAATCAGGCCTCCCGTGACTCAGTACCATTTTGCACTGGTTGCAGGTGACTTGGTTTGCACGTGCCTTAGGTACATTACCATGAATGGTAAATAACCGCCACACCCATGACTCACGGCGGGTGCTGGTAGTAGGGACTTCCACTACCTCATTCTCGTCATCCTCTTCATCCTCCTCTGCATCCTCACTCCTGTTCCCCTCTTCAGGCCCTTGGGGAGGTGGTGGAGGGGGCGGAGGTGGTGGTAGTGGAGGGGGCGGGGGTGGTGCTGAGGCAGATGTAGCAATAGGTGGCAGTACTGCAGCCATGGATGCCATCAGGTTTCAGATGAAAATCTGCAAAGTTGGCAGCAAAATGCACTGTGTTCTGTAAAATAGCCAGAAATACAATGAGGATGAGCTCTAAAATGTGGCCTTTTATAGGGGTGCTTGTGCGCAGTTCGTGGACACACACGCTGTCCGTGGACAGATCGAACACCAAAAAAAGGTTCAAAAAGTACCAAAAAGTATGTAGAAACTCTGGATTACTGTCTGGGGCTTGTGCTATGGTGATTCATTATTGAAAAATATTGTGGATTGCCTGAAAAGGTAGTTTTAAATTGTTCGGGGACGTGAACAGTGTCCGCAATCAGAACACACGCTCAGCGTGGGCGCGGTCACATGATAGCTTTGCGAACATGTCCGCGAAGGGAACCGGTGCCCGCAGGACACCAAATGCACGCAAACTGTGTTGCGCATGCACGTTGGTGTTCTACGGATACTGTTCGGGTCTTGAAACTAATTAAAAGTGTGACACAAGCCAAACGAACAGTTACAAACAGGCGTTTGTTCTTAGAACAGTTTCAATCCGATTGCGAACAATACAGACAAGCATAGCGTCCTCAGGACACCCCCATTTTCTTTATTTACGAACATGTCAGGGCACCACGTGTGTTCTTAGAATAGTTTCAACTCGCTTGCGAACAATACGGACAGCATCCTCTGGACACCCCCATTTTGATTATTTATGAACATTTCAGGATATTGCCTGTGTTCTTAGAACAATTTCAACTCGCCTGCGAACAATACGGACAGCGTCCTCAGGACACCCCCATTTTGTTTATTTACGAACATTCCAGAACACTTTATGTGTTCTTAGAACAGTTTCAATCTGCCTACGAACAGCACGGACAGGTCTAGCGTCCTCAGGACACCCCATTGTGTTTATTTACGAACTTTTCAGGACACAGCGTGTGTTACTTTGATTACGGACATCTCGGACACCGAATGTGTTCTTATAACAGATTGGACTTGTTTGCAAACATTACAAACAGGCATAATGTTCTTAGAACATCTCAATTTTGGTTAATTGCGGATATCCCGGACATCCCGTGTGTTCTTAGAACAGTTTCAACTTGCTAGCGAACAGTACGAACAGGTATAGTTTTCTTAGGACACCTCCAATTTCTTTTCTTCACAGACATTCCGGACATCTGCACTGTCCGCATGACATCTGAACTGCTTTTAAAAAATTAAAAAAACAAGAAATTAATTAGGACACAATATATTAATTTTACTTTATTATATATGGATGTTCCATTTATGACAGAGAAGGTGAAGCAGAAACTGAGACAAACACAGGAGAATTGGGGGTTTCAATAGGGTTCATATGAGGTGAAGAAGGGATGGAAGTCTCATCAAAACGTTTTGGTTCATGGTGAGGGTTTGGGGATAATTGACTGGGATATGGTGACAGGGACAGGTACATGTGGGACAATGGTATCAAGTTTTTTGTTTCAAGTGATCCTCCACAACGTTTTTTAAATTGTTGAAATTTGCCATGAGTAGGTCCACTTTTTCTTCCATGTGCTGGAGAGTCTTATCCAATATTTCTTTTTGTTTACTATTTTCAATGTTTGTATGGTCTGTCCAAAAAAAAAAGGTATATCTTAAATGTTTATAAAATAATATTTATTAATTGGTTTATATAGTAAAGTATCTACCATTAGGTTCACTATCTTCAGACATTTCCTCACGTGGGAAATGCTCCTCTAGCCACTCCAAAGTACTAGACATTTCTGTGAGAAAAAAAAAATAATATCACTTTTTTTGCATCTAATACAGAAAGTTTAGAAATAATATGAGTAAAATGCAGTACACTTACTAGCTTTGGGTAAGGTGTGTTCTTACTGGTCTGTAGATCTGCTGTTGTTCTTAGTTGTGGAGTTTCTGTGAGGTAATCATGTTGGAAGCCTATCTTTTTTCTTTTGGTATATTCCATTTTAGAACATATTGTATTTAAATGAATGGTTTATGTGTTATATATATGGGTTACACTTCTTAATTGTTACTACATATAATGTGTATGTGTGCTGGTTTGCGAATTTGTACAATGATCATATGTTATGATATAACAATTAAACATACCCCTCAGACTTTTTGGGTAGTGTTGCTGTTGTCCGCATATGTCCGCGGACTTTAGAAGAGTTCGCGTACATCAAATTCAGTAGAGGGGGTTCAGTATGTTCCATGTTACATGAACATAAAGTCAGAGATATTATTGTTAAGTTGTGCTACTAAAAAACTACGAAATTTAGTAAAAAAATCTTTGTTAAAGGGACATTATGGTTAAGTTGTGCTACTAAAAACCTATGAAATGCAGTAAAAAAAAGTTGTTAAAGGGACGTTATGGTTAAGTTGCGCTACTAAAAACCTATGAAATTCAGTAAAAAATCTTTGTTAAAGGGACGTTATGGTTCCAAGTAAAACCGAAAACCCCTGAAATTCGCCAGTTATGGTAAGCTAAACAACCATAACTCGCGCCTCCACAGTGCACTGCTAACACTAACACCCAGGACATCAAAGATGACATCACAAATGTCATTGATGACAGCACATGTGCATTTACATTTCATGAAAAGTCTGTACATAGGATTCTTATTGCAATGTTAAAAGTAGTGTCAAGGATCATTGGAATAAATATCATGAGGTACATAGTGCATTAAGCAATGCATTAATCCAAATAGCATTGTATTATGATTTTGTTTCCAATATACTAAGGTACACATGTCGTAACATAGGCATAGTTTGCAGGAGACATGATGGAGATACAATATTAATGATCTTGTGATGTTAAATACTAAAATTATTAATGCCTTGATGTCCTGGGTGTTAGTCTTAGCAGTGCACCGTGGTGGCGCTTGTTATGGTTGCTTAGCTTACCATAACTAGCGATTTTCAGGGGTTTTTCGGTTTTACTTGCAACCATAATGTCCCTTTAACAAAGTTTTTTTTACTGAATTACATGGCCACGTTAGCCTGCTTTTGCAAATTTCGTGAAAATCTGTCCAGTAGTTTTTTTTTAAATGACCAAAAAGTAGGTCAGAAAAAATTAGTGATATCTGTGTTGGCTTTGCGGTCACACTTCCCTGTTCGCTCCGTGGACAGGACATTGATTGGGAAAGCAGCTTGCGTGATGTCTGCGGACATCTGACGTGCTTTTCTATTGGCTGCCGTGAAGCATGCAGTGCGTCTATTTTCAGAGACGCCCACCATCTTTGTTTATCGGAGCGGGATCTGCTGCCTGCACAGTGTAGATGTGGGCTGCGACAGCCCTGCATCGGTCTTGCATCGGCCACGAAAAGGTGGTGAGGCACAGGCCCTCATGTCTCTCTCTTGTTCACCACACATCCCGCTCATGGCCCGTGTCTCCCATGTCCACCCCTTGCTGATTCTCTGTGTGTTCCTCCCACCCCCCGCTCATGCTCCGTTTCTCTTTCCCGTTCCCCCCCTCATGTCCCGTGTCTCCCTCCTCCCCCCCAACCCCCCGCTCTTACCGCGTGTGTCTCTCCCCTTACCCCCCACCCCCCGCTCATGCCCTGTATGTCTCTCCCTTTCCCCCACCCCCTGCTCATGCCCCATGTCTCTCTCCCCTCCCCCCCACCACCCGCTCATGCCCCGTGTGTCTCTCCCCTCCCCCCACCCCCCGCTCATGCCCTGTGTCTCTCTCCCCTCCCCCCAACCCCCCGCTCATACCGCGTGTGTCTCTCCCCTTCCCCCCCACCCCCCGCTCATGCCCCGTATGTCTCTCCCTTTCCCCCCACCCCCTGCTCATGCCCCATGTCTCTCTCCCTTTCCCCCCACTGCCCGATCATGCCCCGTGTCTCTCTCCCCTCCCCCCCACCACCCGCTCATGCCCCGTGTGTCTCTCCCCTTCCCCCACCCCCTGCTCATGCCCCGTGTCTCTCTCCCCTTCCCCCACCCCCCACTCATGCCCCGTGTCTCTCTCCCCTTCCCCCCACCCCCTGCTCATGCCCCGTGTCTCTCCCCTTCCCCCCACCCCCTGCTCATGCCCTGTGTATTTCTCCCCTTCCCCCCACTCCCGCTCATGCCCCGTGTCTCTCTCCCCTTCCCCCTATTTTCAGAGACGCCCACCATCTTTGTTTATCGGAGCGGGAACTGCTGCCTGCACAGTGTAGATGTGGGCTGCGACAGCCCTGCATCGGTCTTGCATCGGCCACGAAAATGTGGTGAGGCACAGGCCCTCATGTCTCTCTCTTGTTCACCACACATCCCGCTCATGGCCCGTGTCTCCCATGTCCACCCCTTGCTGATTATCTGTGTGTTCCTCCCACCCCCCGCTCATGCTCCGTTTCTCTTTCCCGTTCCCCCCTCATGTCCCGTGTCTCCCTCCTCCCCCCAACCCCCCGCTCATACCGCGTGTGTCTCTCCCCTTACCCCCCACCCCCCGCTCATGCCCCGTATGTCTCTCCCTTTCCCCCACCCCCTGCTCATGCCCCATGTCTCTCTCCCCTCCCCCCCACCACCCGCTCATGCCCCGTGTGTCTCTCCCCTCCCCCCCACCCCCCGCTCATGCCCTGTGTCTCTCTCCCCTCCCCCCAACCCCCCGCTCATACCGCGTGTGTCTCTCCCCTTCCCCCCCACCCCCCGCTCATGCCCCGTATGTCTCTCCCTTTCCCCCCACCCCCTGCTCATGCCCCATGTCTCTCTCCCTTTCCCCCACTGCCCGATCATGCCCCGTGTCTCTCTCCCCTCCCCCCCACCACCCGCTCATGCCCCGTGTGTCTCTCCCCTTCCCCCCACCCCCTGCTCATGCCCCGTGTCTCTCTCCCCTTCCCCCACCCCCCACTCATGCCCCGTGTCTCTCTCCCCTTCCCCCCACCCCCTGCTCATGCCCCGTGTCTCTCCCCTTCCCCCACCCCCTGCTCATGCCCTGTGTATTTCTCCCCTTCCCCCCACTCCCGCTCATGCCCCATGTCTCTCTCCCCTTCCCCCCACCCCTCGCCCCGCTCATGTCCCGTGTGTCTCTCCATTTCCGCACCACCCCCCGCTCATGCCCCATGTCTCTCTCCCCTTCCCCCCACACCCTGCTCATGTCCCGTGTCTCTCTCCCCTTCCCCCCACCCCCCGCTCATGCCCGTGTGTCTCTTCCCTTCTCCCTGAACCCCCACTAACGCCCGTGTGTCTCTCCCCTCCCCCCCAACCCCCGCTCATGACCCATGTCTCCATACTGTTCCCACCACCCCCCGCTCAGGCCCCGTGTGTCTCTCCCCTTCCCCCCCACCACCGCTCATGTCCTGTGTCTCCCTACTGTTCCCTCCACCCTCCGCTCATGCCCCGTTTCTCTCTCCACTTCCCCCCAACCCCCGCTCATGCCTCGTGTCTTACCTATTCCCCCCTACCCCCGCTCATGACCTGTCACCCCTGTTACCCCCCACCCCCCGCTCATGCTCCGTGTCTCTGTTGTGTTACTCCCCACCCCCAGCTTATGCCCTGTGTCTCACTTGTGTTACCCCCACCCCCTGCTCATGCCCTGTGTCTCCCTTGTGTTACCCCCACCTCCTGCTCATGCCCCGTGTCTCCCTCGTGTTACCCCCCACCCCCTGCTCATGCCCTGTGTCTCCCTTGTGTTACCCCCCAACCCCTGCTCATGCCTTGTCTCCCCTGTTACCCCCACCTCTGCTCATGCCCTGTGTCTCCCCTGTTACCCCCAGCCCCCGCTCATTCCCTGTGTCTCCCTTGTGTTACCCTCCACCCCCTGCTCATGCCCCGTGTCTCCCTACAGTTCCCACCACCCCCCGCTCATGCCCTGTGTCTCTCTCCCCTTCCCCCTACCCCCCGCTCATGCCCTGCATGCCTCTTCCCTTCCCCCACCCCCCGCTCATGTCCCGTGTCTCTCCCCTTCCCCCCCACCACCGCTCATGCCCCTTGTGTCTCACCTCTTCCCCCGTACTGCCCGCTCATGCCCTGTGTGTCTCTCCCCTCCCCCCACTCCATGCTCATGTGCCGTGTGTCTCTCCCCTCCCCCCACCCCATGCTCATGCCCCGTGTATTTCTCCCCTTCCCCCCACTCCCGCTCATGCCCCGTGTCTCTCTCCCCTTCCCCCCACCCCTCGCCCCGCTCATGTCCCGTGTGTCTCTCCATTTCTGCACCACCCCCCGCTCATGCCCCGTGTCTCTCTCCCCTTCCCCCCACACCCTGCTCATGCCCCGTGCCTCTCTCCCCTTCCCCCCCACCCCCTGCTCATGCCCGTGTGTCTCTTCCCTTCCCCCTGACCCCCCACTAATGCCCGTGTGTCTCTACCCTCCCCCCCAACCCCCGCTCATGACCCATGTCTCCCTACTGTTCCCCCCACCACCCGCTCAGGCCCCGTGTGTCTCTCCCCTTCTCCCCCACCCCCGCTCATGTTCTGTGTCTCCCTACTGTTCCCTCCACCCTCCGCTCATGCCCCGTTTCTCTCTCCACTTCCCCCCCAACCCCCGCTCATGCCTCGTGTCTAACCTATTGCCCCCTACCCCCGCTCATGACCTGTCACCCCTGTTACCCCCCACCCCCCGCTCATGCTCCGTGTCTCCGTTGTGTTACTCTCCACCCCCAGCTTATGCCCTGTGTCTCACTTGTGTTACCCCCCCACACCTGGCTCATGCCCCCTGTCTCCCTTGTGTTACCCTCCCACCCCTAACTCATGCCCCGTGTCCCCCTCGTGTTACCCCCCACCCCCGCTCATGCCCCGTGTCTCCCTTGTGTTATCCCCCCACACCCCGCTCATGCCCCGTGTCTCTCCCCTTCCCCCCACCCCCCGCTCATGCCCCGGGTCTCCCTCATCTCCCCCCACACCCTGCTCATGCCCCGTGTGTCTCTCCCCTTCCCCCAACCCCCGCTCATGCCTGTGTCTCCCTACTGTTCTCCCACCCCTCTCTCAGGCCCCGTGTCTCTCTCCCCTTCCCCCCCATCCCCCGCTCATGCCCCAAGTGTCTCTCCCCTTCCCCTCCACCCCCCACTCATGCCCCGTGGGTCTCTCCCCTTCCCCCCACCCCCTGCTCATGCCCCATGTCTCTCTCCCCTTCCCCCAACCCCCCGCTCACATGCACTGTGTGTCTCCCTTCTTTCCCCCCACCCCCTGCTCATGCCCTGTGTGTCTCTCCCCCCTTCCCCTTTCCCCCGCTCATGCCCCGTGTCTCTCTCCCCTTCCCCCCACCCCCGCTCATGCCCCGTGTGTCCCTCCCCTTACCCCCCATCCCCGCTCATACCCCGTGTGTCTCTCCCGTTCCCCCCCACCCCCGCTCATGCCCCGTGTCTCCCTCCTTTCCCCGCACCCCCGCTCATGCCCTGTGTGTCTATTCTCTTCCCCCCATTCCCTGCTCATACCCTTGTCTCCCTCCTGTTCCCCCACCCCCCGCTCATGCCCCGTGTCTCTCTCCCCTTCCCCCCACCCCCAGCTCATGCCCCGTGTCTCTCTCTCCTTCCCCCCACCCCCCACTCATGCCCTGTGTGTCTAACCCCTTCCCCCCACCCCCCGCTCATGCCCTGTGTGTCTCTCCCCTTCCCCCATACCCCACTCATACCCTGTGTCTCCCTACTGTTCTCCCACACCCCGCTCATGCCCCGTGTCTCTCTCCCCTCCCCCCCACCCCCCGCTCATGCCCTGTGTCTCTCTCCCCTTCCCCTCACCCACCGCTCATGCCCCGTGTCTCTCTCCCCTACCCCCCACCCCCCGCTTATGCCCTGTGTGTCTCTCCCCTTCCCCCCCACCCCCAGCTCATGCCCCGTGTCTCCCTCTTTTCCACCCACCCCCCGCTCATGCCCTGTGTGTCTCTCCCCTTCCCCCCACCCCCCGCTAATGACCCGTGCTCTCCCCTTCCACCCCACCCCCCGCTCATGCCCCGTGATTCCCTCCTTTCCCCCCACCCCCCGCTCATGCCCTGTGTGTCTCTCCCCACCCCCGCTCATGCCCCATGAGTCTCTCCCCTTCCCCCACCCCTGCTCATGCCCCATGTGTCTCACCCCTTACCCCCACCCCCGCTAATTCCCTGTGTGTCTCTCCCCTTCCCCCCACCCCCTGCTCATGCCCCATGTCTCCCTACTGTTCCCCCCACCCCCCGCTCATGCCCTGTGTCTCTCTCCCCTTCCCCCACACTGCCCGCTCATGCCCCGCATGTCTCTCCCCTTCCCCCACACCCCCTCATGTCCCGTGTGTCTCTCCCCTTCCCCCCACCCCCGCTCATGCCCCGTGTCTCTCTCCCCTTCCCCCCACCTCCCGCTCATGCCCTGTGTCTCTCTCCCCTTCCCCCCACTCACCGCTCATGCCCCGTGTCTCTCTCCCCTTCCCCCCACCCCGCTCATGCCCTGTGTGTCTCTCCCCTTCCCCCGCACCCCCTGCTCATGCCCTGTGTGTCGCTCCCCTCCCCCCACCCCCCACTCATGCCCCGTGATTCCCTCCTTTCCCCCCACCCCCCGCTCATGCCCTGTGTGTCTCTCCCCTCCCCCCACCCCCGCTCATGCCCCATGTGTCTCTCCCCTTCCCCCCACCACCCGCTCATGCCCCGTGTGTCCCTCCCCTTCCCCGCCCACCCCCCGCTCATGCCCCGTGTCTCCCTATTGTTCCCCCAAACCCCGCTCATGTCCCCTCCCCCCCCACCCACGGCTCATGCCCCGTGTGTCTCTCCCCTTCCCCCGCTCACCCCCCGTGTGTCTCTCCCCTTCCCCCCACCCCCCGCTCATGCCCCGTGTGTCTCTCCCCTTCCCCCCTCCCCCACTCATGTCCCCTCCCCCCGCTCATGCCCTGTCTGTCTTTCCCCTTCCCCCACCCCCCGCTCATGCCCCGTGTGTCTCTCCCTTCCCCCACCCCCCGCTCATCCCCCATGTGTCTGTCCCCTTCCCCCCATCAACCGCTCAAGCCCTGTGTGTCTCTCCCCTTCCCCGCCCACCCCCCGCTCATGCCCCGTGTCTTCCTATTGTTCCCCCATCCCCCGCTCATGCCCCGTGTGTCTCTCCCCTCCCCCCATCCCCCTGCTCACACCCTGTGTGTCTATCCCCTTCCCCCCACCCCCCACTCATGCCACGTTTGTCTCTCCCCTCCCCCCACCCCCGCTCATGCCCCATGTGTCTCTCCCCTTCCCCCCACCACCCGCTCATGCCCCGTGTGTCTCTCCCCTTCCCCGCCCACCCCCCGCTCATGCCCCGTGTCTCCCTATTGTTCCCCCAAACCCCGCTCATGTCCCCTTCCCCCCCACCCACGGCTCATGCCCCGTGTGTCTCTCCCCTTCCCCCGCTCACCCACGTGTGTCTCTCCCCTTCCCCCCACCCCCGCTCATGCCCCGTGTGTCTCTCCCCTTCCCCCCACCCCCGCTCATGTCCCCTCCCCCCGCTCATGCCCTGTGTGTCTTTCCCCTTCCCCCACCCCCCGCTCATGCCCCGTGTGTCTCTCCCCTCCCCCACCCCCTGCTCATCCCCCATGTGTCTCTCCCCTTCCCTCCATCACCCGCTCAAGCCCTGTGTGTCTATCCCCTTCCCCGCCCACCCCCCGCTCATGCCCCGTGTCTTCCTATTGTACCCCCATCCCCCGCTCATGCCCCGTAGTGTCTCTCCCCTTCCCCCCTCCCCCTGCTCACACCCTGTGTGTCTATCCCCTTCCCCCCACCCCCCGCTCATGCCCCGTTTGTCTCTCCCCTTCCCCCCCACTCCCCACTCATGCCCCGTGTCTCCCTCCTTTCCCCCACCCCCCGCTCATGCCCCGTGGGTCTCTCCCCTCCCCCCCACCCCCCGCTCATGCCCTGTGTGTCTGTCCCCTTCTCCCCCACCCCCACTCATGCCCCGTGTCTCTCTCCCATTCCCCCCACCCCCCGCTCTTGCCCCGTGTCTCTCCCTCTCCCCTCACCCCTGCTCATGCCCCGTGTCTCTCTCCCCTTCCCCCACCCCTCGCTCATGCCCCGTGTGTCTCTCCCCTTCCCCCCCTTCCCCCGCTCATGCCCTGTGTCTCTCTCCCCTTCCCCCCCACCGCCCGCTCATGCCCCGTGTGCCTCTCTCCCCTTCCCCCCACCCCCCGCTCATGCCCCGTGTGTCTCTCCCCTTCCCCAAACCCCTGCTCATGCCCCATGTGTCTCACCCCTTACCCCCACCCCCGCTCATGCTCTGTGTGTCTCTCCCCTTCCCCCCACCCCCCGCTCAACCCGTGTCTCCCTACTGTTCCCCCCACCCCCCGCTCATGCCCCGTGTCTCTCTCCCCTTCCCCCCCACTGCCCGCTCATGCCCCGCATGTTTCTCCCCTTCCCCCCACACCCCCTCATGCCCTGTGTGTCTCTCCCCTTCCCCGCCCACGCCCCGCTCATGCCCCGTGTCTCCCTATTGTTCCCCCACCCACCGCTCATGTCCCCTTCCCCCCACCCACGGCTCATGCCCCGTGTGTCTCTCCCCTTCCCCTGCTCACGCCCTGCGTGTCTCTCCACTTCCCCCCACCCCCCGCTCATGCCCCGTGTGTCTCTCCCCTTCCTCCCCCCCGCTCATGCCCCGCATGTCTTTCCCCTTCCCCCCCACCCCCCGCTCATGCCCCGTGTGTCTCTCCCCTTCCCCCCACCCCCCGCTCATGCCCCGTGATTCCCTCCCCTTCCCCCCACCCCCGATCATACCCCGTGTGTCTCTCCCCTCCCCCCACCCACCGCTCATGCCCCGTGTCTCTCTCCCCTTCCCCCCACCCCCGCTCATGCCCTGTGTGTCTCTCCCCTTCCCCCGCACCCCCTGCTCATGCCCTGTGTGTCGCTCCCCTCCCTCCACCCCCCACTCATGCCCCGTGATTCCCTCCTTTCCCCCCACCCCCCGCTCATGCCCTGTGTGTCTCTCCCCTCCCCCCACCCCCGCTCATGCCCCATGTGTCTCTCCCCTTCCCCCCACCACCCGCTCATGCCCCGTGTGTCTCTCCCCTTCCCCGCCCACCCCCCGCTCATGCCCCGTGTCTCCCTATTGTTCCCCCAAACCCCGCTCATGTCCCCTCCCCCCCACCCACGGCTCATGCCCCGTGTGTCTCTCCTCTTCCCCCGCTCACCCCCCGTGTGTCTCTCCCCTTCCCCCCACCCCCCGCTCATGCCCCGTGTGTCTCTCCCCTTCCCCCCACCCCCACTCATGTCCCCTCCCCTCGCTCATGCCCTGTCTGTCTTTCCCCTTCCCCCACCCCCCGCTCATGCCCCGTGTGTCTCTCCCTTCCCCCACCCCCCGCTCATCCCCCATGTGTCTGTCCCCTTCCCCCCATCACCCGCTCAAGCCCTGTGTGTCTCTCCCCTTCCCCGCCCACCCCCCGCTCATGCCCCGTGTCTTCCTATTGTTCCCCCATCCCCCGCTCATGCCCCGTGTGTCTCTCCCCTCCCCCCCTCCCCCTGCTCACACCCTCTGTGTCTATCCCCTTCCCCCCACCCCCCACTCATGCCCCGTTTGTATCTCCCCTCCCCCACCCCCCGCTCATGCCCCATGTGTCTCTCCCCTTCCCCCCACCACCCGCTCATGCCCCGTGTGTCTCTCCCCTTCCCCGCCCACCCCCCGCTCATGCCCCGTGTCTCCCTATTGTTCCCCCAAACCCCGCTCATGTCCCCTTCCCCCCCACCCCCGCTCATGCCCTGTGTGTCTCTCCCCTTCCCCCCACCCCCGCTCATGTCCCCTCCCCCCGCTCATGCCCTGTGTGTCTTTCCCCTTCCCCCACCCCCCGCTCATGCCCCGTGTGTCTCTCCCCTCCCCCACCCCCTGCTCATCCCCCATGTGTCTCTCCCCTTCCCCCCATCACCCGCTCAAGCCCTGTGTGTCTCTCCCCTTCCCCGCCCACCCCCCGCTCATGCCCCGTGTCTTCCTATTGTACCCCCATCCCCCGCTCATGCCCCGTGTGTCTCTCCCCTTCCCCCCCTCCCCCTGCTCACACCCTGTGTGTCTATCCCCTTCCCCCCACCCCCCGCTCATGCCCCGTTTGTCTCTCCCCTTCCCCCCCACTCCCCACTCATGCCCCGTGTCTCCCTCCTTTCCCCCACCCCCCGCTCATGCCCCGTGGGTCTCTCCCCTCCCCCCCACCCCCCGCTCATGCCCTGTGTGTCTCTCCCCTTCTCCCCCACCCCCGCTCATGCCCCGTGTCTCTCTCCCCTTCCCCCCACCCCCCAGTCTTGCCCCGTGTCTCTCCCCCTACCCTCACCCCTGCTCATGCCCCGTGTCTCTCTCCCCTTCCCCCACCCCTCGCTCATGCCCCGTGTGTCTCTCCCCTTCCCCCCTTCCCCCGCTCATGCCCTGTGTCTCTCTCCCCTTCCCCCCCACCGCCCGCTCATGCCCCATGTGCCTCTCTCCCCTTCCCCCCACCCCCCGCTCATGCCCCGTGTGTCTCTCCCCTTCCCCAAACCCCTGCTCATGCCCCATGTGTCTCACCCCTTACCCCCACCCCCGCTCATGCTCTGTGTGTCTCTCCCCTTCCCCCCACCCCCGCTCATGCTCTGTGTGTCTCTCCCCTTCCCCCCACCCCCCGCTCATGCCCCTTGTCTCTCTCCCCTTCCCCCCCACTGCCCGCTCATGCCCTGCATGTTTCTCCCCTTCCCCCCACACCCCCTCATGCCCCGTGTGTCTCTCCCCTTCCCCCCACCCCCCGCTCATGCCCCGTTTGTCTCTCCCCTTCCCCGCCCACGCCCCGCTCATGCCCCGTGTCTCCCTATTGTTCCCCCACCCACCGCTCATGTCCCCTTCCCCCCACCCACGGCTCATGCCTCGTGTGTCTCTCCCCTTCCCCTGCTCACGCCCTGCGTGTCTCTCCACTTCCCCCCACCCCCCGCTCATGCCCCGTGTGTCTCTCCCCTTCCTCCCCCCTGCTCATGTCCCGTGTGTCTTTCCCCTTCCCCCCCACCCCCGCTCATGCCCTGTGTGTCTCTCCCCTTCCCCCACCCCCCGCTCATGCCCCGTGATTCCCTCCTTTCCCCCCACCCCCGATCATACCCCGTGTGTCTCTCCCCTCCCCCCACCCCCCGCTCATGCCCCATGCGTCTCTCTCCTTCCCCCATCACCCGCTCAATCCCCGTGTGTCTCTCACCTTCCCTGCCCTCCCCGCTCATGCCCCGTGTGTCTCTCCCCTTCCCCCACCCGCTGCGCATGTCCCCTCCCCCCCACCCCCTGCTCATGCCCTGTGTGTCTCTCCCCTTCCCCCCTCCCCCTGCTTACACCCTGTGTGTCTATCCCCTTCCCCCACCCCCCGCTCACGCCCCGTGTGTCTCTCCCCTTCCCCCCACTCCCCGCTCATGCCCCATGTCTCCCTACTTCCCCCTACCCCCTCTCATGCCCCGTGGGTCTCTCTCCTCCCCCCAACCCCCACTCATGCCCTGTGCGTCTCTCCCCTTCCCCCCACCCCCTGCTCATGCCCCGTGTCTCTCTCCCCTTCCCCCACCCCCCGCTCATGCCCCGTGTCTCTCCCCCACCCCTGCTCATGACCGTGTCTCTCTCCCCTTCCCCCCACCCCTCGCTCATGCCCCGTGTGTCTCTCCCCTTCCCCCCCACCCCCGCTCATGCCCCGTGTGTCTCTCCCCTTCCCCCCAACCCCCGCATATGCCCCGTGTCTCCCTCCTTTCCCCCAACCCTCTGCTCATGCCCCATGTGTCTCTCCCCTTCCCCCCCACCCCGGCTCATTCCCTGTGTGTCTCTCCCCTTCCCCCACCCCCTACTCATGCCCCGTGTGTCTTTTCCCTTCCCCCCACCCCCCGCTCATGCCCCGAGTCTCTCTCCTGTTACCCCCACCCCCTCTCATGCCCTGTGTCTCCCTCGTGTTGCCCCCCACCCCCGCTCATGCCCTATGTCTCTCTCCTGTTACCCCCACCCCCCACTCATGCTCCGTGTCTCCCTCTTGTTGCCCCCCACCCCCTGCTCATTCCCGGTGTCTCCCTCGTGTTCCCCCACCCCCTGCTCATGCCCCATGTCTCCCTCTTGTTCCCCCACCCCCTGCTCATGCCCTGTGCCTCCCTGCTGTTCCCCCCACCCCCCGCTCATGCCCCGTGTCTCTCACCTGTTGCCCCGCACCCTCCGCTCATGCCCCGTTTCTCTCTCCTGTTGCCCCCCACCCCCTCTCATGCCCCGTTTCTATCTTCTGGTGCCCCCCACCCTCCAGTCATGCCCCGTGTCTCCCTGCTGTTGTCCCCCACCCCCTGCTCATGCCCCGTGTCTCTCTCCTGTTATCCCCCACCCCGCTCTCATGCCCCGTGTCTCTCTCCTGTTACCCCATCCCCCTCTCATGTCCCGTGTCTCTCTCCTGTTGCCCCCCACCCCCCGGTCATGCCCTGTGTCTCCCATCTGTTGCCCCCCAGCCCCCGGTCAAGCCCTGTGTCTCTCTGCTGTTGCCCCCCACCCCCCGCTCATGCCCCGTGTCTCTCTCCTGTTACCCCCCACTTCACTCATGCCCGTGTCTCCCTCATGTTCCCCCCACCCCTGGTCATGCCCCGTGTCTCCCTGCTGTTGCCCCCCACGCCCCAGTCATGCCCCGTGCCTCCCTGCTTTTGCCCCCCACCCCCCGCTCATGCCCCATGTCTCCCGCGTGTTCCCCCCACCCCCCGCTCATGCCCCGTGTCTCCGTGCTGTGGTTAAGTTGCACTAATAAAAACCTATAAAAATCAATGAAAAAACTTTGTTAAAGGGACGTTATGGTAAAGTTGCACTAACAGAAACCAATGAAATTCAGTGAAAAAACGTTGTTAAAGGGACGTTATGGTTCCAAGTAAAACCGAAAAAACCTTGAAATTCGCCAGTTATGGTACGGTAAGCAACCATAACTCGCGCCACCACCGTGCACTGCTAAGCCTAACACCCAGGACATCCAAGATGACATCACAAATGTCCGTCCAGCGGTTTGAGCTGTATGAATGAGCAACGTTCTTCTCCATTCAGTCCATCAGTCCATGGGTACATTTTGGGACCCCCTATAACTTTGCCCCCCCCTTTACCAAACCTCACCAATCTTTGGAAGACGAATTAGAGTGGGCAATATACTTTTTTTTGCAAAGTTTGGTGATGATTTGTCCGGGGGGAGCAAAGTTATAAGCCGCCCAAAAAGTGCTCTTCCTATGGGTTTAGCAACTTAACCATAATTACATGGCGGCTATGTATAGTGTTATCCATGTATTTCCAGCAAAAAAACTAAAAAATTACATGGAAGATTAAAATCTTAATTAAAACACAACTGCTCACACCACAACTGCTCCCACCAAAACTGCATCCTCCTCCTTCTGATGGCCAACTATAATCGTCTCCTGACACTCTCTATCACATTGTCTCCTCCAGCCTACAGCGCCTCAGGTCCTTCCAAAATAGTCCACCTGCTCTGTCAACAATGCTTAACACTCCCACTACACCATTTGACTCCAAACTCCCACACCCTTGAATCTAGGGCACTGTCTATTATACTGTGGTATTCCCTCCCTTTGTGTCAGTGTCTGCAGAGAATCAGCCACTTCACGGTTCTGTGACCTCTTTGACTCCATTTCTATTACTATTCTCCATTCTGGTCGGACCCATTCAGCCGGACAAACCCCGGATGCCATAATCTCTGGTGAGATCCCTAATTCTAACCCAGTCCCCACCCTTCTCGCCTGGTCTGACCACTCTCTCATCTCTTCCTACTTGGGGCACCTCAGGCCTCTGACTGAGCCACCTCCAGCACAGCCAGCCTCCTGTCTCATCATTCAACCAATGAAGCGAGTGTCAGTCATTGCTTTCGCCTCCACCTTCATCCCCTCGCCCACCTCTGCTTCTGACTCTCCCTCTGACTCTGTCTTTACTAACCTTCACCTCTCCATCTCTAACATCCTTGACATCCTTGCCCCTGTGATGAGGATCTGCCTGAAGCCTGCCTCATAGTTCAACAGATGATATGCCTCTAACCTAGCTTCTCTGAAACTTAAGTGCAGAGTTGCTGAATGGAAGTGGCAGACCTCAG
This sequence comes from Ambystoma mexicanum, assembly GCF_040938575.1. Taxonomy (NCBI): domain Eukaryota; kingdom Metazoa; phylum Chordata; class Amphibia; order Caudata; family Ambystomatidae; genus Ambystoma; species Ambystoma mexicanum. The sequence continues at coordinate 515,218,422 of NC_090926.1, read as the reverse complement.
GCCCATCCACTGACAAACTTGCCTGTTGCCTGCTCCAAAGACAATATTGCTTCTCTATCTGGTCCAAGAAGAGGACCTGCATCCAAGCCTGCATCTCTGGAGCCACTTACAACATGGCTGAACCTTTCAAAATCTGTACGGAACTCAACAATCCAGCGGCAGTCTCTACCTCTCTCCTTCCTTCTGAGGCTCTCTGCACTACATTGGCCTCCAATGTCACATCTAAAACTCAGGACATCCTCTCCACACTCTCCACCACTCCAACTGCCACTAACTCTCCCTGAACCCTGCCGCCCTTGGCTCCCTTCCCTCCATCCCCCACACTCTCCTCCCTCCTGCACATAGCACCTGATGAGGTCTCGAAAGTTGTCTGCTCTATGAAGGTCTCATCTGAGCCAGTGCTCCCCTGCTACTCTACAACCATTAATGACAACATCCTCTCTCTCACACCGACTCTTGCTGACTTCTGTAATTGCGCTTCTTTGTCACTGGCTCTTTCCCTTTTTCCCTCAATCACCCCCTTGTGCACCCTCTCCTAAAAAGCAATCTACTGACCCTTACTGCCCGGCTAACTATCAGCCTATCACCAACAACCCCCTTCCTGGGTAAACTCCTGGACAAGTTGGTCCTCTCCCAAATGATCTTTCATATTGAACTTGGTGACTGCCTCCATGACCATCAATCTGGATTATGGCCATCCAGAGACACATACACTGCTCTCATGAACACATGGCGCCAACTCTCCTGCTGTTCTCATTCTCCTCAATCTCTCCTCTGCCTTTGACATGGTCAACCATCCTATCGTCATAACATGGCTCTGTGATACATCACAGACCCTGCACTGGAAGGACTGACCTCTTTCCTCACTAACCGCCCCTCTCAGTTGCAACTGCGCACTTTCTCCACATCAACTCACTCTCTACTTGTGGCATCCCCCAGGGATCTATCATATTGCGGTGGCTCTTGATCTTCGATCTCAACCTTCTTGCTCACCTCATCTCCTCCTTCTCTTCTCATTTCCAGTGTTATTCTGTTCCTTCAAACTTCCCTCTACTATCTCTACTTCCTCCCCCCATCCAGGCATGGTGTGCAGCCAGTGATGTCTGTATTTATGGAAGTAAGACAGAGATCCTTCTTACTGGATCACTTGCACCCTGATTCCCTCCTACCCACTGGCTACCCTCCTTGGGCCCTCTACCCTCACCATCCTGTGAGACCAAAAACCTTGGGGTAATCTTTGACTCCACTCTCTACTTCACCCCTAACAACTATGAACTTGCCAAGAAGGCCCACTTCCAGCTTCACCTCCTTAGAAGCATTCTCCCTTTCCTCACCTTTCCCCAGAAGCCCAATGTCTACAGAGCTCTGGTCATCTCTAGGCTGGACTACCGGAACAGCCTCAAAATCAATCTCTCCCTTTCCTCCGTACGCCCCCTTCAGCTATTCCAGAATAGAGCTGCAAGACATACCCTTGGCCTCACGACCAGAGACCTTATCTTTCCCGCCCTAAAAGCTCTCCACTGTTTCCCGGTGGATGCAAGGAACAAATATAAAACACTCTGTATCATCCACAAGGCTTTCTGGGGATTGGGACCATGCTATCTCCAACGTTTCCTCCCTAATTACCTCACTGTCCGATCCCTCTGCTCCTCTAACTCCAGCTCTCTGCTTGCCAAACGCTTCTCCAAGCATAGAATGGGGGGCAGGTACCTGTCTTCCTCTGGTGCCTCTCTTTGGAACAGCCTCCCTGATTCTCTCACTCTTCAGCAGAACCTCCTTAAGTTCTGGAAACTTCTCAAAACTCTGATTTTGTCTACCTCTTTCCCTCTTTTCCTATTTCCCTTCCCTGCTAAATCACCCCACTTCCACTGAGACTGGTAGCCTGGTCCTTCATGAATCCCACAGGTTACCAGGCCCTCTACCCAGTCCACACCAGCACCATCCTCCTGTTAAATACTGCCCTTGTGGGCCCCCTTGTGCATCCCACCCTGGGGATTCCACCACCCTAGCACTTAGCCAGTGGCCTCCTCCCATAGTCCCCCTTGGAACTTCCCTCTTGGGCTCCCTCCAGCACTGTCCATACCTTGCTCCTTCCGCCCCCTTACCTTCCCATTCTCCTGCACTTGAACATCCAAAAGTCACAAGGTCTAGTAGGACCACTGTTATTTACTTGCTTCTTCTCAACTTGTTTTAAATTTGTATTTATAACGTGCTTAATACCTAAAGGTTTCTAAGCGCGGACCGGGGATCAAACCTGTGATGCTCCACGTCGTCTTGTTTCGAAGGCGATCGCGTTGCCCCTGAGCAATTCTCCTGACACTTTGTGGCACCTGGAAACACCATTTTGTTGTATAGGCACCTAACAAATGTTCAATAAATAAATCAATCAAATATAGTAGTAGTTTCATTACATCAATAAACGTGTCTCATAATAGTGATAGAGCACTTTGTCGCAAGTGTATATAATATGGTTGTGGAGTCCTCCCTCTAGAAAGACCCAGGTTATAAAAGCCTTGTATTCCATCTTGGATTAACAAATGTTGTATGGGCACTCGTGTGCCTGACTGCTGGGTTCCTGTAACAACGCCTCATTGGCTCCTGTTGTCTCCACAACAGTGGTGAACGGCTTTGTGTTTCAATACTTGCTTTAATTATGAAATAATGGACAAGACTCTGTTCATCCATTGCATGCTGTCCACTTTACAGGGTCAGCAGCATTGGAGTTTTTTGATAATATGATCTCTTTTCTGCATAATAGGTATATGTAAATGGTGAGTGTTATTTACATGGTACATGTGCTTGTCCCCTGGCCAATGGCATGGTTTAAGTGAAGGTAACCAGGGAACATTATCTATCCTCCTGGTACATCACCAGGTTCATCACCAGCTACTGTTGGAATATCCACAGCCCCATGGTCACACCCCTAGATATCTATAGATTTAAGCAGGCAACTGTCACAGTTCTGAGGCACTTCATTTGTTGTTTCCTTTACTTAAAGAGCCATTTAGTTTGTATCCTTTTACACTTTTTCTCTGTCACTCTTCATACTTCACTGATTCTTCAGACAACACACTCTTTCTATAGTGCAGTCTTTATGCTCACTTGTACATGTGGCCCCTTATAAAACACCAAGTAATAAAATCAATGAATAAATGAATGTATACATACATTTTGTTTCCATCGAACATAGCATCCTGATCCATTAACTGATAGACACTGAAATACAAGTTATAGTTCTCAAACCGGAAGTATACATCCTGACAAACTACATTTACATTCTTAATGTTATACATTTTTACAATTCTTCATGATGCATTTTACATCCAGGACATTAATGGCTACACATGTTTACCTCTATTAGACAACATATACTTAAACCCTCTAACAAGATCAACTTGATATTTTGAGGTTGTTATAACTATGTAGATACCAGGGCCTCAACTAATTACTTGTCATGCGCATCCACAGGCATTACACCTGTTATAAACTGGACAGACCAACATTTCCTGAAACTGGACCTAACCAAGACATTGTTATTATTGCTTCATTTGTGAAACCATCTCAACCTATACTCAATCAATACTCAACCAATACTTCTTGTCATCCATCATTAAGAAACCTTAGACTCTGCTCCAGACTGACTAAACTCCACAAACATCCGGCGGAGCCATGCACAAAACACAGCTGCTGAAAGAATGCCCCCCGAACAGCCACTTTGTTAAGAACAAAAATACTGCCTCAAATACTTCACCCTAGCCTAGGCCTAAGGATCTCACCAAGAACAAAACATATCAGAGTGAATACCCCACATTGATCCTATCGGAAAAAGATTTTAAGGGCAAACCATTGAACCCTCGGCCTAAGCTCCTGAACCCTCGGCCTATCAGTAGCACCCCAGATTTCAAGGGCGCCTTAATCAACGCCCGTTCCCTAGTGGCACATGCTATTGAGATATCTGACTTAATCCAGGCAGAAGAATACAACTTCCTTGCCATAACTGAATCCTGGCTACATGTAGTAGCAGGCCCTGCCCTCATGCTTGCAGTCCTAGATAATTACACCATACTTAAAGCAGACAGGATCGACTCACGAGGAGGAGGCATAGCGCGCTCGTAGCCAAACCAACCTAAACCGAGACTAGCCCCCTCACTGGACATTACTTCATGTGAATCACTGACAGTTAAGCTACCTTTACCTGTCTCCCAAACGCTAACCATCTATCTGTTATATAGACCACCAGGCCCTATTGGTGATTTTGAGGAGGATATATCCACCATTCTCTCCAACAATATGAACACTGCCTCTCAAATACTACTACTAGGGAATCTCAATCTGGGATTCAATGACCCCAATGACCGACATGCGACAGCTATAGACAATGTGCTTACAGAATTTAGCTTTATCCAAAAAGTGGCCTTGCCCACTCATAACAAAGGTAGAAAATTAGATTGGGAGGCTGAACTTAACAGTAATGCCTCAGTCACCTCCATAACTCCAAAGTCTTGGACAGACCACTATCTCTTATCATTTTCATTTGCAGCTAAACTCACTACTGCTAAAAATAATCCAGTGGCACCGCCCATCCTCACGAGGAACTAAAAGAATATAACGGCAGACAAGCTCCTACCGCTTACACTACCAACCCTTAACTCACTGCCAGATTCTAATGACCTCACCAGGCTATTTGACAAATACAATAATACCTTGACTAAAGCACTGGATACAATCACCCCACTAAAAATGAAGAAAAGTAAACCTAGAGCCCATCTAAACTCTTGGTTTACCCCACATCTCAAATCACTAAGAGCCGAAAAAAAGAAAATGCAAAGGCATTTGGAGACACCTAATCACTCTTGAAAAGAAACCAATCTGAGTAATAGCTCAGCGCTGTACAAGAAGGAAATATTACACACCAAACAAGAAACCTTTAACAACAGGATTCTGCAAGCAAACTCTAGTACAAAGGATCTCTTTGTGATTTTAAAAGAACTGGAAGCCTCCATACCTGTATTAGACACTTGTGTTAAGGACAAACACTGGTGCACTAATATACAGAAGGCCCTAACCAATAAAATCTCCCTGCTTCAAAATAAGATTGTGGACAATAAAGCCATTTTATGCAAGTCCGACTCTCCTGCCAGTATGCCCATACATTCCACTAAACCGCCACAATGGTTCAGTTGTGGTAGAGTTTCAACATTAGAAGTGGAAAAAATAATCCCACCCTAAAAGCTCCTATCCCTTAAACCTTCTAAATGCCATGGAGACAGGTGCCCAGCCCAAATCATCAAAGGGGCAGCGAGATACCTCGCACCCTTCATAACCAAGCGTATCAATGCATCCTTCTCTTCTGGCACCAACCCTTACATTGTAAAGGAATCTTGGGTCCTTCCCCTTCTCAAAAAGCAATCCCTCGACCAATCTATCCCTACCAATTAGAGGCCTATCACGACAATGCCCGTCTTACTTAAAATCCTTCAGCAAGTGGCATACAGGGTACAGGAGTATTTGGAGTCCCATCAGCTTTTAGTAATCCATCAGTCTGGTTTCAGGCCACAACATGGTACTGAAACTGCACTGATTGATCCCAAAATGACGAATTTAAGGACAGGGGAATTACAGCTTTGCTACTCCTCCTGGACCTTTCAGCCACCTTTGATGTGGTAGACCATAAAGACTTATGTAATCATCTCGACTTACTTCTCACAGGATACCATTGCATGGATCCAATCCTTCTTGAGCAATCGGACTATGAGGGGCTTCTCACCGTTAGCAGCAGCAGACCCCATCCCCATTACATGTGGTGTGCCGCAGGGCTCCTACGTCTCACCCACAATGTATAATATATTTACTAAGCCCCTATTCGATGATCTGCACCTTCTTGGTGTCACCTACACAAACTATGCAGATGACACCCAGATTCTCAAACCATTTACCAGGGATTATGACAAGGATATGACCGTAGTAAATAAAATGTGCATCATCATCCAGGCATGGATGGCCGACCACAGACTATGCCTGTATGATGACAACACTGAGCTCCTATTCTGGGAACAACATCTAGCCTTACTAAACTAAGTCCCAAATATAACTATTTTAACATTGATGGTAACATCATCAAAGTGGCTAAAGAGGTATAAACGTTAGGTTTCAACCTAGACTCCACACTTACATTTGTTAAACAGGTCAACTGTATGGCCTCGGACTCTGCATACACGTGCAAGCTGATCAGAGCCGGAAAACCTTTTCTTTCTAAGGATAGCTGTACTATACTGGCACATGCACTAATCTTGTCCAAATTGGACTACTGCAACTCCCTCTACTTAGGTGCCAGAGAGCACACTGTTGTAGGATTCAAATCCTCCAGAATAATGTGTTGAGAACAGCCCAGGGCATTACCAGGAAATAGCATATCTCAGAAGCTAGAAGACAATTTAAATGGCTGTCTACCAATGACAATATCTTGCTCAAAACGGCTTCGCTAACACACAAATGCTTGAACAATGCTGCTCCCTGCAAACTTGTGGAAAGACTTACCAGAAAAAACCTCTAACCGTCCTACCAGGTGTGCAAATGCAAACTGTTTAGTCGAACCCAGGTTTAAATTGACTAAAGCGGGTGGTAGCAGCTTCCCAGTCAAACCAGCACAACTATGGAACTCCCCCCCCCACCTTGAGGGATGATCAAATCTTTCTAAACTTTAGGTATAATACCATTAAATGGCTTAGAGATAAAGACCAATAATTCACCCATCAGACCGCCTTACTCTTCGATGCATGACATTCATGTCATAACACAACATTTTATGACCCTTGTGTACCTAGACATTGTATTGCTCATGATAGGTTTATTCTAACTTCTGTAAATTATTGTAAGTATACACCTATATATCCTGTATCATATTCTGTATGTATCTACCAGTACATTACATATATTGTATTTTTCCTGTGAATTCCCTGTACATACCCTCTGTAACTGTGTAACTACAAGCTGAACATATTCATGTTTCTTCATGTTCTTTGCACCCTGATACCGCTGGGTCTGGCACACACTAAATATAAATAAACAAACAAACAAACAAAGCAGGGCCATACATGGACATGAGAACAAAGCAAATGCCCATAAAGTCAATATGTTCACCCGCCACATGGTCCATCTGAGGTCCATCTGGATTTCTACCCATATAAATCTTAATATACATTTGAACATCTTTTAAGTGCCAGTTCGGATACATAGGGACTCACTACAAGTTTTACAGTAATGAACAAGCTCATACATGGAAACATGCCAAATATTTTAATTTTATTTTTATTTATAGTGCAATTGATTAATTAAAACCTTATACACTATTCACATGAACATACATACGTTCCATTACAAACAAAACACATATATCACTCCATTATTCATATACCTATGAAATCAAATCATGAATTAAAACAGAATAAAAATCAAGGTAACCATCTTAACATTAGTATTAAAAGTTTAAGAAGAAAGCAATAAACATCTGCTTCTGACATTATTAAAAGAGACAATGTATACACATCTCTAAAAATACCCAAGAGCTGGATAAAACAAAAGTAACATCCCAAAGAGTCTAACATGGAATTCATTATTCACTGGCTGTTGGCAGCTTTTTTATTTTTATTACAGATGTAATATGCTGCTCCCACATACACCAGAGTGTTTGTTGTATATATATCTGACCCAAATGGGTCAGTTGACACCGTTCTAGAATCACTCACCCGATCCCTATAGCCTTTGATATGATATTCTTGACAGTGTGTGCAGTTAGTCAGTAAGTGTCTTACATACACAACACAGGTTGTCTTGGTACGGAACAGCTGATCAACCCCCCCCCCCCACATAATCATAGCGAGGTAGTATTTGAGTAGGAGCAATTGGATGAAACGTAATAGCCCCTAGTTTTAGATTTTTGTAATATATCTTTTAGGTTTTGCAATTTCGAATCCTGTAAGGGTTTTCTGTACATACCGTTTCTTCATACTAAGTTTTGGTAGATTGTTATTAATATCCCACTCCATTGCCCTCTTCTTGAGGCGTTTCTGAAAAGTAAAAGCCTCCACACCATCCCCGGGCATGGGAAGACCAATAGCATATAAGAGGTTACCACGTTCTTTTGTAGATTTGTCATGAACTCATTTACATTAGTGTTCCTATCCATATTCATAGCTATAGCACTCAGTTCTGTTGCACAACTTTTATTATTTTATATAGTTTACAACAACTAATTTTCCATAAAGTACCCAGAGAAACCAGGCCTAATTCACATTGTATTGCTTCAATAGGTACCGTGTTAGGAAGTTTAAGAACTGGGTGCTATAATTTCCATTCTAAACTATCGAACCAGGTCAGGTATTTGGCTTTTATGGTTTTTAGAGCATAAAGAACACCTGGAACAACACTGCTTTTATAGAGTTTGAGGAAACCCTCCAACGAATATCTCCATTTTTTTCCATATAATCTTTAATGACATTCCATTATAGGAATGCCTAGATACGGATAGGTTCCCACCTCCAAAAGCTCCTCATCATTTATCTTCCATCTATAGCCATGCCTTTTTTAATTTATTTTGCATTAATGCTCAGTGTATTATTCTTAGAGAACTCATCCAGGGCGTTAAGCATACGCTGCAGCACTGCAACCCTGACTGTGTTTTGTCCATGATAAAGGTCCATGACATCCAGCTAACAACAGTAGCCGCAATTTAAGGTGGGTATCCAAGCACTTTCTCAAGGGCATCCTTCATGTCAGCTGTGTACAGATTGTATAACACTGGGGAACTACGCAGCCTTGTTTCAAACCCTTGTTAGTGCTGACAGGAGGAGTAATAATAGCTTCCTTATCCAGATAAATCATCACTGTAGAGTGAGTATACATGGCTTTCAAAACGTGTAGAACTATCGGGCAAAGCCCCCATTTCGAAAGCTTACTACAGAGCATGTTGCTATCAACACATTCAAAAGTGCCTGAATAGTCAATAAAACATATATACAGATTTGTCCCTTTTCTCCTGTATGTATGTGATATAATATGATTCAGGGAAGTCAGATTATCCACTGTGTTAAGACCTTGTCTGAAGCCAGTTTGTTGGGGGACCAGTACATTTTTTGTACTGCTCCATGTGTTAATCATTGTTAATAAGAGGGTGCAAAAAGCTAATATCCGCCATGGCCAATAGCTCGTAATTACCCGGCTTAGTTCTCTCACCCTTCTTAAATATGGGCACCAAGACAGCTTTTTTCCAACTGTCTGATATATCCCCACCACGCCAGATATTAATATACATATTTCAAAAAGGTTTAGCCACTTATTGGGATACCATTTAATTACCACTTTGGCTAATCCGTCTGGGCTGGGTGCTCTTGATGAATTCATATTATTAATGATCTTAAGAATGTCAACCTGACCAAAAGGAAAATCAGTTAGATTATACTCCCACACATCTATACGCATCTTGTTCTCCTCAGTATAGATGGCCAACATATGTTGTCCATTCCTCCACTGATATAACATTAATGTCTGTAATACCATTCACCATCAAGTGTTGTCTGTACAGATACCAGAAATTCTTAGAGTCAGAGGTCTTACATAGTTTGAAAACGTTTCCCCGGTAAGCATTTCTAATACTATGTTTGCAAACCTTCAGCCAGTTCTTGTATCTCATACGAAGAAGGCCTTCCATTTTCTGTTTATATTCAGCATCCAGGACCCTAGCCAGTTTAATGCCCCTTATTTCCCCCTCAGTTTCCTTTTTTTCATTATGAATAGTCTGATCATACACATTAGAGTGTTTCTTGCCCAATGACTGAGTGACACAAGCTCTTTTAGTAGTCATTAGGATCATATCAATCATGACACTCAACCCTTTTATTCCCATCCCAACTCTATCCTCACTATCAAGGGGGAGGAGATTGAACTTCTCATCAAATCTTTTTAGATTTTTCTAAGTCCAATAGATCTTATTCTTTCCCAGTGAAGTTTCGATATTAATTTCTTTGTCAGCAGTGTGTGTTTTAAGTATACATCTAAGTACTGAGTGATTACTTTGAGGCGTAGGAATATCTTTGAATTGCTTCAATTATGTCCTTAATCCCTTAGAGACAAACATTTAGTCCATAAAAGCGATAACTGTACCATTAGTTTAGGTAAATTCTTATGTGTCAAGATTATTGATATTTAAATAGGAAATACCCCAATTTGAAGCAGTTCTAGCCATACCATTCCATTGGCTATCTTTACCTGTCCTGTGAGGTGAGGATTTTGCCATTCCTACCCAGAAAAAAAAGGTGTTATCACATCAAAATCACCACATAGATCTTCCAATTTGTTCATTAGTATTTTTGGTTTATCACAGTACACATTAAAATCTCCTACCACCATAATCTCAGCGTTTTGGGGCCTCCACCAACCATTTCTCAATGGTATCCATGATCATGCTAGCAATGACATCCAAACATGCCCCACCGGATGGGCGTACACATTGATCACCAATATTTCCTCAAAGGTACCAAGTTTTTTAACAATTCCACAAAGATGGAAGGTTGAGTTACCAAATATATTATACTCGCTATTGGTTATCGGGCTCTTAACGCCAAAATACATATACCCCCAACAGTATGTCCCAACCCACTGCAAGCCACTGCTTTTACCAGGATGTTAAACCCATTGATCAAAATTGTGCCACTCACCCAAGTCTCTTGAAAAGTGAATACATCACAATTATCCACAAAACATTTACCATCACTATGCATGTAGGAGCGGAAACCTCTGGTGTTCCAAGATATAATTACTGGTTTATCCAAAATCCCTGATTCTCATTTTCCTCTAGATATCCTGCCTCCAGGACCCACATGTCAAAGCTCCATGCACCTCCATTAATCAGCTGATTCTTCTGCCCAGTATTTGCTAATCCCACTTTCTTGGTGATATTTTCCACAATTGTATTACATATCAGTATTTTGTACCCATTACTCCACATAGTCTCTGCGTAAGGGCAGATTAATTCAACAATCACCAGTGCTACAAACTGCACAATTGCCCAGTTCTTCCAACTGCTGTATTCAGGGAGTGTCACCTTCACTATGTGAGTAGATGTAATCCCACACAGTGGGGGGACCTTGTGCAGTTGTTCCAGTATCCACTTTCAATTCAAATAGGTGCTTTCCTCACGGGTATTCATTTAAAGAATTTTCAGGGATTTACACATGCTCATGTTCTTCTTTTCCCCATGTATACCTTTATACACACATTTCCCTGTGTAATTTGTGTTAATACTGCACATATCTAATCCCTCCCTCTCTCTCATATAGATCTCCCGATCCCTACAAGAGAGAGTGTCCACCATCTTGTTTGCAGTTATGTTCACATATTTCACACACCCTTCCTCCTGGGTCTCAATCTTCAGTCATTCTTCTGGTACCATTTAAATTACAGCTTCATTCAAATTGGGCTCACTCTCCATCGCATTCAACTAATTATTCAACAATCCTTGCTCATTATTTACAGGCATCTTAGGTGCAAGCTTGAACTTATTTACTTCTTTTAAATCATATCTATTACCCTTAAGCTCACATATGACATCCTTGTTCCATGTCTCTGCTAGTGAAGCACTATTCACTCTGCTGACAGATTCCTTCCACCTTTAGCTGTTTTGCACCTCTGCTTTGCTCCTTTTTTATAATTGCATTTCCGGCTGGTGAGTTTTTTTACTTCAATATGTTATACTTCGTTCACCCACTGAAAAGGTGACCACATTCACATTATCAGCAGATTTCTCTGCGCTTTCTACTATTGCAATCATATTCCCACAATCATCCTCTGCTGTTACTACGACATAAATCACTCAGACCATCTTCCAAATCACACTGTTTACCCTCATTTCCTTCAATCTGTTCATCCTCTTTTATCTTGCCATGATTATTATTCTCTGTAAGCCTTATAACAAGTGTGGTAAGTTCCCGATGCTCTTTCATGATATTAGAGCAGAGGGCAAACACAGCACCCAAAGATGCTGCTATGGTCTCCAGCTTACTTGCTGTGTTCATCGATCCATCTCAAGTTTTTTTACTCACAACCCAACAGTTACTTTCATCCTCAATACCAGACTCTTCTTGTGCCAGCAGCTCCAGGTTAGGAGTTCCAGAGAGATTACTTCCAATGATGTTATCCATATTAACCAGCAATTCCGCATTTCTCTTCAGCAGTCCTTGTGTGGATGCATATTTCTCTATCAGAGATTGTCTCCAAAATTCATGGCACAGGTTCAATAAATAGTCATTGACAACTATGGAGCTATTTATTGGCAGAGTAGGGATAACTTCATTCAGAGTCTCACAAGTGTCTTCAATCTCTGCCCAATGTGCCCCTGAATGATCACCCTCCTTTGGGCCCACTCCCAGCTACTCTCTGTTTCCTCTGCTCCCCACTGTCAGGAAGCTGGATATTTTCATTTGTGTGTTGGCCAATTTCCTTATTCTTGAAGGCCCACACCCCTCCTTTTCTTTTGGGCTCCCGTTGGAGAGGGTAACTCCGGGGATGTAATGCTTCGACCCTGCAACTTCCTTTTATTATTTTGCAATCAAAGCTTGGGCCCCATGATTAGAGGAAGAAAAAAAGAGGATCCTGGATTATCAGGGAAAGTAGGGAGACAACATAGGTGTGGGGTAAAGGAAAGGGGGACCATGGTAAGTCAAGTAGCAACAGGTTTTTTAGAGTCAAGCTGTTCCAAAGTAGGTGGCTATCAAGCTCTGTGGTTCTAGTGGTGCTAGTAGTACTAATGGGCCCAATGCAATGAAAAGATACTGTAGGAAACTGCTAGACCATATAAAGTGGTTCAGTAACACACAGGTAGTTATGAAACAAGTGACATGCCTGCATAAGAATATATATAAATATTAAGTGGGCCACGGTTTACCCACAGCAAACAGCACTCTACAGTGTACTACGCTGATGCGCGTGCACTGATGTGCACGCTCGCACAATTTATGCTGCTTTCTGGAAAGGGGAGTGGCCACACGATCTACAGGGAAAATTCTAAATAAAAGCGATTACTATTGACACCCAACAAGTGTAAAAGTTTGTATTGGACCGTTATCAGTGTCCAAGGTCCATGTGCATAGGATATATACCTCCTAGGAACTTTCAAAAAATAATGTTGCAGCTTTCAATGTGAGCGTTTCCTCAGTCTCACGGCCAACGGTCCAGGCACAGTCAGCAAACAGTACTCTACAGTGCACTCTGCAGATGTGCGCGAGCTGATGCGCGCACCTGCACACTTTATGCTGCTTTCTGGGAAGAGGGGCATGGCCACATGGTCTTCTAGGAACGTTTGGAAACTTTCAAAAAAGAATGATGCAGCTTTCAATGTGAGCATTTCCCAAGTCTCACAGCCAAAGGTTCAGGCACAGGCAGCAAACAGCACTCTACAGTGCACTCTGCAGTTGCGTATATTAGTAAATATTGTACACAGTACACATATTTGCTCCAGTAAATAATGCATATGCATGTGTGTCAGTCTAAAAATGTGACAGTAACCATTTTAAAAAGAGGAACTAAAACACGTTCCGAATCTCAGCCACATATACATGGATTGAGTGATGGTATGTGCTCAAAAGTGAAGTACTGGGAGCAGGCGCTCAGTGTCCCTGAAGAGGACATTGCCAAAACGCCCCTCTGATTGATGGGACAATGATGTTCAAAACAGCCCACAGTCTGCCTCCTTCACCTTCCTTAGCGGTGTAGATGAGGTATACAAATAAGTGGAATAACCTAAAGTGGGGGGTCATATGACATGTAGCAGAGAACAGGGCGAAGCTGACCACCAAAAGAGGTGTGTCCATCCTACCAACTTCAAAGTAGCTATGGCACAATAATGGATCCTGTATACATTTGGCAATGGTGGCCTCAGGCATGTCAGTAACATGATTTTGTGGATGGTCTTTCTACAGACAGAGGTGAGCAAAATAAATAGGGAATCCCAATTTAATTCAGGTTACACTCACATTTGCATGTTAAAAAAATAGAAACACTATGCAAATTACCACATCAGATCTAGAAAGTGATGAACATATCACACCTACCAAAGGCAAGGATGACATAACTTACAGTCCATGTCATCTCATGAATGCTCATCACAGGGTCATTAAGTAAAATCACTGTAGCTACCACCTCCTTCATTTCTACGGACACCAATACAACCAGCACTAATGGAGCTCCAACCTCTGCTACTGTAACTACCACCACAAATATTGCTGCCACTACCACACCAACCACAACATCTGACAGGTAATACTGACTACTATTGTCTTGTTTGAAGAGGTTGAGTGGAATCAACACAATGCAAATCAGTGATTAGAACAGTTAATACGTTTTTAATTAGGGTGATCATTAGCTGTGTTCCAATGTTACATAGATATTGTGCACACCTTGTCCTGTCTATGATTTCCAATAAGCACACACATGTCTTTGGGTGAATTCTAAGTTTCCGCTTGTGTCCTGGTTCAATGAAATCACTTTCATTGAACCATGGAACAAGAAAGAGACTTTGTCTTGAACTGAAACTTCTCTTTTTGAACCAAAGTTCCCATCTTTGCTGTATTTCAGTCACCCACAATCTGAGATTGTAGTTGGCACCACATGTTTTTCCTATATATTGGGTTTTTATACAGCTGTTATCTTCTTACTAGCTAAGGTTTTCAAGTTTTCAGGAGACCACGGCTAATGCTGGGCGTGTGCAATGGATCTACTAAGCAGCAAGTGAGATGGTTGTGCACCTTAAAGCCAGGCCCTAGCATTATCACCAAACTCTAGGTCACCTAGACAAGTCACAGTCTGGGTGCCATATCTTAGTTCTTCTCTGTCATTAGAGGACCTATCTTTACTCCCCACCACCTCTATGTGCACTGCCTCCTCAATGTTCTGTGATAACATAGTACATAAGGGGGTCACACGCTTCTTTTCTATGCTCTGCTCCTCTCTGTTTCCCTTGTTTCTCTCTCTTTCTACCTCTTCAATGTAGCCAAACATGCTCATTCCTTCTCCCCTCTCTAATTCCTCCCTCTAAGGCTTTGATCATGCCTGATACATCGCTTTTCCTTCTCATTTTTGCCTGGTTACTAACTCCATCCGTCTCTCCTATTGAGTGATCAAACACTATTTCCTCCACTCTTCCTCTTCCCACATTCTACCATATTAGTCTCCTACACCAGCTCGTTTTCCTTTACTTGACTCTCGCTCCATCATTTTTCAAATCCTTACTATTCTCTTGACACTCCCTCTCCAAATCTTTCTTTTCCTCCCCCTCCATCTTCCCCTTATTGATGTTAACCTCCTCTTTACTTTGTGCCTTCCCTGGCGGTTTTCTCCTCCTTGCTACATCAAATAATGTTCTTCTTTTCAACCTCCCTTTATCCTTTCCATTGTCTCCTCCTTTCTTGCCTCCTCTCTTCAGTCTTTCCACTTCCTCTACAACCTTACTTCTACCATATGTTTCTTTTCTGCTTAGCCTTCTGTTCACCTCTCCAACTCCAACTTTTACTACTTAATCTCTGTCCTTCAGCCTCCTGCACTAGTTCTTCTCTCTTCCGTTTTTCCCTACTTTAAGCCAGAATTCAAGACTTTTATAGGACCCTTCAACCACCTACACACAGGGTGTTTCATTGTATAAATATGCATGCTTTTCCTCTCACAAAATGAATGTTTGCACTTTCTTAATTCACAGATTTCACGCCACGTTATTTGTTTCGCCTCTCTCTATATATATCTCTGCTGAATCAGCAGTTAAACTATCTGGCTACGATCTTGAATTTGTAGCACTACAGCCATGTACTCCCTGGACTTGCCAGTATTATCCAGCCACCAAATTTGAATCAGTAGAACAGCAGTTTCGTTATTATAAGAAGATACACATTCAAGCTGTTTTGTTCTTTCTGTAATTGTTAGTCTTTTATGATCCCTGCATTGGACCACTGTGTTGGCAGCACTTCCTGGTCTTCCATGAACGTGAGAGTATTGTATTATTCTAAGACAACACTGAGGGGTACTGACGTGGAGGTTGATATAGATCCAATTGGTTCCACCATGCCAATGTCTCTTAAAAGGACAGGCACCCCAGTAGGTGTCATGTGACAATTCCCTGCCATACAAGTAGGTTGCATTGCTGGGGTGAGTAAGAGGAGCCTGCCCACATGGATCCAGTCTAACAGTCACTAAGCAAATGGCGGTACATGGTGCCCATGAATCCCCACAATTCAATCCCCAGGGTCCCACAGAGATTTTGAACACTCTTATCATACCACCAATTCACATGTGAGTGAGAGCACAACAACCAAAATCATTCTAAATTCCCTCACCAAGAGTTAGCGAGCCTCACAGCCATGAGTCGTGCAATGCCCAATGAGGATGATGTAGGTGATGTCTTTATGCTGGAAGATGATAGGTCACTCGCCCCAGAAGAAACAGACAGAGCAGAGTTAACTGTAGGAGATGCTATGATGAAACACATGTCACTCATTGGCAGGTGAATCCTTTGGTTGCTGCTAAAGTGTAATCCCCCTGTGACTAGCACTTTTTCTTTTGGTGCGTGACACAAGATGGCATATCTCATAGATTGGGGCATTAATTTGTTGCGCTAAACATATTACAACACAGCCCAAACTGGTGTGTTTGAGTGCAAGTGAGGGAAAACAATCGTACCAACTACAAATTATTCTTTTTGGGCCAATAAGTGGACAAATCTAAATACGCATGTTTTTTGTCAGTGCTGGAGAGAAGAAATAGCACATTTTTAAAAATGGTTTAATGGGGCACAAGATAGGAGACAGCAAGCTCCACACATTGACACAATATTGTGTGCAAGAGAGGTGACAACAAGTGACACATATTAGCATATGATGTATTGAGGACCGAAATCAGCCAAGTTGACATGCAGTTTTTATGGGGGCACAGGAGAGGAGAAAGAAAAATACCTCCCACATACACATGCATTTTGTATGCTAGTGAGGAAAAAGCGATTGCCCAATTCACACATGTTTTTATTGACAAAGAAGATGACCAAGCACATTGTCACATGTCATTTTTCAGGGACAGCAGAAAGGAAATCACACTGATTGGCTCTCATAACAAGTGAGCCAGTATTTGGACAGTGATTCTGTGGATCCGGTGGCACAGTTTCTGGGAACCACGGAATCACTAGCATAACACAACATCACGACAGCGCACATTATGGCACACCGGAAACGGTGCAACTAGCATGATGAAAACACCATCATTGCCAGGTGAAATTGGTGACACCTCTAGCAACAATGCCTGTGGCACTGTTTACAGCATGTCACCCACTGAAACAACGTCAACAGAGACACTGGCACCGGAAACAACATTATCGCGAGAAATAGAAGTTCCCGGCAGCCATTTTGGAAAACGCAGTCCATTGAAAATCACCCAGTTCCTGTTGCCATCTATACACACAGACACCAGCATCTCATTAGCAAGCATGGCAGCTTGTCTCCCTGAAAAAACAGCAGCAGAAGCCATGCTTTTTATCAGAGCAGGAACTAACCATCCTGACAGACAGCATTGTAGAACATGCTCGTGAGCTGATTGTGACAGACCACTGGTGCAGTACACAACTCAGAACAAATGCAGTCTGGGAGGAGGAGGCGAAGAAGGTGTCAGCCGTGGGACCCGTACCCTGCACAGTACGGACTGCCATAAGCAGTGGGATGACCTCGGCCTGAGGGTCCGCAACCTGTTGTCAGTCCACCGTAAGGAAAGCCTGGCCACTAACGCTGGGACCATCTCACCAACTGAACTCATCTCATGGGAGGAGAAATGCTGCAGTGTGCTGTGCCTTGAAGGGATCAAGGGAGTGGAAATGGCAGAGGCTGGGGCAGGGACACTTGGAGAGGGCATGGTGTACAACCTGCCACACCAAAACAATTACAGCGGGCATGCAAATGCAGCCCACAACACACATAGGCATGCTCAACTGCATGACACCAGACCACATCTAACCCAACAGTGTCCAACAAACCATGGCTTTTGGCCAAGAGTTCACAAGCATTGCCCCCCCAAACATCCAAACACATATATGCTCACATGAGTATTGATCATGTGAAAAAATTGACGACATGAGAAGCCACACATACACGAGGCACACACCCTCCATGAGCAATCTGCCCCTGTGATACACTCACATGCATGCATGCATCAACTGCGCCCTGACGGACCTGGCCCTTGCATATTGAACGCTTACCTGTCAGACTGATATCCCCAAGTGCAATAGTGGACTTCTCTCAACTGCACCTCACTGTGATGTCCCTCAGGGCACCATTCAATCGCCATGGCTCCCCAACAGCTACCTTGGCCCTCTGGCCAACTCAACCACCACCATTGCACCCCACTCCCAGTGTAATGCTGGAGACACAATGCTCAACTTTAATGTTCCATCTTCTACTTCCTCTCCATCCTTTCTCATTCATGAGTGCCTGACTGCTAATCATGCTACATGCTCTTCTGACGATCCCTGCCTTAATGCCAGAGAGACAGCGAAGCACCTAATCTTGATGCCTGTGTCCTGTCACCCACCCACTCCCTGGCCATCCTCCATTGGCGCAAGAGGATACAGACGTTGGTGTCACCTTTGACTAATTTCACGCCTCGCCTCTGCACATCACGGAGTATCACAGAGTATGGCAAGAGGTCCAACTTGGTCTTTAATCTAGACTACCCCTTTCTTCGCACTGTACTCCCCTCCCCACTTTCATCCCTTGTAACTACACCTGTCGCTCCCATCAACACATGCCCAACCCTTTATAGTCCCTCCTCCTGCACTACACCACTCCTATCCCAGTCCCATCACTCCTCTCTCCACTGCGCAACCTTGTTCCCTGCACTTGCACAGTAACAATGACACAAAGCCCAGTACGGCCGAATCTCCTAAATTGTCCACCCATGTCTATCACCATCTTGCTAGTGGCACCTGGAAACACTTCTGTGTATGTGCCATACAATTTGGCAATGCATGAACTGAACTTCCAGAACACACCCCACCACGGTCCCCCATTCAGCCCCTCCAAACTCCACATCCCGCTTCTGCCACCCATAGCCAGTATCGGAGGCATGGATGCATGCATACAGCACATGGAGGAGTGGCAGGACTCGTGTGCCAGCACCTGGAGGGGACCAGATAGATGCAGGAGGAGACCAGAATGTTGCGGGAGAGCGTACTGGCCACTGGTCGGTGCTGTGCACATATCCTGGGCTGCTCATCATGCACAACAGCCCTGCTCACAGAGAGGGTTCGGGAGGGGAATGAGTAAATATAGCCCCTAGCTGAGACCCTCACCCTTTCCCTGCTGGTGGAACTAGAGCATAGGGAAATTGCCGGTTACAACCCTCCTTTAACCATGCCTGCCAGCACACAACAGAGAAGCTCAAGGCGCTGATCCCTGTGGCTGTCATGCTCACCACAGAAGGGCGGGCCTGGTGTTAAGAAACCTCGGACGTGAGCCAGTTCCAGACATCAAGTGACACTGATGTGACCTAGGGAGTGTTTTTGGGATTTTCTTTGGAGGTTTAGTCAGGGAGGGCTAGTCAGGGTGGGTCAGTTGGAGTGGGTCAGTTGCAGTTGTTTAGTTCGGAGGGTTCCTCGGTGTGGGTTAGTGTGGGGTTTATTTGGGGGGCTAGTTGGGGAGGGGGTGGTGGGCCACACATTTCTTGTTGTTTGTTCATGTAATATAACATATGGTTATCCATATGTATTCACGGCCTGACAATTAATTTATGTACTACCATGCCTTATATTTGCACTGCATCACATGCAGTGTGTGCCATGGGTGGTGTGCAGGTGCTGTGTGCTCAAAAGTAGTTTGGTATGAGTTCCTGGTGGGATGCATGTCCATCCCTGTCCTCCCTGTGATGGTGTTGTGCATGTCAGCAGCAGCATCCACATCACGGCCATCACACTCATCTGCAGGAGGCATGTCCATGTACGAGGGTGGGGGAATGTTTCACCAGATGCACATATTGTGCAACATGGCACAGGCCAGGACTATCTTCCCCACTTTCACTGGCCTGTACATAAGGGCCCAATCGGAGCTCAATTGTTGCCCTTGTTCCAATGTGAGTATGATTGTAGGCTGGTTACCACTGGCTCAGTGGATGTCTCACAGGGGTCATCGGCCATGGTAGTAATGGGTAGTCAGAGTCACCTGCATGGAAATGAACACAATGAGGGCCACATTATTGTAGTGACTGGGCAGTGCATGTATGATGGGATGTGGATGTGGGACACATGCATCGGGGTCTGTGTCTGTGTGCTTGCGCTTGCGATCCATCAGTCACCTTGCTGCACCCGGTGACAGGTAATGCTGGCAAGACA
Source organism: Ambystoma mexicanum (assembly GCF_040938575.1). Lineage (NCBI taxonomy): Eukaryota > Metazoa > Chordata > Amphibia > Caudata > Ambystomatidae > Ambystoma > Ambystoma mexicanum. The sequence goes on along the minus strand of NC_090926.1, from coordinate 515,198,021 downwards.
TGTGTAGGATCTGACTCCCAAGAATGG